>NC_139483.1:45579156-47069989 GCF_008360975.1 Lichenostomus cassidix | reverse complement strand
TGGCAAAGGCGCAGTGACATGCTCCAACAATCTTGGAGGAGAAACATTATTGATATTTACTACTCTCCAAAACATCTCTTCCCTGTTTTTAAGATTGTGCAGTTTGTGTATGTGTGTATATGTAAACACCATGCATACAAAATGCCAGCTTCAGCTCTCGTTGAAGTCTATTGGACTCTCTCCACAGACTGCAGGAGGAAATGTTAGCAAAAAAAAAAAAAAAAAAAAAAAGCCCACAAAGCCAGTATTCAATAAAACAAATATTTTGCATTTCACTACTGTACTTATCTCTGCATATATATGGATAGGAAGATCCAGAAGAGAAGGCTGGATTCCTCCTTCCTGGCAAACAAGGCCAGAGTCTTTGTCAGAGCTCAATGAGCTGGAGATATCCTGAATCTTTCTTTCAGCCTCAGGGTGGTGAAACTAGGAGTCAAGACAAGGAAATAATCCTTTCAGCATTGGATCATTACATTTACCAGCTCTCACAGAACAGAAATAAAATTTTCAGGGACATTTGTCCCTAAAAGAGCTGTTCTGATACATGAGGTTAATCACTGCTTAATGTTCTGGTTTTCTCAACAGGAGCTCCATACATCCTTTTAGCAGGATGTTTTGTAATTTGCTCCTATGTCAATTTTTATTTTGCACTTGTGTAATGAGCCCCAAAAAGACTTCCACATAAACTGGAATTTATGTGTATGTGAATGTGCCCGTGTGTACATATATGTGTATATATATTTATTTGCATGGATTACTCTTTTTCCTAACCTTTGACTTTGTTTACTACTTTTTACTATGCAATAGATATTAAGTCTGTGCTGAGCTGCTTCTCCTGACCTCTGCCATCTTGCAGATTAAGCCTCTAGTTTGATTGAGAATATGACATTCACTATGCCTCTATACCAAAGGGAAAATGGTTTTGTGCTTTTAACTCAGAACTGCTCTCCCCAAAACTAAATAAAATTGTGCCCAGAGGTTATCCTTGAACTCCTAAGCACTCCTAAATTTTAATACTTAGTGATAGATACAAAATCATGATTCATATTTTCTAGCTCTTTGAAATGCGCCATACACATATGTCATATTTTAAACAATCTATGTGTTATGTGTTTGCATGGGGGGGTGGTTCTTTGTTGTCTGATAGAGGATCAGAACTGAGGATGTATCTTTTATTGCAGGTGATCAGGAAAGGAGAAGTGAGCTGCTGCTGGATTTGCACGGCTTGCAAGGAGAATGAATTTGTTCAGGATGAATTCACATGTAAAGCCTGTGAGCTTGGCTGGTGGCCGAATGCTGACCTGACAGGTAGGGATGTGTCCCTCCAAACTCATTCCCTTTCTACAGGGCACGAGGAGAATGCCGTGTGCTGGACAGTAAGATGGTAACATGCAGAGATATTCAAGGTGCATACTTGGACATGCATTCCAGTGCAGCTTAGAGTGTCTTTCAGCTTAGTGCAACAGCAGAGACAATAAAGACAGAAAAATTTCTGCCAAGAAGAAATATTATAATCTGTCTGTTCCTTTCCTTCATTTAGCACAAGTATTAATAAAGCTGTTAAGTCTGCTGATGAACTCATCAGCATTTGCTGCAATTTAGCAGTGACTATCACAAGACTTCAGCACATTCTTGTCATATTGACTTGATACTGTTTTATGATCATTTTACCATACAATTAGTAGCACTTTATCTGGGATTTCAGGACCTTCAGTAACTGGTAACTGGACTCTTGTTTTGTATAAAAATCATTCTTACTGCACCCACCAGCAAGAGGAATTTCAACAAAATCCTCATAAAGGCTGTCTGGAAAGAGTTAGTATTGGTCTCCCTTGTGTATACGCTTTGGATGAGTTGTGTGCTGTGGCATCCTTCTGTATATTTTTTACTTATCAAGGTCAACCTCCACACCTGCTCTGGGCTTTGCAGCAACCATTACACCCAAAAAATAGCAATAACACATTGAGAAACATGATCCTGACCTTAATGTTTGCTTTGTATCACTGTGAAAGACTAGAGGCACCTCTGCCCCATGTCACCTCTGCAAATCTTGTTGAATCTGTCAGCATTCATCAGGGCATCATTCCTAGTCAGAGAAACAATCTGATCAGCTAGCCGAAGATCAAATGTGCGACTTATAACACCTTTGTCCTTTACGATTACTGGCTGGCAGCTAGATGTTGCTGCAACATTTAACACATAGACAAAATCCTCAAGCTTCAATTAAATTGTTCTATGAGATACTTTAAGCTAGTCAGTGAAGCCAAATGAGCTCTCAGAGGATGTATTTTGTGAGGGAAAGCTAGCCACTTCTCCAGGTAAAAATTAATCACAAGGGACTGGGAAATGCGACCTGTTTTGTGTCTTCGTTTTCTATGGAAATTAAGTAATGGTCATGTCCCAGATGGGTGTGTAAATGTCTATATCCCATACCTCCTACTCCCATCACCCCCACCCCAATCCTGCTCTGGTGTGCAGCTGAACCTACAAACAGATTTGTCAGGATACAGAAATCTCAGTGATCATTCAAACCCTTCAAGTTTCATGTCACTGGGTTGTAGGGAGAGCAGTTAATGAAAAATACCTTCTGTAAGGACCCAAATTGCAGAGAAATGTCTGGTATTAAAAGAAATTTTTTTAAAAATCCATAGAACTCTTCATATATGTCCTGATCATTGGAAAATTTAATTCCTGCTCCTAGGACACCAGAGTCTGCTAATTTTAAAGCAGCTATTCATAGAGAACCAGGTTTTTTGCTGGTCTTGGAAGTTTACAGAATTGTTTGCACTGAGTCTTCAGGGAAGAAAACTGTGACTTATTGATTAAAAAGAAGCCAGAACGAGAACCTGGTGAGAGATCAATGTGCACTTGAGAGAATATGGTTCAGTACTACCAGCTGCTCAAAGTAGCTCAAAAGGGGTCATGTCAAAATGACAGGCGCTGCTGAAAAGAGTTGCGGAAACCATCAGTGCTGGAAAAAATCTCCAGGGCATGTTGCAATCTATTAACTTTTAATGAAATCAGTAGATGACCTGCTGATTTGTGTTTCTTCTCAGCAAGGAGACTGGACTGCTGCTGTTCTAAGATCACAGTAACGTCAGCCAAATGACAGCACAACAATCGACTTATTTCCTAGAGAACATTGAAATGGCAGTCTGCTCCTGCACAGCTTCTTCAGTCTGTCTTATTGAAGAAAAAGCCTTCTTTTTTAAAATTGATTTACTTGAACCATACTACAAGGTACAAAGCTGTGAAGGGAAGCTGATGCCATTCTAATCCTTAGAAGAGGGTGATTTATCTAGATAAACTCTGTCTCTTGAACTTTGTGGGAGTCACCATTGGTATGATTTAATTTGGAATTCTCTTTTCTCGCCAGCACTCCCATCAAAAGTGTTTTTATAGCTTGATTTTATGTGTTGTATTCATACCCTGACAGTCACCATAGCATCTAGACACAGACGGTAACATCTCACAGTGCAGATTGTTTTTCCCTTTGCCTTAAATCTTAAATGCTAAACATGTATGTGGTTTTAAACTCATTTTCCATCACAGATGGAGGCTCTAAAATCCTTAATCCCTTTAAGAAATGTGAAGCACATACTAACCCATTTCGTAAGACATGTTTTCAAGGTGCTCATTTTCTCCATTTGAAATCAGTCTCTGTTTCTCAGCAATCATTTCCTGACATTTTAATTTTATTTTTAAATGTAAAAAGCTTTTTTTTTATTGCTTCCCCCAAATATGAATTCAGTGAAGTGGACTCAGCAGACACAAAGGATTTCTCACCACACATGATGAAAACCTGACCTGAGAAATAGTCACTAAAGCCAGTACCTTAAACCTTGTATCAAGAGAAGATATATCTTTTATAGTACCAGAATATAAGAAGGATGAATGTCAAGCTAGTAAACTCAGTTTACATAAATCATCCTAAATAGGCAATAAAATAAAATCCAAAATAGGATAGGAAGTTTTATAGACTTATGAAAAGAATCGATTTTGGGGCCATCAGTTAACTGAGATGTGTTAATGACCTCAGAAAATATTGTAGATTCTCTTATTGCCTTGCACTGTGAATATAATAATTAAAAAAAAAAATTATTAGCCTTCTGATCTCGGAAATTATTCATGGTCAAAATGCAGGGAAAATAGCACATGAAAACTACCAGACCCCTTTTTACCATAAATTTTAACTGTAAAGCTTTTGCCATTAATTCTCAGATTTTTTTGAGGTTTGGGTTAGTTGCTGTGGGGGTGCTTTTTTTTTTTTTTTTTTTTGTGCTTTGTTTTGTTTTGTTTTGTTTTGAAATATGTGCACAATTTCCTGGGTATCCTCCCTCAGTCTCAGTGGGGTTCCAGAGCTCACTTTGTCCTAGCTGGGAGATGACCCATCTTCACAGGCACTGACAACCAACAACTGTTAGCTGATAATAAGCAGTGCAGGGAACTTTTTGCATTGCTTGTACAATATGTGGTTCTTGGGCTTGCTGGTGCACAAGAATTACACTGGTTTAATGGAACAGATTTCCAAGAAAATCTTACACAGGATAAGCCTAAAGGAAACGATAGTCTTAACTACCATGTTGGATCTGGGCTAAGCTCCTGGAAATACAGTTTAAAGTGGAATAATGTGAGTATGTCTTGATATTGTTAAACTTAAAGCCCATATTGAAACTTAACCCTTCCAACAACTGCTGACAATCACTTTTGCCTTAAATCTTGTTTGAGAAGAGCTTCATAGGTATTAATCAACGAGCAGGAGCTTCTGATCCTTAGTCTTTTATTAAATTGCAGAAGGGGCCAGTTTCCAGTCAGGGCTGCTGAGGCCGATGGCCAAAGGTTCACACTTCTAATAAAGAGCTGTTCTTTCATATTTCACCACAAAAGTAATTATTGGAAATATGGGTTTCCTATCTGAGTCTTGAACAGACCACATTGAGCAAAATAGTTTTCTCTGTAAAATTTTCTTTATAATATTTTCTTTACAAAATAAGATCTCTGGTTGCTACTGCTATAATTTCTATGGTTTTTGATGTTACTGGCATGTGTAACAACACCACCTGTAGTTAAGACAGCCTGGTATTCTTAGAGAAAAAGTGTACAGAAGACCTTCTTTCAGTTCATATGACATTGTCAGCCATTAAAAGTTAAGGAGAAATTTTCCATGTCAGGACTTCGCCTTCGGCTGATTTTTTTTTAATTTAAAAAAACCCCATTTTTTCTTCTTCTGTTTCTCAAAATGAGGTTACAGTAAAACTCTTCAACCCTGATCCATACCTCTGCTTACTTTTCTATTAATTGGAAGGACTTTACATTACAGTACAGGTATCTGTTGTTAATTTTGTGTTGCCCCATGGAAGATGCATATAAATTAGGCAAAACTATGGGACTCAGAAGCTTTTAGTTCATAGATGGTTTCTGCAGATACACTCCATACTGAGAAGGAAGGGACTGAGCATGACTTTTGCCCATCACATCGGGGCCATTGATAAGATTTAGCAGCACAACTCAGAGGAAAAAAGGTTCTCCCACAAACTTGCTGACATCACCATCTTTTCCCTGTTCTTTTCAGCCAAGTCCAACAACTCAGACAGGCAGAGCTCATGAGCAGCCAGTCCAGAATGAGAAAATCTGGACCAGTAGTTTGTAAGGAAGACATCTGGCTGGAGAGGTGGCTAGAAAGAACTGAACTGGAAGGGGAACTCAGATGGTGAGGGACTGGGAGGAAAGATCCTTGAGAGGTGGGAGGAAGGCAGAAAAGGTGAGCTGTGTTCACGGAAAAATGAAGAAGGACAGAAACAAGAAGCAGAAGAGGCCATGGATATTTCCCTTGGCATAAAGAAACATGTTTAAAGCATTTTGGAACTATTAAGTCATTAGAACAGAAATTAGAAAATGCCAGAATGAAGGTTTTCCATAACAGCTTCACAACCATAACATCTTATTAACACAAAGGATTTTATTTTCTCTGTGATGTTTGTTGCTGGTATTCTTCAGCACAGTGAGGAAGATACCCAGAGACTCCTTTAACTTGAGTGTGGGAGAGAGCAGTTAAGTACCATCTTAAAAGAAACTTGTGTTTGGATGTCTGTACTAATCAGAAAGGAAAGCCTTTCCAGTTTTTATTTGAAGGCATGCATATTCTGTGGGTTTGACTTTTCCAAGAAAATTAAATTATATTATTTAGTGGGCAAACAATGAGCAGAGGGTTTGATAAAATAAGAATAAGGTAATATTAAGAAAAAGCAGAACTATGATATAGTTCTATTAAAATTTTGGATTTATTACCATTTTTCTGTCCACAGACCTCTGATTAATTCATGTTACTTATTGAGTAATTTTCACAAAAATGTAATAGATCAAACTATAGCGATTGTGGTAATGACTAAATAAATTAATCTGTGGGGTCAAAAGACTACCCATTCTGATTTGCAACAATCCTTTCCCTGCTGAAATGAAGGCATGGTGCTGAGTTTGTCTGAGTTCTGTTCCCAGCTGTGCCTTTGATATGCTGGGCTTGTAATCAGGTATCTCCAAATGCAGGTATTTCCAAATCTAATTTCCTGTTGTAGCATCAAGAGAAAGTTTGGGACATCCAAAACTGGCTGTCTTTTGAAAATATTTTGTCCAAAATTTTCCATGCTGCATGCAGTTCTCTTCTTTGTTAAAATGGTTTTAATAATACCTGGCACATTGGCATATGTTAATTATTGGATTTTATTAGAATTCAGGAAGAAAAGTTCTCCTGGGAGCTGCCTTTCTAACACTCTGTTTCTCTTCTGTACACTGCAGGCTGCGAACCCATCCCTGTAAAGTACCTCCAGTGGAGCAATATAGAGTCTATTGTGGCTGTGGTCTTTTCCTGCCTGGGGATCCTGGTCACCATGTTTGTCACCCTTATCTTTGTGCTCTACAGAGACACCCCCGTTGTCAAGTCCTCCAGCCGCGAGCTCTGCTATATTATCCTGGCTGGCATCTTTCTGGGTTACGTCTGCCCTTTCACCCTTATAGCCAAACCCACCACCACCTCCTGCTACCTCCAGCGCCTCTTGGTGGGCCTCTCCTCCGCCATGTGCTATTCCGCCCTGGTGACCAAAACCAACCGCATCGCGCGCATCCTGGCGGGCAGCAAGAAGAAGATCTGCACGCGCAAGCCGCGCTTCATGAGCGCCTGGGCCCAGGTGGTCATCGCCTTCATTCTCATCAGCGTGCAGCTGACGCTGGTGATCACGCTGATCATCCTGGAGCCCCCCATGCCCATCCTCTCCTACCCCAGCATTAAGGAAGTTTACCTTATCTGCAACACCAGCAACCTAGGCGTCGTGGCTCCCGTGGGCTACAATGGACTCCTCATCATGAGCTGCACATACTATGCCTTCAAGACTCGCAATGTGCCCGCCAACTTCAATGAGGCCAAGTACATTGCGTTCACCATGTACACCACTTGTATCATCTGGCTGGCCTTCGTGCCTATCTATTTCGGGAGCAACTACAAGATCATCACCACCTGTTTCGCAGTGAGCCTGAGCGTTACAGTGGCTCTGGGGTGCATGTTCACTCCTAAGATGTACATCATTATAGCCAAGCCCGAGAGGAACGTCCGCAGTGCCTTCACCACCTCCGATGTGGTGCGTATGCACGTCGGGGATGGCAAGGCACCTTGCAAGTCCAACACTTTCCTCAACATATTCCGGAGAAAGAAGCCAGGGGCTGGAAATCCAAAGTAAGTGGATTGACTGCAGGTACACATCTATCTGTATATGTCCCCCTCTTTGCCATCCTCTCTTGGTTGACTGTAGTCTGCTGAATAGCAAGGTACGTAACATTTTTTCATCTCATGTGTAGCAGAGAAGGTGGAAAAGACCCTTTAGTTCAAAGCCTCAGATGGATATTTATGTGTTTCTTATTATCTTCTCTCCTGCTCTGAAGGCAGTCCTGTGCATAACTGTGCCACTGGGGCAGGTCAGGCAATGGCAGAGTAACCAAGCTCCATTTGCAGCTTCTTGCATCTCCCTGTCACATGTGCATGTGACAGGGATCTCACGCCCCAATGTGCAGTTGCTCTGCATTATGTTCGAACTGAGGTGCTACTGTAACCTTTTAGAAAAGAAATCTCTGTCTGAGTGACTGTAAATCACATGTACTTGCCTAAGGCCACTGGAATGTGTGTGAAAGCTGGGGACTGAACACTAGTTCTTAAGGTAGCATATTGTGACTGTCCTCATGATTGTGATTCAAAAGCACCCTCCATACTATCCCTATGCTTTATTTAATACTCAGCATTATGAGCAATACTCTTACTCATCATTTGTGCAAATCTCTCCATGTTCTCAAACTCAGCATTGGTGTGAAAGTTGCAGAAGTCAACTGATGGTAAAAATGAACTTGCATTCACATCTATTGAAATTGTGATTTTCCTTGCTAATAATTAAAAGCAACCCAGATGCAGCAGAGCGGGAGAGAGAACTGTTACTTCAAACAGCATCTCCCTGTGAGGAGCTTTCTGAAAATTTGCATTCTATATTATCTTATTGCTTTTTAATCTTTAAAGAAGCACCATAGGGCTAGATATGAGCCTAGAAGATTTTTGTCCCAATTAAAAAAAAAAAAAATAATAAAGCACCAGTGAAACCTACATTTCTGAGCTTCCCAATAGAATTAAAATTTGATTAATTTCTAGTATTTTGAGATCTGTAGGTTTCTCTTAGTTACTCAAGTTGGTTTTGATTCAGTTTGCATTAGAACCATTTTCATCTGTCCTGCTGACAGAGGTAATACTGTTGAAAACCCATGCTGTGATCAATTTTGTCTTTATGCTACTTCAATACATTTTATTTTTTTGCTAGACAGGGTGTCAGAAAGGAACGGAATGCAGGCATAAATGACCCAAATACACAGCTCAGTGTGCCACAGAGGCCACATCATGTCTGCTGACTCCTGAGCTAGACAGAGAGGGAGCAGGTAGTGGCAAGCAGCCCCAGCAGCAGCCACCTGCGGGGAGATGGCGCAAAATCTCTGTAGCCCAAGAGCTTGAATTCCATGCAAATAGAAAGATGGAGTCTGATCCACCTTACTTTGACTCTATGGTAGTTGGATGGGGCCTCAGATGTCTGTAAGAGACTAATGTGGTGTCCCTGCAGTGTAGTCTCTTGCTAACACTGTTGGTTTCTTTAAGATGATGTCTGTCAAAATAGAAGAGGACTATTTTAGATCATGAGAAACTCAATAACTAATTCTTAGTTCTGCTTACTCTTCTTCTACTTTGATTAAAAAAAAAAAAAGTTAATTTAAAAGATCCAAATTCAATATAGTTAGGATACAGTTTTTAATATAAGAGAATATTTCATCCTGTTCAAAAGTTGAGCTCCCTCATCATCACTGTCACCTTTAAAACACAGCAGGGCTTACCTGAACTTTTTTACAATTTTTTTGTTACATAATTTTAGTAAGATTTTCTCGACCTGTCTGTTAAGCTTGTGTGAGTGTTACGAAGCAAAAAAGCTCTACAGAGTTTTAAACTACTTTTCTAAACCAAAAGGCATAGTTACTATGCCTTTTTTTTCTCAGGTTAAGCATCCACATCTTTTATACAGCCAAATTAACATCTCTGACCTAAACCTCCTGTGCAGTTACTGCATGTTCTTCACCCAAACCAGCACAGGTGCAGAGGCATGATAGGATTGCTGGTGGAAAAGGAAAACACACCTCTCTGTTCATGGCATGAAGAACTGAAAGGAGTTTAATAGACAAACACGAAGCTTTGGAAATAAAGTCACTAGGCAAAACAAAAAGTAATTTCAGGGCTTTGGAGGGTTTTTTAGCTCCTAGATGAATCCATTGCAAAGCTTCTGAGGACATTGTAACAACACAGATAAAAAATTATGAGTCACTGTGGAAATTGAGAAGGAAAAAGTAGAATTTGCTTCAGCCACTGATGCACCTAGATAACTCAAATGTGCAGTCAGGTCCTTCCTGAAACAGGACTTGAAACTACTGGTACACACTCAGTGCCCACAGGAATGACCCCCAGACTGATTTTCTATGGTTTTGCTCTTTTGTTTGGTTTTGGGTTTTTTGTTTTGTTTTGTTTCTGGATGTTTTTGTTTATGTTTTGTTTTGTTTTGGAGGAGGATGGTTTGATAGGTTGGATTCTTCTTGTTTTAATTCCCTATCAACACCTGGGATTTATTTGCCATGTTTTCAGAAATTCTAATCCCTTTAACTGTGTTGCTCTGTTTCTAGATACTTCAACAGTCTCTCCCTGTAGCCACATTTTTCTGTCTATAAGTGGCCAGAGAAATCAAAAGGTTTCTCTTCCAGCTGTATTACAACTTTTAATCTATTTTCTTGTTACGCCTTCTCTCTCTTCCTAGTTTGCTTTTCTTTTTCTGCTTTTTCATTTTCATCTCTTTTCCTGTATCAAACCTCTTCTCTGCTTAGTCCATTGAAATCCAATTCCTAAAAGTGGCATCCATCTAAATTAAATTGGTGTGGAGAGATAGGATTAAATTGAATTAGTATTAAAAATGGAAAGTAATTTACATTTACAAGGGTAAATCAAACTTATATAAGCCTTCATAAAGCACTTTCATGCAATGTTGTGGTGTTAGTTTAACTAGTGTAGCTTAGGGACTTGAGCAAGCCAAGCCACTCTTCCTTTTTCCCTCCCAAAGTAGAGCAAAAGAATTAACCAGGGAAATCTATTAACACAGGATCCATTAATCAATTCAAAACCTTCAGCTACCTCTGGTGCTGATGTAGAGGTCAGAAAAGTCATCTTGAAAAATGTCTGTCCCAGCTGCATTGCCAACAGAGTTTCAGTGAAAATGCTTAGTAACACTGGTCTTCACTTAAATAACAAAGCACACTGCCTTTACTGATCCGTTGCACTCTGAAGATGCTACATGCAGTCTTGGGGATTTGAACTCTCTCTTGCTTTGGTTGAATTAAACTATGAGCAATTACAGTCAGCACTGCTTTCCATAGAGTTGGTTGGGAATTTTCTGGTGGAATACATATGTTTTCCACCAGAAAATTCTGGCCTTTCAAAATGTTTCATAGAATTGGGCTTTTCTGGTAAGGATTTTCCTTGAGCCAGAGGGACTTTTTTTTCCCATGGAGAGAGGAAGACACGGGGAAATCATGAGGGAATCTTACCCCAAGAGTTAAAGCATTCACTTTAGCCTAAGAGCATCTCCTTCATTTCCCAGGTGGATGCTCTATAACTGGATTATGCACTGTCCCAGTGCAAGTCTCTCTATGTTCTTGTCCAGCAGTGTCTTGGAACAGAGAAAAAATATTGTAATGCAAACCCTAGAGAAATAGGGTATTATTCTGTGAGATAGCTTGAATCTGGGTCTGAGGTCCCTCGTGAGTGTCTTCAGTACCAAGCAACTGTCAGTCTTTCCCTCTTGTCAAATGAATACTTAAATATGTATAAAAAATGGAGCAGCTCACTCAGGAGAGATGAAGAGAGAGTGATATCTGCTGCTTGTATTGAAGCTTTGTGGGGACATTTATTGTTAGTTTGCTGCTTGATGGTATTATGAGATTCTGGGCTGTTACAGGATGATGACATAGCAGCATTTGTTAGGAGAGACTTTTGAATTTTTTTTTCAGATGTGAGATTAAGACTTTTGCATATGGATCTTGCTGTGACCTTTAGACTTGTTCTTGGCCACAAATGTTGCTTCGGTCTATGAGGGTGAATGAGCTCAAAGAGAATGACTCTGGTACAGTGCCTGTATGACCCTTCCCTGAGGAAGCAATGCTCCCTTCTGTACTACATGCAGGAAAAAATAGACAGTGACACTTAAGGTGCTGATTCTGATGAGGGTTCAGGGTGCCTTCTCTGGCCACTGCTTCAAGTGGACTCTACTCAATGTGCAGGAGAGTGAAGTCAGGCCTGCAGCCTGCAGGTCTGTCATGTTGCTTTTCTGTAGAACACACACAATTCAAGTAGAGTTGAGCCACACAGCAAGGATCACCTCTTCTCTCATGCTTCTTGTGGGTTATAGTAGCATGAGAAGCATCAGTGCTGCTGGAGTGAATGCTGTGTGAAAGTTAATTTTGTATCTTAGTGTAATTAGCTTCAAATCTGGCAGTGATACTTATCTCCTCCCTCAGTCTTCACATATAAATTATTTTAAATGTATGGTTGAGACTCCAGGTCTGGACACCATTTTAGTGCATTTTGAATCAGAGTAAGTAAGGATATAGTTGTCAATATACACTGTGTACCAAAATCTGAGTTAATAGGAAGCCAACTAGCAAGACTTACTGAATGGCCAGGACTCCACATTAATGCATAGGCCACCTGCTTTCCCCTTGTAATTTCAGTACATTTACATTCAATTATTTCTCATCCAGCTGTCTGCCCTCAGAAATGAAAAGCTGATTTAAAGTACTTCCAAACTTGTAATTTATCCTTTTAACACATTTTGGCAGTCCATGCCTCTAGACTGCTGTCACAGGCATCCACTCTAAGCAGTGTCCAGGCAGTCACCTTGGCCATGGACCTCTTGAATTTGGTTTATTTTATTCCAGTAGAATCTCCAGACAACCCAACATCCTCTAGTAACTTCTTCCTCCTTCCCTTTGTCCTTTTTCCCTCTGTGTTGGATCCCTACATTCAGCTTTTCAACTGGGAATCAGGGTTCTCTAGTAATATGTGTGTTCCCTCAGCATGGATTAGGAAACCACCTGCTTTTTTGTCTTGCCAGTTATGAAATTATCTCCAGGTATACTTAAGTTACTGTTTCTCTTTAAACTGACTTGCTGAGTTGCCATTTCATCTTGGGCAAGCTGTACTGACAAGTCTTGCTTTTCTGGGCTCATTTCCCTTGGCCACTCACAGTCTGCAAAGTCTTTTGGGCTCTTGGGCTCCTTCATTTTCAAAGCCTCCCACAGACACAAGGTGAGGGGAATCTGAGCATAAGTATGTCCAGAACATTTTGTTTCACTGGTTTTTGTGGTGGTGAGAGGAGGCAAATGCACAGTGCAGCATGGCAAGAGTTGGCGCTTACAGAAATAGAGAGTAAATATACAGCATGCTCAGTTGCAGTCGTTAAAATGTAGATCTTTCACAACCTGTCATTTGATCCAACCTGACTGCCCTGCCATAGGAATAGGTGCTCAGGAGTACTCCATCTTCTCCTTGTTACTACTCTGCAGAGTCAATATTCTATCCTTAAGCAGGGGTTATGGAGGCAAGGGGGAGGGAGAAAAGTGTGAACAGAAGACCTGAAAGCACTTTTGATGTAAGTAAAGCAAAGTCTTTTGTCCCAGTCTCCGCAGGCTAAAGTACATGAAATTGAACCAAACAAATCTGTCTCAGCCTGGCACAGCCACACGGGGAATACTTCCCTCAGTCTGGCTGAAATGCATCAAAACATCTGAAACAAGTAGATTTAGAGGAAAGTGAAAGGAGGATTAATAATAACAGGTCACCATTTCACCTTCTCCTGTAAAAGAGATATATTAAATTCTGTGCTTCAGGACACAAGCCCAATGTGAGAAGTATTTTCTTCAGTCCTGAAGTGTGTCACCTAGCCTTGCAGCACAAAAAAATTATCTTCAAATGCTTCTTATACAGATTAGCATCTCGTGTAGTTTTATCTTCCTACAGCAGTGCCAAACCAGTATAGAGATGATTGCTGAATCTAATAGGAAATGGTAGACTACCTTGCCTTGCAATCTAGAAAATTGATGCAGTGGGTAAACTTCTCGTGTCCTGCAATAGTATTGCAGACACAAAAAGGCAGACCTTCATTTTTACCATTACAGACCTTGGAAAATACCACATCCAATGGCACTTTCAAGAAGTCCCTTAAATCTGCTTTGCCTGCACAGCCATTCTACTGAAGCTTACCCCAGAGGGGAATGGCGTATTATGAAAGAGAATTTTGAAACAGCAGAAAGGATGTAAGTTTCTGCCAGTGGGAAATGATCCAAAGATTGACAAGACAAAAAAAAAAAAAGGAAAGAGTGGGAAAATTGTACAGGACAGATTAGGCTGTTTATTTAAATAATTTTGTTGACATCTACACCCTGTTTGTGGGGCTGACTCTACAGGGTAGTAGCACAGTGGGGTACAAGGTGCTGTGCTGGTCCATGGTTTTGAAGCTGCCAGATCCCCATTAGGGCATGGGGCTCCAAAAACACTGGGCATTTGGTGCACCCTTGCATCACACCCTGGACACATAATGGAGGAGTCTGCTTCCTTCACAGCGTGGATGCAGATGTGGCAGTTCTAGAATGGTTCCTGGTGACACAGCTGTCACAGGGAAGGCAGGTGGACCCTGGTCTGGCCTGATTCATCCCCCTGTTGCAGCCCTCCCTGGAATTTACCCAACTTCTGTATTCAGTGTAGTCCTTCACCCTTTTCTGAGGTTGCAGTGCCTTTTTTGGGAAAGCCTCTTGCAGGCTCACAAAGGATAGCTGAAGGTGTTAATACCAAACATCTCTCTCTCAGCAGTTGATGTGTTTGCTGGCTGTTTACTGGTCTTAAACCATGACTGATTTTGCAAACACATAGCACTGTGACATGTAACAGCTCTTACCCAGTTCTCTTGTGGATGTGATATGAATTTCATGTAAGAAAATACAACAAACCCAGTTAAGCTGTTCAGTCCTTGTCAGTATATTGATTTAAGTGAATATTTAAAACTCCCAGAAGACAGTTACATGGTTCCAAAGAGACTCTTAGAACCAATGTTAAAGAACTAGGGTGAAACACAAAATAACAGGGGAGTGTGAAACTTAACAATCCAATAGCAATCTCTCCTAGCCCTGCTGCAGGGCTGTCTATTAAATTTGATCTATGTAATCATATCTTCCAAAGCCTTGAATTTGCATTTGATTATGATGCACATATATTGTAGTTCTGGCCCATAGACCAAAAATAAAATACAGAATAGGTGATAAAAGACTCTCAGATATCACTTCCACACTTACATTCTTTCTCATTCAAATAACTACTAAAGCCCATATTTTTTTTTAAACCAGGCATGGCATATGTGTACATCAAATTATACACCAAATTGTCTGTCTGTGTATTTATGTGCAAAAGAACCAGTCTGGTGATACTGCATCTTTTTCATCTTTCTAATGAGAAATAAGGGGCATAGCTGCATAAGGCACCATAAGTTTTCCTTGCAAATTATACCAGCTAAAGGGAGTCCCAGCTCATGCATAACTGATCACATGACACTCCTAAGGCAACATGAGGAGAAGGAGTGGGAACAGATATGCACCATGATTGGGACGTTTGTGATCAAGTACAAACCAAAAGGTCTGGCAGTTTAGGCTTGGTGTTCTGGGTCTGCTTCCATGGCAAAACAGAGGCTGCCTGAAACTACATTTAGGAGAAATAACTTAGAAAAGCTATGAGGTTCTGCAGTTTCCTCCCAGTAAGAGCAGTGGGGAAAAATCCCCCTCAGACAAAACCCAGGTTATATTGAATAAGTTTACAGGATACATTGCCAGCACCCTGGGCTCTCATCCACACTTCTGCTTCTTTATCTCCAGTCAGAGCCATGCTTTATGTGCATGGTCCCTTTAGATGAGAGGGGCTGCTGTGTAAGGTTTTATGCAATTTCCTCCCTTTCTCAGAAGCTCCCAATCCATGGCAGTTTTCCCAATTTCTTTTCATGGATAGTCACAATTTTGTTCTCCCTGGAGATTTTGAGAGGACATAGATCTAAGGCATGGTCTCTGAGTCCAGCATGGTCCTTGCCAAAGCACTGCTGGACAACTCCATGTTACAACTCTCTTGTTTTGCAGCTCTCAAGATGCTGAATCACAAAATGTTGTTTTGCTTAGGGGCACTGCTGTAGCACCAGGCAGCTTTGTTTAATGAATCTCAGTACTTAAGCACAATGACAAAGAGATACACAGTCACATCAGAGGAGAGCTTTGCAGTTATGTACCATAATCTCTGCTTCCTGACTGAGGGGAAGCAAAGGCAGTACTACAGAAATCCTGGGGAAAGCTAGTATCTTTCTTGGCATAAACCACAGGAATAAGGACACCACTTGTAATTTAATTTCTTGCTTGACTGGATCACTTATTGCATTTCCTTGTATTTTGGTATTTGTATACATTATTTATATCCAGTTAGTATGCTGCAAAAGTGCAGGAACTCAACAGTGAGTGATACAAAACAATTGCATTCACATGTAGGGATAAGCAAGTGGTTTTTATCTACTTGGTACCATACTCTCACATTGCTTTGGTTAGAATTGCCTCTGTGAGAAAAATAATGAAGAAAACTTCACCTTTTAAGAGTGTCAGATACATAAATAAGTGTTGAAGGTTACATCCAGTTAAGCACCTAAAACCCTGGGTATTTCTCCGTATTACATATAGAAACCAAATTCCAAATCTCATAAGCACATCCTTAGGAAAAAAACCAACCATGTTGTGTGTGGTGCTCTGAAATAAAAAATGGAAGTGGAATAAAGAACTAAAATACAAGTCTTCTGGAGGTTAGGTCAAGAATGCAATTTACCTCCTGTCTATTCTCAAAGTGTGATGTTTCAGCCTATGCCACTGTTGTTCACCTGACTTCACAGAAGCAAAGAGAGCTATGACATTTCACAAACACATAATTCATGTACAAGTACTTGCTACAATAAACATGCAGGGTATTCTGCAAGCATTTATTCTGTAGGGGTCTCTGAGCCACCTTGTGATTTCATACCTCTCTGAGCTAATTCAGAGGTGTGGATACTGAAAAATACCATGTGAATCTCTGATATTCTTTATATAAGGACAAGACCATATAACAGCACAAATATTATACACACCTATATACAGTTAATACAGGAGATTGTTTCCTGCCTCAAATTAAGGCATCTGAAAAATTCTTTCAATTCATCCCAGCAATTCAGTGCAAAGTTACTAATGTGAAATGCAGAACTACTGCTAATTTATTTAGTCCTTTTCCATGCTTAGGGACACAGAAGAGGCACATAAGGACCCAAGAAGAGGACAGCACTCTTGGATGCCTTCTCTTTCACTGATGTGAAATGCATTTTGCATTCTGGCTTGTCCACCAAGCTTATCCCTACTTGTGGTGAGCACTCCCCTTTGCTCAGGGATGCCTCACAAAATAAAACACCACAAGAAAAACTGTAGATGCTATGATCGCATGCTGACAGAGCATCTGATTTTTAGCCAGACTCTGTAATTCACAAAGGAACCCTATCCCCAGAGAGAGAAGATGGTCTGTCTCTGTTAAGGGAATGTAGGCAAGTATGGTTCTCCACCCTCTTAGAAATTAAATCAGCAGATTCAGACATGTTCATTTACAATTACCTGTATATGGATATGATGGATATAGCAAAGCAGAGGCTGATTGTGCATTACTCAATCCTAAATCTGGATATAGTCTTCGCTAAATGTCTGTCACTCAGATGTGCGTAATAGAGCAACTTGCTTTCTTCTATTTTTTGTTCTTGGTGATTTAAGAGTTTGTAAAGGGAAGAGTGATGAATTTAAAAATCTCTGTCTTTGCTTTCTACTTGACTTTGAATTTTTATTTTTAGCTAGTATGGTGTGATGCTTTTTTCACTTGTCTCTTGATCCTATATTTCATCAGTCCCAAACACACTGAGAGCTATTAGCACCCAGAGCTGAGATCTGACCACATTCCCCTCTGTTCTCCCTGTTCTTAGCTCTGTACCCCAAGGACTCTGAATGGGCAAATTCTTAATTTCCAGATCTTTTTTAGGGTTTTCAGACCAAGGCATATCTGTAGAACAGACTCCACCACACAGGAGACATGCACTGTCAAAGAGTCACTGATAAACATGGCCAGCATGAGAAGTTAGGTTCTCTGCTGTGCCAAAGGACTCTAAGAAACTACTTTAAGCGTGGGTTGAAAGTATATTGTATTGCATATAACATCTGCCTCCACATTAAAGTTGTTAAAGACTATTTAATTTTGAAATAACAAGTCAACTAATTCTTGAGAGCATATATGTGCTCTGGCATTCAGCCTCCCACACCTGACAAGCATAGGTTAAAAGTCATTATCACTGTAAACAGCAAACAATTGTGCAGGCTGAAAGTAATCACGCAATTTGTCACCTTAAAGCCCACTTGAAAACTAAAAGCTCCAGGTTTCTTGTTAGTGCATTACAGACAATTTACTATTTCTATCTTACTGCTTCAGTTTATCTCTTCTCAAGCTGTTTCCCCTTCTCTGCTCTATGTGGTTCTTCTTTTGTGGTGTGAAGGATGTGGTTTTCTTCCACCCTATAAAATTAACCTTACAAAGAGAGCAAAAGAAAAGAAAAAGAATTACTCTCTACTGAATTCCTTGAGCCAGATTTCAAGGTCAGATAAACACTAATGCCAGCACCAGAGCAGCTGTCCCTGATGCCCATGGTTTGGGGAACAGAGGTGAGAGTTGTCCCTTTCAGCAGCAAATTATTAGTTTAGCACAGCTGTGCTGCAGCATCACAGCCAGAGATGTCAAAGCTGATCATAAACTCTATCAAAACAAGTGCCCCTTGATCTGATTATAGCAACTCCTCACTAGTAGATTGTTTGCTGGTGTTTGCAATTTTCAGTCTGATCAGCCCCGGAGAATTACAGGTTCAGTTTAAATTACCATCTACAAGCCACCTTCTAGTTAATATAACCTCCTTCTCTTTACCCAACACTAATAATCTTCCCCTATCCTTAGTGTATTAAAGAATGTTCGTTCTTTCTTACTTGGAGTTCTTGTTAGTCTTCCCCTCTACTTGAATGGATTTTTTTTTTAATGTTATCTTCTGGCTGTTTCTTTTGCTGGCACAAGCTAAATCTTCAGATGGTTCCATTCAGCCTGTTTTGGCTTGCATTCCCAGAGAAAGGATTGTCTGGAAATTGGGATTTTCTTCACATTACTAATTTTTTTGCATCGCAAGACTATTTTTGCATCCCCCCAGACAAGTTAACTAACCAGACAGTCACCATACCCCGGAAACAGCAAATCAAACAAAAAAAAAAAAAAGCAAATCCCATAGTCTGTGGAAACCCCCACAGAGAGATTATCTACCTTGAGCCGACTGACAAGACTGACAGGGAGCTGTGCTTGAAAGAGCAGCCACAGCAGCACAGGCAGCTGCAGCAAGTGCCCAGCAAGCAGATGAGGTGTGTGGGTGGCATTAGCCCTGCTGAGCCGTGGGCTCTCGTGCCCCAGCTGGCAGCTTCATTCCCGGCGTGTACTGGGGAATTGTATGGCTGTGCAGTCGGAGCTCGTGTGCCTGGGCAGTACAGGCTCTGGTGAAGCACAAAGTGTGGCCCCAGGCATCTCTGTGCTCCCCAGTCAGTGAGCAGTCCCTCCTTTACTTTCCCCTATCCTCTGAAACATAAGGCTACATAAATTTCTTAATCCTTAGTGTTACATAAGTTATCTCAAAAATCTCTCCTGCCACCATCCCGGACAGCCAAGAGATTTGCCTGCAGCTACTTTGGGCTATCATAGTCTGTAAATCCACAAATGCTTTAAGCTGCCCTAATCCAGAAGTGACACCCAAAGACTTCTTTTACCCCATGCCATCAATTCACTTATGCAGGGACAAGAATCTGGAAAGCCATGTTGTGAACTCAAATTGGGAACTAAAAGGGCACCTTTTTCCCTTTTTTTTTTTTTCCTGGCATAGTTGTGACCCAGATTAGTTGTCCTTGTCATTTCCTGCCAGATGATTGAACAATTGCACGTAGGGCTCTGCTGACACAGAGGGGAAGGGGGAGCAGCAGAAGGGAGCAACTGGGGAGGGCCAGAGCACTCCCCCAGGCACACAGATGGCTCCTGCTGCCTTGGGGTGACCTGAAGTACACACAGCCTTTGCTCCATCTTCACCATGCAGCTCAGTGTCAGGCCTGTCTGGGCATGCTTCTGGGACTGTGTTCTCCTTGGTGACCTTGACCCTTCTGTCCTCTTCAGCAGATGCTCACACCTCAACAGAGAGGATGTGCCATGAAATCTCTCCTGCCCCTCAGTCCTCTGTGGGTGATAATTACACATATGCCTCACTCTGCTGGGAGAGGGTGACTGACCCAATAGGTTCCCTTCTACTTGTACTGCTCTTTGTGCCATGGCTCTTAATGATTTCTTTCTCTCCAAAAGCTGTCGCTGTGCCATTGATTAGCATAATTCATTTAAAACACAGAGCAATTATTTCCAGACATCACTTAGACTGGAATTCAGGACTTGTGTTTCAAAATTGATTTGTATGAAAATCTGTCCATCTTCTCAACTTCTTCTATTGGCTTAGAAATCTTTTATCAGGTCCTGGCTCATACAAAAGGCATTGAAAATTCAGCTCCACATCCTACAGGAAAATGACATGGCCTTGCTTCTTTTTATGGAGACATCTTTTGTTCCAGCCATGGCAACCACACATAAAACCCAACCTTTCAAGGACACAAACATCTGAAGAGGAACATGCTTCTTCCTAGGAAGTTGCTAGAACTGGAGAGGCAAGAGGATTTGGGATGAGAGTTAAGTTGAACACTTTATGGGTCTGGTTCTGCACTTGAGGTGTACTTACCTTCCCCAGTGCTTTGCAGAGTGCCAGAGTGCTGATGAGATGGAAAGCAGGTAGAAAGTTTGTGGTGTTGCTGAGCTATTCCTTGGAAGTGCAGAGGTCAGCCAGTCTGAGAGCTGGAGCAGGAACTGCTCTTGAATGTGAAGCAGTGGGCCAAGGGCACATGGTACAAGGTCCTTTGCTGTATTAAAGATATGGGTTACACAAAAGTTTTTAAAAATGAGGAGTTGATTCAGGGTATCACTTAAGTATGAGCATCATGCCATCATCACTTCTCTTGAATATCCTGCCCACTTTACTTTCTCCTAATGTTATTGATGGTCAGTTGTTTCAAATGAGATTGTACGAATTCTGGGGATGTGCTATTCTGTATTCTTTTCACGTGGGGAATGAGAAAGATTTTTTTACAGCTTGGACTACATCTAGTGAGGAGGATCCCTGACCATGACTTGAAATGATAAGTAACACAGTTTACTGCACTTCCGTCTTCTTGGACATCAGACAGATTCATTCAGTTTGTGTCTGTCTGGGGAGTCTGATTGAGCAGAGAGAATAATTCCAGAGCAGAAGGTGAATGTTTCTAGTTTCACAGCTGTGCAGATATAAAACATTGCAGATAGCAATTTACACTTCCCATAATCCTGACACAGCTGTTTGCCTCATGGGGTGATTCATTTACACTTAAGAGAAAAAATAGTGGCAAGAGTGACTCTTCCCTCAGATCCTTTATATTCCTCACTGCAAATTTCAACAGGCTTGTTACCTACCCTGTTCTGAATGACTAGCTAGAAGCATTTTTCTGCTTCAAAGAACATAAAGTAAAGCAATTAATCCACTTCTTTCAGGAGCTCTCTGCACTGCCACCCTGCCTCCTCTGCCAGACTCCCTGTTATTGCACCCAGGGGGTCATTATAAAGCAACTCAGACACTTTCATGATGGTATGCCAGCTCCTTGTTCAAATGCACAGAAGATCCATCCTGCCTCTGGGCTCAGGATACAAATAACCACTCAGCAGGAATTACCCTTGAGAAGACTGCCCCCAAAATGACTCATTAATCCTCATATTGTAAAGATGGGCAGAGTATCTAATGTTTTATAACCAGAGAAATGCATGTGAAATGCCATTACTGCCTGCAAGGCTAGGAGAAAGAAGCAGGGATACATTGTCATCATTAAAAATAAAAAAAAAAAAAAAAAAAAAAAGAGAAAGGTATAGAGATCTGGGCATTAATTCTGAATCACAGCTCTGCAGTATTAGCATGCACTACTAGGAAGATAAAAGCCAGCCTGCAAGGATACTTCATATTCAATGCATCAAAAGTATTTATTATTATTTATGCAGTTGACATGGATTTGAGAATTGTACAATAATTCACTGAAATACAGTCAACACATACTCTACATTTCTCATAACTATAAACCTAAATTTCACTATAAATTCAAATTCTACTGAAGCATGAACCTTGATATTCAGAGGTGATTTCTGTAGTGTGTATGCTGAGCATCACCATGTAGGGATCACCCTTGACCAAAGGGCAGACCACTGCCTTTATGGAGCTTGGCAGCATTTTAACAACAACAACCTCCTCCTCCTGGCCAGGTATTTGGGGGTTGCATACTCTATCTATGGAACATCTATGTCTGATTTTGGCTGAGGAGCACAACCGCAGTCACAGTAAGAGAAGAGTTTGCTGTATTTTGAACATGTTTTGAGGCATTTTGAACTGCTTGAGGAAGCAGGCTTCTTTCTTCCTTTCACTAAGGAGGATTTCATAACAAGACCTACAAATGCCCAAAGCTTGGAGAGCAAAATGTGTTGAACTCACTCCAGGGATATATATGAATAAGAAAAAATACAGGCAGGGTGCAGCTAAGCAAGCCATAAGTGACAGCAAACTGCAGCAGATGAGGCATGATGGCTGGCAAAGCCTGTTGACTCAGAGAGATTGCAGTGCTCTGAAACAAAAGTCTTCCACCTTTTCCAGGGTCTCTAAGCACGGCTGTCTGTGGCTGCCTGCCCTCAGTTGTGTGTACAGCACTGCATGTGTGTAAAATTTAGATCTGCCTTTTTCTCTCAGATAATCAACTGCAAGTTGCTACTTGTTTATTAAAATTAACTCCTGTGACTGAACAAAAAGCACAGGAAGTAGAAAGCTCTTATTCTCTCAATTGATTAAGAAAACTGGAAGACTGTAGAAGTGTTGAATATTCTGTTTAATCACCATCTTAATAATCCCTGTAACTTTAATAGGGTGGAGGAGAGAGCATGGTAACTGAGTTCCTAGTCATGATCACTTTTAAATTTTCAAATCTCAGAGATCTCATTACACCTGGTAAGGAATTTAATTTTTCTAGAGGCTTCAAAATAAGCAGGTTGGCAAAGTTGTTCAGCAGAATGTCTTATTTGTGTTTTGTTCGTAATAGTTCAGAAGTCATCTCAAGGCATCTCACTCCAAATGGTTATGCATGTCTTCCATGTACATCACACTGTGCTGCTGTGCTTTAGTATGTGGTGAGGGGAATGGCTTGTTCGGCTCATGTACTGAGTATGTAGTACCTGCACACACCATCCACCAATCTGTTGTTCTGAGGTACACAGAAGTCTGGCAAGCATGCACTATGACTGTTTGATGGGGAGAAATGCTGAATTTCGATTTGCTTTTTATTTGCAATACAATGATGATTTTTTTTTCAGAAACTCATTGATACATTCCATCAATACCTGCAATTTTTGTCAAAGCACATGCGTGTGTCTATTATTTTTATTGATACCGGGGAAGACGAATGAGAATTTGCATCTGCTTGGTAGGGCAAGGAAGAGAAGGAAAATGAAGTGGAAATCCTCCAATATTAACTGCCTAAACAGCAATCTGCAATTCTGTATTGAATTACCGTTGCAGATAGAGTGCTTGGGAGACTATTCATTTTGTCTCTACCTCAATAAGCCAAATTTTTCCTTGAAAAAAAAGTACAGCAGTGAAATCACATATGATGAAAGCTAGTGACTATTCAGCCAGAGGTCCAAAAGTAAAAGAAACATTTAGAAAAACAAATGAGGGAAATAGACACAAAAGAAAAAGCAGCAGCTGAGGATATATTAAAAACTCCACCAGCAAAAACTTTTGGTGATGTTTTTGTAAATAAGATGTGAAGGGCAGATTCTCCTTTTTTCATCATTTCATCCTATGTTGAGAATACCAGGGGCAATATTCCTCTGACAGCTACATGCACAGCAGCCCTTGCCATCTGGTATGTAAAGTATACCAAGGCTCAGCACAGGAAGCAGAATGAGCATCATGGAAACCTATTTTGAACAGTAATGTGCTGCAGCCAAGGAGAAATCTATGTGGAAGTTGAGGTGACAAGAGGAGAAAAGATGGGAAAACCCCCAGACATAGGTCAGGACAGGCACCTATTGAGTGGTATAGCCACCATGTGTGCACATGTGTATAACCACTCACTGGGTGTCTTTTTCTTTTCAATCTTCAGGAAGAGGCAGCCAGAATTCTCGCCCACCAGCCAGTGTCCGTCGGCACATGTGCAGCTTTGAAAAATCCCTGCAGTGAATGTGTAAGAGAAGCTGCATGACAAAGAGTGGTTTTACCCCCTGCTTTCTTTTTCTCATTGATTTATCATGTCTAATGATGGGACAAATGTGGTGCATGCCATTAAAGATGGGAAATTTGCTTATGTCCCCTTGGTTCACACAATACCTTAAATATTGTCCAGATGTGATGAAGAGGACACTGAATAATTTTTTTGCAGCTTTTACTTTTTTATTTCTAAATGCCTACAACTTTGCAAATATGTCCTCTTTTTTGTACTAATTTTATCTTCTTTATCCATTTAGCCAACATTTTTCACTTTTTTAGAGTTTTGCCTAAAGATGACATTATCCTGTGTGCTTTACGTGGCGAGACACCTTTCCTGTGCACAGCTCTTGCTAGCCAGTGCTTGTTAGCATACTGCAGCTGCAGAGCCAGCAGAGAGAACGCAGAAAACACTTGTTTTGTGGGACTTGCAGAACAGGGAAATCACAAGAAGGCACATGTAAATAAAACCAGCAGGATTTGGCATAGGCACAAACAGCACCTCAAAATAATAACAGTGAATTCTTTTTCTGTTGTAATTTCTGAAAGATGTTCAGATTCTGCATAATTCTGCATTCACCAGACAATAGTGAAGTTCAGCTCTTCTGAAGCAAGAAGCGCAAATACTGCCCTCTCTGAGCAAACACAAACAAGGGGGAGAAAACAAGCAAGCTGCTGCAAAACCAGAAAGGTTTTACCCCATTTCTTCCAGATCTGTACTCATTTCCCTCTGATAAGCAGCAGATGTGAAACAGTCCTGCTCCCCGCCCCAGGGAAGATTGTGCAGTGACTTGGTGGAAAGATGCTTGTGATCCACTGACACAGCATTTTGAGCAGTGCTGCTCACTGCAACGAGAGAGCTGTTGCACTGCTCTGACTAGTGCAAAGCATTCTAGCTCTGTGTATGTCTCCAGGAGTCTATGCGATTTGTGAGCATGCAGTAATAATGTTAATTCAATCCAACCTGTCCCTCTGATTTGCAGACCAGAAAAAAATCCAAAAAATGCATAATTTGGAGCAGTAATGATGGCTTTACAGGGCTTGTGCAGCAACCAGCTTTGGCACCCTGAAAGGCAAACTGTACACAGGCAGTGTAAGGAGCAGTGCAAACATTATGTTACCAGCTTCTAGACAGAACAATATGCCCTTCTTTTCTGAACTGGAACAAGTGCTGCAGATTCTCAGGGTACAGATCACCAACTGTCTGTCTGGAAATTCAAATGGAAGTCAAACACAGACACACTATTAAGACGAAAAAGCAAAAGCAACAACAGATTCTATTCAAAAAAAGCATGGGCACAAGCTGTGAAACTCCTGAGCACAGGGAAGGCTGAACCTCCTGCTTTTTGCATGACAACGCTTTGGATTTTTTTTTCAATTTGGAAAAAAAATCCTTATCCACATGAGGTCCTGAGAAACACTTCTGGTGGGACTCCAACCTGTCAACGGGACTCCAAATGCTTGTGGCAGCCACCCAGATAAGAAAGGTTTTAAGAAGCAGTGGAGTTCTTCAGACCTGCTGAGCATGAAGCTTGCTATTTTGGTTTCTCTGCCCATCCCTGCCCCTCAGGCTTCCCTCTCCCTCCAGCCAGGGCTGATGTGCTCCGAGGCCTGGCAGTGTTGCACTGTGGCCCAGGGAAGGGCATGTTCTTCATCAGCAACTGACTAGCTGAGCTCCCTGTGGCCACACACCCAGTCTGAGCAGTAGACAAATGTCCATCATACCAGAGCTGTGCATCACCGCCACCGGGTCTCAAGCCTCAGTCCCATTCACCAGAACTGCAGCAGTTTGCAGGTCCAGGTTTTCCTTAGGAAGCCCTGCTTCACCACCCCAACATGCTAGAAATCACCACGTGTGCTGTGATTGCCCTGAGCTCCCAGTAGCAAGCAATTAGATGTACAGTCTTCAAACTGTCTTGTGTTTTGATGCACATAATACTTAGCATCATTCTTTTCACTAATGTTCGTCTCCATTCTGTGTACAATCCTGAAGATGCTTAGAAATGCAGAATCATCAAAACATAGAATCATAAAATTTTATTGTCATATTAAAAAAACCCAGAAACATCAGCTCTGAGTTTCAGGGCTCATTTCTTCTGAAGCTGCATATTCGTTACCATGGAAACTTTCAGAAACGCCCAAGAAACCCACAGGCTTTACAGGCTGCTCTATCTACTGCAGCGTATTAGGGAGAGCAGTACATCACAAACCAGGGCCCTCATGACTAAGCTTCCTGTGGCAACTTGGTTAAGTTTGCCACAGGGTTAAGCACTCAAAGTACTGGCATGTTAAGGCAAGTCTGATGGGTCTTTAAGCCTTGTTTAAACTGCAGAGAGTTTATTTTATTCTCAAGTATACCAGAGAATCTGACAAGTTATAGTGGGAGAAGGTCCTCATTCATAGCTACCTCTGCAAGGGTTGCACAATTTTTGGCAGGAAATATCCAGGGCAACAGGCTTTTCTGTTCATTAGGAATTTATTCCTGCTTTGATAGAGCTATTGACTAGGAAATATTTTGGGTGGGCAGCAAAATTTTTCCCTTCTGTAGCTTCATTTAGGGGTCTCAGTTGGGCATCTCTATGCCATGTGAAATACCTTTCAGCCTTGGGGCTAATGCCTTTGAGATGCTTGAAAAACAAAGGAATATATTTGGATATTTTAGTTTTATCTCATGCACTCTATCCTCCGTCCCCAGTGGGTTTTTGTTGCTGTCCACTATACAGCTTTCATCTTGTCAATATCTTTCTAGTAAAAAACATGGTGGCCCGAATAATTTTCCATCAGAATCACAGAGGATTACAGGAAGCAAGGAAAAACCGCCAACTGTCTTAATTACTATTAAACTGCATTCATAGGAAAGACCTCTTGATCTCTGCACCATAGTGTGGTGCTTTTGAGTGGGAAACAAAGAATTCAGGGGCAATTTTTGTGGTTTTACTATATTCAAAGTTCATTAATTGGTGTTTCTTATTCAACAGCAGCTCCACAGCATTTCTTTTGATGTAATGTTTTTTGAGGGTTGTTGATCTTCGCAGCCTCCCAGTCCTACAGACCATTTTGCCTTAGTTGCACCCACCTACACTCTTTGTAAAGGAATTTAATGCTAGCATTTTCTTCCTATGTTCCCAAGCTTTCCAGGTTCCTTTGATCAAAACATGGTCCTTTTCAGTTTTTAGGTTCTATCAACTGTGCTCCCTTCTGAGCCTGTCAGAATAAATGCTTCAGCCCAGGCATTGGCATTGGCTGCACCGTCATATACACTTTGAAAGTGGAGCATGAGACACACCTTCAGATAATGCAAATATGCTTCTCCGTTGCTAACAGAGGACCTCTGTTGATCTACACCATGTTTTTCCCATGCATTAACTTTATTATCCTTAAAAAAATTACAAAAGTGGTTCAGTAGAATCAATTCATTTTGAATATTTGATGGGGTTTACTTATTAATAAGAATAAAATAAACAGATTCAAAAGCTATTCACTAGGAAGAGGACTTCTAATTTCACTTTTATTTGCAGGTTTCTCATCTTCATTTCTTGAACACTGGATGAATTTTCTTGCTGTTTCAAAAAATTGTTGATTTTCCTGAACTTTGTATTATCTATTTATTTTATCTAACAGGTTGTTTCCTCAAAGCAACACTTACTAGTAGTTATTGATAACTTTTTCAAAATACCTAATGAACACACAGGTAAACCAAATTATTTCACTAATAATTACATGACTAAAATGTGACACAGCTTCTGTATTTCAGATGAAAAAGCAAATTTCTAGTAATAATTATAATTAGTAGTCAGACCCTCATACACATTATCAGTGTAATATTCTCTCACACCTCTCTTGATCTAGGTAGGTAAGATCTGTGATACATGCTGAAGTTGTGGGACTTCAACTACTCTGAAGCAATGCAGTGACCACTTCTATGACCACTCCCCTCTCCCCCCAAATTCACAGCTGTATAAAATGCCTATGTACATAAACATTATTGTTAAGTTTCAAAAGGAATAAAGCTATTTATTTTTGGGATATTTGGCTATATCTGAGCTGTTGGATTTGGAAGTAATTCCCTGCCCCTAGGGTCAGGTATGAGCCTTGAAGTGACCAGTTCCATGGCAGCACAAACATAAAGTGAATGACCCCAGTCCTGGTTCCAGCTTTCCCCATCTGGGTGACCAGAGCAGAGAGGTGATGGAGGCTGCCAACCTTGATTCTGCCCAAGGGTTTGACCCCAACCTGGAGACCCTGTGGATGAAAACCAGGATCTCATCACAGGGTACTCAGCCTAGACATGGCTACTGCATCCGCATTACAGACTGTATAAAGTTAAGATTTCAATTTAAAAAAGAGAAAAAAACCACAATTATCAATAGGGTCAGTATACATTAGAAAGACTATGTGTAACTCAGATAAAGTAATAACTTCTGCATTAGAGTAACTTATGGAGGAAATTAATATGTTAAATTTATTTGACACAAGCCAGTGGCAAGATAGAGCTTGGAAAGGCAGCTTTGGATTTGAGCTCACTCACAACACCCCTAAGTATCATCAGGTTCTGCCCTAGCAAGACAGTGTGACAGCATTGTGTTTTCCTATATTTTGAGTAGTAGATGCCATCATACATTTAAAGCAGTGCTGTAAATTACATTGAATATTGTGTCCCACGCCCAAGGCAATTTTGTCCAAAAAAAAAGGGGGGGAGGGGAGCAACAAGGAAAAGTTAGTTTAGTAATTTAAATTTCCAGAAAAACAAGTGGGAGGTTAAACTTTGCTTTAATTATACAGCACTAACAAAAGCATTGGAGCCATACTGTCAGAACAGTTTTAAGTTCCTCTTATCACTGAGATAGAGATTATAGTGAAAACAAACTAAGGCTGAAATTGGTCTTTGATTCCTTTATTCATTTAGATGATTATATTAGACAAAATCCTGAGCATACCCAGATAGGGACAGTGGTCGATGATGGCTCCTGTGCTCATGGGAGAGTGAGAGAAGTTTTAATAACACAAGTTTAAGAGATGAGTCTCTAGAACCAGTGTTCCAGAAGTTAGGCTTGCAGGAACATGCAGAGCAGTGTGGCTTGCTTTGCTAATGAGCATCAGAGCTGTTTGTGGCAGCTCTGAGAGGAGGGGCTGCTCAGTGCAGGGAGATATCACTACCCTGGATTAAAATCTGCTCACTTCCTTAATCAAATTTCATGCCCCAGTGGTCTTACTGAAATGCAAACAATAATGGAAGAGACCTTGGGGATACCAGCAAAGAACCTGCAGTGTGCTGCAGTGCAAGTATTAGCCTTCAATTTTAGGCTTGTTAGCCTAGGCTCTGGAAACAGTGAGGTGGCAGTGGGATAGAGCTCTACTCAGGCTCATTACCTGTTACCTGACTGCAGGCTTGGAGAAAACTTGTAGTCGATGAGTTGCCTCTCTGTGGGCAGGGCAGAAATTCCTCCACTGGTTTCCCCAGGATGGCATCCATCAGCAACTGCTTTGTGGGGATGAACAAGGTTTTTGGCCAATGCAGACCTTTGAACAGGGCATTTCCTTTTGCTCTGTGTCCCACTGCCTCCAAAGGCTGGTCACCTCTGTGCCAGTGCTCAGGGACAGCCCTGCACACACCGTGCTCTGGAGCAGCTGTTGGTGGCCATAACTCTTCCCCACTCTGTGGGGGTGGGAGCTTCATTTATTGACTGGCCAGCACCTGACACTGACCTCCTCTGGTTGCTGGGAACATAGTTCAGGGTTTGTTTTGGACTTAATTTTTGCTGACAAGGTAGATAGGCTCTTCTCAGTTTGTATTTTACGTCAATTCCTAAGATTTTTTCTTCATAGAAGGGACTGCTGGATTATCCCAGTGCTTCCTTCTAGCTGTGGCATTTCATTTACTATAGTGACAAGGAGGTAGGTTGGGCCAACGCATCCATATGACAATGAAAGACAGGTAACATTTCTAATTTCTCCTATAACCCCTGTTTCTGGTTAATTGCAATTGCTGCTTTAAAAAAACCAGCTTTATATATTAAATCTGTGCTCTGTGTCTTGTCTAACACCACAAGCTGGCTCAAATGACTGGATCACTCAGCAAGCTAAAGATTCTTCCTCAGCTTACCGCCACTTGGAGAAGATAGCAGCCCACCACTCTGGCATCCCAAAAGGACAAATCATGGGATGAACTCTCAAGAGATCAAGGAATGTCTCTTCCTGTTTTAACGGGAAGGGCTCTTTCTCAAGAGCTTTGCCTGACTGCATATGAAGCCATTTTCCAACTTGTGGATTCCTGGAGTTAACCTCATCAGAACACATATCATTCTGCTTAACCATTTCATGTGCTATCAGTTAGGGATTGTAATGCATAAAATGTTCAAGGGAAAAGAAAGAAGACAAAGTTGCAGGCACACAGGGCTCAAAGGTGATTTAATCCTACGTGGTCTGGATCTCAGGTTATAACTTCACTGGTGAAAGGATCAGAGAGTTGCACAGGCTAACTTACCTTAGACCAATGGGACAATAATTTTTCACCCCAAAAGTATTCAGCTTCTAAGATGTAAAGAAACTTTTGCTATCCAATGTCTAAATTAAGGCATCTTCAGAATTCTGCAGTGTGGAGAGGTACCAGCTGTTGTGGGATACTCAGACTTGAAACTACTCCAAGGACACCAGCAAGGGCAGATCCTCCAGGAGCTGGCAAGAGCAGGACTCTGTTCTTGGCCTGAAACTGGACTTGAGTCTGGGGAACTCCTGGTCACAACGAGGGGCCAGATTTTGAGCGGCTGGAGATACTTACCAATGAACAGTGAGCCATCTAACAAGTTATAGGCATGTCCTACAGCTGGGCAGGTGTATTTTGAACTACAATCTCAGACTGGGTGCATCAGTTGTTTCAAAGATTTTCAGCAAGTAACTATTACGATCTCAAGTTTTCTGTCTTGTTTAGTGTCTATAATAAAGAGCTGAAAGTGCCTCAAAATGACTGCTCCAGAGTCACACAAAGAGTATGTTATAAAGACCAATGCATGTATTAAGAGCAAAATTTTGAATAACCAAAACCAGCAACATCTCTGCTCATGAAACTAATAAAAACTCACACAAAAAATATATTTACTTCTAGTTCCCCAAAAACAAAAAACGCATAGATAAAGCTGGGTTGAAAATGAAGAGAAAGCAGCGAAAATCAATGAATGTTCTTGTTTATAAGCAAAAGCAAAACCATGTTATGTCCTGATATGATATCCAGGAATCTGTCTTAACATAGATGGAAGGATTTGAAAAAAATAGTATTTGGAGTATTATACTGGGTATACATAAGCACAAACCTAAGATCTCTTGAGACTCCAAGAAGTTCACTTCTGTGCAGAAAGTGTGAAGTCTAAATCCTATGAGAAATTGACAGCAGAAAGGACAGAGTTAAGAAAGACAAATAAATACATGGACATGAACTGGGTAATCATCCTGTTGATAAAATGAAGAAGCCACTACTTAGTGCCATCATGTCGCTATGCAATTGAACATCAGGTTGCCAATATCCCACCTGTGATCTGGCTTGGTGCCTTCTCTTGCCTTTGTGTGGAAAACCATCCCTTCTCCCATTATGCCAAGCATTTTGACCTTCACTTTATCCAATGGAAGCTTCCTTCAAAAGAGGAGATGACAATCACTTAGCAAATGGTGACGACGCAGTCAGGATTGTCATCGTATCTTTGCACAAGTGAGACGACTCCTTCTCTCATAGAGACTCAGCTCAGGTCTGACCTTTTGCAGCCCTGTCTTTGGTTTTTGTCTAAATGTCAGTTAATGATATTCAAGATGGCCCCTTTTTGTTCCAGCATAACAAGTGTTTATCTTGCACATCAATTATGAATTCTACCCGAATGTGTCAGTCTCAGTGTGACCCCTGCCAGCCATCCAGCAAGACAGAGCCCATGTATTTCTTATGACAGTCTTGGGACTCCATCTCAAAATGTGGCTCATTAGCAGGCTAACAGCGCTTGGACATAGCAAGGAGCATATGTAGAGGGAAAGAGCTGGACCAATAATCTGAGGTGAATAATCAGTGGATATTGTCAAATGGATCCCACAGAGAACCACTGCATCTCTAAAGCTCTTTGTCATGAGGCTGTTGGAGCCATGAGCAGTAAGGTCTGTCAAGCCAAGGCAATGAGTGTCAGCAGCACCAGCTCTCCCCAAAGGGCAAGCTGGTACCAGAAAAACCCTGATGAAGTGGTTTGCTTACATTTGAGTATTGCAGTCCCAGCACAGTTTAAGTATGGCCATTAATTTGGGACTATGGAAAATGCTACAGAAGAAAGAAGTGAGAAGAGCAGAAGTTGAGAAGTTAGGGAGAGGGAAATGAACTAAATAAGAGCAAGACTTGAAGACAGAGGTAGTGAGTTCCTTAAAATAGCTGCACTTGCCTTTGATGTAAAATACAAAATCTTAGAAATAAAATGAGATAGAGACTAAACAGATGGTGTGAAGAGGAATTCAAAAGTGAGATGATGCACCAGAACTAGATATGAAGAAACAAATGATGCAGAAGTGGACTTAGCATAAAAGGCAGCAGATAATCATCATATTTTTTAGAAAATGCCCTTTGCAATACTTGTGAGCTACAGCATCAGCAAAATATAATATGAGAGTGCTTGCCTTATTTTCCTCTGTACAAGAAGAGACTTGTTTTGTAGTTCGTGTAGACTAAATGTGTTTCTGCGTGAAGAGTTTGCAGTTCTTGGCATGTTAAAACATTACTTTAAAAATCTTTCACACCCAAGAGTTACATTCATTTACTTATCTCTATAGCACTTAAAAAAAAAAAAAATCATACCATAGCTCATTTTGATCAAAACAGGAAAGCTTTTAAACCTTCATTCTTATCTTTTCATTGATCACTTTAATATAGAGATTTCCTTCTTCAGCTGGGAACTTGGCTTTTTTGTTCTCTGGGTTAAAGCTCTAAATCCAAACAGCTCCAGGTCCTACCAACTACATGCTTCAGGGAGTTATGAATTTTTTAGCTTGGCCCTTTCATGTGCCCCAGTTCCCACAGAGGTGGTGAGTCACAGGTCCAGCATTTGGAGTCTGGAGTTGGAGATGAGCTTCCCAGCTTGGAACCATCTAAAGTTATTATTTTTTTCTCTGGGAGTACTTACTGCTCAGCAGAAAAGCGACACATTGTCATGTATATTTCTTTTCTGTTTTGACAGATTTACAACACTATCTGTGTTGTACCGGTCTCTTCCAGCTATGACAAAGTCAGTCAATAAGGTTTTTTTATAAAATTCAAGTGGCAATGATTTACTCCTTGAAAAACAGAACCATAAGAGTCTGAGCAAGGAAAGCAAAATGCTTAGAACAATACTGCAATACTGTAGGTGAAGTGATTTCCCCTGATGTGTGCAGTAGCAGGAGGTGAGGCTGCAGTGCCAGCCTCCCACTCACTTTGTCTCCCATCTGCACCGCAATCACAGGATTTGCAATTTAATCCTTTGTTTGCCTCTGGCCCCTGAGGGATGAAACACTGAGATAAGGCTGCTTCGAATAAATCATCTCAGAATTTCTCTCCGTCTCTGGTTTCCACCCAGGTGATGTATTTCATAATTTGGGAACCATCTCTACTACCTGTCCTGCAATTAAACAGTTGCGTAGTCCTCTAAAGCACGGTACAGCTCCCTCTCCCACCAGCTGCTCACGCGCTACCACTCAGCTTTGAGTGCTACTCTCTTCAAGGATACAGGGAAATGCAAAAACCTACAGATCCTCAGTGGCAGACCTGACCTTCAGATCCTCACTCAGCCCAGCTGCCCAGCGTTTTGATGTGACCCAGCCTGTATGAGGAGTTGGAGGGTTTGACTCACCAGGGTCACGCTGCTGCTTGTTCCTCCTCCCACACAAACCAGCTGTTTTCTGTCCCAGCATTTTAGCCTGGTTTGTAAATAACAGACACCCAGGAAGAAGGACACCCTGGGAGTCCTTCATTTCGCTGATAGCTAATCTGCTTCTAAGTGCAAAAGGGGGAGAGAGAATAAAAAGGAAAGGAGGAGTTAGCAACTATTTCTCTCTCTCCCCAGTTTGCCAAAGGCTATGACAGTGGGTTGTTTTTCTTCCAACAGCTTGGAAATGTTTCGTATAAATCAGGCTTAATAAAAGCTTTTTCTGTGACTTTTTTCCCTGTTTCTTTCCTTCTCCCCTGCAAAATGGTGAGCAAACTGAGATACAAACTGACAGCTCAAGTCCTCGAACCACAGATGGCCCTTCCAGAGCCCTACCCGCAGGCTAGCTTTCCAGGTTGGCTGTAGGATGGATAACCAACAGGAAGTAATCACTTTTGGATGAAAATCACAGTAATTGCTGCTCTTAAAAGACACTGTTGTTTTCTTATGTAGTATTTCTGGGAGGACATGAAAAACTGGAGGGGGGAGGCTCACTAATGAGGCAAAGCAATCAGTATTTTTGTACTCTTGTTTGTTATACTGCCTGTGTCTTTGCAATGTAAATGCAAATAAACCCATCTTTATTTTATTCATAGTTCTAATGGAAAGTCTGTGTCATGGTCTGAACCAGGTGGAAGACAAGATCCAAAGGGGGAACATACGTGGCACAGACTCTCAGTGCATGTGAAGAACCAGGAGACAGGGTGCAATCAGACAGCGGTGATCAAACCCCTCACTAAAGACTACCACGGCCAAAGTCTGACTTTTACCGACATCAGCAGTAAGACTCTGTACAATGTGGTGGAGGAAGAAAACAGAGAACCCGTTTGCCTCAACCAGTCCAGCAGTCCTTCCATGGTGGTGCACAGGAGGGTGGCAACAACCCCCCCGCTGCAGGCCACAGCGGAGGAAACCCAGCTCTTCTTGCCCGAGCAGTCCCCCAAGACCCTGCCCCTGCAGCCACAGTCTCTCATGGACCAGCTGCAAGGAGTGGTCAACAAGTTTGCCCCCGGTGTCCCCGACTTCAACGCTGTCCTGCCCACTGCCGGCTCAGGGAACGCCGTGCGGCCTCCCTACCCACCCGCGCCACCGCAGCAGCTGCCCCTGCAGCCTTTCCAGGCTGCCTTCAGCCAGGAGCCCCTGTCTCCCCCGGCCGAGGAAGCAGAGAGCGAGAAGGTGAAGCTCATTCAGGGATATGTGTACGAGAAAAGCACGGAGGAGGAGGAGGACGAGGAGCCGGCAACCAGCAAACTGACTCTAGAAGACTCTCCGGCGCTGACTCCGCCGTCCCCTTTCCGGGATTCCGTGGCTTCAGGCAGCTCCGTGCCCAGCTCCCCTGTCTCGGAGTCGGTGCTCTGCACACCCCCAGACGTGACCTACGCCTCTGTCATCCTGAGGGATTATAAGCAAAGCTCGTCCACCCTGTAGATGCTGCAAGAGACGAGGTGGGAAGGACTTAGGCAGCTGCCCGCTGGGAGCACTTGGGCAGACAAGTCTGCCAGGGCTGTGGGGAGACACAGCAGAGAACAAAGGGACCAATGACAGGGCAAACATGTCATCCTGCACTTAAATAACTAAAATGAAAAGAAAAAAGAAAACAAAAAATCCATTCTGAGGGCTCAAAATTCTCTATGTGTTAAAAATAAAAATATTGTACTTTGGGAAAATGTTAGGAAACCATAAAAAAGCACAAACTAAAGAGACAACTTCTATAGCAAAAAAAAAAAAAAAAAAAGATTAAACATGCAGGAAAAGAATATAATCACACTTAGTCACACCCTCTCTTGGCAATGCTTGAAAAGGACTCTGGGAAGTGTGACCTGCAGAAGTCACTGGCACACCTCATGACTGCTGTCTGTCTGCGATGGGAGCAGCACACCCAGGAGCTGGAAGGGCGGAGTGTGGTGAAGGGGAACAAAGATATTTGTATATGAGACATATATGCATACATATTTTTTCCTGGTTTCTACAGGTGGCATAACTGTGGAATGTTGTTTGGGGGAGAGGAGATAATGTGAAAGCACGTGGCTCTTACTGACTCCCATCTGAACAATTTGTTCTTCATACTAGGCTGCTTTTTGGGGGATTTGGGCTTCTTTTAATGCTGATTGTGAACAGAGTGAGAAATATGATCAAGACTCAAGAGGTTTCTGAAGAAAGCCTTGCCGTAGTACTTGTAATGTGATAAGGACTTAGAAAAACTGCCCTTTTGTATAAGGTTGCAAACCATGTGGCTAAACTGTTACACAACGTTTCCTGTAGCAGAACAATATTTATTGACTATCTTTTCATAAAACAACGTATTTTGCCATGTCATTGCATCATTCCTTTGTGTTACTTTGGAATCAAATGCATTGAGAAATAGCTGTTTACTTAGAGCAACAACTGTTAATCTGGAAGAAAGGCAATTCCACACTGTGGGTTATGGAGCCTCCAGGCAAGAGAGTGAGAGTACATTTGTGTATCTGTGTGTGTGGGTACGGTATGTGTGAAGAGTAATGTCCAATAACTAACACTGGAAGATTGTCTTATATACTATGAATATTTTTATGTTTAAATCATGTTTTTATATCGCGTTGTTACAAATATTCAATAGATCTTTGGAGGTTTGTATGCTGTGCTAACACATCCTTTTTTTTCATATGCAAGCTGAGACAGTTGTTACCCTTATAACAGGGTGCTTTGTTTTGCAGATATTTTATGAAGTAGACATATGGTATTAATAACCAGTGCATTGGAAACTTGTTATTTTACATGTTTTGCAGCAAGTGTGGCTAACGAAAAAAAAAACAACAAAAACCAACCAAAAAAACACCAAAAAAAAAAAAAAAAAGAAAAAAAGGAAAAGCTCTTCAAGACATCTTGCAGGTGAGACAGGAAAAGTAATTCAACTATTTCACTGCTTCAGATAATTAAAAATAAAACCACGTCAGGACAGGAAATTTCATCAGTGCTTAATGTGTACATAAATTGCCAGGTTTTGCTATTGACAGTTCTTTTAAACCCTTTATGGTCTTTAGTTGCATATTCTTTCCTTATGCTTTCACTTCTTGTATTTAATATACAATATAGCATCTTAAAGGTCACTTCTAGGCAGTTGTAGTTCTGTCATTTATTCCTCCTCTATCTTTCATGTGTTTCCTAGAGATGGGCCTAATCCAAAGCTCCCTAATGACTGGCATGATCAAAGTCCAGGTCTAATTGCTGTGGCCTGAACTTAATTATAACTATGATTACCCTATCTATAAATGTTCTTATTATACATACACAGGTCAGGATTTTAGCTGCTATGATCTTTGTCTGTGCTGCTGGATTCAGCTGAGGATCTTTCCCACACTTCTACACTTCATTTCAAAAAATATTTTAAAGGAATCTCTTGCCGTTAGTACAGTTGAAAGCCCTGATTTTAACCATGCTTCTTTTGAATGTTCTATCTGAGTTTTTCTGAATTCACTATAATTCTATTCTTTTTCTTTCTTTTCACTTGAATTTTAAGAAGTCCTGACAGTTATCAATTCTTCTCTGAAGATCTAAATCTCATGTTTTTTCCCTAATTATGCAGTATTGGTATTGGAAGGTTTGGCTCATGCTCGAAACCAGATAAAGTCTTTTTTTCCTCATCCTGTTTTCACAATGTTTGCTCCTTTCAATGTTACTCATGGCCAATTGCTATCATTGTCCTGATGTGGAAAGCATGAAACGACTTTGCCCAAAGACACATTTTTGTCAGTATATTGATGTCTCTAATGAATTGAAGACACCTTAGGGTTAGTTGGTTGATTTTTTTTTTTCTGCTTGGGGCTTTTAGGGGGGATATTTTTTGTTGCTGTTTCATTTTTTTTAATGTTGATTGCTCATTAAAGCAGCGAGGAGAATGTCATATCTTCTTTGCTGATCACTGCACTGGCAATGAATTCTATCTTCTGATAACTGTAGTATAAGATCTGCTGTGCTTTTTCTAAAACCATACTTTGTCAGTAGCACAGAGCTGATTCTAAGAAGCCAGGCTTTGAAGACCTGAGAGAGATAAGAAGAAGAAATATAACAGATTTGCATAGACAAGGAGATGGCAAAGTGGCAAGGTACTATATTGTTTTCATATCTGTCTGTTTTGAACATATTAAGCACTGATTTTATTACCACAATGTAATTATATCATGAGTAAGAGTTTTCTTGAAATTCAGTATATTAGCTTTTAGTTTGTAATTGTTAAAACTGGAAACATACACATACGTAACTATATCTAAAGAGCAAGAACTCACCTTGTGTATGCAGCTGTATGAGCTATGAAGCTTCCTGTAGAAGTTATTTCTTTTGGTCTGTCAAATGCTTGATGAAAACTGCCTTTTTGTCAAAATGATCTTGAAAATGCTGTAAAATAAATATTTTCTATTTATTATTTAAAAACAGAATGCCAAAACTTTTAATTTTTTGTTTCCTGAGTAGAAAATAGTCATCTATAGTAATTAATTGTTCCAGGGCTTTTCAGCATCATGAATAAGAGATGGTGGGATATTTAAATGGAGGTAGGTATTGATTAAATTGTGTCATGTAAGTGAGATGGTGGAGAGTTGGAGGATTTTGGCTTAGATAAGAACCCCCAGCTTTTTGGTTTCCTAATGAAATTCAGAAGCACCATAAGTATGCATCCAGGCTGACAAGTTGTAGAAGAGAATTCAATGGGAAACGACAGGAAATTTTGCTTCCCAAGGACATGGGAAAACACCAGTCCTTCTCTTAAAATAGTCTTTGTGATGTCTGCTCCTCCCATCAGGGAAATTCAAATACACTTTCTTGACAATTATAAATGATGGGCATTGATCCACCCTGGCATTTTGTGTCCTACTAAACTGCATCTGTATAGAGCAAAGTACTGGGACTCATGACTCCTGCTCTGCAACTCACAAACACTGTGGCCTTTTGGTGACTCCTGAACTGCTCTGTGCCTCAGCAAGATGTTTTTTGGAGTGCTGCTGGGATTTTCAGACATGAGTGGCACTAAACACAGAAAATCTATTTTATGTTTACACTTGTGAATAGGCTTGTGGCTCCTTTGTTTGGATCTGGCCTTGCAAGAGCTCATGTCTGAGGAGTCAGTCCACCTACAACTACTGCAATGCAGGAGTACAGGCAATGGCATTGCATTCAGTGGTAAGTGCCAAAAGTTTGACCTCTTTGTTCATAGAGGTTTTTCTTTTTTCTTATCCCCTTTTATTTTTGTTTTCAAAATCTATTCTATGTCTTAGTAAAGGTTCTGCTCATGAAGTATATTCAACTACAAAAACATCTTCAGAGAAACACAGCACTTACTCCTCTCCAGATCACCCAGTGCAGTGTTGCACAAGCTGCTGAAAAAAACATCTATAGCAACTTTTCACTGGGTAAATGGATGACTGGACCAGAACCACAGAGCAGCAGAGCATACACGAGATTTAGTCTCCAGCCTCCTGCCAAGGACAGAGTGTTGGCAGCTCCACCAGCCCAGTCCATGCCTGTCCACCCAAGCTCTGCTCAATAACTTGGGTCTCCAGACTGGTGTCATGTACACTTGCATAGAGTGAGTCACTCCCAAAATAAAAAGGCAATGGAAATTGGGCCCCTGGAGTTGTATTCATCACTCCTTAGAGAAAAACAGAGGAGCAGGTTGCTAATAGCTGTTCTACACGAGGTCTGAGTGACTGTTAAAAATGCTTCTTATATGGGAGTGGGAAAAGTGTGGGTTTGCAGATTGCATTGTTGTGGTCGTTTTTTTTTCCCAAATAAATGAGTCACTAGACACTTGGCAAGTATCTGTCTGCAAATCATTGGGAAGGAGAAGCAGACACTGTAGCCTATTTTTATCTGTGTAAGATTCCCAACAGGGGTATTAGCAAGAAAGAAGATAAGGAATACCATGCAGCCAAGTTTGTGGTAGTACCACAGGCCCCATATCTGGAGCTTTTGGCACATTTTGGCAAACCCTGCAAGCTCCCAAGCAGAGATAGTAGAAGAGAGCAGGAGTGACTGGTTGCCATTTCCAGTGCAACAGGTAAATCATATCCAACTAAAAAAACAAGCAAGCTATTCTTTGCCTTTGCTAATTCAGCTTCCAGGTCTCAGTAAATCACGCAAAAGAGGATTGCTCCCCACCTGAGAGAGCAGGTCACTCTTCGGTACCAAGCAAGAGCATTTGTTTTCTACTTGGTTTCAAGGTGGGCGTAAGCAATGTATCTCTATAGAAGTAAAATATCATTGTAAGTTGTGGGCTTCCATAACCAGAAGGCCTCTAGGTAGGTGGAGAAGCAGCTGGTGCAGATAGCAGTGCAGACAGTTAAGAGTTTAGGAGCTGTATGTATCTATGACATTCAATCCACCCACTCTATTTATTGCACACTGTGCAATGTGTAGGTGGCATGAGATCCATTCCCCTGCCCACTCCATGGTATGGTGTGTGGGACTCCTACCTCCCCGTGCTGCTCTGAGGCTGAACCAGGAACAGATATGCAGGACCATCCTCCAGGTAAGATGGTGTGCCTGCAGGAGTGGCTCAGGGCAGGCAAGTCTCTGGTCAGCTCCCTCTAACTCCCTGTTTTCCTAACACAGTCTGTCTGCAATGCACCAAGAGTGTACTTTCCTTGCAAGCATCACCTAGAGATGGGGGATTTCAGTGCTGTGGAGTGCCTCGAAATAGGTCAATAGTTTAAAAGGAGCTGTTTGCCCAGCTCCCCTCCAGCAGCTCGTGGTGAGGTCTTCCCCACTACAGATAAACAGACCTGTCAGTCCTACAGCCATGACCCAGGGGGTGATGAGCCTTCCTTTCTGGAATGCCCAGCAGCACAGGCTGCCAAATGTCAGTGGTGCACATACAGCCCTGAGCATGTGCTTGGCACAAACTTCCCATTGGTGCTCCCTGAGCTGCTGGTGATCAGAGGTCTGAGGGGCACTGAGGGCTCCTGTAGCCTTCACTGTTCTCAATGACACAGGGAAAGGAAAGAGCAAAAGAAAGACAACAACTAGCTTTTCTCTCTCTTGCAAGGCAGGCAGGACTGTGCTGTGGAGCCAGCAGTGTATCCCTGATGGCTTCTGACAAAGTACTGACAGCTCCTGTGATTTGCGTTTCGACAGACATGAAGAGTTGGCCCTTCGTTCTTTAGCTACTCTTGTTACGTAAACTAAAATAGACAAACTGCAAAATTATCAAGGCAAATGCTTAAATACCACCACTGGGAGCGATGTCTCTCACAAAAGCTGAATCTGAGCAATGTTGTCAAAAATTTATGGTATAGGAGTTTTTTTAATATGTCTTTTAGACTTAAAAATGCACTGACAAATGGATGTCTTTTTATTTGGGAAAGGAGGCAAGAATGAGTGTGTTTTCCTGGGATGTATTACATATATTTTGTTTGACCAATTACACAGAACAATTAAACTATATTTTAATTTGGCAGGTACCTTCATGATTATTCAGATTTTTTTGCCTGGGTTTTTTTTTGGGGGGGGTGGGCTTGGGTTGATTTTTTTTCTTTTCTGCTTAAAAATAATGCCTAGAATACTTATCAAGATTATTAACTCTGCCAGGATTTTCATGTGCATCTGTGTGGTGCTAATTTAGAAACTGAAGCCTCTAAGTGCCGAGATCCTCAATGTGTATGAATCAGCGTCAAGTCTTGAATTATGTCATCTTCCTTGACAAGCTGGCTGAGTACCTGTACTCTTAACTTTTGAGTTTTCTAAAGATTGATTTCCCACCCCAAGCTCCCTTTCGCAGTTTTTGAGGCTGCTGTTGCTCATTGTTCTTATAATTTGATGTGATGCCTTTGCACCAGCCTTGGCACAATTGCTGGGGGATGTGCCTGTGAAGCTGCAGTACCCCAACAGTGCCAAGAGATTTTCCTTCTGAGCTCTATTTCCCTTTTTGAGAGGCGGTTATGCTGCATGCCCTGCCTTCCTATGTGCTGTTTGTGCTTGGGTAATATGGTTGTTCACTTTAAAAACAACAAAATGAGGAAGTTCTGCCCTCCTGTTTCTCTGACTTCATGATTTACCCAGATGTGTGTACTCAGTGCTCATACAAGCAGTCTTCATGCTGTTGGGCATGAACCCATTGCATCACAGTCTGGGCCTCAACTCTGTCCCCAATTCAGCTCTTGATTCATTTAATGACTTCAGGACCTTAATCTACCCAGAGGTATTTCAAAGCTGCATATGGGAGCTGGGTGCCAATTTATAATGGACACAAGAGAAAACTGGGCATAGAAATCCTTTAGGTACCTTTAAAAACGCAGATGATCTTTCCTTCCAGCTCATGTTGGGACACAAGCAAGGGGTGTATAAATAAAAGAAGATTTTCACAGCCCTTTTATTCTCTTTCTCACCTCGATCTTAATGCCAGTTCACTCCTGCCCTTTCCTACTCAGCCTCTTTTTATAGCATATATGGCATAGCTGTGGAAGTGGCACCATTCAGTTCAATCATTTTGTCTCGGATCCCTCCTTTTCCTTCTAATTTCCAGTTACCTCATGATCAGTGTTAAAGGACTATTTGGGATGTCTGTGAAAGCTTGTGGAATAAAGAGATCACACAATGAGAGAGCACAACAGTCACATCAGCTGGGGCAAGCTCAGGTGCTGCAGCCATATAAATCATCAAATAAGGCCACAGTCCACAGCTCAGTTGTCCCTCAGGAGAACAGAAATGCTGGCAGGTCTAAGGAGAACTAATTTACCCAGCAAGATCCAGGCTTTGAGTCTCAGCTCCAGAATAAAGCTGTGCTGTCAGATCGCAATAGCATCACTGGCAAAACACTCAGAGCTTTTTTCTTCTAATTGCTGGGTTGGTTGGTTGTTTAAGATAGGTATCATCATCTCCAGTGGCTGCTGTGCACAGACCTTTCCCCACCACTTACAAAACATTCCAAGCCTTTTTCTCCTTAATGCTGTTTTTCAAGATAGGTGTCATCAGCTTCAACCCTGTCCATGGCAGACTGGGCATGGGGCAGTGCTGGAGCAGGATCAGGACCCGGATAGCAAAAGCTTTCTTGCACAGTGCACTGCTTTTAGACATTTGTGTTGCTTGTGTTTTCTTCCACATTTAGAGCTCTCTGAGCCTCAGCACCTCTGTTCATAGAGGCAAGAACAACATGCAGCTGGCAAAAACACCACAGCAAGCAGTATCTGATTTTTGACCTCAATTCCCCAGCTCAGTTGCTAGGACTTTACCTTGCCTATGTGCCCCCTCTTCCTGTCTCAAACAACTTGACACCTCTGACCCAAAGGAGCAAGCCTGAATGCAGAAACAGGGGAAACACTTTTCTGTGCAAAGGCCTCTTGGTGCAAATGGCAGTAGCCCTGGGAACACTGATTTACAGAGGTCAGACATGTCCCACAGGAGGGTCCCCCATGTGCACAGGAGACAAGGTGCTCACAACGTCACACTGTCTGAGGATGTCAGACAGGGCAGTCAGAGCCATCTCAGGCTCTTTGAGACTTCAGGGAATTTCACAGGTTCTGCTCACCAGTGCAGTCAATGTCTATGTATGACCAATTTGGGACAAAGAGCATTGAAAAGGGCAAGGATGAGAAGTTCCCCCTTGACATCCTCTTCCAAGGGACTCAGGTCACAGTGTCTGTGTGACTGTAGGAGTTGCTGCTGGGTTTGGGACAGCCTACAGCAAGCCTCAGCCTCCCTTCACCTTCAGACCCTCCTGAACTCCAGACCTGGCTCTTCCCAGTGGTTTCTCTCCTTCCACAGAGGAAGATACCTGCAGGGGGTTTCAAAACTCTGGCTGCCTTTTTTGCTTGTTCCAGAAGTCTCTGCTGATGCATTTTCATCTGGCTTCTAAGAAAAATCAAGCTGAAATGGGAAGCAGTGACTGCCCTGTGGGCACAGGAGGGGATGGGTGGTCTGCTGTCCCTGTCCTGGTTGGGAAGGGAGAGCAAGGTGCCAATACCCAGCTGTGTGGGGATTGCACACATAGCACACAGTGATAGAAACAAAGGGAGAGAAGCTGCATGAAAGGCCTCTGTGAGTTGCTTCACTGTGACATCTATGAAATCCTGGTCAAATAATGAAATTCAGAGTTCTGACTGGGCTGGATGAGAGAAGTGGTGCATGCTGTCCATTAGACCTTTATTTCTTGCTCCTTCTGGGCCAAGCTCAGTCATCTCTATCAGTTGTGGATTCTCTTTGAGTTTGTACCTACTGTCACAGTGGATCACACTGGAAAAGACAACAGAAGAAAAACACAGAAGAGAAGAAGCCCCATTAGGCAACAAGTGCATCTCTCAGCAAGAAGAGCTAATTCCTAGAAGAGCTACTGGACATGATAGCTGAGATATTACAAGTTATTTCAGGATTCTTCTGCTAATGAGTTAGGCTCAGTCCAGCCAAAGGCTAGGAGTAATTCTTAGCAGAGTATCAAGAAATGAGGAGCCTCATAGTTCTGTTGTAGTAACACCATGACAAGGATTTCTCTATCCTCTTCTTCTCTGAGAAAAACGGAGCCCTTTAAAAAAGATTTAAGTGGTATTTTAACACCCAAGTTTCACAGGGACAGTTAATGTCAGGTGACCAGAACAGAGAAATAAGGATCCAGCTTCTAACATAAGAGTGACAGGATATAGTGGTAAAAATTCTTTTTCTTCTTTAATCCAGATTTGAAAGTATCACTGCATCCATAGAATAATTCAAAGGAAACTTGTATAATTTCCCACCAGGAAATAGTCACTCAAGCAGAGAAATATTATTATTTAGATCACCACATTGTAAAAAATAAGATTCCAGCAAACCATTGGTAAATATAAAAATGGTATCACAGCTCTCACATCAGCTGGGGGGCATGTTATGTCCCACCTGACCTAAAGAAGAAAAGGGAGAGGATTCTCCAGTTACGATATTATTATTTTTCCTAAGGCACTTGGTCATGCTTTCTTCTCTACAAGAGCAACTACATATAAAGATTCTGTATGCAGACTTTCCATGTGGTCTAACACATGATGTGTTCAGCTAAACCTGATGCTAGTTATCCAGCCAGGCCAGTTTTGCTAACTTTTCTGAAAGTTCCCACTTTTGTGGGGAACTCATACCTGCCATGAGCGGCTAATATGCAGTTATTAAGGCTAAGACAAAGAGTCCTTAACAGAATGTTGGGTTTGATTTACTTCCTTTATTTTGAGAGGAAAGCTCTCCATAAACTCATAAAGAAATTACACTTTGCACCATATCTTTCCCTAGAAATACATACTTAGGGGTTTTTCAAGAAAAGATCGAACTATATTTGTCTTCATCATTGTCAATCATACTAAGCCATGATGAAAAAGTACTTACTGGTTTTAATCCAGTAATTAAGACATATGAGTCCATCTTATAATTGTCAATAAACAGCACTTTCTTTGGAAAACAGGGAGTAAACAAACTTACCTTCTCATGCCTACTGGAACACTGCAGTTAGTCCAGGGAGATTTGAGCCTCATGGACATCTGCATTCTCTGTCACAAATACCTCTGAGATTTTTTAAACTAATGGCATGGTGTCTTACAGAAAATGTGTTTACACTTGAGCAGCTCAGCCCCAAGTCCTTTCTGCCTCTGATAGTTGTGTCATTATTCATCCCAGTACAAGACACTCTAGCTCTTCAAAGGCTTCTGGAAGGCTACGAGAACGCCTTTCCTAGAGCTTAAGAGAGCATAAAATAGTTGTGGATTCAGTCTGTCTGTAATGTAGTGTGTTTGTGTGGGATGTAGCTCTGTCCTCCCCATTTGGCAGGTGAGGAGGCTGACACATCGTATGCTAACACCAACATTTGCAAATATTTTCCTAAAGCTAAGCACTAAGCTCTTATTTTGACATTTAAAGAAAAAAAAAATTGCCTGTTTCAGTTCTCGTCTTCTCCTGAAATTAATGGCAGCTACAGATATTAAGCACATATATAAAATGTGAGATATTGATCTCACTTCTATTTTCTGAAAAAAAATATTTCAAACTGTTGCTTCAATGCAAGGATTCTTAGTACAGAACAAATGGTGACTAAGAGATTCTTCTCTCTCCACCCTATCATTACTTATCAATACTCATCTTGAACATGAAAACCTACAGTAATGTTCCTTGGTATGATCCAGCCCCAGATCTACCATTCTGGAATAGGGCATGCCCAAAGTAAGACTGATTATTCATCAGTAGTTCAGATTTCTTTTTTGACATCCCTCAGGTCAAAGCCTTCAATTATGTCCCCACATAACCATCTGTCCTTTCCAGGAGCTCTCCCTCTCCTTCAGTGTGTGCTCAGACAGGGAACAGTTTCCCAACATTTTGTTGGTTTCCACTGACGAGAAGGTGAGCAAGCTTTCCTTATTCAAATTCTTTCAAAATGATCAAACTAGTTTTATGTTATAACTCTCCTGTGAGACATGGGGACACTTAGTCACACAAAGTTGTATATAAAACTGAGACAGAGAGAGAAGGGTCACACCATTAACTGTGGGTCCTCATCAAAATGAAGCAGCCAAGCTACTTCAATTTACATAACATGATAATATTACATAGAAGTCATACATAAGATCACAGCTTTACTGCTTTGGTACCACATAGGACTTCCCAGAGCTGGAGATAAAGCCTAATGTTTTTAACTTGATGAAAGACAGTTGTGAGGTGTCTTTCAATCCCCCTCTTCATTTACTACATGACTTTCATTTACCACAAAATTTTCATTTACCACATGAACCTGACTCATTCCTAAAACAAGTTCATCCTGTAATTGAATAGAAAAATAGCCCTTAGGAAAATGGTGTTTCCTCCCATCTTTAAAAGCTGTCTTCACTTGTCTGTAAAGAAGGAACAAAACAAGGTTATGCTTTTTAAGCATGCTAGTATTGTTCATATGGGGACGATTTACCATATTTTTCAAGCTGTGACATGGCCTGGGTTTGCACTCAGCAGCACAGCAGCACCAGCCTCGTGGCTGCTGTTCGTGTTTGGGCTGTGTGGATTCATCACCCACTCCTTGTAGTAGCTGAGTGGCAGCAAGGGATCCCCAGGGCTGCAGGATGGTGGGGTGCCTTTGCCAGGGAGTTTACAGCATGTGTTGGGATCTCTGGCTCACTCTGGGAGAAGGGATCTCTGTGTCAGATGTGTCTGCTTCCCCACTGATCTCCTAAGAACTTCCCTGCTCCAGGGAGAGAGTCCCAGTCTCCATGCCCTGTACCTCATACCCCCTTGGCAGACACATCACAGCCTTAATCTCCATAGTTAATTCACACTGGATTTCAGTGCTTGTTAAAGAAAATATTGGATGGAATTTTTTTTAAGTGACAAAAGGAAGTCTTTCATTTTAACTTTTAAAATTTGAGATTGGTTGAACTGTTAGAAAATCACAACCCAAATAACTTAACAATGTTTCAAGCAGCTTCAAGCAAAATCTGACAGCAGGAGATGCTCTAAAGCTTTAAGGCAATGCCAAGTAGCATTCCTCAGCAACACATGTTGGGGTAGACTGTCAGCCAAATTCAGAAGGAAAGGAAAGCACCTTTGCTGCTCTAATTCCTGTTCAGTGGCATATTTTTTGCAGTCTCAAACCACTGTCAAACAGTCATTCTGTTTGAAAATCTAGATGCATCCATTATCCCCTGACGTTTATTGTGACTGTGTGCTATTAAGATGAAAGAAAAGTTATTCATCAGGGAATCACTTGACAATATAAATGGTGCTACTTTGAGCTTTTGTTGCCACTACAATTAATCAAGTGAGAGGCAGCCAATTTGATTTTGGTTGTTTTTTTTTTTCTTATGCCACAGTTCATTTTAGAAATCTGGCAACTTTCTTTGCTAGGTAGTGATAATTTTGATATTCTGTCCCATTATAAAGCCAGTTTTTATCAATTTAGGAAAAAGGATTCTGCAGTAGCTTTTTATGGTATCACATGCTGTGAATTAATGGGCAAGACACAAAATGAAGGATGTAAAAAATGCAGAAAAGAGAGATAAAGTTCCTTCTTTCCCATAGCTAGTGACATGTACAGAGACTGGCAGCCACATACATCCAGCCTTTTCCACCTGATGGAATTCCCATCCATTTCCCTTTGGTTTTACTACATGTATATGCAGTGTGGCTCTGGTATTTCATGAGACACTTTCACTGGAAGGGAGCATAAGCTGCTGGGGAATGATGTAAGAAGCCACAGAGGAACCATCAGGTCTCTGGTGTCTCTGTGTTGATGAAATAAAAGATAGATTTATGAGAACACCAAAAATTTCTAATATTTTACCTCATAATTCACATTATTTGTGAGAATGATCCTTACCTAGTGCAGATAGATGTAACATGATATAATAATCTCTAACAGATCATTTACAAATGGCAAATAATTGGTATTTGCCATCTTTTTCCTTTCTCACACCTAAAATAAGAATCAGTGAGCTTCTCTATGGCAAGGATAAACCTTCCTATCTGTAATTTGAAAAGAAAGAAAAATCAAATGGTGCTATGGTTAAAAAAATGGGATTAAAAATATCCCATGCTCATTAAGACAGACAAGCATTTCAGTAAAGAAAAACAGGGAGAGGAAAAAAAGAGAAAATGCTGTAAACTCTGGTTGCTTAGGCAATTTCCTTATAGCTTTAGCAACATTTCAGAACTAAGGGACAAAAACGACAGGATTTTTAATATTTTAATCAAACCTTTCATCAGCTTAAATATATTCCATCTCTGTCCTCTTTCACCAACCTGAACTTAAAAGAAATGTATATATCAACCAATGGGAACATAACAAATAGATGAGGTAGGTAGGTAGGTAGGTAGGTAGATGATCGATAGATAGATAGATAGATTAGATAGATTGATAGATAGATGATAGATAGATAGATAGCATGGCATTTAATGTAATTTGCAAGTACACAGCAAGTGTTACTGGGGCCAATCAGGAAGAAACAGTATATGTGGTTGTATCTTTTTGCTTTGATGCTCCTTCCCTTCTTATTTTGTGATTCTCTCTGAATTGCAAATTTTATCCTATAGATGGGGAACCTGGCACATTTTTGGATTCCACTAATGCAGAGCTCATTATTCCTGAATAAATAAGTAAGGTTTCTGTAACTGGAAGGTAGAAAACCAGAGTCTTTTGTATGAATCCATTTTGACTGGTGTCTCTGACCTACAGGGTCAGTGGGATATACAGGTACATCATTCACATGCAGTGAAATTCATAAAAAGGTCATTGATCAGACACCATGGTCTCATAACATCACTAAGAATGTAGTCTTTTGTTATTCCACAGTGGTGTACAGAGACTGCAGACATCCATAGGGAGTCCTTGAGCACATTGTCTCCATAGGATGCCACTGTACACATGCAGCTGAATGCCAGAGCTCTTTTCATCTGGGGTTATTTACAAAGCATGCTTGGTGATACATTATGTGAGGCTGACAAAGCTGGCAGTATCCTCTTTAAAAAAACAGTCTGAGGTGCAAAAAAATGAAGCATTTTCTCAGTTCAAAAGAGAAAAACTTCAAAAAGATTTCAGAAAGTATTATTTTGGCTGTGCTCCAAAGCACTTGAGAGCTGACTGCCAAAGTATTAAGTCTCCAGTAAGATAAAAATATCTGTTCATACACACACACACACACATTCAATATGCATCTAAAGACCTATTCAAATAATATTAAATTATTCAAACTGGCACAAGCATGAAGCCTGCAGAGAATATGGCAATCCCTCAGTAACTGTTGCCTTGTCCACAGAAACTTTGCCAGAGTGAGATTCTATAAAAATCCGAGCTCCAAGCACATCTCCTGCCTTGCTGCCACAGCCCAGGAGGCATCTCTTCCAACAAGACTCACAGCTTCTTTCCAGATTTAGGGCACTGTGTACTCTGAACACATTATCTCCCACACTAACAGGGAGGCTGCAAACACAGGTGATCACATTTTTCAGCTATTAGTTTTTAATAATTCTGGACACTTGCTGTGAGTTTATTTATTAACTACCATTTATTTGATAATTTTTTTCTGAAGGCAACTGTTGCTTTTACCACAGCCAGCACCACTTTACTAGGACACCACTGAAAAATCCCTTTTTTCCCAAAAAGGGAATTAATATCATAAATACCTGGCGAAGGAGCCCTGTCTAAAGGCACAGTTCTAAAGTTCTAAAGGCACCATCAAGCAGATTGTTCTAATGGTTCTTCTCCTGGTAAAGAAGAAGCTAAATAGCAGGCATGACTGTAAATGTCGAACTAATAAAATCAGTCTTTGGCCCCAACATACAACTAGCCCAGAAGCTTTTCAAGTGGCCACATGGTCATGACCAAAAACTTCACACCTCCTTATTGTTTATTAAATGTCTCTCTTCTGAAACTAGGAGAGACAACAGGGATTTAATGAAGGCAGATGGGACCTGGAACAGACAAAGCAATATCTTTTCCTCCTGAAAAAATATTTAATTAAAAGCTCCATGCTAGGTAGCCACTTGTAAATCAGGATGAGATAGGGAGGAATTCTGTACTAAGTAGTTAAGTGTCTTTCACAGAGAGACACATTACCACTTTTTTATATCACGGGACAACTTATAAAAATAAATGAAAGGATAAGTAAGCAAGAGAATTCTCCATGCCTCCAGGCCAAGTAGAGCACTGGGTGCTCCATTAAGATGTCTAATTGTGAAGCTTCTTCCATTTATCCAGAATTTGAATGTCCATAGTTTCTCTGGGTAAAACTGCTCAGAACTGCGCATCTGGCTTAATTTGAGGAAAATGAACTTTCAGCACATTTGAAATTGTCCACATGGAATATTCCTCATTACTGAGGAGCTACCATCATTTTTGCATGAAAAAACTATAGGAGTGTTTTGTCTTAGAGTGGTTTGGCTGCATCTGCCTGTGCCCAATGAAACCTGTGGTTTGAAAACTGAGTTTTCTTTATCATCTGTAGGCAAAGCCTTGTACCAAGCCCTGTATCTTCCCACTATACCATGGTTTCCTTTCTCCACATTTTCAGTCAGAGTGAAGGCAGCATCTGATGTACCTCTCATCATCTGCAGCAGCAGTTTGCTATTTATATGTGTATGATTGTACTGCTGGTGCTGAGGTCAAGGTGGCTGTGTGGATTTTGCAGAAGGAAACATTCTGATAAAAACTAAGAGACATAAGAAACTGTAACGTGTATAATCTTTGTGTAAACATTTGGAAATTGGGATTTATAATGACACAATTGACAGGGTATTAACTAAAACACCTATTGAGAACAAGAAAAATGGCCAGTCTAGAATAAACATGAGGGTATTGCAAAAATGAGAGATGATGTTATTGCTTTTGGAGATTGGCTTAAAGCTACTGAAACACCCAGCTACTGTTCATTGGATTTCCAAATTGCTGTGTGAACCTGATGGTGAGATACTGAGTCTACAGATTGCATAATAGTAGAAAGAAATAAATTTTGCATTCTCTTTTTTAGTGTAAAAAGTGAACTTTAAAATTATTGATGTCATTTGGATGAAATAATTCAAAAACTCACTCTGTAAAAGAAGAAAGCTCTTACTGTTATATATTTTAATGCTGGAATAAGTGAAGTCTTAAAGTCTGCTTTAATCATGTGCTGTAATTTGGATCACAATTCAATTATTCAGTTTTTAATGCAGCCACTCCACTATTTTGGTGTTTAGATTAAAACAAAAAACAAACAAAAAACCCCCAACAAACAACCAAAACTACCAAAAAGCCCCAAAACAAAAAAAACAAAAAAGAAGTCAGAAATGCACTTTTGTTAGACAATATTTCACAGGATGATTGACAAAGGTAAAGATCTCACTGGGTTGTTTATAAAGCACAATATCATTTGTATCTAAGCTGAGTAAGATCAGCTGTCAAAAGCTTTTGTCCTTCTGATGTCAATTCAACAGAATGCAACATTAATATGCAAATGTCACAGATCAAAGTGTACAATTAACAGTGACATTTGAATGGACATTTTTATTAATGGTATCAGTATTCTTTGAAGGGCAATTCCAAACATAGGCACAGAAATAATTTAAGACATGATTTAAAAAGCACAGGGCGGTAAATCACAATTATTTTTTTTTTAATAGAAAGAAGGCTATTTCTACACAATCTGCTTTCATAAGACTACATGGAAGAAACCACAGTGTGAGTTTGTCAATGTTAATGTTCTTGATGATGTTTCTTCCATCTATGTTACCCCAAAGGACAATTTCTTGAGTTTGGATGCTGGCTTTTCAGAATCACACCAACATTTCAGTAAGGATATAGCCTTTCTCAGGTGAGAAGGCAGCTCAGCATTCTAGAGCTCTCCTTGCAGATAAGCTTCTCTGATGGGAGGTTGAGACAGTGCTGTGGGTTAGATCTTGCTTCTTCCCAAGCACACAAACTTTTCCAATACCTGGCAGTTTGCTTTCAGAATAACCAGTACTGCATGACCTTTCAAATTCACTTCACATTTCCACAGCCATCACATGGAGCAGGTCAGAGGTGTTCTGAGTACAGTGGCTGCAATCAGGCTGTTTGCAGAATGCAGCAAATGTGACAATGACAACTATTGGGTCCAAGGGTCAGGCAGTAGCAGGAAAGGGTGAGGCTTCTGGAGCTCCAGCTCAACGTGTGCTCATGCATGCAGGAACTCCAGTGGCTACAGGGATGCTAAAGAGAATAGATCAGATCTAATATCTTGCCCTGAATCATACTGGAACAGCACAGCTTGAACAGCTACAGTTAAAGTCCCTTAATTTCCACCACAGGGTAGTCATACTTGGATTACATTTGAGGATGGCTCCTGTCGCATGCCAATGTTTGACCAGCACTGAGGAACTGCTTGGGGAACTCCTCACAGGCATGCACCAAAAAACAAGACAGCATGTCTCTTCATTGTGCTTTCATAAGAAAAAATACTAACAGGTCAGCTCACAGAATTCCTTAGTCCTTGAAATTGGTTGGTTTGAAATCGACAAACTTAAGAAATGCAAAAATGCATATGTTAGAGGAACACAGAACTGCATTTGAGTGGTGGTGGGAGCATGATTCTCTCGAATTTGCTGTGTATTTCAGTACCTTGCACAAAACCAAAATTTAATTCTGCTCAGTCACTGGCATTTTTTAGAGGATACATGACAATAGGTATCAGCTGCAGCAAAAAATTCAGTGGGAGCTTGCTGGAAGCCAAGCAGATAGAAACACCAATCCACAGATCAGCATTTCAGTGTTATTATTCCTCAGGCTGTGCAGATGGTGGTTTGCCTAGTCTCTGCTCTTTTCAGGCACTGGCCCTAATTTCAGGCACCATCCATGCCTTATCTCATTTGCATCATTTTAATTCAAAACAATAGTCTTTAAATTTCACAACGTTTGAAAGCTCAAAGGTGACAAAATGACCTGGGTAGTGGCAGACATCTGGAGAAAAATGCAGACAGAATCTGCAAGTGCTATAGATTATGCTTACTCAAGCTCCAAGATTTCCAGTCATCTCTGGTTTTAAACTTTCTTCTCTCCTCAGAGGAGGTATATACTTCAGTGAAACCTGAAAACTTCTGAAACCATTGATGCCAAGAGCAAAGCCAATTCCTTCCTTAATCAGATGGAACTGGGTTACTGGGCTCAGCACTGAATGGGTGCTGTAACCTGCACTACACAGGATCAGTCCAGTTGATCAGATACACTCTCCTACCCTAAAGGTCTCTAAATATTTTAATTTATGGAGACTATTATGTTGATTTATTTCTATTGACACTGTAGGATTTCAAAGTCTGCCAAGAGGTTGAAGTCCTGGAAATTGTGGCCAGCTTGATACAAAGCTCCTGGACTCAAGAGACATTGGAGATTAAAGAGGGAGGCAGGTGCAGCAAACAAAGCTTGGCATGAGAGATTATCCATCACATGAGGCAGGAACAGGAGATGGCACCACCAAGAGCCTCAACACCCAGCAGCTGTGGATGGGCTATGCACAAGCCAGCCTGCATCAACCTGCTGTCCAGAAAAAACAGCTCTCAGAAACTCCTGATTTCCCCTGTGCTTGGATGACATGCTCACCAAAGTCCTCCTAGGGATTACTGCAGAAAATTATTCTTTGTCTGCTTTCCCCCTGCCCTTTAAGTCATCAGGATTGTTATCAGCATGATATAATTTTCAATCAGAAGATGAAATCCCAGTCAGCTCCTGTGTTGGGTGTGATGGTGTGAATTTAAGCCCATGACTGTGATTGCACTTGGATGCAGCTTCATGGCAACATCATCTACCAGTGGCCAGGCTGGAATGTGCTTTGCCCTCCCAGGGAGCACAGCCATCCACACCCTGCCCTGTCCCTCTGAGCATCCCAGCTGGTGAGGCTAGAGGCAAGGCTGGAGATTTTTACACCCTTCTGCATAAGTAGCTGGGAATTTTCAGCTAGAAGGAGCACTGCCAGTGGCATTTTTAGTTTCTAAAGTGTAGCTACTACTACTACAACTTTCCATAGTGTTCTACTACTTTTCCAAAAGGTGAAGACCAAAGACAAATGGGTGCTGCACTGTGTTCAAGGGTTGATCTTCTGTGAGTGTTAGAAGCTACTTATTGAAAGCATTGCCAGAGAAGTCTTCATGTTGAATGCACTCCACAAGCTATTTAGGTGAAAAACTCAGCACATAGGAGTACCATGCTGAAATCCATAGCATAATTCAGGGTTCCTCCTTCCTTTTGAGCCACATGATGCACCAGGCTTTGTGACTTAGTACAGGACAAATTCAAGAAATAGAAGACCAGTAATGATAGCTAGAGAAATCTCTTTATTTCTTAATTTTAGTCACTTAGCAACTTAATATTTGATTTTTTAATACAAAATACCAATGTCCAGATAAGTCCTTGTCTATGACTCACCTTGCAACACCAAGTAATACCAGAAGCCTTTATTTAAGGTCCTGTTCTGAATCAAGAGGATCTCCATTATATTATATTGCCTATACTTACTGTCTGACAATTAGTATTATTGGAATATTATCCTGATTATGAACACAAAAACCACCCTAGGTGCAACTACTTTCTCATGAATGTTTCATCAAAACAGAAATACTGACTTCTTAAGAGTTTCAACTAGTTAGTTTCCCACCAAAACCCTTTTTTAAAATACCATCTCAGTCATTCCTATCTAAAAATTAATATTATCAAGTTCCAGGCAATGCATGTACAAGCCCTAAAATTTGCTGGAAAACCAGAATTGTAAGACAGCCTTGGACCCCAGGCTCAGTATGGCACTGGTGCCACATTTAGCTCCCATCTCTGAAGTTTACATCCTCTTCACAAACAAGCCTGTTCTTCAAAAAAATTTGATTGGAGTACATATCCATTAACATACAGGTTTAACTGTTTTGCTATGTGTTCCAAGAGAAATAAATTACGTAAAAATAATTAGGGGAGAAAAGGCCAAACAAACCCAAAGCATTTTATACAATCTTTTTTCAAGAAACTCCTAATTCTTTAAGTGCTAGTACTTTTCTTTACATTCTGATAGTTAAATGGTTTGCCTTTCTGATGTAAAAGACTTTTACCTAAATTTCCTTCTACTTAATCTTCTAAGGTCTCTGAATACTCAAAATGGGATTATTATTTTTCTGGAAAACATTTTTTAATTTATCCAACCTGAAATGGATTGCAAATCCAGTCTAGTACTGTTTGCTCTGTTGATAACAGACTTTGTGCAAGTAACATCACCTGGTGTCCAGTTTACCTTCTATCAAAGGAGAACAACAATCCTTCATAATCCTGTTCCTCTCTCTGTCTCTTGGGTGGAGAGACTCCCATTCACTGTGCTCAGGGATCCCATGGAATGCCCATCCTCCAAATGTTGTTGGACTTAATATAATAATAAATTTAATATCACTGAAGTGGAACCAAGCAGTTTTTCTCTTGCTTAATATTTACATGCATGATCAAGTATTTCCAGAGAGGTTCTCAGTATGGCTAAAATTGAGTAAAGTTTTAATTTTGCTCTTATGAGGCAACCGTTCCAGATTAAAACTACTTTATTTTGACCTTATTTTCATAATTACATTAAGGTTTTGTCATATTCACTTTCATTAAACTGAATTAAGTCTTCACTTTATCAAACTGTGATTCCCTTAGGTTAGGAGAGAGGAATTGCAGTGGGATGTGAATATTTCCATATTAAACTGACTTCTTTTTGCTCAGAGCTTTATTATTTAATAGTTTTAAGATTGTTTCCAGTGATAAAAAATCCAGTTTCTTTGTATCATTCATGCCTACAAGATTTAGCAGTAAGCTTCTTAAAAATAAATGCAGCAACATTACAAAAGCACCAGAATGCATTTATACATGGTACTCACCTAAAGACACATGAGGGCTGCCTAGCCTTGGATGTTATCATCCTGTGGCTACAACACAGGGCTGTGTTCTGCTCCTATATGTTCCTCAGATCTGCTTTGCAAACTTTGTTACATCACTGTAGCTTTTTGAAAACTAATCTATTCATTTGTGAAAGGATCAGACTGATAACATCTCGGTTGTAAGAGCTGTATTTGTTGACTATTTCTGAGATCCAGCTCTTCAAGTTGTCCATTGCAATTTCCTGATCATTTTGTGAGTTCTCAGTAAGATATGCACAGTATGGTGCAAAATAAACTCAAAAAATGGAAAGGACGTTGCTGGGTGACCTTAATCACTAAGTGGATCAAAATGCCTGTGTAAAAACTTTTGATGAGGGTCACTTGGTACACAGTTTGTCTCTTTGGTCATGATCCAAAGCTTATTTAGCTCAGTGCTCAGTGCAAAGACTGACTACATAGAGTTTAGATTATGGTTTGTATCTCCCTTAAATCCTTTCAGCCACTCCCCTCCTTCAGACAATCTCAGCATCATTTATCTGGCACTTGTTTCTTGACATGTCTTAGCTCTCCTTTTGCTTTGATGTGCCTGTGGCACATTGTCTCCTTGTCCTCTTCATAAAATATTCTTCTTGTGTTTTCTGAGTCCAGGAGATACTTAAAAATTTAAAAAAAAAAAGTTAAAATATTTATTCTCACTGTAAGTGGTATGCAATTTTATTCAAAAAGTTTAAGTAATCATAGAGTCAAAACCAAAGGCAATGAATGACCTGATATAGATCTCTCTCATCTTTGTGTGGTGCAGCCCCTCTGGAGAAATGCCTTTGTCATGTTCAGAGTTCTTCGCCACACTGTCTCCAGCTCCTGCCTCATTCCCACCGGGACTGCTCCTTTGGCTCCTCAGACTTCCCCTCCAGATGTGCAGGACAGAGGCAGCTGAGCTGGTCTTGCACACCCCTGATCACTTGGGAGTGGTGTGGCAAAGATGCTGTGCTTGCGCTACAGAGACTCTACTGCTGTAACTAATTTACATTGTAGATGTCAGCAGGCTAGGGAGACCTGGGGTACTATTAAAAATAAGAATGATCACAATGCTTTGCTTTGAATTGACAAATAGGTGGAAAAAAGTTTATCAGAACAGATGGCTTGATGCATACAAAAAATACTTTGTGAATACTTGATCAGACAGGACAGTCCTTATTGTTTCACACACCCAGATTTTGATGGCAGAAGTGATATCAACATTTTTGAATTGTGAACAAGGCTCTTTCTGCAAAGCTCCTGGTTGGAAACTTAGCATATATGAATAGCTTCCCTGCGGGTCTGGTTGCATCAGCCACATGGATAACATGAGTAGAGCTGACAAAAGTCACCTTCCTTCTACATCTGCCAAGGGTTCCTGGTTGCACAGTGCCACCCAGTAAGGTGACACAGCTCTGCAGCACCAGCTGACACTGACATCCCGTGCAGCTCACAGGAGACCTACCCCACAAAGAAGCAGTGCTCAGTCTGGACACATCCTCAGGATTCAGATCCATCTTTAACCTTAGTACTTCACTGTAAAAGTTAAGTCAGCCTGTAAAAACACCAATCAGAGCTGATCAGTCATTCTCAGAATAATTGTGAAGTATTTGTCCTGACTGCAACAAAACTAGGCCTCATCTCTTAAGAAGTCAAATGATTTGTTCAAATGCTCTGTTCAAACACTTCTACCTGAGAAATGTTTAGCACAGCAATGGCTGACCTTGCATCAACAGAAGATCCTTGTCCCATTTTAGTCAATGACAAGAATGTCAGGGAGGCACAATAATAGGAAAGATCTCCATTAATCAAACAGAAGTGTTGGCGTCTTCCTTTTCTCAGACAAACTGCTGTGCTGTCTCAAAATAGGTATAATCAGCAAACAAAGGACAAGGAACATTTTTTGTCTGACACGTACAATAGGAAATTATAAAAGTGTTTTTGCTAATTATTTGCTTTTGCTACAGTTGATCATTAAAAGCAGAATCTTCCTCCTCTCTGGAGAACTTGTGTATTTTTTAATGTGGGTGGGGATATCGCTTTGTCTAAATTGTCAGTAAGTAAGAAAAAGAATCTGAACTCTGTACTCAAAATATCTCAAAATTGTCTAAAAAAGATAAAAGCTGTCATAATACTTCCAGGAGAAAAGATGGGAAAGATGGGAGAAAACTGGAGTGTGGTTACAGTTATAACTGCTTTTTGTGTGAACATCATTTTGCTCTTGGGGGAAAAAGTCACAGAAATGAGAGGTTTATAAAATACTGTCTAATTTCCTACATTTCACAATGCTTAGGCACAAGTTTGCTTTCATCTCTTTCAGAATTTTGAAAAATTATCATTGCCTGACAGTTCTAACATAAAAACTAATTAGCAATATTATGTCTCTCCTTGCCTGTCTCTTGACTACAAGTTCAACACCTGGACATGTGCAGATAAACTTTGAACACAAGTAATGAAGTGACAATGTGCTATAACAACATGATAATTAGGTTTGTCATTGGTGCTTCAGTCATCTGTAAGTTGGGTCATAGCAAGAAGATATCAGGTTATTGGAAAGAAATGTGACATTGTGAACGAAAAACTATCATAACCTGGCCTTACAGTGAACTTCAAAAAGGGTGAAAAAAGCCCTGTGAGAACAGGGGCCTTGAGCTATAAAAGTAATGATTTATGCCTCTGCAATTGGACATGGTATCCTTATGTTTGGTGAAAACTGTAGCGTAAGCAGTTTTAAGTTAAGAACAAGGATCACCACTCTTTAGATTTAAGGGAGTAATTGATTCATTCAAATAACTACATGTTCTAACAAGTTAAATAAGGAAATGTGATCAATTTACAGAGAAGAACTGGAATGTTAGAAAAATTTACACTTCTATATATTTCTTATGCCTTATAAGACTCATCTTATTGGGAGCTTTATTGAACATAAGTAGGTCCCTGCAGGTGTCTTTTTAATTTAAGGGTGACAAAGCTGAGAAACATGATGCACAAGCAAAAGCTTGCAGAGCAGAAATGAATGATTACATAATGAAACTAGATCCACTGGTGTGAAGTTTCTTATCTGCACAGTCTGCTCATTACATTTCACAGCAAACCTACAATTCAAGAAACTCATTGTCAAGCAACTCAATAATACATTAAGCAATATTTGCAGCTTGACAAGAGAAGTCATTCCCAGTCATGCTCGTCCTTCCTAGCAGAAAGGAGAGCAAAAAAGAAAGGACAGCCACGTCCTGTTCATTATCTGTAGAATGGATTTGTTCACAGCAAATAGGGAGAGCTGTCATGGAACAACCTAGGAGCACATCATGCTGTGTGGAAATGTTTTCAAATGCTTCCATGCCTATCGCATGATCTTTCTTGAAACAACATGCTCCTTAAATCATTTGGGAACATTTTCTCTTTTCCCTTGCTAGTATTATATCCATGAGCCAAATTCAAGGGAGTGACATTTTTTTCATTTGTGAAATACAAAACAAAGCAAAATAGATTAATACACAATGCACTTTACGTTAGAATGGCTTTATAATTCTGCTCAACTTCCCATTAGCCTTGTTTAGGTTGTGCATAGGAGAATTGTCTTCCTTGGTGTCTTCTCTATGTGCAAGCAGGCTGCAAGTTCTTTGGGTTTACAATGACAGTAATTTCCCTTGGTAATTGCCCTTTCCACTGCTGTGAGGCAGTTCTCCACTAAGAGCTCTGTGGGTGTCATTAAAGAGGTTTAATTATATGCCACACATATGCTACCATCTGTGATTTTTAGGTTTTCGGTCTTTATACATGGGCTGTAGGAACTTAAAGCCCAAAAATTTAGGTATTTAATTTTGGGGCTGTTTAAAATACTGTACCAGTTGCCAGAAGCTCCCAGATGACTGTTCTCACAGCTGTTCAGAGTTCTCATGGAGCTAAGATGCAAAATGGAAAACCCTGGTGTAATATAGTGATAGCTTAGGCAGGCAGAGAAGGTGAGTTGCCATCCAAGCTTTGAGCAGTCTCTAATGGCACAAGAACTATTTGGAAGTGATGATAGCATGAAACAGACAGCAAATGCATGTGCTAGTCAATGGTGAAGTGGGAGAAGGGCCACCAGACTTCACTGCATGTGTCTCACAAAGACTTGTTCTGGTGTTTGCCAATCTCCACTAAAGGCCAGAGTTTCTTTGCATTACCCAAAATGCCCACGGATCAAAGCACATATGATCTAGTTTTAAATCTCATCTGAAAATTTATGGGGCATATACCACATCAAGACCAATTAACTGCTTCCAGTAAGATGAAGATTTGGCTAATTATCTATAAAGCTACATTCTAGACAAGGCCAGGAAATAGGTCTCTTTTATGAAATTCCTTTGAAAAATACGTACTCCAAAATATACTGAGGAAGGTATTTTGGCAAAAAAATGGACAATCACCATGCATTGGTCATACAGCAATTATCACAGGATATTCTGCTTTTATTATTTAACAAGTTTAACTGAGCTAAATTATACGAACCAAGAGGTATATTTTGCCAGAAAATTTAAAGAAATTGCATGATCCCAGGCATGGGCATGAAAGTGTAAAGCTTTTAGTTTCTAGATTTTTTAAACTAATTTATGTACTTCTTTGTGTCTGAAATACATTAGCACTCTACTGTCTAGTTTAAGGACATGACAGTTGAAAGAAAATAATTTTGATTTACCAATCCAAACATCTTCTACTGCTATTATCCCTGCAAATGTCTGAGCAGCCTTCATCTAAAAGAAGCTGAAAGAACAAAACCTCATATATATCTGTATTTTTGCCTTCTCAGAATTAGAAAAACTTCTCTTGTTGAACATTGCTCTTTTCTTTCATAGGAAATAGAAACTGCTCCTGATTTACCAAGCAAAGATAGTCTATGTATTCGCAAGGACTGCATGTTCATTTGCCCATCCATCCTTCAAATACCAGGTGTTGAACAAGGTCATTCATTTCAGTCATATGTAGGAGGCTTCCAGCCTTAAGTAAGTCCTAATAACCTCCAGAGGAGAAGGAACTGGATTTATGCTGCATGCCCAAATCCCACCACAGGAAAGCAAATGAAACAGTCCATCCCACATTCAGTTGGGCAGCAGTGTGCCAGACCATGAACGGTCACACCAGTTCTGGCCTGGGAGTCATCCACAGAGTAGCTCTGTGACATTCCCAGCACACCTGGTGTCTTCCCCAGTGGATACACTAAAGAAGTCACAAGGAAGAAATGTGGGTTTTGAAATGAAAAGGGGAAAGCAAAAGCACAATGAAAATACACAATTTCATTTGGTTTCATCATTCCATTGAAAAGCTTGTTTAAATGAGGTATTTGCTTTTGTTGATTCAGGGGGAGAACAACTGTATCTATTTGGGCTTTTATCTTCTGGTTGAGCTTTTTAAGATTACCAGTGCTGTGATGGTGAACAAACATGATGAATGCTTAAAACTGCAAAGTCAATGAGAGCCAAGGCTGCTCAGCACTTCCTGGAGGAAAATGGTTTCATCCAGGAGAATGAGCACTGGATTGGGTCCCAAATGTCAGTTCTGCCATCAGTTCCCTTATGTGGCCTCCAGAGAGGATTTTGTTCCATCTTCATGGACATCAAATGAAGATAATGATGCGTTTCATCTCATAGCAGACATATGATCATTAAAGTTCATCATTTATTTGGATACAATTGCACTCCACTATGCTATGGAAATAATGAGGAAAAAAATAATTCTGCACTCATTCCATGGTGTAGCGACTAGTTAAGCAATACGGATAAAAATAGTGAACAGATGCTGGATTCTCCAAGCATACTCCACTACAATGAATGGAGCTGGGAACAGGGAAAGAATATAGTTGTACAATTAAGGACTGGCACATAGATGGTACCAAATTAAAGTTGGATGGACAGTCTCATTTCTGGAATTTCATAATTTTGAATGCTTGGCTTTTCAAGTAAAACATTATTTCCTAACTAAGCAAAAACAGTTTCAGTCACCAGTACTGTGCAAAAAACGTCCACAGAAAAATACCCACCAAAGTGACAGCACGTGGTTAGAATTCACTCTAGAATGGGAAGCAGTTTAATTGTTTAATTGTGGGCATATTAAACAAAGAAGTCAAGAGACCACTGGCTGATGTGTTTTTCAACCCAGCAAATGAGGGGCACGGAAGCAACTCCCATTGCTGGGTGAGGCCAACCTGTGTAGGTAAGCTACAGTTTGCTCCCTCAGCAGTCATTTTATTGAGCACTGGAAGGTGTTAGCTTTGAGGCATGACTCTCAGCTTTCCTACACTGAGTCATATGTTTGACACTATGCATAACTTAAGTACTGTGTTGGATTGAGACTGGCTTTTGTCAGCCTTGTAGTTTTACAAAACTACTAAATTTGCTCCAGGCCTCACCCCTTTATAGATATATCTTCACTGTAGTTGAAAGATATAAACTAAAATATCACTGAAAATAAAATCAGGACACTTGAAATACATTATTGGTTTAAAAAAAAAAATCAAATTTGCTGTTAGGTCACACTCCTCAGATTTCAAACATCATGACTAATTTTCTGAGAAGAAGCAGAATAGTAGGTCATCTGAGGGGGAAAAAAAGGACTTGAGAAAACTTCTTTGAAGTAGTTTATGAGAAGCTGCCAGAAGAATTTTTTTCATTTAAGAGAAAAAGAACAAACAGAAAAAAAACTTGGTTGGTATCCATACATGTCGTGTGACAAGCTGCTCTTTGAAAAGACTGTTTATGGTTGTTAAAACTTTATACACATCTGAGAAACAATTTTGAAAAAAAAGCCCTCTGATCTCTAGCATACACAGAATCACATGTAAGACAGAAAGTGATTGCAAGGTCCAGCAAAAGGAAGTACTGTCAACTGTAGCTTTGGGACATTTTAAATAAACACTTTCAGTTCTAACTGGAACTTCTATATATGCTATCTCTAACTCTCTGCTCTACAAGCGATTTTCCTCCTGCCAGGAACTGGATTCTTTTGTGTTTTGCACCTATGATGGGAAGAAACTGCAAAAGTAGCTCAGAAGAGATGAGTCCAGAGCTCTACAACCAGCCAACTTGTTGATAGGAAGAAAATGTCCTTCATCTGGAAGCTACACGTAAAGAACTTAGTATGTCTGTCACAGAGACAAATCACTGACTCAGACCTCCAAGCACTTGGAAAAGGAGAGACTATGTATTCTGTTGTCCACAATACTTTACCCACTGAATTTGCTGTGTGGATGTAAGCGACGAGGTTAACATTTGTGAGCTATCTTTATGACAAAAGCAAAGAAGATGCCCCTAAAATTGTTGCTATCAATCATTAGTTACAGGATTAGATTAAACAAGCAAGGGAACAAACTGCAGACTGTATTATTCCTGAAGCAGTCAGGTACTTTTTGTTGCTATAAATTAAATTACATACCAACAAATAGTGTCTGGTTTGTAAACTTAACAGAGTATCTTAAAAATATTTAGAGAAGTTAAATTTCTTTAGTAGAATGTCTTATCAGGAGAAAGCTGGAGAAAATAATAAAAAGAGGCATCAAAGAAACAAAAATAGAAAACCAGCACCTCATTTTAGGCTTCTACAATTTTCATGATGACTGGACTGTGAGATATCTGTGCTGAATTAGTTTCTTGTGATATAAAGTGTACAGCCTGAAAATATTATCTCTGACATAAACAGACTATGTTCACAAAATGAGGTTGAAAGTAGAAAGATTTGGTACATAACTCATGTTACCATGGTGAGATGGAAAGTGAGATAAAGATTGTAACTGCCTTCTAAATACTCCAGTTGGAAGAACAATACTGAACCTAAATATGCAACCCAGTGGCAGTTTTATGCACCCTCTTGGCAGTACTTTGAAAACTATCAAATGATAATCTTGGTAGCAGACATTAAACCAGATGCTCCTTTCCTTGCTCATTGCTGCTCATGGAATCAGCAACATTTACATCCTAATTTTCAGCTTGATTGTTATTCAGCTTGCAAAAAAATTCCAAATATATTGATCTGATATGGGTATGCCTCATTATTTTCTTTAATTAGTTCACCTCTCTCACTAGATATGGATCTTAGCAGATTAAAAAAATCAAACAAGCAAAAACCAGTGAACCTCGGCTTTTGAAACATTATGTATGGACAAGAGCGCAATTATTTACTGACACAACCACCTGCAGCTACCTTTTAGAAGCGTACATCAAAAGCATAAAACACAGATGTTCAGTTGCTGGGATTTATGCCTGGAGTGAGGGCTTTATTTCCTTTTATATTCAGACAGTTTAGAATGTATAGGCAATGAGGTCTCCACAGAATAGAGGCTGGAAGGATAAAGCTGCAGCTTAACTAGATCCAACTGACAGCAGCTTATGACTGTTGCTAACAATGCAGAAAACAGGCAGCAGTGGTTTGGATGGCCACCACAAATAAAAGTAAAATTATGGAAAAATTATAAATAACTATAGCAAAAAGAAGCAGTGTGTATGTGGAACAGCCGTACAGTGATGAAAACTGGCACTGACCCGAGTCATGCCAGTCTAAAGGACAAGAATGTCTTGGGAGCTGACCAGAGCAAGCATAGATAAGCTATTGTCTTTGTCCCTCAGCTGATCAGCCAGCTGGCAAAAGTGCTCAGACCCCGTTCCCTAGCTGCCAGTTCTCTGTGGACTGAGTGGTACTGCACCTCAGGAAGGAACTGGCAATAAAGGCACATACAGCTGGGGGCAGGCTAAGAACTGAAACACCGTGATGGAATACACATTCAAGAGAAAAAACAGCTTCAAGGGCACACTAATCCTGCTTAGAAATGAGAAAAAAAAAAGGAAACAAAAAAAAGAAGTGCTTTTCTCAGTGCATGATGAATCTAAAGACTGTTTTGTTTGCAAATACAGGTTAAGTGATTGGGCATTAAACCCAGATTCATTCTCACAATCATTGTAGTCACACACTGTATTTGTCTTCCAAATATGTTGTTTCCATACTTTTCCTTAAAAAATTATGTCTGAAAAAGAGCCACTATTTTGTTTAATTTATTTTTTATCAAATCCAGTCTGATACAGATTGAGTCTGACAGCTTGGGGTTTTTTGGGGGGTTTTTTGTTTTTGGTTTTGGTTTTTGTTGTTGTTTGGTTTTTTTGGTAGATTGGATTTTGTTTCTTTTTTATTTTTCTTTTTTTTTTATGGTTGAGAGCAGGGCCATACCTATAAAACCATGGTCCAAATACCTACAGAACAGAGGAGCAATGAGGATGATAAAGTATTGCCACAGGAGCTACTAGCTTTCCCAATAAAGAAGACTGGGAATCTCCATCATTGTTCTTTAGCCTGCTTGAAACTTAAGCAAACCTTATCCATGCCAGTTATCTGCCTCAGGCTGAAAAGCTCTAAAACCTGTCAACAAGAACTGTTCAACCATTTCTCAGTAATAAACTAGTGGGGTGGAGGGGGAAATGACTGTCCCAAATCAAAGATCAAAAGCCTTTCTTCAGATGGGAGAGGTTTGAACTCCTGTGCCTGGCAGCAGGATCTTGAAAGCTGATATAGGGTAGCACATATCAAACTGCACGTATCCATAAAAAAACACCTTAAAATTGGTCAGGCTGGACACCTCAGTTCAAATATTAATTTTTGCAACTCACAGTTAAAACCAGACACACAGTAACCTAAATTGTAAGACACACAGGAACCTAAATTCCAAAACAATCTCCATATAAATTAGACTGAAACTATTATTTACTTTGATTGTAATATGGCTTCCTCCACTATATGGCCTCATAATCTGTTTAAGTCACACAGTAGCACTGAAGTTGACAAAACATACATAAGTATGGTTAGTTTAATTTCTTAGAGGAGCTTGCCCTTTTGAATGGGAAGAGAGAGAGAGGAAAGGGCATTTCCATGTCTTCTGTCATTGCCGTGAAACTGTGCAGCAAAGAATGCAGTGGAAAGCACCTATATTCTCAGCTGGAGTTGTAATGAGTGAATTAGTATGATGTGTATTTATACCTTCATGCACATTATCTGTATTTCCAGGTCTGCTGCAATAGTTATCTTTTCTATTCTGTGTCCCACACAAAAAATAAGAAGCTGGCTGCATGGAGCTCATGCACAGGAATGAACTCTGGAAAGTGCAGAGGATGGCATAAGCCATGATTACTGAGCTTCCACTCTTGCATGTGAGCAGAATGGGGACTTTAACAGTTTACAAAAGGTCACAGAATGCTTTCTGATTCAGTTTTCCTGCTTTGCTCCACATGTAAGATACAACAAATGCTGCTGCTTTAAAGGGTTGTTACAAATTAAATAAATACTAATTAAAATTAAATATGTCAATCGACATGGATTAATTTATAATAGTGTCTAGTTGTCATTCATCACTCTAAGTATCTGTGTAATTTGGTCTCTATGTTTCCAAGTCATATCTTTAGTCACACTTCTGTAGCTGCAGATATTGTTCAGTGTGGTACAGGAAAAGTACATTTCTTAACCAAGATAAGCTAAGAATGATAAGGATTTTAGTTGAGTGACACAAAACATTATGGTGAGTTATCAACATTAACATAATTAGGAATTTCTAGGGCTTTTCAGTACTTCAGTTTTAGAACCATTTAAAACACACAAAAAATGCTTTCTTAGGGCAGCTTATGTCTAGTTGGTGCCTACTGCAGAGTCCACCTGTGCCCAGCTGGAGATGCTACAGTTTGCTGCTTTTGAGTAAAGCCTCTCACCCCTCCCCACCTTCAGATGCTCACACACTCCATGTTTGGCTGTAGGTGCTAGAGTTAATCACCACCACACAGATCATTACCTCGTCTTCTATGCTGATGAGAGATCAAAATGACCCTGACTTTATGGCAAGATCAGGTGGAGTCCCTGTGGATGGAAAGTAAGGGCCTTGCACAGAAAAATTTCTGTTTCCATCCTCGCACATGGCTTGGGAGTACTGAGAAGAATGTGGGCATGGCTAGTGAATGTGGGAAAAAGTGTTGGGGCAAAAAGGTCCATACACAAGCTAGAGTAAACAGCTAGTGAAGGAAGAAAGAGTTTATCATAATGATTTCCTCAATATTTCAACAACTATTCCATCCTGCATATCTGAATCCCAGACAACGGCTGTCCTCCGTCCTGGTGTCAGTCTTCAGACTTGTAATGATGCTCTATAAATATTTACCTATTTTGCCACAAATCTGCCTGCTGACTACACTCTGGGGGCTCATTGCACTGGTTCAATACTGGAGTATTGAAACATTATCTTCTTCGGAGCGCTGACAATGAAGGTAAAGAATTTACCATTCTCCTATGGAAAGACAAAACAATAAATATTTCCAGTGGAGACAATTCAAAAGCTTTTTCTCTCAGTCTGTTGTCTATGTAGATGTAAATTTACTAAAAGAAGTCCAGGAAGAAATCAGCACGTCTGTAGAACTTTCATGATTGCTTGTCCCTACTTTATGTGTTGCAGTCACAGCTAGATGATGACAGAATCTCTCTGTCACTCAGTGCCTGAGTAGTACAGTATCCATTCACCTCCTGATAAGTGAAAAGGCACAAAATACTTTTCAAAAGAATAGAAGTAACTATAAAACTAATATAGGCCAGAATCTGGGTAACAGGAAGCCTATATCTGAGGAACAAGTAAGCTTGGTTGCCATGTGAAAATGGTATTCCAAGTCCATCACTTACTTGCATGGATTACAGATGAGTTAGGCTAAGAAAGACTATCCCATCCTATGTACAAGACCATCACGCCTCAGGAAAGAGGCTTCTGCTTGTGATCATCAGATGTCTCTCCAGGTGTTTGCCAAAGACTGGCAAATGTCACTGCTTGACATGACGCCTTCATGGCTGATTTCTCTTACTAATCTGGACAGAAGGATTCTTCCATTACTTCACTTTTTACACCATTGTTTTACTGGATTTAAATAAAAATTAATATGTATTTTTCTGGATTTTCCAATATATACTAATGGTTGTTTAATAATAGCTTTGCATGCATGCATCTGAGATATATTTTACAACTGACACAGAAACAGTAGAGCTCTCCTATATGCAGGTTGTGAATGTATTACAAGTTCAAGCCTGCATCATTCTGTTAAATTTGTGGTCGGGAGACAACAGTCTATCATATTGCCTGGCAGGAAGTGAAGCCCCAGGCAGGCTAACACTAACACACAATCTTAGCTTTCTGTTCATGGGTGCTCTCATACAGCTGATGGAGGACATTTTCAGTGGGCAAAAACCAGGCATGCATTTGTAGACGGTAAACTCATTACTAAGTTTCAGTTAACATTAATTCAGTCCTCTTTGTTTGCTTTGCTGTCCAGCGTTTTACTTGAGCATAGAAGTATTTTTCGAAAGATCCACAGCCTTCCATTCTTACCTCAATCTCTACTGTCTGTATGTTTCTATCACTAAAAGCAGTACTTCGGGACATTTCCCTCAAAACCCACTGTTCAATGAAGGCATTCAGTCACCTGTGCTGCTCCAGCAGTACACTCTGTCTGTGGTCACGGTATTGTACAATGCAGATTTATTTTTGCCCTTGACTTTTGGGAAACACTACATGGAGCAGAGGAAGTGTTCTGTGCATGCCCCACCGGATCAGAGAAGCACACAGAAACAGATAACATGGTGTGAAACCTGCTCAGTCATAGTGTCCAAGCAGCTCTGCTTCCTCACATGCACACAGGGAAATTGCCCATGGGTCGTTCTTCTTCCACTTTTTCAGCTACTCACACCACCCTTTCAGCTGTGAATTTGATTTCCAATGCAAGTGCAGAGTAAGGTAAATGTATCCCTCTGCTTTGGGCAAGAATGTGCCTCCTGCAGCTTTCCCAGTCTAACAGGCTGAACCTGCTGCTGTCCCTTTCTCACCACTGGCTGACAAGTAGGAACATGAAAAATCTCTCATTCACTTCAGAGGAGAAAAAGCTCAGAAGTATGAAAGAAAGAAATAATGAAAACACGTAAAAAATAAAAGGCCTAAACTGAAGTCAGGAGAAAAAGAACATTCAGGAGAAAAGGAAATAAAAATACAGGGAAAAAAAGAAAAAGAAGACAAAAAGGGAAGCTGTCAAAGAATTACAGTTGGTATGATGAAAATAGAAGGGAGATAAGGCAAAATGCTGGTGTAGAGGAAGTCGACGAGAGACTAACATGGGAAAGATTAGAAGAAGCAGTCTTGAAGGAAGAGAGATACAAACGACATTATGGATCAGAAAAAAAGGAAACTACAGTGTTGTCTTACAAGCTAAACTATTTCACCAGTTCATTGTGTAATGATCATGAGGCTATTCAAATTTCTGTAGCATTTCCAGTGGCCAGCCAGTTCCCTAAACTCAGCTGCTGTTGGAAGATAGTGTTCTGACATGTGGATAAACATAATTTAGCAAGGAACCCAGTGGTTGGGCAGCCTAATACCAACAAACAGCACCTGGGGAAAAAAAGAGGAAAAAAAAGAAGGTTTATTCAGATCAAGCTTCAACCTTTAGACTGAGAGGATACCAAAAGCCTGTTTTGTAAGATGTACATTTCTCTTCCTCATTTCTGAGACCTCCAGTGCACAGAAAGAAAAAAAAAAAAACAACCCACCAAAACCAAATAGCTTTTATTTTGTATTTGAAAGGCAACCAACCAGATAAGCTAGGTAATATGGCCAAATATAACCCTTTCTGATCTCCCAGTGCAGGCAACAGAAGGTAAAATACAATGTTGCTATCCCAATTACTGTACCATAATGTCAACAGCCCTTGTTCAACAGAGTGTTTTTGTTGATGTTCAAGTGACAAAGGGAAGTCAGTTAAAAAGTAGAATTACATGCATAAGACCAAGTGACACAGAAATTTAGCTCACAGTATGAAGATTACCTACCCTGCACTAGGTGGGTGTTGATTGTATTTTATTCTATAACCTCATCCATGATTGATTGCACTGCCCCAGAGACAAAGGACTGTAAATGACTGCATTTTTCCAAGCTGTTTCACACAGATATCAGCCATCTTGACAAAAATTAATATTAATGAAATTAAGGCAAATTATTAGGTAATGAAAGGTCTACTGCTATATGTTTTGCATTATGTAATGTAATTAGTACTGATTAAACTATTAATCATGGCAAATTATCAGCCACATTTTGCCCTTGCTTTTTTATACTGACTCTTCTGCGAACAGATGATTACTTTTATTGACTTCTTTGGTTTTGATGTTGGTTCTAATTGCTCAAAATCAGTATATGAGAAAAAAATTTAAATCACAGGCTTCTTTTGTACTATGGATATAAAATTTAGGTATCCTAAAGTACTTGTATTCAGTTTACTAATGACAGTACAGTTAACAATAGCTTACTTAGCTGATATGATAATTCTATCCCAACCAAAACCAGCCATGCCTTGCTTGTACAAAAAAGAAAAAAAAGTAAAAAAAAAGTAGGAATGGAGGAAGTAATGGGAGCAATGGATTTCTATGACATGCAAGGAAAGACAACTCCTCTAATGCTATCAGAGGCCTGCAGCCAACATGCAAGCATTCCACACCCTGGTATATAATTCCAGAATGTGCCTAGTAATCAATTAATGTAACTCTCCCATAAGGTAGGAAAATAATATAATTACTGTCTCACAGGTGGGAAATGAAGGCACAAAGACTACATCTGAGCCTGAGAAACAAGGCTTCTGCATCCACCCTAGACCTCAACCACACTCTTATGTAAGCATGGGACAATGCATTTCCATCCCACTTTGGGTTTTGCAAGACAAAGGAAAACTTTGGCACCCATCTGGGGAGAAATTTCAGTACATGCCAGCCAAATTCCCTGTCTGGACCATAGCTGTGACCAAACAGACAGACCTCAGTCTAGTTACAAATAGAGATGTTTACCAGAACCCACAGTGGTTAAAGTACCTGTACTGTGGCTAGCACAGGTTTTTCCCATGAGAAATTTTCTTGTGTTTTATAAATAAAGATAAAGTTTGGACGTTGTTGGAACAGTGCCCCAGAACTTGGACAGTGCAGGCCTGGCCAATCAGGCCTGGGGGAAGGCTTCTGACTGACCAATCTGGGTGACTTTTGAGAACTCTATATATGTGATGAAATCAAAACAATAAAGGTCATTCCTTCTTGCCACTGAGAACTGGGGCATTCATTACTCTGCTGGCTGCTCAACAGCGACACCTGTACCTGAAATAACATTGTCTCACATCCATTTTCAACCTCCCAGATAAAAACTGTGTTACTTGTTTGTCTCATCTCTTGACAGGAACCTGTGCTGCCCTGTGTCACCCTCCATCAAGAAAAAAAAAATCTTATTTTTAGGTTATAATCTTCCCCCAGTTTATATTCTGGTATCATTACTACTGGGAAAGTAAATACTAATTACAACAATTATCATGGAGTTAATATAGCATGAGAAATTAACAAATTTAACACAAAATCTCCAAACACAATTTTTCTCCAAGAATGCTGGCCTTTTTGGTCTTATTTTGCCAAATAGCTCTTTTTTTCACCCTCTCCCATCTGCATTGCATGCACCATCTGTGTGTGATGTGGAAGTACACATTCTCCAAAAGCCACCTGAAGAAGTCTGGATCATTTTATTGAACACACTAATTTAAAGCACAGCAAAGAAATTAGTATGTGCAAAAAAAGTATCAGGGGGAACTGATCGTTGTTTGATGGATCCATTATCATACATTATAACTACGTTCTTTCCCACTGGGGGCATCCCTTCATTTGCTAATAAGATCCTCCCTTGGGTTACCTGCCTCTGTACTCCCATGCTGTCCAGACAACCACGTAACATTTCCCTTTTGGGGTGGCTGTCATTGCTCTCCAGCACAAAATAGTTCTGTGCTTAGGTATTTACAGGACAAACAAACGTTTCAGCATGGAGACAGTATGACTGAGCCACACTTCATCCTCCTGTAGCAGGCATGGACACTTGGGGTTGTGTGTTTCCCTTGGAAAGGATGGTAGCAGCTACAGCCAGCACATGTGGTCCTATACGGTGCTAAGGACTGGAAACTTGGTTTATGTTGGTTTCTAACAACAATGTGTCTGTTTCAGAGCGGCTGTGGATGCTCCATCCCTTGACCTGTTCAGGGCCTGACTATATGGGGCTTTGAGCAACCTAGGTCTGGTGGAAGGTGTCCCTGCCCATGTCAGGAGGGTTGGGACTGGATTATCCGTAAGGTCCCTTCCAACCCAAATCCTTCTGGGATTCTATTATTGTCTGGTATAATTTTTAAAACAACCGGAAAGTAACAAAAATATTTTATTAGATCAGTTTAGGAACAGGCAATAACCGAGTATAGCTGTATGTGTTTGATGGGAATCCAGCAGATGAGGAGGTGATTTCTTCCCTGCTCACCAAAGCCTTTTCCTCAGAGAGGCCATGGCTGCGTCACTGGTGCCTCCCCGGCACGGCACTGTTTGCCCTAGGCGGGCTCGGCACGGCTCTGCTCGCTCTGTTTGCCCCGGGCTGGCTCAGCACGGCTCTGCCCGCCCTGTCTGCCCCAGGCTGGCCCAGCACGGCTCTGCCCGCTCTGTTTGCCCCGGGCTGGCCCAGCACGGCCCGCACGCAGCCCCAGGCCGCCCTGCAGGCCCTGCGAGGGCGGGGAGGCAGGCAGGGCGCAGCGCCCTGCGCCCACAGGGGCCCAGCCTGGCTCCTCCGAATGGAGAGCAGACTGGGTGCGAGCACAGGCCGCCAGAACCCTCTTAGTGCTATGCATCCTAACAAAGCCCTGTGTCTACGAACCTCTCTGCCATAAAACACTCTTTGCCGAACGGTGGGAAAAGAACCCGGGTGCTCTCAGAGATTTCACCGGGAGAAAACTTCGCTGCCACCACTACTAGAAGGGGGCGGATGATGGCACCGTCAAGGGAGCTGACGTTTCCCCAGGCTGAGCCCTCTTTAGAAGCTCAGCTCCCGCTCCTGCCGCCCCACTCCGCCCGGGCGCTCCCAGCGCGGCCCGCCCGCAGCAGCCGCAAAACAGCTCCCTCCCGCCCTGGCCCTACCCCTATCCCGTTCCCAGCCGGTGTCCCGGAGCGGCGGGGCGGGCCGGGTCCCTCCCCCGGCCCCTCCCGCAGCCCTCCCCCGGGCCGCTATAAGCCCGCGGAGTTTCCGCGTCCTGTGACTGCAGTCAGGTGGTGGCTAGGGTTCCCTGCTCCCTCCCACCCTGCGTCCCGCTCCGGCTTCCCCCGCCTGGCGAGGGCCGGCCCTGCGGGGAGCCGGCTGGGGAAAGTTGGAGGAAAGTTGCTGGCTGGGAGAGTTAAGAAGCGGGAGAGCCGCGGCCCCGGCAGCCCGGCCTCTCCGCCGCACCGCACCGCACCGCACGAGAGGGAGGGAGGGAGGGAGGGCCGAGGATGGCCGGCGGGGAAGGAGCAGGCGGCGGCGTGCCGGAGTGCCGGGAGCACCTCTTCAAGGTGCTGGTGATCGGGGAGCTGGGCGTGGGCAAAACCAGCATTATCAAGCGCTACGTGCACCAGCTCTTCTCCCAGCACTACCGGGCCACCATCGGCGTGGATTTCGCGCTCAAAGTCATCAACTGGGACAGCAAGACCCTGGTGCGGCTGCAGCTCTGGGATATCGCAGGTACGGGACGGGACGGGCTGCTCCCTGTAGGGTGCGCCCCGAGGGCGCTGCGAGCGCACGGCCTCTGCGAGGAGAGCGTGTTTCGGCTCTGAAATGTGTCTTCTTGTTTCTCGCCTTACCCATGTTGTCCGCAACCTTCTGTTCTTGCCTTTGAGGCATAAGTAGATGGAGGTCTTGATGTGGAAGTGTTTCTCTTTTTACAGGGTTTGTGCTCTCCTGTTAGCGGACTTTGTGGGGCTCTTGGCTTGGCTCAGGGTTTTGTAGCAGTCCTCAAACAGCTGCTTTGCTCTGCTGGATCCAGGGCTCCCGGAGTCTTCCTGCTCATACTGCTCCAGACCTACTTATCTGGGCCGTGGTGGCCTTGGTTATGGCTGTTACTGAAATTAGTTCAGGGTTACAGCTCTGTAATACATCTAATGCCCCGTGCTTTACAGGTTAAAGGCGACTGAAACAGCTGAAGTTGTCCTCCTAGGAAGAATGCTTAAACGTTACATGCTTGAAGTCACCTGGTTAATTTAAAAGGAGCTTGCATCCCTGCTGCATACAGGGAAGGAATGGAACTTCTCTTATGCTTAGTTGTACATTCAAATTGCAAGTTTGTGTATGAGAAAGATACTTTGAGCTTATGGAAGCAGGAAAGTCTTGTTCACTTGTCCAAACCATGCATAATTCGAAGCTATTCGTTAAGATCTCTGTTTCCAAGACTCCAGCTGTATATCTACCATGGTTATCTTTGCTTATGCTGTGGTGTTAAATGCCACAGAACAATCTCTTGTGTTGCTACAGTCTTGTAAGAAATCTGTCCCTCAGCTCTGTAATTACCTTGGTTAGTATTGCATTTCTGGTTTTTTGTGCATCACGTGTTTACTGCAGCTCTCCTTATTCCTATCTACCACCCTCAGAATATCGCCTTGGGTATGAAATAGTAGACTTTTTCAAATGCTGGTGTTTAATGCGACTGGAAGACACAGGGAAAAAAACCTGATAGTTACTGTTTCCATGAACTTTATGCTTACGAGTGGAAGCACAGAAATGAGGAAGTGTAACATGTGGCTGCTGTAACCCTGTGTCAAACCAGCTGTACATCAATTTCTGGTCTTTTTGCTCTAAAACACTTCAAATATGACTCCTCAAACTAAAAAGCCTGCTTCCTATCATATGCTGAAATACACCATGGATCTTTCTGTTGCTGGCCTGTAGGGCAAATGAAAATATTTTCTAACTGCTGTTTTGAAGAGCAAGTAAAATGTTGGCAAGCTTTCTCTTCTGATGTGTTCCTTTTGTGAATCAGCTTTAACTTTCTGTGACTCAATTAACAGTGTCAGTACAAACTGTTGCAATCCTCTGTGTATATTTTAGCGAGCCTGGGGTTCCAAAGATTGAAGAGGGGAAGCTATTGGGATCCTGGGGTTTGGCAGGCTGCCATGCTTGTGTTTGACTTCTCAGCCCTTCCTTGCTCAGACTGGGGTAGGCTGAGTGTTTTGCCAAACCAATCTGTTTCAACAGGGTAGGCTGACACTTGGCTGTAACTTGTCACAAAGTTTGGACAGAACCTATTTACAGTTTGGGAAGTTAACTAGCAATACATTCATGCATTAATGTCAAGATCCAGAAGACAATATTTTTCATTCTTGATGAAAATTTAGTGTATTTTTGACACTGCTAGCCGAAGACTGAGTTAAGAGCTCCTGATAAATCCCTGGAGGCTTGGGCTAAATTGGTAGATTGAGGAATTAAAATTTTTCCTGTCACTGAAATATTTTTCCCATTTTATAAGACTTTTGTATGAAAAACCTGAGTAATCTTTCCCTAGCAAAAATGAAAAAGGAAAATATAACTGTTCTGCAGTTTGCACTCTGAACTCTTAGCGTAATCTTCTGGTTTAGGGTATTCTGTTTTCTGTGATGAAAAAAACCCAAGACCTAGAAGAGAAGTAATCTTGGTGATTTTTGATTGGGTTGTGCTTAGTGTGACCACAATAATTTGGACTCCTTTAGCACTTGACATATCTGAGTTAATTAGTAAAATAAAGTGTATTCTAGTATCCATAAGGGTTATTTGATGGTCTTAAAGCTGCTGAAGTCCTCAGCCTGGGAGTGTGTTCTGCAGCTGTTTATGTGTACGATCAGGAATATTTCAAAATACCTGATGATGTTAACAGATTCATATTGAAGTTGTTAGTTAAAGAACCAGGTTGAAGATGGCCTCTATAGTCATAGACAATATTCTCTAAAGCACTTTATTGAAGTGTAGCACAGTGTCTGAGCATGTGATAGTCATTCCCTTTTAACTCATCAGCCCAGCTGTCTTCTGGCTTTCAACAGCTCATGTAGATAATTTTGCCTGCTGGTGTGTGCAGACAAACAGCTTTAGATCTCTTGAAGAGATCTGAATCTTATAGCAAGTAATGTTTCATGTGACTTCCCTGCAAGCAATATGGTGCTTGCATTCTGAATTGATTTTGATGCATTTAAAAAGGCTGTTGAATTAAAATCTACCCCTTAAGCATAGAAAGGGATGTTATTTTCAGTAGATCAAAGCTTGTACGTAATAGTTCATCATAAGAAGCTTTCCTTGAAGAGCTGGATGCTTCAATCTAAGGTTTTGTGCCTCAGTCAATGATAAGAATTGATCATGTAGCTCATGCATCAGCTAAAGATCATAATGTAGATAGCGTGCTGGTTTCTGATGTGATTGTAGGCAAAATGATGCATGTTGTGCCGTGTATTGCAATGCAGCAGGTTACTGGATGGCTTCAAATTCTTGTACTAGCTGAGTTTGTTTTGATTTTACTTTTTTCTTTTTTTTTGTGATTAGATAATTCTGTCAAATAGAGCATGACAGTGTTACACTGCCTATGCCTTTTCTTTTTCTACTGAAAATAGCCCTTTTGTTTTAAGGTACAAAGTAATGCAAATTGTTGCAGCAACATCAAAGGGGAGGGGATGCAAAATGATGAAGGGGGGAAGGTTACTGTTGTGCTGAGACTTTTGTATTTCAGAGATAGGCATTTTAGTTTTTAGACACAGGCTGTAACTTCTTGAATAAAGGCAATGAAAAAGCTTGCAAGTAAGACTGATCAGTCACTGTCAAATTATCTTGGTTACAGCATGAAGAAAAAAGCATTCTGAAAAAACTGAACAGATTATATTCATGTTCATGCAGGAACTTTAGCTGCCCTTAGGCATTACTCTTGGGTTTTTTGTTTGGTTGGCTTTTGTGTTTTGTTGTTTTGTTTTTTTTTTTTTTATCTTGATGTGTGAAGTAATGAAAAATATCTTTCTGGATAAATTCTGAAAGTGTTAGAACTAGGTTAACCACCTTGATCAAAGGGCATAAATGACTGGAAAAATAAATAGCCGGTAGGAATGAGTCATTGTGGTGAAGAGACGCAAAACAAAGAAATCTTAATGACAGTGAAATGCTTTTACGGTCTATTTCAAAACACTAGAGATTCCTACTTGACAAGCATGCTATTTTAGTGAGTACTACACTGACCACAGCGTGCTCGGGAGGTGTATGTGGTATACTGATGAAGCTGTCAGGTAATATTGAAAGAACACCCAAAGATTTTCTGTATCACAGAAGCTTAAAAGCTGATCTAGTAATACCAGCAATTGAGCAGTGTTAGCTGCTGCTTCTGTGGTCATATTGACTGTCAGTGTCACATCAGCCTGTATGAACATGCAATTGGCTGGAGAGCAAGAGGGGTAAAGATCATAGAGGGCCACTTGAGTTTGGCTTCTCATGAAGACTGTCACTAATAGCAACTGGTAGACAAGTTTGGTTTTAAAGTTTTGTGTGAGGAATTCTGAATTAACTTTGGTGTAATAGCACCCTTCTGGGATTTTATTAGAATTCCTTTGCAAAAATATTATTAAAACTGAAGTAATGCTTTAACTGGCAGAGCATGTCTATGAAATTGGCTGAACAGAAGAGGAATCATTGTACTTTGGTATTCTAAACATGCTCTATAGGCTTTCAAGAGCTGAATGATAAGACTTGTATTATGTAAATTTGTTACTAAAATCTTGTGTGTCTCCTGGAGAGGAACTAACTTGTTATAGGTATATACAAGTCCCTAAGAGGATGGATAAATCAGATGAAGTATTGTGGTTAAATACTAACTTGAGGATAGGATAAATACCCTCTTTTCTATAAAGACAAGTGAGTGTTAAGATGTGTGAGTTGATGTTAAGAGCAAGTTAACTTTGTAAACTTTTAGGCTTATCTGTAGGATGCTGTAAAAAATGGGAAGGAGTACAGGAAACCATAGATATGGTTGATTTTCAAAGCCATCCAGGCTGTTGTAGTATGCCAGATAGTTTACTTCCATGTGAAAGCTCTGGTTTCAAGCGCCTCTATATTCCAGTTAGTCTGCACTTGTGCCCCTGGCATGTCATAAGGCTGCCGAGTTGCTTCTGTGTACTGGGGCATTAACTTGTTTCTTGAATTATGGACTGCTTTTAGTTATTTTTAAATAAGGTCGAAAGCAAATGTTAAGTGATGGTAATGCATCCTTGAAAGTCTATAGGGAAACAACTGGAAAACTTCTGCTGTTCCCAGTCCATACTTGGCTCTGTGCCAAAGGCATGTGCACTTCAATTGCTTTGCAAAGAAGTCTCTCTTAAGTATGGAGAACTTGGAGGCAGCAGTCTCTAAAAGTAGTCAAGGTATTCTTGTAACAACTTGTCCTTAGCCTCAATGCATATTGAAAGGATTAAAATGGCAGCTCTTGCAAAGGAATCATGAAAAAATTGCTTAGCTGTGTGCCTGGTACAAGTGAGCATAAGGTGAAGCCAAGACAATCCAGGCGTAGCCTGCCCCCAGATGGGGGGATTTTTTTCTCACCATGATAAATACTCTTAATGAGTGAGGAATGTGCACATTACTAACTGCCTCAGAAATGGATGCCTCAGAACTTGAAACTCAGAGCTTTTTCAGAAACTGGTACATTTTCTCAGGTTATTGCCTAGTTTACATGGTGATGGAGGTTCTAGGAGCTGCTGTCTTCATGTGGAGATAGGAGTCCAATCATTTTGCTAACTGCTGAGGCAGGTCAGAAAACTCCCAGTCAGGGCTGGAGAATCTTCTATGTGACTGTCTACTGACTTGTGGAGATGTGAAAGACTTGACTTCATTTCTGGCTGCTTCCTGCTCACACGTTTAAATACAAATCCCATGAGAGAAAATTTACTTAAGGATTGTGTTTACTGGAGACATGCTGGACTAGCAGATACAGTTTGGGGAGGGGAGGTTGAAGGCCTGCTCATGTAGAAAGATTTTGAACACAGAGGCAGTAGAGGCAAGAAGCAGAACTGAAGGTGTACTTTGCTTCCTTCAAGAAGCCACCCCTCTGTGGGAAATCTTGTGTGGGTGTCCTTTCTTGTGACTCTTCTGGAATAGCTGGATTAGGGTTATGAGCTTTCAGTTGAGAATGACTTGCTGTGCTTGGAGCTCTACAGCTAAATATCTAAATAAGTGCTGAATGTGTTAAACTTGGTTTTGGTGTTTTTCCAGCTTTCAGACATCTCTGAATACAAACAGATTCTGGATGTCTTATTTTTTGGGAATTCTGTTTACATACATTTTTAATGAAATGTTATCAAGGGAGGTATGATTGTTGGTGTGATGAAGAAATTTCCATGTCTTATCAGTGGGATACCAAAGCATTCATAATGGCAAAGGTTTTTTTGCTTAGTACTATGTTATGTAGCCACTCAAAGTGCTGTATATGTTATCTTGGATTAAGCCTATAACTAGTGTGCTGGTAGAATTCCATAAGAATATGGGAAATGCTGCTGTCTTGGTGTTGTAAGGTAGTCTAGTATGGTAATTTTGATTATGCAAGGCAGGACTGTTCAGTTAAATGGGAGAATTGAGACAGATGTTCTTTGAGTGTGTTGGAAATGAGCTTAGAATTTCCTCATAGGCATTTCAAGGTGTTCTATGAAAAATATGGTTCAAGATGTATCCTAAAAGACCACCTGATCTTGTACAGGTTTAAAAGAAAGTTCAGTGTATTTATCTTACAGGTACTCTTAGTTTCTGTCAACAATGAAAATGTACTTAATGCTTGAGCTTCTATTCTCTGTGGAATAGATGGTGCTTCAGCCTTATTTTCAAACAGATGTCATATAGCAGTTGCTCAGAAATTTTGTGCTTCCTGCAAGATCACAAGAAAAATGCTTTCCTAGTACTCTGATACAGAGAATAAATTGGATGTGTATACATCAAATGGGCAGGGGAAATCTACCTTTAAGGTAAACAATACCTCAAATCTTATGTGCAATACAGTAGACAGGAGGAAAAATAACATATAGCCCTCAGTGTAACTAATTTTTGCATTAGTTTATAAGACAAACCAGAAAGCTTTGCAGAAATAATAACCTTACATAGATCACCCACTTTTCTGAAGGCAAATGTTAACTAAGTTCTTGCCCTTCATGTAATACTGACTCAAGTAGTCAGAAATTAAGCTGGTTTGACAAGTCAAGCATATTGCCCTTCAGAGACAAACTGGCGCAGACAATATTGAATATACACTTTTCTCTTGATGTATGGTGTTTACGTGAATGTAAATCAAGCTTTATCAACTCTCCTTGCATCTTCAGAAGTTGCAGCTTCAGAGTCTTGGTGCTTAACCTTATTTACATCTCTGCTTTGCTTCTTACCAGTTTGGTTTTCTTTACATGCACATTAGGACAGGGTGTTACCAAAGCACATATCCACAAGTACAATTTGAGTTGGCAAGTACTCTAAAGGGGTAATCCTCAACTTACGACATAAAGGAAGGAAAAGAATCTTAGCTGCCTGGTTCCAGAAAAGGTGCTAGCATGCTGTAAAAAATAAGATTCTTCCATTCAGTACTGAGTGAGACCACTGGGTTCAGTCTCACAGCTCTCAGAGATACCTTCCATGAATTCCAGTGGTAACCATTGCTTTGGTTTTGTAGTCTGTTATAAATGGTTCCCTCCAAATACTTCCTTCAGAGGTTCAGAAATGGCTGCGTTAGAACAAAGTGATTTGCAGGAAGGGAATTTCTATTTATATTCTTGCATGAAAGTATAGCAATACCTCTTGTGAATATCCTGCAGATGTTAAAGCTAGCATGACCAGCAGTAAGCAGGGACTACAAAGCACAGCATGCTTCTCAAGCTACCTGTTGCACAATGTTCAATATTCAAAGATCTCTTCTGTCCGTGGAGACACAAGAAGAGGATAAATGGGGTGAGATTACACTTTGAAAAACGATGAGATTTCAGGGCTTTGTAGAGCTTGCTTAGAAATAGATGTCTTACGGTCTAGAGAAAGCTAGCAAACTTTCGGTAGCAGTGACTTCTATATTAGCAGGTAATGAAAACAAATATTCCTTATGGTATGGATTTTAGCAGCTTTTCAAATGATTCATTGAAATGTAGCTCCTGAATGTCACTGCAAACAGCTTATGGGAACTTGTTCTTTAATTGCTCCCAGGCTAGAGTGCTAGGTAGAGCAAAGTGGCAGCTATTTGATACAAAATTCCAATCACACAAAATGTGCCATGACACATTGATCATTTTAGAGATTAACATTTTTTCAGTCTCGTGATAAAGTTGTTCTGGAGACAAACTGACTTTAGAATTGTTCTCCTGTGTGGTGCAAAATGCTGTAGTGCCATGCAGCATCACTGTTAAGTACACAGTGCAGCTCTGGCTGCACGGCAGTGCACCAAAGGGTATGGATCAGAGGGTGTCAGGCATGAAATACCTTAACTCTGGATTACTTGTTTGGGTAAGTCTTGTTAAAGCAAGGTAGGAAGTACTAATTCATGCTGTTGCTGGCACTAATTGGAATATGTCAACCTTTTTTGAATACTAATGCAGGAGAGTTGTTCCATACATGCTGCATTTGACTGCTAGTTAAATATTGTTTAGCTTGGCTGCACTTTGATTTTCTGGGGATTGAAATCTAGTGCTTAAACAGGGACTTCTCTCACTTGCTGTTTAGCAAAGATGCAAGCAAAATAGGTGGAACTTTCTTATACAAACATGACTGAAATGCATAAAATGCATGTGATGTTGGACAAAACCCATTGAACTCTAAGTTCAGGGTGTTGCCTCTAAACTTCTTAAAGACAGAATAGTAAGCTGTTAAAGTCAGTTTGGACAATTAAATCATTAGATTAGCCCAAGACTGCGGGCAGCATTGAAAATTTTCAGTCTTGCTGTGAAATTCCTAGTGAGAGTTGTGTAATTGTTTGAGGCAAAATTTTTTTATCTTTTTAAGAGAGAATGACATACTTTTTCTATTAGGTTGATAGATGCCATCGTAGTTCCTGGTGGAAATCAGGTGCCTAACTTTTTCAGTGGTAGTGAATGGGACTGTCCTGTGTTAAAGTATAATAACAAAGTGTCATAACAGAAAGACTAATCATTGATTTTGAAATTTCATGTAGCTAACAAATTGTTAGGTTAGAAAGTGGCTGTGTTGTGCAATGGAATTTTGAAGCAAACTGCTTCCTACCATTTCAGAATGAAATAGTGACTTCTATGAACATGTGGAAACATTTTGTGATATGATCTAAACAAAATGCTGCTGCACTTGAACTGATTCTTCAGTAACTTTTCAGTGCCTACAGAGTCTCCCATACATACTGTGTATATATAGTACGTAGTCAGTGTCATGCCTCTGACACTGCATCATTCAACAGAACTGCTTCAACTGCACCCTGCGACTTTCTAATAGAGATATAACCAGAGGATCAAAGGTTGTCTTTTGCAGTAAAGTGTGAGTCAGTTGAACAGGGATTAACTGGCTTTTGCCCTGAAGACTGCTCTGAAGCATTTGGGAAAGGGTCAGTGCTGGGAAGAGGTCCATCCAGTGGTCAGTTAACTTACCCACACCACCCTTAGTAAGAAAGGACAGTAGCAGTTTTAATTGTCTGAGCCTGCTTTTGTCTGTTAGAAACTGTAAGCACTGCAGTCAGTGAAGCTATTTCTGGTACTTGTGTGATATAGAAAGATATAATATTTTGGTAATTCTTGTTTTTTAGCCTCTCTGTCACCAGAACCACAATTACCACTTTTTCATAGTGGTGGAAAGTAAAAGTCAAGCTAGATGTACTTTAACACTTAGAGGTTTCTAACATCTGCTAGAGCTGCTAATGTCATTGAATCACAGAATTGCTTGGGCTGGAAGGAACCTTAAAGATCATCCAGTTCCAACCCTGCTGCTGTGAAACTAGACCAGGCTGCTCAGAGCCCCATCCAGCCTGGCCTTTGAACATTTCCAGGGATGGGGAACCCACAGCTTCTCTGAGCAACCTGTTATGGTGCCTCACCACTTTCACAGTAAGGAATTTCTTCCTAATATCTTATCTAAACCTACTATCAGTTTAAAACCATTTCCCCTTGTCCTTTCTGTACATCTTACCCTGTACATGCTCTTGTAAATAGTCCCTCTCCATCTTTCTTGTAGGGCTCCCTTTAGGTACCTTCAGGTCACCCTGAAGCCTTCTCTTCTCCAGGCTGAACAATCTCAACTCTCTCAGCCTGTCTTCACAGGAGAGGTGCTCCAGTCCTCTGATCATCTTCGTGGCCCTCCTCTGGACTACTCCAACAGGTCCACATCCTTCTTATGTTGGGTGTCCCAGAGCTGGGTGCATCACCCCAGGTGGAGTCTCACAAGAGTGAACAGATAGACAGGATTCCCTCCCTGGCCCTGCTGCCCACACTGCTTTGGATGCAGCCGAGGTTACAAGTGATTTTCTGGGCTGCCAGTGCACATTGCTGGGTCATATCCAGCCTCTCACCCACCAGCACCCCCAAGTCCTTCTCAGCAGGGTTGCTCTCCCAGCCTGTGTTGGTACTCCAACCCATGTGCAGCACCTTGCTCTTGTTAAACTGCATGAAATTCCCATGGGACCACTTCTCAAGCTTGAGAAATCTCAAGATTTCTCTGGATGGCATCTCATCCACTCAGCTTGGTGTCATCTGCAAATTTGTATTTCAATAAATGTATAGTTCAACACCTCTGTGGTTTTAACATGTGGCAACTTTACATTTAGAGCTCAAATGCATAAGAATGAGGAGTGGGGAGCCATCTAGTATTAAGTCTTAAAGTCTGTCTACTCTCAATCCGTGGCTGCTATCAATGAGAAAAAGCAGATAGACACACTTGAATGTGAGCCATAATATTGGTAGTGGTTTGGTTAACCTACTTCTTGCAAAATAACAGATCCAATCTAATTAGGCTAGACAGTTCTGGGACAGGATGTGCTGGTTTGGGGAGATGGGGGATAGCTGTCAGCAGCAGTAACTTGCCAGTAACATGTTTATGTATCTCTCTAAAGAGGAACCTCAGTCAACTCACCCTTGACTCTGGTAATGCTAAAATGTACATTAGATGTCTGGAGAACTGGGAGTTTCATCCTCAGGGCAGTTCTGGATATTCGCTGTACTGTGCCAAGCATCCAGCTGGCATCCAAAGTGTGGTCTGTTCCTGCCTGTGGCTCTTGAAGGGCCTAGGTGAGTTTTGAAAGTGACAGTAGTTCTAACCCAATTAGAAGATTGAGCTATCTGCCCAGCCATTTTGGATGGTGCTTTAGCTTAAATCTATCACACTGTGTGGCATTAACTGTACTGAGAGTTGAAATTGTAAATACGGAATTGTCACTCACGTTCCTGGAAAAAAAGAGCTTTCACTTGTTTTTCAACTGGTCTTTTTTACCATCTACGCTGGATAAAAGCATAAATGTCTCGTGGTCCTGGAAATGGATTGAATTGATTTAGTTGTGGAGTTTGGCTCTGAAGTTTAAATGCTGGGACTGTGCTTGCACACTGGTCGATAAAGTCAGAGTAGCTGATAGCAAGAACCTAAGAGCCATGGTGTTGGCAGTCAGAGTTACTCTGACTCTCCTCCTCCTGAGTGACTGTTAGTGGTCATGGTAAACAGTTGATCTGAGAACCCTTCTCATAATGCAAGGAGATCTTTCAAGTATTTCCAGATTAAAAAAATGGTTTATTACAATCAGTCACCATAGCTCACTATTACTTACTTGTCTATGATGCCTGTGATCACTGCAGCATCTAGAAACAAGAGAAAAGCAGAAGGAATGAAATGCGCTAGTAGGAAGCTACCGGTATGCATTTTGAGCTAACTGAATTTGGTTCACTACATCTGTTGATAATTTTCTTTACTACTGAAGTTATTGCTGGATAGTTTTTTTGATTGGTTTTATAGATGAAACTTTTCCTGTGTGGCTTATTCCTTCTTTCTGTTTACCTTAAACTGCCTTTTAAACTATTTGAATTCTCATCTTAAGTGTTCTGAAGGACAAAATTGGTGAGAGATCCTTGACTGTATTAATAAATTGAGAACTTTTTGATACTTGTTAGACTTCTGGCAACTCTATTATTTGGTCCAGGAAAAAAACTGCAAAGTTTCATTGCAATGGTCTTCCAGTTAGCAGCAAACAACTTGAGAGAGTAAAACTCTTCAGCTAGTTGTTTTTTTTTTTTTTTTTTTTTTTTTTTTTTTTTTTTTTTTTTGGGGAACTGCAGTCTAGGCTATACACCTATAGATTAAGGTTAATTGATGTGGAACTGCCAAACTTGTAAAAATCATATTTTGAGCTCTGGCTACCCATTAAGCTGATTAGCCTGCTAAAGATGACTTGAACTAACATTACTTTAATGGAAGAAACTACTTGTTCATTTTTGCAGTTGTAAGACTTTTATAGCCCTTGGTCATCTATATCTCTTCCTTGTTAATTACTCAGCTTCTGGAGGATTCCAGAACTCATCTGAAAGAGAAAAACTTTGAAGATTGTACAGTTGTCCATCAGTGTACCTGATGAGATACTAATGCAACTAACACAATTCTGTTTTGAGTTGTGTCGCTTCAGACAAGATAAAGCTTCAATTTTTACAAGATAGGGAACTCTTGCTATACTGTTGGTGTTGACGGGGTAAACCAAGATTTACCTTCATAGCAAAAAAGAATAGCTGGAGAAACCTCTTCTAGATGGGCCCTTTTACTCTCTGTGAGTAAGTTCTTATTAATTGATGTAAACTGCATATTAATTAATGAAAATAGTAACTAGTCTGGGAGAAAGAAGCCTGACAAACTGATTATTGTGCATATGCAGCAGTAATTTGTACATGTAAATTGCTTTTTTTAGCCCCAATTCCCATCATGTAGGAAATGCTAAGAGGTCAAATAACAGTAGGAGTGTAGGGTAGAACTGCCACAATGATAAGTCACACTGCTGTAATAAACAGGACACTAGTGTTTCTGCCTTACACTGGGAAAGACTGCTGTAGAAACTCTTTAAAATGTACTTCAAGGCAAGGTTACAATGATAACATATCTTTTGCAATAAAGTAAAGGAAAAATACAAAGCTTTTAATGTCAAGCCTGACCATAATTCTATTAATGTAGTTTTTAACTTACAGTTCACCCCCAGTACAATGTAAACTGGGAAGTGAGAACAGCTCTCAAGTTCTAATGCAGTTTTAAACTCAATTTATTCCTGTGGTGCTACTGTAGGGAACTGTATTAGTTCCTGATGCGTGTAATTGTGCAAATATTTTACTTAAGGTTGTTGCAATTACTGGAAAATATGGTGACAATATGTGCTGAGTCATTTCAATGTGAAAACCTTGTGGTTAGAGAATGCAGAACTTTGCATTGCCTGAAGTCACTTCTGTATCCCCAAATAAAACCTCTGATCCCTGTGACTGTCCTGTAGCTCAGCTGCCCATTTACACCTGAACTACTAAAACACAAAGTATGCTTTTGTGGTACCATCAGGTGTATGCTAAGTCACTGGACCTACCAGAATGATTAATCTGGTGATGTCCTTTCTATACTGCTGTACTATGCAATTAGTTACCTTCCTTCTCTCTTATTTCCAAGATTATACATACTGGAGATTTTAAGTCTAGTTCTATCTGATTACTTTTAGCCTTTTTGTCCTCTGGGAGTATGATCCACTTTCTGTACTGCTCAACGCTATTGTCACACTTGGTGAAGTGACTACAACAAACATCCTGTTGGACAGAGGAAGGGGCACAACAAAACTCTGAACTGTGCATCACAGAAGTTGAGACATTTAGTTTTAAGAACAAAGAGAATGATGTTCAGTCCCAAATTTGAAGTAGTGCATTCTAGATTGCTTTTTCTGCATGAGGGTTTGGGGGTTTTTTTGCAAGCAGAAAAGTGCTTGCAAAAGCTCTGCCTGGAAGTCCTGTTAAATTTTCAAAGGCTGTCTAGAATGCTCTGCATCCCCTTACAAGAATCTCAGCATGTGCATTGTCAGTAATGATGGGATTGTAAAGTCCACTTAGTTGAACCTGAGTTATTATCCTGCTTCATGCCATATACCTTTTACCAAATAAAACTTACCTCTTGAGCAGGCCATGTGTTACTGCTTCTGTCTTTGTTTGAAATAGTGTATATCCATCTTCATTATGCCTCCAGACAGGATGAAAGAGCAGTCGTAAACTAGTATTCAGGTCAGGTTTATTGTTAGTTGATGTGAATTCTAGAGGTGAAAATAGCTCTGTAATGATCTGGTTTGGGTTACTTCAGAAGAGGACAGCACTCATATTGGGCTGTATTTAACCTATTCAAAGGTATTAATCTCTAAGAATACAATGATGATGAGCTTGCTTGTGTTTAAGGGTAAGAGATACCAAATCTTCCTAATACAAAGCTTAAATCCAGTAAGTAAAGAAAGAAGTTTCATGCTGATAGGCACACTGGTTTTCTACTTCCACCCAAATTAAAATTGTGGAAGAATATGTATTAATGTATTGCAAGGGCAAGTTTTGACTTCTATCAATAAAGCTTGCTGGAAATAAGAGTTAAATGACTGCTCTGGACAGCCAAAGCCATTGGTTTCTACTGTGGCTGCTATGGAGTACCAAGTAACATACAGTTCATGCAGACCTTCATTCCTACCAGAACTGCTGTCTTCTTAGATGATGAGAAGCCACTGTACAAGGCTAACCTTGGCACCTGCATTGTTCCAGAGCTCCTGAATCTTCAAGTTATCAGCACAACCCCATTTACAGTGGCTTCTCCTGGTCAGGCCTTGAAGGGATTCAGCTAGTCTGGATCAGTTTTGCAGCAGAGCTGCAGTTGCTTCCTTTCTGGCACAGCCTATCTGGCAGATGGTTGCATGGTGTTCAAGCTTCACACAGGCTGCGAGACAGTGGGCATGAGAAGTCACCAGTCTCAAAGAATCATCTGCCAGGCCACTTTGATTGCAACCAGTGCAGCTCTCCAGCTCATTGTGTGTAAAGGCACTGGGCCCGGTGGTTGAAGAAGATAGACTATGGTAAAATGATGGGACTTCTCTTGAAATGGAAAAATTTATGAGTGATGATCAGAATTTCTGGCCAAGTCCAAGTTCCTTGGTATTTCTTTAAGAAAAGCTGTTTGGGGGTGTTTAGGACTTTTCAAGTTTGGTTCTGAGCTGTGCTTTGTAACTTTTTTTTCCTTTGGAAGCTGTATGTAATGCTGTACTAATTTCAGCTTTTGGTACACCTTAAGTGTGCTGTTGTGCAAGTTGTATCTGTCCTTGCTAATCAAACGTGGACTTGAATGCTTGTAAACAGACAACGACTAGGTTTCGAAAAACAGTTCTTTCTTTATGTATTCTAAAACCTCATATGCACTAAATGATAAAAGCTGAAGCGATACACTGTAAAACTAAATCATAGCATGCAGGGACTGCTTTTCCCAATGAAAACTTCCAAACAAAGCAGGAAGCTATTTTAGTAGCCCAGACTTCCTAAACAATGTGCTAGGACTTGATACTGCTATGCACAGTCAAATGCAAACACATCATAGTGGTCTGACCTTCCAAAGAGGAGAATAACTGAACTGGCACACTCTAATTCTACATTTCAAGTATTCTGGCTACAGTAGTTATACTTAATAAGAAAAGGCTTTTTTAGTTTACTCTGTTCATGGGCAATTGATTTTTTTTTCTGGATTTTTGTTGTGAATAATTGTACTTCAACTATTCTTGTTTTAAATCCTGGGATTGATGTAGAACTTCTATAGTTGAAAATTAATCCAGAGAAAATCTTAGGCTTTAGAAATGAAGTCAAAGATAACAAATTTAGCCAGAACTGTTAAGCTAGCAGCTCCTTTTGAACTTGTCCCTGAAGAAAAATCTATAATGTAGGTGACTTCTTCTGAAGATGCTTTGAAGGCTCTTAGCCTTGAAGGTTGCAAAACTCCTTGTTGCTCACCATTCAGCAAAAGGTTGAGTTTGCTTAAGTCTTTAACTGAAATAACTAGATTTAGATATAAGCCTTAATATTCTTTGGTGAAATAATGATTTGTGTATAGCTGTGCTGGTAGTGTTTTTAGGCATTACTTCTCAAACAACTCCACTCAACAAATAAGTTTAAGAAAAGTTCCATGTGGTAGTTGGGATTGCAAAGTGCTTTTAGCATCTGATTTGTCGTGTGGAATATACATAATAGCTGTTACAATGAACTTAGATGAGATCAAGGAGGCAATGTTTTATGAACTAGGTGACTAGACCCAAATGCCAAACTTCTGTGAACTAAGCTGGTACAGTAGTAGTCGGTGTGCTATGAATACAGGTCATGCTTCAATATAAATATACTTTGTCACTGTCCTCTCTTTCAGGCCAGGAGCGCTTTGGAAATATGACCAGAGTATACTATAAAGAGGCAGTTGGTGCTTTTGTGGTCTTTGATGTCACAAGAGGCTCCACTTTTGAGGCTGTTTCAAAATGGAAGCATGATTTGGACAATAAAGTACTACTTCCCAATGGCAATCCCATCCCTGCTGTTCTTCTTGCAAACAAGTGTGACCAGAAGAAAGAAGGCGGCCAGAATCCCTCCCAAATGGACCAGTTCTGCAGAGAAGGTGGCTTTGTTGGATGGTTTGAAACGTCTGCCAAGGTGAGCATAATAGAAAAATGTTTTTAGTTTTTTGAGTATTGACATAAGGGATGAATACAATCATGTAGGGAATAAAGTTATCAAGTATAGGAAGTGGCAGTGTTCAGCAGAAGTTTGAAGTGACGTGCAGGCTAGCTTCATGTCTGAGGAAGATGAGGCATATTTGGTGTAGATTAAAACTTATCTTAAATTCAGAGAACCATAAAATATCTGGAAACCTTGATTATCTGAGTTTTATAAGTTTTTTTTTTTTTTTTTACCTTGCATGCATGAGGATCAGTCATTCTTTAGATGTTAATACTACTAAATGCTGATCAAGCTATCCAAAAGTTACAGGTAATCTTTAGGTATAGGTTTATAAATTGCATTTTTTGTCTTCGCTGTTTTTTGTAGGAAACAGCAAGATTTGAAGTGAACAAGCTATTTGCTTACTCATTACTACCTACCCAGAGTGTTGCTAAAGCACTTTTCTATTTTATCAGGCAATGTCAAGATTGAGCTGGAAAAAAAAATGTTCAGTATAGTAATTTAAGTTAAGAAAGACAGCTGGTGCATTCAGTTAACTTTGAGTAATTTCATGTATTGTACAGTTTTAGTCTACATTTTTGTCAATGCACAGATTAAACTGACAGCAGCTTAGTTGAAAGTGAAATCCAGCATTTCCTTAAAGCTCAACTGATTCTTAAAATAAAGGACAGCTCTAGATGAGGACAATGTGGCTGACAGACCAGATTACTGGTCTGGCTGATAAATCCTTTATAAAGTAAGATAAGCCTCAAGGTCCTGTTTTTCCTTGGCTTGCCTACTTCCTTTAACTGCTGCTGCTGAAGTATTACACAATGATGTTTAGACAACGCTTAAAAAGCAGAGTCTCTAGGAAGAATATAAGAAACAAAGTAACAAATTGCTTTTTTATCACTTCAAGAGAAAGATGCAAAGTTAAAGGAATTAGTCAAATTAGCTAACAATTTGTTTGCATTTGTAAAAATATTCCTAAACTCACCCATCTCCTACTAAAAACTCAATTTCTAAGGCTCTTTATACTCAAAAAGAGTACCAAGATTCTGCTTTGGTATAAGTCTTCCCTGAAGCTTTACCTGCCTGTAACACTGCTATGAATAAACTGCATTATGGCTTAAAATTAAATGCAAGCAACATTGGAACAAAATCTAATGTGAAATTCTAGTGACAGCTTATATTTTAGGTGGAATTTAAGACAATGTAAAACAAAGTTCTTGGTGCAAAGAAAAATCCAGACAATAATAGTTTTAGCTTAGGTATTGACTTGTTTAGGACTCTGAAGAGTTGTAGTTAAAACAGCAAAAATTTAGGATGTCTTTCTTGTTTTATAAGTAAACCAAAACAGTTTACAGTGTTAATTCTTGCTCACTTGAATATCCTATTAATCTGCTTTTGCCTTTCTGCTGGAACTGATAATTGGATCTGAAGTTTAGTCATCAGCAATATGCTGGACTGGTTTCCTTTGGAACCAAAGATGAGTAATTCCAAACATGGCAGCCCTGTGGTGAGCTAACAGATGTCCCAGCCAGGGCAAACCTGTGGCTAGGGAGTCCTTGGCACTAGACCAGCTTGGGCCCTCAGAAACTGGAATAGTCTGACAAAGTACATCACTACGTATCCTCCACACATGTGTTCTTTAGAGTTTATGCGAGGGTACTTTTCAAAGCATGCCCAAGAATATGTAGAGTGGCTAGATGAGGCACTTGGAAATAGTTGTGATTTTGAGGCTCATAGGAAAGATCCTTTTACATGAACAAGTGCATCCAAACTTCATTAGAAACAGAAAAAGGCCCCAAAAGGTAGGACAGTACTATGGATGGTGTAATTGCCTAGGATCTTTCCTGATGCAGAAATGTACTTTGGCATTTGTGAGTCTTCCAAATGCAGGTGACATTTATTCCCCTGTCTGCCTACTAGATTAGAGTCAATATTCAGTTTTTAATATGGATGTCTAATTTTGTCTCAAACCTTCCTGCTAACCTTTTTCAGAAGAAAAAACAAGTGAGAGAAATGACGTCTTGCATCTAAACTGCTCTTGTCCTGCTGATGAGAGTTTCTTTTTGAGCAGCTTGTTAATAGGAATGTGTGACTGTTTCAAAAAGTCACTTACTTCTTTGCTTTCAACATTTTTAGGACAACATCAACATAGATGAAGCTGCTCGATTCTTGGTGGAAAACATCCTTGCCAATTACAAAACCTTTCCTAATGAAGAGAATGATGTGGGGAAACCAAAACTGGACCTAGACCCATTGAAAGCAGAGAGTAAATCACAGTGCTGCTAATGCTACCACCATTCAGTAAAATGTGATGGGATGAGCAGCAAGACTTTGCCTTCAATCAAAATGCTGCTATGGTGCTGCATTGTGACAATCCATACGGGGTGTCTGGTATTATCTGAATTGGTGACTCATTTGGGTGTTTACATATTCTTGTTTAGCCTGAAACTGAGTATCTTGTGAGTTATCATTCCACTTGCTTGAGTGTCTGCATCTAAGTCTGTTTAGTGTCTTCTTACTTGGGAATGCAAGGTAGTGGTTACACTCCTAAAAAGGAACAAAGACAATATTCAGTGTCTAGTTTGCTTCTAGGACATATGGTACATTCCAGATAGGAGTCACTTTTAGCTGAATAGACTCTTGCACCTTTAAAGTAAACTTTTCTTTTGTCACCAATAATGTCCCACTTGAGCCTTCTCACCAGCACAATTGTCCTTATTTATTATCCCTCACCATGAGGATCTGTCTCATTGCTAGTTCTCCTGGATCAAGACATCCCAGAAATCTTGAAGGGGCCAATGACAGATGGGAGGTATCTTTTCTAGTGTGATCACTAAGACTGAGTGGAGTAGATGGCTTTTACCACTGAGTAAAACCAGATGATTAAATTATTGTGTTAAACAAGAGAAAGACATGGTTATAGAGATACTAATAAAAACACATCTCCAGCTATTTAAGGCTGAATATTTTCAGCTAATACTTTGCATATGAAACACATAGATGTGCTAGCAGTACAACTGTATTCATAGTTATGGCAACCTCACCCCTATGCACATCCAGAAATAAACATCTAGTAACTTTTTAATGCACTAACACTGAAAACTTTACCATGAGTGCAAAAAGTGAGTATCTTACTGTCCTTTGATGATGAACTTGCTGCTTTTTTCTTCTGTCTAGAGATAGTTCTGAATACCATTAGCCAGGAGAGAGGTCTTGAGGGGAAATAGCTTAATTGGTTCATGCTAGTCTGTCAACCTTTCTGACTCAAGCTCTATCTTTGTCAGTTTTAGAACAGTGCTGTACTCTTCTGTCTGCTTTGAAATGATGAACTGGCTTACCAATTTGTAACTGTCTACTGAGATGCTTATGTTTCTTTGTTATAACACTCATGTATTTTTGGCAGCAAATGAAGTTTAAAAGGATTAGAGAGATTTTGTGGTTCCTGAATGTGTTCTGGAACTCTGGCTCTGCTTGGCTCAAAGGCTTTGAAGCTCATCTTTATTTTAAGGGTTTCTTCTGTCCTGGTACCTCATTGCTACTGACTTCAGAAGTCGTACCTTGTTGGGTTTGATGGTGCTGATGTTTAAGTAAACATCAGAATTAGGTATATGCAGGATTTGATATACTTTAAGGTGTATTGAGATTTCTTAGGCTGTCTTTTTTCTAAAGAATAACATACTTTTTAAGAGTTAAATAAATATATTTGGGCATCTTATGTGTGTTGTTGGTGTATGCTTTTGAGAACATAAATCCTCACATATGTTCCACCCTACACTCAAATGCTTTCATTGACATTTGAAGACAACTTTATCTTCTAGTTATCTGCTATGTTAAAGGCTTATTTTAAATTACCACAGTAAGGCTTGGCATAATCTAAAACTGAGTTTATTTAGCTTAGGATCCTTGGATAATTCAGATGAAAGGGATCTTAGTATGCCTACTAAGACAATGTCTTTCTCCAAGCAAGGTCATAGCACGGTGCTTTGGTGTTCATGTGGTCTGCTCTTAACCTCCAGCAGTGGAGACTGTATGGCCCTGGGAAAGTTGTTTCAATGCCTGACTGACCTCAAGAGTTTAAACTACCATAATCTTCCTGTTCAATCACTTGAACAATTCCATTTAGACTGTAAAATCACTTTTGATCAGATGTTTAATCTCCACTGTACAGTGTTTAAACTTTAATTAAAGTTGCACAAATTTAAATGCCTAGTTTACCTCCACAGGCAGCTTCCCCAGCTATAGTGGATTTTTCTGTTTTAGTGTTTAAATTCAATAGCAAACTGGAGACCAAACTCAAGCTTTGTGACTCTACCTGAATGCATGAATCTCATCTGCATCCTATCACTGACAATGTAATCATACACGGGTCATTTTCATGAATGTCTAAATTTTTGCTTGAAGAATTATTGCTGCTATATTTAAGCCCTTTCCTTGTTCTGTACATAGCTTTTTCTAAACCTCTGCAGGAATGTAGAATGGCCATGACCATCAAACTGGTGGAATGTACTGGTTTTGATACAGGTTGTCACTACTGAGGCCAGTAGTATAAAAAGAATATTTTCTACCTGTGTGATGGAGTCTTTTTCCTTCCCTCAAATCTTCTTTCACTTGTCTGAGGAAAAGAATTTGATCTTTAATAGAAAGCTAGTCTTCCTTATTGCTACAAACTGCATTCTTACCATCCCTCTGTGGAGAAGGGAGCATTGTGATGTTTGAGACTGAGCAGGTGGATCAGGAAATCTGATCCAGTCAGAACAAGAAACTATAAGAGAAGACTGGCCTGAGGAAGGAAATGGTAGCATCTCCCTGGTAGAGGGAAATGGCACTGCAGTTCATGGAGATGTGTTTAGGTCAGTTAAACCAGTCATGAAGCTCTATCTTAATTAACACAAAAACTTTGGTTTGGAAAAATATGTGGAAGACAGACACAATGTAACTTCAGGCAAATATGTTCTAAGAAGTGTCAGTTTGTTTCACCTGTACAGAATATACAGTAAGGTGAGAATTCACTTCAATCAGATAAACTAAGGCCCTGTTCTATTTTATTGCATTCTCTTGCAGTCTCAAATATGTCAGTCTTAAATGTTCAAGTACATGACTTCCTAGTCCCTGTATTTAAAGGACAGTTTTAAGATTAAAAATTTAAGCAAAGATCTGAATCAGTGCCTCAGTCAAATGTATTTCCTGGCACGTTTCCATCTACTGATTTTGTGCAGGCTGGAGATGGAATATATTCTTGGGTTGTAGTTGGGCATTATGTCTGTGCAGCAAATGCAAAGTCAGTGGCTGCTCATTTAAAAACCTTAATGATGCATTTCAATTGCTGAGAAAACTAGAAAGGAGTGAGAGTAAACAGTGACTTTTTTCAGTATAGGATTTTCTGATATATCTTAACTGCAGTACTAGAAAAATCAGTGTTTCCAAGCTCTAGAGTTTTGTTTACTTTTACAGAAGTACTTGGAATATTTTTAAATACATGATTCCGGCCTCTTCTATCACTACCTAATACAGCATACGTTCAGTGAAAACTTCTCACTTAGACATCCTATGTAGCTTTCATACTCATATGATTAAATTCTAATAGATGGTTATTTTATCATTTCAGTTTGTCTACATACCAAATGCTTTCTGCTCCAAGAACAAAAAAACCCTTCCTTTTCTAGCCTGCTTGCTAAGTGTACAAGTACAGGACCAGCATCTCTATTGGTTCCTTCATTCTGTTGCAAAGATGTGAGATCACCACACTTACTCTCTGGGTAAATTACCCACTTACACTGGGTAAATTGTCATTTGGCCTGAACTCTAAATGAAGTTAAAATACAGATTCCTGATCTTATTGCCCATGTAACTGGGAGTAAATGGTAGCTCTGTGTTGCTGTGTTAATATTATCTGTTAACGTTTTATCTGTCCTTCACAAGTTCTAGGATGAAGTGCTCAGCCTTTTGATAAAGCATACAAGCTTTTGGGTTTGCCTTTTTTTCTTATTTTTTTTTTAATTGGGAACTTTTAACCTGTATATTATCATGACCCTTCTGAAAGCTTAATTTATGCTACTAATTATTGGTCCCATTGCAAAGCTCATGGCTAAAAGATTAAAGGAAGTATGGACAGTCTGCTAACTCTTTCTAAACTGCTCTGCCCATTACTGGCATGTATCAAAGTAGTATGTAGAATTCATCCAGAATAAGTGACTTTTGACCTTTTGCATTCAGATGGGAATATTTTAACTTTTGTGTTTGAAAAGTGTCCTGTAGACTGGTGTGGAGCTATAGTATTTGTTCCACATTATTTATTTCCATTGTTCATAATGTCCAAGTATCTTTGGTTATAATGAGTGAATTTTAATTGGCAGTACTATTTCAGCATTGATGTAGCAAAAATTCAACCCCATCAAGATAGAGCAGTTTATACTGACTATATCTTAAACATGATTTTATACTCATTCAGCAGTTATTCAGTACATTACAACACTAAAATAGTTGTATTGTGCACAAAGATTTCTTCTAGCCTCTTTGCCCTGGACAGTATCTGGCTGGTTGCAGTGTTAATGCTTCTATGGATATATGTACAGGCTCTTTTGGGAGTTTGTGGGCTACAGGGGTTGCTGCTGTCAGAAGCTGCTATGAACTTCCCCATGTCTGACAGAGACAGTGCTGAGCTTGTCAGTGACATTAGTAGCACCTCTGAGACGACATACTTAAAAAGGAGGAAGAAAAACCAAGAACCAGCAACTTCAGCTGAAGAGAGAAGTAAGAATATGTGAGAAGAACAGCTCTGCAGGCACCCAGGTCAGTGAAGGAGAGAGAAAAGGTGCTTCCGGTGCTGGAGCTGACATTCATTCCCCTGTAGCCTGTGGTGAAAACCACAGTGAGGCAGGATGTGTTATTGCAGCCCATGAGGATCCATGGTGGAGCACATATCCACCTGCAGCCTGTGGTTGATGTCTCTGCAGAACAGGTGCATGCCCAAAGGAGTCTGTGACCCTGTGGGAAGCCCATGCTGGAGCAGGCACCTGGCGGAACCTGTGGCCTCAGGGAAGGGCCCACACTGAAACAGCTTTTCTGTCAGGTATTAGGACCCAGTGGGGAACCCATGCTGGAGCTGTCTGCTCTGAAGGACTGCATCTCATGGAAGGAACCCACACTGGAGCAGCTCATGAAGCCTATGGGAAGAACTCATGTTGGAGAAATTTCTGGAGGATTATCTCCCATGGGAAGGGCCCCATGCTGGAGTGGGGCAAATGTGAGGAGCCCTCCCCTGAGAAGGAAGGAGCAGCAGAGACAGCATGTGATGAACTGACTGTAAAACCCCATTTTGTTTGGTAGACTTGAAAAACAAGTTTGAAGATGTCTTGCATCAGTTTATGATCTTGTTTCTAACTTCCCATGAAGAATGTTAATCCCATTTATATTAAAACATATTTATCCAGCAATCTTACATTTTGCATTTTTAAATAGTATAGCTTTTTGCTTTTAGCCTGCATATACAACTGCAATTGCACTTAAAACACCCTAAAGTTAATCACTGTTAAAAAGGATTTGCTATGATCTGCAGTATGAATTACTTAGAACATGAAGACTTAATTTTTTTAATCTCCTGCGAAAGGGTTACACTCTTAATTCTAAAAACCAAAATATTAGAGTAAAACAATGTACTAAGAGATTTAGTAGGTTCTGCAGTTCTGTAGTTTACACTACATTAAGATTGTGTATTCTCATTTTAAAAACAAATATTCTTCTGTCCCTTAGGCTACAGACACAATTTCATTGTGTCTTTTGGTGCAATATCAAGAATTTTTTAAAGAGGTAATACTACTTCCTCTGTCTACATCCCAATTTTGTAACAGTTCCAGTAGTTTGAGTACCACAATTGTCTTTAACTCCACACTTCAAATAGGGTTATCACACTGTATCAAACACAGAAAGCCTTTCATTTTGACATAGATATTCCTGTTATGAATCATCAAATGTAAATTTACAAAAGAAAGGCAATGGCTCTGTATGGCTCTCTGAGCTACTTTGATTTTCCTCTGCTGCCTGCTCTTGGAGCATACACTTGCCCCAAGTGTACATACAAGTCCTTGCATTTGAGTGGAGAGATGATCAAAGTTGTGGTGGTCCCCAGTTCACTTTGACCTAAATATGTGCCCTGAGCAGCCCCATGGGACTTGATGGTATTGCTATATTTAAATTGGACTTGGGCAGCTGCCTGATATTTAATGGTATATTTTGGGTCCATGCTTCTCCAAAGTGCGATTATAGCGTGAGAATGTGATAAAAAGGTGCTCTAGCAAATCAAGAACTTGGGAAAAAAAGGTAAGTGGAAATAGTAACCTTGGTGGGGTTCATCAGAGTCCTTTCTGGCACCATGTGAAATTCAAGAGTGGCTGGAATGTTGGAAAAACTATGTCTCTGACAAGATCAGATGAGACCATAAGATGTTCTTGAAATGGCAGTGAGCAGAAAGTCCTGTGCTTAGGCAAAGACTGTTATGCAGCTGGTTGTGATTTTTTTTCCCCCACCTTGTCTTATTGCATCAGTTTACCCAGGAAAACTCTCATAATCCATTTTCCCACTTTACTCCCTAGCCTAAGGCTGACTTAAGAGTTAACAGAATAGAACTGCCTGTGCATAGTTTCAGTCCATCTGTTTGAGGATGGTTTTGCTCAAATTCAGTTCCCTGGCCTATGTTACCTCAGTGACTGACTGTTCCCGACTCTGTGCACAGACTGCTCCTCCCAGGCTTTATCATGTACTTCAGCGTTTTCATTTTCTCAGGCATTACCATTCTCCACTCACAATTGCTCTTTTTTTGATCACCCTTCTCTCTTTTCCTGATCCTTCACTGTCTGCTCTTAATGAAATACCAATGTACTGCTGTCCTCCTCTGTTCACAATTTCTCTGTGACCTGTACCTTCCTTATATCACTCCCACCTACTTTTTCACTTAGCAAATAGATAAAAGAGAGTAGTGGAAGTAAGGGCAACATTTTTTTATCTGTTAAATGCATTGATTTCATAACCTAGATTTTCCTATCATTTGATAAAAAGATATGGGGAAAAATACAACATCAAAATACATTTTATTTCCCTTTAATCTCCTGACTTTGTTGTAACCTCATTCTTGAAAATGCAGTATCTCTTCTTACAGAAGCCTCTATCTGATTTTGACCTTAACCCTTTTTTCATGGAAAACTTCACAGAACCACAGAATGGGTAAGGTTATAAGTAGCCTTGGAAGATCATGTAGTCCTACACCTCTGCTCAGACCTTGAGCAGGTTGCTCCTGGTCATGTCCAGTTTGATAAAGACTCCACAGTCTTGTTGGAAAAATTTTTCCAGTTTTTGACCACATTCACTGTAATTAAAAATAAAAATAAATTTAAGTTTTATTTTAAAGAGGAATTTCTTGTTTTAAATTCTCACATTGATTCTAACCCTGTCACTTGGCCCCTCTGAGAAGAATAATTGTCTTTAGCCCACTTATCAGCTATTTCTAGACATTCTGGTCTAGAATGTCCCCCTACCACACTCCCAGGTCTTCTCTTAAGGCAAAAACTTTTACTGTCTTGTTCTGGAGTCAGTCCTCATGCCCTTTGTAAAACCAGATGAGAGTAAACTCTGAGCTCCAAGACTCTTGAGGGGTCTTGGTAGTGTTCCTGTTCATAGTTACTCTTTTTCTGCTTTCTCCAACTAATATGTGTTGCTACAAAAAAGTGCAAAATATTTCAGACTAGAAGGCTGTTTTCCTGCAAGTGACTTGCATGTGCTATGGCTGTTGATGTGATGCTTTCAGGGAAAAACAAAGACACTCCTGTTTTGAATAGTGTCTTATTACAATGATAACCGGAAGGTCATCCATCCATAGCTAACCAGTATGTGCTACCTCAGTATTTGTTTACTGTCATCTTAATGGCTTCCTAACAGACACTGCTCTTGTGTTGTTGTTTTGTGCATTTATTTCACATTTTCTGTCAGGCTGCCTCTACCCTAACAACTTCTTCCCTTCAGGGAATGTCTGTCAGATATACTTCATGGCTTGAGACATTAGGGCAGTGAAACAGCTGATGTGACCTTACAGATTCTTCGCCAGTTAGAAAACTAGCTTGTTTGAAATTCAGATTAATTTTTCTTTCCAAACAATCTGTCCTTGTCATTGCTTTTAGGTTATGGAATTCTAAATGAAGTTCTTGCATAAATAAAAAGATGCAACTTGATGGATGTAAAACTTGAGATCCCCTACATTCCTCTACAAAGCACCTAGATACATGCTTTTAATGCCATCACTCTTAGCAAAAAAACTTATTGTAGGATTTTATGTAAAAGGTCAGGTCCAGTCTGAACTTTGCATGTAGTAACTATCACTTAACAGAGCAAAGAATTAAAGACTCTGTAATAAAATATGCTTTTCAGATTTCTGTCCTTTCTCCTCTACCACCCAAAAATGTTTACAGGCACTCAAGTTTGTTACTTTTATGTTGTCTTTCACATAGGTGTGTTACAAAAGTTTTATTTGCTGGGATGCTGCAAACCTTATTGGTCATCTGCAGTGGGATCAAGAAGGAAGTTTTCCTACTATGAAAACTTTCCCAAGTGCCTCTTACATGTATATGTATGTTTCATAGACACTTTTCCATAGTATTTTCTCTCTTCTATAAGTATAGGAAAGGAAAGGGGATTCAGAGGAATAGATAGTCTGTAATTTCCATTTGTGGTGTTTTAATCTGTATTCTGGGTCACAAACTGAGTCCTGTAAATTCCAGCCTCAGTACAAGTTGGCATCAACATCCAGCAAGGCGAGGAGGTAAACAGCCCTGTGCTGGTATTCAAGAGGTGTAGCCAGATGTTTCAACTCACCTCTGTCTCTGCTATTTTTATCTGTATGCCCTAATCAGTATTTGATAGCGTAATTGTATGAAGAGAATAGCTGTTCAGTTTGAAAAGAAAGAAATAAAACTGAAATGTTTATTTGGCTCTCAAGTGAGAAGTGTCCCAAAGTACCTTATTTAAAATGCATGCTGTTGGGCACAGCGCTGAAGGAAATGCCAAGCTGTGGAAGAATTCTCCACTTTGAAATTTATGAGTGTATATCTGGCCGCCTGTCATCTTGATATAAATCAAGATCTGACATTTGTCTAAAATAAGCCTTTAGATGTAGCAACATCTGCATATTTTTCCTCCTGTTTTTCATCTACTCCTGCCCTCTGCAATTTGACAAATAGATTTTCATTGATTTTTATATTGGAAAAAGGCTTAGCTTGAATAAGAATAAAGTATATTGTGTTCAATGAAGGATTTTTCATAATTCATTACAGATTGGGAAACAGCAAATATGTTGTTAGAAATAGGAGCTGTTAGCAATAATGCAATCTCTGGAATGCATCTGAAAAAGTCAGTTTATAAGCAAAGTTGAAGTCAACTATCTGCTGAATTCAAACCCAGCAGATTAATGCTAATTTTATCTGACCTTGGTGGAAATGCATTCACTTTGATAATCACGGGCTTCACATCAGGAATTAATTAGTTGTTTCAATTTGAAATTAAAAAGGAAAATTAAGCCTTGCATAGACTAGCTCTAAAATGTCTCTAGGTTGCCAGGGCAGAGCTGACTCATACTCAAGTTGCCATTGCCCAGGCCCCCAGGTCCCTTCCTGCAGGGCTCTCCAGCCTGTTTCCCACTCTGTCCCTACAGCCAGGGTTGCTCGTCCCACGTGCAGAGCCCGGCTCTGGTCCTTGTTAAACTCCACACAAGTGGTGATTGCGCAGTCCCCTCATTTGTCCAGCTCTCCCTGCAGGGCCTCTCTGCCTTCGAGGGACTCAACAGCTTCTCACATTGATTATCACCGGCAAGCAAGCAAACAAACTACGTTCTTTGGACAGATCCTTGCAGCTGCCGCAAAAGCTCCTAGGGCAGTATTTGTTACCCTAGCAGTGCCCTCAAGGCGCTTCCCGCCGTTCCTCTGGCCCCTCGATCCCGCAGCGGCCCGGGGCTGGCCTGGCCCCTCGCCCTCACCTGCCCGCCGCACCGCGGGGTCGCCTGGCAACGCGGCGGCTGCGGCCGCGCCGACCCAGGGCCATGGCCGCCAAGGCGGGCAAGAAGAGGGAGCTCTCCAGCCACACCACCGCCACCTCCAAAACGTGAGAGCCCCGGGGAGAGAGGGAGGGAGGGCTGCCCAGCGCCGGTAAACAGCGCGGTGCCCGGCCTGGGGGGCTGCGGATGGAAACTTCCCCCGAGGCTGCCCCGGCTCGGCCCGTAGCGCTGTGTGGGGCAAACAACTCGTGCTAAGTTCACTCCCTCGTGTGGGTACTTCGTTAAAAGAGGTTTCAAAAGACGAGGTGGGGTTTGGTTGTTCTTGGCTTTTGTTTTAGGTGGTTAGTTTGTTCAAACGGGCGGCCCAGCCTATGTGGAGGCTGTACTCCCTCGCTCCTGCGCTCCTTGGGGTGCAGGACAGTCATTCTGGGAATGCAGATCCCCTGTTTTCCGCAGGTAGAGGAACTAAACTGGCTAAGTCTTGAGGGCAAAATGATTAACGACTCTTACAGCACATCAGTTTCACTTGCAGAAGGGAAAGACAATTCCCAGTGCCTGGAATATTTATGTTATAAAGAATTTGAGAAAAGCAAGTGTGATAAAAAGAGAATTTTTCCTATTAATTTCTTTAAAAATTCTGTGTAAGTAGCATCGCTTGAGTTATTTTTAAATTACTTGCTATTTGCTGGGTGTTTAGTGTGAATTTGTATATTTCTGTGTAAATGTCTATTTCTTCCTTCAAAGATAAATAAATAGAGAACAATGACATTGACTGTCACTGTTTTGACTTGTGAGTTCTGTTTCTATGGTGTCAGCAGTTTTCTCATCCTAATGTAAGCCGGGATGCATGGTGCTGTCAGATTCAAATGAAAAAGTATCTGATGTGTGTGCTTACGGCCTTTTCTTCTTTTGTTTTCTGCCATAAATGAGGGTTTTAGTTATATCGCTTATTTCTCTCCTGAAATCAATCTTAAATGCCCTGTTGTGTTTATTTCATATCTAGTTAACACCATCTTTACTACACAGTAGTCTCTTATTTCATATTTTCATGTTTCTATTTTATATTTCGCACCCTGATTCCCATTTTCATAACTTTTCTGTTGCCAGTATCTTGTTCCTTCTTGGCACTGCACCCTTTGCTTAGTAACTTTGTTGTTGTTGTTTTGGCCATGGCCATGCTGTCCTTCCTGTGTACTTCAAACAGTTTATCAAAATTTCCCTGATGATATTAAAGCCATCAGGGACATTTTTTGTTTTTAGCTGTCAGAGAAAATAAAGTTATTTTACATAATGTGGAGTATCTTGAAGATGTCCTAGTGGTGACTTAGTGATTTTGTTTCTTCTGTAGCCGAAAATATTACAATAACTTGATCAAAATGCAGAGCCATGGTAACACGGAATAAATAGTTTGTATTGTTCTTTCATTAACTTTTTGGTTTTGTTAACTTTTGTTTTAACTGTAGCGTGTCTTTTGGGTTTATCTTGTGATAAATCACTGTGATACAGAGTGCACCTGTTGTAAACAGGGATAGCTCTCAGCAGTAGGCATCTAAAGGTTTCAGTGTGATATACATTTCCATATGACATCTAATTATCCTGAATAGTATTCAGGCGTGTGGAGAGTTGATGTCACTTCTGGAAAAAAAAAATCTTAGTTGGTGGAACAGCTCTTAGTATACAGAACTAGCTTTGTATTTGGATCAATTAGTATTTATATTATAAGAAATGCTGGTAGAGTAAGAGGGCAAAACAAGAAATCTGTCACACAAAAAAATATAAAGTTATACTAGCTCTGATGCTAATTTCCTGACTAACATATCTCTACTTATTTTTTTGTCATTCTGAAATGTTACTAAGACCTTTTGGATGAATGGATGAAAAAATGTTGGTTTAGGTCAATGTGTGGCTTTCCAAGTTCAACAAGTGGCCTGATATGCCTTGACTAAATTGTCAGGAAAGATTTTCCTTTAGCATCTGTTATCCTGTAGATAATTAATATAAATCAAGGAAGGCTATTGACAGTTTATCAAACTATTTGGTACATAATTTTTTGTCTTGAAACAAAAATTTTACTGGAAAAGTAGCACCATTTTGTCATGAAGCAGTAGAGAATGGTGCTATAAAATAGTGGAAAAATGGATTTCAGCACTTGCTATACTTTCAGTCATACTTTTCTGCTCTAAGTGAGTTGATTAAATGCTCTATTCTGCTACAGTATTTAGTCTCTGTAAGATCTTCATCCTGCTGAAAACCCAAATGCATCTTATCTTAGTACCCTCTCATCAAAGATCTGTTTGAAAACCTGGTGGTTTTGGAAATTGTTGGTAGCTGGGAGCTGAACGCAGTGGCACTAAATTTTCCCCTTGAAAACACTTTTAACATCTCGAATAGCCTTTCTTTTCTCTTGCCCTTGTTTCCCAGATGGATTGGAATTTATACGCCAAACTCAGTGTCAGAAAGTTATTTTATCATTCTTAGTCTCTCTGAAAGGACTGAAGCATTAAAACATATTATTTTCTTTAGTCATGTTATATGCCAGTGGTCTCCAAACTTCTTTTATTGTACAACCCAATTAGTGAAAGGTTTTTGAGTGCATCCTTCCAGTTATATACATGACCTTGTCAAGCTCTAGTATTTTTTTTCCTTGTGTCCTACAGAATTTCTGTGGGAGACAACAGGCAGCTAGGCAGTTCAAGTTTTGATCTACAGCATGCTAAAGTTTATGGGGAGCTTTTTCTTTGGATTAGGCTTATGGTCAAAACATAGAACTACAGGCAGTGGTGATTCATGCAAAACAGGGGCTGTATTTCATTTTTTCAATTGCCCACATTTTTTCCTGCTTTCCCCCTTATTGTAGGATTTGTGATGTCAGAATGGAGGGAATGCAATTGATAGTAGTCAGATGCATGTGTTCTTTCTTTATTTGGAAATGGAAAGATGCTGTATAATGAGGAATATCTGTATTACAGTAAAGATATTCTGTGTTTGCAGGTCTACAAGGACAAGATACAAATGTCATTCGTTTAGTAGAAAGCACAGTTTTAGCCTCAAATGCAGAGAATATTCAGTTTTCTGGTATAAGGCTAAATCTGTGTCATTACTGTCAAGAACAACCAGAAGAGTACTGAGCTGGTTCTGCAGGAGTCTACTCTGGGATAAAATTAATGGTACTGATGCTCTTCATAACTGTTCAGAAAAACTGCTAAATATGGTGATAAAACAACTGTACTGTGTAACCTTAGCATTTAGTCCTCATTTTGTTTGGTATTATGTTGAACAGATTTCTCTATGTTTTCTCAGGTAATGATTTTCTCCTAATACTAGGCAACATTTAGTAATGGTTGTAAATGTTTTATCAAAGGCAATTTGACAAATCCTTTTTTAATGGGTTGTGGAAATTAGAAGTAAATCTTATACCCACACTGTAAGATTGCAGCTATGTTCATTGAAGAGATAACAATTACTTGTTAGGTATTTGGATTTCAGTAAAGCTTTTGATACAATCTCTCACAGTATCCTTCTGGACAAAATGTCCAGCACACAGCTGGATAAAGACATCATGGGTGAGCAACTTGCTCATGGGTCGGGCATGAAGGGTGATAATGAATGGGGTGACATCAGACTGGCCACCTGTCACTAGTGGGGTTCCACAGGGCTCTATCCTTGGTCCTGTGCTCTTTAGCAACTTCATGAATGATTTGGACGCAGGACTGGAAGGGATACTGAGCAAATTCACAGGTGATGCAAAATTGTGAGAAGTTGTTGACTCCCTTGAAGGCAGAGAGGCCCTGCAGAGAGACCTCAGCAAATTAGAGGGCTGGGCAATCACCAGCCACATGAAGTTTAACAAAGACCAGTGCCAGATTCTGCACCTGGGATGGGGCAACCCTGGATATATGGACAGACTGGGGAATACGATGCTGGAGAGCAGCAGTGTGGAAAGGGACCTGGGAGTTCTGGCCAATGGCACATTGAATATGAATACAACAGTGCGGATGGCCAGCTGTGAGGAGAAGCCTCAGGGGGTGGCTCAGGTCACTTGGTTTGTTCAGCCTGGAGGAGACTGAGGGGAAACCTCATTGCAGTCTACAGCTTCCTCATGAGGGGGAGAGGAGGGGCAGGCACTGTTCTCCTGTCTGGTGACCCCTGACAGGACACAAGGGAATGGCATGAAGCTGTGTCAGGAGAGGTTTACACTGGGTATCGGGAAAAGGTTCTTCACCAGAGGGTGGCTGGGCACTGGAACAGGTTCCCCAGGGCAGTGGTCACAGCACCAAGCTTGATAGAGCTCAAGGAGCATTTGGACAACACCCTCAGGCACATGGTGTGACTCTTGGGATGTCCTGTGCGGGGCCAGGAGTTGGACTTTCATGATCCTAGTGAAATCCAACTGAGAATATTCTGTGATTCTCTTTGATATCTGTTTGTGTTCGTTCTGTTACCCAGCTTGTTCAGGCTGTTTATGAGACAGAGACAATTACTATAAAAATTTTGTGTAAATCTGTGAGAACCTAAGTAATGCAACTATCCCTGTATTTGAAAGAGAAATGTATGCTTGCAGACTGCCTGAGAAAACATTGCCTTGTCAGTTTAGTGTTTTGTGGTATTTGCAAGATAGATTTTCTGTTTTATTTTAGAAAGAAGCTTACAGTAACAAGGATAAAAATATTAAAAATACTTTGTCTTTTGATTAATACTGTCTTTCTGATAGTAAATGCAACTTGGTTTTGTATGTCTCTAATGATCAAAATACCAAATAGAAATACAAGTAATATAAAAAAGAAAAAGGGTAATTAAAAAAAAAAAAATTAAAAAAAATCCTGAAACTGTCAGTGCTTACTGAAAAGAATTGCAGTGTTATAATTTCATTTGTTGTGGATAAAATTAGTGCAGAAATCCTCTGAGAGTAATGTATACAAACATCTGTGCAATATATTTTGATCACCTTAAAATCACTTTTCTTAATTTCTAGTGAGATCAAGCTTCTTTTTTTTCACCATAAGTGTTTAGAACAGTCATCACAGTACATCTGCACTGTGGAAAATCAATCAGGATTATTGGTGGATATATTGCATTGTTGGATTGGGACCTCAAAAACATATGGAGAAGGCAGGAAAATTCCTTTGGACTTGCTAGCCAGACTTCCCTTGGGTCTGTGCAGGATACTCCATTGGGTCTCTCTTCATTATTGCTTTCTAATTAGATAGCAATTCCCTTCAGGAGCTAGGCAGTTGCTAGAGATGACAGGCTGAAGAGCTCAAAAGAACTGCTGCCCTTATAGCTTTTCTTAATTGCACCATTAGAGGCTACTGAGAATTTGATCTTCCCCAGGTTTCAACAGCTATGGTGAATAGGAATTGATGCCTTTGGTGGCACTGAAAAACATTCTGGCTAGTAAGAATGGATAATGAATTAAAATGCTTTTAAAGTTAATTTGATGAAGCTCTATGCCATCAAGCCCAATCTTAATTAAACTTATGCCATCAGCATCTATCTCAATTAGGGTTTGGGCTATTATGGACAAAAATGAGGAGTAATGTTTGGTGCCAAGAGAAGCAAGTGATTTAGGGGTCATTGTGGCACAGACAGAGGTCACTGATGTGTACAAGGGAAGGTCAGAACAGTGCTGGAGTTCTTTTTAGAGAGCTCAGTAACTGAGAGTAGTATTTAGTGCTGATGTATCCTTGAGGACCAGCAAGAGACAGGCTGAAACCTCGACTGGCTGGAAGAAATTATTTAAGTTTAGCTGTGTGCCTGGTTGATTGCAATGAATAGCAGGTTACTGCACCAAAGCCTAGGATTACCTAATGTTTGTTGTTAAGATTAAAGGATGGGACAATAAAAGCAGAAAAAAATAGTGGCATTGCTAGTTCATCAATTCCCATATGCCTAGGATATGGTTTCAGCCATGTCTTGTGACTGATGTTTTATCTACTGCCAGCATGTGTTCCTTAGGTAAGTATACTTAAGATTTGGTGATTTAGAGACTACAGACTGACCAGATTATTTTTTATGCTTTGGGTTTGTTAGATTGGCTGAAATTTGAGAATGGCAAGAACTAATGACTTGGGAATAAGAGTATGGTGATTGGATTTGAAGTTGCTTTTAGTGTTGTGCTGGACTTCTCATGTTGGTTAATATAAGTTTTAATGAGCACTAAAAATTTACGTGGAATCATGGAACAAGCCTGCAGAAAAGAAACTCACTGAAGATTATGTAAATACATAGCAACAACATCAAACTCAGGAAGTGCTTGAGCACTTTTGCTAAAAACACTTAGAGACTGTGAAAGTATTTGAAAAATATACTAGATTTGCCTTTATGCTCCTTGCAAGTTTTCAGCTGCAGTAGTGTTTGAGACAAGACATTGGGCTGCAGTTCACCCCTTCTCACACTCAGTACTCCTCCTGTTTGTGGTCCAAGGGGGTAGCCCAGTGGTACGTCTTTGACTTGCAACATATGTTGCAAAATATGTTTTATTTGAGAGGAGTTGCTGTGTTATTGTAAAAGCTAGTTACACTCGTATGTAAGTGCCTATGCTTGTTTCTGACTGTGCATAAGCTACAGTGAGAGAGGAGTGTGGCTTGGTGGTTATAACTAACTTCTGCTAGAAACTTGAAACAGAGTGAATATTTTGGACAAAAGACATTGAGGATACTAGCCTTGATTTTGCAGGTTTTGGGTTAGGTGTACCCATGTTATGGTTAATTCTGCCTCATTTACTGGCAACTGGGCTGTCTTTAAAAATGCAGGTAATTTCAAGTGTCATGGTTTAACCCCATTTGGCAGCTCTGCCTGACACAGCTGCTTGCTAGCTCCTCCCCAGCAGGATGAGGGAAGGAATCTGGGTAAAAATGCAAAAACTTGTGGGTTGAGATAATGACAAGTTAATAGGTGAAAAACAAAGCAAAACAAGGAGTTCATTCACTGCTTCCCATGGACAGGCAGGTGTGTAGCCATAACCAGGAGAGCAGGGCTCCATCACATGTGATGGTGATTTGGGAAGACAAATGTCATTATTCTGAATGTCTTCCACTTTCTTCTGCCCCCAGCTTTTATTGCTCAGCATGACAATATGTGGCAAGGAAAGTCTCTGGTCAGTTGGGGTCAGGTGTCTGGGCTGTGTTCCCTCTGGTCTCTTCTTGTGCACCCCCAGCCTGTGTGCTGGTGGAGCCATGTGAGAAGCAGAAAAGGCCTTGACTTCCTGTAGTCACAGAGTCAGGAATAACAGAAATATTGCTGTGTTATTGACACAGATCTAAAACATATCCCCCCTACAAGCTACTCTGAAGAAATTGACTTCAATCCTAGCCAAACCCAGTACAGCTACTCATTAGACTTCCTAAGGAAAAGATTTATATGAAAAATTTTAAGCCTTCACTGCATTCATTAACTGCTTTACAATTGTAACTGGTAACATACTACAAGATTTTATACTCTTATTACAAAGCTGATATTCGATAAGTCAGGAGGCTGTTTAATCTCAAACAGCTTGGTTCAGATCCTTTCTAACCAAAGCCAGTTAAGGTTTCACAAGACTGTGAGTGAGCTGTGATGTATCTTGAGCTACAAGCAGTTGTTCTTCTCCAGTTTGCAGCTACTGTCCTGACAAACCTGACGATGCTTTGACATCCCTTTTTGAAGGCATTTCCTGGTCTATCAAATAATTCAGACAAAACATAAATCTGTAATGGCCCAGGATTCCAGGACATCCAGCTGCAGAACTGAATGGAAAAGTATCTATGTACCTTAAAATTTAACCATCTGAAACAATGAGCAAATGGTACCATCCTGCACATACATACCTTCCCCAGACATAGCAGTGTTAGTGAATAAATGTGTTGTGATCTTAGGTTCAATTTGGATGAAATGCTTTGGTTCATGATTGTTCTTCAGAAGTTTTTTACTGCTACTGTGCTATTGTACTAATACCTAAATTCTAACCTAACTAAAGCTAGAGATGTTCCTGAAGAGTTTCCATTGTCCTTCTTAAGCATGAAAGAACCACTTTTCATTTATTGTTTTTTGTTGTCTGTTTTGTAAGTAACTCGTATTTCTGAGGGCAGTAATTTTTTCTAAATTAGACCTAGAATTTTTAATGTTAGTATTTTCTGGCCAGAAAGATGGAGCTCTTGCTTTCAGCACCTGTGCTTCATTAATTAAGATTTTTCAGTGGGTGAATGCAGTACAACTTTACATAGTTAATCTGTTGGTACTTTTTTTCCTCTTCTACCTTTAACTTTCTTTTTCGTTCCATGCTTTGTGGTGAGATAATGTTTTTTTCCCCAGGTAAATATGATAAGCATACTAGAATAGCATATAAGCTGACCAATAAGTTTAATTTTTTATTAACTAGATTACATGTTAATTAGAAAACTATGTATTCAAATTAATTTTCCTAGTTAATTCTAATTAAAACAATGAACCCCTGAGAGCTCAGCCTATTTGATCTGTGGATTTCAAACTTCATGGACTCACGGGCGTGAAAACATTAAGTAATATACTAATGGCAATATCATACTAAATACTGTACTACCTACTGATCTTGGTTTTAGGTTTTTCTTTCCATGAAACTCAAAGCACTGTCAGAGGATCTTGCAGGCGAACACTCCATGAGCCCTTGGCTGGAAACTGTACAGTCTGACTGTGCAAGAGGAGTTTTGACTTCTATTACGATGAACAGTGCAATGAACATTGTCATGGAGAAAAGGAGCTTTCAGCAGAACTGCATAGTAGAAAAAATGCTGTCTAAAGAAAAATACTTATAATTGTGCTTTGAAACTAGAAAGCATTCTTAAAGTATCATGCTGGAGACTCTGTTTTCCGGGGATTATTCACCTATTTAAGCAGAATGGTCTTTATCTTCTGTGAACTCTCTGTAACCACCACGGAAGACATGGGATTTCCTGGTTTTCTTAACAATGCATGCAAAGTGCTTTTAAAATGAGTTGTCCTAAATCCACAGAACTACTGGCATCCTCTGCCATGCAGAGACTTTTAGCTCTTGGTTAATTGTTCAGGTGCCATACAGAATGCACAAGAGGGTTTTACAGAAGCCAACAAAGAAGCATTGCCAAAGAAAGGAGCAAAGCGCAGTTCATATTCAGATATACTTGAATATCAAGTATCAATTTTAGTGCCAAAAGAGATGCTGCAATCTTCTCAGCATTCTTGCAGCTGAATCTAAGGTCAGCTTATAACTTTATAACCCCTATTTATTTGCTGCTAGTTGGAAGAAGAGCACAGTGATCAGACAGAAACTTGGTCTGCAAATTGGATGTAGCTGTTACTTGCTTTCAAATGTGTGACTTGTTAGAAAATTGCAAGATGCAGCTTGAACCCCTTGTTGGCTATAGCAGTGTTCACTTGGCCTGTCACTGCTGCCTTTTGAAACCAGTTAACCTGAAAGGATTTGGATCAGCTCACAATCCCACCTAGAGCACAACTCAGACTCAGCCATAACCATCTTGGAAGAATCAGAGATCACTTTTTTTGGCTGAGATTGGCACGTGAAAGTCACCAGAAAAAACACTCCTCTTTCCAGGCTCTTGCTATGACATTATCTTGGTATATAATATTTCCACCTGTAAAACTGGATATAAAACCCACCTCTGTAGACTACTTTTGTTTCTGCAGGTTACAAGTTCTCATTTAAGACCTAGATATTATAGTGTTTCTGCCTTGGCAGGCATCTCTTGCAATTAATTTTCAATGTTCCACTCTTGAAAATGTAATTAAGAAAAATAAAATTTGAAGGATGTCTCCTAAAGGCCTAAGTGACCTCCAGTGTGGTAGAATGTGAAAGGCTGTCAAATGAATGAACTCAGGGCAATCTGATACCTTCCACTGTGAAGAAGGTTTTTCAAATAACTGAAATAGTATTTTTTTTCTCCATTCCATATTCAAAGCTTTTTTATAGCAGATCTTTGGCTCCACAGAATCAGGAGCAGAGAATTTTCACTGTAGCTGTCTCTCAGCACTGAAAGTGGTAAGCTGAGTTTTCTGGCATTGCTCTCACAGGCTACAGGGTCTTGACTTAGGTTACCATTTGAAAGCAGCACATCTGTATTACTGTTTCTCAAGTATGTAGCATCACCTGATTTTACTTCTGTCTTTGAGCAGTTTACAAATGATAGTTTGTGCAATAAAAAATACTCTTCCTGGAATGCAAAAATAGAAGGATAAAAGAAGTGCAAAATCCTAACATTGTACATGAGCTTTCTGTGAGCATGAAGGCTGAATTTTACAGGAATTCCTCCAAAAAACATGAAAAAAATTTTTTTTTGCTTTATATAGATTTAGTCACATAAGATAAAACAAATCAGTTGTGATCTATATTAAATATTGACTTGCTTATCAATCTGTCACTAGTTTTTTGAAAGCATCTTCATTTTTTTTGCCTAACACATGGTACAATGCTATTACTCGATTCTGTGTTTTATATTCAATTTCTGACTTCAAGTTTTTATATAGCAAAAAGGTTGAGTTGGGTTAAGTGGAGCAAAACAGCAAAAAATACTTAATTTTAGCTGGAATTGTAAAATTACAAGGACAAAAAATTCAGAGAGTGTTTATAGGGCAACAAATGGAATTAAGCTGAAAACAAGGAGAACAAAGAAAAAAAAAGGTTTTAAAATCTACAATGCTTCTAGACCACTATTTTCCATTAATTTTTCTTTCAACTAATGTCCAAGGCACACTCCTATATACAATTTGCACAAGGGATGTGACATACAGGATTTTTCTTCCACCTGCTAGAATCTGGAAAGCAAACCAAGAGGGAACAACTTGGTTTCCATCAATATGAAGGCAAGCAAAAATAAGAAAATACATGCACTTCTGGCTGGCAAAGCTAAATGTGAGCCTAGGTGACCATCTTTGTTAGCAAATGTGTCTGTCTTCGAAATAGGCTCGCTCTTGACAAGTTACTGAGGTCTATTAGTAGTTTGTCTGACACCTAAAAGGACATCAGCTATGTTTAGAAATGAGAATGTCACACTTGAAAGCAGTGATTAAATTTCAGACACATTTAAAAATAATATGTCTATAAAGAATAATCACTTGGTGTTCATCTTTTCTTTCTATCATCTTTGATTTTCCACAGTTTGATCTTGCTTCACATAGAAAGCACTCTGTGCTTTTTGAGGATAAAGTCCTACCCCAGTACACAAAGGTGAAATGGCAATAAAACCTATTGACATAGGCTTTGCAAGCAACTATGGTTAAAACATAGTTGGTTTTTGTGAACATGCTTTACAATTATTTGTTTTGCTCATCATACCTGAACTGCATCCATTGCTTGAGTCTCCCCAAACGTGAGAGCTCTGAGCACATAGACTAGACTATTTTGCTTCTGCAGAGAATCCTGTAAGTTTTGACTCTAGTATCCAAGATAAGATTAATGGCTAGGTATTGTAAACAAGTCATTCATGTTTTGCTTTTCTTTTGTAATTGCTGCTGACTATGCTAATAATGAGAAAACTGTATTGCCTTATTAGCTGCTTATTAAATTGTCTGATTGTGACTCATGCTGTTTGTTCCTCTTCTGAAGAATGGCACTAGGTATGAAGAAATAGAGCAAATATCTTTGCCACAGAGTTACTGATACTTGGCCAAACTTTCTCATATCCTTTAGAGATTATGAACTTGAGTGTTACCATGGTTTCTGCTCTGGGTTTCTAAGATATTCAGATGATATTTTTTAAAAATCATTTCAGTGATTATAGTTTAAAAGAACTTTCTGCTATAAATAAGGTATTCAAAGGACCCTTTTGTCTTTGAGGTTGGACGAGATTAAAGAAATACTTAAGCAGCTTCCCTGCAGGGCAGATAAGGAGAAAAAGTTGAACTATCTGTTCTCTGCCCTCTTTTTCCTAATATAAAAGCTTTTACTGAGGACAGAAAGTGTTTTTTTCTAACTGTTCAAACAGTCCACAGAAAGGGATATTTTTTTTTACTGCCTCTTGGTGTCTTCCTGAATTCTAAAAAAACCTTCATGGTGTCATGAAGTTATTATTGTCTGATGATCCAGAATGACTTGAGTACTGGGAAAGGAAGGTTGGAGTAGCCATGCTGTTCTAAAAATAACTGCTAACCTTTCTGTAATTCTTGAGAAGACTCCCCTCAGTGTTGCTGTGTTTCCTCTGTAAGGAATGGTCATGGATAATTTAAAGGTAGATTGATCTATTTTAGGAAGAAAGTATTTGTTTCCCTGCTTCCTAGGCTCCTCCACTGACCAAGTTGACAAGATCTTGCTTACAGGTGTGGTAGTTTGTATGTCTGTAGGCTAAAAGACTATATTTAACTTGAAAACACACACTTCCAGTACCTTGTGGGCTTGTCTGCTGTCTCTCCATGAAATCTGAAATCTCTGGAAAACTTAGATTGCAATCCATCTGCATTTTGCCTGTTGTGCCTGTCTATCCAGCCATCCCTATTTCCCCTGTTGGCACTGTATCAATTATACCAGTATTCTTGGAGAAGCTGCTTGAAGGGTCAGAGGTGAATTAGTGCCAACTTCATGGTATTTCATTTGGCAATTTATTCTTCCTTTTTCTTTGTTAAGGTTTAGCACAGGATTAAAAATAAGTCTGCCAGTAAGTTGGTTTTTAAATTACTGTTGCACAATGAAGCCATCCAGCCTGAGCATAAAATACCAGTAATTTGCACTGTCCTTGTGTCTTATAGTTCATGTCAAAGAATTCTCACAGTTATATTATTCAATTCTTGTAATAGAGGAACTTCTTAATGGCATTACTCAAATACAATATTTTAATTAATTCAGCTGTCTTTTCTCATTTATTACTATTTCTTACTTATATTTTGAGACCAACTAAATTGCAGCTATGTGTGAATTTTCCAGGTCTGATTGAATTATCCTTTTTGATATGCAGTAGCACTAGACTTCCACAACTTAGTTTAGGTATCTCAGTCATAGGTAGCATTGTTTCCATGTCTTCCACATCGTTAATGATGAGGGTATTCTGTTAAGTCAGAGTGTGGTGGAAAGAAATTTTCTGTCTTAGAGTGATAGTAAGCTGAGTAAGTCTTCCGTATCTCATTGTTGCATTTTAAAATTATGCTTTGTTATTATTCCATTATTGTCCCAAAGCACTCAGAAATCTATAGCAAGAAATGAGGAGGGGCTCTGAGTAACATGGTCTAGTGGAAGGTATCCCTGCTAATGGCAGGAGGGGTGAAACTAGATGATCTCTAAGGTCCCTTCCAACCCAGACCATTTTATGGTTCTATGAATTATGGCAATTATCATTAATTTTCTTTATGAATGGCATCAGAGAACCTTTATTATTGTTATCAGTAAGTGAAATTTCCATTCTTCTCTACAAATATTTAAAAGAGAAAATGCAGATTTAGAAGTAGAAAAAAATTATACAAAAAAGTTAGGAATAGTCCTTAAGTATTTAAAATTGCTACATATGCCTTCATATGTCATCTGAAGTAAGAAAAAAGTATTAAAAATGAGAATTTTAACTTATAATTTTTTTACTATATGTAAGAAATTGCAAGGAGTTGTAACTAAATCAGTGTTAGAAGTGTTCAGGTTTCAAAATATCACAAATGTTGAATCTGTTGATACAGCCAGCACTTTGTTTTTCATTGTTCTTCATGCAAGTGGTTAGCACAGATGCAACAGATTCTTTGAAACAAGTGGAAATGGTACAGACATTCATGATAATCCAGAGAAATTGATAAACACTTCAGGGTTTTGCTTGTTAAATATTATTGAATAGAGAATGAAGCATCATTTGAGTCTTCAAGAAAACACTGGAGAAAATATTATACCATTAATGTAAGATCAAACGTAATAGAGTCAATTTGCAGATGACTGAGGTGACAAAGATGAAAAAATAAATCAAAGCATCACTCTACAGAATATATCTTCCTTCCAGTTAGATAAGTAGAAGCTATGTTTGGGTGGTTTTTGCACAGCAGAAGGCACAGATGGTATTGAAGTTTAACAGCTGTCTTCCATTAAGAGTTACTGGTAGTGTGGATGAGTGTAGTTAATGTCTAGACAGTGAAAAATCTTTTTTTTTTACCCATGTCTTTGTCCTTACTGTTGCCAAAACTAAAGTATTATGGAATTATAGAAAAACATTGATTGAATGGTGCCTCTGGGAGCCATTTAGTCAAACTCCTACTCAAGCAGAACCAATATACATTGGGTTGCTTACATCCATGGGGGGATTTTTGAGTTTAAAGTGTCTCTAAGCACTGTAGTTACCAAGATCCAAATCAGACTCCAGTCAACTCCCTCAGTACCTTTGCTCACATCCCAGCAAGTCCCATGGAGATGTGTGTGCCCAGTTGGGTTATGTTCTGCCCAGCTCCTTCCTCTACTGTAGATAGTGCTTCACTCCCACAGACTCTGTAAATGGACTCTTGGACTGGGAGGCCTGAGAGCCAAATTTGCCAACAAAACCCAAGACACAAAAGGACCTTGACTACCTTGGCTTTTCCCATGTTCTTTGTCACTAAGTTGTTCCCCACCCCACTGAGCAGCAGACATTCACTTCCTTATTTGTGTTTTGCTGCCAATGGAAGCTTTTTCCTTATCCTTAACATCTTTTGATTATTTCTACTCCAGCTGAACTTTTGCTTTTGTAGTTTCATTGCTCTACACTTGAGCAATGCCTCTGTTCTCCCAGATGACTTGTCACTGCTTCCATCTTCTGGGTGATCGGCTTAATAGTATTTTCAGGTGTCACTTGCTACACACCATTTTCCCTAGTTAGATTACTCATTTAAGTAGTCTGTGTTTAACTTTAGAATGTAGTTACACATTTTGTTGCACTTACATATGAACAAAGAATGAATATGCCAGCTAATTCAGTTTTTCATATCTTTGTATGCGCTGGAAAGATGAAGTGCACTGGTGCACCAGTGCTAGTTTGTGGCTGTGAATACATTGTGTATTAGTCTTGTGGAAACCCCTTCAGTCTCAGCAAAATTTTTGCTGGAATTGTGAAATCCTAGAAGAAGGTAGTGAGAGAGCTGGTAGCACAAGAGAGAAAATAACTACCTGGAGACAGCACTGGGTGGTCTAGCAGCTCTCAGGTGCCTAGAAATTAGAGGCCTTTTCCCCCAGACATCTTTTAGCCATGGCAAGCGCCTTTTGCTTATTTTGAGAAAATAAGTCAGAAAAAAGGGAAGAAAGCCTTCAGATGGGTGAGTTGAACTGAGTGATGAATGCTAGGACTGGCACAGGAGAGGGATGAGAACCGTGTGGCTTGAAGCAGAGGAAAAGAAGAGAGAAGAAACTCCTCAATTCTGCTTTTGTGCTTCAGCTATCCCATTTACTTCAGCAGAATTCCTTGCATAAATGCAGTAAATATTTTGTTAGTTCATACTTAATAACACCGTCAAGCACATCTATAGGTTTGCTTATCTTAGTGACAAAAAAGTCATCCTAGTTAAAGACACTAAAATTTCTATTACAGTATGTTAAAAAAGGAATATTTTATAAGAGAAAATCTTTCTACTACCCTTGTTTAATATGCTGTTCATTTTTATTCATGCTGCTGGGTGTTTCCTAGGGCACATACATCTTCCCATGTAGGTACTTCACATGAGAAGAGAAGATTTCATATTTGGCCAGAATGGAATGATGCAGATATCAATGCAGAAAAATGGGATGGTGGAAAAGCTGGAAAAGAAAAACCTGGAAAAGGTCAAATTGCAGTAAGTTGTGTGACACATATTATTTCTACTTCATTTTTTGTACTTGTGTTTAATAGAGTATATTTCACAACTTAAAAATAATGAGTTACTGATAAATATATTAATTTTCAATCATATATTTTCAATATGTTTAAGTAGTTCCCTACTAAACTACAGTAATAAACCAGAAGTATTGTGCATTGTTTATTTGCTGCTTTTAAAATGAACTGTTACCTTACCTGTGAGCATTAATGTATGTACATTAATGGTTTAAAAAAAATACAACCCCTAAATATATTTTTATAATGTAACTAAAACTGGGGATGTGAGAACAGCTGAACTGTTGTAGGATATCAGAGCATGCTCTTCTCAGGGCACTGCAGCTTCAGTGGACTCAAAAGGTTTGATGCATCTATCTTTATTATAGCAAAAATGGATGTTGAAGTCTTTTCTTTTGTACATTGCAGTTTTTGGATATATGAGACACTGTCTGCAGTTGTGGTATGTAGAGAATGATTTGAGGGAATACTGTCATTTTGTAGAAAGTAAGCACCTGCCAGATGCAGAAAAATTCCTGTTTTTGAACTTTGGAATGAATTAAAATTCTCATGGATTTTTACTCCTTCAAACTGGTTATAATTGCAGGATGTATGTGTCTTTTATGCAGAGTAGTAGTACATTTATTTCTTAAAGAATTTCCTAAACTCAGCATTTTAAATTGAAATTTAAAATGCATTAAATACCATGCTTTATCATCTATTTTATATGCAAATTCTGCATATATTCATATGTTTCTTCTGAATGTCCTTGTGTACTATGTTTATGCTTCTGTATATTTTTCTAGACTATTTTTTGCTTATCCCAAGGTTAAATATGTTATACTCCTGTGGGGCCAAAGTACTGTTTCGAGAGAAGGTATACGTTCTGTACCAAATACTGCCATTAACTTGTCAAGTAAATAATTTTCCTCTGTGTCCTTCTTCTGTCCCATTACCACACTGGGTACCTTTGAGCTGTACTCAACATTTATTGAGCACTAATTTGTTAGGTCTGCCAGACATTATTATGATACATAAATTTAAAAATGACCTGTACCTGAAAACCTTTCTTCTTTTTTAGCACAAGAGGCATTATGAGATGTTTACTGGACTCTTCAGTTCTTCAGCTATAATTTGTGTGAAACATGGCTCCTTTTACATGTTTAAAGGAATTGTATATCAGTCACAGCAGATGAATTTACAGATCTAAAGTATTTAGTAATGTGGTCTCTTTCGATCCAAGCCAGTAGCCATAATTCAACATCATGCAGGCTATTTCAGTTAAAAAAAAAAATAGTAATGGCATCCAGGACCTTTGAGTACACTTCAAACATGAATATAAACAGTCCTGTTTTCTTGTGTGGGAAAAGAAATCAATCTGAAATCATTTCCTTCCTTGTAACACTGAAGGTCTTTTACCAAGCACCCCTACACAATGCCCTCTCTTAGAGCAGTGCACTGTGTTGCTGAGACTGTGCAGGTGACCTTGTCTTTGTCTCTTGTTCCTGTTTCTTCCACGTCCTTCCTGTAGAACTTGTGGTTGAGACTCCTGTCCTTAGAACACGAACCCCTGAGACTTGGCACTTGTCTCTTATGGCCACCTTAAATAAAAAAAAATACTAAACTTGATTTTTTTCAGCCACGTTTAGGTAAACCTACAATATTCTTCTTCAAAGTATTTTTTGCACTAGTAAGCTAAAGAAAGGTGTATCTTTCCAGGTCTGGTGGTTTTTTTTGTATTTCTTTGCGTAGTGTTGTGTCATTCCATTTGCCTCCTTTGGTTTATTTAGTGTTTAAGAGCTAAACTTTCCTGTTACTCCATGAAGTCAGGATTGGATGTCTCTGAAAGCAGAATATAAACTCTGTTAATACAGTTTTGTATGGTTCAGGCTCTAAGGCTTTCTTTAAGCTTTCAGAAAAGAAAAGTCCAAAAGCCCCTAAAATACTCCTCCCCTCCCACCCAACTTATCATTTTTCCTTCAGTTACTGATATAGCTTGTTGCAGATGGATATGTTGAAGGAACTTACACAATAAAACAAGTAAATAAAAAATGTGGGGAAAATATTATTTGAGAGTCTTTGGTTTGTGTTTGGTTTTCATGCTTTTGTGATGTATTTTGGTTTGCCTTCCTTTAATCAGTAAGTACTCAAATTATCATAGCTTTTCCTTCCCAGCAGCTCTTTCTCTTGTTTGGTCTGTAGAAGATAGAGTGCATCATAGACTGTGAAACATACACAAATATAAAACATGCCTAAAGCTGTTTAAAATCCAGGCACAAATAAAGGGCATTAACCATGTAAATGATTCATTTCTCAGCACAACCTGCATCAGAGGCATTGTGCTAGCAAGTAAACAGATGTCAACTATCCTTTTGCCTTCTGTGTACATGGATGAAAAGTATTACTTCAGAAATGCAAGTCTGAAAACTGTATGAGGTTCTCTCTTAATTGGGCTAATTCATGCTGCATAATTATAGTTCTCTTTGGCTACTATGGCAGCGTTAAATGCATGGAGCAAGCTTTCTGTGTGTCTAAATATCGCTTTAGATATTTAATTTTAGCCTTCAATTTAAAAAGCTATAGAAATAAGTGAGTTAGAACAAGGACATAGGAATGACTTGGTAGAAGAGTACCTGACTTGAAAACTTAAGCTTTTTCTGGAGATCTTTCTGAATATGGGAAAAGAAAAAAAATCATTTCATATGGACCTCTTAGAAAGTGCAAATCACATGAAGTTATTTGGACAGTATAGGTAGCTTTTGTGCTGCATCTTCATTTTGGGCTTTTGGCTCTTTTAGTTCAGTTGTGGATACTATTGGTTATTTTTTAGGCTATTTTGCTCCTTAAGTGAATTATCCTGTGAACAATATATTATTTTAAAACTCATGGAAGATAAAATACTCTAATTAATAAAAGTGATCCATTTTTGTTCCTGCATATTTTATGTAGCCTGGATTTGATGATCCTGAAGGGAAAATAAGGTTGCCAGCATCCTTAAAAGTGCATTCATGGAAACGTCCACAAGAGTTTTTAACAAAACAGGTAAGAAACAAGCAAGGTCATGATGAAAAAATACTACTTGCCTAGCTTGTGAAAAGTAGAGTGAAATTAGCAGAGGAAATTAGTTCAACAGGTAAAAGCCACTCGACCACACACAGTCAATCCTGTCCCAGAGAGCAGTGTACACCAGGGGTCAGTGACCCATGTGACAGCTGACCTGTGCTGCACACACAGCTGGGCTCTGGGGCTGGAAACCCTGGGCACTGGCTAAGCTCACACAGCTGATGGTAACAGAGGAGCCTGAAAGTGGCTCCTGCTTCTTACTGCCAATTACATCACCTGCATCTCCTTGACTTTATGAAACCACAGCAGCAACTTCTCCTGTCAACATCCTTTCATTTTACAGCAGAAATGATGAGCAGAGTTGTCTTCTTGTAAGAATATCCTGTCGTAACTCAAATCATATCATAGCTCAACAATACCAAAAGGGATGGGAACTGCACAGAATGCTGCATAGATGAATCAGAGGCCTGCTTGATGCCACACAACATGGGTTTCCCAGTGTCTGAAAGGATATAAGGTTACCTATACTAACCCCTTTCTATTTAGTTAGCTGTAATAATAGCATTCTCAGTGATAAGATACAGAATCTGAGAGGCTTTATTAATGAATTGAGATCACCACAGACCAGCACTTCCTGGTGCAAAGCATCATGGTAGTGTATCCTCCCACATCTGCTTCACTTTTTGACTCCCATGTTCATTTGGTAGGCAACTGGAAGAGAGATGCCTTTCTGTTTTTCTTCATGTTCTGTTTTTCTCATTCAAGAATTACTGTCATGGCAGAAAAATTATTATATGTTCCCACTGATGCTTCCTTTGAGTAGATGTCTGAAAGAAATATTTATTATGAAACCATGAACTAACTTTACCAGAACTACAGTACTTTTTTTCATTTCAACTATCATATTTCTCTGGGCTGCATAGAGTACATATCCATGTCTTTGACAGTACTTGTCTGTAAGGTAACCATGGCATTTTAAAATTATGCATAGCTGTTATTCAGTTTATTTTTAAAATTATTTGCAAAGAAAAAGAGCAGCCTCCCATTTCAAAAGCTATAGTTCTGATACTGTTACTAACCTAAGCTTTTAGGTGTTATGCTTCAGATGAAATATTGAAGTTTTAAAGCACTTGAACCACCCTTCTAACTTTTTCAGGCTTGTCAGTTTTCCTTTTGTCAGCTTGTCAGTTCCATTTTTTATTAACTACACACTAAACAGGTCTAAGTTTAATTTTTAATGGAGGAAGGAGAGAGGGAAGTCAGAGGAGTAATTGACATGACCAAAAGATTGGAAAGGAAATGCTGCCAAAAAGCATAAACTGAGTGGAGGTATCTGAAAGATAAGTGCGAGAGAGCTGGCAGCCCAGAAAGCCATGGAAACATGTATTTGTATTAAAGATAGCTTTTAAAATCTATCTCTAGAGTACTATGAAGAAAGCACTTGTTTTCTTTAGGACCTGATTAAAACTTTGATACTTCTTTTGGTCCAATATGTATTTTGAATCAAGAAGCAATGATTACCAGAAATTTTATATAAAAATTAATGTAAATGTCAAGTGATGAAAGGCTGTTAAGAATAATACACATTGTTACCTGATATATTTGTAACTATAAAAGAAAGCATAAATAAGCATATTTAGTGTGGTAAGCAAAGAATCAAGCAATGAAAACCAGTATGTGATGAGAGATACTTATAGTTCAATAAACTACAATCCCAGCATGTTATTACTTAACTGCTTACAAAAAGGAAATGGGCTGTATAAACAGGTAATAGCTATGAAATCTATGAAATGCAGCCAAAGGTTTGATAAAATCGCAGTTCATACTGACAAGACCACTATTTAACTAATCATGAGGAAATAAATCCCTGTGAACCCTGGGGGGGGACTAAGGAAATTGAAGTATGAGACTGTGTTATGATGACACATTAAATGCAGAACTGCAAATATCTTAAGAAATTGAGGCCATCTCAGTTTACTTATGTGATTATTTAATTCAATACTCTTTATATCTCCTGGTAAAAATAATTATTATTTTTTAAGACTTCTGAACATCTACATTTTAAAAATGTTTTATTAAGATATACCAAAACATCTACAAGATTTGCAAACTGATTGCTTCTAGTTTGCAAATGTGTAATGAATGTTTCTCAGATTTCTAACATTTGCATATCACTGCAGTTAAACACTAATGTTCACTTAATTTTAATCAGATAATTTAGCTATGGACCTAACTAATGTACTTTTTGCTAGGCTCCTGTGGTAGTTCAAGATGAAACTTCATTTGACCTTATTTCAGCGAATGAGCACATATTTTGTAGTGAGGTAGGTGGAAATACATTAACGTCCCTTTTAAAAAAAAAAATATATAATTTTTCTTTTCTCTCTTTAATATTTGAATTTCACTCCAAATACCTATCATGAAGAAATAGGTTGTGACAATTTTTTTAAGTGGAAGAAGAATGATAGGAATCAAGTGGCAAGAAATTATATAAATTTTTATAATTAGTGTTTACCTTTTTTAGAATTTGAAAAATCAATGATGGTAAGAGATTTTCCAAACTTTTCTTTTTTAAATATATGTACAGTCTATGAACTAAGGTAATTACTACTGGATAATATTGTCTGAAGAGAAGAGCAAATAAAGGCTATATTAGAAGGTATTTATATTTTTCATTCAACTTTCCTGAAATCCCAGTGGGCCCACTCGTGTATGCAAATGTCTGTGACACAGACAATCTTTTCCATCTCTCCAAAGCTGAAGGAATTTTTACTGAATTTCTGCAGATCGTGAGAAAATATAAACCAGGTAGAACCAAGGCATCTGAGTGCCTTACTGAATGTAATATTACTTAATAATTTCTATTTCATTCATTACTTCAATGGAAATTCAAAATTTAGCACCAGAGATATACTGGAGGAAACACAACAAAAAAGGTCATGTAAATTTAGAAGTCCACAAAACCACGAATTTATTTTAGGACCAGTTTCTTGCAATGTCCATCCATAGAACCACTGATTAATTTTAGGGCGAGTTTCTTGTAGTAAAAGCTTATTTTCATACCAGTTTGTATAAATCATTGTAACAGTTTGGTAATACTTGTGAAAGTCTGCCATACATCAGAAATCTGTGTGTTATAAAAACGTGCATTAAGCATGATTAGTTCAAGCTGCTATATTAAATCTTAAAAATCACTAAATAATTTAGGGATTTTTTTACTGAGCATAAATAATGAGTATTAAAGGCAATAATGATTTTTAGCAGCTGTCTTTTAATAGCAATTAAACAAGTGACACCTCACAAGTCCTGTAACATAATTTATTTCAAAATCATATTTCCTTATTAGTCTTTGTTAAATGATGAAGAACTTCATTTACATTGTTCCTTTACTTAGTTTCATGAAGTCTTGTGTTATTGTAGATAGATAATGTAATGATTTTAAGAGAAGTTGTAACAGTGAAGTTAATTTTTCCATTAAGCCATAGCCATATTTTTATGTCACTTTTTTATTTACAACAGGATCTGTTTTATTCTTGGTCATTATAATATAACTTGACTTTTTTTTTTCAGAAAGATGTTACTTGAAAAGAATAGTTTTCTAATTTTCTCTTGTTTTAGCTGATGAGATGGATTGTAAGTGAAATTTATGCTGTGTGGAGGATATATAATGGAAATTCCCTAGCTACTGAAACAGCCACACTTCTTTGGAAACCATGGGAACACATTTATGCCTTATGTAAAGCTACCGATGAACACATGCCATTGTACAATAAATTTGGAAAGTATGTATTGAAACTTTATTGGATGGTGAGTAGTTTTTTCCAACAATATATAAATATGATGCAGCTAGCATGACAAACTTTAGTGGTGAGGGGACATATATTTTATTATTGAAAACACATAGATTTGTAGGAGTAGAAATATTGACAAATTGTTAATTCTTGTTAATTAAAACGCCTCTTATATTTAATGTGATGTTTGTACAATTTATAGCTTGATAAAAAATTTTTTTACTTGAAAAATCAATTTTTTGGGTAATTTTGTAGGTTTGATGCAAATGTTTAGTAGAGTCAGACAAGTGGCCCACACCTCTGGTGTACTAGCCTTAAGAATTTTTTTTATTGTTTAAGTAATTCAGTTGGCTGACTTTACAGAGCTATTTGTATCTAAGTGTAGTTAAAGATAATTAGAGACTTCCAGTGTGAGGACCATATTCTGAAGATGTACTGGTTAAACTAAAATATCCCAAGAATTTCTAAAAATAACAGACAATAACTTCTTAACACATTTGGCAGTCAACAGGGAGCACTCAATTGCATATTGAACCTCAAATAAATAATCAGTGATGTAAAAGTTGTCTATGTTGTTTGGGTAATTCTGGTTACATTTCTCTTTTGGAAACAGAAAATGTCACAACACACTAAGATGTATAACTGACCCTATTAAACTTTCGGTTACGCAAACTTGAAAATATTTTTGACACAGTCAGTTGGAAGCAAAAGGTTGAAAGTGACTTTCCCTGTAAGGGGGACACTTACCAGATTTACATGCCTGTGCTTTTCTCATCCCTTGCTCCTGCCTCCACATATGGAATAACTTGTATTCATATAGGCAATCAGTTGCTTGAATTTGAGAAGACAAAAATTGTGTTGTCCAAGTTCCTCAGCAGAGGACATTATACTGTGTGTGAATTTCATGCTGCAGATACTATGTATTCATGTGGTAAAAGACTACATTTTAAAACACCTACAAGAGTTACCAGGGTGCTTTATTTTCTTTGTCATTTTTGTGGGGTTTTTTGTTTGGGCCTTTATGTTTATTCAATTTCTTTTCCTCTTGTTGTACAGCTGTTTTTCACAGAAAGAAAAACAGGGATAAAGAGGGTCAAATATTGAGGGATTAAAGAAAATGTGCAAATGAGGAAAGACAAATATTAGTGGAGAAGGAGGAGAAACAGATTTCACAGGAGAAAGTAGAAAATTAAATTTAAAGGGGGAGAAAGGTGGGAGTATAATGAACTGGTTTCACTAATATTCTGCATTTGAGTCCTGAAGGGGTTGTCGTGCAAGAGATCAAACCTGTGGATAACAATTTTTCACGTAATTGGTACAATATATGAATTCTACCCCACATTCTACTTTCTGTTTGCATTCCTAAGGTTTATTGAATTTGTTTCTGTAGGGTTTTTTTTCCTCACCTTTTTCTATCCATAGACCTGTCCCATGTATTTTTTAAATTTCTTTGATTTCTTTTCCTTTACTTACAAACTTGTGCAGTTCTCCCTATGAAACTTAGGCAATTACTGAAAGAGGAGATGAATATGTGATCATTTCAGTGACTAGGTCCTTCTCAAATTTGGGAAGTCTTGCATATTTTGTTTTGGTTGTCACAAAATCGTTCTTATCCTAAAAAATATTAGCCTCATTTATGCTTTTTGAATATCTTTTCCCTCTGGCCTAAGTTTGTTTTCTTCTGAGATCTATAGAACTCAGAGAGTTAATCAGCTGTCATTTCAGCTTGAATCCATAGTTTAGTTACAAGCAGAGAACAGTAATTTTGCACTCTCTGATGGTATCACTTTAGAGGTTTGGTCACTCTTCATCATTTTGTGGATGAATTAACAGAAGTACTTGCTATTGGCCCACCAATTCTCTGTTATATCTTCATGCTTAGGACAGATACTTCTATTTGGAGAATGGTACACAAGATTATTTTGTGGAATACTAGCTCAGTTTACTAGTGAAATATCTGGTATTGGAGGTATCAGTACTTTGTCCTACCTGTTTTTTTCTTATCCTAAAATACAGATATATTTATTTATTTGTTTGTTTGTTTATTTTTACATTTGATCATTTTGTATAGTGCTCTATAAAATACTATCATGCTTTCCAGGACACTACCTGCAGTCAGCGTCCCCAGGGAGTTTTTGGAAAGCAAGGGGGATGGCTTGTATCTCAAGTATTTTCCAGACTGGGACCTAAAGAGGCGTTTATAAAGCAGCTATCTTAGTTAAGCCTTTTAAAAATCATTATTATAATTTCTCAGGCATCTGTCATGGCAGCTGAAGAAACAGCAATGAATGCATGCACATGATGTACTACACATATGAGATGAAATATATTTGGAAATAGCTGCAATTAGATTAATCTCTGAAATAACTAAGAGCAGCAATAAAATGCTATGTGTACTGTTTTCGTGCTTCTCATGTATTATATGAGAACTTCTTTTAAAGCCATCTGTGATGTAAATCAAATTACAGTAGAATTGAGTTCTTGGGAAAGCATTAAAAATTCTCTTATATACTCTTCACTTTCCACCTAACAGACTGATTTTTTTCTTACTTCTTTCCTCCCCCTTCACCTGTCACAGGGATGCTGGAGAAAGATCATTGTAGATGACACTATGCCTTTCAATGAAGAGGATAATTTATTATTGCCAGCTACAGCCTGCCAAAATGAACTTTGGCCAATGTTGTTGTCCAAAGGTATCATTAAATTGGCAAATACTAGGTATGTTTTGTCATCTCACTTTCGGTTTGTTTTGTGAAGTCACATGGAAATAACAAGAAGTTGATTTAGTATACGTGAGAAATATATTTTACTAAAAATGTTGTAATAACAGTTATACACTTCCAAAATCTGACACTGTAAATCAGTGAAACAAAATCCTCTTTAGCTGCAGAAGGTGCATGGTTTCCATTTTAGATGTGTTTGTCAATTTATGCACAGAAAACTTGCAAAGAAACTGGAGTACTTTGCTTTATTTATTTGACATTTTTCCTTAAAACTTCACATGTAGCTTTCTGTCAAATGGAAGTGTCCATGAAATCTTAATGAAGTTGTAATTGTCAGTCTTGATCAGCATTGACTCAAGCAGTATTGAAAATAGAGTTTTGTGAGCTGCTTTTGATGCCTTTACTACACTTGTGCTGTTGTGTTCAGCAATCTACTTCCCTGGAAATGAATGGAATAGTAGAAGGTGGCCTGTGATGCAGTGATTGACAATTATGGCTGCAGGTTCCTATGAATTGAGCAATGAACATCTAGAGTTTAAATGAATAAGCTTGAGAAAATAATTCAAAACACTCACCTGGGTAGTGAAGCTTCCCGGTTCTGGTCATATCAAGTTGTGTTTGTCAGAAGTGTAATCTAATGTCTGCACAGGCTAGGGAGTTGCCTAGAGCTGCCTGTTAGGAAAGTCTGTTTGCAGGAATGTGATTGAAATACTTCATTTCTCCAGAGCACAAGGGTTAGCCATTCAAGTGCTGGCATCTTTAGCCTTGGTCCTCTCAGGAAACCTCTCTGGAGAGTAGTGGAGTGTCAGTTTGAAAGAGTGAGGTGTGGTAGAGTGGAAGTAGAACCAGCTGGAGCAGAATAACTGGGGAGTTAGAGAAGCTGCTTAAGAAGTTGTAGAATCATAACCCGATTCTAGGGCAAGAGATTTCAAACTCACATCTCCAACACTACACCTGTACGCAAGGATATATAGTATGCTTGCTAACAGTTTGGAAAAAGATGCCATTGTACCAGAGGAAACACTAAAATAATGGACCTAATGCAAAGGCATTGACTTTGTAGGGGAGTAGTCAGCAGTGGTTTCAAAACTCCTAAACTTGCAAGTAATGACTTGTTTTTCATCAGGCTATTTTGCTTATGGTCTGAATTTTACAGAAAGCAATGCAGACTACAGCGTTTACTGTAGTTGTTAACATTATAATTGTAAAATGTCTGCTTTTGTCTAATAGTATACATGAAAATGCAAAAAGAGAGATGGAGGAATTTACAGTTCTACATACATTGACTGGATGGATACCAGAAGTTATTCCTCTCCAGTAAGTTCTTTTATTAAACAATTTACATATTAATTGTTTAATATGTAATTCTATAAGGCATTATGAAAAATAAAGATGAGCCCTAAAAGTCCTTTACCATCAGTTTTGGAAAGTGAATGGTTTAGAATTCAGGCATTTGGGAAATGTACCTTTGAGGAATGGAATTTCCTTGTGTTTTTCTTTGTAGGTCACACAGTCTTACTGTAAAGTAATTTTTCATATGCTGATGTCTATTCTTTATAAAATTAATTTAAATTATATTAAAATGTGTGGTGAAAACAAGGTCAGAGAAATCTATGTTTCATTTAGTATGCAGTTACAAAATATCTGCCAGTAATAATGGCTTTATATCTGAATACACCATAGAAAGTATATGTCATGAATTTGGAAGTTATCAATGTCAGCTAGTATGGTGTTTCACCCTTTAAACTGTAATAGCTGATAGACTTTTAGCTTTAAGCAAAAGAAGTGCTTTAATACCTACAAGAATATTTTTTCTTGTTTCCTGTTTATGTCCATTTTGTATTTTTAAAGAAAGACATTCTGATTTTTTCAGCTTGACATTCTTTTTACTAAATTAATAACCAGGATACAGACACTAAATATATACACTTTTTCTTTTGAATCACATCTTTTTCCCTCTTGATATATACATGCAAATGAATATGTAGATAACAAATAGTTTTGGTTTATATATAATTTACTCAGATATAATTGTTTATTTATAACCATATTTCAATATTAAATAATTTCAGTCAAAGACTATTTTGTTCTATTTTTTTTTGAGTCATTTTTATGTCTCAAGGTATGCTTGCAGTTTAGGTTTTTGATATATTTGTGTCCTACAGTAGTGTGTATGTAGCTCATGGGGTTAAAAATCTGAGTAACCTGAATTTTGTTTCTTTACGTTGTTAGTTTTACAACTGTAACAGCAAAACCAGTATTCACTTTGTGCAAATATAATACGGAATATGAAAATGTGAATACCACAGAGTCTTTGGAATACTAGGATAAGATGATTTTAGCTCATTGTACAATCACTTATTTTATAAAAAAAAAAAAAAGGTTTAATGCAGTTAGCTTCCATTAAACTTATTCATTATAGTGATTGAGATTATTTCTGGAATTACTGAATTTCTGTGTAAAACCGACATGATTGAAACTGTTATATCAAAAAGCTGTTGTATCAGGTTTGAATCAGTGGAAGAGGCATGCAACTATCTCTTCTGAGCATTTAGGAAAGCCCAGTTTGGAAGTACCTTTGAGAAGCTTTTTAATATACAGAACTGGAATCAAGATATTATACTGTGTAGTTGTAAAGTGGTCTGCAAGCTTCTTGGCCACAACTTGTATCTACTAAAAGCTTGAGAAAGGATGCTTTGTTTACATGAATCTCTAATCACCATCTCTTTTTTTTTTTTTTGGTGAGTCTTTCCATAATCTGTCTCAACAAATATTTCTGATACAGAGATACAGAGTTTTTTCTATCTACTAAAATAACCAAGTAGAATTTTTCAAAGTTGTACTGTCAGTTGTGGTATAGTGCTGTCTAAAAGAAAAGCATACTTTCTTTTCTTATAGGAAGTATCACTACCATTGTGTTCTGTCTTAAAGGCCTGAATATTTGGACAAAGTTTGGGGCTTTTTGAAAGAGATTGTGCCAGAATTCAAGTTGCCAGAGAAGGCTCCAGAACTTGAGATTACTCAGTCTGAAACAAAACTTGAAGAGACCAAAGACTCAGAGTTCAAAAGTGAAGCATCTACGAATAAGCTGCCAGATACAACTGAAACAGCCAATAATGTTGGCAAAGGTCTGTAATTTTTGGTAGTGTTATCTTTGTAGGCCAAGCATAAGTAAGGTTAGCATCATCTCTGGTTTTGAATTAGAATGTTTTATATATATTGCCATATAGAGCTCTGAGGGTTTGTTGTTTCACTGAATATGTTGCAAAGATGTAAATTCAAAATACTTTTGTTTTAGCTATAAATGTCATTAGAAGCAGTACTAGTCTTTTATTTTATAAAAATAGGTTTACTTTCTGGCAGAGATTTTTTCAGCTCCATGTCACAGCAATTTCTCTAAAGACTGGTTCCTTGCAGAGAGATAACAATCAGAGAGGTTACATTTTCTCCAAAGGCAACACTGCTCTGACCATCAATAAATTATACATTTCATAATGGATGTTGTAAAATGTGATTACCTACAGAGTTCTGAAAAATACATTGTAACGTCTACCTGCATTGTTATTTATTGCAACTTCTCTTTTATGCTAATCGGTATAGGTAATAATTTTCTTCAAGAGCTGGTAATCCTATTTACATTTAAATAAAAAAACTAGATTTAGAAATTTGTTTGTTCCAGTATATTATTCTTCATTGTTTTTATTTCAGACTGAGTTTTCTTTGTTGCTGCTTTTAACTTGAAGGCATGGGTGCAATTTCACAACATTTCTCATGACTTTGGAACATACAAATCATATGCTAAAATTTCTATTTCTTCCTAGATTTTTCGAAAAATCTCTGGCTTTCTCACTTTGCATCCCAAATACTATGTTCCAATGTCAAAAATGTTATAAAAGTCTTAGAAGTTACCTGGCTGAGTTAGTATTCTCTCTTCTTAGGAAATCCTGCTATAATTTTGATCCATCCATCAGTGTGGTAGATATTTCAGAGTTTAGAATGGTCATGCCACTGGGAACAGCATTGTCATTCATCCAACAGGGTGCTATAAATTTTTCCCCAGAAAACTAAGTGAATTTCATCCTGCCAAAGACTTAAATGTTGTGTTAGCCACTGAAATGGCAAAGAATCAGGGAACCATTGTATCATGACACTCTGTAATCTCCAACTCTGAGGCTAAAAGCTTTTTTCAGATGCTCTGTTGATGTTTGTAAATAATGTTTGGATGACATGAAGCCATCCATGTCACCATGAGAGATAAGGACCTGGGGGTCCTGCCAAGAAGGCATATGGAATCCTGGGACACATTAGGAAAAACATTGACATCAGGTTTACTCAGTCTGCATCTGGAATGCTGTGTCCAGTCCTGGGCTCTTCAGCACATTAGAGATGTGGAGTTCCTGAGTGGGTCTACCAGAGGGCAATGAAGATGATTGGGAAACTGGAGCATCTCTTATGAGGAAAGGCTGAGGAAGCCGGGCCTGTTCAGCTTTGAGAAGAGATGACTGAGAAGGGACCTCATCCATGTGTATAAGTATCTAAAGGTTGGCTTCCAAGAAGATGCAACCAGGCTCTGCTCCATGGTTCTGAGCAATAGCACAAGAGGCAATGGGCAGAAACTGATACGCAGGAAGCTCCACCTGAACATGAGGAAGAACTTCTTTACTGTTCGAGTGACTGAGCAGTGGAACAGATTGCCCAGAGAGGCTATGGAGTCTCCCTCACTGGGAATGGCTTTAAACTGGGGATATTCAAGAACTGTCTGGATACAATCCTGTGCCACGTGCTTTAATATGACCCTGCTGGAGCAGGGAGGTTGGACCAGATGACCCACTGTAGTCCCTTTCAAACTGAACCATTCTGTGATTCTGTGAAGCTGTGTGGTGCATTTGATACAAAGGAAGGAAGGAAGGAATGCTGTCCAGAGGGACCTGGACAAACTTGAGAATTGGGCTTAAGAGAACCTAATGGGGTTCAAAAAGTCCAAGTGCAAGGTGCTGCACCTGGACAGGGACAATCCAAGGCGAAGGACTTGGGGTATCTGGTGGATGAGAAGAAGAACAGGAGCCAACAGTGTGCACTTGCAGCTCAGAAAGACAATTGTATCCTAGGCTGCGTCCAAAGCAGTGTGGCCAGCAGGATGAGGAAGGTGAGTCTCTTCCTCTACTCTTCTCTTGAATCCCTTCTGGAGTGCAGCATCCAGCTCTGGGGTCCTCAGCAAAAGAAAGATGTGGAGCTGTTGGAACAAGTCCAGAGGAGGGTCCCTAAGATGACTAGAAGGGCGGAGAACTTTTTCTATGAAGGCAGGCTGAGAGTTGGGATTGTCCAGCCTAGAGAAGAGCTGGCTTTGGGGACACCCTTGGGGACACATAAAAGGGCCTACCAGAGAACTGGAGAGGAACTTTTTACAAGGACATGTGGTGATAGAACAAGAGTGAATGGCTTTAAACTGACAGAGGACAGGTTTAGATTGAATATTAGAAAGAAATTCCTTGCTATGAGGATAGTGAGCCCCTGGTGCAGATTGCCCAGAGAAGTTCTGGTTGCCCAGTTGCTGGAAAGGTCAAGGCCAGGATGGTGCTTTGAGCAACCTGATCTGGTGGAAGGTGTCCGTGCTCACGGCAGGGGGGTTGGAAATAGGCGATCTTTAAGGTCCCTTCCAACCCAAACCATGATCTTACGTTTTTTTCATTGAGGAGTTTTTTCCTGTAGTCTAAGTTGTAAGGCTTCAAAGAATGTTTGGACTGTGGGAGACTTTCTACTTCCATGTCTATTGAGAATCTATGCATAATCTGTTAATCTTTTTTTTGTAATTACTGATGCATGAGAGCAAGGATATGAAAAGAATATTTGGCACATTGCCAAAAATTCAGGAATTTATTACATTGTAGTAAGGACTTAGAAGTTGTGCACTAACTAAAAGGTAGGAGCAAAGCATTCCTGACTTTTCTCAGTAAATCTGCATTTACATCTTAAGAACTACTTTTTATTTTTATTTCTTTTAATTAAATTATATTAGTTGTTGTATCTCAGCTCTTGACTTCAAAGATTTTGTGGTTGCTTGTTTTTAAAATTTATCTAAAATCTTATTAAAGCCTTTTCACTGTATGAGATGATATGACTGAAAGTTTTTATCTGAAAAGGAAAAATATTTAATCTTTATTTTGCTTAATAGATAAAGCAGAGCAGAAAAAGGTAGGAAAGAAAAAAAAAGGAGGAGGAAAAGAAAAAAGCAAGGTAGCGCAGCGGTCTTCAGCTAAGGCAGCAAAAGCCCAAGCCCTTCAGGACTTAGCTGAACGTAAGTCCTCTTGTTTTGAAGCTAAAAACACAGACAGGAGTTATATGTAAAGCAAAGGGCTTTGCTTTAATTTGGTTTTGAACTTAACTGGGGGGAGGTTATAATTACTTTTTTTTTTCCTTTCAATTGAAATTCTTTATAGCTGACAAACTGAAGTCATTCTAACCTAATAAAATCTGTAACATAGATTAAGAGGAGTATATTGCAATACTTTGTTTTAGTGATAAACTGTCTTACAGTTTTTCTGTGTTTAAAAAACAACAACCCTTCCTCTTTTGTAATTTATTTGTTCAATATCCACTTTATACAGTAAATTGCAATTGGAGAGAGCAGAAATGCTTTTTTGTCGAAGGTCAGGGGAGCCAGGGGGCAGGCAGAAGTATTCACTAGAATTTGCTCCATGATGTAAATGTTTAATTTTTTTAATCTTTGTTCATGAAATACATATTGATTAATTTAATTCTTGTATTGATATATTCATACTAGTATAAAAATTAAGTAAATTCTTGGTTTGTGTATTTATAGTTAATGTTAAAAAAACCAAAACAGCAAAATACATTTTAAACAAACCACAAGTAAGTACTAATCAGACAACTAATCAATCAATTAAGATATTTCATGTTTACTAGCATGAACTATAAAAAATCTTCACAAAGGTACAATAAGCTGATATGCTTTTGTTTGCATTATGCTTATGTTTGCATACGTGTGGCATTTCCATGAGACTGTCAGCAAAAAACAATTATTAACTGGAATCATTTGCAGTTGCAGATCAACAGGTGAGAATAGGTAGAACATCTTTCTTTAGAGAAATAACTGCAAAGTAAAAATGAAATTTACTACATAAATGGGGTTCCTGCTTCTTGATTTGAATCCGGATTAAAATTAGTGATTTAAATAATTTTATATTACAGCAAACCAAGGTTGTTTTTTTTTAATCAGCAAATATATTTATTTAAATTCTGCCTTACATACCACTAAATGAGTTAAAGAGCAGTAAATTTTAAAATATATTGCAGGAATGTAGTTTGCTTTAAAGACAGCAGGTGTGGAATATTAAATGAGGTGTTTCATGTGGATATAAGTAATGTGACTAACTAGTACTCAAGCATGTCATGGGGAAAATAAAGCAAAGGTGAAGCAAAAGGATCCAAGAGATGTATTCTAGAAATTGTGCAAAGTAAGTGAAAGAGCATTAAAAACAAAGGCAGTGCTTCCACGTGAAAAATGACATGATATTAAGTTCTTTATCATGCCATTTAAAGCACAGCTTATGCTCTTTTCTGAAAGACAGTTAGTGTCCTGTGAAGAGGTTATTTAGAAAGATTATTAATTCAGGACTCAAGTACAATGGTCAGAGAACTATTTTACTCTACATTTGAACCAGAAAAGGCTTTTGGAGAAGAGTAAGAGGTGGGTATCACTACAGTAGAAAAGCAAATTTAAGATTATGAGACTGCAAGGAAAAAAAAAGTGCAGTTTGAAATAATACGGAATTACAATGCATTTTTGTTGTGAGATTGTGGCCAAAATAGGGAAATCTTGCCGGCTTTGTGAGACACATGGTCTGTAGAGTGGCCCAGGACAGTAGAACCACTGTTGTGCATAAAATAACATCTGAAACTAGGTCTTGGTTCAAAGTCAGACTCCAGAGGCAGTAGTTGTAAAAAGTTCCTGCATTGTTCTAGGGAATTTCATAACAGTGACTTTGCTTAATGCAGCAACAATTTTTTTCTTTTTTTTTTTTAAGTGACTTGAAAACTGTTTCATTCCCAGCATGATGAAAGTGCTTATTTCCCTGTTGCAAGCTTTCACTATACCTATTGACTTCAAGGAAATTTTTCATCCTTCTGATAAATGTGGGGTATTTCTAAAGAGATATTTAATTACACCAGATACTGTTTATATTTAACTTTTAAAATGGCAAAACCTTCTGTATTCATTGCATTGTACATTCATGACCTTGTTTAGTTTCATACACATTGACATACTCATTACTTCTAAATACTTGGAAACTTCTCTTACAGGGTTTTCATTTTGTGTGGGCTGTAATGTTGTGGTGAGTTGACGCTGTCTGGCAGCCAAACCCCCACCCATCCATCTGCTCACTCCCCACAGTGCGAGGGGGCAGAGAATGAGGGCTGAACCTCTTGCCCACCCTTGGTGTACTTGGGTAGTGGAGTGAGAAACAGAAGATGTAATGGTGAGTGAGCTCTGCTCAGCAGTAGCTGATATTCTGGTGTGTTATCAGCAGCGTTTGGTCACGTATCTAAGACAGCACCATACAGGCTGCTCTGATGGAAGCTCAATCCCAGCCAGAAGCAATACAAACACATGCAGTTCTGAATCACTTGCACACTCAGACTGATGCCTGCTGCACCCCACAAATACTATATGAGTGGCATGATCACTGAAGCATGGGACTTGTTTCCCTATTCATCCAGTTGTGTGCATCCAGCTGCTCATTTTTTGTACAGTGAAAAAAGATCAAATAATATGTAATTTTTAAACCTACTTCCATAATATACAAAACCTTTCAAGTATTGTAATAGTATTATTAAAGTGGATATGATGTGCCTGGTTAATCATTTGCATGCTCTAATAATTTGTTCATTGCTGTTTATTGTCCGCCCTGCAGACATTTTATTTCACAACCCATCTGGACTAAGTATGACAGCTTTACATTCCACCTGGTATTTGATTAAATACTTTTATTTGAGAAGTACTTCTCACAAGCAATGAGATCATTATGCCTTGTGGCACATACTGTTCTGTAATGTGCAGGACATCATAGCTACTGTTGCTGTATTTGTAACAGATCAGATATGTCAGTAGGGACTGAGATTAAAGTGAAATTACAGCTTTGCTTTTGAACAAGTGGAAGCCCACAACTAACACAAGAGCTATGGTTAACATGGGAATCAAAAGCATGCAGAGAGAAATATTAAGAATCCACTGGAAAGTAACTCTTAATTACCTTTAGCTTATATTTAATTGGGTAATTGAATATCTGGAAGAATATTTAAGATGCAAACATATTGTACTTCTTTGAGAATAAAATGTTGCATGCCTTCTAAATAAATGCATTTTAAGTCTGATAAATTGTATTTTCCAGCCACTTACCTATTTTTCTTTTTCCTTTTTTTCTTTGTATGCAGATAGCATTATTTTATTTAATTTCACAGAAAACACCTCTTCTTAAAGCAACTTCCAGTTGAATATTTACTAAACATAGGACACAATTATTCTATATTTGAGGTGAAGCTGAAGGGAACAATGACAGACACAGAAAATTTTACTGGAGTGTTGGATGAGGATAGAATCATAGAATCGTTTAGGTTGGAAAAGACCTCTAAGATCATTGAGTCCAACTGTTTACCTGTACTGCCAAGCCCACCACTGAACCATGTTCCTAAGTGCTACATCTACTAATCTTTTAAATACCTCCATGGATGGTGGTTCAGCCACTTCCTTGGGGAGCCTGTTCTAATGGTTAACAACTCTTTCTGTGAGGAAATTTTTCCTTAAAAAACTTTCTGATGAAAAACAGATGTCACAACCTGTGTACTGAAATCCTGTCTTCATATGTTCTGAGACAACTAAGGAAAAGTAGAAAGAAATAGGTATCTTCCTTTTGGAGCTGTCTTTTCAGTAAAACCAGCTACTTATATTTCAAGTATTATGGTTTAGATGTTTAATTTCCCTTCAGCATGAATGAACTCTCAGACATCCTTGGCTTCTCTTCATCATTCAGGAATTAGCAATGGCTTCTTGATAAGAGTGGGAGATGATCATCTGGTTGCCTTGTGCAACAGATTTCTGGGGTTAACAAAGTGAATGTGCCCCTGTTTTTATTCCTTGTCTATAGCAGAAGTACAGGAAAACAGGCTTCTGTAAGATATGTGGGATAAGAGCTATGGGGTCAGCCCATCATGCTTTCTGAGACAGCCATCATTACTTCCATTTTTTCATCTCCTTGACAGAAGCAAGGTCCGTAATCCTGGCATACAGGCACTGTGTTTCTCAAATTACTTATCTCAATAATCATATCCCTTGGCAGTAGTGGCCAGTGGCTTTGGGTCCTTTTGTTGGCAAAATAAATTTTGCCTTCACTGTTGAGAAGTGTTTAACTAGTACTGACTAATCAGGATGTTTTTACTTCTACAGAGATTGTATGTATTGTTTTCATTATACTAGTATCTACTTTTTTTTTTTAAATTTGAAGAAAAACAAAAGAACAATGTTGAAAGTTACCTCTGACCTGTCATATTTTTAGGTTGCATTTTCTGTTACTAATTTATGTAAAGTAAGTGTAGTATGCAAAGGCTGTTGATTATTTAAATAAGGTGTTTTTCTCCATCTATGGCTTCTTTTTCAAGTACATTACAATGAGCTCTTCTTTTGAATAAAATAACAGGGTCAGACAAAGAAAAGATTAACAAAAATAAGGCAGAATAATTTAGTGTGAGGTACAACTACATTTATTTACTGTATTCCTTTTTCTAAAACATTTTAATATTTTCTGTGTAGAACCTCCTGTACCAACCCATCCAGAAATGGTTGTGTTTGCTGGCTGTATACCACTGCATTTGTTTGAAGAGGATATTTTTTCATTAACACGAATGGTAAGATTCTGTTCTGCTCTCAGGACAGGAAAGCATTACTTGTTTTATTATCAGAGTATTTCATTTTGTTGCAACTATGTTGTAACAAAAAGAATACAATTAGCACAGTGAAACAGTCACTAGGTGATGACTATCAGTTAAATTTGCATCTTGGTACTGTTGTGTTCTGAACATGCATTTTCCTGCCAAAGCCTGCTGATTTCATTTCATTTTCCTCCACTTGCCACTGGATCCCAGAAGCTGAAGTCTGCTGGGAGAGACTAGATGTAGACTAGACAATGTATGATGATGAGATACTTCTGAATGGAAAGTCTAATTATTTTAAGGGCTACTTGAAAAACATGAGTTTTAGTTTTTGTAAGACTTCAGTTAAGACTGATTTGATATACATTTTACAGTATGTTGTTTGCTTTTATATAAGTAATAGCATGTTTATATCAATTTCTATCATTGGTGTTGTAACTGGTGAAAGCAGCTTGAGATAGTGTAGCAGTTCATTCAGCTGGGGTAAAAGCAGCACTTAAATTTCCATTTACTCACTCACACTCTTCAGAAAGCTTTTTATAATGCCAGAGCAGGCTTTCTTGATTTGATTATTAATTAAGTTTCCTTTTTTTGTACATTTAAATGATATCTATCATAATTATATCATTAAAATTTAAGCTGCCTTCTCAGGAAACTGGTAGGTTTCATAGAATAAAGAAATTTCCAGAAATGGTTTGCAGGTGTTACGCTTTAGTGTACTGAATCTTGCACCATTTTCTTTTTTAAAATTGTGCTATTTTATGCTATTTTGAAGATTAAGTTATCTATGACTTTATTTTTAGTTCTTGGTCAATGCTGTCTCTGCTAATAATAAGTAATATTAGTCATCAAAAAGCAAAGTGGAAGTGGGGACATAGGGTTATATCTTTCCTGCCACCTAACACCCTGTGTCTCACACTTGACTACAGTCTGTTGGCATATAGAGATTACTGAAAAAGAGGTATGGCAGACCAAATAGGATGAGACACATGAATCTATATGTCTAAACCAGTCTTTTAGTAAAGACTTGATAGAAAGATGGAAGTTGACAGAAGTTAAATATAGAAGTGTTGTGGATTTCTTATGCATACCCACCCTCCCACCCCCCTCCCCATTTTCAAACTTTATTCAAGGGCTGAGGTGTACTACACTGGTTGAAATAAAGTTTGGAAAATGGATTCACTGGGATAAGAGTTGCTCCCTAAATGTGGAGAAAATTTTGTCATTGACTGCAAACTGCCAGAATTTACCTCCAGAATTTTTGCTGTATCCCTTTTAGCTTTGCTTTCTAGTATGGATGTCCTTGGATTGTTGTGGCTTGAATTTGTCTTTTTTTGCTCAAATAAAATGAAAAAAAACCAGTAACTGAGTCATACAAGTGTGTGGTGTACTCAATAAGTTCTTCTCTACCTCACGTAAACGGTTATCTTCAAAATCCTTTCTTGGACATTTTAACTGGCATTTTTAATGTAATTCATTCCCTACTCTTCAAATAACTGTCAACCACAACATTCTCTGCAGAGTTCATAAATACGGAAATTCAGGAACATTTTACAATGATTAGAAGCAATCAGACTTGCTGATGAGCATGTCAAAGAAATAAGTTATTGGTGATTTATTTAGCATGTAAAAGAAAGCGTGCTTTTAAAATTAAAAGGACATACGAGTATTGTAACAGAACTTTCAGTTGTGATGTTAAGTACTGGACCATTATTATTTTAATGGGAAGAGCACCACTCAATGTCCACATCTAAAATTGCTCTTAAGTGTGTTCCTAAGGGCTTTGCTGTACAGGTCAACTGCAGTGTCTTTAATGTGTTTTGTAAATGAGCCATCAAATAAAAAGCTTTGCTTTAATGATGTGTTGGTTCAAAGTAATACTACCTTACAGAGATTTTACAAGTTATCTAAAAGACCAATTGATTTTTGAATTCTGCAACTTCATAAATTCAGCGTGAAGTAAGGACTTTCTCCCTCAGACAAAGTATTTTTAAATATGATTATTTAAAACAAAATGTTGTGCCTATGCTTCCTTGCGTATTCATTCTCTTCGCTTATTATGGTTATATAAATATGTTGAAAGAACCGATGAATCTATTATGAAAAGTAAAATACATGTAAACATTTCTAAGCATACCTTTTCTGCTGAATATCAAATTATAATTAAAATGTTTTTGGATAGTCTTGTCAGGTGAACTATACTAATTTCATTTGTTATACAACCTGTTAGATGCTTTTGTGTACAGTGTTCTTTTTTGTTAGACAGATATGGTGAGAAAGATCTGACCCAGTCAGATTATCCTTCCATGTTTCATAGGCTGATTCTTCAGAGAAAATGAGGCAATATGGGCTTTCCCACATACACAGCCATCCTGTCCTGATCACTAGAACGAGGTCCTGTCCTCTGGTAGCACCGCCAGAGCCACCACCAATTCCTTCTTGGAAGCTTTTCCGTCAGAAAAAGAAAGTTATTGTGACATCTGAACCCCAAGGTTTGTCTACTAAAAATTCCAAAATAAATGTGTAATTACATTTTAATTATTTTAAATATTTTTAGGACCATACTTATCATCTGTTAGCTTAATTTCAGTTGAACTCACTTTTGCATTACTTCCTCTTAGTGATATTTTTTACATGCGTTGAGAAGTGTCTTTATGTTAAAAAAAAGCATTACTGGAGCAAATGAAGAGGGAATGTTATCAAAGCAACACTGCAGCTCTCTGATGCAGAGCCATGAAAGCTTCTGAACACCTTTTAAAAATTTAAAGTATGTGACAAGTCCTGCTGCATCAATTCATGGTTTTAGAGTGAATTTTTTTCCAGGGTTTGTCTGTACTGCATAATGGAGTTAAATGCATGATATGAGATAGCTTGAATATGAGTGTTACAGGCAGGCTAGCAAAGTATACTGGGATAAGAAGGCAAAATGTGCTGCCATAGTTGTTTTGAGCTACACTGGATAACCTTACATATAGGTTAGGCAAGCTTTTTAATAATTTGCAGGCTGAGGATCAGAGAATGAAGCATTTATTTTTCATCATATGTCACCTAGAACCACCCCTGGTTTTCTATTCCATTCAAGTGCATGTGATGATACTTGGAGATTTAGGGGTGATGAATTTCCATTGGAAATTATTTCTCAAAATTAAAAATATTAAATATTTTTATGAATGTATATATTTAACAAGTTGCTTTTTTCCCAGAGCCTGTGGAAGAGAAATCTGAAGAACATGTTGAGATTGCTAGTGAATTTTTTAATTACAAATTGAATGTTATGAGAATACCAACAGACACGTAAGTATATAATGTAGTTTCAGCATTAGTACTGTGAAAGTACACTGTGAAAGTGCAATGGCTTTTCTTTGCTCATGTCACAGGAAAAACTGCTCAGATCATGTCTGAAGCACATCAGGACAAAGCCCTCTGTTGATGTATTGATGTCAAGTAATTAATCAGTGATCAGTGAGCTGTACATTTAAGATCAATATTGGCAATACAACAGCTAAATCACTATCCTAGATGCTCACAAAATGTTAATAAACACCTACAAACTTCTGAACACCTTTCTGTATCTAAGCCCAAGAAGTTCTAATCAGGCACAGAAGCATAAATATGCAATTCTGCCCACCCTCCTGTCATTGAGGGTTACAAGCACCTACTGTTTTGGGAGTGCAGCACACACCTCCCATTGGAGATGCAAGTTGCAGGCTTTGACTGCTTCTCCCTACAATCTGCTGATATTCATGCTGCTGAGAAAGTTTACCCGGGGATGGACATGCCCACATTCTCAGGGCTTCTGATACTGGAGAACAGGCAGCACTGTCAGGTGCTTTGCCTGATTCTCTACCCAGTGGGCCCAAAGATGTAGGATATTCAATAGATCACTTGTGCCAGAAATACGAATATTCTTTGTTGTATTTCAAATTTTTTCTCAAACTGCTGGTCTTTTTTAATTCTTACACATAACAAGGAAATCATTGACTGGACAGTCAGTATTTTCATGGGTATCACATGTTTGACATGGAACACTTAATGTTTATGAATAAAAGAGGCTATTCTCTCTTCATGATAGTTGTTACAACAAGCCTGGGAGTGCAGGTGAAGAACCTCATGGTCAGAACACAGCTTTGTATAAATGCTTTGTGTTAAAGACTGTTTGGAAGTCCTACAAACCCTTGAAAACCAGAGTTTTTGTACAGGGTGTCTTAGAAAATTTTCAGCAATTGGTGTATACATGACTTCTGGTCAATACTCCATGCTCAGGATAATATTTGCTCCCTGACAAGAAAAGAAAGATTGCCATGAAGTGTTTCAGAGCCATGGTTTTTCTCCTATTACCCACTGCATAATGTATTTCTGTCAGGCTTCATTTTATGACGTGAACATTCAGCAGACAAGTTCTAGAATTACTAATGCTATCTCTTTTATCCTGACTGAGCTTCTGTCGCAAAGCATTGAATGTATCATATACCCAGTGTACACCAAAAGGTTTAGGTAATTTTGAAGGATATGTCTATTCTTGAGACTGAGTCCAACAACAGGTTGTACATTGTTGGAGACAAGTGTACTTTCTTAGGGTGTGTACACCTTTTCTTAAGTACATCTCTAAGTAAACTGACTAAATCACATATGTGGCAGGTTCATAAATCACATATGATTTTGATCATCATAATTGGATGGACTGATAATAAATCAGTTAGATATATTTAATTTTTTTTTTAACAGCAGCATTTGTCCATGGAAGAAATGACCTTGGAATTTTCTGGGAACGTAATTGTTTTGCTGATACAATTGCATTTTGTTGGTTAAAAGTACTTAAATTACTGTTTGTTTTCAAACAGTAGGAGTAGAAATACATTATAATGCTCTAAGCCATTAATAGGCTATCAAAAGAATGAGAGATTAATAATGAAGATGCTGAAGTATTTGCATGTTAACAGATTTTATATTGTTATTTCATTTTTGATAGATTGCTTCCTGGTCAACCTACCCCATTTTTTGAAGGATAGTTTATTTAATGTTCTAAGTTTCCATGACAATCAGCTAATTTAATCTTTGTGATTTAATTAAGAGGTAGCAGCCAAAAATATATTGCAGGTATTAACATTTCAATTAAGTAATATAGCTGTGTAAATAAGATAAGGGACTTAGATACACAATTGGGACTGAAAGTTTTTAATCTCTTGCTTTTATTCTAGTAAAATATTTTTAAACAATCAAAGGCAAGATAATTATGACCATTACAGCAAAGGATCTTGATATTTCATTATCTGAGTCCTCAAGAAAGGGGCTAAATAACACATGCTTAGATTTTACTTTGTTCTTTATTGCTGTAATAACACAATTACACACTTAAGTCTAATTGTCATGTATGGAAAATTGTTTTGGTCTTGTTCTTCTCATTCACTTAACAAGCCAAGAGTTACTTGTATTTCCATTAGTTTTTACTTCTGCCTCCAGTGGAGTCAGCAACAGAGCTTTCTTTTACTAGGACCAGAATAGGCCTGCACAGGTTTCCTTGGTTATCCTGTGTTTTAGCTGTCTGGTAGCTATGGAGACCCGTTTTGAGGGAAAAGACAAAAACTATCCTGACAGAAAACATTTTTTTTTTTGCCCTACCTCCATTCAAGTAGTAGTTTTTTCTTGTCTAGGGGCCATGGTAATTTATTCCCTTCTGGCGTTATCATGTAGTTTTCGGCTGGCTTGGGTTTTGCATTTTTGAGGGTTAGTAAAGGGGTCTTTCTAGCATAGGTTTGTTTGTATATAGGTTTGTGTGTAGTGCCAAGCAAGTAATGGCAAGGAATATATGAAAATAAAGATTCTGTGCTGCCCTAGGAATCTCTCAAAAAAGAGGAGACTAAAATTATTTTAATGAAATTCTGTTAAGAATAGTTATGAAGACTGTATTTTGAAAGAAAATCTATGGATTAAAGTGTTTGAATTATCTTTTATTATTTAGCCACTTTCCAAACTCTACCCTCAAAAAAGGATTTCATTCTCTATCCCATCTCACTTCTGTTACTGAAACTGATGAAAATGAAAGTGACAGTAATGTGGATATGAATCAAACTGGGAGACACTCAAATGCAGAAGATTATTCTCAGGTAATATTTCTATTTTTTTAACTTGACCTAGTTTTATATTACAAAGGATAGTGAAAGACAAAACAGAAAATATTTAATACTGAAATATGGGTTTTCAAAGATATTTCAGAAAGCTTTTTTCCCTTGCTATGTTAGTAACTTCCCTAGCCTTCCCACTTTATAGGTATATTGCTGTGTATTGGGTGGGAAATCTTTCTTTATATCTTAAACTTTTTTTTATGATTTTTTCTCAGATTCTGAAATTTCTATCGCTAACATTATCTTGGTTTTGCTCTTTAAAATCTTTTTGATGGAAGTATCTTAAGAAGATAGTCTGCAGTCTTTTAATTATTTAATACTAATATTTATTAATAATAATATTAATATTTAATATTAATCTTAGTTAATATGATTATTAGTTTATTTTGGCTACAGTGAAAGATGTTCCTAGGCATGTAACTAGAAAGATTTAAACTTTATTAACGCACACCTTAATATGGCATCCTCATTTAGGACTGAATGGAAAGTCTTCTGGGTAGATCTAGAAAAAGAGTTAAGGTTTCACTGCTCAGTTGTCCTGCTGTTAAATTTCAGAAACTCTGCTTTCTAAAGGAATCCTCAGCCATGATTTAGACTCTCAGGCTTCCTGTGCAACATGTTGAGAGAATGACATTATTACTACAAACAGGTTCACTAGGTGCAGCACTGACATCAAGTTGGCTCAAACCAACCAAGCAAATGCTAGTTGCTAGGTAGAAGTCTCCACTGTAATTTTCCAAGATAGATAAGATGAATCTTACTGAAGTTTAATAAAACATTAGGATGACTTTGGGAAGTTGTAATTACTGGTTTTTATAATTTTTTTTCTTGTTTCTGTTTTTAAATTGGAATGTGTAAATACTACCAAAGTCTGCTTTTAGATAAATCTTTAACAATATGCTCCTTCTAATGTTTAAATCTTACATGCTTAACAGAAAAAAAAGATAGTTTCAAAGAGTATAATTTCATGAAAAAATATTTCATATAAGGAAATAATAGGCAACATAGAGAAATAGACAAATAGTAATTTAAAAACAAACAAACAGAACTTCACTGAAGTTATTTAATTTGTTCAATGTCTACTAAAAACCCCAACGTGGCAGTGCCAGCATCTCTTCAATTTCATACTTACTGCAGCAAATGCTACTCAGAAGACAATTTGATAGCATTTCTCTTTTGACTTCTTTAAGAAAATTGGGGGGAAAAGCAGTCTAGGCAACATATAAGTGCTTTCAACAATGTTATACTCAAAATCTGGATCTGATTCAATTATCCAATTATATGTTGGAAAAGGTGATATTTCAATTTGTAAATGTTTCCTATGGTTCTTCCCACGATATTTCTTTTCTCTCTGAAGTAAAGAGGGAGTACTTCTTCCATATATGTTAAATTCAATGTCATTATGATATAGAAAATAACTTATAAAATGTATTCATCCATAGTGCTGTGTAAAGGAAAAACAGCAACCAAGGTCTTACTCACTCAGTCCAGCAGTAAAGATGACCTAATTGTTTTAAAATCTCTACTTTAATTTTCTGGGACAAAACTAAGGAATATACTTGGGGATAACAATTATGGTATGTGGTTGATGAATAGTGATTTTCTGTAGGGTTAAAAAATCTGTTGGAAGACAAGAGACATACTATTAGGAATAGTTCATGATCTTCATGAACAAAGAAAACAAAATTTATTTTAGTTAACTTTGAAATGAATGGGAAGTAATTTTCTATGTAATTTTTGGAGTGCCTATTTATGTCTCCTCTGCAGAGTACACTTATACCATTTTTGTGTTTCAGATCTATATCCATAATGTGTGTTTAGAAAATGTAATGTGTGGACATCGTTAGTGGATTTAATGATTTTAAAACAAGGCAGTTTTGTAGTGAAGAAGAATACTTTACAATAGGATAGATCTGTGATCTATGATTCTGCGGCATATTTAGTTATTCATTATTTTGTGTACATTTTATAAACAATAGCCTAATTAGTACCTCATAGTACTTTACCTTTAAAAGTCTTTTTAATAATGGCATCATACAAAAATCATTGCAAAAGCAGCAGGGTAAAAAGGAGCTGTAAGTAGCATCCTATAGTATATAATAATTATTGCTTTCATTACTTCATTCTCTAGGTGTAGAAACACTGATTTGGTTAATTGCAAATTAATAGACAATTATGTGCTGGAAACATCAAAGCAGTGTGAAACATCCCTTAGATTTTCACCCTTAGTCCAAGAGTGATTTAGAAGGCTGATCTATCACAGCAGGACATGCAGTCAAGGAGAGACAAGGGCGAGTATGAAAATACATGAAAGAGAGACACTGATAAAACTGGAATGGTTGAAAGAAGACATGAATGTGACGTGGGCTGAGGGCAATCTGATTCAGACATGAAATGAAAGAAGTTATGAGCAGCTAATTGACTTGTACATGAACTTTACTTTTGCCTCAATTTAAGCCTCAGCTGAAAAATGCGATGCCTATTAATAGCTAAAGTATGAAAGTAGAACTTCATTTTTACAGATTAGAAAAGAAAATTATTCTTAACTTGGAGAACAATCTTCTTTTTTTCACATATTAAATCTTTTTAAATAAAATTGTGTGGATACCTCTGGCAAATTATATAAATCATAATGGGAGAGCTTGCTTTCTGCACTTTTAAAAATGGAAATAATAATAATATATATTTTTTAAAAACAAATCAATAAGTGATTAAAAAAGAAAACGCTGATAGAGAAACTTTGGTATCCCAAATTCACTAGATTATTGCTAATTTTTAGAATTTTTTATTGCAATATACTGAATGTGAATAACTTTGTCTCCATTTTAAACTGTGTGATTGCCAGTCAGGAGACATCTGCTTTAAAACCTTTGATACAGATTTGGTAAATCTTGGGGATACAGCAGTTTTATGCTTTAAGCTGACTGAAATTCAGTCAGCTGCTGTGCCAGATGCTCAGCAAGTTTAAATTGGCATATTTCAATTCACTCCAATGTAAACTGCATGAAGTAACATTACTGAATATCTGATTCACTGTTCCTAAGGTCTGTTGTCACAGAAACAGAGACTAGTAATACATGAAAGATAAAATTTTAGGAGCTGGATGTACCTTCTTTGAGAAATAGCAAGTTGAAAGACATGCTGTTATCCCTCACGTCCCCAAAATGCTCATGCCAAAAAATAGAAATTCTTTATTGTGGAATTTTTCAAACTTTTTTTTTTTGCTCTTACTTTCCCATTCCCTGATTTAACAGTCCTAAAAGCTTTTTGGATTTGCATTAGGAAATAATATTTTTAAATATCTATTTTTGTTAGTTAAATTGATCTTGAATCACTGTTATTAAGAAAATGCATTTTGTTAATTTTTTGTTTAAAAACTCCATGACATAGGGCCAAATTCTTTAATGGAGAGGCTCTCTTTTATTCTTGTTCAATTGGAATCTAAGTAATTTATAAGTGTAGGACACATTGAAATACATGTAAAAGTATTTTACGGCCAGGAAAAAAACCAAAACAGTCATCATATGTAAATTGCACAGTCTTTCAGTTCTATGCAACAGCAATCTTGTCAAGCACTTGTGAGAGAAAGATTATCCTGGAGTAGTGTTTCCTTGTAGATCTGCCATTCAAAACCTTATTAAATATTCTTCATCATCATGAATTTTTCAATAGAATTTATCTCCAATTCCATTGAGAATAAAGCTCAATGTGTTCTGTTTGAGGAAATGCAAAGCATGAAAATCTAATCCAAATATGTTTACCATCAGTTTGTGCAATGGCTACGAGATATTTTAATAGACTGACCTGATTGCTGTATTCATAAATCTTAAGCAGAACACTCATATTTCTCTTTGTGGCTTCTTCAGTGTCAAGCTTCCTGGCAATGCTAATTTCTAGAGTAAAAGTGTTAGTCTCCCCTCTCTACCAGTGACATAAACAGAATAAACTTCTTCTTTATTGTGCATGTTTCCTTCATTTTTCTTACTCCAGTCTATCCGTTTATATATTCTAACTCAATCTTACCTTCTGGTGTAGAGCTGACACCAGTTTATTTAATTTGCTCTGTTGTGTGCTCTTTTCTTGTTCCCCATAAACATTACAGACTGTTGTGTCATAATAAAGTCTTTCTTCTTCTCATTCTAATACTTCCTATGATATATTTCATAAGTGCAGTGATTTGGTATTGAGTCAACTGGAGGGCTAGGTAGAAAATAAAAAAGAAAATCTATTTTCTTTACAAATTTTATCGTTTTAAAAATTAGTTCAACCTGCATAAAATGAAAATTCCCTGCTTTTTATTTTCAGGGAAAGGATTATACATGACATATGAGGCACATGAATTAGAAGAGGGACTTGAGAAGAGGCATTTAGACATTTGTGGTATAGAGAGACTATTTGATGGGTCCACAATTGTCTACTTGCTTATCCATATTGGGCAGCTTCAACATTAGAGACTGAATAAAAGATAAGCCAAGTTGGTAATCCAGTATTTCAAAAGTATTTCTATACCTGAGTTTGTGCACAACTTTTCAGATGTTTGTTCTTTTGTACCATTGCCTGTTTTCAAAACCCATCTCTGTTCCCTTGTCTCACATCACAGCTAAAATGAGAACTGATATTCCATTTAGTGAACATAGTGGCTGAGGAATAAAAAATAGACTGTGTCAAGTAACTGTAGATTGAAAACCCTTCAACATCAAACCTAGAAATTTAATACAGGGTTAGATCTGAAGAAATATTTTGGTTTTCTTTGTAATTTTGAAGGATTTCAAATGGATTTTTATTCTTAAAAAGTGAATACTTCAAACTTTGTTTCTTCAACTGCAGTTATATCCAGAGAGCTTATTTTGTGAAGACTTGTTTTTTTCACAGAATAACTGGTGTGTAAAGTTTTGCCATGCATAATTTCTACAGTAGAAAAGGCTACTGTTTTTATAAGAATATCAGATAAGTATGAAAACTTATTATTTGGTAGACTTGAAAAAATATAGCTAATGTTAAGAGGCTGAAAAATATGATTGAATCCTTTAAAGAAACAAGATAGCTCTAAATTTATGAATTACTGTTATTTTTACAAATATACATTAAGGATTATGAAATATAATGGATGATAAATTAGACTTTTAAGTTAACTACAGAATTTTCCTCACAATTTTCAATCAGATTTACCTTTCATTGAAGGACTAACAGTAAGTAATTCTCCCAGAATTTAATTATGTGCATCCTGCCCTGTTTCACAACTGGATCTAGATTTCTTCTTATTTATTTCTTTATCAGGTACTGTGGCAGCAGAGCTGACCTTTCAGGCAGTGTGTATTCATTAAGGAGGAAAAATGCCTTTATTTTCTCTTTCTTTGCCAGTGTCTTAGGCACTGTAATGAGGCAATAGTATAAAAGAATGAGGACTTTCTTGACACTCCACCTGTCTCCAGCTCAGTGACAATTAGGTAGATGAACACATCCTGTACCTTTAGAAATGCAGACAGCTTTTGACTGTGTTATGTTTGTGCTCCAAAAACTGAGGAACTGAGCCTATGGGAGTCTCCACACAGCTGTGGCTAGACTGGTTTCACAGCTCAGACTGGATGAAGTTACTAAGCATCCAGATTTTCCAGGTCACGTTCTTCTTTGCTAGAAATTCTATTGATGCAGTTTTTGATGATTTTCTGTACCTCTCCAGGCTTTTCTGCTAACAGCTGTTAGTGCGAACAAGGCAGCTCTATATTAATCTACCACAAGTCCATACTAGAAGCCTGGATCATGCGTACTGTCCATGAACATTATGTTGTGCAGACATTGCAGGCTCCAAGGTTTATACAGTCTACCTCATACTTTTTATACTTTGGACATGCCTAGGATTTCTGAGAAGAAACTTGATAAATTGCACAGCTGGCATGTAATCTGTTTGGTAAATCCTGTGACTCCAGGAAATTTGGCAATACTGGAATCTTGCAAGTTGTAGGGTCACATGCAGAAATATGACAGCTCTGTGCATGCGGACCTCGGAAGTCACAGTTTAAAGGGAAGAGATAGTCCATGTGATTTGCAGACTCACATGTTGAGACATGACAGTTGATGTGACATGACAAGTTAGTACTGCTTGACTTGTTTTGAACAGTTGTGTGTACAGAATTCTGGAAACAGGAACTGAAGTACACAGGCATTTGCAATATCCTATAGTGTCCTTTTCAGCTCATTTGCTCTAGAAAAACAAGAAATTAATCTAAAAAATAAGTGTAAATTTCAATATATTTCAATTACCAAATTCTTAACCCAACTGTTAGCAATTTCAGTGGTGTCTTAAATTTCTTTTAATTACTTTTAATATTAGATCTGTCCCCAGCTTTGACTCCTGAACATTTGAAAAAAAACCTGTAACAGATTTGGAATAGACTTTCAGATTTGTGCTGTGCAAAAATAGGACTTCCAAATTCCCTTAATAAACAATGTTACAGTTAAATTATGTGTATTAAATTATTTGCTACTTCCTATTTTGAGATAGAGACTCTTAAATCTGTAGGTTATTTGCTCAGATCTTTCATTTTGTTAATTCAGAGAATATCAAATACCTAAAATTTTGCCAGAAGTGAGATTCCTGAGCTTATTCCCATGTCCTCAGCTCATGGAGATTCTGTAAAATACTGCAGGAAGACTTTTACTGCAGCTAGAAATTAAAGTAGAAAGCCATAAATTTTCCTCTAAGGAAGCATTCCCAGGTCCCTTCATTTAATGTATGCAGGGTAGTCTGTAATAGGAGGGTTCAGGCAGACCTGGATTTCCAGCACAGTGACCTTGTGCAAGACACTGTTATGACCTGCCATCCAGTCTAACTCAGACTATAAATTATGTCAGTCTGCCCCTCAAAGTACATTTCTAGATTGTACTGAGAAAGAATAAAAGCAGCTCCAAGTCAGTATAGCTCCCACAGCTCCTCTTTGAAATCAGAACAGAAAATCACTCTGTGTGTCCAGCTGCTGGCCATGTCCATGCTACCAGTTTCAGCATCAGTACCTTTGACACGTGTGAAGATATTTGAATGTATATATTAGCTGTTTGGGTGGGGAGAAGGGTGACAAATTTGGTAAAGGGAGACCTGGGTTGAAAAGAAGCTTGCAAATTCGTTTGTAATAGCCTTTTTAGACTTTAAGATTCATCTTTATAAAGGCAAAACTCATCCAGCTAAGCCACTAAGAGTGCCACATTCAGATAGAAAATAAACTGGAAACTGTGCAATCTCTTTCTCCTGCTCTACCTAATTAAAAAAAAAAAAAAGAGGTGGAAGTGACTATTTTTCAGTGCATGTCATATTGCAGGAAAGAGAGCAGTCAGAAGGAAGGATGACTAGACACACATTTTTTAATCAAAGATTTTAATCTTTCAAAGAAAAGGGCCCTATCTTTGCAAAATGCATAAGTGGACTTTCTAAAAGGCTGGCTAACTTCATTTCAGCTTCAAGTGTAAGTATTGCATTCATATTAGTTCAGTGGCTCTAGCTTGGAGCTGGGGTTGACCAGGGTAAAGTTGTTTTCCAAAAACATTAAAAAAGAATAAGCTACTTTTTATTCATGCAATGATAGAAAACAAAAGATCCTACTGTAATCAAGGATGCTGTTGCTAATGACAGTTGTGTATTGTCACTTGCACAGTAAGAAATGCTTGTTGGAAAAGGAGCCCTCCATATACTTTTCCAGAATGGAAACTTAGAAAAAAATTGAATTGGTTGTAGAATAGGAGTAATTAGTTCTTAGAATAAAACTTACTTTATTGTCAAAAACCAGTAATATCAAAGAACATTGTTTTAATAGTGAAGTGGTAGGTATATGAAACAGCTTTTCTCTCAGACACGAGATCCCATGTACTTCTCTAGAAAAACATCAATTTGTCTATTGGTGCTATGTATGTAGGTATTATGGTGAAATTTGCTACTTTTATTTTTCATTTAAAAACCCAGCCCAAACCCTTGATGATAATTTACCAGCTTGTTCCTCTGTCTCTGGAAGGACTGCCCCAAAATCAGGTATTTTCTCTAAGAAAATAATGCAAGATTATAATCATCATCATTACTTTTTCTTGTTTTGTTTTTTCACCATACAGGAGACCTCTCCCTTGTGGCAACAAAATGCAGAGGTACCCGGAAAAGGTATGTGTGTGTGAAGTTTATCATCAGACTTTTGCCATTTCCGTGTTGTTTGGCCTCTGTGTTAATCCTCATGTATCATATATCGGGAGTCTTATTTATTTGTGGGTGTTGGTTTTACAGGAGAAGATTTCAAAGAACTGGTGATAGCATGTATAATTGCATATAGGAGAATCTTCAGTTTGGTATTAAAAAAAATCCAAACACTTCTCAGAAGTTACTCTCCAGGAAAAAGGAGAGTAACTGTGTACAGTGGATTTTGTACACAGAGCTCTCTTTTAAACACTGTGAATTATACTCTTCTTTTTTTTTCCCCTGAAAAATGGCAAAAAAGAACAAAAAAACCTTTCATTTTAATGAATATTCTTTTGAAATGTGTGTTTCATCACTGTTTGGAGAGTATTCAAAACTTTTGAAAATGAATACCTTGTTTTTTAAAGGAGTGCTTGATTTGGTCAGAAAAATAAGAGGCTTTTAAAAATATGAGCCTTCTTTTTAAAAGCAGGTTATCAGATTTGCTCAGTGCACAAATCTTTTGGGTCCTAAAACTGACTGCTAGGAAATACCTTTCCTTTTACCAGGGTTCTGAAAGGGAATCTCAGAGCAGAAGAAGGTTTGAAACATGTGGATAGTATTCAAGCATCATTTACACCACAATTCACACGTGGCACTCATGTTGGTTTTGTTTTTCAACTGTTCAGTACACACAGCAGTCTGTGAAGTGCACCTTTGCTTTTTCAGCATTTTGGAAGGTTGATTCTCATGGTTGGAAAAGGCTTAGAATGCCATTTTTAAAAACTTTCTTTATGAACCTCTCTTCCAGTAATTGAGAAGTACAATAAATACCATCTTAATTAAATAATGTGCAAAACTTCATCGCTTATACAGTAATTAAGCCCAGTAATTTCATCCAATAAGGTTAGATATTTTCACAGATTTTAACACTATCTTCGTTGTGGAAAAATGTGCAACCAGCAACCATCTCTGGCAATTCCCAAATGGGTAATACAAGATAAGGTTATAATGGGGGGGAGGGAACAATGAAAAACCTGGATCAGACTGCAAGTATACTGAAAGTGAGAATTTATTTATGGTATTTATATATCTGGAAGTAAATGTAAATCATACTTCTTCCAAACCTATACTCATAAGTTTGTTTTGTACTTTTGAGGACTGCTGTTAATTTCAGGTACTGTTTTGCTTGAATATCGTTTCTTATGAATTCTTGTTTTTATTAATACCATACTGGTAAAAAAAAAAACCAAAACAAAAAAAAAAAAAAAACCAAACCCCAAACCAGAAGAATTTCATTGTATCAGAATGCTACAAGTTAATGAGCTGGAAAAATACAACTTTTGGTTATTTTGTCACAGCTCAATGCCAAAAACCCAATAGAAATATGGTAGATTGCAGTAGATGTATGTTTATGCTTGCAGTGAATATGTTTGGAACTTGGAATAATTTTGTGATTTTCACTATTAAGTGACTCTCAAGTTAGTGTATCTCAATAGCCAGATTGCCATTTTTTCTGCTCACTGTAAAGTATGCTCCGAAGATGCCCATTGAAAAAAAGCTTCCATAGCACAACCAAGGAAAAGGATGATGTGGGCATATTTCCACCCTCTGGCCTAGAATGCTAATTACTCACATTACTACTATACTGAAATCTTCTGTACTCAGGTTCTTTTCACAATCTCTAGGCCATCTCAATAAATGTGTTGTCATTTCTCTATGCAAAATGCATTTATTCCAACTTCTCTTAGGTTATAAGGGCTACTTTGTATTACTGTTAGCTCAAAACTATTCATTATGAGTCTTTAAACTCCACAGAATACCTGATAGCCTAACTTGTGAAACAAAACTGAGAGGAAAAGATAAATCTTAAAAACAAAAAACGTGCTAATTATGAGTAGGAGAGCTTTAACAGACTTTTTAACATGGCTAAAAAGTGCTCAAATTTTGCAAAGTATGTGGAAGAGAATTCAGTAATTTCATCTCTTCAGAGTTTGGTTAAGGTCATTAGACAGTAAAATATATTAAAAGTGTTATGTCAGAAGGGTTTTTTTATTCACTTGAAGCAGATTCGAAGCACATTCCTGTTGGGAACAGCGATATTTTACCGGTAAACTCACACATATAAACAAAACCTTTCCTGGATAAGTGATTGCTTTTCAATAAGTCAAGCCTTTATTTTAGGATTCTCTGCCCTTATATGTTCATTAGATTAAAAAAATATTCTCATTAATCTACGCAGGCTGCTGAAGTCCATTGAGACTTACGGCATTGGGGTTAATTGCATTTTTTTCATAGCACTGCTTGCATAAATGGTAAGCAATAGTTAGCAGTTTGATTTATGTTCTTCTTATAGTTGTGTCAGCAAACTCTGAACAGTGCTGTGTTTGGAGTGCATGGGTCAAAACCTTGAGCCTTTTTGTTGACACTGGTTTTGCTTTCCTTCAGCTGCAGTGGAAGAGCTCTCTTTCCTCCAACCGTAGCCTGCACACACAATCGACAGAAAGGTTTATCTGTTAACTTTAGACAGGGTGGAGTGTATGTTCTGACTGAAGTGTGCAGAGTTCTACTGACTGATAGATGCTGAAGAAGGTCTGTTGATACTGCTGTTGTGCTCATGCTCAGAATGGATGAAGAAAAGCAACACTGAGCCACAGGACGATGGCACCAGGCATTGTCCTGCTCTGGTGACCCTTTTATCATCCCCTTTGTGATATGCACCTTTGTAAGCCAAGCACTGTGGCTACTTTACTGGAAGCCTAACACCCACGTTAACTTAAATTTAAGAAAAAGTCTAGATCTTTCAGCTTTCAGGTAGTTTTTCCACAGTTGAAGGAAAGGAAAAAGGCCTTTGATGCCTTTCCTTATATTGCATTTCCTTCAGTTCTGAAAAAAATAGAAGAAAACTGATTTAGAGCCATGCATTAACCACACATCTTTGTATGTCGTGGTGATAATGAAATATTACAAAGCATATTTAAATATAAATTATGTATGTTTCTAATAGCTTTCCAATTTTTTATACCTTATGTTGGAATATTACCTCATCTTTTTCCTCAGCAAGCATTCTGAGTTAATAGCTGTTCAATTCTTATATTCTCAGTTGTTGAGCTATTCTCAAAACGTTTTCTAGGGCCAAGTCAGACATTTTCAGTAACGATTTCTATGAATCGCCCAGAATGAATGCAGAGAAAGTGACATTACAATACAAAAAGTTATTGAGTGATTGCAAATTCTGTCTACATATATCTGTGTTTATATTTTGATATGAATCTGGCCTTACTTCTGATTTTCCTACAAGAAAAGTAATGTAATCCAGTTCAAATCTGTTTCTGTTTAGAGGTAGTTAGACTGATTTGTTTGAGTAGTATCATGGGGTGCTCATAATAGCATCATAGTAGCATCATGTAAGTACTAGAGGCAAGGCTAGGTTCTTTGTGTCCTCCACATTTCTGTGCATTTTTTCCATGGCTTGTAAAATGCTGCCTCATTAACCTTTCACTGAACAGGAGCTTTGGACAAGGAAATGTATTTTTCTTTGTATAGATGACCTTAGGTTTGCAGAATTCACATGTGTGTGTACCTAACAAGCTGATACTGAAGATTCTAGTGCACAGTTCAAAATGGGGCAGTTTATTGAGGCAGACTACTTAAACAGTTGCAGATTCAAACATTAAATTTCTATATAGAGTTTTTTCAGTCACCATTTTAGCTTTTTAAGTTAGTGGGATAGCTTTTATTTTTAAACTGTGTGGATAATAACTGCTGTATGGATAATTTTCTTGTAATATTGGGATAGTTTGCAAGACTGATACTGCTTTAACTTGCATATTGTCACTATTGGCTCTGTGTGTCTTTTTATCTTTGCAGAAGAATTACGTGAGAGTGCTGGTTTAGATTCAAAACAAATGTCAGAAAGAGCTGATACTGATATGAAGAGCCAGACAGGGGCTAAAGCAAAGGAAGAAACAGAGTCAGAAAATACTTCAGTTTCCAGGGTAACCTGGATTAGCTTTGAAGACTTCTGTATTTGTTTCCAGTAAGGAATAGAGGGTTTGGGTTTTGTTCCATAAAATATACAGTATAACAATGATAAAATTCAAAATATGACTATATGAAAATTATATCTTCTTAACAGATCTTTTTTGTATAACTATCCTGCCTTTCAGGGTGGCTTCAAAGCTACTCTTCAGACCAGACTTGCTGTCCCGGTGGACAGTGAGTCTGTAACTGCAGCCCTGCTCTGTGCCTTGGACATGTCCTCCAGAATACAGTGGATTACACAACCACCAGCTCCCTATAGCAGCTGTCAGACTGCAGCTGGGGTGGAAGATTATACCTCATGGAGTGATGTGGCCATTAGGTCCTTTTACAACCCATGAGGCACTGGGCAGACACAGTCTGCATCAGAACACAATTCTAATGAAAAAAAGTTGTAGAAATCTGTTGCCATCAGCATAGCTTTGCTTGATCAACTATGTGTTTTCTCTCACTCTGTTTTCAATGTAATTCCAAGGCATTTATACCATTGAAAGAATGAGTAAAGCTGGTGTACTTGTAGCGTATCTTTAGCTTCTGTCTTTCAGATTTGAAAAAGCTGGTACAATACATATCATTTAGAGAATCTAAGAGTGCTGAGGGAAGTAATTTTATCAGAGAAAATTCACCCAATGTTTTTTTTTTGTTTGAATGTGTAATTGAGATTTCTTTGTGAAGCTTCTGTTTTCATAAATGAGTGTAGCAGCTCTTAAGCTGCTCTCACTCTCTAAAGGAGAGTGCATAACTTTTATACCAGCCAGCAGTAAGGAACTTCAGGAATAAAAAGTCATGGAGCACTTTAGTCCTTGTTAAAGTTTGCCTGATACTTTTAGGTAGTCCCTGGTCCAGGAAGATAGGGTATTCAGAAAAAAAAAAAAAAAAAAAAAAAAAAAAAAAAAAAAAAAAAAAAAAGAGGCATCACAAGCAATGTAATTTCCTTTTGAAGTCTTGCTCACAGTGTCATGCAGAGAGAATGTGAAATATGAACTTTCTAACTTGTTAGCCAAATGTTAAAGTACGGTTGACCTTTTGTAGACTAATATTAATATTAATTAAGGTATAAAACATTTGTCAGTCTTATCTCTAAATGAGTCAGAGTTTATTTTCACAGTGAACTGATAAAATTGCTTTTAATAAAGGATCTCAATTGACCTTTGAAGAATTTATCCCTCAGAAGAAATTAGGCATCTAAGATTTTCATTTTACCAGTCAGTTCAGTTGAAAGCTTTTCCTTCTCTGACATGCCTACATCTCAGATACAGGGAAAATAAGAAGAATTTTCATAGTTCATATCAACTTTGAGAAGTGAGGAATATTTTAGTCATTTTAGGAATTGATATGTCAATAGTAGATCAGGATCCCTGCGGAGTTTCTGAGTAATCAAAACATTAGTTCTCATCTGATTCCATCCTCAATTAAAGCTGAAGCCATTTATGTCTCCCTTGGTGAAATCAAGGTCAGAAATAATTGTTGTCAGACACTTTGTAGTTTTCTGAAGGTCTGCAAACAGCACAGAACTGAAAAAAAAATTAATAAACTATGTAAAACAGTCCTTCCTTACAGTTCTACTATATGTAAAACTTAATTACATTAATTTTCAGGTGGACATGGAAGTTTTTGAGTAATATTAGCATGTTACTGTTTCTAGATTGAAAGTAAACAAATTAATGGCCTGACCTCCAATGGAAGATTGTAGAGATGCAGCAACTGTATGAATTAATGTCGGCTGCTTTCTCTGGAGATTAATTTTATTCACAATTTTTATAACTAAAATTGTTGAACCATTTTTGAGAAATAGCTGGGAGTCTGATGTATGAAAATAAAATTGTCTTGTGCTATGAAATAGAGTTTTATCTAAACTATATCATTTATACTGATTGTTTTCTTATAGTCATCTATATCTTATATTTCAATTTTATATTCTTCTTAGGAAACTGTATGTTTTCCACAAGCCACATACATATGCTTATAATTATCAGAAGACATGTTTTCAGGTAAATGATTGTGCTTTTTTTTGTCAAAATCTTACATAATTAGATAATATGTATATCCTAAAGGATATTGGTGAATCATATAGAACTGCTTTTACTGAAAAATAATAATGCATTAAGATTACTGTAGTCAATAAAATGTATGTTTGAAAGCAAATATTCAGTATTTTATATATATGTGTTTAAGACATGGAAAATATGTTGTGGAATGCTACTGCACAATAACAAAAAAATGGCTTATGTAAATAATGAAAATTGATAGTGAATCAGATCTCCATTCACTCCTTATTTTGATTTAAAACAACCTTTTAACAATTTACTATCTAAATTGAATTTAATGATCATTCAGCTACAGAATCTGCCCTTCAATTCTGCTTCATCTTCCCCTGTCACTTAAAACCTAAATCATGAATCTATTTAGAACACCCCTCCCTTTTCTCTTTAAGTGCTGTCTTTTTGCTATTTACAGCATCCTTTGCAGGGGTTTAGAAATACTCTTTAGTTACATTGAAATCATGGAATTTCTCTAAACGTCCCATTAGTTCATATTATCAGAAGGTTATTCAACATGCTTGAATATCCTGTTCCAGCTCTCATTTTATAAGGTATCTGAAGTGTAATTGCAGAGTATTGAAATGTAAACTCCAGGCATGAACTTTATGTGAAATCCTGTACAGAGAAGGTTAACTACATTGATAACTTCATAATTGTAGTATACCTGCAATTTCACACCTCTCTGTAATCACAAGAAATTTTCCTAATGACTGCATGATATACTTTCATAAGCCATAATCAGCATTAAGACTATGTAAGCCTGTGTGCTCTTGTGCCAAGAAACCCTAACCCCTTTGCTGTAAAACCATTCTAATTTCTTACATTGAAAGACATGAGACATTTACCATATTAGGTAAATTCTGTATCATGCCTATAAAAGAATATTTTCATATTATGATTGGAAGATAAAAATACAAAAAAAAATTGATTTATCTGACTCTGGATATCCAAGAAGACATATACTGTAACAATTCTGAAGAAATAAGCACATTCACCATTAGATTTTGAAGAATTTCTAGGAACAGAAGAATCATTCCATAGTTTCTAATATTGGCATAGGAATTATATATTAAACTTGAGCGGCAAAGATGTTGCCCCCACAGAGTTTTGTAGGAGAAAAACCCTTTCTGTAATTAATTTGAATCAGAAAGTTGCAGCACAAAACAAAATTTTTGGTCTTCTGTTTTTTGGCAAGTACAACTACTGCATTGAGGTACATATGATGAATATAATATAAAAGTGGATATATTCTCCTACAAAAAACTGTTCTGTTTCCTTATATCTCTTAACTGAACATTATTATACATTCAGCATGAGGCTGTGGGTTTAAATGACATGTCTGCAATTTGGAAGAAGTAGTGACAATTCATTGCTTACTGCCCATACTAGAGCTAAGGTCACCATATCTGAAATCCTAGTCCTACTTCATATAAGGCCAGTGGGACAGCATTCAATGAAAATGAAAGATGAACAAATGTCCATTTTTTCATACAGTCAACAGAGGATGAAGTCTTCTATTATTTACTTGTGGACAGTCTGATGCCCATTGAAATCCTGGTTAGCTTTTCTACATTAGTATGCTGGCATGCTACTGATGGTAAGGCCAACACAGAAAAGTACATGTTAATGTTGTGTTTTCCCATTCTTGAAAATGTTTGTGCTGTTGTGTTTGTCTGTCGTGTACTTGGGCACAGTTTGAGAGTTTAGCAATAGTTTGAAATAGTCAAATTGATTTTAAGAAATACACTAATATTCAAGCAATACTTCGTCATTATTTCATATTGATGATGAACATTTTCATGGAAGGATCCCTCCCTTTACTCTTTATTATGATTTACTGCAAGCTTTTCATCTGTGTATTTCTGGAATGGTGTTGCTTGTGTTTCTTTGGGTTTTTTTCCTACACATTCCATCCTTGCAAGCTACTTTATGCCTTAGCTGATCATAATGCAGTAAAACCAGCAGTGTAACCAAAGTATATTTCTGAAATCATTTTTGAACTGGTACACAATAAGCTGTCAAGTACATTTAAAGTTGGCTTTTTCAAGATCTAATAACTTGAATGATTTAAATAGAAGTCCCTTGTATTTCATGAAAAACATGGAATGGAATTCAGGAAAGCTAAGGCATTTTGCGGTAGTTGGCTTGGGTTAATCAGATATTTTAACACTGGGCATGAATGTAATTTTAGTGCATCTAGAGTGGAGTAGAGACACAAAAAGAAAGCTTAAAAAAACCAAACTGACCATGCTGTTAAAATGATTAAACTATAAGCTATAAACATAAATAAATAAAAGGTTTTTTTATGGCTGTTTACCTCGTTTGCATGTGGACAGAAAGGATTTGGAGTTTTATAGCAGCCTTGAGTGACTTGGAAGATGTCTGATGCATATGTCTTAGTAGCACATTCTTTTAACCAATATTTTCTAGCAAATAGTACAAAAAGCCATATTTTGTACCACCAATGCATTTTAAATGACTGTTTTTTCTGAGTTAGCGAAGCTTAAACAAAGACTTTAATGACTGTGAAGTAGCTACAGATTCTGCATATGTGTGTCTGAATTTTATTGTTATTCACTCTCCCCATATTGTGTGGGTTGTATTTTGTTTTGTTTTGTTTTTTAATCTACATACGAAACAAGAATGTTCAGAGGGTGTGCTGAGGGTTGAACGTTTCTCTTGGAAATCTGTGACTCCTGGAGAACTTGTGTTAAAGATGCATACATCTGCAACCAAAGCTACTGTGGTAAATCTTCCTGTTGGGTATGTATGAGGCTTCATTTCTGTCCTGACACTTTAGTTAAGGCTTGAAATGACCGTTTACTTTACACAGTAACACAGTGAGGATTCATTTCCTAAAACATAAGCTTTGGGAGTATCAAACTGGTTGATAGGTGGGATTTGGTAAGACTGCCAAATTGCTGTGAATTTACCAAAATTTTTATAAAGATTTTGAGTTCTTACTCGTACTTAAGAGCAACAAGAAAAATCACACTGACTTGCTTAAAAGTAGATTTAAACTCCGACAAATTCCTACTTAAAAGTATTTCTAACTAGAAAAATTGAAAATGTTCTCTGGAGTAGCAAGAAAAATGTAAGAATTAGCATTTTAGTGGAATTGTAAAAGCATGATGATACCATAGGGAGTTTCAATGCTTTTCTTGAAACAGGATTTATGCAACATGACAGGAGAAATTCTAACATTATCCATGGAGACTTGCATATCTTAGTTCCTATTCAAACACTGCTTGATACGATTTTTTTTCTCTTTGCATGTAACTCTCAATATTCAGTGTGGGGCATTGGTTGATTGTTCAAATAAATAAATAGATAAAAAGCAAGAGCCCTTGATAATGTTATTTTCTGAAAACACTTCTGGGGAAACCAGGAAAATGACATCTTCATGTCTTGTCATCAGCATAACATTCCTGACTAATTCACTGAGGCCTTTTTCTTTTCCAAAGAGAGAATCACCAGTTTAATATCCAAGAGATGAAACAAAATGTATTTTTAAAAAAATTAAGATGTCAAATAAATAGGCATAGAAAGAAAATAGCACACTATCATACTGAAATTAAATCTAAGATCTTTAATAGTGCTCTTTGTTTTGATTCAGACTAAAACTGGAATAGTTATTGTTATGTTTATAGACTGCATTCACATCTAGTTCTGCATTCAAGTGTAGTTTCCAAAAGTTGTGTCCCACTCTCCTTTAGTGAGGCCCAAAGTGTGAATCTTTTTTGCACCTGTAAATTTCAAAGCTAACAGAGGTACCATCAACTCAAATTTATAAGCTTCCCACCTTTGATTTTCTCTGTTCCACTCAGAGACCGGAGGCTTTCAGTCAGATTTAATTTGCAGCAGGTGTGGGAGGCAAATGGCTGTGTTGACCATTTCCCCATTTCATTCCAAAAGAGAAGTCACTTGCTAAGCATGGAAGGCATTCTCTTCCCACTGTCTGTTAAGGGCTAGGGGACATTTAAATTTCAGCAGAAAGAAGATGTAATTTAAAAAATGCCAATGTGTGTGGGAGGCATTAACTCTCCTTTCTTACTCTCTCTGCTGGATTTCTGGTCAACACTTTGAAGCTGTGGCCTGGATGAGCTTCTCCAGCTAAATGCAGTTCTGACAATGATATTACCAAATGCCTTAAAAAAAAATGCTTAAGAATTGCTGTAATAAAAAAAAATTGTTTGTTTTTTTCTTGAATATAGGCGACACATACTGCTCTTCACAGTAAGTTGTCCCATAGGGCACAACATTCATCTGTGTGCCATGGTGCCATGTGTCTTTGGGGAAGAGGATGCTGTGATGCCAGCTCTTGAGAAGGTGTGCATAATGACTAATCAAACATTGTGATAACAGTTTTTCTGACTGTTAATTAAAGTGAAGTAATAATGGACTTCCATGTAAAGTTATTCTATTCAATGGTATAGTATTAACTTCAATAAGAAATTGATAAGGGCATTAAAGGTATGTGTTCTACAGTACAACAGGTACAGAGATGCATATTGCAAAAACTACATTACATAAATATATAAGTCAGCATTGGGTAGTTTTGTGGTTTGCATAGAAGAGCAGCATAAAATATTAAAAATACTCTTGTTGAAATACATATGTCAGGGATAGCATATAACTCATTTTTTGAGGCATGTTTTAAAATACATGTATAGATATTAATTGTTATTAAAAAATACCTGCCTATTTAAATAAACTCTCACATCAGAGAAGTATGTTTTGTCCCCAGAGATCACATATTACTCATTGGGTCCCAGTGCAGCTTTTATATCTAAAATGAGCAATTAAACCAAGCAACTTTTCATAGCTGAGAAAAGAAGCCCTGGGGAGAAATTAATACAGCTTTTGTTCTTCATTGTCTACAATCCAGACAAATATCCCTGTAATCCATATTTTCAAGATTTCTTTAGCAAGCAGTAGGCCCAAATATTTGTTGAGGGCCCTGTAGGGAATATAGTTTCTAGAGAATATTTGTGCAAAAATGTTTTAAAAGGTGTGTGTAACAGCAAATTTACATAGCAGTATAAATTCCTGATCCTAATAACAGGGCACTAAAACAGCTTGTGCAAATTAATCACATTTATTGTAGTAAAGAAGTTTAAATATAAGAAGTGGGAGCATTAAAAATACCTTGTGGCTGTACTATCCCCTCACCTTCAATTTTTGGATGAAAAGCTATTTCTCATCGAGAAAATAAAGCATAATTTTATCCTTAGGTCTTCTCTACACTTCTTTTTGAAAACAGCAATTTCTCTGCAGACTGTCATTTGCAGGAAAGTGTTGACATTTTTGCACAGAAATCCTGATGAAGATTAATGGTACTTTAGGCAGCATGTATTTGATCATTTTTTTCAGCAGGATACAAATACTAATTTGTCCTTTTATAACAGAAGATGCTGAGCACTTCAGCTGACAATCTTATTATCACTGCAGTAGAAAGTCTCTATATGGATCTTATTTTTGATTGAATTTCCTAGGGCAAATAATATAGGGAAAATAAAATAATTAATAGGTATAGCTTATGGTGCCTGTTATAGTGTTGCATTGTTTTTATTTCACTAGCTAAAATCAGTGAGAATTTTATATGCTTTCAAAATCAGAGACCTAATTGATTTCACAGTTTGTAATATTAATAACTGCATGCATTCAGAAAAGTTTTGTACTTCTTCACAGAAAAAAGCTTGTATGCTGTCATAGCCTAGAAAGAAAACAGAAGAAAATCTTAAAGCAATCATTCTCACAATGGTTGGTTTATTCTCTCTACCCAGGAGAGCTGTCGATTTATAGAACAGGCTACAGCTATCCTGAAAGCTGTTGGAAATGTGATAAATAATTTCAGCAATAAGGATGAGCTTCCTAAAGCCTTGAAGGAATTGGAAGTAGCTCATTGTCCTCCTGGCCTTTATGGTACTAAAATGGCTGAAGAAAACTTAAAGGTGAACAAACAATTTTAATGAATGCATATCTAAAAGCTACAGAAGCTGGAAAACTGCTTAACATTCTCATTACCCTCTTCAAAACAATGTCTGTGCATTTAATAAGGACCACCTGCATGCTCTGAATGTGGCATTCATTATAAAGTGTAAGCCCAAATGACATAACTTGCAACTGTACGATAATTATCTTCTTTTAATAAGAAAAATTTCAATGTGCCCAGAGTAGCACATTGTCAATTGAGTCTATTTTTGTCAATATAGTTAACATACTTTAGAGCAGAAAGCATGAGCTGTTTTTACATTACAACCTCATTTTTAATTTGAATGGTACTACCTGAAATGCAGAAAAGTCTAATGGTTCTTTTCTGTGCCTAATGTTGATGGAGCAGGAAAACATTATTACAGCTTATATTACTGAAGGCAGTAATGAGTTCTTTCATTTGCAGTACTTTTAGTTGGTTTTATTTGTTTCTTGAAACTGCAGCATTCCTATTTAACTTTTCTGCTCTGTATGTATAATAAATTAAAGATACATGATGAAAACATTACACTTTTCTGTAGATCTCTATGCTATAGCTTTTCAATACTATAAAAAGATGGCAACAAAAAATTTTGTAGAAGATACACTAGTTTTTATGTGTATACAAATGTGGATAATAGTGCTATAACCTGATTTTTCTACAGTCAGTACTTTATATATTCCAGATCCATTTACTTTCGTCAAAGTACTAGAAAGCTTATGCAGTTTAGACTGTGTATTTTAGAAGATTGAATAGAAGAAAAGGTTTAATATTTTTATCATCACTGCTATTAAAAATTAGTGCACCTAAGCTAGGGCTTTTATACATGGGCTGGACACCAGGCTCAAATTCAGCAAAAGAACAGAATTAATAAAGACTGATTACAGGTGCACCGCTCACAAAAGAGGTAGTTTTCGTGACAAGTCTACCAGAAAAAAAATTGGTTTTGGCTCAGGAATGGAATATACAAATTTTAAATGCACATGCTCATATGAAATGTATGCAAAACTTAGAGACCTTAAGAAAAATTCAGTAGTCATAAACACATATAACTCTTCATCTCTCCACCTCTAAGAAGACCAATGTATAGCTGAAAAAGAACAAAAGGCCAGAAATTGGATAAATGAGAGGCACTGAGCTGACAGTGATTCGAGAATGGAAATATGGAAATTATTTATCTTTAATACAAACGGTGAAAAATTATTCTGAATGCAAAAAAGAATCTACTGCATTCTTCCTTCACTAGTCCTAAAAACTGAAAAATAAAGGATGTGTTTATTAGTATTAAAATACATCAAATGTTTCTAGAAAGCAGAAAAATCTGCAACTGAGGACAATGAAAGAGAAAAATCATGTATTTTCTTACTAGTTGTTACTGTGATCAACTCAGCTTATGAAACAAGTTCTGAAAAACACACTCTAAAATTCCCATCTACCTGGGGAGGGGAGGAGAATGACTGGATTTCTGCTCTTTAAAGAGCATCAATATGTTAAAGTATAAAAATAGAACCAAATCTTCAAATGCAGTGCCACCTCCTAATCTAGAAAGCATTCCCATGCAGTTATTGGTGTCTGTTCTGAAACCTCAAGTGTAGAGTGCCCATTGTCATGACAGCAATGTTCTTCTGTCCTCTGGTGTGAGGCCATCAACCCCCTACACATAAACTACTATGATGTTTTTGGGTGATAAACACACTGTAGAATAAGTCCTATTTTCTTATTTTTATAAGCCAAGAATGAAACAGTTTTTCTCTTGATGGTTGCCTCAAAGCATTGTAGTCCTACAGCTGGGATTAATTTTCAGATATAGGATTTGTTAGAGGAATTTAAAGACTTCATTTTTACATGGTAAAAGTGGGAAACAGTTTTTGAAACAATAATGAGAAACAGCATAAACCAGTCTTTGAAAATGAATCATTCTTTGAATGCTTTTCCTCTTTTTGATTTTAGGTTTTCAATAATGCATTTTGGTATTTGATCAAATATGTAATAAATAAGGAGGATCTTGACAGATATAAATTTGCATTCAGGTCCTTCACTTTGGATTTTAAAGACACTGATATTTCTGGGGATGACAATGTGTTTTCAGGTAATGTATTGATATTGCTAATCCCTTCAAATATATCTGCCCATTCTCATTTTCAGGGAAGACAACTCTGCCCTGCTGGAGTTTTTTTGCTTAAGAAGGCACAGTTCATTTTTAAGCCTAAGACTTCCTGTTGACAGCATATGTGAGGCTCATCTCTGAATGGAAATTATCCTTTTCTTTGTTCCAGAAAATCTGTTTACCCTTTATTAATTTATAAAACTGCCCTTTGTCTTCCTTGAGTTGCATTTGTCAGTATTGACAAGCGTGAACAAACATCTGCATTTTTTGAGCTGGTGTACTGCAGCTCATAAATTTTGTTCAAATTACCAGCTAAAAAGACCTTAAATGCATATATTGTTCACAAAATGAGAGTGAAGGAAGTCTCAAGTTAGTATCTTCATTAAAAGTTCAACTATTTCTTCATGATGGGTTGAGAGTTTTTTGTTTGGGGCAGGGGGGTGGAATTTTAATTTTCTTGGTTTGTTTGCTTGCTTTTTAAGCTTGTTATTTGGGAAATTATTGTGTTGGCTGGCTAATTGGCTGGCTAGTCATATCCATGCAGTGTAGAACAGACTGCAACACCCTCTGCCTCTTCTCTAGCCTGTGGTTATGGTGTGCCATGTACCTGAACACAGGTGCTCTAGAGGAGACATTGGAAGGCCAACATATTTATTACAAGCAGGGATAGCTCTCTTCCCACTGTTCCTTTGCTTCATTTTTTATGCAGGCTGGAGGCATACGCACTTAATTTTGAGTTTGCCTGGCAACCAAATTTTCCAATTTAGGATTTATTTTTCAGTCTTCGTAACTTTTTAATCCTTTAATATTAGCATTTAATTAACTGTAAAAAGCCTGATATATATGGCTTCATGTCACAACAGAAAAATAATTTCTCTGATTGGGGGGAAGATACATGATCACCATTTGAAGGCTTTTCTTTGGGACTTAGCTTTTCCTTCATCTATTGTGAACTCACAGAATAAAGTGTTCCAACTTGGTCAAACAAAATCATACTAACTTCCTTTTGATTAGTCAGTTTATTCTGGAAAAATAGTATGAAAAACTAAATTAAAATTTACACAAATATCTTTACTGGCACAGTGATGTAATATTCTTCTCCTTTTAAGAAGACACATTGTTAAGCACGTATCTTTTTCTCTCTTTACCGGGAACTTTTCTCCAAATCTCCTCTCTTCTAAAGTTTATTCTTCTAAAGTTTATTCTTCAGGTATTTTTTAGAGAATTGCATCCCATGAAAAGAGTATGTTACAAGGGTCAGTGTATTGACATTTGTCATACCACTTGAAGTAAACAACACCTGTCATGTTTTTTCAAGATGACTGTGCTACTGATTTCTGTATTCAAAAAAAACCCTTAAACACTTGTCAGCAATAGAAGACATTTTTAAAATAGGTTTGAATAATTAGCACAGTTGACAGGTTGTAGCAAAGATCTCATATAAATTACTAAAATATGAGATCCACTGTGACAATATTTTTTAGGAGTTGGGCAGGGAATCAAAAAGTGGAGTAAATGTATGGAGAAAGTTCTGTTTCAGTTTTGTTTCCTTCAGTGTCCAATATATCCTTTTAAATTATTTGCTTTTGTAGAATTAAATTACAAATGATCCCTATTGGACTGGAAAGTTAATTGTTTCCCTTTGGTTTTTTCGACATTGGACACTTTTTGACCTTTATTGACATTTTGCCTTGCTTAATAAAGGTTTCTTTGGGATAAATGCATGCTCTTGTTCAGGTTCCATTCATAACCCTAAAGAAATAAAGTATAAACTAAGTGAAATGTCAAGGAAAAACAGGTAGATAGTAGGAAAAAACAGTTGAAAACTGCACTGCAGAAAGACCAAGAGGGATTGGCATCAGCTGATTTCTCTAGCCCATATTAACACTGCTGCATTTTCAGGTTAGTTGCTCAGGTCTTGTCGAGACTTGAGGTTGTAATCCTTTGGAACCTCATAGACATCAGTGTAAACTACCATAAAATATGAATGAAATATTTTTGTCATCTGTGTCTGAGAGTATATCAGGTCAAATCTGAGCCTTTTTTGAAATGCCATCACCATTTTATATTAACATATTCATTTTGCACTGTACACGCTGAATTAATCTCAAGATTTACCAAGGACAAGGATATTGTGATGTACTGCAGTTAGTGGTCATGCCTGGTATGGTTTCTGAGAAGCCATCCTGAAAATGATCTAGTGATATTTTTTTTGTCTACCAAGTGTGATCCATCCTGATGGAGCAATTAGCACAAGAGCAACAAGAAACAAGTGGAAGACCGTGCCATATGAGCATTCAAAAAAAAAAAGATGGAAGTATCTGAATGCTTCATCATGGCATGGCTCTGCTGTTGTATTCTGAAAAGAGAGTGAATACAGAAGCCCTGCAGAACTTTGGGCAGTCATGAGGTGCTGAATTTACAGAGGTATGTGATGCTTCCTGGGAAAGGAAGCATATCAGGATGATGTTACACAAGAGACAGAGCTGGCAGCTCAATAGTGCTTACCTGCTCTGTGTTGCACATGTTCTTTGCTTGCCTCTTCCTGGTTTCATTGGGCCCAATAGTGAACCAGCTCACTGGAGGTCTGTGACACTGATTTTCAAGTCTCAGGCATTTGACAGTTGTTTAAGAACATTTCAAGGGCTACATTTCTTTCTATGGATAAATTCCAACTCTGAAGTTGGAAGTGGAGTGCCCTTTGTGTACAGTTCTCTTAAAATCTTCTGGTCTGAAATTTTATCTAGAAGTCAAGCTGTTCTCTATAAGCGTATCAACTGTGTAAACTGTATTTGAGAAGTCCTGCACCTGCTCAGTTCTTTTCCAGAACAAGCTTCTTTTTTCCTTCAGAAACATGGGTTGAGTGATTATACAGTTGTGTTGTGTGACTGAAAAGAGAATTCTGAACATTTGTTTCTTCTTGCAATTTGGATTTGATCTTGAGTTCGAGTAAGGGGTGAGGGAAAGCTTGACATTATTTGGTTGAATATGCAAAGTGCCTCTTGAGTACATTCAAAATACTCGTTTTTCAAAAAAATGGTTGTTACATTGCCTCCAAGAAAACTGCAGCGATTTTATGGTGAACAAAGTCTTTCTAGGCTGCTTTGAAAGCTTCAGGTTTATTATTTTAAGTAGTGCATCTTCTGATTAACAGCTAAGGCATGTCAGAGATTTTTGACAAATCTGTTTTCAATCATAATGTCCACTTGACATCCTCAGTGGATGAAGTTTTCAACTGGTTCATACGGCAACACCAGACCAAAACTTTTTTTTTTAAAATATATTATTGATTCCTGTTCCATGTTAGGATATTCTTACTTATTAGGTCAATCTGTATATATGTGTGTATACAACTTTTACTTTCTAATATATTATTTTGCCTTATACGGGGAATGTAGGCTCTTTAGCAAAACTCATTCTTCTGAGCTAAATCACGTGCTGAAAATTGAAGTCTATTTCCCTGCTATGAAAACAATTATTAGTGGGGTTAGAAGTCATCTTGCCATTGGGTTATTTAATTGTAAAATAAACAAGCTTGTAGATTGAACGAAGGCATTTTGAAATGTGTTACATTGATGAGTGAATGGGAGAGCCAAAACCTTTCCAAAGGTGCACAGACAGGATGCATTTTAGAGCATGTTAAATTCCAGTTGGATATTAGGAAAACATTTTTCACCATGAGACTAGTCAAAAGTTCAAAAAGAATGCCCACCTAAATTATGGAGTCTCCATGGTTACGGAACTATTAAAAATGGACTGGACATTTACTCAAGACATGAGCAACCTCCTTTAAATTGATCCCACTTTGGGTGTGGGATTGGACTGGATGACCTTCAGTAGTCCACTCCAGCCTGTGTTATTCTGTGATTATATGCTTCTGTTTTATAGAAGTGGTTGTGCCATTCATATTGCTGAGTTCTAATCTCTTTTCTATTGAAGTGGGCTTGTGTAATCTTTCAGTCCCCAAGTATAAAGAAGCTTTCTAGGGTTTTGGAATGCAACACTGATGAGAAAGGATGGCTTGAGAACACAGCCAGATTTAGGAATATTCAGTAAAAGAGATTAGATTGAAATGTGTGATCTGGCTGATGAAAGCAATATCTTTTCTTAATATAGTTTGTTTGCCTGCAATGTTGTCTACATGTTCAAGCAGATTCTTCTTCTCCTTCTTGTTTGTTGGTATTTCCTTTTGCAGCACTGTTTCCATCCTATCATGCTGTCTTGCTCCATTTGTTCCATATGTGTGCAGTTCCAGACTACCCCCCTGGCACTGGCCCCTTGGAGTGTTGCTCCCCACACCTTTCCCTACGTCCTGGTGCTGATGGCTTCCAGGATGCTGATTCTAGGCTAGAATGCCTTCGAAGAGCTCATTGCTAACCTGTCAGAACCTACTGATTTCTGTTCCAATTCAAAACTCCTTGGTAACACAAAGTCGGATAAATGAGCTCTCCCTTTATCATTATTATACCCTTATTCCATGGCTCCTTTGTGAAGGCTAAACAGAATGTTTTGAAAAAAACTGGTGTTTAAATTATTATTTAATAAAATTATAAGATTGAAAGACAGAAGTAGTTAAAATCTTGTGAAGCTCTTTTAAGCTGTGTATAGAGTCAGGCTTTAGTGTATCAAGTTCTCTTGGTTCATGTTTGGAAGAATATTTTGAAATTACAGTAGGAGATGTGATTTTAAAAAATGTCCTGCAATAGGTGTCCATGAAGAGAAAAATTAAATAATTTGGTGTTTGGAATTAGCAAGGTAATTGATTTTATCTGATTTTATATTTTAAACAGATTAAACTGATTTTATCTTCATAAAAACAAAATTTCAAGAGTGATACTCTCATCATAAAAGTTTTATGGTTGAAATCACTCTCTTGCTATTTTGTGTTTATTTGGAGCTTTTTCTTTTGAAATTCATTGCAGGCAGCGACAGGGCTTCCAGCTTTGTTGATGTTGCTCATTCTTCCATTGCTTCAGAGAACGGGGAGGAGAAATCCCTTAGTAGCTGGGAGAACCAAACTCCCACATCTGAAGAAGAAGCAGCAGCTCTCAAAATTCAGACCATCTGGAGAGGGACCTATATTAGGAAAATACTGAAGAGCAGAGAACCAGGTGTGTAATCTAAAAATGCCTTTCAAAAATGTTTCATACTTCATCTTACTCAAGTTGTTACTGTAACAAATTTTTACTAATTAATATCTAGGTAAAGTTAACTGAAACTAATGAAATGGAACTTATAGTTCTATTAAGGACTCCTAACCACTCAGTTTGCGCATAAAAAGCAGAGGAAAGATACACACCTTCCCCTAGATTTGCATAGATACTAAACCAGAATCTACATTAATGTAGATTTAGGTCAGAGCTGGGCTACATGTAAGGGTTTTTTTCTGGAAATGTGTCGCTGTTGAGCAGCTAGCAGAGTAATGAATGCATCAGTTCTCAGTGGCAAGAAGGAATGACCTTTATTGTTTTGATTTCATCACATATATAGAGTTCTCAAAAGTGACCCAGATTGGTCAGTCAGAAGCCTTCCCCCAGGCCTGATTGGCCAGGCCTGCACTGCCCAAGTTCTGGGACACTGTTCCAACAACATCCAAACTTTATCTTTATTTACAAAACACAAGAAAACTTCTCATGGGAAAAACCTGTGCTAGCCACAGAAATGTAAAGGAAATCATACAAGAACCTAAGCATCATAATGAGTAGTCAGTGGAACCCACACAGTATCAAAGTCTGATGCTGCCCTCCAAAGATGCTGCACTGATACTATCCTTCATTCCTGTTTATATAGATAGAGGAATCATGCATAGCAGTTGAAGACTTGTAGCACATTTGCTGTGCAGCAATTCTGTTATCTCAGCTGGAATACTCTGTCCAATGTCCACAGTCCAGGAAGAAAGATAGCAACTGCGAAATTCTGAGTAGAGTTGTCAGGAACAGGACTAAATAGAGGCTTTGTACTTACAGGTTGTTAGTTTGTAATTTCAGAACTACCAGATAAAAAAGGACTTTGCTGTAATCTTTAAGTACCCATATGAGAAAAGGAATTTGATAGCCAAAGGATCTTTAGGCTGAGATCCAAAGGGTTAACAAGATCTTTAGTCTGATATTCAAAGGTTGTGACTTGAATCCAGACACATTCAAGTTAGAAAACGTGGCATCTATTTTTAAAAAGATAAGGTGTTTATTGAAATAAACCAAGATCTCTGTTGTACTACTGAAAACTTGAAAATCAAACTGTCTAGTCTTCATCTGTATTCCATGGATAGAAGAAGACACCTTGAGATGGCAACACATCTTTATCTGAGAATTATCCAACACAGGTAGGATGAATTACCCACTGGAGCTGCCCAATTCTTTTCCTTTTAGCTACACAGATATTTTAAGTACATCCCAACCCCTTCCTGGTATCTGCACATGAAAGCTGCTGGGATTTAAATAGCCTCTTCTCTGAGGACAGAGATTGCCAGATATTAGTACAACATGTTACAGTGAAAAAACTGTAAATTAGAGAAAATATTGATCACATCATTTTTGCAGTTGCAGGAGTGCTGGAAAGTACAAAGGTGATGATGAATGGAATATACTCTGTCAAAGGAGAAAACAGTTTTTAGCTCAGTGAGGCTTCTGTAAAACTCCAAAGAAATAAGGCAATTCACTTGTGCAAGTTTCATTTTTCAAAAGTATTTGGCAGGTGTAAATTTAGAATAATAACAAAGTTGGATGTTATGTTTTCCAACCTATTTTTTTTGTTGTTTCTAGGTACTAAAGAAAACACAGATGTCGAAGAAACCTTGAAAAACTTGTGGACTCAGATTGAGTTAAATTTTGAACAGTGTGCTATAATGTTGTTAAGGTAATCATGCAATAAATCAAACTATTTTATTGCAGGTAATTACATACAATGGTCATAAACTGCTCTTTAACAAAATAAACATTAAGAGTATTATTAGTAATAAGTAAGAGTATTATTACTGTCGAAATTACAAAACCCTGATGGGAAGGATATATGACTGAATATATGCTATACATTATTCTGTGTACCCTACATGAGTAAAATCTAATTTTGAGATATGTTACAGATTTTTTCCTACAGCTTGAACTAGAGTATTGGCTTTTTTCTGTATTTATTTTTTTTTTTAGTATTTGGTAGGCTGTTCTCTAAATATAGATCTGATACTGATTCCTTAGTTAAGCATTTACCTAGTTGATTTAAAGAAACTTTTTGATTTGTGCTCTTAAGGAATCATGGTTGACAGTAGAAAGGAGGCTATTTAAGTGTACCCAGTTTATTATCTCATCGGGGGACTTTTTTGTTGCACATCCTTGGAGGAAAGTAGATATATTTCTAGATAGATGCTTTCCCTGATATTTTATTGCAGCTTTTGGCAAGACAGCTATTCTGATTTCAAGCGTTCATTAAGTCATTTGCAAACATGACACTCTTTGGGGATCACGTATTTCCATTAAGTCCTTCAAAAATCTCTCTGCAAGTGTTCACACAACTGAGCTAACAGTAAATCAGTTCTTCCGGGGGTGAGGAGTGCAAACTGGCAATAATTACTGCCTGTGGATATAAATCCTCACTCCTCATAACCAGCAATTTGAGCACCGGGTATAATTTTATTTCAGTTTTTAGTGGTTTTAATCCTGTAAAACCTCTGTACATTGATGGGATCAGGACTTGCAACCACAGCCTTGTTCCAAGTAGTATCCATCCATTTTAGATTTGCAGCATCTCTACATCAGCAAAGAAGAGATGCAGTTCCTACTCTGCCTTCAGATTTTTAAAACTTATGGGGTTCATAGGCATTGACCTGGGGGATAAATTTGAGTATTAAAATCTTTCTAATGCGCTTGTGCTTAGTTTGTTTTAACAGCTGACAGATTTCCATTTAATGTAACAAGCTAGCACCCTGGACAAGAGGTTTTGCTTTTATTCCTTTGTTGTTCCAAAAGGTTTTAAAACTAAGTAGAGGGATTTTAATTTGCTGATGGTGCTACAGCTTAAAGATGACAACTTAATATAAAGAAAGTGAAGTTATGCTAACCAATATTTATTTAGAAAAAAAAGAAAAACAGGTAAAGTTTTGTAGAAGCCATAACATTTTGGGATGTTAGAAACAGCTCTAGTCATGGATAGATTGATGGATAGAAATATGTGTATGTATTTGCCATGAGGTCTGAAAGGGCTGATCCCTCAATGATTTTTTTTTTTTGAGAGTGAACAGCTACTAGAGAAACATTAGTAGCACATTTTATATTGTTGTTTTACATTCATGTATAAACTAGTGTTCTTCATGATCAGCATAAGTAAAAGTCAGTATATATATGCCCTTCTGGTTAGATTTAAGTATTTATCTTGCTATCTGCTTTCCAGAGAAATGTTTAAAAGAAACCGTAAGTCAGTTGATAAGTTTCCTTGTTACGAAGATGAGCGGTGTAAGATGTCTTTCACTGACTATGCAGTAACATATGCTGATCAACCACCAAATGCATGGTTTCTGGTTTTCAGGTGAGTTTCACAGAACCCTATATAACTCTTATAGGGAAGTAGTATTGATACACTGTGGGTTTTCACTAACCTGCTTAAAAAACTTACTTCTTATCTGTCTGCTTTCCTTAAATTCTGATGTAAACTTGTTCTGGCTTTGGCTGGAACAGAATTAGTTTTCTTCTTTATTTCCTCTTCATTTTCTTCCTAGTAGCTGGTACAGTGCTGTGTGCTTGGATTCAGTATGAAAATGATGCTGATAACACACTGATGTTTTGGTTGTTGAGTGCTAACACCGAGTCAAGGACTTTTCAGTGTCTCATGCTCTGCCAGTGAGGAGGTGCAGCAACTCTGGGAGGAAGCACAGCCAGGGCAGCTGTCTGGAAATGGCCAAAGGACATACCCATACCCATACCACAGAACATCATGCTCAGAATATAAATTGTGGGGGAATTTTCCAGAAGGGGGCCAATCGCTGCTCAGGAACAGGCTGGGTGTTGGTCAGTGGGTGCCAACCTATTATATTGTATATCATTTGTTTCTCTTGGATTCTGTTCCTCTCTGTCACTCTCCTTATCATTACAAATATTAATATTGGTAGAATATTTATTATTATGTTTTGCTACAATTATTAAATTGTTCTTAACACCTGACAGTTACATTTTCTTTCTGCTTCTCCTCCTTGGGTGGGTTTGAGTGCAGGGAGTGAATGAGTGGCTGTGTGGTTCTTAACTGCTGGCTGGGGTTAAAGTATGACAATATTCTTGCTTTGTGTTGCATAAATCCTTTTATTTGTGAAAATAATTGTGATATAATTTAACTTTTTTTTAGAGAAATATTTATTGTCCCAGAAGATATGCTTGTATTGACAAAGGTGTATACAACTCTCCCTTCCTATAGACTTCATGTTCTTGATAATGACACACTGGAGGAAATGCCACATGCCTTTTTAAAAGTGGCACCTCATGTTTATCCCAAAAATCAGGTAAATGCAAGTTGTTGTGAAAAGTATAATTTTAGACATAATAACATGTTCCCAAATTCTGCTGAGATTTATAACTATGTCATAGTGTTCTACTTACACCCTTATTTATTAGCACACCCTTATTTATTAGCACACCCTTATTTATTAGCAAGTTTGAACAGAGACTATCACTGATATGTTTCTACGCTAAATCTTTCTTAGTAAACTTTTGATTACTTGCTCCTCTAGAATCTTTCCAGGTGCTGTTGCTTTGGATTTTTTCTTGTTTTTCAGGCATCACACTGAGAACAGTGAACTTTGTACCAATGTTTAACATGTGGCCATAAAAATTTCGAGTAATGAATGATAAGTGTATGTCTTTGGGCTTTACTTCTGCTTATATATCCAACTGTGATGCCCTGTTTTGCAGTGCTATTGCTGCTTCATGTACTTCTGTAATCCTAGGTGCTTTCCTGAAAAACTGAACCCTGTACTTCATTATTCTTGAGTAAATATAGTGTATTTCACTACTGATTCTAATGCTGTTTTGTCAGTCCATTTTCTAGTTTAAAACAATCTTTAATTCTTATTTTCTCTTCCTCCAAAGCTACCTTACTTCCTAGTTTGTGGGATCAGCTAATTAAGCATGTGTATGTTTTCCATTCCACTGTGCACATTACTAGTAAAAATACTGAATCAGTTTCAGATTGGGTCTTTGAAATCTCACTGACTGCATCTTACTCTTCCATAAGCCACGAGTATGTGCTTTCTGGATGTGATTGTTCAATAGCCACCCTAGTTTCTTCAATATGACAGCATTTCCTTAGGCTTAGAAGAATGATCAAAGAGACAGTGTCAGGTGTTTCCTTTCCAATAGTAGGCTTTACTAAAGAAGGAATCTTGATTCATTTGACAGGACTTAATTCTTTTCAGATTTTTTCTATACTGAGGGGGCTGCATGGAGTTAATTTTGTTAGTTATTTCGTGATGCTTTCAGCCATTGGACTTTGGCTGAATGATAATTTAATGGACACATATATTCATCTAAAACAAAAAAGACAACATGGTAGTTTTATAGTACCTTAGTGTTTTCTATCAATTATCAAACACAACTTAAAAGTCTTGTGATTGTTTTAGTCTGTTATTTAATTATGATTCAGACAGAAGTTCATCAGACCTACTAATGCAAACTCTTAATTTATCTGTATTAACATTTATGACTTAATTTCTTATTCTGGCCTGCCCCTTGTTTCTTTAATATTACTCCAGTATTAATTATTCTAGTCTCATATTCACAGCTGACCTTTTAGTGAAGACACATTCTGCTCACATTTTAGTCTTCTCTGTCTCATCTGTCAATAGCAAGGCATTGATGTCAGTTACAGACTAACACTGTAGCAGCAAGATGCAAGAAGAAATCTCAGTGGTAAACACTAATTTCTGCTTTTCAGGAAAGTGACAGGTTGTGGAAAGAACAACTACCGCTTCAGATTTTTTTTAGATCCTACTTAGCAAGACACAACTGTCTACTTCTGCCCATAAGGCAGCTTTTTATATTTCCCTGATTTCACTAATCCTTTCTCAGACCTTCTCCTATTAAATTTATTTTCTTGACGAAAGGTGTCCAGAATGGTACACAATATTCCAGATAAGGTCTTAACAACCTTTTGTGCAGTACAGTGGTTTTCATATTGGATATGCTTGGGGTTTTACGCACTACCCAATTAGGTACATTCTGTAATATCTTTTTTCCCATGGGTACAGCACAACAGCCTCAGTGATTCTGTTAATAAATAATGAAAATGGCCCTTTTTATATGATTCCTGCTCTTCCCTATTGAGGAAGTCCTCTCGTAATACAACATTTCTGTTATTATTTGCTAAACTAATGGCTTATATTTTATAATATTAAATGTAGTTAATTGCAGTAAAGAGTTATTTTTAAAGTGTTAAAACAGAATTCTGCAGGCATACTGTATTTTTTTACCTATTCTTAGGGCATTTCTCAATCTCTTCTCCTGAGTTTCTCAATAAGAATATAACCTTATACTCTACAATTTAGCTTATTTTCTTCCTATTTCTAAATAGTTCATTATTGTTTCAGTGGACCTGCACAAGCTTTTGAAATCTGTGTTTACTAATTGCAAAATGACAAGACATTTTGCAATTAGTAAACACAGAATATGTTTGTACTATTTTAATCTGACTTGCATTTTTTACAACAGTATTTTGTAAAAAATAGTCAACAATGTAATACATTAAGTGAGAAATTATACAGTATGCCTGAATTCCTAAATGTCAGTTTTATTACATAAAGTCCTTTTTAACGAAAGTACTTTTTAAAAAAAAATACACCTACTGGTTTTGCTTCAAAACTATGGCTCAGCAATTTAAAACAGAGCTAAAAAGGAATCCTGTCAACAGATACTGTTATTCTGCTGCAGTGACACTCCTGGAACACATTAAAGTTCATTTCAGAATGATTGACAATAAAGATAAAATCTGCATGCTAGCAATAAAGTCTGTCTTTTTGTTTTGCAGACATTACTGCCTAGATAGAAACTGACTACTTGCTTAGCATTATTTGGATTTTTTGGGATTGCATTATATTTTCATATTTTGTGGTGTTTTTTTCTACTGCTGAATACAGTTAAATTTGGTTTAGTTATTAGTGTTTTTTTAAATTCTACTCTCTTTATTATTCACAAGTCTTTTGAACAGATTGTAGAAAAGGCTAGAGATAAGCATTCAAGCTTCAGCTGACCTACATAGATAAGAGTTTAAGAAATCATCACTACCACCATATTTAATCTAGAAAATAGAGGTGTCTTTGAGCAAAGACACTGCTCAGTTTTGTGTCTTGACGAGTCATAGAAGGACGTAAGGGAATCATACTACTTTGCCATAAAGTTAGTTTGGGAGGTATATTAGGAAGCAATCCCTTCTAATTCTAGAGACAGTGAATTGTAACAGAAAACCTAAGAGTAATGCAACCTCTTGAAGGTTTTTTAAGAAAGAGACATAAATCTAATGGGCTGTTGTTGAGATCTAATTCCTTATTTCTCTGATGATTATTTGATATTCCTCCCAGATGCAAAATTCAGTTATTGTGCTTTCTAATTGCTCATAGTATTCAGAAAGTGCTCACTCAAACAATCTTTTGGTATTAAGAGTAAATTTTCTGCATATTAATAGTGAATGTTAAGATTATGTAACATTATCTTTATAAATAGGTATACAAGAGAAAGTGTTCTTATGCACCCCATGCTGTCAGAAAGCAGTTGAATATATGACCAAATCCTTCTCAGTTTCCAGGTGTGCTTGATAAGAGCAGGAGCAGCTGTGACCATATGCTTAACTAGTTTAAATAAGTGAGTTCTCCCGAATGGTGACTCTGAGTGGTTGCTATTACCTTGTGGTGATTAAAGGTTGGAAAGTGCCTAACAGTTACAATTGTACAAATTGGAATAATGAATGATTTTACTTTCATTCTAAATATTCAGTATTCCTGGAATCACAGCCCTGCATTATTGGACGGTCCTGAAATCACAACCCTATTTATTATAAGGATTTTTCAACAAAGCTGCTCTTGCTGTTAAATCCTGATTTCTTTAAGCAGAATTTGGAAGAGAACTGAAAGAGATAATTTTCTTCTGGACTATTTCTTGAGTGGAACATGAAATTTTAATTTTGGAAATAGTGAGTTAGTTAGCAGGGCTATCTTGGACTATATGAAGAAGGGACTTAATTCTCAGTTCCCCAGTAACATTACAACTGGCCATTGCACTCCTTATATGCCATTTTCCTGCTCCTGTCTTTCAGGTAATCACATTCATATTGCCTTCATTTTTACAAATACAAATTAATCAAATTTTGAAACCTTTAAGTTTATTCTGGCTCCTCATATTCCTATTCTCAGGATTCATAAAGACCACCTAGATCTGCACCAGCCTTATTAATTGTGTCTTGTGCTTTTTATCAATTTTTTTTACTTGAATTTTCTAATACTACATATATTTTTTCTTAAATCGACATCTTCATAAAAATAAGATTAATATATCAAAACTTTATGCTGGACCTGCAATGGCATGAATCAATTAGTGTAAATGTTAATTTAACCTCAGATTTGAAGACTGAAGTAATTTCATTTCTAAATTTCCATGCAGCAAACTTATGTGAACTACTTTCACACTCCTGAAGCATGAAGGAGCATTTTAAATCATCAAATAATTTGGTTAGAAAATTACTTCAGGACTTTGGTTGTATCTGCCCCTAAAAACACCTGCCAATGTTGAAGTTAGACAAAAATTGGATTTGACTTGCTATGTAGCTTTTTGTCAAATATAAATTGCTATAATAAGAGATGCTTCATAAATTAGAATAGACTAGAATTACAAGATTATTGCTGATGAAGTACATCTTATTATATTAACAAGTGTAACATTATTCTATTAACAACTGGACAAAAAGCCTGTTGCATGTAGTCCTAGAGTGCATTTTGAGTAGTGTTATTGCCACTTAAAAATGCCTTGTTTTCCCCTTTCAGAAAGGATACACGTTTGTGGCAGAAGCACACACTGGTGACCAACCTGTGGCAGCTGGAAAATGGAAGCTCCGCTTCATCAGTTCCCATAGTCCACTTCCTTTTCTCTCTCGTGAGGCTGTAAATAATATCTACTCTACGAAACAATTTAAGGAGAATTACATACCCAATAAAGAATTTTTACTGTTTAGGTAAGTATTGAGAGAAGAATGGATAACTTCTGGTTTTTGTATGGGTCCTCCCTACCAGAAAGGTATGTTCTTCCTTCTTTCTTAGAAGGGGAGAATGTTGTGTAAATATTTTTTGGGCTATCAAATTTAACATTTGATTAATAAAGTGTTATGTTGTGAAATATTGCCACTCCTTAATGAATAGGTGTGAAGTACACCGACTATGACTTTAAAATCATCACAATATTTTGTATTTCTGTAAGCTCAATTTTATCCACATGCCAATTACTGAAATTCCATAGTACTTTTGGGGATTAAATATATATTGAAATCAAGATTTTGCAGGTGGGGAGAAGACATAAAGTCTCCTAGATTTTTTTTTTTAGCTATAGAGATAAAGCTTTAATTAATACAGGAATAAAACACTTTTTTTCCTGATATATCAGACCAATTTCCATCTTGTAGTGTTGGTAGAAAAATTTAAATATGTTTTATTTTAGCATGCTGATTCTTTTAGGAGAATATATTTAATAAAAATGTGATTTAGTTTTTATGAATCCTTTTTAAATTGATTAAAGTTCGTTAAAATCCCTTCTGAGTTCAGAACTGACTATTACTAAATTGCTGTATGGAAGTTTTTACGCTAAGAAGTACACACTGCACTACAACAGGCCCTGTGCTTAGCAGGGCCACCCCAGTAGCAGCCACTATCAAAGGAGATATCCCTATCCTTTTGAAAGCTAATAATATTTTTTTTCCTCAGGTACTTTTTTACTGATACAATTTCCTAATCTGGCTAATGTTATTCAACAAATACAAGTACAGTAGGAGGTTAAATGTCTATTTGGACATTTGATAAGGCAGTGAAAAGAAAGAAATAGCTAGACACCCCTTTTTTTCAGCAGCAGCACTTGCTTTGTTTGTTGATTCACTGCATGAAGCTTAGCCCATCAGGTTCCAGAAAGACAGTTGATTTGTAACTCAGTTTAAGTTTTTGCTTCCAGTTCAGCACATTTAGGTACTTCCCTAAAAAAGAATGATCAGGTATAGTTGATTATATTGTTATAATTTTTTTGTCTTCCTCTTTAGGTATTTTGTAAAAGTCACAGCACCACATACTATTACATTGCACGTAGAAACCTCTAATTCAGATGTGTTCATTAAACTACAAGTCATAGATAATGAGAAGGAAGTTACGAGTGTCATTGGAAAAGGCTATGCGTTCATGCCAGTTTTTAATTTCTGGGGTAATCAATCACCTCTGAGCTCCCACTGTAAGTATTGCATGCTGTAATTGATAATTTTATTCACTGGATGATATACATTCTTACAGTAACTTTAGATAATCACAGAAAATACTATTTTTCCCACTCTTTTCATTAATCTCTAATTGCTTTGAGATTGAGTGAAATCAGCTACATTTTTGAGCAATGAACAGAACAACAGTGAGCAGAGTTACTGAAAGGATTGATTGAAACAAGTTGTCCAGTCCCATTTTTTTCCTCTGCCTTTTCAGTTTGTATAACTGAGTACAGAGTTTTGCAGATAGTGAAGTAGCTTTTCACTTCCAAAAATTTGTGTGCATATACTTGCCTTGTCCTTGAGAATTTAAATATATTTTACTTTCAATATCTTGCCACTGTTTGATCTTACAGTTCAAAACTTTTGACTGCTAGGAAACTGATGCTCAGACCATGAGACATAGTAGATAATTCACAGATTGCATTGGGCCTTGTGGTCTAAATGTACCATCCTGAGCATCAGTCTTTTTAGAAGAAGCACACATTTTACTGGTTTCTCTTTCATCATATGAGCCCCAGAGTACAAGGCAAAAGACTCTTTAATAAATGATGTAAATTCTTATCCTTAAGAAATACTCTCAATTTTTTATTCTGCCTCTGCTACAGCTTCAGATGATACTCATGGAAATAGGAGACACTGAGGTAGGAGCCACCTGCCCCAGACTTGCAGAGTTGCAACAGAAGATATACATGCCCATTATATTATTGTCAGTTCTTTATCATAGCAACTTAAATCCTGAGAAAACATAACTCATGGGAAGAGTCGAACTTAAACAAAGTTTCACTTGTAACAAATGTATTTAAACCTACAGCAAACACTTTACATACTTTTGGCTGAACAGTTGAATATGAGAAGTCTATTTGCTCAAAGTAAGGCTATATATTTTATTTTATTTTATTTTATTTTATTTTATTTTATTTTATTTTATTTTATATTTTATTTTATTTTATTTTATTTTATTTTATTTATACCAAGTTCAGGTGAAGATTTTAACAACTGACACTCAATACAACAAGATTCCTAATGTCAGTATTTCTTTGTTCTCCAGAAAAGTGTGTTTTCTCAGAATGGGAATAACAAGAAAACACTGCTCTACCATTGGCACAAATCTTGTTAGTTAAGCAAGACACAATTCCTAAATTTGAGACTTTTTCACTACCATACATGTTCTGCCTCTCATAGAATTGATCACTTTGTTGCCAGAAGTTCTCTTAAGTGATGTTATTGTGGAAGCATCACCAATAAAACCTTGTCTCCCTTGCCCTCCAACAGCCTAATTCATCTCCAGAGCTGTAGAATGTCTTCTACAGCTCAAAAACTACATTAAACCAATTGATTTTGGATATATTTACCTCTTCTGAGATGTAGCAGATGACTTGGACCTTGAACATTTGCTTGACAATAAAGGAGTTACGTATTGACTCACATACTGCAAGCACAATTCATTTTGTTGATACAAGCACAGCAGTTGTATAAGCATAGATGGGCAAGTGAATGCTCACAATCCTTTTATTTTCGCCAGTAACAGTCTGATACGATCCTGTCACGACGTATCAAAATATCTTTCAGATATTTGTTTGAATCTGGAAGCAAGGTAGGTAGGAGTTCTTTCTAGTTAGAACTTAGGAAAGCCAAGGCTGAGTATTTTCGGACGTACTAAGAAAAATAATTTGGTGTTACAGCACCACCTTGTGACCATTGCGAGAACTACTGAGGTGACTGTATTTTGGGAAGCTTTTCCAAGTCATTTTTCCTGCAAGGGAAGCAGAATGAGGCTTATGAGGGATTTCACGATTCTAAGCTATTTCATGGCAGGATCATCCTCTGGGAAAACCATTATAGAATTTTTCAATACTCAAGCTCTTCATCTTTAGGAGAGAGGGAAGAAGAGGATAGCTAGGCATTCATGAAGGACAGTTGTAGCCTAAGGAATACAACCTCCTTTGAACTCCACCTAGCTTGATAGGTAGAGGTAAGCTCCTTCAGAGGGCAGTGCACATCTCCTAAAGCCCTGGCACAAGACCTCTTGGAGAAGATGTCACCTCTCTGTTGACTGAGGAAGTACATCTAGTTGGCCTCACTGCTTTAAAGCTACCTTTTTATAAATTTCTTGCACTGGCCCTTGCTAACAGTGCTCAGAGAGGCACCAAAGATCATTCCTGACTAGAAACTTTCATGCAAATATTGCAAATGGTAACCTAAAGGCAATTTACCCAATTAGAAAGTGTCTTTATGTAGTTACTCTTCTATCTGGAATACAAAATGTTTCTTTGCAGCAGTTTTTCTTGCAGATGTAGAAGGATGTTCAAGATTCTGGTCTTTGAATATTGTTTCTTATTCATCCAAATTAACTTCTCAATAGAAATTTCACTTCTGTTGAGTGAAAGCCTCATGATTTTTGTTCTTTCTGATGAAAGACCTAGTAATCTGAATTACTGTGAATTACATCTCCTCTCGCCTTCACAGCATGGAAAGTTCACTGATGCCTGAAAAGCTCAGCAGCATCTATCTGAGTGAGAAACTATTCCCCAGCAATAGGCTTGCTTAGGCATACTTTTTACAAAATAACAGCCTTGGAGTTGCAGCACTCTAAAAACTGGTTTAGAAGAAACCCAGTATTGTCTTCCTTCATGTTTCTCTCTTGGCCAACTTGCCACAGGGACAGCAAGAGAAATAGGTCAAGTGCTAAAGATTCTGAATGTAATGCAGAAGAGCAACTCTTAATTTGCGATTAGAAATTTGATACCTCTTGAAGAAAACATCTCTGCAAGGTCTTATTTTGATTTCCTGACTTCTACTGATTTTCTGAGAAGCAAGGAAGCACTGGCTTATGCAGAGCAAAGATGCAATTGGAAGTAATCCGTGACATTTGACTTTCGTAAGAAATAATATTTCCTGACTCTGTTTGAGTTTCTAGGGCCACATTGAACCTCTGATTGGGAATTTATATTTTGACACACCACCAGTAAATTTAGCCGAATCTGGTCTAATAGTCCTGCCACCTCCTGTGAATTTCCCTGGTTGATTCATCAACACACAGGAAACTGCATTTTTCTTTCAAAGCATTGCAATGGTTCAGTATCATCCTTTGTACAATAAACCCTGGGAAGGGTAAAGCCTCTTGTCCTCAGTGAAGTCAAAATGATATCTCTTTCCCAACTGCTGGTCCAGCTGTCATTAGTGTAACAAAGGTGAAGCTGCTTCCCCAGTGGTTATTCTTTGTCCTTATTCAATTTTCTACGTATCTGAAGATGTTCAGTTTCAGAAATCTCTTTGCTTTCTCTGTAGACCTGCAGGTAAAAGAATATCACAAATTTCAGTGGCATTAGAAGGGCAAACAAATTTATGTTTTCTACTTTAATATTTCTGTGACAGTTCTTTAGAACATTTCTGTTTTCACAGTTTTTCCACATTAGCATCTTCTATAGGTGACAATTATATACACATGTATACATTATCACAAACAGTTTTATAGCTCCTTTCAAGACTGGCTTTTTTTTAAATTCAAGTCAGCTATGATCTTCGTGTCAGGTTGACACAAACAGACTTGATAAGAGGCTTCTGTAAGAGTGAGAATTGCCAGAACTGTGGCCAATGTGCCTCTTCCCTTCATACACTTTTACACAATTTATTAAATTAGGTTAGCCCCAAAGGGATCCCATCTTAGGGCGCACAAGGCTATCTATATTCTATATCTGATGAGTAGCATAGTGCTGTGGTGGTTAGTGCAGGAAAAAAGTGTGGGCTTTGAGGGGAAAATATTGTATGCTTTATAAACAGTAACAATGGTCATATATATAGTCTTTCAAATTTCTCATTATTTACTTTGAAGATATTTGTGAATTGCATGCTTATTTGGAACAAACATAATTTTAATTAGAACCTTGTGAGTATAACACAGCAGGAGAAAATGAACTATGTTAATTCTTTCTGATACTTTCTGAGGGCAGCTGTTTACCTCATATCAGTAATTCATAGAATTTCTGGAGCTTTTTTTGTCATCTTGCAGCAAAATCCCTACATGTTACTCACAGTAGTACAAAGAAGGGTTCAGAAATTGGACGATCAAGAAAAGGAAGTCATAATTCATTAAAGGACAGCAAAAATTCTTCCAAGTCAGAATTGGTACAAGAAGTTCCCACAATATTAATAGAAGATTCTTCCCTCTCGGATGACCTTCAAAGGAATGTTGGAACTCCACAACAAGTAAGAGATTGCTAATGACTGGGATTTTGGAGGAAAAAAAGCAACCACACACCAAACAACAGTGAAGACATATTGCTAACCCCTTTGGTACATGTGGAGATCTTATATCCTGAGGCAAGAACAAGGAATCCAAAATTAAGATTGTTGGTAGCTTTTGAATGAGGTGGTGAAAAAACGATAATATATGTGTATGAATGACTAAATAAGTAGGGAGTTTCATATCAGGGTGATTTACTCTGTCTTTAAATGTTCCTCATTTGGAAAATCCAATTCAAGTATAGCATAACTTCCACATAAAGATCAAAAACTGCCAGAAATTAAATTAAAGTTCTGATGTTTCAATATGAGCTTTATTTGAAATATGGTATTATAGAAGACCATCTATAATACTTTACTAAAGAAACACCTATTTCCAGTCAGCTGCAAGCTTTAGCAACAGACACATAATATCTGCCACTTGAGCCAAGTTTGCCAGATTAATGTCAAACCATGGGTTTTTTCTTGGTATTATTTAGTATTGTTTGTTTATTTTACAGAAATGACATATACTTTCTAAAACAGTTTTTATTTTTCTATCTCCACATATTTATCTGCTGTGATTTTTTCTTGATAATTGAGTTCAATTGCAACAAAATATCCTAAGAAAACAAAAATTATTGAGAAATAAACTCCAGAATTTTTCCTATGACTCAGAACTGGCTTTAGAATTTGGAGAACAATTTTAAATATAGTCATTTCCAATTCAGTTTAGACAGTGTCTAAAACAGCCCATGGACCCTGTCACCTCTACCTCAAATTGAGGCATTATTGAGTGCTAGTTCAAAGGCTCAAAGCCCTGTAGTAGGTCTTAAAATCTAAGACAAAAGTCTTTGTTTTAGTACATGGCATACATAGGAAAGTTACATGGAAATCTTACAGGAATGTAGCTCCTTATTGTATAGCCCAGTTTAGATTTACTCTACAAACACATGAGCAATTGTTTAATTTCACGGGAATTAAAATAAGATCTGTGGAATTAAAATTAATTTTTTAAGCTTCTTGTGAGTGCTGTTATGTGCAAGCTTGTAAATTAATTACGTGTTTTATTTGCTGAATTCAATAGCTGGCAGTTTACTAACCTTCAGGACTTGAATGCTTGCTGTAATTGTTATGTCTTCAGCATGCTGCATTTTCTTTCACAGTCTCACCAGTACACGATACAGGCATTGGTGTTGCATGATAGTTGGTCACTTACTGAGAGTGAGTCTGTGCATGTCCAGGAACTGAAAGAATTGCAGAAAAATGAAATCAAAGGTAGGTTGATATAAGTACATATTTATTTAGATAAATGTACCATGTTATCGATTAAAAAAAAAAAAATTGCCCCAAGCAACATTTTTTCACTGTTTGAGTGAAATAACTAGGCAACAAAGCCTTTTGTTTTGTAGTTCTTAGAAATGAAGTTTGATAGCACGAATCTACATCTTCAGTTTACAAAATATGAGGAAATCAGAGAATACACTGCCAAACTCACCTTCTTAGGGCTCAGCTTTAGGTAGAGATCTGGAACAGAAACATGCCTGCTGATAACTTTAAAAAAATGCACTGGACAAGACAGGGGGGAAAGGCCTGGTTTGGGAAATGTATTGCTTCTGTACTGCTAGGAGAAGAATTTAGCAAGAGGAGAGACAGGAAAGCTCCCATGTACAGTCTGTGTATGTAAGTCAGGAAGGGGACAGAGAAATTAAAGAAGGTTTTGTTTTTTTTATGGATTATTGTAGCATTTCTTCTTAAGGGACAGAAAAAACCAAGCCCAAGACAAATTAAAAACACTTAGAATACTAGTCAGTATTGTGTAAATCAGATAAATGTCTCATATTTGCTTCTTCTTTTACTTGTGGGGTTGACACTAAATTATTTAGATCTGAATTATGTTAAAGTTTATCATGCTGAAACCAACAGCCTGAGAAAGGCAAGGATGCTGCCAGTGCACATTCCCGGGTCCAATCATTTGTGAGGCTGAAGATGTAATCCCACCAAGCACATGCACATAGACACACATCCACACTATGTATATGTGTGTATATATTTATGTATATATGTGTACACACATTGCCAGCTACAGAGATCACAGGCAGACACTCAGAGCACAAACACAGACAGCACCAGCTGCCTCATCCTGCTCTTCCCTCTCTGGCTGGAAAGCATGGAAGTCCCCTAGAGAGACTCTGTATTTCTATAAAGGTGGGTCCATCCACCAGCTGGATTTAGACACCTAATGTGCCCATTAGCTGTTCCTGCATGCCCTACAAGCTCTGAGGCTGCAGCCCTACTCAGCTGCTGGTGCAGAGCATCACACACATACATAGCTGATTCTCCTGTGTTTTCTCCCCTAGGTTCCTGCAGAGCCTAAAATACAAAAATTTCCACCACTCAGTAAATTTCCCATACCATTAATGCTAAGGTTCTAAAACTCAACTTTTGAAATAAGTGATAAGCAGAAACTATTTGCATTATCTGTCCTCATTTACATACACTTGATAATCCCCTAAAATATTTTTAGGATGATTTGGTTTTTATTCACTAGTGGTATGTCTCACTTCATACTGTATTTATATATTTCTTTTTAAATGTCTGTTAAATGTCAATTCCTTGATTAATTTTTTTTTGTTGTTGTTTGTGGGTTTTTTTGGTTTTTGGTTTTTTTTTTTGTTTTGTTTTGTTTTGGTTGGTTTTTTTTAAATTTCTAGTACCCTGGACTGAAGTTAGATTCAGCAGCAGTAATTGCTGACAGATATTATTTAATTTCTTGGGTTTGGGATGTATGCAATATTTGAGATTTTTTCAGTCTTTCTTCAGTTATCATTATGCAACTTTACAAAGATGTATCTTGACTTACTAAAGTCTCTAGTCAGTTTTAGTAGCATTTGAGGAGCTATGTCATGTAGGCTAACAGGCTTGCACACAGCTCTTCTAGTGATTTCACCTGCTTCTAGTTTGCTGTGTTCTTTACCATATCATCTTTTCTTCCTAGATGTTTCCATTTATTCTCTTAATTTTCCCTGTGAGACTGTTTCTTACAATAGGCATCCTATTACATCCTCTTACCTTTCTGAGTTGGCTTCATAGTGACAGCTTGCACTTGACCCATCAGTCATGCTGCCCGTGTGTCTCCTGTTACACACCTTCACCATGGTCTGTAAAACTGCAGGTCAATGGAGACATTTAATCTCTTAAATTTCTTCACTAATTCTCAGCTCATATCACTGAACCTTGTCAATGTCATGAGTATTCTCCTGTTCAATTCAAGGTAGCAGAATTCCAGTTCCTAGCTTCCCTTCTCCATGTTAACTGATGCTCATTTCTAGTCAAACAAACTTAAGTCACAGTTGGTGATAACAAGCACTTCTTCTCTTGGGATTGTTTTAAAATGGTGTCATTTTTTGTGCCCTGTCGCTGTTGAGCAGCTAGCAGAGTAATGAAGGCACCAGTTCTCAGTTGCAAGAAGGAATGACCTTTATTGTTTTGATTTTATCACATATATAGAGTTCTCAAAAGTCACCCAGATTGGTGAGTCAGAAGTCTTCCCCCAGGCCTGATTGGCCAGGCCTGCACTGCCCAAGTTCTGGGACACTGTTCCAACAACATCCAAACTTTATCTTTATTTATAAAACACAAGAGAATTTCTCATGGGAAAAAGCTGTGCTAACCACAGTGCCCTCTTATAATTGCTGCCTTTCAAAGTAATCCAAATCAGTTTTTATTCTCTTAGTGTTTCTGTTTGTACAAGGATACCAACAGATTGCCTAGGCCATCAGCAGAGTTTAAAAACAACTGATACCAAAAATTTTAAACACCAATACTCACCTATTAACTACTTAGTATTTGTTTTATGTACGCCTATTAATAGCAATTTTCCCCCAAAATACTAAACTTTATAGTTTAGTATTATAATTTAGTTGTAAATTCTATAGTTTATAATTATGGGGGTAAACCAGAAAATTTAATCTTTTTTCTGGTTGTGAACTAGTCTTAAACTGATTTGAAAACTGGCCTTTACCTTTTAAAACTTCCAGCACTAGTTGTCAAACACAAAATTCATATAATAATAATGTTGGTGTGTAACCAAAAAAGTATTGTCTCACCGTGTGATATTTAAGAACACCTGCAGTGAGCCAGGTGAAAAATTTCTGCAACAAATTTTCCCCGTTTCAAGTATCCCCTTTTCATATAAGCCAACAGTGCCATCTGGAGTTAATTTTGTATTAAAGCTAATTTATCGTGGCAAAAGCATTTGTATTAAAATCTACTAAAGCCTTTTACACTAGTCTCCCTTTAAATGAAGACCCATGCTATTACACTATTTATATTCACCAGTATTATAAATATTTATTTAGAGCATTTTTGAAGAAAGTAATTTCTCTGGTGTACAGATGCTATGATAATTTTGTATTTGTTGATGTTTGTACTTGTGAAAAGAACTGTGTTATCAAAAGTTACTTTGTGAATAATACTTAGTCCTATTTATTATATATGAAACCCTATTAAATGTTTCATTAAGAGCCCATTGCACAAACAAAACATTAAAAAGGTATTAGCCAGGAAAACCTGAGTAGTCAGAAATTAGAAAATGACACATAGTTTATTTACACAGGTTTCATTATTTTCTCTTTTTTCTCTTTTCTTTTTCTTCCTTCTACTGAGAACTGTTACAGAGAAAGTCTTCAATGGAAAAATAGTAAAAAAAATGTAAGATCAAGATCATAATTCTTGTGTAAAAGGGGAACAACTAGGAGGCAATCTTGCAGCTGCTAGTACCATTTTCAGCTGCTTGATTGTGTGAACAAAATCGTTTTAAGGCTTGCCTTGTATATAGGATTTTCAGCTATTATCATTTTTAGTTCTTTGGTTTTCTTTTTCTTGTAGTAAGATTATAAGTTTTATTATGCAGCTTGCACAACCCCATGCTGACTGCAGCATGGATTTTACGTATTGCCTTAAATCAAGGGTATGAGGTGTTGATGAGAGAAGGCTGTCTAATCAACTGGGAAAGCAGGGGGAGATAGAGTTCCGAGCCCAGGTGGTAGAGGTGGGTTTGAAAAGGCAGGACAGGCAATATGCTTTGGAATGTTCCTTTTTATCCTCCAGAGCTGTGAAAGTTTTTCCCACAGGAGAACTTGCTGGCTCGTGCCAAGGAGATGATTCCATGAGGTGTTTAAGATCTTTATCTCTTTCCCAGCTTGCCTGTCAGTAGTGATTAATCACTTGCCTGGTGTTCAGTGAACAAATAGTTCAGAGGATACGTGATGGTGCTGAAGATCCCTAAGCTATGCTCTAACCCCATGCTACTACTGCAATCATATTGTTGGTTTGCTCTATCCTGCTGTATTTGTTCTGTAACTTTAGTGTCTGGATGAGCTCAGCTTTGGAAAGATTTTTTGACATTGCCATCGGTTGAGAATCCTTCTGAGGGTCCAGACAAATACAGGAAAAGCAACATCTGAACTCAATCTTTTGTTACCAAAAGCTGAAAATCCCGCATGGGGCGACTAACAGTCAATACTAGGAAGTACTGGGTAATCCCACTAAATGCTCAGAGTCTATTTCAGATAGCAGGAGCATGATATCTTCTCAAAGAAAGCTTCAAAAGATTCCTCTGTATTTTACCTATGAATAAGATAGATACCCTGTAATTTAAATTTCATAAATCAGGAGTAGCTGTCTATCTTGCCTAAAAAAGAGAATTGATGTATCTCAATCTGAAGCTGAGTTTCAGCTAGGAATCATTCAGTGTAATTGTTTAGCTTGTCATAGACAGGACATCAGACTGGATGATCACTATGGTCCCCATTTGGCATTAGACTAAATGAATTTCTGAATAAATAATTGAAGAGCAGTAGAGAAGCTAATTTTAAAGTTGCTGTCAGCTGTGTCATCACTGTCAGCCTATGTGATGCTGAAGCTTTTCTTGGTGCCATATAGATAGAAAAACTGCCTCTGAGAGTTTGTGATGATTGATGCATAAGCTGTGAGCTGGAATGGCCTTTTACTTTCTGTATCATCTGCCTACCTTTCTTCTTACAAAATGCCATACAAAGGATTTACCTGCCTTTGCCCTTAGAAAAGCCCCAAGTTGCTACTCACATCCCCCTTAGGATCAGAGTGGGCAGCATGCCAAAATGCAGTCACTGCCCCCTCCAGGCCTGTGGGGATACTGCTTGCTCTGCTGAGGGAGTGGGAAGGGCTGGGGGAACCTGGACAGTGCAGTGCATGGGAGAGCTTGGAGATCTCAACTTAATCTTGCCTGAGCCTTAATGTGTGGAGTTAAAGTAAGTTACCTCATTCTAGCCCTGTCATTTCTTATGCTTGCTTGTTCTTTACTAACTTCTCAAGGCATGCTGTAAGTTCAGAGCATCAAAATGTTAAAATTCAGAGTCACTAAATATTTATAGCAACCAGGCAAAACTTGTAGTATTCCATGACACAGAAAGTCTTTGTCTAGTATCATTTAGCTAACCACACTGAATGTCTTTTGAGTGTTTGTGTAAACAATAAATAATTTATCTCTAAAATTAATAATTCCTTGAATAATGCATGTACACCAGCCTGATTTATGGTGCTAAAATGTTATGATAATGTGAAATTAGAGGGAAAGCCATTTATATAATCATTTTATAACTTTGAATTATGTCATCACTATTTGTTTTATATTTGCATTTCCTCCAGAATTGCTTTAGTATATTCAATATTTGTGGAGACCACTTTAATTTTTGCTTTCATTCTTTAATATATGGCTTGGTAGCACTGAATCAATTTAAGCTTTACACTTTGGTGTCATTGGACAGTTTTTAATTAGCATGAGGAGATAAGAATAATACCATTTCTAGATAAACACATGTACAATGTATGATGTAATACACACATATACCATATAATATATATTTGTATGTGGAGTTACATGTGCATTATAAATATGTTTCTATATATTTAATATTTACAATTTTATTTAGCTATATAACCTCAGCCATGACATTGTAGATCTCATCCAAAGCTCATTAATCACACAGCACAGTGATTTGTCCTCAGTGGAAAGAAATTGAAAAAGCACTAAGTGAAAGATACCTTAAAAGCATTAAGTGCAAGATATCTTATTATTATCATCAGACTGTGAAACAGTCACTCATATCCACTTTTTTTCTGAGAGAATTCCCCTATTTTACTGTATTGGCTAAAGCTAGGTTTCTAGCACTTTTCTCAATGTTTCAGGCAGTAGGAAGGTGGAAGGAAATGGAGATTTCATGCTCAGTTTTTTTATCTTTCTCATACTGTTTTAGATTCGTCCCTGGTTGTTTCAACTGACACATTCCTTATGCTATTAAAGTTAAATGCTATTACAGGCTTTATTTATTAATTTATTTTAACAAGAATATGACATGCAATAAGTCTTGTTTACAGCTCTCACCAGCTAAGACATTGCAGAATAAGTGTCAATTTCAAATGTCAATTCTCAGTATCATTAGTTCAAACATATGGTGTACATATGTACTGATAATATAATTAATTTTAAATGTTCTCAGATAGTCCTGACAATGACAATTTTATGTTTCTTAAATATGCATCAAGTCTGAAATATGTTTCTTTGCCTTAACTTCCTTGCATTTTTGGTGGGGTGTATCTACATTCTCAGTTCTAGATAGTCTTAGGATTTGAGACAATAAGAACATTGACTTTATCTGTTTCAGACTTCTTACCTTCCTGGTGCATAACAAACACTGACAGAGATGGTATGAGATTATAGAAGGGAAGTAAGAGTCAGGCTGTGGTTCCGTACATTGCTGTCTTTATACTGACCCATACACAAGGCAGCAATGCAGGCACCATGGCAATCTCTCAGTTAAGCCCTGGGTAAAGTGCTAGTTAGGACAGATAAGGCTGTCACAGTATGTCCACCCTGTAAGTCTGTTTTTAGAAGTTGTTTTGTTCCCGTATTCTTGGCAGTACTTGAAAGTGTCAACTAATTAACTGGCTTTCCTTTGTCTCTCTGTATGGCTGTTTTGTGCTGTTATTCCACTCTGGGTTTTATATGGGGAATTATGTTTATGGATAACAGTGATATTCTCTAATTCATCATGCATTAGACTGACATCTGAGTAATACACAGGGGAAGGGATGAGGAGCAGAGCTTTCCCCTAACTTTCCCTTCTTTTGAAGTAAAAAAGATTCCACATGCTCCTATATCAACCAGAAGATCAAAAGTATTTGAGAAGGCAGAACATTTCCACAAAGAAAGAGGAACACATGAATCTCAGGTGAGAACAAAGCCAAAGCCTCAATTCGTTGAATGTGCCATCCTTGTGATGAATATAGATGTATTCTGGGGTCTGCAGATCAGTACTACTAGGACTTCTAATGTCCCTTGCATTTCTCTATACCCTGCTTTGCAACCTTTCTTTTTAGCTTTACACCTGAGAAAGGTTGAATTAAAAGGGTTGAATGTGAAAGATGTACATCCTGGAGTTAGAGATAAAATTTGCTCATTTCTTTGTTTATATATAAAGGAACTACTGGTTGCTCCTTTTGTTGGTGTAGTTTCTGTCTCTGCTGAAAGCTTACTAAATTTCATGTATTCACTATATTTGTGTCCCATTAGTCCCTCACTGTAGTGGCTTTCATGGGTTCCTAAGAAGATGAAGTAGGTCTTTCTGCTGTAGTCAGTTCCAGTCTCATATATCACAATTGTCATTAGCATGCAGACATACAGTGGCAGAAAAATTGGTATGTACTGCATACTTGGAAGGTCTTCTCTCCTGAGGTGGGATCATCTGAGTGTTCTGTGGCTAACTGATAGGCTATTGCCAGCCTTTATTCCTTAAAAGGAATAATTGACATTATTGGTTGCAAACGGATTAATGGGAAGCAGTGAAGGAACTGACAGCTCCTTGTTTAATGGTGTGGCTTTTGCTGGGAATTTTGCTGTGTCACGGTGTGTAGTTCAAGGAGAGAACCACAGAGTCTTTCATTAAGAAATCTCTGTTGATTTTTTTGCTGACTAAACTTGCTGCACAGCAGACTTCCCTGTGATTCATATCCACAACTAATTATACAGAGTTCTGGTATGGTGCTTTACACTAGAGATGCTGGGATGATGGTTCTTGGGAGTCCACTACTAAAACAGATACAAGCTGTGATATGGAGCCCTTGCAGATAAAGAAGATGCCCACTTTTAGTCTCAAATAACAGCTGAACCCCTAACACTAGTTCTAAGTCTTGGGCTTAAAGCTTCTTCAGATGGTACAGTTTCCAGAAATACATGCAGCACAATATCTTATTTGTTGGTCAGACAGCAGAATAGTCTCCTAGACTTCAGGCCCTGTTTATCCTGTGATTCTGGAGAAGCCATGTGTTTAGGTGTTTTAGAGACTTTTGGAAGTGATTGGAAAAGAACCTTGTAAGACAGAGCAAGGTTTATTTCTATGCAAAAATCCCACTTGAATATAATAAGGCTTCTAGTACAGAAGCTTGTGGAATGAAGGAAGGGAAAGGGGAGGAAAAGAAAAAAGCTTGGCAGGGAGATAAAACAATTGCATGAAAATAACTACAAAATATTCTTGTTCAGAAGAACTGGGAGTGTGGAGCATGCTATATCAGGGTGGAGAAAAACATGTAAACAAAAATACCTCGAAGAGCTTCCAGGCATTGCAAAGTAATCTTTCTTTCCTTTGGCAGCTTCTGTTTGTGTCATAATGCATGTCAAAGTCTGTCAATGTACAATGTATATCAGTCAGAAAAATGGCCAATATACAAAAACATGTCTTCATCCTAAAGAGTGGTAATAGATGTATACATACCAGTGACTACATTATATTTATGATACTTTCAGCAAGCAGCTTTAAACACACCCTACTGGATTTTAAGCATAGTTAGTGAAGAGAAAGACGCAGATGCTCTGAAGATGAAGAAAGACACACGGCGAGCAGATGAGATCATAGCCATGAAACAAGCATGGGAGTCTGCAGAGCCAGGGAGAGCTGTCAAGGTAATATCAGAGTGCTATCTTTGCAGTGGTGTTTCTTCACAGGTTCCAGGAGTTGTCATGATGGTAGAGCAGTTGCCACAACAGAAACCTGACTTCAAAGGGCTGTTCTCTTCACCACTCTGTGAAAGACAGGAGATTTTACAGTTTAAAGAATTAAAAGTGATTATGTGCCTGAATTCTGGGCAGGAATCCAGACCATCTTCTTCAGGCTTCTGGAGATCACTGAGACTTTAGATTCTACTTTACAAAACACAGAAAAGTTTTTCCATAGAAAGCTACTGCTACACATTTGCAAAGCTGCCATTTGTGACAAGTGTAATGTTTAGCATGAGCAGATTCTATTGAGAATTACACTGCTATAAACTTGCCAAAAATGATTTCTCCTGAAAAAATGGCACCTGGTCATATCAGTACTCAAATTGTCCCTTGCAGCCAGGATTCCAAATTAATTCTGCACTGCAGGTTCCCCATGAGGCTGTACATGCTCTGTAAGAATTCTGTTTTGGAGAAGCAATACTGATTTAGTTGCCAGCTGTGTCTGGGTGCTTTTGACATGACATATGCTTAAGATGGAAAAATAATATGTGTTCTTTCTAGCAAAGTGAAAAGTAGCAGTGCTGATTCAGAATTGGAAATATCATTACCAAAGAAAAATAAAAGAACAAAATTCAGTCTTCAAACTCACCTGACAGTCATTCTCTATCACCACCAATACCATTGCCCATTGAGGGATACTCAACCAGAATCCCCAGGTCAGAAGCAATTTGTCTTTTTTATATTACTTTTCAGAAACGAACCTCCAACACAGTTCTTCCCAGTTAGACTCTCAGATTTTCTCAATTCTTTTTAAAGTGTTCCAAGCTCAAAACTTTTCCTGACACTACTCTACTAAATTCTGAACTAAGGAGATGCAGCTCTGCAGCTTTGATTGGTTGTGCTGGGACTGAAAATGCAAGTACAGCCTCCTAAAGATTAGCTGGAAATGAATCCCCTTTGATGTGTAAAGGCTCTTCAGAATCTGGTTCTACCACTGTTACCTTTTTTGATCAGAAAATCAACTGAATTGCAACTACAGGGTCCCATTTTTAAGGCCCCTTAGGTCTGTGACATTTTTTTAAAACAGCTATTGTTAAGAAAATTGCAGCAACAACAGAATATGCTAAAACATGATCTAAATTGTGCTAAGGTGCTCTATCCAGATTAAGTAGCTTCCCCTCTCCTTTCTTCTTGATAACCCTGGTCCAGTGTAGGCCCACTCCAGGGGTCACAGACCCTCTGACTCTGGAAATTGTGGGCCTGACTCCAGGCTTACCAAAAGCCAAAGGGCTTCTCTGTCCATTGTGGCATTCAGCCCTTAAGAGAATGCCCAGCGAGCCAAAGTCACCTTCTGAAAAGACAGAAGTGCTAATGTCTGGTTTTGGCATCAAAGGTAATTGAGTCTGAAAGGGTCTGTACCCAAACGTCCTATTTTTCAGGAGGAAGTCTAAATCATCAGGCTATAGGAGCTCCTAGGATGAAGTCATAGTTCCCTAAGGAGGTGTAGTAGCCATATATTCAACTATACAGTTTTTGTTTTATTTTTAATCCAAATAATATTTCAAACTGCCCAGAGATCAGTGATTTCCCAGTGTTTCATTAGACAATGATCGTTAGTGTAAGTGTGCAATGTCTCAGGACTGATGCAGTGGGATCCTGGCATCTTTTCTGATTGCAGCACCAAGCCGACTTGCACATTGCACCCTGCTGTTAGGTTTTATTGGAGACTTATAGAATTCTACTTTTGAAAATTCTTTGGGATTTAAATTATGCAGAGGAAGTTTTCTTATCTGGATTAAAACTTTGATCTCTAGGCTTTTCAGGAACGTGTGCGTTTTATTAACAAGCATGCTGGGAGAGGTTCAGAGGAATCCATAGCTGAGGCTGTGACTGCTGACTTAACACCTGGTTCAGGAGAAACAGGTAAGGGTATAACTTTCTATGTCTTCAGTTCAGCATGTTCCACTCTTTAGGAAAGATTTCTGCATTTCGTGCTGCTAGTAGGTGAATAGATCAGCCCTCATAAAGATGTCCAAATTTGCAATGGTACACTTGATCTCTATCCCCTCTTTGTTTTAATTGTTTCATTGTTCTATTGCCAGACACAGATGCAGCCCCACAGCTCTTGGAGGCTGCCAAGTTACCCTTAAGCAAACTTCAGGTCATCCTTCTGTAGTAGAATTCTAACCCCAAATTAATCCAAATCTTTTGTAAGTTCAGTGGAAAATACGTTCTCCCTCAATTCCAAGTACCAGAGTTTGTTAGTGTAGAAATGCTAGAAATGTGTTTAGCAGCTGAAATAGCATGTCAGTAAGAGCCTAATACATCTAATGTTCATTCTCTTTGCATTCATGCAAACTGTTCATGGAGGTGTCAAAAAGTGCATACTGAGTAGCGTCGGCTTCTTGGCAGATTCCATAAGTGCTGTCTAATTTCATTTAGGGTTTACAACATCTATGGATTCTTCATATGTATTCCCTGTTAATTTCTGGACTCTGATGAAAAGTTGAACTGGGTGCAAGGCTTCAAGCTGTTTGGGTTTTTTCCCTTCTCTGAATATGCTGAGATCACACCATCACAAAAAGGAAAGAGTAAGACCCAGTCTGATTGTGACAATATCTGGTCATGGCTCATGTGCATGGAACTAGAACCTGTGACCAGTACATAACTATAGATTAGTATTTTTCCTTCCTGGTAAGTAATCCTCACAGGAAAGGTTCAGAACTTAAAGTGGAATTAATCCTCACCTAATGCCTTAAATACAATATTGGTTACTTGAAACAATATTATTTCCTCTAAGTTACTGGCTAAGAACTTCAAAATTAATGGTTCTCCACCTAGATCTTTGTTCTAAATTAAGCATTTAGAGTCATATATAAAGTCTTACAAAGTAAAGAGTGACACCTCAATGACTTAAAGTTGTTGTGATTCTATTCCACAGAGTGCAGCAATTGGCAATAAAGTGATTGAACATTTCTGTAATATTCAGTATCTTAATGAGGATTTTATGTTCTGGAGAATACTGTTCTGATGGGTAGTCTAAGGCAATTCCAAAGATCAAAGTCACCCTTTGAGACCAGCAGAGAAGGCTGGTATATTTGTCTATGTATAGACAGTAAACATTTTTTTGATGCTCAGAAACCTCTTTCTATTTTCATGTGAAAATTCCAGTAATATTCTTAAACATTTCAGTTGCTTACTGCTATAGGTAGGGCAATGAAAGAGTTTTTTATAAAAGAAAACTCCTGCATTCATTATTAAATCTCATCAAATTTCACAAGTATTTTCAGCACATTGAGACAAAATGAAAGAAGGAAGCATTGAAATATTGACAAAGCATCTCAGCCCACTGCCATGCTTAATATCAGATGTGTCATTGTATTGGAAGAATGTTACAATAAAACATAGCACAGTTACTATCCACATGGTTAAAAAAAAAAATCTAAGATTTCAGAATACCAATTTTACTATTTCATGGTTTTTCTTTAGACTGGTATTTCTTAACCTTAATCTCCTCCCTGAAAGGGAATATAATTTTTTTAAACTACAGCCAGGACTGGAAAACTAGATTTTTATTGATTTTTTTAAATAAAAAATATGATTTCCAGAAGTTGTTTTTATATTTTTAGGCACGGCAAATTCAATGTTCTGGCTTAGATTTACAAACTTTTTTGAGTAGAGTGGATTTAGCTAAAATAAATACATTAGTTTCATTCTGGTGCATGTGGGGGTTTTGCAGCATTTTTGATTCTATCCTAAGTGTTGGAAATAGAAGGGCAGAAATATTATATCCTCTCCAGCCCGTATTCTCATCTAATAATGTATTTTGCAGAGCCAAAGGAAGAAAAAAATATATAAGAGTTTAGGTGGAGTTGCCTAGCGTAATCAAATAACCAGTTTAATCTGTCCTATTTTATATTTTCTTTCCACAGGAAAGCACACACCACAAATAGCTATTGACTCAAGATTACAAACACAGCAAAAAAAATGGGAGCTTATAGACCTTAAACCTTTCATGAGGTAAACTGCCCTAACATAATAAATGTTATTTTGTCAATAAAGACTGTTAAAAAGTCTTTTTATCTCCATAAAACAGGAGATGAATCACTGTGCTGCACGTAATGAGTATGTGACATAAACATTTGAAGAAAGTGAGTGTTCAGGCAAATATGCTTATTTCAGTGCTCATCTTGAAAGGAGTATTTCCAGATCATAGGATATTCTGAGATGGAAAGGACCCACAAGATCATCAAGTGCTGCTCTTAAAAGAATGGCCCATACAGGGATTGAACCCACAACCTTGGTGTTATACACACCACACTCGAACAAATCTTAGGGTCATAAGAAATTTGTGAGGATCTTATGCTAGTTTAAAATAACACATTTACCAAATGTATTTCATTTAATAATAGTTAATAGCTAAAACAATTTTATTAATTCTATTTCTCATTCAAAAGAACTATATTCTTTAGTACAAGTGTTGACATGAATTTATGGAGCTAATTTACACGCACCTGCTTATTTGCTATGCTTCAGCTAGAACCCACTTTATGCTAAAGTCCATTTGCATTCAATGTCGCATTTTTGCGTTTCATTGATCTTCAAAAGATTTTTAAAAATGCGTAAAGAAATGCTCAAGTTTAATTTTAAATTGAAAGGGAAATTGGTATTATATTGAAGTGAATAGCAAGCAAAAAAAAAAAAAAAAAAAGACAAACAGATACATTGCATTTGTCTCAATGCAGAACTGTAATACCAAAAACTTCTGAAAATGTATTCCTTGCAAATTAAAAGTGAGTATCACATGTAGGAGTTCTTTAATATGCTCAAAGATTAGCATGACTTTACAAATAGATTTAAAGTAGACACTCAAGTATAAGAAGACCTGGCCTCAGGAATGGATTTTCGTATTGATGTTATATATAAGCAGAGAAAAAGTGACTCCTTAGCCATATCTAACCATATGATGGTGATGTTGCCAAATATAAGCCAAATACATGCATAAAGATGTTAAGCAAAATAGACAACAACCAAAATTGTATTTGGTATGAGACTGTTTTGTATTTCCTTCAGAAAAACAATGCCTGAATCTGTGCTGATAAATGAGTCTATCATTCAACAGCAACGGAAACGTAAAGAAGAAAAAATCAACCATTTTAGGCAACTTCGAAAGGTGGCTTTGGAACAAAGACAAAAGGAACAAAATGACAGAATTTTATTGAAGCAAAATATATTTCAAATGTATGAGAACCTGCAGGTATGTTTTCAAGATTACTTTTCAGTTAAATACTACTGTGATGTCCACCACTAGTTTGAATATCCTGATCAACCATTATCAAAACTTTTGTAATCAGTACTAGTAATTCAAAAATGTAAACAAGCTGGAAATTTCACTTGGGCAAAGGTTAAAATGAAAAGCTCTGAAGTGAAAAAATAGTAGTGCATAACATCCATAATATGATGTTCTTAGTACTTTCTTTATACTCTCTTTGCAACTATTTTAAGAATATCACCCTGAAAGGATGGTTATATGTCAGAATAAACTGACCAATTGACATACATGACCAGATGTTTATTAGGTAAAGCATCTCCAGTTTAGCTATTTTTCTGGTTATAGAATTGCTTCAAGCTTTTCAAAAAGTATTAAAAAAGTTATACAGGGGGATAAGTTGTTCTTAATGTGTCTCAGAGTAAAGGTAGAGAACCCAGTTTTCTTAGAATATGCATGATACCAGCAAATGAAGAATCTGGATTATTAGTCCTCAGAAAAACATGTCTATAAGTAATAAATTTGGTAGCATTAGGGTAGGATCCATTGTGAAGATTAATTTAGCGAATGCATTGCACATGAAATTGATACAAATATCTTACCAAATTGGGTTAACTGTTGAGCATCAATAGGAAAAAAATTATTTGTTACAGTGGTGATACAATAACAAATATCAATCAGCTGGTGAATATTCAGAGTTCTCAAAACTGGATAAGAGACAGTAAAAATAATTTTACATTCAATCAACATACTTAGAGAAATCTCACTTGAAAACATCTCCTTAATTAGGTCCCAGACGGCCTGATTTATATTACTCAACTACAGGTCAGCAAGGAGCCACAGTTCACTAGCAGTGCCTGATCCTAATAAGGATGCAGGTCCAGATTTTCAGATATTGCTATGATTTTGGATGGTAACTGATTGTATATTGGAAGGGAAAATTTTTCACTAAAGTAGATCCTCGAATCTTTCTAGAAAGTATTTTCGTTAAAAATGTTTTACAGTATTGATTTAAAACAATAGTTTCTTGTGCTGATAAGCACTTTTGCAGTGCTTTTTCATCTGTAGACCACAAAGAACTATATAAAGGTTTCCAGGTATCCCCATTTTCCAGGATGGAAACGGAATAGAAAAAGTATTCAGGTTTGTTGAAGTCCCACTTGCCCTAAGTCTTGTTGAAGGTCATTGTGATTTAGGCTCCTTTAGCCTCTTAAAAGGCAAAAACTCCTAAGTCATTTCATCATTTCTGTCACCTAGTTTTTAACAGACTTGTTTAAGGCAGCAAAGCAAACCAGTAACTGAAAAGGGACAAGATCCAGGTGGGTAACTAGTCTGTTGCCCTATTCTCCTTTCACACGATTAGCTTATTATGCCAGCAGTTTAAAAAGGATTTTCCTGAACTTTCTCTTCTTCTTGGTGAAAAGACTGACATATAGCTGTTTCCTTTGAGAAATCAATGAACATCCATGTAAAAAGAAAAGGAGAGATGCTCTCCCTGTACTTACAGAGTCACAAAATGAAACAGACCAGGAAGGATGCAGTTGCTTGTGATGAAATCAAGATTGATGTGTTGAGCAGGGCAGTATTGCTGTTTGTTTTTGGCTAGGCATCCTTAGATGAAACACGAGGCAGAGTTTACAGCATTCGGGAAGCATACAGAAATCAACTGCTGGAGGAAGAGCGCAGAAAACAAGAAGAACTGGAAGCTCAGGAAGCAGCACTGCAAGGAGACCGAAAGAAAAAGAAAAAACGGTAAAGGTTTGGGGAAAAAAAGCATAATTGCTATTGCTATTGAATTGTACTTAAATGTTTGGGAAAGAAAATTCATATGCAAAGATAGGAAAGAATATTTATTACTTTCAAGTATTTTTGGCAATTATATCCCATTTTCTCTTTGCCTGTTGCTGGTGAAAAAATTGATTTAGTATTCTTTTTCTCAAAGTGTTTGGTATTTTGCTTCTCACAAAGCTACTTGCTACTATTGAAGTTTATATGTTTTACTGGAATAACTTTTACAATAAAATTAGTATTCCATTCAGACTCTTCTCTCAGTGTCTTTCGTCTTTTTTTCCCCAATCAAAACAGAACTAGTCAAGAATGAATCAGAGTTGAGTCAGTGAATGTAACCTGTCAGTTTTGAAAGTCATTTGACCTGACTCCTTAAGTGGACGACAATTTGTGGAATTTATCATAATTAAAATAGCGGTTGACCACACTTTTCATATGCTGGCATTGGGAGACTTGCCAAAGCCTTATTGAGTAGGCATTCACAAGCTTTCTATGTACTGTAATATTTTTCCCTTCCATCATTCTCTTAAGTGTTTTGGAATCTCACAATAACGCTCTGTAGTGACAAACTCATGGCACAACGTTCCAAGACTTTTTAAATACACCTTAAAATCCTATTACTCTGTTTATCTTTCCTAAGCTATATTTTCACCATGCTACCTTTGCTCAAAGTGACTAATTACAATAGACTCTCAGCTGGAATTTAAAAATGTTTTTTAAAAGTAAATCAGTGTGGGAATAAAGTGGCAATCACAGGCTTTTTACACAAACTGTGAAACATTTCCTCTAAGCTCTTATTTCCATTATCATAGAATTCCTGTATTTGTGGATTTGTCATCAAACACAATAGAGCTATCATCACAAGCCGTTGCCCTATCCTTTCTTTCCCAAAAAAACACTCACAAGCTATCACTGTACTCAAAGACAATGACCAAAACTGTTACAGTGGTGAAAACTCTCTAGAAGAGACAAAGAATTCTTCATGTATGTAGTCACAGGCAGAAGTTTGAGAAGTTAGACTAAGAATGTATTGTATACATACAATATGTCCAGGATGTCCAAAAGCATTTCATCATCTAGGCAAGGTAAGAAACCATGACACTCACTCATTTGATGCAAATCACAAGAAACTTTATCCTTTGCATTCTGGCCACTGCTACTGGCAAGCCATTGCCTTTGAAACTTGCCTTTCCCCTGTATCTTAATGACATACCAGATGTTCAGCTTCTGTTGGTTTTGCTCACCTCTCTTTTATCCGTACCTCACTATTTGGTTTGAACTTGACTCACTCCTCTCTCAGTTCTGTGATGTCTGTGCTTTGTACATCATCACACCTACACACCTGCTGTGATGCCCATGCCTCCATTCGGCCTCCTTCCTCCCATAAATCATAAACTAAATTAACTAGCTTGAGCTTTTGTGTTTGAAAAGGAAGAATTGAAACCAGAGTCTTAAAATTGCATTGATGATTTTTATTTCAAAGAGCAGGAACTAAGTTTTGCTTTGACCCATACAGGCTGCAAATAAAAAGCCTGTCAGTCTTTTGCTATAATTGCTCTTTGTCCTCTCTATTTTGAAATATGGGATATACTGCTTCATAATATTCCATCTTGTTTCCATGGCAATAGCACGTGTTGGTTGTCTTCTTATGTGAATCTCTAATGAGCTTCTGTAGAGGAAGATCAAGTTGAAGTTCTGTTCTTCATGTCACTGCAAGCACTATAAAGACATTCTATTGTAAAAATCAATCCACCTCTAAAAGCCAGCATTATCAACATCTAAATGTCAGAAATTCAGCTAATAACCTGCATGATCACAACCCATCCCCACATGTAATCAGCTATCAACTGACTTAAACTCTGGCACAGTGTACTCAGATCTACATTATCAAATCTTGCTCTGATGTCAAACATAATTCTAAGTTTCATAATTTTCTCATTTTGAGGAGTAATGTGGCATCGTTGAAATCAGCTGTGTGGTTTGTGAAAGTCTCCATTGGCTCTTTTATCATTGCAATGCAGATATGATGCAGGTGTGAATTACTGTCACGCTGTTTAATTGCATGTACTTTGGAGTGTGCAATGTTTTAGGAAAAGCACAGTAATAGTTTTACTAAATCCCTGTGCATATTCCAGAAGAACAAAATATTCACTTACCTCGTAATGGAGCTTGGAAGAGAAAATGTCTTGTATAGGTTGTGCCAAAGAATTTACATACATTGGACCAGAAACAAACAACTGATGACATTTCATATGCATCAGTTTTACACCAACAAAACAGCTTTTTACATGGCGTACTATATTACAGGCTAAGTTAGTGGGGAAATATGGAAAAAACTATTTCAAAACAGCTATCTGCAGTAAGTTAAAGAGCCATTGTGTTTAGCACTTTACTGTAACGAAAACAAGAAAAACCATATGTTGTGTTTTAACTGATAGGATTGTTTCCCCAGTTTGTAGACCAGGTTGCCCAATAGTCAAATTATTGACTATTGTGTTCACATGGGTAAAATATGTTTATTCTTTTGCCCTCTAGGAGTAAGACAGCTTTTAAGTATCATAATTTTATAGAATTTACTGTCATAAGAGTCCTGGAATTTGGATAGTCATGAGTCCTGCTTATACATAGCTTGGACAAACAGAGCCAGATTCTGTAGGGGCATAAGGACAAACTTGAAATTATGTGCTTCAAGAAGAAGCAATTGCAAGAATCAGCACAGTGGCATGTGAGAGACAAGCCTGGTTTTCCTCCCATAAACCAGCTATGCAGTTTGAAACACCTCAAGAGCTCAGAGTTTAGGGCAGTAATGGAATTTTTTTACAATTGGTGATTGGCTGGAATTTTGAATATTGATGTAGAATTTTGTTAAAGCAGAGGGCGTCTTTCAGCACATCTTAAAGGTTGAGATGCATTTTTTTGTAGTGGTAAAACTAAAGAATTTGTTAACTGTATTCTTTCCTGCATTTCTCTTTCAGTTGAAGTGTAGTCAATTATACAAAGGAAAAATGCTTCTATTCAGTAGAAATTTGTAAAAGTACAGATGGAAACTGCAAAAGTCACAGGAGAATGAAAATGTTAGATTGCATTGTGAATAATCTCTAAAGAATTTATCAGAGTTTGATTTCTTTATTTCTACATTTTAGGAAAAATGGTCGATTCACAGTGTAATGCAGGTAGCTGAGAAAGAAATTAAGTCTTTGACCTGATAATTCAATTTAATGGGGATTAAATCTGTAAAGATTTATTCACTTGTAATAATTCTTTGTAGGTGTGTTCTGTTAAGCTTTAACAGTTTTCACTGCTTGATCCTTTTCTTTTGACTAGCTATTCTGAATTAGAAAGGATATTTTTTGTTAAAATATGTATCTACAGTTACTTTTTAATGCAAGTAGCTTCATTAATCTTCATATTACTTGTCCCATCTGCTTTGCTTGAATTTGGCTGGCATTTACACAATGAGTTACAGACCAAAAAGCAGACCAAGCCCGTTCCATGTTGCCTCGCTACTGAGACAAGCAATGTGCTGTGAAACCAGGCTCAGTTCTGAGCTGCCAGTCTGCTCAACCCAGCAATGTGCAGTTCAGCCACTCTGTAAGGTCTCATTTTAATTCAGGGAAGAGACAGCATTTATGCACATGCACAGCATTTCCCCTCCAAAAGGAAGAAAAGTGTCTACATATTTTGTCTGGCAGAAAACATAAGAGAACAGCTTTGGATAATCACAGGGCAGTTTGCAGAATGAAGAAATCTCACTCTCAAAACCTTTTTTCCTCTCATTCGTTTCTCGAATCAGTCCTAATGGATTCAGAGTCCAGGTAATACTTCAATGATTTAAATATTCTTGTTTGCAGAAAAACAAGATCATGATGTTGTCCTCCATCTGAAAGGAGGACAAAGACAGTGGGGAAGTAAAAAACGAGGAAAGGAAAGGAAACAATTTGCATTGTATGAAGTGAGACAATAGTACAAAAGGAAGGTGCAGTGAAGATATCACTAGCCACAGTAAGAGAAAATATTGGGGGCAGGGCGGGCAGGGGGAGTTAGGACACAGGACCTTTGATTTCTGTAGCAACAAGAATGTGGTTAGGGTCACTGGTTCAGGCACTGGCAGGCTATTCTGAGAATGAGATAATATACAGACCCAAGTGTAGCCTGGACATGTCACTTCGGGTCAGATCCGGATGCAGACTCCTCTCTGAAACCTGAGCTTCCCTGCCTGACACCTGGCTTTCTCCCTAAGGGCAAGCACCAAAATGCTCACTCTTCCATGGTGAGCATGGAAGAGCATCCATGGTGTGAGGTGAGCATCCTCACACCATGTGAGGTGTTTGCCTTGAACATGGCAGCCCGGTAGGTGCAGCACAATCCATCGAAAGCAATACCCAGTCTGCTCTACCCTCAGCCTGAGAAAACTGGATTCTGTGGGTGTGTGCCCACAGAAAGGACATCACAGGTATCTTTACCAGACACCATGCAATGCTCACAAGACCAAGTGTAGGACAGGAGAAATCCTGACTCTGTGTGTAAGCCAGCTCATTGCAAAGCTGGAACATACAAGGAAGGACACAGCAGCTGCATGTTCACAGACTTCTGCAATGTTTAACCTGATGATAAGTCACATAAATGAAGTGTCTTGCTAAAAAGAGATTACTGTTTTGCAGCCTGTAGTATGCTAAATTTGATTTCCATCCAATGTCTGGACATTCTACATGAAAGAATGGCAAAAAACATAGATGTCAGCTACAGACAGGTACAGAGAAAATCCAAGCACTCAGTTGTGGCACGACTAGGAGCAACCAGAGCTATTACAGACATACAGAAAGCAGAAAGTGCCAAAAGGGACACAAAGAGGCAGGGGGGAAAAATCCATCCTTCCTCTTCTCTGCCCCAGTACTTCAGCTTTAAGGCCACAAGTATTATGAGGTTTAATTATTAATTTTTTTACCACAGAGAAACCTTGACTTGGCTCTGGAGACAATGGTTGGCAGAGGCTTGAATCACAGATCCAAAAATCCAGGAAAGACTAAAACTACTCCACCCCTCAGTGCACCAGGGTAGACACAGGAATGAAAGCCTTTATATCACAGGACTTTGCATACCCCATAAAAATTTTACTCTTGGGAAACAGGGAAAGATAAGGGACTAAAAATTAGCCACAATTGCCTGAAGCAATGCTTGGACAAGCATTGTGGTCTTTTACACCACAAAAATGTGGCATGAGAAAATGTGAGGTTTGGCTAATGAAGGAATGAGAAACTTCCTTTTTACCTTGTCCATATTCATGATAGAATAAGTGTCACAGTTTTTCATCAAAAACATCAGGAAAAACAAGGGAATGCTTTTCTATTGCTCCAGTGCAAAAGGTGAGTTTCCTAAAACCACATTTCTCAGACTTGCTTAAATGGCTTTCACCTAACTATTCAGTGTTATGAGCTTCAAAGACTTCATTGGTAACTTAGGTTTTTCAAGTGGTTTTTTTTTTTTTCCCTTTTCTCCCATATATATTGCTGGCTTAGCACATTGCAGCTGTGATGTAGCAGATGGAAACTGTTTTGATAATTGATGCTCTGAAATACCATATGCACAGGCTGAGATATTTAAGTTCTGCTTTGTGTGTTTGTCTGTCTATGTCCATCTCTGCTTTCTCCTAAAGACTCTGATTTGTTTACCACAAAACAACAAAAAAAATCTGGAAACATGGCTAAGATGAGAATAATGTAGATCCCTGTCATACTGTTTACAAATTGCATGCAGAGAAAAACAAGTCCAGATGAAGTATCATTCTCTTTTCAGTCTACTTACTAAACTTAGCATGAGCTAGAGGTCTGTTATTGTCCCCCACCTATCTGTCAGCACGTGTGCTGAGTATACGATTGCTATAATTTAAAACACAGTCAGCACTGGTACAACAGAGCTGGCGTGCAGTGCAGAACAATTGCAAATCAAGTGCAAGACATTTTATCAGATAAAGTCCCTGCTCGGTGACATTCAGCTGGAGTTTTGCTAGAGGCCAGCAGTTCACCAGCAGGATGCACAGAGCAGAACATTGTGAGATAGCACTCGTGACAGTCCAGCTAAGTACTTTGCTTTCAGACTCAACACAATGCAGTCTTCTTGTTACATCCTTTTTTTCACAGGTTCCACTCTAGTCATTGCTGATTTCACACTGTCACCTTCGTAGCAGTGTGGCTGTATGAGGAATAACATGGAAATTACGTTAAATAGAAACCTCCAGAAACGTCGTGCCACAGCCTCTTTTTGCTTTTTTTTTTTTTTTTCAATTTAATCAAAGATTGTACAGATAATATAGGGGGGATGCCTCACTCTGGCCATCTAAATCTGGAGGCTGAGTCATTCAGACACTTTTGAAAACTCACAATCATGATTGTTGCCTGGAGGAATTTTTAAAAAGCGATGTGAATCGTGTCAGTGCGAACAGGTAATGCACGCTGAAAATAAAGTAATCGAGAGGATGTTTATTTCACGAAACGACTTCGTGATTTTCCGTGCAGTCCCGGCGCCACAGGCAGCGCCTCATGGCCGCGCCCGCCAGAGGGCGCTGTGCCCGTGCCTGCTCCCGCCGGCAGCGCGGCGCTGCTGGGCCGCTACTGCTTCCCTCCCTCACGGGCAGCTCCTGCTTCCCTCCCTCACGGGCAGCTCCTTTCCTCAGGAGCAGCTCTTCCTTCTCTCACGGGCTGCTCTGCCCTCCCTCATGGGCATCTCTCCCTTCCCTCACGGGCAGCCCTTCCCTCCCTCACGGGCAGCTTTTCCCTCCCTCACGGGCAGCTCTTCCCTCCCTCACGGGCAGCTCTGCCCTCCCTCACGGGCAGCTCTGCCCTCCCTCACGGGCAGCTCTGCCCTCCCTCACGGGCAGCTCTGCCCTCCCTCACGGGCAGCTTTTCCCTCCCTCACGGGCAGCTCTTCCCTCCCTCACGGGCAGCTCTGCCCTCCCTCACGGGCAGCTCTCCCTTCCCTCACGGGCAGCTCTGCCCTCCCTCACGGGCAGCTCTCCCTTCCCTCACGGGCAGCTCTCCCTTCCCTCACGGGCAGCTCTTCCCTCCCTCACGGGCAGCTCTCCCTTGCCTCACGGGCAGCTCTCCCTTCTCTCAGGGGCAGCTCTTCCCTCCCTCACGGGCAGCTCTCCCCTCCCTCACGGGCTCCTTCCAGCGCCGCTGCGCTCCCCGCCGCCAGCCGGGCCGGAACACAGCCCCGGAAAGCCGGGTGTTCCTGCTCCGAGCTGTGCCCGGTGACCGAACGCGCCCTCTCAGCAATTCGCGGCTACACGAGAGGAATGCTGAATTCTCGCTGACCTGCGCTTATTTCCGAGAGGCTGAAGGCAAGGGTAGCTGTCTTTTTAGTTTTTTATTTCCCCCGTAGCAAAATGTGTACTCAGTTTTGAGCAGCGCTATAAATAAAGTAAAAAAAAAAAATTACTGTCAGGCACCGGGTCTGCAGAGTAACAAAGCCCCGTGCTTTCGTCTGGGCCCTGCAGAGCTGTGCCCCGTCTGCCCCTATACCACTTGAAAGAGATGAGTCTCTGTGAACTGGAAGGATTTTGTGTTGCTTTCAGCCCCTCTGCCCTTTTCACCACCGGGTGTGTGACCACTCCACGCCAAACCTGATCCCAGCTCAGCCCACCCGCGGGTGAATCCTCATGCTGCCAGCCTCCGGAAATGCTGCCGCTGGCTGTGTCCAGCCTGAGTTGCCTCAAGCCTTAGAGCCTCTGAAGGCTTCTCTGCTTTTTGTTTTGAGGGTTTGTCTGCGGGCCAGCTGACGGCTTAACTCGGCTGACCTTCCTCCCCCAGCGAGGCTGACACCGGTGCACGGTATCGATCTCACTGCAGTACAGGAGGTGCGGCCAAAGCACCGAGAGGCACTCACCTCCAGCAGCGTGGTACAGTGAACTTTGAGAAAGTAAAAGTGCTTGTTCAGGAGGCTCATAGGGTAAATCATCAAAAATACCCGCTGTCCATTGTGCTTCTTGACATTCATTGTGCTGCAGCTGTGGCTTGTTTTATTGACTCATTACGAGGATATAATGCATTGGGGAGTTAGAAACTTACAAAGGGAAGTATCTGCCTTCCCATAAATTGTCCCTCTAATTTTGTAACACATTACATTTTAAAGGCAGGTCATAATGTTCTCAATCAGTTACCAAAAGGTAGGTCTCTAACTAAAAATTGCTTGGGTGAGGAGCTGAGGTACTTGCTTCAAATTGGAGCACTGAAAATCAGGCCAGTTTGAATTAACTGCTGGTGGAGCCTAGCTCTGAAAACACGGGGTGCTGGCACCACGTACAGTGCTTGCCTTTTGAAACAGATCCAGGGAATGATCAAGCATAAAAATATTCTAGACAACTTCAGGATGCTATTCTGTGACACTGGCCCTGCCTGTACCAGTGAGGGCCATGACCTGAAGGGCCTCACTGGAATGCAGACACAGGGCAAGTGCCATCACCACTGGATATGCATCTGCTTGACCCTGGACAGGTTCTTCAGCTGGAACCAAATCTACACTTTGCATGTTGTACAAGAGGAAAATGGGGGATTGGGATAAGCAAGGGTCAGGTTTTTCCCCTCCAAGTACTCTTGCATGGACTGAGTAGGTAACCGTACAAGTAAGCTGGAGGCTGCTTAGATTTTTGAACAACTGATTGACCTTTTTCTTCCATTTATGAATCGGATGCATATCAGTTTGATAATTTCAGAAAATTTTTGAGCTGCAGCATCAAGAGCTGCAGCAAAAATTTGTTTTGTTTATTACTTATTTTTCAAATGTCATCATGCACCAGAGGTCTGAAGGAGCTCATCACTTCCCAGGGACAAGAAGACTGCAAGAACCTTCTGATGGGGAACAGTCCGTGCAGTCTTCTGCCTACAATAAACTCTTTTTCCCTGTATGTGGGCAAAAAGACAGAATATCACAGAAATTAAAAAACAGATTGAAGCTCTCATTGTGTTTAAGCTGCAGTATATATTAGGATATGGCATTTGTCTAATGATGAGTCTTATGGCTGAGGTGTTAAAAAAGCATTAGTCTAGGCAATTTAGCCACCAGACAGCTCTTGATATTAACAGAAGCAGGCTGATTGACTTTGCAAGCCTCCAATTATAATCCATGCTATAATTATGATTATACTTCTCCATAGAGCACTACTGAGCCTCCACTTTTGACTCATACCAGATTCCCACTGAAGTCAGCAGGAGCTGTGCTTGAGATGGGGCTCTCATAGGCAGCACTGTTTGTCTGAAAGTAAACACGCTGTTCCTGTAAATTGCTTCCCTGAAGTGGAGTGTTTTCTCCTATGTATGGTCATAGTCTAATCAGGCATACAGCTTTTGCTTTGTTCTGACACAGGAGCAAAGTCAGGCTTAAGGGACTGGTAGTCTGGTGTATTTTCTGACTTGTCCAGCACTGTAAAAGTCTTAAACTAGACTTCTCAGTCTGGCAGATTAGGAGCTAGCTCCAGTTTCCATCCAATAATTCAGTATCAAAAATGCCCTGCTTGGCTGTAAATCTTATTCTCATTAGTTTTTGCGCAGACAAGTAAAATGTATTTAATTGATTTCATCATCATCATTAAAAGGAGGTAAGTAAATTTATGTAAGAGAAGTAAATACTCAGGTTTATTGTGGAAAGCTTGCACAAGAAAAATCTATCTTCATCTCCTTACCTACCTTATTATACACTCAGGAAAACTCTATGTATTGATCTGTGGGTGAAGTTGTTAATAGCCTGGCCAGCACTACAAGTGAGGAAACATGTTTGGGAAGCAGCTTTCCATTTTTGTAGAAAAAGAGGAAACAAAGACCATAAACTGAGGAAAACCTGAAATAGCAAAATTCATAAGACTATAATTGTTCATGTTAAGATAGAAGAAGATCTTCATATTAGGAAGTTTCTGTAAAGGTTAGCTTGCTGACAAATTGCCTCCATTATCTCTATAATCACTTGCTAAGCCATAAAAAACATAAATCTCTCATCTTGCAAGCAGGTCTGTGGAAGTCTAATCCCATGGCATTCTGCTTCGGACTACCAGCCTGTTGATCAGAGAGTGGCACAGAGCTGCCATCTCAGGCTGTGTTTGAATGTTCTTCTATTCTCTTATTTCTAGGACAAATAGGATCTTCACCCCTTTGGTATTTGTCTAGGAATCAATGCGTATGAGTCAGAAGTATATGAACATTTCTTCATGGAGAGTTTTGAGAAACCTAATTACGGCTGTCCTTAAGCACCATGTTCTACACTTTCCTGTGTCCTGTACAGGCCTCTGCTACAGGATGGCTGTGTAACATAAAGTCATACTAGCATTTTAATCTTGGACTTTTTATTACTGGCTCCATTAATCTCAGGATTTTTTTTTTTTTTTTTTTTTGCTGTCTTGTCTTTCCAAAATTGGCATTATCAAATACTTACGATCAAGCACTGGAGCAGAATGAAGAGTATCACACAGAAAGTTCTCCATCATCATGGTGGCTACAGCGTGTTACTCGGGTGTTTGAGCACTTGCATGCAGGAATGATTTCTGTCTCCTGAGAGGGCCAGAGTGCAAGAAACTGTCCTGGTTTTGCAGAGAGTAATTTCAGTATTAGCCATAATAGCACATGAGCCCTGTGGCTTCTTGAAAGTGGTGTTAGGAGCGAGGAACAACATGGCCAGGGTTTTATGGCGAGTCTAGGGTTTTGCAGGACTTGGGCCCTGAGCACACCATTCTTTTGACAACCTGCTCAATGCCTTCTCTTGCTAACCTACAGCCATGCTCCACAAGTCAATAAGAGAAGCCCTCTGACTGAGCATGTTAGCTTGCATCTGCTGGGAGGGAAACTGAAATTTCAAAAGTCAAGTCATCATTTTTTCTCTACCTTACTTTTGCAAAGTAATAAGGTGAGGCTTCCTAATGTGCAAGCACTTGCAATTAATCAGGCAGCAACTGTGTCTGAGAGGGGCTCAGGGACCTCCCACGTAAGCCAGGTTAATTTGTTTTCAAAATTTCTGTGACCTGCAGCCACAATGAGGGTGGCAGGAGCCTTTTCAAGAGACACGAGTGGCATCTAGTGGTGAAAAAAACCCACTCAATGACACCCAAGGGGCCACCATCTGCCCACTGGTTTCCATTCAGAGCACTGGGTGACACATTTTGTTTCTGCCACACTTTAACAACCTAATGCAGAATGTATGTAGTAATGCTTCTTTTACCGTCCATCCTTGTGAGATTTCTTCTATGCAGGCTAATGGAAAATAGTATGAGCCCTCAACAGCTAAGCAGGCAGCAGACACTAATGGCTCTCTGACTAAGGTTCTTCTGCCCCTGAGATGGGTCTGTCTCCTTGGGAACAGTGACCACCAGCATCACCTTGCTCCCAAGGAGTTAAGTGAGAATTTTACAGGACAAAGGGCTGTTTAAAGTTTTTTTCACTTGTTGAATTGCATGATGTGCCTGTTGAAGGAATGGACATTTGCATTTTAGAGTAGATTTTTCCCCAAACTCCTTTGCTTTCGTATAAATCGAGATTTATTAGTGAAGCAGAGCATAAACACAGTAATTCTCTTGTAATTGGCCAAATACGAAAGGAGAAACATCTTCTCATCAGGGGCATCACTAGCAGAGGAACACGCAGGGAAAGATGGCTGAGCTGGTAACAGAGTGGAATTGAGACATACTGGCTGGTTACGTAAAATTTTCGTGATGCAACTTCCTGGCAGCTCATCACAGTAACTGCAATGGAACAAACCCAGCTCAAGGTGTTGTGCAGGTCTTCTGAGGGAAAACAGACTCTGAATCTAGTCAGCTAGAACTCATCATGTACAATTACTGCCAGTCATTGCTCAGTCCATTGCACATTTTCAAATGCTGAACTGGAAACCCACCTTTTTTTGGAACAAAGGGGAACTTAATATATTTTCAGCTGATGTCAAGGACTGAGACTTCAGGAAAATCCCAAGTGCTTCCCAGTTGAGTCGGGGCCGGTGGATGGAGGAAGTGGAACTACACGGCCTTGGAGCAGTGGGGGGTGAAAATCTGAGGATGCAGTCCCTCCTCTAAGGGAGACAAACTAAGAACATGCCTTGTTTTTCGAATGGAGCTTCACCTCGCAGCATTTCCTGTTAGAGCTGGGCTTGGGCAGTCATGCCGTGCAGGTTTCTTGATCCTAAGGGTGAATGCACGGGAAGAAAAACAACCAACCCACAAAAAGCCTGATAAAAAGCACTGAATCCTTTTGCAAAGCTGCCAGCTGGCTGTGTAACAGGGCGCTGGGCAGGGCTCAGTTCAGCCAGGTAGTCAGGGGCTCTTGGCAAGCCGAGGGCAGCGAAGCATATGGGTCTTTCCCCTGTGCCGCTCTGCTCCCGGAGCCACCGAGGGAAGGGGCTCGAGAGCCGCCAGCCCTCGCTCTTTGCCAGCCCGTCAGCTTCCATCTCCCGCTCCCCGGGAAAGAGAACCCAGGGGCGCTTATGCTTTCATTTGTCAGCCCGCCTGCGTCAGCACTAATACCGAGCTCAGCTGCTCATCATCCCAGCTGATCATGTCGCGGGAGGAATTAGGCAAGGCATGCTGGTAGGAGGGAGAGAGAGGGCTTGAGGGAGAGTAATCACAGGCACTGTGATGGGAAATAAATGAGATCAGGAAAAAACATCCCTCAAACAGGCTATTCTCAGGCTAGAAGGGAGGGTATTTTTAGGAGATGGGGCTGTTTCAGTCCCAGCTGCGGGGACCCGCCGGAGAGCAGCAGGTCACCCTGGGATTTCAGCAGGGTTTGCCTCAAGGCTGAAACGAGCGAGTTGCCACAGGGCACTTGGCATTTAGCTGAGCTGCAGAAAAGCTAAATGTGTGGGCTGAGAGGCTGGGTTGTCCCCAGTTCCACAGATGAGATGTGGCAAGAGGCAGGGGAGGGCTCACAGATGCTACCATTTCTGCACAGGCAGCGTGCAGGCTTCCCCTCTTGAGAGCGGAACTGGAAAGCTTTTTTGCTCACACAGCTTCTGCCTGAGATTTGGAGCAGTCTTTCCCCGTGAGGACAGTCCTAATAAGAAGAGGTCATGCCACAGACAGTCTGATGAAACCCAGGGAGGTCCTGGCCATGCAAGCAGAGCTATTCACTGTGCAGGAGCCAACTGGAGTCCAGCCCCCAGCCCCTCCCTCGAGAGCAGAGTGCTCTATCAAAAGAAGTCATACATTTAATCGATTCCTGTGGTAATGTAAAACTCAAATTCATTTAAATTTTTTTAATATACCTTGGTGTTTTAGCCACTGCTACCACTAGAGCAGCATTATATTCCTCCTTCTGGTTATTTCCCAACAGAATGTCTCTCTTTCCACTGAAATTCAGTAAACATTTTGAAAACACCGTGGCAAGGTCAAGGATGTTTTGCAAAATCTTTATCTGTGTAAGCTAAATGGACCTGGCAACAGAACGGATTGTGCTCTGAACTTGGGGAAGAGGGTGAAATAGCTCATCCCCATCAGTTCTGTTCTTTGTATTTGGTGGTAAATTCAGGGTGACTCTCCATCTCCAAAGACTGCATGGCATCTGGAGTTACAGTCCCTGGATTGTCTGTTTTTGTGCACATGTAGCTGCTTGGTTCTCCCAAAAGCTAGGAAGTGACCCTTGGAGGAAAGTCTTGTATCCAGAGCACCAGTCTGGGCTGAGCACAGAGCCACAGACCAGAATTTTCAGCTTAGGAAGAAACTGGTGCTTTTCATGGGCACCAGAGAAGAAACAAGTACCACAGTGCAGAATGAGCTGCTTTTTTTTGTTTGTTGTTTTTCTGAGTGTTGTGTCATGACTAGAGCATCTAGAACCAAATACTGTAGTAATTCATGCCCATGTGTTGCTTTTTTTTGCGCATATGATTGATTTTGGACATACATTTTCCATATCTCTGAATGTTCTGAAAAGTTCAGCAGTAAATTATTATTTAACAATCAAAATATTGCTTTCTCACACCTTTTATTTTTCTTTTTGTTCTTGCTAACTGACCACCAAGAAAAGCACCATTTGAGTGATGCTGAAACCAAAAGCTTTAGCTGAGATTTTCAGAGTGACTGAGGGAGCCCTTTGTTTTTCGGTCAGACCTCACAAGGTTATCCAGAGACTTAATTCACCATATAACAATCTAATTTCCTTCCATTAATTCAGGAATGTGCAGGTGCTCCTAGAGAAGCTGTACCAGCAACTCACAGATGGAGCAGCCTTTGGTGCTGCCGGGTGGATTTCATGGCAAACTGGTCCAAATACTGGGAAGAAGTTGAGGCGTGCCTCAACTGGGAAGCCTAGTAGTGACTTTGCCTCTCTTCAAGACAAACCTGGGGTCCATTTGGCTTAGAAGGGACTCTTTTCTAAATACTTCCTCAATTCCGTGTTCTGCCAGTGATGTGCCAGGCAGGAGGGGGAACATCTCTGGGACCTCTGCCCTGACCTTACCTCAGAGAAGTTCAGACCTTGGACAAGTTAGGGCATTCCATGGAACCTGGGCCTCAGCAGGAGAAAGCTGAATGGAGAAAGTGAGGGAGGCCTGGTGCAGAGAGCACATGAAAATAAGACTTGCCTCAGGCTAGCAGTAAATACAAAGTGCACCTCAGAGGCTTCTGCTCTGACATCAGGGTATATTTTGGGCTGAAGAAAAAATAGCTCTAGGTTAGGTCATATGAATAAAGGAATTGAGACTGGAGTTGAATAATTAGAGACTGTTGATGAAGGAAGAAAATTACTGGCTACAGGCTGACATTCTGAAAAACAGGCTTTTCAGGATGGATGTGAGATGAGACAAGAAGCAATGCTTACCAAAAGGAATGTAGTGATGATGGGACCACCTCCCATTCTCTGTGTCACAGAATGAAGATGTCCAACAGTAACCAGCACAGGGGCTTCTGCACCCAGGGAACAGCTTAGGCAGGGTGATGTTTGGGCTTTCCATCTCAGTGGCTAGGGATGGCTAAGAGTCTTGCCCCTCTCCAAGGAAAAAAGCCCTTTCCAAATGCTTAAATAGCCCAAGGTGCAAAACTTGTTGAAATATGTGCATGACATCTCTGCTACCTGTGGCACATCATGAGAACCAATGCTTACAGGCCTAACTGGTGTCCATTTTTAGACCAATGGGTGAGTTAATGAATTTTCCGCCATGCTTGCTACTTACTGAAAGCTATTTCTTCTCACTTCATAATACCAGCTAGAAACCAGGAAAACCAGACTCTGTGTTTCTCAGTGTATATCTGCACACACACATAGATCAAACTGTATTAAAAATATGCAAGGTTGAAGATTTAGGGAGAAAAAGTGTTATCCACATATTACAGATGGGGTGCTGAAGGAAGATGAGATGACGTGTTCCAGATCATACTCAATGTCTGTGATCAATCAGGAAATTCAGGTTAAAGAAGAAAACCATCCTTCTTTCCTGGGATGGAAAGAAGTGAGCTAATACACACAGGAAAGTTGGGCTTGTACCTTCTGTAGAGTATTTGTAGCATTAAAATAACCTTAATTCCCTGCATGAGACAGACTCCCTGTTTTTTCTTCATTTTGCATTCAGTAGTCTAAAGCAGGAACTGTGACACTTATTTGATTTTATTTTTTTAAATTTCTTCATTATTGCAGCAAACTCAACAATAAATCATGCTCAGAAGCTCTAGGAAGTTTGCAAAACCGAGCCCTACTCAGCTCCAGGCATTTATACATGACGCATACACTCATCAGTGCTCACTGCTGTTGTTTCTCTGCCAATCACCTTACCCAATGTGAAGATGTGTCACAACACTGAGCGAACATGGAAACAGCCACTTTAATCAACCATATTTTCCCCATCTGGTAAGTTTCCTTTTACATGGTAGTCCAGCTTTCACACAGATTTTATAGAGAGGAAGTTTACAAGCAATAAAAATTAACAGCCAGTATATATGCAACAAACAAATCAACAATCCCCCCTATAGTGTGTGCCTGAGTGGATCTAATTCAAACTGTGACTAAACAGTGGTTGCATTTCCATGAGATATTTTGCCTGGGGATGTGCAGTGTACACAGTGCATGATTCATTTCAGTGAAAACCAAACCAGGGGTGACAGGAAGAAGTTCCGAGGACAAGCACAGAGAAACAGCCATAACACGAGAGGAAAGCCACACAATGATTGCTTTGTCATGCCCTTTGAGCAGTAACAGGGCAGGATAATGACGGCCTTTCCTTCCCATGTGCCTGTCTTCACTGGCTCCCTTCGTCTTCACCTCTTCCTCCCCATAAAGAAAAAAAGTCCAGAGTAATGTGGTTAGATACTGGGATAGTTCATGTTTTCAAGCTCTCTCTATACTCTGCCTCAGATTGAATCACAGAGCTCCTCCTCCTCATCACACACCTGAAGGACAGTTCTGGGAAACATCTTTCCCAGGAGAAGTCTCGCTAGGGCTGGGGAGCAGGTGCCTTGCTAGAAGTAATCCTCACAGCTGTCTGATTCATGGGTTGTTAATACAAGCACATAATTTCCACTGGCAAAGATTAGGAGTATTAATGGCAATAGAACAACGAATATCTGTGCAATCAGAATTTGATGTCTTGTATTTGTCATGTCACCAAATAGCTTGTTTTCAAATTATGGATCAGTTGTGTGGTGAATGGAATTGGGTTGTGATAATTTGTATGAACGATATTTTAAGACTCGCTTGTTTTTGCATCTCGTTCAAACACTGCCAGGATGGACATTGGGTGGATGGAGGAGCATACATACATTCTGTTTCAGAGAGGCTTCTCTTCCTATCCTGCAGTGTGGCTGAGGGATGTGTCTCTCCTCCGGGTATTCATTTTCAGTAAGACTTGGAAAGGAGAAGACAAAACAAACACAGCATAGCATCTGAGGACATAATGTTTTCAGAGTTGGCTGGCAGTGGTAGTCTGTTGTTCTGTCAAAACAAAGATGATGTGACAGCTCTGCCTGTCAGTCTTTGCCCAAAAATCTCCTTCCTTCCTTCCACTTGCCCTTCTCGTTTTCCATCAGCAGCATCACCTCAGTCCAATTTGTCAAAGGAAGTGAGGGATAATATGAGATACTAAGTTCCTGCAGTTTTTGCCAAAATCAGGAAGAGACCCTGCTGGAGCCCACACTGAGGGTGTAGCCACTCATTACATAGACAGCTCCCAGGTGCTTCAGTCATTTGCTGCTTTTTGTCCAATAATTTTCTGCTCTTTGTGCAATTGAGAGGCCAAAAACCAGCGTTGCCAGTGGAATGGTGTAGGACACAGGAAGGATATGGAGGGATTACATTGGTGCTGGATGCAGTAGGTAGAAGGGGACCTGGAGAGTTGGAAGCAGTTCACATTGGGCTGAGGATGTGTACAATGTGTGTGGGTATGACATATAAAGTTAGTGAAAAGAAGAAGGAATCCAGAGCACAAAACTTTGCCTATGATATTAATTCATCTTGTCTTTTTTTTTTCTGTGTAGAACTTAGAGGGAATTAAAAGCAATAAGTCTAATTAGATGTTTCATAATTTATGTTTCACATAAACAGTTGTTTCTAATGAATGCAATGGAAATATATTTTAAGATAAATGAGGGAGAAAAGCAGGAAATATTTAAGTTCTCAAAACCAAGGAAAGATAGGTATCTACATTTAAAATGTTCTCAATTTCCAATTCTTTATTCAACTGCTTAACCATTTGCTTTGATAAAATACATTTGACTAATTGGCATAATTTTCTTTGTTAGTAACAGTGAAAGGTGATCTCAGACACAGTTAAGAGGTGTTTTGTAGCATGTAGTGATTCCACGATAAGGTGAACTTGCAGTAGCTACTGTGCAACTTGTATTTTTGGTTTAGTGAGGATAGGAGAGTACTGTCTTCTCTTAGGTGCTTGGGAATTTCGAGAGCTGGATATATCTAATGCCAAGTCAGCAGAAAAGAATGTCCTATTGGCAAATGCAAACAATTATCTCCAAGCATGAAAGCAGTGGGAAAATATATATGACCATAGGAAATATTTATGGCCCATGATGGGAATAGTGTTAAGATACAGATAGCAAGAATTATTATGGCCAGAGCAGTCAGGGGTTACCTCACAACAATCTATGGGAGCCTAAGTTTTCCTAGTTTCATACTGGTGGAATGCCTCATTCTAGCAAAGTTTGCTAGCCTGGTGACTGCTCTGTTCCATTGTATAGTTACCAGAGGGTGTGAAGACAGTAAAAAACAACTAAAATAAATTCTTAACTGAACAATTTTCCTGGTATACACTTTTATTTTTTTTCAATATACTTAAATATATAATGTTTTAAATGCAGAAATAAAATAAATTGACAAATTTGCCTTAAATAACTTAATCTCTATTCTTCTCTAAAGACCAATATGCAATGTATATGTGATCCAATATGAAATTCATCAATAGAAATTTAATTGCCAGCATATCATCACCTGAGACTTTTCTGCATCCTGGAACATTTCAGTATTAATCTTTGCAGCCCAGCTCTGCACAGCTAAGATGCTGGATGAAGAATGCACTTTAAACAGCTCCTCCAAAACCAGTTGAATATGCCTAGTGATCATCTCCTGCAGCTCCAACTGCACACCCAAAATGTCAGGACATTTCAGATCAGCTTCTTCCTGTGTGCCTTTGTTGCTGGTGGTGATGGTGGTGGTTTAGATGCAGCTGAAGCAGTTGTACTATATCTGGACAGAGGAAACCACAGCATTTTTGCAGAGCAGGCAAGCGCCAGGAAGTTGTCTTCTATTCCGTTTTGGCATTAACTCCTAAATTGTCCTGTTCACGTCTCTGATATAATTTTGTTTTCAAGAAATCTAACAAAAAACAGGCTTCCTGAAAACTGATAAAGTTTTTCTTGCTCTTTTGACTCTAGCGGTGCTGTGCTGTTCCAGCTTGGCTTATCAGCACAACCTTCATTAACTGCTAACCTTTCCAAAGATATCAAGGAGAGACGATAGTTTTTCTTTTCCTGATGAAAAAGATTTGTGAGGTCTACCAGAGTGCTGACTTTCTCATTCTCTAAACCCTTTTTTCTGGTGGTTTTTGTTTGTTTTTGTTTCTTTTTCACCTGGTGATTGCTGGCAGGGTTGAGAGCAGCTGACATTTTGGGATGACAAACACGCCACCCAACATAAGGGCTCACTGCTATCAATTCACACAGGACCTCAGCTTATTCTAGAGATTAATCAACTGAATAGGAGTAGTAGGGCTGATTATCATATAAATAGCTGGCTCTTTCATAAATAAACCATTTATCCTAAGATCTGTTAATTAAATTTATCAAGACTGAAAAATGAATAAATGCTTCAGTTTCTAGGTGCATGTAAGATAATAATTTTTGCCTATAATACTACCAATCCTATATGAACCCCTACCTCCATTTTTCAATTTCTAGAGTTTTGTGTTTCTCCCTTGACTTCCCCCTGGTGCCTGCCCTTTGAGCAGACACACAACAGCTGATGGAAATTTAGAGCTGCCTGTTTGCAAAGTCCCATTCTGTAGGATGTATTTTCAAGTCCATCTAGTTCACAAAACTCCTGAGTCATCCTATGCCTGGGTGTCTGTCTGTCTGCAGTATTCGACCAAAGTGTTGTGATCTGACAGGTGCCCTGACTCAGTTTTGGAGCTTACCCAAATACTGGCATTGGGCAAAACATTCCTTGAGTTTTCTGTGCAGAATAAGACCTTCAGGTTGGCCATCACTTTTTCATTGTCTGGCCAATTTTGGCCAAATTTGCTGGAAACATGAAGGTCACAAAATTGTAGTTATCATTTCCTTTCAAAAATTGTCAATCAGGGAATCATTTGAACTGCTACTGAATGTGCAATGTACTGGCAAGGAAAGATGGGTTTAGCTTTCTTTTGCATTAGCTCATTTTAGTCATAAGCCAATTAATTAAGAAAGAAGACATTAAGTAAGTAACTTTTCATCACCAGTCCTATTACATGCCACATGCCTGCCCTTTACATGGTTGTCACTCCAAAGTCAAATCCTATAGCTCTCCCATCTGGCTTTGAAGCATGGGCTGAAAATGAGACTCCTGCAGAGGTTTCACTGGACAAAGGTTCTCAGCATTGCCATTACGTATTTCCTTAGGATCCATGTGGCAAAAAGTGCAGCAGTATGGGGTCTGTTGCCTTTGCTTAACTTTTGTGTTTCCTGAGCCTTTATCAGGACAAACATACAGCCATCAGCCTTTCCCTTTTCTCATGAACTGCTAAGAAAATTGGTTCAGTCAGCTGCATGTGCAAGCCTTCCTGTGGTTTTAGAAACAGCAGCAGTGGAGCAACATTTAATTTGCAGCTTCTTCTTCTTAACCTCAAAGGAAAAAGGTGGTAACTGTTAATTGCATCACAGCATGCATGTGCTGACGAGCAGTTTGCTGTGACTCAAGGTGTCCTGGCACCAGAAAACCTAACCAAGCACAGATCCAAAGCACTAATTGTGAAAACCTAAGCCCAAACCACACTGCACAATGTCTGTATTTATTGTTCCTGTGTATTTGGAGGCGGGAAATCATTAACCATCTCTCAGAGCTTCTGACTAATGCATGCAGATATAAAAGATTGTGGGAATGCTGATATATATTCACTGGTGAGGGCAATCACACACTGAAGATGTGTATGTGGCAGCTCTTTCCAAAAGTGCTTGAAGCTGTCCAGATCAGCCATGTTGCAAGAAATGGGTTGCAAAATCTCTTTTGAGGCATTCTGAAGTCACGGTGGACTTCAGGGATTTTGGGTTTTTAGAGGTTTGGTCTTTTTTGTTATCTAATTCTGGCTGCAGTGTGGACAGTGGGTAGGTGGTTTTGTGTGAAAGGCTGCAGGAGCAAGATTCCAGGGTGAATTCTGCAATGTTACAAACTTACTGTTGCTTCTGCCAAGAGTGACCATTCTCCTTTCTCCCCTTCCCTCCTCCCTTCTCCTCCCTGCTGATTCCTTGCCAAGACTAAAGCTGTCACTGTAAGAGGTAAGAGCTGTAAAGGTCTGCGCTGCTTTAGAGCAACTTGCAGGGAAGCTGTGATGATGGAAATACAATGAAAATTTGGTATATTCTAATTAACCTCGGGAATATTGCCATCAAGAATGCAGAGTATTCCCCTGAAAAATTTGCTTTTAAGTGGCTGATTGTGTGTTTGTCCATGAAGCTATTATCAGACCACCTAACAGCTTTGGGGAAAGCTTGTGAAGACTGTTCTTGAATAGGCTTCCATCAGAAAAGGGGGGGTGGGAAGTCAGCTCAGGTGTTGAGAGGCAGTCTGTTGCATTTAGGAAATACAGCAAACAGCCATATAGGAGAGAAAAAAAAAAAAAAAAAAAAAAAAGGAAAAAAACCAACAGGGCTCTCTGTTTAATGGCTCAAAAGCATAGGGGCACCTCCCCCCAGCAGTACCCCACAATTCCAGTCTGATGATTCCTTAATCATCGCACACAGATTAAAACTTTTCTGCACCAGAACAAATAAATCCTACCGCCATGCACAGCAACAGAATCTGGTAAACTGTTTCAGCCTAGCTACAAAATTAGTCTTAAACAGACTGGCAACAGACAATAATAAGGTGTACCCCTGCAGATTTACTGCTGTTCATTATTTTTTTATTAGTGAGTTCAGGAACTGCTTCTGTGTGATCTGGAAAGGTCCATTTCAAACAGCATTGCAGGGTGGTGTGGGGCATTTTCGTGGACTGTCTTGCCTGCCTTAAGGCCTGAGATGCTTGTATTTAAAATGAGTCTCTCCCTTCCGCCTCACCCCTTTCCAAACCTAGAGTTAATTTGTTCCCACACCTCAGTTTCTGTGAACAGATGCCTTCATCTCTGAGCTCACAATTGGTGGCTGGGAAGTGATTCAGCTACTAAACAGTTGTAAATGAGCAGGGGAATAATCACTGGGTATTGCTGACATGTGAAATAATAATCTTGTGTTCATGACTTCGCTAGCAAATGAAAAGGGACAAAAATAGAGGCCAAGCTGCCTTGGAGCATGGCTTTGTCTGAAGTCACCTGCAGCAAGGAGCTGTGCTTGCCAGTTCCTTGCTACAGACCACTTCAGATGCAGCTATGCTCTGAGGGTGAGCCCCTCTGCATGCAGCATTGGACCTGAACAGCTGGACAACATCCCCACATGGACGATGCTGCTGACTTTTAGAGCAGGAAGAGCACTCAAAGGGCAGGGTCAGTTTGGTAGCCGTGGAGGTTGCCTTCATGTCTTCCCACCATCATCTTCCATTTTGTCCCACAGTTCTCAAGTGGGAAGTTTGACTTATAAAGGAGCATTGCTAGCTCCATGAATGGTCACTGTAATGGCAAATAGATGGAGCCACAGGGGATGTGGGGATGTGGTACTCTGTACGTGGGGGAAGTGCTGCAACACCACATGCTGCCTTAGTGCAGCCAAGCTTTGCTACAGAAGATGCCATGAAGAAAGAGACAAACAAAAAATCCCAAACTCATGGGTTGTGATGAGACAACAGAGGGTTGCAAATATTTCTGACTCATTTTTTTTTAAATCTCCACAATAAGCAGTTTGTTTTTATAATCCTGAGTAATTTTTTTGCATGCAGTAATTACATTGAATTCATCTTGAAGTTTGAGTAGTTCCTTAGTCAAAGTAGCTGAAATAGCTTTTCACAATTTATTAATCATTGTGAATGCATTATTTTCTTTTTGGTTTAGTTGTGTTCAGTTTCACAAATAGAAGTTTGGGGATTAAACTCACACAGAGGTATTAGCGAAGAATGTCAGTTTGGCAATTTTTTGTGTTGTATAATCTGAAGTGCAAAAGGATGAATCCAGCAAACAGCCAAAAATAAAACAAAAAACTTGTGCCAGAACAATAGAACCTCTGCAGCATATTGACTGCAGCCTTGTCGTTTGTAATCTCTCCACTGTAATATTCTGTTAAAAAACAGACAATTTTTGGGTGCCACCATATAAGAAGGATATAAAGTTATTAGAGAGCACCCAGAAGAGGGCAACAAAAATGATGAAGGATCTTGAGGGGAAGCTGTGTAAGGAGGACTGAGGTCTGAGGTCACTTGGTTCATTCATCCTGGAGAAGAAGAGACTGAGGGGGGGCCTTGTTGCAGTTTCCTCCTGAGGGGAAGTGGAAGGACAGGCACCCATCTCTTCTCTGTGCTGACCAATAACAGGGCCTGAAGAAATTGCCTGAAGCTGTGCTAGGGGAGTTTTAGATTGGATGTTAGGAAAAAGTTCTTCCCCCAGAGAGTGGTTGGGCAGTGGAACAGGCTCCCCAGGAAAGTGGTCACAGCATCAGCCTGACAGAGTTCAAGAAGCATTTGGACAATACTCTCGGGCACATGGTGTGACTTTTTGGGCTGTCTTGTATGAGGCCAGGAGCTGGACTCAAGGACCATTGTGGGTCCCTTCCAACTCAGAACATTCTATGATTTTTATAATAATTCCAGTTAATAGTTTGGGAATCTGTGGTCCTCTCAGGCTGATAAATCTAAATTTCAGGTTAAGTTACCAAAATAAAATAATGAACAAGGGCTACAAATCTAAACCTAAATTTCTTTATCTCTAGATGGATAAAACTATGATCCAGAATCAAAGTGCTAATGTGTGATGGAACTGGAACCCCACATCTAGGCCTCTTCAGACCTCCAGACCTTAGTGTTCCTATATAGTGCATGTGAGGTAACCGCAACTGTGGGAAGAAGTTCCGAGATCCACTCCTGGGTACAGGTGAGGCTTTCCAGGTAAGGATTGTACACTTTATACTATTTGTCTGCTGTGAAGATCCAAGTCTGTCATATTGGTATGAGGGCTGAATTGTTCACTGAGCCCTTTTTTATCTCCATATGGAGAAATGAATTGGCATAGATGTTATTCTCTATACAGGTTCCACAGACAAATTCTCACTGTGTAGAGACAGTTCTGAGTATTGTCACTCTTATTGCAAATAAGTATCTGCACAAGAGCCTGTTTGGTATGGCGGTACCAGAACTCATCGTACACAGCTACATTGATTTCACTCCTTGTGTAAATCAGCCAGTAGCAGTCCTGTCATCACGTTAACAGGAGGTCCACAGGGCTCTATTTCTGGTTAAAAAGGATTACTAGTTTTCAAGTGATAATGATCATGATAAATCCCACCTATAATTAATTCAAGGAAAAAAACTATATCAACAAATAAAAATTACTACCATTCCCTAAAATCATTGGGACTGCTTCCTAGTTTCTTGCTAATGTAAATATCCTGCAAGCTGACTTTGAACCAGGTGGATTAGCAGAAGGATACATGAACATGTCTTACCGCTATGAACAAGTAAGTGAGCCACTATGAAAATTACCATACAAAGGAGGTTTTGGCAAGGATTCAAATGTCATGCTTAAGGGAGCATTGAAGCTCCTTGGCATAAAAGTACCTCTAGCAGGAAAGAGTTTTCTGTGAGGAATTAAAAGAAGGCAATTAAATTAACAAGACTTTAACTCTGTCATCCTATCAAAATATATAAAAAAATATAATGATGAATGAGAGGTGTCATGTGATCATCACAAAAATGAGGATGTTGAGAGAGACTCCATGCACTGACAAAATCCTTTGAAGCCTCTGTGGGAATGTGGCCAGCCTCTGGGGCACACACTGAACCTTATATGTGCAAATGTAGCTGTAAGAGCCACCCCACACCTTGCCCACACACACTTCTACACAGTCCTAGGGTCACTACTGAATAATACAGAGCAGAATGATGTTTATATCTCATGAATAAGTCCAGACTGAATTTTATCAAAGTCCTGCATTCCTGGGAAGAGCTCCAGAACCGTTCTCCTGGATCTATCACAGATCAGCTGAGGTGCCCTGCCACAGTTCCCAGCATGACCAGTATCTATCATATGGTTGTGTAGGCAGAACTGGATCGTGCCACTACTTCCTGCTGAACAGAACTCATTTCCCGGTCTGGCAGTCCAGCCTGGATCTTTGAAGTGCCAGCACAAAAGACATCTTGAGCAGCATCTTGTCACAGGCCACATAAATGTAAGTGCATTAAATTCACAGGTTGCACCAGACTGGGAAGAACTGGGGATATGCTGAAGAGCAGGATTATAAATCAAAAATGTGATGAATTGAAGACCCTCTTCAAAATTACATGGAATATGGAAGAGTAAATTGGACAAATGCAGAAATGTATATGAATTGCATGAATAGCAACTTTCCAGGGATGAATTCTGCTAGCAATTTCAGAGGGTAACAAGTTGACCAGGAGTCAGAAGCATCACACTGAGAAGAAAATGCCATATTTCATGGTGGGGTGTACACTGGAGAACAGCCTGAAAGGCACATGAAGTAACTCTTGGCTGGACTGGAAGTGGATAGTCAAGTAAGATTTACTCAACTGGACCTCTTCAAGCATCAAAACCCTCCTTCCTCTGCTGTTTGAAAGAGCAAGACAGATGTGGAGTAAATCTTATAAATTGGGATAAATTCTATGAATAGCAAGCAGTACCAGAAAGGGAGAAAGTGAAGCCAGAAATAGTGTTATGGCCTCATTAACCAGCAAAATTATTATGACAGTTCAATCTACCTCCCCAATTCACTTTTCCAGCCTGAAAGGAAAAGCTGACAGCCTCCTTTCCCATTACCAGATGGAAGCAGCAATATACACATATGAATGTTGGCCCAATGTCAGTTTTGCCCTATGCCTGCTTAAATAAATTCTGGAACTCTCATTAACTTTAGTGGAACAGACCCAGAAGATGACATTACTGCACAAACTTTCTCCAGTGTATTAGCAAGATATTGTCCACAGCTACGCAGTCAAAGGCCTCTCTTCAATGGGATTATTAATTTCAGTCTTCTCTTATTTAATTAGTTCATATAAACTGTCTAACAGCATCTCAGTCAGGGCTCTGAAAACCTCTGCCAAAGCCTTCAGTAAAATTCTTCCTCGGCAGACATAGGTCTCAGAAATTTGCTTTCATTTACCTTGCCACACTCACCTCTAGCATTGCTGTGGACCTTATAATCTCAGAATTTGGTTTATCACAGAAAGCCCAACACTGTACAAGCCCAAAACTTCTTAATCTTGATAGCAGACTTTGTAAGCAGTCTTCTTATTTTCTGCATTTTTTTCTCAGCATTTTAATTTACATATGTTTATCCCATCCAAGCTTTGTCATATTAACACAGAAGAAAGATTACATAAGTAAATCAGCCTTCTTGAGTTTTCTGCCAGTTTGGGTCTAGTAAATGAGGTGATGTTATGTTAACATTTTAGAATTGATGACAGCATTATGGAGTGATGTCAGCCCACAGCAAAGGTCTTTGTAGTGTGTAAGCTGTAGACTCTACTCACTCATCCTGGGGTGGCAGGAAAGAAACATGTGAGGAAGGAGCAAATCATGTCTTTCGTTTTGAACCAGCCCACATCAGCCTAGCAATAACAGGCTGAAAAGTGAGTTCTGGACTGCTAAGAAAATGTGATAAAGCATCACTTGCAGGAGGTTTTAGGTTGGCTCACAAGGTCTTGCAGCTATACTCTTTCCCCCACACCAGGATCTTTCTTTTTTAATTATTTTTTTCTTTTACCTTATGTTTTACTTAGGGGTTCATTTTTGTCATCTTTTGTAAGAAAAGCACTGTGGTGAATAGAGTAGTAGACAAAAAGCTTTCCTCTGACAAGATCAAGGATGCTACAAGTATGGAAGTAATCCTTCACTAAAAAGGAATGCTCTATTGAGTGCATTTTGATAGAAAAATAATGGATCACTATCTTAAAAATCATAATAAAAACAGCTAATATGCCTGAATGCGAAGAAGGCTATGGCCACAATTTTGGAGACTGGTACCTAAAATGGATCTCATCTGCATTAGTCACTATTGGGTTCCCTCCCTTGAGGACAGAGTTTGGGATTTAGGCTCCTGAGACTAGCAGACTGAGTATACATTACAACTAGGAGTTTTTCTTTTTCTTTTTTTTTTCCTAATTTTCCAAAAATCAACGTCTTCTCTTCCAAATAGTTGGAGCTCAGGCACTGCTGCTTTGAGTTTGTCTGTAAACCTCAAGGGTCCTGCTTCCATCTGGAAAGGTAAGCACTCAGTTCATGAGGCCCAGAAAATAACTTAGAGAGGGGGAAAATCAGGGAGAGCTATGCAAAACCTTCTGATGCTTTGTGTAATATTGTGAAGTAATCCAAATATCCTACAGACATCAGAGCAATATTTAATAAAACACTGCTGTCTCTCAGGTCCATAGGAAAACAGTTGAGATTCCCTGACTTCAGAAGTCATACTGAAAATTATTTTCACCTCAGAATCCTATAATGTTGACTTAAAAAGTCCTATAAGATGACTTAAAAGAAATACTAACCTATAGCCATTTTCTATGGAAAGATATTGGATTTTGGAAAAATTTATTGCTTAATTATCTAATATGGAATCCTCCCAATATGGTTATAGTGGGAGTCAGCAGATGGCACTGTTACTCATAGTGATAAAACTTCTTTTTACAGCTGCGCAAAACTTGCTACACTTTTGAAAAAGTTCTGCATTGCTGCTCATTTTCTAATGAAATGTCCTTGGCCAAAAACGAGGCATTGGCTCCCCACGTAACCTTTTCAAACCACAGAAAATTCTTGAGATGGATCTGGCTTTAGAGAACTGTTCAGGTTCTGAAGAAAGGGGGTTGTTTGCATGCTCTCTGAGTACCTCTGCTGAAAAACAAGGATTAATAAAGGGAATAGCCATCCTTCTTGTCAGGACTTGTATACTGGGAAGTTGATGCTTTCAAGGATGTTGGTGCATGAGCCATGTTGAGTCCAGTTTGGAGGCCAAGAGCACTAATGGAGAGGGTGAAAGGGGTAGTTGGGATACAGCTGAGGCACTTAAGAGGAGGCTTTGGATACAAGAGGAGACTCACCAGCAGGAAAATTATGGAAGCACTTGAAAACCCAAGGTAGAAACACAGGTAGAGAGTATTGCAGGGGCAGCAAGACTGGATGTGTGCCCAAAGGCAAGGCCACGGGGCACTCAGTGATGCTTATTCATTCCCTGGGAAAATTCAGCACCTCTCAGGAGATTGCTGGTCAAGTCAGAACTATTTACCACGCTGATCCCATGGATGGGAAGAAATAGTGCTTAACACTCAGTAATTTTCTTGATAATTGCGTCTGTCTTCATTAAGGTTGTTTTTTCTCCTATGAGTCTTGTAAAACCTCTGTGAACAAATTCCACTTGTCAATATTTCACTGGAGTTTCTGGCTTCTGTTGAAATTGTGACATCAGTCACTTCAATCTGTCTGTTAATGATGAGCAGGCACACAGATGCAGACACATAGACATTTTTCATCTCAGAATGACTGTTCCTAAGGTAAAAAGGATTTTACTATTTGTCTGAGAGACTGTGTGGTGCATAAATCATCAGCAGGGTCTGTACCTGGTGAGGACAAAAGCTGGATTATAGGAATCTCACTGGGATGTTCCCATCTGGCTTCAATTCTTTTTACATGCAAATCCGTAGTGATCCAGGTCCCACCAGAGACCATTTGAAATTCAGCCACAGCTGAGCCAGGTGCTGGGAACTCCACGTGGGGGCAGAGGGAGAGTTAATAGGGCTCTTTCTTCCTCTCCTTTCTCATTTAAAAAGATCTGTCTTGCTGTGCTCCTGCTTCTGTCAGTTAATGTCAGCATCCCATCCACAAGATACAATGTAGAGTCTCTATGCCCTGTGGAAATTTGGAGAATGCATTCTTTCATCAGTCTTCACAAAGTGCTCACAACTGGGTAAGTTTATAGGCAATTAAGAAACACAGTGTTCTAAAAATAACAGTCTATTTATAGTCTGTTTATAAGCTATTGTGTTGCTACCCTGGTGGTCATTGTTCTCTCCAGTTTGCAAGACATGTTGTATGGGTATTTTGTATTTAAAAAAAAGAGTAAATAAGGAGCTCTATAATGGTTGACTGGATTAATGTTATGCTTTAGGCTCTTGGTTTTTTTTAGATTCTGCAGCCAAATTGTTTGTCAGTTATAAAATTTACTAAATCAAAAGGAATAAAAATGACTTTTAAAAGTGCAGGGGGAGCAGAGGCTGTATTCTCAATCTGCTTGCAAAAATCTATTGCCTGCTTTTGTCATCTGTCCTAGGTTTGCCTGCACTAATCAATATTTGCTCCATCATTGATTAGGGCAGCAGTGGACAATAGGAAAAACTGGTAATAGGGACTTGTTGCAATACACAAAAGCAAAGAAAAACACAAGTGCGTAATGGACTTCTATTTCTATTCATGGGTTTTTGCACCCAAACTAATATATTCTTTTATGAGCTTCTTTGTAAAGCTTCCTTTAGCTACTGGCTGAACTAATGAGGGAAAACTCCATCCAGATGATGAAGGAGTGGGAACTGGATTCTAGAGAGATCCCTATTTACAGATTACTAAATTATATGAGGAACACTGCTGTACAACATGCTGAGCATATGTTCAATAGGAGCTGCAAGGTTGAAGACATGCTAAAATCATTTGGAAACAAGTCACTTGCATGGTTTCCTTCATAGGCCTTTAGGCAATTATATATTTAAACTCTCAGCATGTCTATCTTCTTTTTCAACGAACAAACGGCCACAAAAAAAATCCTTTTAAAATCTTATTCTGTCAACGTCTAGTTCTGAGTTTGTATTCCTATCAAATTTTGGTAGGTTCAATATTTTAGTTGAAAGAAATGCAGTCCTCTGGTTCATACAAGAAGATGCTGGAAGGGTAGTGGAAAACACACATTTTTATAGTGAAGTATTACTGTAGTTAATGTTTCTTGTGTGATCATTTGAATGAAAATTGCAAGGTAATAATGCTTAAACCTTTCAGCCAATGTTTTGGAACAAGTTTTTTAAAAAAGGCATCACCTTATTATCTAGCAGCCATTTGACATGATGTGGAATATTATGAATTTGGAGACCACTCTTGTTCTGTTTGGTTTTTGGAGTTGATTGTTTAGTTTCGTTGATAGGACCCATCTCAACTATTTGCTTGGCCTTTTGCTATAGCTGCCTGCTTATGGAGCAGTGTCTCAGGGGATATCTGCTTGCAGGACAAGAGGAATGGCTGCATTACTTTAATGCAAAAGTACTCATTTCTGGATTGCTATTTGCTAGGCAAGAAAGAGTTGGGACAAGTTATTGGCAAGGCTTTGTTTGGGTGTGCATCATATTGTCTCTGGGTTAATGGGAATTGCTCATGGCCAAAGCCAACTTGCAATTTAAAGGGGAGTTCTTAAACCATCTTGCCTTCTCCTCCCTCCCCACATTTACAGAGGGAATTATAGAATTGTTTGAGTTGGAAAAAGCCTCTAAGATTATCAAGTCCAACCATTAACTCATCACTGCCAAGTCTACCACTAAACCATGTCCCTAAGTACCACATCCTTTAAATATCTCCAGGGATGGTGACTCAACCACTACCCTGGGCAGCCTGTTCCAGTGCTTGACAACCCTTTTGGTGAAGAAATTTTTCATAATATCCAGTCTACACTCCCCCTGGTGCAACTCGAGGCCATTTCCTCTTGTCTTACTGCTTGTTAGTTTGGAGAAGAGAAAATATGTATAAAAATGATTACTTAAGAGCTCAAGACAAAATTTTGTGATGCCAGAGGATACAGTTGTGAATCCAGTCCTTCAGCTGCCAGGGTTACTTCTGCACTGAGCAATACCTGACTGCTTGAGCAGTCTCAATTAGGGGGTTGAACAGGGCTGGTGATTTGGAACTTGGTTGTGCTATTCTCCACCAATGTCCCTGGATAGCACACTGCCGCTGGCAGGAGTGGTAGTGTCACATATTGCCAGGATGACTGTTGTCTCCTAGCCAGGGAGTAGTTTCTGGCAAGGCTCTGGGACACCACAAAAATGAAGGATGCAGCTCCCTGTGTGAAGTGTGGAGACCTACGTCTAGGATATGTAAAAGCCGGGGCAAAACGAGCCCTTTATGGCTCTCCAGAGAGAGTATTTTCATCAAAGATGTGCTGACAGAGACATCTGTTTAAGTACTGGTAGCCCTTTTTACAGGCCTGGCATGGGATTTGTCTCCTGTCAACACCTCTGATTGGGATTTCAAAGATGTCGTTATTTGGACCCTAGCAAAGTAGAGGACTAGCTCATCCAAGGAGATGGCTCAGGAACAGCCTTTCTGACTAAATCAGCCAGATCTCTCACAGAGGTATTCTGTAAACTTAGGATAAAGGCACAGGGCTTCACTCCCATTTGTGTTGTTCTGTGATACAGCCCCTTCCCTTCCCAGGGAAGATTTGTACACAGCCATTCTGTTTGGCACAGCCTTGTATTATCAAATTTTTGCAAGCCTCAGCATAAAGGCAGAGGGTCCTAAATCATCTCTTTTCTACTGAAATACTCAAAGATGATTTTATACAGGAGCCTTAGCTTGTAGTGTGTTTTATAGGAGAAGCAAGCAGGAGAATTATCTCAGGCCATATTTTACTGTTGTGCTTGGTTAGTCTGTCAGTGTAATTTCAGAACTGCTGATTCATTTTCAAGCTTTGAAACTAGTGACCCCAAACATGGAACTTTTCTAACCTGAGGAACATTTTTTTAATGGTATGTAGACAAATGACATGTTAATGTAAATCATCAGACTTAAGCTAGAGTTAATCTGATTTGCTGCATGGAAGGCAAAACAAGCAAATTCCTTCAAGGCTGTTCCTCCGATCCAGACTCCAGTCAGAGCCTCTTTCTCTAGCTGCCAAGATGTGAGCGGTGGTCAGAAAATAATCATGCTTCAGCATGGGGAGTGTAACAGCTTCCAAGAGCAATGCCTGGCCCATCCCTCCACAGTCTAAACCAGAGCACAAGGACAGTGCCAGAGCACTTTCCAGACCTCTCTCCTTCTCCATTAATGCTTTTGAGCTGGGGCATGTGCAAAATTCAGTGAGGCAGAAATATTGCCACTTCTTCCTCTCAATACTTTTTCCCTCTGGGGCAGCTTGCTAATGGGGGGGGAGGACAGGGAGGGTGAGAGTGGGGAGGGCATGGGGGGCTGGAAATCAAGCCTGTGAGTCATACAGGGGAAGTTCATTACAGGTCACACAGCTGTAAACCCAGACTAAAAAGGGCTGGTTGCTTGCTGATGAAACAGTCTCTCATCACTGAGGCTAACACACAGTAACTGGGCTTCTGTAGACGCATGGGAGATAATGGTACAGAAAGTGTTTCTGAAATCAAATTAAAACCAGATGTGGGGTGCAGTGAAAGCATAGGATTGGTGAATTGCCTTAGAGGTATGGATATCTGAGCTAGTGCATGTGCACGCTTGTGGGTTGCTTGTATGTGGAAAGGTTCAGCTAAGAATAAATGTTCGGCTAAGAATAAAGAAAATCCTTAGGAGATGTGTCCCTTTGCTTTTATTTGAATTTCAGTGCACTCTAAAACAATGCATAGGGACTCAGCTGCTTCCCTCAGGGAAGTGAAGGGTACAGAGCTCACAACTCTGCCTTTAGATATTTCCGATTACATAAAGTGGAGATCTTGCAGAATCATCTCTTGGCTGCTTACAGGTGAGCTTCTGGATGGATGCATCAAATGCTTGGTCTAGACACAGCTAAGTATCAGATTAAAAACTTCATTTTGGGGAAGAGGGAAAAAACTCTCAAGTAATTAACATCTAGTAGAGTGCTCTTCTTCTAATTGCTAAGTGTGTGTATTAGCTGCCAGTGAAGCAAGCACTTACAGCTAAATGTGATAAATCTGTCTTTGGAAAATAATCGATTAAGGTAATTTAAATTTAAGAAAACTGAGACTGGACCTTGGCTCCAGGTACCAAATGCCATTTCCCTATGCTTTTAGGTTGTTGTAATTTAACCCTCCAGGGTATATGTCGTTTACCAGGCAAGAACAACTATACCTTTTATTGATATCTAAGCTGTTAATGTAGGGTACAGTTCATACTCTTCTGTTCACTTCTGAAAGAGGAATTATTTTTTCACTCTTCCACAACCATCCATGTTTAAAAGGATGGAAAAATAGACAGGAAAAGTAGAGAGGATAAAACTTTGAGGTTAGTGTTTTGGAGAGAGTATCCCTGCCAGATGACTCAGAATTCAAGCTGCTGCTCACTTTGCAATGCCAAGTGAAAGTCAAGCACCGACTTCACTGATGTGAAAGAGGAGACTGGACTGGACTGGACTGGACTGAACTGAAATATATTGGCAAAAAACTGAGGTGGACTTGTTTAGCTGTACACCACCAGCCCATAATCTTTCTGGGCTTTCCTCCAAGAGATGCATACTGTAAAACAAAGATGGAGCAAGAAAAAAGGCATGCAGGGTCACTGCCTGCAATTTTTGATAATGAAAAATAGTTTGAATGGTCTGCTATCCATCTTCCATAGCCTGCAGTTAACTTAGAGCATTAAGTATTTATCTGTGAACTTAAGAGTTCTGCCTGGACAGCATGATGATGCCCTAAAAGGAAAGAGTCCTTTTGACATTACTTCACATAAAATTCTTGTGAATCAGCTAGGGAAATGTGGTCTTTAAGAAACTGGGTTGGATGAAAAATGTATTATCTCGAGATAAGCTGCTCTGTGGTTGTGGTTATCAATGTTACAGCTTCAAAACTGAAGGAAATATCAAGTTGGATTCTTTGCATGAAAGGGTGGGGTTTTTTTGTTTTGTTGTTTTGGTTTGGTTTTTACATAGCACAAAGGAATAATATGATCTCAACACCTCAAAAATAGAGCAAAAAACCTCTGAGTTCATGGAGCATTTTGCTCAGTGAGCTTTAATTGCAGCAACAGAGGTAGAGATCAGGTGCTAGGAAAAAAACCCTAACTCAAACAAAGCAATAACCTAAAAGTAAAGATAATGAGATATATTCTTAGAGTTCAGAAGCTGAGAAGGTCTTAAGAACAGATTGGACAAACATTAATCAGAAATGACTAGACTGAAGCTGAACCTGGGCACACACTATGCCACTTCATAAAGTCTTTTCTAACAATCCCTTGTATTGTGCTATAATTTATGATTAAGCTTACATTTGAAAAGTACCCCACACATGGGGTCTTCATGGAAAGATTAACTTCTAAATGGCTGAACCAGAAGTGAAGTTTTTCTCAAAAGAAATTGAAAAATAATAAATTGATAATGATGTTCTGAGTCATTCTTTCCACTGCACCATCAAATTACATGCTTGCATCTGTCAGCCATATGCCATTCCATTCTTTCCTGTCTTGATTTCATTAATAGCACTGGGCCAAACCAAGCAGAATTCCTGTTTGTGTAGGCAGGTGACCTCTCTCATTAGTATCTTCTTGCTTTCTGTTTTAGTGAGTATAGCCCCAATAATATGACATTTTGAAACCACATACTTCATTAATAGATGCAACTTAGAATTAGTTCCTAGATGGCAGAAATAAAAATGCCCTCTTTATTTTCAGTTTTTTGCTTCTTGCACTTTTACAGGTACCCCATTTTTGCTGTGTTCTTCCTGGGTTGCTTGTTCAATACCTTTTCCCATACAGTGGAACTGCAAATCTTAGGAGGAGCTTTGTAATACTGACAATGATTTCGTCTGACGTGAATATGAACGCTATGCTTTGTCTGGAAATAATTATGCTACTGAATTGATCCTCTACAGAAGTGATGGCTTGACCTCCCTACACTGAGTTATTTCCTTAGAAAACTCTGTGGGACACATGAGGAGGCTGTTTTTGTAAGGCTGGATGACAGTTCAGAGGTATGGGAAGTAATTGTTCTCTGGCAAAAAAAAGAAACCTCAGTAGGACAGATATGCTAATAGACCTTTGCTGCTTTAATGAAAAGGCACCTATATGTCTGCTGCTGTGCTCAGAAAGCTTTTGGAAGATAAAGCCCAGGCTCTGTAATACAGATAAGCAACTTGGATATGACTGCAGATATGGGACTTGGAGTGGGAATTGTTTTCTTTGAAACAGTGAATATCACTTCTCATTTTATCACCTTACTAAGAAGGCACTGCAATGGGGTTAATTCTTAAACTTCCTCCCAAATGTTTCTCAAGCTTTTCTGTGTGTCCAGAATTAACATCTAGAAACCCTCAGACTACCTTGTGGAAACCCTTGTGATTCAGGTGGGTAGTGTGGTAATTGCCCCACTGGTGCTGCAAGCTGTGGGAGGTGGACTAGCCACGAGTAGGTTTCTGCTTCTTAAATACTTGGGAGGTGCTGGGAAGAGGTAAGAAGGATAAAAATCTTGACATGTACAAGAAGCAAAGTGGTGCACTGCTGCAAAAATTATGGTGCAATGAGGAAGCTCTATATAATACTGTTCAGAGGTCTAAGTCATGCTACCTGGAAGACACTTCCTCCACAGGTGAGAAAAAAAGGTTTTGGATCTACTGAATGTCATTTATCACAGAAGACTTCAAGTCTGTGAGGGGTTTTTTTCCTGTTTATATTTAAATTGTTTTGTTTACTGAAGGGGCTGCTTTTTCCAAAATTATGGTTTCCCTGACCTGTCTTAATGTTCAGCATAGTTCTGTGGTTTTATAGTCTCTTCTCATTAACTTTACTGTAAAGTTAATATGGTAGAATGACATTGTGCCAGAATCTCTCAACATTTTTTTAATTTAAGAAAATATTCAAAACCACAAAACAAACCATGTTGCTCTCGAAAGAAAGGGGATGTTCAATCATTTCAAGACTCATCCAACTGATATGGAGGTGAGTGGTTTTGCTTTAGGAGTATTTTTTGAAAAGACCCAGCCCCCACTTAAAGCAATTTTTTATATCTTTTCTCATCCCTCAGTTTCACCACTGACAATGTCTTTTCCTGCCATCAAATGTCTGCTTAAGAGAGATTTACAATTCTTTCCCAGGACAGAGTAGATACTTGGCCCTTCTATCTAAATCTTTATTTACATACAGACTACTTCTGATTGGGGGATCTTTAGCCTCTTTGAAAGGAAATGTTATTATTTTCTTCCATTTATATCTTGATTTTATTTTTATCTCAGGTTTTATTCATCTTTATCCAGGGTTGTTTTGCCAGGAAGAAAATGTTGACTTTAAATTTCCGTTTGTTGCAGGAATGCACATTAAAAAACCTCTTAACAACAAATGTCACTTCCTTTGAAATTATATTTCCCAAATGTTGTTTAATTTGCAAAAGAAAAAAAAAAAGAAACTTTCAAAGGTAAATGTAAAGGCTCCTATGCTTACAGCAGAGCTAACAGATTTTGAAATCTGATGTAATGTGGTCAATTCTATTTGAATCAGTTCCAATTCAGCATTTCTACCTAATATAACCAAACTGACAGAAAAATCATTTATTTGACTCTTGAAACAGCAGATATAATCTTTCCCTTCCCACCCCCACCCCCTGAGAAACTGAATCTACAAAGAGGTCTCCTTTCTATTTGAGAACAGAAGATGCGGAATAGTGTGTAAAGACTGCCCTGAGATGGGCCAGGCTGTCTCTGGAGAGGGAAGACATTGGCTGAAGTAGATTCTTCAGCTCTGAAGCAGGGGTGAGAAAACCAATGAACATAATCTAAGGTGCATACTTATATATGTGCAAAGCAGTACCTCTGGCAGGAAAAGAATTCCCTTGGATTCCCTGCCCACAAGGTTAGGAAGAAACTTTGTGGCTATCTTCCTGTCTTGACATGAGTCCATGGGCTCTGTTTTAGATATGGCCTCCCAGCTTTTGACAGGTCTTGGTGCTCCTCTGTGCTGCATGGAATAGGGAGGGAATGGATTTGCCCAGAGCAGATTTCTCATGGTGCTGGAATGAGCAACCTACAGGTGGGATTATATTATTTGTATGTACTGATATATGTTGGAAGAGGGTAAATCTCTTTTACTCAAGCTAGTGTCACTTGTACAAGTGTGTTATAATTTAGGTGCAAGCCAGTAATTCATACTATTTCTGAGCTATCTCAAAGTGTGGATTATCTGCGTGATTTAGCTAGAATATTTGTATTCAAGTGCTGTGTAAAAGGGCCTTTCATCATAAACAAGTAAATGCCAGACTAAATCATGTAAGAATTACAAAAAGTTCAACACTCATAATGGCCTTATATGCTCGTAGACTGAGTTATGTTAATCGGATGGACTTTCCTAAGAGGAGAGAACAGGAGAGCTGGAAAGAATCTCAGCTGGCCTAGTATTGAGTCAATGTCCAAGTGGCTTGAATAGGCACTGAGATAACTGTGTTGGAAATAAGGGAAAGATTTCTAGCATCCTCTAATGAAATAAAAAATTGCAGCATCTTCACACAGAATCTAAACTGGCTATTTTTTTAAAGGGAGAAATAAATTTTTATTGGGATGATTTTTGTCACATTTTATAGCTGGAGACTATATATATTTCTTTACTCAGCTATATAGTGTGGAGTTGGTTGTGTGTGAAGTTATTCCTGAAGTTACTTGATTATCGTGGACTGAACCCATCTTGCTGCCCTTTCTTCTATTTATGGAAGTACCTATGTTGTTTTTTCATTGTAAAGTAGCCAGCAGAAATATTAATAGCATATAGACTTCAGTCTCCATCGCAGTCAGGATTTCAGTTGGGTCAAATCTGTCACCAAAACCACTGGAGAATGTAAATCAGAGAAACACACCTTCACTCGCCCCCAGCTTCTCACTGACCTTGAAGGAACCAGACATTCCATGAATGGGATTTCTAGAGGATTGTGGAGCGTGGCAGAGGTACTAGACAGCTCCTTTGAATCATTAGATCCTGTAATGCTCAGCTGTTATGAGAGGAAATGCACTTCAGAATGCTGAGACTGGTGATCTCTTTTGGTGTAGTCTTTAACTACATACCAGTGACTTAGTGTTCACAGCTGGGGGGGGTGAGACTTTTGCATCCAGCCCTTCCCTGGCTGCACAAGCTTTGGACACACAACACGTGTTATGCAGCACACAGTCTCAATTAAAACTATTTCCACTTTGTAAATTACAGAAGAGGGCAGGAGAGAAATATACTCATTTGGATAGATGAGTAGGCTGCATATCTCTATAGGTTACTGTAGAGTTCTATACATGCTACTTCAAGTGCGAAGGGCAGTAGGAAATTGAAAATTTAGTTCATTGAATAGATATTCATCCTAGAAACATGGCTTCCTAGTGCTTCATGTCTATAAAGACTGGAATATTCCTGATACTTGCCAGCTTTTCTAGCATTTGCACAGGTAACACCAATGAAAAGTATTGATCTTGTTTCATATATGCATAGACTCTTCTGCAGATGATGAAGTAATGTGGGAAGGAGGAGGATTTTCGGGATTTCAAGAAGAGCATTAAACATTGACAGGGCTTATGCCCCTAAACCAGTTAAAGAGAAAGACCAAAGTGTTTGAGCTACAGGGCTTGCCAGGATACCAAGGCAGGAAGCTAAGAGAAAAATCTGTGGGATGGAAATTGCAACAGTATAATGAAATTTGAGTACAGATACATGGCAATGAAAGGATATTAACCATTTTCTTCCCACATCTATTTCCCTCATCCTCCCTCCCCTCACTCTTTTTTTTTGGTGGAAAAGCTCTGTCTTCTCTCTTGATCTCAAACTAGCATGTCCATGTGCAAGTTGACCTGGCAAGGGTCCCTGGAACATCTTTGGTTTAGAATTGTGCTCTGTGAGGCTTTGCATGGTGATATTTGATAGGACCATGATAACAACAAAATAGACCATCACATCACCATTCCCAGGAACAGTCTCAAGAATTATCTAATTAATGAGGGCAGAGAGCACTGGTATTTACTTTCTAAGAATCTTTACTGCATGTTGCTGGGGAGCTGCAGTGAAATGACAGAAGCTCTACTGATATTTAGCAACCGAAAATCTGATTGTCAATTGCCAAGAGGAAACTGCAGTGAAAGAACTACAAGTGAGCTCTCTTCTTTTAAAATCTCTTCATCTGTTACATGCATGTTTTTGTAGAGATGATATTCAAATTTATGATATCTCCTTCCTGGAAAGCTGTTGGCTGTGGTAAACAGTATTTATTCTGAAATCCAGATAAGCTGCTGTTCTGGATCTGTGGTTCAGATGTATCTGAATGAATCTGGAAGTGAGGTGGCATGCATCTTAATATGACAATAGGGAAAAAGACTGCGGGTCAGACCAAGGGATTGGCTTACTATCCTAGCTACTCTGGTGGCCACAAATTGAGGCAGGTGGGGAAGTGAAAGCAGCAGAAACATGGTAACCCTGAATATTCTCTCAGCTACAGCTATTACTATCGTAAGGAATGCTGTAAAATGAACATTTATTCTTCTGCTTGCTAGGAACCTGGCTCCAAATTGCTTTCTTTAATACCTCATTTATTTTATTGGCAAAGAAGGCAAACTAGTGATGCCTTTTTAACTCATTCATAAAGTTCATGGTTTTGTACACCCCTACCACAATCCTCTTTTGGTCATCTCTTTTTCTGCAGCTGATTTGTCCAATCCTGTATCCTTACTCTTTGTTGCTTTCTACCTCTGAAACTGTTCCAGACTCCCGTAAGAGATGCAGAGACTGCACTCATGATCTCATGGTACTCATGATCCAAATGAACCATGGCATCATGTAGGTCTTATCTTTTTTCTCTGTTTATCACCCAATAATGCCTAAACTTTAAGTTTTTAAGCACTGCAAATAATAGAGCTGTGTTTGTGGAACTTCCTATGTTCCTATTTTTGTCATAGTCTCAAGATACCTCTTCTGAGTGATAATGATGAGCAAAATTATAAGGATCATCATTTATATGTGAAACTGGAATTGTGCTTTTTCTTCTGTGCATCCTTTATTACCACCTACACTGAATTTCTCCTGTTCCTTCATTGTCCGCTCAGCTCTCTGACCCTGCTGTTGTACTGTTTGCCTCATCCTTAATAACTTAATATTAACAAAATAAGAAAACTTTCTCACTGTATTGCTCACCCTCTCTCAGGTACTTCACCAGGATGAGAATTAGTAAGAATTCAGGTAGAGCCATTAGTCAGCAAGAAATTACTGTTTATATCCAACTTCACTTTCTACTCCTTTCAACTGATTTTTTTGTCTATGCTAACACATTTCTCTTTTATGTTGTAGTACCTTGTTTTTACCACTTCAATAAGATATTCTTTTTGAAATTGAAGTAGATATCTTCAGCTTTATCAGACTTATCTACAGACTTTCTTGCCCTCTTCAAAATATAGTTTTGCAAGGCATAATTTTTCCTCAAAGCTGTATTGACTCCTGAAGTTGATCATTCGGATGCCTATTATTTCTGAGGTTTTTTTATTTGAAGCTGCCATTTACTTGCCCACTACAGGTCAAGAGGCCTGCAGTTCCCTTGAAACCGTTCATTAGAAATTGACATCACGTTTTTTGTGGTCCTCCAATATGGATGCAATGAGAGGCTGCACACTATCCTTGGTAATTCAGTTATTTCATCCTTGAGTTCCTTTAAAGCTCCTGGGTGAATACCATCTGGACTTGGCAATTTGTTAAGTTCATTTTGTGAATTTGTTTCATAACTTATTGTACAGTTACTTCAATTTCAGACATCTTCTCTGAGTCACTCATTTGAAAAAAAAAAAAACCAAAAAAACCAGCTCCCTCAAAAGACCCCCACTTTTTTTTTCTTTTTTTTTTTCTTTTTTTTTTTGCTCTGACATGGGAATCTTCCAAGCTTCTAAAGTGAAAAGCCGTGCAAGGAGTGACATGTCTTCTCCTCATACATTTCTGCTCTTACATTATTATCAATTGACTTTGCAATCAATCTATATCTCTGTGGATGTATTACTTTTATCAATTGTGCCTTAAAGTATTGATGTCTGTCTCACTGTATATTCAGGTTTTAGGCTGTAGGAGTTCATGATCTTTTTAATTCTGTTCATTTGCACACACATCTTCCACTTTCTAAGGGCTGCCTCTGTTGAAGTATCATGTAGCAATATCAAACTCTTTCTGCTCCCTTTCTCAAGGATTTCTCAGTACATGGCATTTTTTGCCCCCATGCTTTCAATATTCTGGCTTTTCACAGCTTTGAGTGTGTGGATTGGATTCTTGTCTTTACCAAGCTTTTCTTTAATTTTGCAAAGAGTTCTGGCTTTCTGCAAGTAATTTTTCTGCTGTGAGGAAGAAGAGTTTTTCATTTTTTCATCTCTGAGTGATTGGGTCAGGGATTCCTTGTTTATTTACCTGGAAATGGATTCTGCACATCAGCTGTAGCTATACACCTACTTAGATCCTCTGTGTGCTCACTGAACATTGTAAAAAGAACCAAAGAAAAACAAAAAAAAACCCACATATATATATTTCCATATATGTACACACATGTATTTCATTTATACATTAAATATACATGCACAATAATGAAAGGGAAGTTGTGTTGTGTTCTGAATCCATAGCACCACATGGGATGAATTGGCTAATTCTGAATCATTTTTATTACTTCATATAATAGAGATCCCAATGTGCTTATTCCATAACCTTTTTTTTTTGTTGTTAATTTCTCTCATTGGATTGCAATGACTGTAATGAACAGTTCAGATATCTCATAGTTGCTAAGCACCAAGCAGGTCTTCAGTAGAAAGGAAAAGATAAGTGTGCAAATTTAAAAATACACAAGAAATTGTTTTGATCCCTAACTGCATGATTTGCTTTGAAATGATTTGATTTTGTCATTCTAAAACAGGCAGTTATGAAGAGTAGTGGTCTAACCTGAGCTTTGCTCCCTTTGGTTGCATATGGCACATCTTGGAGCATATCTTTACAGGGATCTTAACATAAAGCTGAGGTGACTCAGTGAGGCTTTCTCCTTATAAATTAACAAATTTTATCAGTTACTAAGAAACACAAGCAATATTATCTGCTGGTAGCAGCTCTCTGCATGTGGGCATCCTGAAATATTGACATCATTTGAACCATAAGGGTTCTGTGCAATTACATTTTTAAGGCTGATTAAAACACTAGCAGAGTTGCATTTTAGTTTTAAATGTTATTAATAAAAGCAATTAAAACCTTCTCATTGTATGTCTGCTTTCCTAATGCTATGAGTCCAGATGACTAGTGGGCACATCCTTGTGTACTATGCATTTATCCTTGTCTTCCTGGGAAAGATGAGAAAAATGTGTAGTAATGAGATGGGTAAAGGAAGACATGCTGTTACCTTCCTAGCAATGACAGGTTTTACATCTAATGCTTGGATGCTACTGGCCCACTGCAGTGAGCTTTGAGCCCTGTCTGTGCACTAAAAGTCATCAGAATGCATCACAAAACAAGTCCAAAAAGGTTCACTTGCCAAAACCAACTTTGGTTTGTTTTTTTTAAAAATACAGATCCTATTGAAAGGCTTAATCTGAGTAAGGTCAAAAGACAATTTGGTTGTGATAAGGTTGAGGCATTTTAGCTCAATTTTATCTAGCAATCTCGTCTCTTACACTTAATGTTAGAAGTTCTATTTTCGTGTTTGAACCAGCTTTTAATGCCGTGTTGTGCCGTGACCAGAATAGCAGGCAGGGTGTCATGCAGAGGACACCCGCTGCGGGCACCCCTCTGAGAGCAGTGCCAAACCAAAGTAAATATGCCTGAGTCCCTCCAGCTACTGCTGTCATCCAAGAAGAAGGAATATGATTGTTCTCTGTAAATACGTCTTGACACAATATGACCAGCACTTCCATGCGCATACACTGGATTATATAATACAGGGTGTAGACATTCATAGAAAACTTTGCAATCATTGTCATATCTGCTTTTCCTTGATCAGGCATTGATTTACAAGGACTTTTTGATTTCTTTCAGTGGTGGTAGAATCATAACTTAACATTTCTTCTGCGTTCTAATTTTAATACCAGCATAAATGCTCTTGCAAATAATGGTTTGTTTTTGGTGAGGTTGTTTAATTTTGTGTTGCACGCCTTAACAGCTTGCAGCTGTTGATAGACCAGTGAGAAACTGCAGTGGCATTTTCAGCCTCCGGAATAAGAGTTTTAGTGAGGTTAAATTTGCCTTCTCATTTATAAGAAGCACTACATATGGTGAAATAGGATTTATTTTGCCTGAACCTTGTTCTCTGAAACAAATCTAGGCAAGTTGGCTTGGACATATGTAGCTGATGCAGAGAAGAAGGTTCTTTCAATTCGTGAGCCCTCCCATGCACAGAGACTGTCTTCTTTTGGATGTGCCAGATTGTCCTGTGGAGCAGGCTTTGTTTTTCCATTGGCTACATATCCAGCTCATAAATTGCTTTAAGATGGGTTCATAAAATCAGAAGTGAAATTGAAGGATTAGAACTTCAGCAATTTTTGGATAGAATTAATCTATGCATGGAGGTCAAAAGACTTCTACTTTTCATTTGCTACCCAAGCCATACTATTTGTTCAGGTGTGGGATAATGCTATACCATCTTTTTACCTTTGATCTGTGCAAAAACAGAGCTGCCCACTGCTGTCAATGTATAATCTGCAATAGACGTCCTTATAAACTACATCTTGTTTTGTCAGTCTTATCAACTGGTAAATAGGTATTATTTGCTGAATATAAAGCATCTACCTGTGTTAATATGCCTGGCTTCTTTAAGCACATCTGTCTGAGCTTTCCTGAAGCATGACTGTACCATTTTTCTCTTTCTAAAATACTAAACTGCTTCTGGAACAAGGTTCTTCTCTCCAAACTAATGGTCATTCTGAGGCAATAACTTACTGTTTGAGTATTTATTTACTTGGATTACTAGGGAAAACTTCTCTCCTATACAAACCAAAGGACTGAAAGTGTTGAGAGACAAATGGAAAATCATGGGAGACACTCCAAACCTTGCATAAACTGAAGCAATCTCTCAAAATGTGGGGCTGCCTCTTGGGAAGAAAACGTCAGAGAGACTTCACAGCCCTTTGGAGGCACTCTCGTGGTAAAAACAAAAGGCACCTGAGGGAGTTACAGCCCCACCTTGTCTGCCATGTAAGCTTCCCATACAAAAACATTTTGGTATTGAACGACACTGAAATTTTAGCACTTGATAGTTTGCTTTCACAAATATACTTTTGTCTCCTTTTCCTATAACTTCCCAACTTCCTTGAGCAGTTCTCAAGTCATTTAATGGTTAAATCATTGCTTTATAACTGTTGTTAAATTGCAGCAAATAAGCATTGAGGTTCAAAAGGAAGGAGACAGAATATATCTAACAGTTTTGTCACTTACACCTGTTTATGCAGAAATGAGAAAATATTTTCAGCCTCTTCCCAGCAGGGATTTCAGTTCTCAAAGTGATTCCTGCTTCTCTCTTGATTTGGCACTAATATGTCCTTTAGGAAGGCCTTAGAACATCTGAAAGATGAAGGAAGTATTCTCCAGCACCTGGCAGCTCTGGAGTTTATTGCTAGCTGTGGCTTCAAGTGGTAACAGAAGAAAGGAATCATTAGCAGAAAATTCTTGCTGCTTTGGGTTTTTTTGTTGTTTGTTTCCGCCTCCTTCATTTCAATAATCTCAGCTATGGAACAAATGGTCATTTCCAAGTAGTTCTGTTTGGTTAGGGCTGAAATGTCTGAGTGCACTACCACTGAGGTTAAAAATACCAACAACAAAACTCAGGACACCCTGTCCATAGACTCCTTCTGTACATAGCCATCTCAGCAATCAGGCAAATTAACTGGTGAGAAACCTCAAAAGCAAAAAGTTTAAAGAAAAATGGTGTGAGTTAAATTACTGTGCAGCGGATGATGTAATTTCATACACAAATACTGTCTGCAAAGCATGTCTAGCTAGCAGGATGTTGGGTTTTTTTTAACCAAGTTTCTGTTAATTACAAAGAAAATATTGCTGACAAATTATTGCTATTGAGTTTCTGAACGAGGCATTTTCAGTTGCAAGTGATAATTATAAAACATAATTATACTTAATTTAGGTTACATGTAAATTAAATTTTCAGTTGCAACTCAAGTCACTCTTTCAATATTATTGCTAAGTGGGAAGAATGAGTCAGACCTGAAAAGAGAACAGATTTTATGAACTGACAATAAAATTCTGAATTATATTTCAAAATTTCAATTTTGACTAAATAATTAGTGTCACAAGTGCAACACAGTTGAGAAGACAGAAAAAGTTTTGTAATAAAAACCTTTAATTTTCCATACGCTGCTTGATATATTAGATAGGAATAAAATCTGGCCCATCTAGTAATTATTCACAAGTTATTTGGAGGGTCTTGCTTGAAAAGGATGAGCAAGATTTGCTGGTCTGAGTCCAGATACAGTAAACAGCTAATTACCTTCACAGAACACCCAGCCATAAAATAACTTTTACGTGAGCATCTGAAAACACATTGTATTTAATATGCATACTGGAAATATGCAATCTAAGGGAAATTAGGAAGGAGGGGAGCAATACACTTTGAGAGTTTCAGGCTACTTCTTTATCACTCTAATGAAACAAGAAACAGCCAGTTTTCTGGAGTGAGTCTGATGGGGACATTTCCAGTTTAAGGGTGGAACAAACATATCCCCATCAGCCAGGTGCTTTTTTCCCCCAGATGACTTTTAAATTAGTAACTGGAACATCCTCCTTCCTCCTTCTGCCTACAGTTACCTATTGAGCAGCCTGGCACACAAGTGTGTTTCCCATGTTTGCCCTCATGAGGGGATTGCTTGCCACGGACTTAATGTATTGCATTCTTGCACTGAAACCAGGGTTGATCACTGCATTCTTGCTGCATTCTTGCCACTGTGATCCACAGCAGTGCAGCTGCAGCTCCAAGGTGCCTTTGTTCCAAGGCAATGTACTGAAGTTGCACAAAGGGTCTGAATGCTAGCAGGCTCTTTGCTTACTAGGAGTTTTTTTTCTTGGAAAACTTAAAATCATAGACCCATTAAGGCCAGAAAAGACCTCTAAGATCACCTAGTCCAATCATTAACTCAGTGTTGCCAAGTCCACCACTAAACCATGTCCACATCATCACACCATTTGAACACTTCAAGGGATGGTGAATCTACCACTTCCCTGGGCAGCCTGTTCCAATGCTTGCCCACTGCTTCAGTGATGTAGTATTTTATAATATCCAATCTAAACCTTCCCTGGTGAAACTTGAGGCCATTCTTCTCATTCTATTATTTGTTACCTGGAAGAATAGACCAAACCCCATCTTGCTATCACCTCCGTTCAGGGAATTGTAGATCCCACCTTGTAACCCAAAGCACTTGCATCCACACTTTGATCAGCTTAGAGTCCCTGTTAAAGAACAGCTGTCTGTGGTCCTGGAAAACACTGGCACAGCTGCTGTGTGACAAAGGCAAGAGGGCCTGAAAGCCATAACACCATTTAAAAACCACCATTTAATGTGGGTTTTTTGTTTTTTTGGGTTTTTTTACTGATCTTTTTAAGTACTTATTCAAATTTATTTCAAATTAATTAAAGATTGAAATAGATAAACATGTATTCTCAATATGAAAAAAGAAGTGAAATATGGACATGATTTAGAACATTCTGATGTGGAACTCTACAAAGCTGTTTTTGTAGCTCAAGTTTTTTTCCTGGGTGGCTCAGTGGGTACAGAAGCAGACCTCGTTCAACTGGCAAGACCTTGCTTCTAATCAATTAAAGAGAGGCGCTGTTTAGGTTCTTTCATATTTGAGCCTTCTAGATCCTGTGTTCTCACACGAAAAACATTTTTACTAATTGGAAGCAATCTGGGAGTTTGCTGGGATCAGCACTAGGACTGTGAGTCCCCAAGTTGAGTTGTTTTGGAACTAAGGTTCAGCACAGCTTCAGTCTTTGTATTAACCATGCAGTGAAGATTGGAGTGTCTTCTATGCAAGACATCTGTCTGGGTTGGACTTCTACTCCTCCTTCTCGTAGGTGTTATTTTTTTATAACTCTTAATTTATACCAAATGCCACACATAAACTTATTTGTCCAAAGGCTAGCTGAAGTTAGAGTTGAATTTGTCTTCACTAGTTAAAGAGACAGACACCTGATGCAATCCTGACCTAGATGAAGATAATGGTTCTTTTGCTGTTGACATTGAGAGACAACATTTTCTTTCACCAGGCTTTGGCACAGGAAAGGATATCTGAGTAAGGGACAGAGTACAGATGAGTGTGCTGAGATGTGCTATCTACTGGTAATGCACAATATAATCAGCCCAACAGTCAGCACTGACAACTGTCCCATCTATCTAGAGAGAAAGGTGGTCAAGAGAGATTGGGATGTCTATTTTTAGGAGTTTTTAAGTTTATATAACTAGTCTAATTCTTCCCTAATTTTGCTTCTGTTGGTACACCCAGGGTCACTGCTCATTTTTCAATATCTCCACTTTATTTTTCTTGTTAGGCCATTTACAGCCTAAACTAATACATGTATGGCTTTGGTAGTCCTACCTGCTGTATTAAACTGAAGCAGTGATGAATGATCCACAGCTCGTTTGCAGGACCATGTAAACATGCAATGTTCCTCCTTCCCTTTATCTGCCAGAAATTTCAGGCTCGGTCCTTCAGTCTAAAGAGCAAAAGCAGTTGGAAGAGCTTCAACGTCTGTCTAGCCCACTATGCAACTGAAACAGATGTTCAGTTACTCTCCACAGAAATGTTTTTGTAAGATAGACTGATCTTTAATGCCCCTTTCACTCAGAGGGAATGTGCTGGCGTCAGGCTGATGGAGAGGGTATCTGCAGCAGTGCATTTCTTTTCAAGTACATATTGCTTCCTTCTTTGGAAGTCCAAAAACAAAGTCAGGCCTCTTGAATTGTAGCCACTAGAGTGATATTTCGTTCTTTCTGTACTATGTGGCACATCTACTTCCTTTCCCTTTGTTCAATCCAATAATATTTGAAGAAAATAGCAAGTTCCTAAAAGCTAATGTGTTACAATTGGAAAAAAACTGAAATCCTTTTTGGGTTTTTTTTGAGAGAACCTTGTTTCAAGGTAAACAACTCCTTTTTCAGTCAGGAAGTATATAAGTACGTTCTTTGTCCCTCTTCATTTTACAGAGAATATATTGAGATACAAAAACTTTCATAAGCATTTCCAGAAAATCTGTATTTCTCTTCCTCTGAAGCACCCCATTCTCTTCCCACCTTCCTTTATAAACAGAAGAAAAATATTCTTAAATAAGATGGCTAAACATAATAATGTAATACCTGTGTTGTTTTGGAAATGTGTGTATTGTAATTGATAGAAATGATACTGAATGAAAAGCACTATGATGCTATCACATTAGTCACACCTACAAGCTAAATTCCTTTGCTATTCATGAAGCAGAAACCATTTTCTTTCTATAACTGTACAAGACTATCTAAGCAATGTCATATACTCAAGTAACTCTTAGTATGCAATAAAGTTACAGCTCTATGTAGATGTATTGCAAGTATTCGAATGGCTGCATAAGTGCCTGTACACAAGATTGACTTCCTCCAGCAGAGAGAAACTTTTGCAGTACTCCTAGGCACATGCTGTTTCACTACTACACTTCCTGGTGGGGTGAGATTCACAGCAGAATTTCAAATGTGCTCAGCTGAACCCCTTTGCCATCTCTCCTGCCATTTACCACTGCTAAGGTATGCTGGTAGTAAACTCTCCAAGCAGGGGCTAGATAGCTGTGTCAGCAATAGAAGCCTAAATGGCTGGTGTAGCTTCAGAGCAGCTATATATTCAGGATGCAGAGATTTTCATGATCTTTTTCTGATTCTGCAAAGTGCACTGCCTTGAGAGAGCTAGGTGCTAACATGCTGTAAGCCTATACTTTTTTTAGGGTTTATGGTGATATTTTTGTTACAGTTCTCACTATAGTGAGACACCCAGAAAAGAACACTATACAGATATCCAAGGTCCTTCTACCCTTGTATTTTAGGGTTTCTGTTTAAATTAAAAATAAAAAAAAGCAAAAAAAAAGAAAAAGAAAGAAAGAAAAGAACCCAAAAAAAACACCAAAAAAAAAAAAAAAGCAGGGCAGAAGAATTGAAATTTGTTGAAGGAGTTGCTATCCATATTCTATGTAATATATTCAGGTACCTCCAAGGGACTTCTCTTCGTATTGGCAACCAAAATTTGAATGTGGTAGGACTCTGCATCTATTCAAAAGAGTGATTGCAGGGGGTGGATTCCTGTTATTTTTAAAAATAATTGGCTCATGTTGGAACTAACCCAAAAAGAGGTTGGTTATTACTACTGTGTTACAACAGCAGTATCAGTGCTGAGGACTCCTGCAAGAAATGTCCTGTTACTTGCTGTGCATGGTATACAGCCTTCCCTGTGTGCTAGAACCACAATAAAGCACAGGTTACATCCAGATAAACTCAGGAGTTGTCTAGCCCTCCCACCCCCTCCAAGAATGTGGAGGAGAAGAAATCACTGTTTTCACACTCCACTTAGAAAAGAAGTTTGAACTAATGTATGTTCATGCTGAAGAATCTGGCTACTATGCATTGCAAATTTGCTTCCTATAGACAACTACACAAAGGAATATTCTAAAATGAGACCAATATACAATCCTTAACAAATACTGAGTGGATAGGAAGAGGCGGGCAACTGAGAACACAGCAAGTTGCTAATGATATCCTTCAAATAAATGATTCATATACCAACCCTTTAGTTATAATCTCACACATACAGTATAGCTCTCTGAGGGGAAAGAACAGAAATAAATTGTGTTTTGCATCACTTGGCATTTCAGTATAATCAAAGCCCCAGATCCAGGTGAGTATGCTATTGAATTGTAAAGTATTCTATTCCTTTCCTGAAAACATCCATTCACATGTATCAACTTTGCAGTCCTTGTTCTGCTGCTTGAGCTCTGCTGCTAAGCTACAGGAAAAATCAAAAGCTCAGTTCAAACTAGATGTGATCATAAATGGCAGCGATACCAGGATTTTTGTGAAACTTGCAACAATAGGATTAGAAGGAAAGTCTGAATTTGATAAGTACTGCTGAGAAGCAAACTACTTGAGTTCCAAATGAGAGGCAGGGGTCGGAATTTTCAGTTATGATGCTGTGCAGACTGGAAAGTAAATGGCAATTTGTGATTTTCAGAAGTTTCTGAGAAGCCTGGCTTCCTAAAATTAGTGTTTATTCATGTTGACTGTGGTGTTATGTTCTGCTTGTGTGCTGGTGATAATTTTTAAGTCTGTACATAAAATCAGTACAACTGTCTCAGTTCCAGGTGTAGAGGAGTTCTTTCAGTATCTGTGAGAGACTGAAGAAAATTATTATTGGCTCAAAACAGCTGAAGTGTGGGGGGTTGGGGACCAGGGCAAGTTCTGTGAAGGTACTCAGATGCACTGCTCACTCCCCACCCCACTGGAGCTTCTAGTCCAGCCCAGAATGGGTGTCAGTCACTGGCTCAGGAACAGCAACCCCACACCCTTTTTGGTTGATGTTCAATGCTTATATTTTACCCCACTGCAGTTTTTCTGACTTTTTCTCCTGATGACCATGTGTAATAACAAGCAACTTTCTCTCATAATTGAAGCACTATTGATAATACCTTGCAATTTTTTCTTTATTTTTACAAATTTCATGTCTTCCAGATGCTATTTTCTCCCTGTGCTTGCAAGTTATGGTTATGTACCATATAAGTGAATAACCAAGAAGCAGAAAGAGTACCACAGCTTGGGCATGGGGGGGACAACACACCTTAGCAGTGAAGTGACTTTTGAGTTTGACTGTATTTTCTTTCACTATTTAAATTCCTTCAATGCATTCAAAGTCATCATATAGTTGTGTTCAAATCAGAAGTGTCTCAGAGGTTGGATATACATAATCTGTCAAAGGACCACTGCTAAATAACTTAATGCCTGTATGAGTGCAGCTCAGTGCTAGTCTCTGTACTGCTTCTCTACCCAGGGAAGCCTCGGCAGCATTGACTTAGGCTCAGGAAGAGACTTTCTGCTTCTGGAATTAAGCACTGTCACCAAGCTCAAAGAGGAGAAACTTCTTCTCAGGAAACTGGAGTCTTGCCAATTGCCCTCAATCTTTCCTGTCCTTTAAAGAGTGCTTTATGTTCTTGGTATCTTGCTGTAAGACTTGTTCTCTTCCTACTTATAATAGACAGAAATACAAGGGGGTTTTCCACCCTGCAGGAAACCTAATGAAACTTGTCCTTCCTGCCCTGTAGCCCCACAGAGAACAGCAATGGTTAGAGCTCGGAAACATTTTCTGACCAGAAGTCAGAACTCCCAGGAATACCTGGGCTACTCACAAGTGACCATGACATCTCTTTGACTAAGATTCAATTTCTCTCTCTCGTTGAGTACGTTCAGAAAGTCATGTTCAGAAAGACCCTTTGAAAAACAAAAGGTCATTAAACTATACCAACACTGGTCCAGAGTTCAGTACTGGTTGGGACTTTTAGACAGAGAAAGCAAAATTAAATTTTGCTTCCACAAGGGTATAGGACAGGAACAAGCTGCTGCTGCTGCAGGGAGAGAATGGGGAGGCAGGGGCTTGGAGAGGAGCAGGGCTGGGATGGAAGGTGGCTATGAGAGGTCCTGAAAAATCTAGCCCTACTCCTTCTTCCAAGACTTAATGAGGAAGGGATGTAGAAGGAGAGGTTACTGTTGCTGCAGACCTCAGCAAAAGCCTGTTGCACAAATCCTGAGCCTTTCCTTGGCAATAGAGGAGATGCCAGCCCTTCCACTTGTTGTGATGACAAAGCAGGCAGTGCATGGTAGGCTGCTTTGCCACTCCAACAGCCTATTGTCTGGAGAGCTGTCCTGATGTGATACCCAGATATGTGATGTCCCACTGTGGACAGAGCCTCTGTGCAGCAGATGAAGCAGAGCTCAGCTCCAGCCATGCCTGAACAGCCTGGGATCTGCTCAGATCTGCTAAAATTGCAAAATTTGAACATGCATCTCAGGAAAAGTGTGTCTAGCAGATAAGCAGATTTGTAATTAAACGCTGTGGTCACTCTTTAGCTATTTCTTTCTTTTTATTTTTTTAAAGAGTGTTTCTTATATAGATTGATCTTTTTGTTGCTTGATCAGTTCACCAGATCCTGTCCCTTAGCAGATGTGGAGTGTTTTGAAACATGAAGTAATTCATGGGACATTTGTCATAGGGTGTCCCTGGGGTAGACAGAACTGGAGAATTTTCAATCCTCTGCTGTGGTGGAAGTATTTCCAGTGAACGGTGTATTTGTCTGTTTGCCAAAGCTTCTCTCTTCTTGTCTTCTCCCAGACTTGGAGTGGAGCCATGCTCAGGGCCAGATGTCTGAGTCTGCAGGCCTACTTTCAATTTCAACAGCAGTCAGTACTCAGCTTCATTAATAATTCAGGTTTTTCCTTCTGTTGGGAAATAAAGAGCTTTTTCTCACTATCTTTAAAAGATATTTTAGTCAATTTTATCCATTTGTTCATATTCTGCTAGGTGGCAATACTGTCTCTGGTTGGGTTCTGAAGGTTTTTTATTCTATAGCTTTCACTTTGAGGACCCTTTTAATAATGTATTATGCAATCTGATCCTCTCTATTGAGTGTCTGTTTTTTTTTTTCCCCACAATCTCTCTTGAGACACAAATACGTTTAGGAAGCTTCTTTTTATAGAAGGATGGGTCCTGTTCAGCTCTGAAGTGAAGGAAAAAGTTCTCTTACATTTTAGGGATGTATTTTAGATTTACTTGGATTAATACTTGAATTACCATGTGATTGTGCTCTAGAAGACTAAGTTTGAGATGTACCTTCTATTTGACTTGGAAACAGGATGTCATTTTTCATTTTTTTGTAAGTTTATTTCAGAATAAATGTGTTCCCCAATTTCAGACTGGCCCTTCATAAAGTTTTATGTCACAGCCTTCTAAGGTACAAAGACAGAATTTCTGCTACGACAGCCCTAATCTTTAATAATTTATGAAGGTTTGTCCTGCAGTTTGGCTTTCTTTGACATTCTGTGCTTTTATTTAAGCTGAATTTAAGCAGGAAAAATGAAAAAAAAACTTAGGAGCCCAAGAAGAATTGGTTCCAAGGTAAGGATACTGTCCAGATGCATAAAATGTTTAGATATTATTTCATTTAAGGCTCACATTCAGATGACCTAACACAGAATGACACACTGGAACTTCTTTCTCACTGACATCTTGTTCCCAAGAATCTGATTCCTTTCATTTTAAATAGTCTCTGACATGGCAACTGAGGTAGCTCTAAAAGCTGAATGTTGCTGGTACAGTAATGGCACTGGGGTAGTCTGTCCACTGGCATTTTTGGGAACCTGAGAGAATGGCTTTGCAAAGGATGAGTGCTCCATTCACCACAGTGCCCTGTCACAGTGTTATAAATGTCAGCCTCCTAATGTGCTCCTTCTCTGAGTGTATGGAAAAGGCCTGGCAGGGAAAATTCTGCCCTACTGCAAAGCTCACTGTGGCAGCATTACAGAAATGCTTTTCCCGACCATCACAGTGAATAGTGGCTATTCCACACTTTGAAACAATCAGATCTTTCTCCTCTCCATTAATTTCTAGTTGATATCCATGCCTTAAAGCAGAAGATTTTGCTATCCATCCTGAAATGAACAAGCTTTCTCCGTGGGATGACATTCACTGGTGCAATTTCTATTACTCCAGACTGCAAGGTCATCCATTTCTTCCAATACAATTGTCTAACCCTATTACATCTCTGTAATGTCTCCTAACTTCTTGGGATTTATAACTTCACTAGCATGCTCCAAATGCTAACAAGAACATTATGTAAGATGAGACCAAAAGACCAACTTCTGAGGAGCTGCACACCTCTTTTCTCTCCAGCTTCATACTCTTTTCCAAGCCGCCCTCCCTAGCCCATTTCCTGCAACTTATGATTCTCACAGGTATTCCCTATCTTCTCCAGTTTAATAACTACTTATGTGGTAATAATTTAAATATTTTCTGATGTTAGATCAACCAAATCTGTCCCTGTGTGAATACCAATTATCTCACCAGGGAAGAAAATCAGTCTAATCTGATCTAACACTGACAAATTCACATTGTGTCCTCTCCTGTTTGCTATTGCCTGATTCCTTCCAGGTCTGTAACAGTAGCAATTATTTTCTTTAAAATCCACTTCAGTTTTGGTAAAAGCACAGTAAAATAAGTGACTCTATTGGTGCCAACATATTTTATGGCACTTTTATTAGATTGAAGGCATAGTGTTTGCTGTCAGTCAGATAACACTGCTGACCCTCACTTCCCTTGTAAATGTGGTATATAGCCTGTTGCTCTCCTCAAAACTCTGAGATCTGAATTATTCTGTGGCTTCATCTCAAGTGCATCATTTTTTTAAAGTATTTTACTTGTACCTGGTTTGAGGGTATTTCATGTGCATGCATTAAGTGTCCCATTCTTGCTTTTTCTTAACGTAAATTTGAAGTAAAGTCTCAGTGTTTTGGGACCATGGTTGAAATGCCTCCATCCTAAATGTCTCTCTGTGGCAGGGTGGATGAGTTGTGTCAGGACTTGGGAAAGGGCTCAGGAAAGCAGCTCCCCCCTGCAGGCACTGAGTCAGCTGAAGGGAGGGCTCCCAGCTGGTGGATTTCAATAGCATGTCTCAGGGAAGAGACAGGTGGAGGAAGTTCCCTTTCTCAACTCCAAGCTGAATGAAGTTATTTGAACGTGAAACCTGGCATCAACTGCTGCTCTTACCCAGTTTTAAATGAATACCTGTGGCAAACATTGGTAGGCAGCAAGAGCCCATGTGCTGATCTTTCCAAACCTTAAAAATAGGAAGGTGATAAAGGAGAAAAAAGTGAATTTGTTTTAAAGAAGAAAAGCACTTGAGGATGCATATAGTCTTTTTGGGGATGTGCCATTTTGTCTTTGTGCCAGTCTCAATCAGAGTCAGTAGATGCATCTGGGCCAGTAAAAATAAGTCTGCAGTTCACCTTCTTTCCTCAACTGCATAAACAAAAGCTGAAATCTGTTCCAGCATATAATCAGTAGAGAATGTATGTTTTTTGATGCTCTGAAGTCCCACTAACACCGGCCCAGTTCTGGGCAAGGGTCTGCAGTGTTTCAGAGTGAAAAACCTTATATGAATATGGTACAGTACTTTGAGAAGCTGTAAAACCTACTTCGGATGGAATAATCTGACATAAACTGAGCTTTTAGGCTACCTGTGATCTACTTAAAATGATAAATGTAAATTTCTTTCTATAAATAGAAGTTAGGGTTTTTTTGATGAGTGTCTTGGGGGAGAATGATGTGGGGAGTGAATGGTCTCTCTGACATCCTCCTGTCAGGGCAAGACTGAGCTCCTTTCTCATCAAAACAAGCAGCAGCAGTGTGGATTTTTTTCATCGTGCTGCAAGCACAGCCAAACGACCTGTAGGCTCCTCCTGCAAACCTCTCTTTTGCAGAAGCAAAAAGCTTCAATGTCCTAGTAGCATGATATACAAGACAATAAGCACAGATTGCTCTGTTGATCTGCTGTGTCCCTTGCCTGAGGGAAAAGTGTTGCAATTGTTTAAGAGCCTAATTGTGGTACTAATATGTAATTCAGGGTGGGCAGTGAATACTGATTTTATTATGAAAAGTGAATTAAAAACAGAATGGAAAAAAACCCAAACACTAGCAGAGAAGCCAGGAAGTTGACCAAAGTGGTGAAGGGTAGCACCTTACTTCTTTAATTGTGTGAGACTGATTTATAAGATTACAGTTCTGAATAAAGTCTGGTTTCCTGTGGAAAGCTTTGATTTTACTTAATAAAAGTTGCCCCTTGCATTTTATTTTTGTTTTAACCTATACCTAGAATATGAGAGGAAAAGGAAAGCAAATACATTTTTCCATGGGCAGACATCTGACTGGCAACCATTCAGTGTTTTCAGTGCATGCAAAGACTCTCAGCCATCACTTTCAAAATAAATTATTCCAATTTTTCCCAAAGCAGTTTGGCCACCTTTGGGGTCTGCAGAACACAAAATTACTTATTGTAGTGTTGAGTGAAAAATATCAAGACTTAGAATAGATGCTAAATAACAAAGTGCTAGCAAAGTGGCCTCTTTGTCAATGGTTATGAGAGGTTACACTGCTTGACTGAGCAGACTGGAAAGTCAGAATACTCTTTCACTAGAGAAAACTGGAGTGAAAAATCTAACAGAACTGGCAAAAGACTGCATTCCTGCATGGAGTATGTGCACAAGAACAAATTTGTAAAGGAGTGATCAGTAGTATAAGAGAGTTAGGAGGTTCTGAATTTGGGGAAAGAATGTTCAGTAGACTTGAAATTTCTAGGCAAAACTGAACAGTGATGTGATAGAGAAACATTTTTTTTTGCTACTCTGCAAGGGTTTAATGCGTCAGTGCTTAACAAGCTGAGAAATCTCACTTACACTGTAACCCACCAGGTCTTCTCTTTGTGACTGTGAAAGTAAAATAACTCACAAGAGGTAATACTTTAGGTGTAAATACAAGATTTGTGTAAATACAATTATGCAGACGTAAGTACAGAGCAGAAGAGGTGAGCAGGATGCTTACTGAGAGTCTATCTTGTCTGGAGGAAAGTTTTCCTTGATAAGACAGAGCTACTTCATTGTTAGTTTCAGGTCACAATATTGCAGTATTCAAAATCTCAAACATCCTGACTTTGCTCTGTCTGATACATTTAGTTAATATTTCTTCTGCTAATGTTCTCTGTGGCTCATTCTTTTTTGAGACCTTTTTTTTAAGTTATCATAATTTTTTCTACTGAATGGTCATCAAGTAAGGTAGAAATATTTTGTTGGAGATATTGGAAAATGGTTTTTTCCATTGTGTGATGAAAGGGGCACTTGACTCATTCTTGTCCGTAGCACCTCAGAAGGCAACCTGCCAACATTAGGTCTCTTTCATGTGCTACAATAAACAGCAGCTCCAGTAGAAATATTGTTATCTCAGCTTTCAAGAAGCACTGAGCTTTTTAGTCTATACTGTTTTTAGAGTCCAATATGAAAACTCAAAAACTTGCAACAAAACTCAGCTATTATCAGCAATTCTTCTGAGTCATAAACCACAGTTCTTCCCAGAAACATATTGCAGCAAATGGTCAAGCTTCACTGAAATTTAGTCCAGTCTTATCAGGAAGCTGAGGCTCCTGGTGAATCATAGCTGAACTTTGGAGCTGTGCTGGGACTGCCAGGCACAGACAAGAGAGCTTTGGAGAGGCAGTGTTTTATCTGTTACTGAGCATGTGCTGCAATTGACTCTAAAAATTAATTGGAAAATGTTATTTCCAGGTAGACTAAAGGGAGATATGTCAACAGCTACTATGAATGAGATCAGGAGAGACTTCTGATAAGATTTGCCCCAAGCAGCCCCATTTGGGAGCAGATGTGAAAAGGGGTTTGCAAGCCCTGAGCAAATGCAGACGGTAATGCCCTCATTCATGGCTTTATTGCTGCTTTATTGACTGAGCCCCTGTTTGAGGATTAGTTGGGAAAGGCTATACATGCAGGTGCTTCTTACGTCTGCCTTAGAAAGGCAGACTTTCACACCTGTGGAGACATATCCGGCTTGACATTCACAGGAAAATTATGACTGGATTTGTTTTCTTGACTTTCAGTAACCAAGATCACATGTGCAAGGTGGGTGAGTGTACACAGGGGCAATATAACACTTTGTGTGTGTAAGTGTAGGAGGCTTGTTTTCTGAGTATACAAATCAGTGTGCTGATGAGTGCTTGAGGGGGAAAGCACTGTTTGTTATTCACATTTGAACGTACTAGTTATGAGGCTTTGTATTTAAATTAAGGCATGACATTTTTCACTAAAGTCTGTGAGTTGCTCAGTGTCCTAATGACACTGAGCAACTGGCATTAAAATGACATCTCTTTTATCTCCAGCTGTTTGACTCTGCAAAACATGCATTTGCCCTAATGTGGTGCTGGTTTCAAAAGCCTGGTACTGGGGCTGTATTATAGAACATTTTCACAAGTATTAAGTTTTATAAAATAAACTATTCCCCCTGACAATATCAGGATTTCAAAACAGTTTAGAAACTCTCTGTTCCATTCGCTGCAAAACAGAAGTATAGCTTTGTTGTTAAAGCCAGATAATAATTGACCTATATTTCACATACCTTCATTTCCAGAAGTTGACAAAGGCAGCGTGTTCTTGAAGCTGATAAGAGCTTGTACTGGAACTGGGTTTAAACTTTTTGTGGTGGTCCTCTTTGCAGAGGTTTTGAAGATCAAGTAACACTGATAAAATTGCACATTGAAAGAGGTAGTGTGATGAGCTGCAGTTTTAAAGAGGAAAAACAAATCCTGATCTTTTTACTGACAGGTTGTGGGATGCTATCCTAGTTAATGTCCACAAGTAAACAAACAAACAAAAGCCTTCACTTTTCCTTAGCTGAGACATGATCTATCTAAAATAACAGGGAAACCATAAGGTTTCTGAATCTTTGTTGGTAGTAAAAGCAGAGAGAGAAAATCAGAAGTTCACAGTGAATCAAAATAAGATGAAATCTTAAACAGTTTAGCAGTAGTCCAGAAATTAACCTACCTTACTTCTATGGCCTGTAGGGCTCATATGCTAACCCAACCTAAGGCTGCACAAATGCTTTAATAATTCCAATTCATGAAAGATCAAGCCATCACATCTTTCTTTGTTTACAGTGAGGGTTAAAAAATTAACTATACTTTCAAAGATCTTGGGTATGTATCCAAATACTTGCAAGCTTATCTCAAATATAAATAAGTTTGAGCTGAAGTTTTTCATTCTTACCTTTCTCTTTTTACCTCTGATTCAATCTAACTCAGATTTTCAGAATAGTAATAGTCTCCATTCTTTACAAATATCCTATTTTCTTGAAAATGCCATTGGTTTCAGGCGATGTTGTCATCTTGAGATTTGTGAACTGCATATATAGTTGAAGCATAGTAGAGTAAGGAAGATCATCTGCATCCCAAACAAAATCCACGCCCTCCTGATGGTGTGTCTGGCTGCAGAACTGAGCTCAGCATATGAGGATGGGCTCTCTCGTAAGGTCGGTGCTCCCTGACAGCCTGGGGAAGAACACCCAATTGCAGAATCATGTCCAGTAAACAACAGCCAATGTTAGGCTGCTGTTACAGCTGCTCGGGAGTAAAAGTCTTGTTTTACAGAATGAATGAAACCTCCAGTGTTTTGCTGGTGAGCTCCTTCTCTCAAGGTGGCATAATCTGTTCATGGAGTCTGAGCTGATTAAATGTGTAAATAAGGTATGGCAGTGAAATCTCTAGAGACACATAAATTGAATCAGGACTTCTACAGCCTTAAAAGCAGTTGCAGGTGGGAACTGGAGAAATGTCAAAAGTAAGGAATCATAAAGAAAATGCATTTGATTGAATCCCATTCTACCTTTTGGGTTTTTCTATCTGGTTTAATTGCACTATGTTATGAATTTGAGCTCATGCTGTGAGAGAAGAGATACCTCAGTGTCTGTTTTTGGTAGACAAAATTTTGCATTTATGTTTAATATCTCTACCATCAAATGAAGGTTTTATGGAAAGTAGACCCTGTGATTTGAAAACTTCTTTCCCTCCAATTTCATTAAAACACTGCTATCCAATAAAATCAGATTTGTTTGCTTTGAGATTTTTCAGACAGTTTTAGTAACTAAGTGAAAATTAGATGTGTTTAAGTAGCAAAGAAATTTTTTTTTTCAACTCTTTAGTTAGTCTAGATTTGTTTTCTAAAGCTCTCTTCCCCTGCCTCACCACAACCCCATGGACTCATGTGTTGCTCCTGGTCATCTAAGGGAGACTAACATTCCATAGAATAAGTAATGAAAGGAGACCCAACTTGATGATGCTGCATGAAGGGCACAGCCAGTTTTCCATAAAGAAAAGGTAATGCTGAAATGAGAAAATCTGCAGGTTGTCAGACACCTCTGGCCTCTTCCAGTTGTGCAGAGTCCTGAATTCCTTACACACAAGTGAAATCTCTTCTAAATAGACACGTTATTTTCTTCAGTGTTTTTTCAATAGGATGTATTTTCTCTTTTGAGGTTGGTTGCAGGGGGGGTTGTTTGTTTGCTTGCTTGCTTACTTGTTTCTGTTTTGATTTTTTAAAATTAAATTTAAGTGAAATGTTCCCAATCTGTAAGAGAGCATAGGATGCATGAAAGTGCCGGAGAAGGCAGCAGTCAGATATTCTTAAGGTGCCATACTTTATCACAAGATTTGTTGTCCTGATTTGTTAAATTAAAAACAAAATTCTTCCTTCCCCTACTAAGTATTCAATTATAAGAATAAAACAAAGATCCATTAATTAAGGCAACAAATAAGGAAGAATAAGAATAAAGTGATGGCCAAGGAGAGAAATTTGATCTAATTATCAGGCATGACTGCCTATTAAAATAAAACATGTGGGTAAAACCTGCTGGCAAGTTGATTCTGGGATGCAAATACACTGAGAGTTTGCTTTGCCAGCCTGTTTTCCCTCATTAGGCACTTCCTGCTTAAAAATGGAGCAATTCCTTTTCATCAAAGAGAATAGCTATATTCTTGCTTAGGAGTACACATTCATTTTGATACCATAATGAGTTGTGAATACTCCAAATCATAATTATTTTTTTTCTTTAAAAATGCATGTTGCAAAACTTGGTTTATTTCCAGGGAAAGGCTTTCAGGTTATTTTCCATTTCAAACAAAAGGGAAAATGTTATATATTCAGAATTTAATGTAACTGACTGTTCTCTAGCAAACTTTCTGAGGACATCTGCAGACATTCAGTGTGTTGACATTATAGAAAGAAAAAAGGGAACCTGGGAATTTAAAGTAGATCCAATTCAGAGATGCATGCATGTATATTGAACAGTTGGAAAATACTCACATTTTGGTGTGAACAGGTTACTGAAAGCATGATTGAAATGGATCCAGAATTACTTAAAAGATCATTAAACTGTGGCCCAGAGGACCCTTCAGTCATAGATGTAATCTATTCTGCATTCAGAGCTTAAAGGGTTATGGATATCTGGGCACTGGGAGCACCATCTTCTCTGCTCCCTGCTCAGGGCTTCTCCTGCCTCACCTCAGCAGTGTTTCATGCAGATGAGCTGGAGGAAAGTGACTGTTCTTCCAACTCCAGTGCCATATTCCAGGCATTATAAGATAAATCAGTCAGAGCAGGACAACTGGTAGCAGATCACAAACAGTGTCTGATGAAAAGACTGGATTTCCTGACAAGGATTTTCTTACCCTTGAAAAAAAGCAAATTCCATAAGAAAAACATAAGCCTTTTTTCAGAAAAAATCTCTATTATTATTTTTCAGTTGTCTTTCTCAGTCCAGCAAGATCCTTGCTCTAACTCACATTCAGTTCTGCTTTAATGCTTGAAAGAATCTTGATGCTTGAAAATCTTGAATGCTTGAAAGTCTTTGATCTCTTAGAAGGACACACTTCCCGGATAACAACATCAGAACAAAACTGGGAAAATAGGTTGTCATCAAGCCATTGTGGGTAACTGTTTTTTCACCAGGTCATTCATAACAGGAGACTGTGTTTCTGAGGTAGCCCACCAGCCACATCTCTTAGTTTCTACCTCTCCACTCTGAATCTGACACAAATATAAATGAGAGAATATTTCTTAAGAGTACTTCAACTGAAATAATCCTCTCCAATCCCATATTTGTTGTGCTTTTCATAAGATTAACTCAAAAGAAATAAGCTTTATTTCTACCCCTAGCTTCAGTGGGAAAATTCCACTCAGTTTTGGGTTGGCTTTGATCAACAAGTGCTCACTGCAAAAAAAGCATGACTTACTCAGATACAAGTTTCTCTTCAAACAGGTGTTGCATCTTTCCTTCTGATACCTGGAAATTTGTGTTTGCCTCAGCAAGGAGGTGGCCTCCTATTCCCTCAGTGTCCTAGCGGTTTGGTGGTCACTGCAATGCTGCTCTGTGCAAATAGGCTCATGATGGGAGTGAAGGACGCTGGTTCCTCTGACACTGAATTGTAAGGTACAGCAGGAAAAACAATTTGTAGGGGTAAGGACAGTACAGATTTTGAAGGGAAGAGTTGCTGTATTATTAGCTACTCTGGCACCTGCTAGATGGGAGTGGTGGCATGAGCTCTGGCTTAATTAATGCCCTGCTGTTGTGGGTCTCCTGCATGCCCCCTACCTGGCACTTTTAGGAGGGTTGGCTAGTGGCAAATATCCAGCAAAGGCTTACCAATATTTGTCTCACAATATTAGCAAGGGGAAAGGCTTTCTGCTGTCTCATGCTCATAGGTCATGCCCTATCTCCAGAAAACTGCCAAGGGGAGGAATTGTGAAGATGTTAAGGAAAAAGTAGAGAATTAATGAGATGTGAATCAGTGACAAATCTCTGGAGAGGTACAGGCTTCCTCTAAGTAATCTTCTCTAGGTACCAGGCGATTCTGTTTTATTTTTGGCATGATCCAGCTTCAAAACTTTCCAATGGCTTTTAAAATTCTCTTGCAGCAATTGTTTCTAATATTTCTGGGCTGCTGGCTCCTTGCCCTCTCTCTGCTGAGTTGACTGCAGAAAGAATTGCTTCTCCAGGCAGTGACCAACAGCACACTGCCCCAGGAGCATTGGTTCCTCAAAGCTGTTTTATGTCAGTTGGCAGGGAATGTCGTGGCTTCCAGGTCCTGCTGCTCCTCCACATGTACAGGTAGCATAGCTGAAGAGGAAACCAGCTTCATGTCTCAATGCACAGGCAGCACAGGATGCCAACTTAACAAGCCTCGGTATCAGTGTTGTTAAAGTGCCTATGAAAAGAATAGAGTTTAAATAAGGTGCTGAGCCCACAAAGAAAATGTAAAAATCTATTTGTGTGACCATGTTAAACAAGAACACGATGTGTCCTCTTCTATTTGACACCTCTTATAGCACAAGCTTTGTCTCTGTAGCTGGGGTCACGTCTCTGTGTTTTGGGGACTGTAAAGCTGTAATATTCCAGATACTCAGTGCCAGCATGTCTAGTGAAACTATAGCACATTCACTGAGACAGCAGGAGAGAAAGGAGTGGCAGCATGGAAAAGCCAGCTGGCTGCTCACTGATGTTGTTGTCAGCCACTTGCAATCACACAAAAGCTTTACTAGTGTTTAACATAAGAAACTATACTACACAGCCATATCTATGTAGAGCAGGGTCAGGAAACCAATCTGGAGAAAGAATAATTCACTTTCTTGAAGTTTTTATTTGCTCCAGCTGGTAGCTGTCCTGCCAAAATCATAATACACCTGCAATGTCAGAGCTGTGTCCTCAGCACTGAGCCTTGCAGCAGGGTGCTGTTACTGGGAGAGGTCCAGGGAAGATTGGATATGGGCATAACCAAGGTCAGTACTTCTGTTCCTGTGTGCAGCCACAGCATTCAGACGTACTATGGACAGCATGGCATTAGGGAAAGGCAGGTCCTGTGCTGAAAAGCTCAAAATTGTTTCAGATGGAAAAAATGCAAGGAGGAGAGGAAAAACCAAACTTTGTATCAGATGTTTGAGAAAATGAAAGAGAGCTCTGATACAAAACTGTAGGAGTGAGATCTTAATGCAAACAAGTTTTAAATATTCAAAACTTATTTAGAGGTTTTCTGGATACCTGACTTCTTGAGAAGGGGTGAGTGCTTACAGTGGGAAAACCAAGATTCCTTAATGTGACAAGTCATGAATGCAGAATTGTTGGAATCCCACAAAACTGGTTTATTTTACAAATTTTCATTTATGTACAAAGATGTGGATTAAAATGCACCATATTCTTCAAAATATATGAGCAATGTTTTAAAATGGTTTTCACTGGTTTTAGCAAGGGATTGTGGGCTTTTAAATAGAGATAACAAGGAGTCAGTTCATGAACATCAGGGAGGAAAATATTTCAGACTTGACAAACAAAAACAACAAAATGCCTTAAACTTAAACCCACAGGACCTGAACTTTAAACTTAGATCAGACCCGAAGCAGCAAATCCAACATGTGATGTGGGATGTAAGCCGAGCCAGCAGCCTGCTGAGCTGAAGTCCTGCCTGGAGGGGAGGCCAGTGGTGCTCATGTCATGTATAATACAGGCCAAGGAGGCTACAGGCTTCAAAACGCATAGGATGTACTAACCTGGAGCAAATCAGACCACAGCACTTTGCACCAGTTTGAGCTGTCAAAGTCTTACTAGAATCTCCCCATAGAGTATCAGAAGCAGATTAGCTCCCAGCCACAAATTCAGAGCCATCTGTGTTTGTGGCTTGCATGGTAAAAGGGCTGGTCACTGCACGGCTGATGGAGAAGCAGTAGAGGGCAAAGATACTTCAGTAAAACAGTTTTAAAAGAAAAATCTTCAAGCGTTAAAGTTTAAAATATGTATGAAAGCAAAAGAAGTATGTACACAAAGTGCAGCCCATTTAAAGCTCAGTATAGCTCCATGACTGTTTTTAGAACAGAGCTTTCTCTTCTGCAGCTGCAGAGGAGCCAGTTTGCTGCCTCTGCATCAGAGAGCAGCTGGGAAGAAATCATCCTTACTGGTGAGGGTGGGTGCCAACCTGCATAGGAGCAAGGCCTGTATCTTACAGCCTTCTTCCATGCACTCTTCTGGCTTTGGTCTTTTTTCAGAAGAAGAGTTCAGCCTTAGGGCAGCAGCCACAGTCACAGGGCAGCCCCTGTAGCCTGCATATCTATGGATCCCCTGTGGCAGGCGTGGTCTGCAGGGCTCAGTGTGTCTGTGCACAGTGGGGCAGAGGCTTTTCCCCAAGTAAAGCACAAGGTTAGTTAGATCAAGCTGGGATACAGTTATATATGTGTGATCACTGCTCCAGAGAGTTACCATCCTGGGCAGCTCCAAATGCTGTGTTACAGCCAATATTTATTTTAGTTGTGCCTCCTACAAGGATCTTCTTTTTCAGAATTTCTGTTCCCAGTGCAAATGGTTTTTGAAAGTCTGGATCTTTCTAACAGTTGTAACTTAGCCCAAAGTAGCTCCCTCCAACTACCTGAAAGGAGTGTGCAATCAGGTGAGAGTCAGTCTCCTCCCAGGTAACAAGGGAGAGGACCAGATGAAATGGCCTCGAGTTGTGCCATTGGAGGTTTAGATTTGATATCAGAAAAAATTTCTTCACTCAAAGAATGGTCAAGGAAGTGGTGGAATCACTGTCCCTGAAAGTGTTCAAAAGGTCTGTGGACATGGCACTTAGAGACATGGTTTAGTGGTGGACTTGGCAGTGCTGGGTAACCTGTTGGACTTGATCTTAGGAGTCTATTCAACCTTCATGATTCTATAATTCTATAAAAGTAATCCAACTAACATATTCTCAGTCTCAAACAAAACCACTAGAAACAGGTTCCTGGGGAAAAATCCTGTCTTAAGCCTACTCTTAGTCTTGTCTCTGTTTTTCTCAAAAATCGGCAGCTCTAGTATGGCTTTTTTGTTAGAGTTAAAAATAATGAATTCACCTTTAGATTAAAGGGAAAACAGAACACACTGAAAGCAGAAAAACAAAACTAGTTTACAGAAGACTTAACGAAGCTTTAAAACTCAGTATTTACCACTTTAAGTAATTGCAGAAATTTGCAGTTTAATTTAGATGGAGACATTAGGGCACAACTGCAGCTGCTGAGTGCCTCTTAAGGGAGTGTTTTTAAGGTAACAGCTTCTCTTTTTACCCTCCTTCACAAAGAGAAACCACACACAAGACAAGAGGAAAATTGTTTGGTATTTTTTCACTACGCGTTTGATGTTTTTAAAAGGTCATGGTAGGGTATTGCTTGTTAAATGTACCAATAACTACAAATTTTTTAAATTAGCTTATGTTCTCTGCATGCTTTTAAAATATCTGCTCAAGTGCTTTTGATGTTTTGCACTATTTCACAGAGTGCAAAATCTGAGAAGGTTAGAATTGACATACTTACTGGCTTGTACTTTCTGCTGCAGAAGGGATGATTTAAGACTCAAAAGATGGTGAAAGGTTTTTATTTGGAAAATACTTGTATAGAAAACAAGTTAGAGAAGCCACACAACAGACAGGATTAAAGGACATGCAGGATTGCTCAGAAATGCTGTTTAAAAGATAGTGATAACAGACTAATTAAAAGAGCAGCAAAGCCTTAAAGGATTATGTAATCTAAAACTAACAAAATAATAATTGGTTTTAAAAAAAGAAAAAAATTACTTCTTGTACAGGAGGAGGAGAGTCTTTCAAGTAGTAACCAAATAAAACTGTCATTTTGATTTCTATATTTGCCATATGGTAATGCTTGTGGACTTCCAAACACACTCCATGCACCAAAAAAAAAACAAGCCCAAAAAGTATTCCTAGCTTCCCAGCCTGGGTAAGCATTGCTTCTGGTTATTCTTCCTCAAAGCAGCAATGACCACATGGAGTCCAGGCCATCACTTGTCTTCCATATCCAATTTTCACTACTTTCCCACCTGCTATATCTCATGGGGTGTGCACATATGGCATCCCTAATTCTCACTTAAATCCATTAACCTTAAGTCCTGAGACAAAAATAATTCTACCAAAAGGTAGATGAAAATGGGCCTTCAGTATTTGTTTTATTATGTTGTGAAGTCAGACAAGTACAGCCCTCAGAGTGCTGGTTGGTACTTGAGTTGATGAGATTTTTAATGAGCTGATAATGGTGATCTTTTGCAAAAGCAGAGCTAGTGTTCTTTCTAAAGTCAAACCAAATCAATGTTGTCTTCTTAACTGTTATCTTTTCAAAAGAGAAAATTACAGATTATGGGGCATTTCACTGTCTTTCCCAGGTTTTCTACCCTTATGTCCCTGGATGACCTCAGTTCTTCCAGCTCCCTCCTATTCGAAATTGAATTATTTCCCTTGCTTATGGCCTGTGTTTTCCAATATCCCTACTATTCCTTCAGTACAATTTCTGTTGGGAATCCAGCTTTAAAATCAAACTGTGTTAGAAATACAGAATCTTTACTTGAAATTGGCTTTCCTTGAGATATTCACCTATGAAAAATTCCAGCAATAACTTTAGACCTTTAACATTTCTGCTCTTTTGGTCTGCGTCAAAAACATTGCAGAAAAATTGCCACTTAAGATGTAAATTCATGAACATTTCTCATGAAAGTTAGAAGACCTCAAAGAAATTGAGAAAACATGTCTTTTTTCAAAAAGGAAGAAAAATAACTTTTTTTTTAAAAAAAGAGTACCAGTGTAGAAAATATTAATTTTTTTTAACAGAAACCAGAGGAATTTGAAGCCCTTTCTCTAGATGCCAATTGAAAAGCAGACTCTATTATATAATTTCTCACAAAGCTGATTCTTTGCATGGCTGAATAGCTGGCAATGTAACCAAGCTTGTTCCTCTGATGCTTCACACCTCAGGGAGTTATTTACAAAAAACCAGACTCTTTTTTTCTCCTTTCAGTAAGTGGCTGTAAATGACAGACAGGTTTTCAACAATAGCAAAAATGCAAGTCTTCCTCACTAGTTTGATTTCACACACCCTGGATTCTGGGAAGTCAGGGACTATATATGTATATTTATGTGAAGTGAGTACATTCCTCATCTCTGTAGCTAAAAGACATCTGGACTTAAGACCCAACACCCACATTGTCTCCACTCCAATCAGCTACTTTCTTCATGACAACCTTGGGTTTGCTGCGGCCACCAGCAGAGGATGAGTACAACAATCTTTCTGTCAATCATGTGCTCTCAGAGATTCTTTTAGGTCAAGTTCATGATTTGGTAGAAACCGAAGTCTTCACAGTACTGGTCTGAGGGCCAAAAATAAAGAAAAACCTCAAATAGCAAAAAAATCTCAATAGATGTGGACATAAGTTTATTAAAAGGGTGAAAAATCCTACTAGCTAACATTTCATGGATCACTTTATCATGCTTCCAAGGCAGAAGAAATGAGAAGATTCCCATCTTAATCTGAAATTATGGTAGAGTATTTCAGTGGTGCTGCAGACAGCAGATCTCATGGCTGTGTCTCTGGCTTGTGCAGCGGGGGCAGAAACCTTGGCAAGCAGGAGGGAAGATGCGCTGACTCCTCTGTGTGAGGGCTGTTTGCATTCCTTTCTGACTCACAAAGCCAGTTACCTAGATGTAATTAGGAGATAAAATTTCTTTATAATGGCCAAGAAAATCAGGCCCCTGACCTAGAGCTGTTCACTGGATGCAGTTACATAAGCAGCACAAGGCTTGTTTTATAGCCATTCAGGACAGGCCAAGATTTTCCAACATGTTTGCTCATGTTGGTCTGTCACTGCTGAGCTCAGCACCAGGCTTCAGCTTTGCAAAGTTCAAGAGGAAGCTTAGATGTGACATTTTGGTTTGGATGCACTGTGAAAAGGAAGTCTGATTTTGAATGTTAAGAGTGGTCCAGCCGGCTATGGAAGCACTGTCTGTTCAGCTAGTAGTACTTGTCATTTCCATATGCTCTGAGTTTCAGCCAACTATTGGAAAAAAAAGACATAGGCTCTTTCTGTGTGCCATACAAGTATAGGTTTGGCTGGAGATTGGGTTCTCATTAAATCTGAACCATTTACAGGAGTTCTTACACATGTAGTCTTGTGGCAGAAATTAGAGAATAAAGAAAAAATCCCACCATGTTTCTCCAGGGTTGACTCCTTTCCTTTTATTTTCTGTTCAGCAGGGCTTCATGATAGAACTAACAAGGTGACATCACTCTGCTAGATAAATTAATTTAGATTCTCACCAGAAAGCTGGCAGTCAGAACCAAGGAAGAGAAAGGACGGCAGGAGTGAGAAGGCCACCATCTGCACAGAGAGGTGGCCAGTGCCAATTGGGACCAGGGCTAAAGGATGGAGGAGAGGATGGACCAGTGTTCTGTGTGCTTGGCTTTTGTTGTTTTCCTAGCTACAGATGACACATGCCCAGCATTTGGAAATTGCTGAAACTGCTAGGAAAGATGGAGAACCTCGTACTGCAAGTGGAGGCTGGGAATACAGTTGTCTGGAGTACAGTTTTTGGTGTCTAAACATGCCCGATGCAATGAATTACAGCAGTCCTGTCCTTCTCCCTGTGTTTCTTTTAGAGAGCTGGAGGGTTTAATGTTGCAAAAATATTAAAGAGTTACTTCCTAATGCTTAACTTTCATAGATTTGTTATCTGTCGCTTTTATCAAAGCAGTATTTTCCTAATCTGGAGAACCCAAGACTGTGATGATGTGCAAGAAACATCAGTATCTTCTCTCTGTATAACCCCATTCAGTCACTAGGAATCTGGTATCAGCTGGAGACTGCTACCGTTGCATCTTCAGTTCAGACACAGGCTGTTGCAGACGAGATGCAGACTGTGTTCTCCCACAGAGTATTTACTTTCAGCTTCTTTTGTTGTTCCTTTTTATGCAAAATAAGTATTTTTGAATGTAAATACAAGATTAGGGCTTGTATATGGAAAATGTGATTAGTGAGTGTGCGCCTACTGGCATGCATATTATTTTCATTAATCAGTGGTGACAGTCATTTTGTTTTCATGGATTTTGGCAATCCATTTGCTCTATTCTGAGAGACTCGGTATCTAAGGAGTTTGCTGGAAAACAGAATTTTGTGAGAAGATGCTGGAAAAACACATTCTTTCAACCAGCTAAATGCTGTCACTGACAGTTACTCTCACATTATAAGCAAACCATGTGTGAAAGCATACCACAAACCCCCCCTTACCCTCCCGTTTTGTATGGTGAAGGCTCACAGATGTATATTACACATATTTCAAGCTTTATTTCTTAGCTCCTGAAGCCATTTTGATGCCCTTTAATAGTGTAAAAAAAAAAAAAAAAAAAAAAAGGCAGTGAGACCAGGTGCTATTATGTAACCTATTGCCACTTCTAAACTAAGACTTGTCTCTTGCTAGGGAGATATCCCTGATTGGATGGCTGTGTCATTTGGCTCTTGGCCTAAATAAGCATACGTATGTCTGATGAGTCAGGGGTAGTTTTCTTCTTGATGAAAAACAGGTGTTTGACAGTATTGCCTTAGCATCTCCTCTTGGTAATGTTAACCACAAAAAAAATGGGATCTGTCCCTTCCAGCAGTAGCCATCAAAAAGTTATTCCAGGTCATTCACCAGGGCTCTTACCATAAAACATTCAGGCACTGCTTAATAGTTTGTTCAGCCTTTTCCCCTTCCTGCCAGCTGAGGAGATATGTATGTGACAAGATCAGATATGTAACTTTAATATGGCTATCAATAAATGAGGTGACTCTTCCTCAGAGTAAACAGCCTGGCTCATTCTTAAAGTCGTTTCTGTAGATGGCATGTAACCTTTCATCCAGTTTCCTACCCAGCTCGGACTGTTGAAAAGTCACATCGGCCTAAAGCTGCAAAAGGACTCACTTTTGGTTCTCCATGACAGTTTGAACTCAAAGTCTTGAATCTGGTGCTTAAACTGCAAAAGCCTTGGATCACTGCTCTTCCAAGGGGAAGCTAGCACTTTGGCAGGATGTTTCCAATAGCTTCAGCACTGAAGCTGTAAATAGGATATGCCTCAAACAAAAATTTGGATCTGAAATCTTCACCATGTTCTGAATCACGTATCGCTTCATTCAATATAGGCCTCCAGGTGTTACTTGGACTACTTGGCCAAAGCGATCTGGAGTACCAAATCACTTCCTAGACCAGGGAGTTTAAAAGGCTCAGGAGGCATAATTCTTTTTCATTTAATACATCCATCCCTGAGAGAGTCCTGCCAGTATGAACTAATCGCCAGGCATGTATTATTCATTCATTATTTGATGACAAATAATGAATGAATGGCAAATATTAACAGGCCTTAGGGGACTGAATTCAAGTTATTGCTTTGAGATTTTGAAAGTTTAGATGTGTTCTTGCTCCCCAGTGAATTCACTGTATGCTGCAGGGCCATGCTCAAAAGTCAGGATTGAGATTATTATCTCAGCTGAGGTCTTGTGGTTGGGATGTTTTGTGTTTCCCAAGGCTAGAGACAGCAATTCCAGTCTGAATATAGGAATTAACTCTTAATTAGGACACTCCTTGCTACTGGATGGAATAAATATGCATGTATTTATACAATGAGGAAGGGATACTCAATATCATTCCTCCCTTTCTTTCTCTGTAATTTTAAACAAAAATAGATTCCAGCACGTTTTTTTTTTTTGTGGGAGTCAAGTCTAATTGTGTATATGTTTTCTGCAGAGTGTGCTGAGGATCCTGCTAGGTCTGGTTCACTATGGCCAAGAAGCATTTAAATTGAGGAGACTGTCTGATTTGGGGATTTAAATCAATTCACTGAGCCTGTCAGATGAAGAACTTTCTCTGGAGTTTAAAAGCAGCAGAACTCCAGGGAACTCATCTGTGAAGATGAAAAAAAAAAAAAAAATTAATTTCTCAAAGGTCCAAGCAGGAAATTTGAGGAGCACGATCAGGAGTCTAGAAGTGACTAATTGTCACTTCTCATGGACTTGCTCCTTTAGCCATCTAATACCATTTAAGCATTAGGAGAATAAATCCTTAAAGTGGTGAGTTTTAGGTTCTGCAGCAGTGGGAGCCCCACAAGCACTCAAGAAATAAAAAAAAAATTTTAAAAAAAAGAAGTCTTAAGCCCTCCCTTTACCCACTCTCAGATCTGTTTTATCATATTAGGTATATAATTTATTACAGTTTTGAATTACCCTACTGCTATAAGGGTAGAATATTGTTTCTAAATCCAAAGTGGTTTTTGGCGTCACACACATATTGAGGCCTTCTTGCACTTTGGAAGAGGAACAATAAAAGTGGCATGAGACAGCATAACTAAAAGAATAAAGTAGCCAATTTCTTATTATTTGTCCCTTAAACTAATATTCTGTTCAGGTTCACTCCTCATTCTACTTGTAATATACTTAAAAAGTTTAAGACAGGGGAATACTACTATATTGCATTTGGTAGCATCCTGAGAGGAGAGGGCAATCTATTCCCTTTTCTTGCTGTAAATATATTTATCTCATACTATTCCACCATGCCACAGGAACTGTTATTTCATTGAGGTCATATGTTTCAGTCTCTCTCCCTTTTTATTTTGTGACTTTGTACCAGATGTCCACAGTTACTGCCAGAACCAGACTCAGCGTTCTCAACAGTCTTACTTTAAATCTTCCTTGTCCAAAAATGTATCTATTCTCATGGTTCAGAGACTGAATCTGTGATCTTCATAATGGCTTTTCAGGTATTCTTCAACCTTTTAAAATCGCAGCAGAGTCTTTTAGAAGATGAAATCACAAACAACATCATTTGGAAAATATACAGTATAGTCATATACATCAAAGTGTACAAAACCCACTGCATCAGCAGAGCGATCCACAGTCCCAGTCTTAATACCTGCTTAGCTTATCAGGTGTCAAAACTCTACCCAATAAAACGTTCCTTTTGCATCTGCAGCTTTCCTCATGCAATCTGCTAGGCCCAGGCATGTTGTCTGGTTTTTCTCCTTATACAATGAGTGCATGATTACACTCCCTCCTGTCCAACACAACCAAGGTGCTCAGGGTCCACTCAGCCTTCCAACAGCCACCTTGGTCTTGCTTCATTTCTCTGTTCTTGCTTCATTGTTCAACCTTGCTTCATTTCTCTGTTCTTAACAAGGCTACCAGCACAAGGAAACTGAACAAAAACAACCTTCTCAAACCTCTTGTCTTCAAGAGACAACCCAGTTATTAAATGGAATTTTTCTATAATGGGAACCTAAGTTTATCCAACTTTTAATTTAAAAAGCACTGTTGCTGTAAAGTAATTCAAATGAGAATTTCTCACTAGCTATAAAACAGTGAGGTTTTGTAATGAGTTCATGGCAAGGGCTCTGGGCACATAGATAATGACTGCATCTCACTGGATAGCTGCCCTTAGCCTCTGCCTTGTTAATTCCTTCTGTCCTTAATAATTTTCCCTCATGTTCCCAGCCCAGATACAAAGAGAACGATTCCAAACCCACTAGTATGTTCAGATGCAAGTACTACAGCTCCTACTGTGATTCTGTCCTTCCTGCTTTAGGCAGGACTAAATTCACCTTTGGTATAATTTTATCACCATTAATGGAGTTCCATAAGAAATGACTTTCAGATAATTCCCAGTGGACAGCTCAGCAGGAGCTGCCTACATTGGTGCTTATTCCCAAAGCTGTATCTTACTTTTTAGGAGAAAGGCTGGAAAGAGGAGTTTTGATTTTTCTGTATGATGTTCCCAGCAAGTATTTCCCTTCTGAGTAGAAAATAAAATAACTTTAAAATGTACAAAAAGTGACATAAATTGTATGCAATCTCTTTTTATTGGGCTCCCATTACTGTTGAGAAGCTGTAAAAGACTGGGGATGTGATTGAGTTGATGATGTTATTGAGCTTCTCTGACAAGGGTATACCCATCAATAACTTCTGTTATTATATTTTTATGTCCTCTAAAAATAGCTGCTTGTTTGCCTTATGTCTTTTTTTCCCCCTCAGAAACAGTTTGTGGAACAGCTCCCTTTAAAGAATAATTAGTCTTAGTTTATATATTACAGAACTCCTTAAAGTTTCCCTGAAGAGGTTTAGAACACATCATAAGTTGTTCTCTCTCCATTTCTGTTTCTCACAGTTTATTGCATCGTGTATGGAAAAGGAGAAAACTCCCATGCTGGTGTGAAACTGAGACTCAGTAAGGGAACCTGGGGGTGACCCATGAGCCAGGAATTGGCACAGCTAGGCACTGGTGTGCAGGAACAGCCTACTCCCACCTGGTGACTCCAGGACTTTGACCAGGGCTTATGGAGGAGATTTAGAACCCCTTTAGCTCATTCTGGCAAAGAGATCACCATCAAACTCGTAACACATATGAAAACAAACAGGTAGGCATACAGAAAACAAAATACAGCTTCATCTCATTTCAAACCACAACACCAGCTCCCATCGGGAATTAATATCTGCTAGCATTTAATGAGCCAAAGCACAATGTGAGCCATTAACTCCTCCCGGCTGGTTATCAGTTCCCCGGGAAATGTCCTACACCTCAGTCATAATTGTTCAATTACACCCACATGGCTGGGTCCTGTGGCCTTGCTGTGACATCACATTTCTAACAGCTGTGTCTGGCCAGCCACTAACTAAAAAGCTGCATCCCAGTTTGAAAGCCAGTGGAGGGAGAAGGACATGGGGGCCCGTTGATGGGCAGCTGTGGTCAGTCCAGCATACCCTGGCTTTCCATTAGAGTGGAGCATACTGACAGATTCAAGTGGAGAGGAAAGAAAGCAATAGTCATATTGGCTTCTTGGATAAGGACAGAGATCAAGCCCATGGAAATCAGGAAAGTCCTCCAAGTGTCTGCCCTGCAGAACTTGTTAGCCTGGGTCAGTGGTTCCCAAGCAGAGATGCTCAGAAACCTGACTATTTGCCTTGCATAGGAAAATCTGATTTCTTGATTTGTGTTTAAAAGCCTCATCTTTCACACTTCCTAAGATTAGACTGTAGAAACTGCAGGTTTTTTTTGTAAAACCTTTTTCGTAAAGTTAAATCACTAGGTCACTGTAATGTCAGAATACTATCTATCTATATTGTGTCTATATAACAGCTCATTTAGTATTTAAATGCACAGTAAATCAAAGGGGAAAAAGCTGAGACGAACTGTTTTCATGGCAGAGAATTGAAATGAAAAGCTTCATTTTTCAAATGGGAGAAGTCCAAATGAATCAACTCTGTCATTCTTTCTTTGAAATGTGTCAATTTTAATAGAACTCTCTCTTTAGTGGAAACATTATTCTGTCAGAAATTTTCCAACCAGTCATATACCCAGCAGCAACTGGTAAAAATGGCAGCACTGGCTTTGAAGGCTGTCCCAGTAGCCCAGGGCAGTCTAGCCAGTGAGCCAGCCAGCAACCTCCTTTGCCTGCTGAAGCTGCTGCAGCTGCTTCCACACAAGGCTGTGGTCAGGTCCCCCTGCCAGCATCAGTGGCAGGATCTGCTCCCACTGCACTGTTGCTTGCAGAGTCCTCAGTTTCCCTCCTTCTCTGCCACCTTGCAGCTAAATATCATCTCTTGCAGTATCTCATACCAAATTGCAAATTCTTCTCTTTCTGTCAGAATGGCAAACAGTGTTATCCCAACCATTTGCATGCTACTGAACTGCTCAAATCTAAAGGGGCAGCTATGGAGGCATATTCCTGTCACTTGGATTTTTTTTTTATTTGCATTTTATGTGAAGGTGACTTTGCAATATTATCTTAATTCAGTGTATTAAATGAGTCAACATTAAATAAATTAATATGTAAATGTCTGGGGAAAATTGCTGATGTTTTGAGGAGTCATAAGCACACGGGACGCTAAAAATTAAGAGTTTGGAAAGCAGATGACTATTGTTGGCTTTTAAGGGACACTCTTAAAAACAAAAATCCTAACAATGCCATGATGTTTTAACTAAATTTCATCCACTGAGAGCTATGCATGCAGGCACAGCAAATATTCTCAAATTAAAGTCTCAAAATGTCACTTGTTTTCATGGATAACTTTTGGATGTCCGTGGGGACATCCAAAATATCTGGAACTATCTAGTTCAGGGAACCAGCCTGGAAAATTTTATCCTGGTTACTGCTTGTGAATCCAACCACAGTACTGTCTATTCTATACCCATTAAATTCTCATTAGCTGAGCATGTGTGTTAGCTAGGTTTAGTCAGAAAAACTGTTCTGCAAGATGTCTGTTGTATAGGATCTACTTTTTAAAATTGAAAAGTAGATAAGGTCTCTTTTCCTCAATATAGATCTGGGGTTTTTTGTTCAGCTGGAGTTGTGACTTTCAAGTTCTAGAAACAGCGTAGCATGTGAGTGAAATTAAATTTATTTCATTTTAAAACATCATGTTAAGAGCAACATCTGTAGAGTAAATTCCAGATGGTCTCAAAATAGACTTTTGATCTTCTGTTCTCATCCATTGCAAAGTGAGAGGCTATTGCTACAGCAGAATGCAATTCAAGAAGGAAGTCTATTTCTCTATACCAAACCTTTTAAACCTCAAGTCCAAGTGTACTTCTAATCCTGTGCTCAGCTCATAAAAAAATAATCCTTAAGAATAAAGGAAGTTAGTTAAAAGGTGTGAAGAGCAATGGTGCTGAGTGAGAACCCTGCAGTGGTAGGCAGGCACGTGGTTATCACCCTCCTGGAGCAGTGTCAGGGCTGTGCTGAGGGCTCTTTCTTCCATATCTTTGTGCTGGTGGTAGTGCAGTCAGTGCCTGCATAGATCCTACCAGGGAGAGGGGAACTAGGGTTGCATTCAGGCAGCTCTTTTCACACCTCTCAAAGGCCAAACAGCTCTGTCTTCCTGTTAGAAGATGCTGTCTCTGGTAGATCTTTCTGCTTTTTCTATCCAGGGTTTGCCCTGAACTGACCTTGCAGGTTCCTCTCCCTGCTTTTGTCCCTGAGAGGAAGCTGACCTGACTGCCTGGAAGGCAGCAGTGCTGACAGGATGGAATGGAGCTTGGAGCAAACCTCACCACTGAGGCCTCGCCCAATAGATCTCCATGTCCTGCATTACGTTCGTTGTTATTGTTAGTGTTCATTTATTGTACTTACCTCAAAGAGGGCTTATATGAACTGCAGGTGCATCTTCAGCAGGAGTAGCTAGGAAATGTCCATTGCCTTCTGATGGTCAGGTGCTTTGTAATCTAATCTGCAGAGAGAAACAAAAAAAAAAGTCAGAGGTACAATGGCTCCTTCAACAGCGATTCCTGGAGAGCTTTCTCCTGCATGACTGTCCTTCAACATTCTTTCCTGTGAAAGACAACAAGAAGCTTCTTCCATCCTTGGACTTGTAATGGATAAATTGTGCTCCACTGCTATACTTTGCAATGTCCAGCAGCAAGGTTCCCAAACCATAAGCCAAAACATCTCCCCATAAATGCTAATGAGGGTCATGTGGATAAGTCTTTACTTTCTGCACATTAAACTTACCCTGAAGGACAATTCCCAAGACTCTAAAATATCAGTGAGATGGGGAAGGAGGAATATTAAGACTTCCATCTAATGTCAGTGCCTTCTGGCCAGTTTCATTACTTCCATTTTATTCCTTGCCACTGATCCTTAAATAGAATTTATGGTTGTCTATTTTACACTCACCTTTTCATAGGGTCACAGATGTATCCATGCAGAATGAGTGCTCTCATGCAGCCAGAGGAAATAAATGCTCTGGGAAAAAGAGCTCCAGGTAAAAAAAGGAGGATAAAATCTGGAAAAAATCAAGCTTTTCTTATCAGCTGTAGAAAAGATCCCAAAGGGACTGAGTAAATTTTCAGCTTTGCATACATTATGGGAGCAGCTTTGAGGTCAGTATTGCCATATCCAACGTCACCCGTAGTGAGAACATAGCTTCACAGAAAGAATCCAAGGGTCACGGAGGAGAAGTTACACTTGCCAGTGAGCTGGCAGAAAATCATCTGCCATTTACTTGTAAAGATCACATCTCTTCATGCCATGAGAAATAATATGTAGTCCCATGAGTGCCATGCATCGAGTGAGGCAACACAGCACACACACTGTCCCAGTATTATGTCTGAAACAATAGCTATACTTCACCCTGTTATTGTGACTCCTTTCTGTGCCACTTGACTGGTGGTGTCATATCAAAGAAACATCTCATTGGGTTGGGTTTGGATATCAGATGGAGTGGGGTACCATTGTTGATGCACCATTTCAGTGAACTCTTACTCGGGTCAGAGGTCTCTTTTCTATCGTGAGGTTCCCTGAGTGCAATACCAGTACAATATAGGCATGTGTGAAATTCAGCTGTGCTGGGCTGATCCTGGCTGGATGCCAGGTGCCAGCCAAACCCATTCTTTTGCTCTCCTTCCTCAGCTGGACAGAGGAGAGAAAAAAATAGAACAAACCACTCATGGGTCGAGATAAGGACAGGAGAGAACACTCATCAATTACCATCACAGGCAAACAGACTTGACTTGGGGAAAATATTAGTTTATTACCAATTAAATCAGAGTAGAATAAAGAGAAATAAAATCAAATCTTAAAAACACCTTTCTCTCACCCCTTCCTTCTTCCCAGATTCAAATTCACTCCCGATTCTCTCTACCTCCTCCCCCTCACTGCAGCACAGGGAAATGGAGAATGGGGTTTGTCGTCACTTCATCACACATTTCTGCCGCTCTTTTCTCCTCATGGGAAGGACTCCTCACACTCTTCCCTGCCCCAATATGAAGTCACACCCATGGGATACAAGGATGCAGTCTTCCATGAACTTTTCCAACATGAGTCCTTACCAAAGGGTGTGCAGTTCTTTGTGAACTGCTCCAGAGTGAGTTCCCTGGAGGATTACAAGTCCTGTCAGAAAACCCAGAAAACCTGCTCCAGCGTGGGCTCTTCTCCGCATGGTGCCATAAATCCTGCCAGGAGCCTGCTCCAGTACAAGCTTCCCAAGGGGCCACAGCCTCCTTTGGGCATCCTCTTGCTCTGGCATAAGGTCCTCCAAAAACTTCAGGTGGATCTTTGTTTCACTCTCAACCTCCATGGGCTGCAGGGTGACAGCCTGCCTGACCATAGTCTGCACCACAGGCTGTAGGGGAATCTCAGCTTTGGTGTCTGAGATTACCCCTCCTTCTGCACTGACTCCTGAGCTGCCCGCAGAGCTGTTCCTCTCACAGACCCTCACTCCTGCCCTCCAGCTGCACTTGCTCTGCACAGTAACCTCTTTTTCCTTAATTATGTTATCTCAGCAGTGCTGCCACCATGGGCTCAGCTTTGGCTAGTGGCAGGTCTGTCTTGGATTTGGCTGGCATTGGCTTCACTGGACAGAGGAAGCTTCTGGCAGCTTCTCACAGAAGTCTTTCCTGCAACCCCTTATTACCAAAACTGTTCCACACAAACCAAATACACCAGCATGTCACCACCTAACCTGATGAGCCAAGGAAACTTCGCTCACAGGAAGCATTGCCCTGAATGTACTTTCTGTGAAGAGATTATGGAGTGTCTACAATGTTTCTGCAAAGAAAAGCTTATGTAGACCAATAAAGAAACACAGAAAGGTAGAGGTTCTCACTGATTTCACTGTGTTTTTAAGGGTTCAGAACATGAATAGTCTCATTCAAATTGGTCGAGGGATTTCAAAATTTTCAGAATCTCAGCCTTCAAAATGAAAGATAACACAGTAATTATCCAAACAATCTAGCACTACAAAACTACCTTACTCAAGAGAACAGTAGCTCTTATGTGATCTCTGTTAACTTTTGTCACTGTCCTTCTGAGAAACAGACTTTAGTGTGACACTAGACGTGTTGCCTCCTTATCACCACTACGCATTTTAGTGTCAATGGGCAGAAAAGTTTAAAAAATTTACCATCTCCTTTAGAAGAATTATGTAAAAGTATCTAGGTAAACTGGTCTTGATTTTAAGAAGTAAAATCCAGGTTTTTGTCTTTCCTCCCTTAGCTCCTGCTTATCCTTTGGTCATGCTTGGGACTAGAGTTAGAAATATCAGCACAACCTTCAAAATGATGTTAGGCACTCAGGTCCTTTTCCGACTGGAGCTGAACATTGAAGTACAAGGAGACCCTTTGAACATCACAGTTTTAGTGTTATTTGCTAGCTCCTAGTGACACTAAAACATTCTAAGGAATGAAGAAAATAGGGGATACACTTTAAAAGATGCCCACTGCACCTTAAGTAAGGTTACTGAGCATGCAGTCTCCTCTATGGAAAATTACGTGAAAACGTGAAAACATTTGTCCATGTGAAATTTCAGCGGGGTTTTTTTGTTTGGTTGAGTATTTTTTTTGCTTTTTTTTTTTATTTTGCTAATAGCTCAAGAACTTGTAGATCTAAAACACCCACATGTTGTAGTACTTTAAGCGAGGGAACTGGAACTTCTTGGAATTTTTTCACGCTTTTCCTCTTTCACAATCAGCAGAGGGTTGCAAAGTGAAAGGTTGACATATGGGTCACTTTTGCTGACACACTGGCTAGATTGCAAGCAGCTGCCAGACAATTTGTTTCAAGGACACAGAAATCATTGACTTACAGTAAGAGAGCTGCACACATCTTAATCAGTAGCTCCTCTGCAGAAACCTTTGCCTATTTGAAAATGCTCTGTTTCACTAACTAGAGTGTATACTGAAGAAAAAATGCTTTGTATGTTTTTTAGAATAATTTATTAACTAATTGTAAGACATTTTTATAAATTTCTTTTTCATAAATGATAGCTGGGTGAAAGCCAAAATGCATAGAAAAATTCCAAATAAATAAAATTCCTACAAAACCCATAAGATACTTTTACAACTTCTGAAATTTCTCCTGAAAGATATTATACTTTCTTCAGTACCTGCTCAGATGGTCGAATTAGTGTACCACTTGAAGATGTTTACAGCAGCAGTCTCCATGTAAGGTTTGCAGTTTCTCTTTGTTTTGTGTTTGCACTGATCACATGTACAGCAGAGAGTTTGTTTATGGTCCTAAAAGAAATTGCTTCTATTTATATGTAATTCTTCCTGAATGAGTCTTCTCCATTGGCATATTTTTTCTGCCTAAAAAGCTCTTTTTTAGGATTCTCATTTGTAAGACCAATGTGATAATGGGAAAGCTATATGAGCTATACCATGATTCACAGATAAGAGTTACACTTCAACTGATGGTTGTTATTACTGCAGAGGACACAAATTACTTTCAACTTGAGCTTAGGCTTGCTGGACTGACAGAACACAATTAAACAGAAGTCTCTGAGAGGCAAACATTAAATCTTCAGTAATATCTGTAAAAAAATTAACTTCTTGTTAATACAGAACTTATGGAATGTAAAAACAAATTCTGAGTAGAATTCTTCTCTCCGAGAAATGAAATTATCAATGATGAGCTTATCTTTTTCTGCTGCTTATTCCCCACATACACCTCAGTCTTTAATACTGCAGTCATTTGCTGTGGAAATTGTGATAGTGCTATGGAGAGCAATGACTGCAGTTGACAAATTAGGCATGGAAGAGGCTAACTGCAGCAATATTCTTGTTTCTATCACTTCGACTCACTTACAGCCCTGAAACTGGACAAATAGCTAGTTAGTGTAATTTCCTCTGCTTACCTTGGCTGACTTATATTACTCTCAATTTCACCATGTCTTAATGTTGGCATGAGTCTCCAAATATCTTTATGGATGTCCTGTCACCACAGCACAAAACAGAGCTCCTAATATTTGTATGATAAGAGTATTTTTTTTTTTTGCAGAAGCCACTCCATCTTCTTCTCAAGCTTCCTCTTTACAATAGTTCTCTCCTTGATCCTAAAACTACGCCAGAGGTGTTTCCCCCTTATTTCCTCTATAACTTTTGGAAAATTTCCTACCTCTCCTCTCCACCCTCACAGATAAATTTCTTGTTCCTGTGCTATGACCAGAAGGCTACTGCAACAATCCTTCTCCTGGCTTGTCAGTACTGTCTTCAGGAAAGCGGAGGGGTTGCATTCACCAGAAGAATGAAAAAGAAATTTTAGCAGCACTACTTGTCACTTCAGCTATAATCCACTACAAATCTTTTCTCTTTCTTTGCTGTGAAATACCTGCCTAGACTATCCTCTTGTTTCTGTTGTTGACCCCTTCCTCACCTTTGCCAGTAATACCAGTTTTCCTGTGCTCTCCTCTCGTGTAAGAGGGAAACTCCAAAAATTCCCCTCCTTCAAAACAATCTCTTGTCTTAAAGAAGAAGAAACATGTGCTTGTTAAATTTCAGGTGGCAGACAAGATGGGGTTGCTTTCTTTCAGGCCAAGTAGTACTAAGTCATCCTTATCTTCCTGTTCCCCCTCCTCGTTTAGCATACTTTTCATTACTAACATGACACTTAGGTTTCAAATTGCTACATGAGGTGGGTAGGTACTCTGCCTTATAGGATGAGGCCCACAAGGTGGATTAGTTTTTGACAGCTGCCTCAATACAATAACGGAAATAACATGTTACTACTGAAGTTGTGGAAAGCGAGATCTGCACTTACAGGCTTGTCATTCTAATTGGCACCTTCAACAGCCACCATAATTTACATTAAAATAGCTGATACAGAACAAATTCCTGTTTTACATTAAAACATCTAGCAAACACAGACGAGCACTCAGCCCCATTGGAGACAGTCATAGGAAAAAGGTGTTTCATGGTGTTTGGCAGGCTCAGCGCTGCACAGTGTGAGGAAGGCAGGAGTTTGGGAGTTGTATAGATCCTCTTGAGACAGCAGCACTGCACTGAGTGTTTTCTAGTTAGAAAGGCAAAGAGAAGCAAATTAACAAACTTTATGTGGGAGATGGTTGCCTTTCAAAAATACCTCTTTCATAAATAAAAAGACAGTCTTTTCCTCATAGCCTGGTGGAGCCTCTAAGACCAGGTGGAAAATCATTGGTCCCTCCCAACAGCGTGCCCCGACCTGGCCCAGTACTTTCTGGGGTGGAGGAACTGTCCATGGAGGTTTCATCTCAGCAACGTTGCTTGCCCCTGAGCACACAAACAAACCAAGACTGAGGTCCCTCAGGAAACCCCATTCTCCCTTCCCTGGGCTCTTGTTTGAGAAGTAAGTGGTCCGTGTGAGAAGCTGCATTTGGTGTCTGAGATGCTGGAGATGCACTTTGTGATGTGGGCACAGCTTGCCCTGGGTGCCACTGCTGAGGGATGCCGGTGCATCCCTTTGAACAGAGGCAGACTGGCTGCTTTTCACATCCCCATGAAACATTGAAAGCTTTGGAAATATATTTTAAAAATAAGCTTTTTATGAAAATGTGTGAACTCAGAGCTAGGTGAAAGCTTGCCATTCAAAAGGCACTTTGAAAGGAAAAATCATATGCATAGCTACGTAAGAAGTGTTTTCCATTAAAAAAAGGGGCATAGAGAGGTGATTCCATGAGAAATAAGGTCTATAACATGAGCTTATAAACTCAATACACTGCCAGAATTTGTACATTATTTGGCATGGATGTGTTGTGTTTCTCTTGTAGTTTGAAAAAACCACTTTATTTATGTCCTAGTAATCCAGTTTTATAATCTCACACATACCGCTTTTGAGTCATATAAGAAACCAGAACCAATTTTGTCTCCACAGGCTAATCTGCATTGTCTTCATCTTCCCACTTCATTGGCACTTAAAATTCTCCCTAAAAATTTGCTGATTCAGCTTGACCTTCATCTCACACTTAACATCCCTTCTCAGCCAACTTTACAGATACCTTGCCAACAAACTTTAATTCAGACACAGTCTTGGTCCTTGCCGCTCTGCCACACATCCATCTTTGCATCAGTTCAGATTTTACATTCCTCTGCTTCAGTGGAATTCAGTTATGTTTAATTGAGTTACCCCTGACATCCTCCAGTGACAGAGACCTGGCCAACCATCTTTGTTTTGTCAACTGTAATTCTCAGTTACAGTTTTCTAGAAACTATCATGTCCAATTAACTGCCTATTTCAGGGCAGGGCTGGACAAAGCTCATTTTGAATGGCAAGTAGTACGTAAATGGCTTATTAGACCAGTCCCTGGAGTCTCTGGCAGAACACCAGCCTCCATCGAGCTGGAAGCTGTTCAAGCACCCAAGAGATTCTGCACTGAAGGGCATCCAGTTAAAATAGACAAGAAGGATGGCTGGAGGGAAAGTGGTAGCATAACAAGGATGTGGAACTGAGGAAATGCTGATTAGCCAGACTGATATAGAAGAAAACAGAACATACACCATTAAGGTTTGACTCAGTGCATTGTCCTCATAACAGTACTCCTCTTTCCATACACAAGGTCATTAAAAGTTTTATTTATTCTTCATTCTTCTTTTTTTTCCCCCAGCTCGACAGGGTTAGAGATGGCCAGCTCATTACCTAGTGCAGGGCTCACTGTCCCAGCTGAAGTCAGCAAGGGCATGCTGTTACACACACCTCTGCTGTGTTGAGCCTCATTGCTTGTATTTCCAGGAAATGTAGGGCTGTAAAAATGGTAAGGATTTCTCAAGATTTTATGGACACTTCAGAGAACATTTGATGAGTTCCTCTTTTCTGAGAACATTTTAAGAGCCATCAGAGAAACAGCACGGGAAAGACAAAAGCAGACAATCTTTTGCCTCTTAAAAGATTTCAGAACAAAATTATGGAACTGATGTAGGAAATATTGATTTGTGTACATGTTTACTCTGAGAAATTAAAATGGATGAGGTTTTTTTTTTTAAGACACTAATTCTTTGTCACATAGCTCACTATGTCAGAAAACTCTTCTGCATATGTGCATATTTTAAGATTAACTAATGTTCTTGCTTTTTAATGAAAGCAAGTAAAAGGTAGTTAGTACTTTATTGCATTACCATTATTCATTGTGTTTTATTAGGTTTTTGTCCTTTTTTTTATTATTAATACTTTATAGTAAAAAATTTGAGTGTTATGCTTCCCTGCATATGCTGTTATGCAGGGAAGAATTAGCTGCCTAATATTCCACAATAAACAGATGCAAAACATAGGCAGTAATAAATGCACATTGGTCTTTTAGTTAGAAGCTGGATGTGATACCAGGAACAGAGGTTCAAGCTAAATAAATTTGATTGTTTAAATGAGAGACGAAAAATAATCCTTCAGGAAGTAAGACCTAAATTTGATAAAATGTATATTTTTAAGCATATGTCTTTACAACCATAGCAAGCACTGTAAAGCGAAGGAACTATATCAAAATTTCTTAAGCCTGGCTTCCCTGGCATGCCCTGAAAGCATGGCAAAAAAACAAAGCTGATGGAAAACACTACTGAAAATGTCAAATTCCAATTTTCTTACATTTGTGGTATTTTGTTCTAGGGAATGCTGTGATCTCTTTCACTCCTCTGCTGCCGCTGTTCATGCATATATTTAACTTTATTCCTCTGAACAGCCTCATCAAATTCTCTAAAATTGAGCATGATTTTAGTTAAAAAGGGAGATAAGAGCTTGCAGGATCTGTAGTGTACTTTATTCTTCCAGTCCTAAACTACAGGTAAAAACTTTCTGCCTTTTACCTTAAGTAGTGGTCTTCCAATCCCTTGTAAGATCTTGCAATTTTGCAAGACTAGAAAAAATAAGAATGATTTGCAGTTTTGGGGTTATATTTTCTAAAGCATTTCAGAGCCCTTGTTTTATTTACAATAAGGCATAATCAAAGCTGAAAACTATCTTTCTCCTCTAAATTTGCCTTTATGGACTTCAATATTCCTTGATATCTTTTAGTTAAAAGATCATGTTTTCTGTTGTTTCACTTATGAAATATTTGAAAAACCAAAACCTGTCTGGTGAAAAACAAGACTGAGATGCTGATATACTTAGTAAATCATTCTTTCTGCAAACTTGTATTTTTTTATTGAGTTTTAAACCTTTCTATGTACAAAAATCATGTCATGCTCATAAATGCTGCCCAAGAAGTCTTCCTGCCCATGCCACTGATTGTTTTGGTTTGGTGGTTTGGGGTTTTCATTTGGTTTTTTTACGGCTTCTGTTAATGCTTAAGAGGAAATACTAGATATTGCATGTAAAAATGAGTTTATGCAGAACACTGTATATTAATTATTTTGATTTGTTATTTGACCTCTGAACAGATAAATCTTCCAAGCTTTACAAAAAATCCAATTTTTTAGAATTTATTATGCTACTGAAACTCCCTTTGTTTTTTTCCCTTAAAAAAAAGTAAGTAAAACAGGGAGAATCACAAAATATGTCATCTCATGAGAGCTGTCTAATTTCACAAGGATAAAAATGGGACCATTTCCAATAGATATCGGCTTTGTTTTTAATCAAGACTTTTTCTGGTCTTTTTCCTGTATCTGCACTGTCACCAGAATTTGTAATTCATTGACCCTTGCATTTCACAATCTGAAAAATTCAAGGTACTCTTTTGCTATAAATCTTGACTCTAAAATGAGTATAATCTGATAACTATAAAGACCTAATGCAGGAACTGCAATATATATGATAGTATAGATGTACTCTGGATAGTTATAATCCCTAAAAATTATGTGCTCATGTACTTTAGCTTGGATAAAATTACCCTTTTTTTTTTTTTTTAATAGAGATATACTGAATATATTTGAATAATAGATATATTTATATTTTTGTATCTATTCATAGCATTACCAGTATGCGGTTAAGGTACATGCTGGTATGATATATTCCTAGTTTGGGCAGAGGTACAGGTTAATGCCTTTTCATAGGAAGGCAGCTATTTAATATAAAAAGCTATCAATTAAAAAATGCTGGATGGTAATATAATTAATGAGACAGCACTTATGTGAAGATCAGTCTAATGTCAACTAAAAGGCATCAAAGCAGTTAAATCTGTGAATAGCTAATAATCTCTGGAACAGTACTTCCTAGGGACTATGCTTCTTGAAGAATAAATTATCAATTCTTTGCCTTCAGTTTGCATTACATTGACTTAATTTGCATTATAGAAAATAAAGTAAGCCATAGCAAGCATCAGAGACATATATTAATCTAATAATCATGATATAACATTGCCACTTCCTACTAAAATTTTTACTATGGCTAAGTCCCTGTCCCTGTGTTCCAGACCTGTGAAGAGTATATCATCTTCATCTTCTCCTGTTCTCAAAATATTCACACATATTTGAGCTAAAAAACAAACCAACTAAAATTGCATTGCATTTCTAACTTAATGCATTTTTCATGCTCCTTAAAGCGGAGCCCTTATTTCATATGTCAGCTACTTCAACTTCCTTCTATATTTCTTTGTGAAATGCAGTCTCTGCCTTGCACCCATCCAACCCACACTGACCGCTTCAATTTCCCTGTTCTCCCCATCCCTGGGAGCACAGGGAAATTCTCTATCTAATTGAACCACACTGCTTGATTTCCTTCTGTAAGGTTGCTGATTCCCATCCCGGTCATATGCACTTATTCTCATTTATTATGAAAATACCAGCCTCTGGCCAGCCTACATTTCCCATGTTAACCTTCAAACAGAGAGGCTTTTTGTTTCTGTCTGGCATGCTTCATACTCTAAAGGGACGGTCCATGATCAGTCACAAGGCTACCTCATTTCCCCTCTCCCACAACTTCTTTATAATTTTCCTTTGCTCCTACGCCTGTGAACTTTGGACAACAGTATGCTCAGAGTGTATTTTGATTAATAAACATTATTTCTTTACTCTTTTATTAGCCTAAGCTTTTGCAGAGGGAGTGGATGTCTTGTGGTCCCTATTTCCACAGTGCCAAGGACAATGGGACTTTGTCCATGAATTAGGCATCTAAATGATATAATATTCTGTATAGTAACTTCTCTAGGAGGAGGTCACTACCCATGAAACAGACATATAAACAGGATTTTAGAAGCTTGAATTAGTAAGCAATGTGTTCTAGGTCACTTTCAAGGTAAAGCCTCAAGGAAGCAACATGATTGAGTTTTGTGTTGGGATTTCCCATTGTATGTTTCTACTTTATACGCCCAAGGAAACCCATCACATCAGACATGAGTTTGTCTTGTTCTCTAAAACTGCTTGTTGCTTCAGGCTAAGATTATAAAAACTGTGTAGAGGAAAATTATGAAAAAATATTATAGAAAGTTTGTTTAATCCTATCAGTTCATCCCTGGCTTATATGCTGAAGCACAAATGTTCAAAAATACTAATTTTCTCAAAGGAAAAACAAGTATTGTATGCCTGACTATAATTCTGGCTTTGGAGATTTTAGGGGGAGGGATAAGTAAAACAAAAAAAGCCCCACAAATTCTTTCTTATACATTTGTTTATTTTCTCCCATCTCCTCTTATTAGAAAAAAACAAAGAACAGAAATAGTTGCTGACTTTAGAACAGAGGTTAGAAACATTAATTACCATCAAAGAAGTTGGTGTAATGGGAAAAACCAGTGGTATTAGCCTGGAAAACCCAGTAAGTTAGAGATAAAATGCATTCATGACATGAATAGTTGTTGCTAGTTTCTGCAGCAAAGGCGAAAAGTACCCAAGGCAATGATGCCGTAGTCACTCTTGCAAAAATGAAGATTTTACCTTTTTTTTCCTGTAAGTGAATGGAATGCTACAAGGAGGAGCATGATGGAAAAGCCTTAGAGTGTACAGCAGTAAAAAGAAATGGCTTTACAAATGAACTCCGTGGCACCAGGAGGCAAATACAGCGATTACTAAGTCTAAGGGATGACAAATACAAAATGTCAGCATATGTGCAGACATTCTTGAAAGAAAAGGTCATGAAAAATGACAAATAGAAGACACATGTTTGCTATGAAATAATATCCTAAGTCAAAGCTAAAAACCTATATTTAAAGACACTTCCACAAGAAGACTATGTTACCCATAATACTTGGAGTATGTATCCTAATTCACTCACTGTAGTATCAGTTAATAGAAGCTATGGGGACATAAAATATTAAGTGTAAACTTACTTCCTTTTAAAAAAACACTCAAGCATGAAGAAACGTCTTTTTATAGAACAAAGATTTTATTTGCATGAAAACAAATAATTAAAAAAGAAAGAAATCTATGAAGTCACTTTCCTTTAAAATACTTTCAGAAGTGCTGAGAGCTCTTGAGCTTTCTCATGCCAATAATCTTCCTCTCACTGATTTTGTTTTTGATTTTCCAGACATTAAGTTTCTTCTCTTGTTTGACTAACATAAATGTGTAACCTAGCCACACATGATGTCACTTGGAAGGGTTACACCACTAAGAGAAGACCAGCTAAGGGACTTCCTGAGAGAATCTATCTTTGACTGTGTCATAAAATCTGATAACCCTCTGTGAAGAAGTGGTAATAAAACTTCTTCATACTGCAGTAAATTAGTGGGGCCAGTGTTATTTGTTTTCCAGGTACTTGTAATAGCAGCATATTTTGCTTTTGAGATTCCTGGCACTGTAAGATGGCATTCAGATGTCCAGCATCTAAAGACTCTAGGCTGCCTCTGCTTACTCAACACACCAAGCTCTGGCACTGAACTCACCTCAGGAAAATTTTGTGTCCCTGCTCAGAGAAATATGAGATGTGCTGTTTCTTGCATTTTTCGTAACAGCCACAATTAAAAAAAATATTAGAGCTCTCATTTAAAGAAACGCTACTCAGAGATTATCCAAACTCCAAGATCATTGTTGATAGAAAGAAGATAAATTAAAGGTATATCTTGAAGGTTGTCTTGAAGGCTTTTCATATTAAAATGTTGTATTAAGATTGTTTCTGAGCCCTGCTAGGAAAGGGTCCCTGGATCTCCTGAGAGTATCTTGCGAATACAGAAGGAAAGGATTCACCAAGGATGACTGGGGACACCTGAATGCCAGCAACTCATTCTAATTCATGCACACTGATGTACATCTAGACACTCGTTACCCAGCGGGAAAAGTTTCACCCTTTGAATCACTCAGGGGCTGTCATCACCTTCCACCAGCACTAGGAGGTGTTGAACACCTGACTGAAGGATGCCATGTGGGCAGGGAAGAAATCATTGTGTAATCAAGGTGTTCCTTAAAAATTAAGTGTCCTAGACAAATAGTTCCTGAATAAATATTTGAAGACAACCTGTTAATAAGAGAAACGTTAATACAATTTGTTGTTCTGCTCTGCTGTCTTGGAAAAAAACTTAATAATCAAGTATCCAAATGCTGTTCCATTTAGAAAAATGCATGTTTATACTCAACAAATTTGATTTGATAATTTGCCTTAATGTTGTAGCTTATTGACAGTTTAGTTAATGCCTCTTGCATCTTCTCTGCAATTGTTTGACAACATTGCCTTATGACTTCCCTGAGCTGTCAAACACACTGAATCTAGATCTTCACATGAGCACACATGAATGGTTCAGTAGCTTCTGTGCCCGTGAAAGCCAGAGTGATGAAACACAGAAGTAGAGTTAGAGGCACAGATAACCAAACTCAATTACTTTACATAGTTTTCACTCTGTTGACTCTGGTAATTTTAATTGTTTTCAATCACAAACAAGACAAAGGTCAACATGAACATGAATCACACTGTGTCATGTGGTTCTTGCAGACTTACAAACAGGTTTGTCAGCATTTCTGGCAAACAGCAGCTGCAGGATGGTACCAAATGTTTTATGTCTAAAGCTCATTAGTTTTTTCTTTGCTTTACAAAAATAGAAATCTGTGCACGCTTTGAAAAAGAAAGCTCTGAACTTAAACTGTACAGCATACTCAGCTACCTTCTCTTGAAATCTCTCTTCAGGTAAGGCCATTAACATACTTATACTGATCAATTTAAATTACAGAATGAGGAAGTAGGTTAGTTACAAAGAAAATGGATCTATTTGTCATAGCAAGAATCAGACTGCCTGGTGGTTTATTTGTAAATAAAATGTAGCAATAGGGAATGAGGGAAGACACGCAGATATATACAGGTTAGGAACAAAGATTTCGTAGGCTTTCTATACCATTGCCCTCACTTTCCAAGCACTCTGTCACTTCTAACTATAATGAAGCTTTTATTTTCATAAACCAAATTTTCAAGTAATAATGAAATGAATGAATGACATAAATTGAAAAAGAGAGGTCAGATATGCTCACTAAAATTAAATTCCTGTTAGAAACTACATAGGAGGATATTCTCTCTGTTCCTTTAACTTTCTGTATTTGCTGATTACAGAAAAAATTGTTTTAGTTCTTGGCACATACAAAGGCTTGTCACACCTCACAGTTTGTAACCACTAGATTTTTTTCCCTGTGGCATTGTTTGTACACAGCGTAGCCAGAATGACTAAAAGCAAATGTATGCTCTTCTAAAGCTTTTGTTTGGGTTACAAATATATCTTAGACCTGGCTTGTTCAAAATCTATATGCGTGAATAGATCAATGACATAGGATCCTAAATGATGAAACACCAGAAATTCTGCCAAGAGGCCAATGGAGTCGTCACTTTCTAGTTCACTCACGATAGAAGCAGGATGGTCTGGAGGCAGGGCAATGCAATAATTAAATGGACATTGCCCAGCCAGAATGGACACACCCAAGCTGACCATTTTTTGTCCTTCTAAGCTCCTGAAAAACTTGCAAATAAAAAGATGGGTGAACTCAAAGCCAGTGATGACCCACATCTGACTAGCAGAAAGAAAAAAAAATTCTTGGCATGACTGTAGCTACACAGACTTTCAAAACTGAAAAAACAGGGGAAGACTGCCTCTTTCCCCCAACCCCCGCCAAAACCTTAAGAGCAGTGACAATGTGCATCAGGGCCCAGGTTTTGCCAAGATACTTCCTCTTTAGCGCTGTGGTGAAAATCACAACAAATCACAGAACACAGAAAATCACATGCAAAATTAAAGAATAACAATTCCTATGTCAATCTCCTTGGACACTGGGAGGACATGTATTAATTTGCCTGTGCAGACTTTAGAAATTAGTGATTTGACACAATCTCAATGCTGTAAAAATGAAAAGGGTGTGGGTAAGAAGGGAATGCAATAGACACTGTTATATTTTCAGTGTGTGATATCTGGGCAATGTCCATCTCCTCTGCCTCAGACCCTCATAAGCTTTAATGCAATTACTCTCTAGCAGTGCTGTGAGGATATGTAATTGCTGCTACTTTTATTTATTAGTTCAGAAAGTGATGTATAGCAAGAGCTACATATTTAGATATTTAATTTCAATTAGTTCCATTAAAAAAATCAGTAGGATACAGGCATCTTTATAGACCCAAAGATTTTGTTGAAACAGTTTGCCTGAGGGTACCACAAGGGATAATGGGATCAGGAGAATTGAACCCTATTGCATGCCCTATTTACAACTAGTCTAGTCGGTTATTTCCAGTATCTCAGTATTTAATATTCTTGTAGGGAGATCTGTATTTAGTGTCAGAAGTGGAGATGAAGTTAGTTACTGACTGTAAAGTCATCTAGCCTGAGAGAATTCATACAAAGCTATTATTAACATAGGTGTGTAACTGCATCTTAATTATTAGTTTCTGGGCATAGGTGTCCTAGTATGTGCTTGTGCTACTTTACCTCTATCCATTTCAAAACCTATGAACTGGAATGAAACTAACTTTGTGTTTGAATGAATCTTTAGTGCAGAAGTGTAGCTCAGTAACACAGAGAAAACTTTTTTTTTTTTTTTGACATATGCAAAGCCTGCTGTTAATCTGCTTGTCCTTGCGATACAAGGAACTCTGCGAAAGTTTATTCATGGTTGACTGCTGTGCAAAAAGGTTCATGCAGATGAATTGCAGCATTTCACAGAAAATTGTAGTAGATTTTGGCTACTACAGATTTGTTTCAGCTTCTGAGTTACCTTTGATGTAGCTCATATTCATCCTTTTGCTTTCAGTGTTGCTCATGAGACTATTCAGGAAGAATTACTTTATTATGGCAATAATTGCTTTTCATTTGGACTGCTCATGACTTTTCCAAATTCCTCAAAATCCACCAGTAGTGTTCAATGAACCTTTACTGGCTAGAAGTTGGAATGACAACTTCCCTTTTGTTCACAGTATGTTGTCCTGGGCACACCTGAAAGGCTTTCTTGTGCTTTGGCAGACGTCTTAATGTGTACTTTATTGTAAGAACAATGGGCTACTAGGACAACATCAGCCTTCAGTGTAATGAAAGGCTATTTTTGTGCTGGAGAGCAGCACTGTTTTGTTTCCTAGTCCATAAATTTTCACATTAGTTCAGTCTGCACAATGCAGCTCCAGACTACTCTGTAGTTCAGCCCCGAGGCCTTTGCCAGATCATTGAAAAGATAGAAGCCATCTGTAAAATCTGTATCTCTGTGCAAACTTCCTTAAGATTGGAGCCATTCAGATCTGAGGCTTTGATTTGCATGACACACTTCTGAATATTGACATTTGGCTGTGTCAAAAAACACAAGTTAAGCCAGCCCAGATCTTTCCTCTCCACCTGTTTGTACAAGGCTGCCAAGCAGAAGAATTAAATGCTTATATTATTAAATAAGAAAGCCTGTTAAAACTCCTGGGCTGTTGAATTCTGCAGTTAGTTTTTACTTAATTGGTTCTATAAAAATGAATACCAGAATCTCTTAGCAAGGTTGATCCTCTGTTCGAAGGTATTGCAAAAACACCACCAAATCTGACTTCTCTATTGGGATACAGACTCACAGAACAGCAGAGGCTGGAAGAGACAGCTGGAGCTCATCCAGCCCTGTCACTGCAGCTCTGTGCTCATGCCTGATGCAGATAAGGGTCTCCTCTACATCCCTAACAGTGATATCACTAGGACCAAAAGCTTGGAAACCCATGTTCTGCTATGTCTGAAATGGTGGGGCAGGCTGTGCCTCTACTGTTTGTCCAATTTCAGACCATTGCATCCATTTTATACCACCAAAAAGAACAGCATACAGGAACATAGTGGGATAGCAGTGGGAAATATAAGGAAGAAGAAGGAGGGTAGGAGGGAAGTGACTATGGCTTTGCATAGAGGAAACCAATTACAGTCAGCAGACGGGGAAACATCTCTGTCAATCTCTTGCAGCTTGGGGTGACACTGTTCTGCCCCTTCCCTATCACAAAGCGGGAAACAAATCTAACAGTTGATAGTTAAGTAGGCAACAGAAGTGATCAAACACCTCCCAGTATGTGCCAAACAGTAGGCACAGCTGTATGTGTATTGCTAGACTGCTTCCTCTGCAGAGAAAATCAAATGGCTTTTGTTCAGTTCTGACTGGGCTGATATTTCACATCTTGCTTTTGTCTCTTTTTGATCTTCAATCTGTTGACTGCATTTCCCTCCAAAATAATGAGGGAACCTGCTGAGGAGCCACAAAATACACAGGAGCTGGAGGAGAGAACAGCACAACCCCAGGCTCACTGTAATGGCAGTTTAATGGGACCTCTAGGGACATGTATTTCAAGTGGTTGGGGAGCCCCTTGGAGTGTAAATTCTTATCTCCCTTGGAGGAACTGCACTGTATAACATTAAGAGAGTTAAAGGAACTTACTGCTATGCTTCATCAGTCATTACTTCACAGATGTTCATGCACCAAGCATCAAATCATGCTGCAAATCATGGGCTTTGTGACAGAGAAGCAGAATTTGGCACAGTTTGTCATTTGAAAAACCCTTTTCTGAAAGGCAGAAGGCAAATCCTTGCTGCTGCTTTCTGTGAAAGAGTCCTTTCCCTTCAGCTGGCCTGGATCTTTTTTTGTTTAAATACAGCTTCTATTAAACCATCCCCATTCAAACACCTTCTCTCCCTTCTTTGAGGTTAAGCTACATAGAGCCTGTAACACATTACAGTTTGTCTCAGAAATGTTAAACTCAGTGTCTCAGTTCTCAAGATTAGGTGGCACAAGGCCAGTGTAAATTCATTCCTGCAGTGGATTCCTCTTTGGCTTAAGAAGTAACAAATCCTGCTTCAAAAAAATGTCACAAGGAGCGGTGTAACATTTGGAAGGAGAGCCTGTGAAGAGGCAGCACTGCCCTCTGTATGACATTCATATACCACAGTGAAAATGTGTTATATGCTGAAACAAATTTTCTTTGAAGGATTAGACAGAGAAAGAAATGGGTGGAGAAGCTGAAAGGAATTAAATTATATTTCTGTGATAAGAAGAGGATCCCGGAAATAATAGTTCTCGCAGTGACTGAAAGGGAGAATGTGTAGGGACAAAGGTAGGGAGAAAGCTCTTGCAAGGGAACACTTCCCAGGAATTGCTGGAAGCATTTTGCATGACAGCACAAGGGGGATGAAAACATTTTCTAAACCTGAAGTAAAAAACATAGTCCAGAAAAGAAACCAGCTGTTTCTGGTATACCCCCATCCTACTCCTCAATGGCACCGGGTATCCTGAAAGCTGTCTAGTCCTGCCTTTTTCTATCAGACATGCAATTCCTGGGACCAAGCAGAAGCTGAGTCTTACTTTCCCACTACAAAAACTTGACAGATATTTTGTTCTTCTCTTTCCATCCACCTTTTAGATGTAATTTCAGAGCTACTTATCTATTCCGGATTAGCTCCCATTCTTCTGTCTATAAATCAACATTGATCTCCATCTTCTCATTCTTTTAATTAATGCTTATTCACTGAGCAGTGTATTCAGAGAAGTTTTACCAAGCACTGCTGCTGCATGGCAAATAAGGATGGGGGGCAGTGGTGAGAAGGGTTGAAAGCAAACTGGTGGACACTACCTTCTTTATTCCTTTATTATATTTAATATATCTCATTTGCTATAAAAGACAGGGTTGAAGACAAACTTAGAGAAAAGGAAAGAAAGAGTCAGAAGTAGACAAATACCATCCCTAAGAATCTGAATGGCCAGAGCACACAGAGGAAAATACATTTATTTGCCCAGGACAGCTTAGCTACGGGCTGTTTCCAGCAGTCCTTTTCCTTCTGGATGCACAGCTTTGATGCTGTCTACAAGGAGTGCCTGGAGAAATAGTTGCTTACGTTGAGTTAGAAGAGGAGGGAAATAAGAGAAGAGGAGGGAGTGGAGTGACCCTAGGCTCATCTGCACTCTGTAGCTGCCTCAGTCTCTGCTCTCAGCTGACAGTCACTGATTCCTGATTTGCTGCCCCTTAGAAGATTTTTATTCATTTGGTTGTCACCCTTCCAGCAGTTGCCTTTCTATTCCTAGCTGCCATCCATGGCCTCAGTGACAACATCCCAATTACCCTGTTGCCTGCATTTTTTGCAAACCAGCAAACTCCTCCAGGGTGGACCCTACCTTCCTACCTTCAGCCTAAATGCTAAACACTGTCGGTGTACCCTACTCCCTATCCCAGAGACTACTGACAGCCCCAGCTGGTGCCCCATCCTTGGCCTAGTGACAGATGAGTGCTGAATACGGATAAAAAATCCAAGTTGTGTTATGCAGTCTGACACCAGACATTGAAATACCTGAGAAAGACTAAGTCTCAGCTTAATGAATTCCATTTTAAGGAGACCTGTGACCTGAGGCTTGTGAAACAAGAAAATTCTGAGTGGGTCTCACCAGCAACAAAACATCTTTCACTGGGCTATGTCTCAGAAGGCCTGGCCAGACAGCTGCCAAAGCTCACTTGGAGATAGAAAGAGGATTTCCTGCTGAGGATCAGTAACAAATGTTGATCTATTAAGTTAATTTGGCTCAGACTGAGATGTGGAGGAGCAGTGCATTGAGAAATGGTTTTTTCTTCTGGCAAAGGAGGAGGGAATCTCTGAGGGTAGAAAAGGCACTTTAGGTGGAGTCCCAGGGTCTTGGGACTTCCCACCAGAGTTTTGGAAGGCTAATTTGCCTATCGAGAATCAAGGCAATTTACAGAAACTGAGTCATAATCTGAGGTTTATTAAAGCACAAAGGGCATAGGTCAGCAGGACACAGCGCTCCTGGGTATGGGTAACAGCCTGCATTTTAGTACTGTCCCACACAAACTTATTCAACCAGAACTGAAAAATAAAAGCCACAATTAGAGGAAGGAAATCCCAGGATGCAGTGACTCTGAAAAGGACTCAGGGCACTGATGAACTGGACATGTGGGATCAGCATTCTTATATGGTCACCATAGTTCTGGTAGGAATAAAAGGGGAATATTAGGTACCACAGCTGACATTATGCTTCCACTGTATTCCTCATTTTTCACAGGCACTGCTATAATGCTTAATCCAAATTTGATGTTACCAATCAAACACTACACAGATAAATTGAAGAGATCAAGGCAATGAGGAACACGCAGAAGCAGCTCCTGGAGACAAAGAGTGAAAGAACGCAATGTATTTAGCTTACAGAGATAAACAGTGACTTGTTTACAGTCTGTAAGTACAAGAATAAAGAACAGAAATGTGGTAATAAGGTCTCTAAAGTCTAGCAGACAAATGAATAACAAAGTCCTGAGTGGGTGATGAATCCAGATAAGTTCATGAACCATCAGAAACAAAGTTGAAATTCTAGTACAAAAGATAATTAACAGTTAAACAAAATTCTGTATTCTGCAATGGATCCTCTTTCATTTGAAAAAATTTAGTCATTTTCAGACAGTTTTCTAATAATGTCTTCAGTGCAAGTAGGAATTAACTCAGCCCCAGCTTCTGTTACAGATGAGGTCATGAAGGGACGTTGATCAATTTTAACACCAGGATTGATGAAGACATATTCATCCCATAGTCCCTGGAGAGTACAATTTTAACATCTGGGCTTAAAAGACCAAGATCCTCACTGATTCTGCCCTAAAACTCCCCAACGACTCAGGAAGATGTTATCTAGAGGAGCATGAGCCATATTATCAGGTGATTTTAGGAAGGATAAAACATTACTCAGAAAACCAAATTTTCCTCAAAACCTCCGGAGGAGAAAAGATGGTGAGAGCTATTTAAGGCTCTTCTGCTGCCACATGTCACACGTTGTGACGCACTGTCAGTGTGGTTACACAACACTGCCACCTCCTCAGACACAGCCGCCTTTCCATGGAGGGCCTGTGCCCCCCTTGCCACTCCCTGGCCCCCACCATGCCAAAAGCAATGTAATAAAACTCTGCTGATATCTGTCAAACCCATCAGTTGTGAAGCAATGATGAATTCTTCTCTTCCTACAGACTTGCCTCTCTTTGGCATACAAAACCCTTGCTGTGATCAAAGCACAATTGCTATTTTATCTGTATTAATTATTTGCTGACATTTAATTTGGAGTTCTATAGAAGAACTGGAGGATGCTGGCATTGCGTATGAGAAAATCTGTCCAGCAGTCATTCCACCTCCTGGGACCAGAGTATGAAGCTATAGAGAGAAGGCAGACAAACTGCACATTTCATTTTGCATACAGCCCTTCTGCAGCCTCACACTCGTGAGCAGCCCAGGTGAATCACTGAGTCTGTTCATGCAATAGCAAAGCTGGAGGGCCCTGAAATAGTATTTTGCAATAGTATTTTGGTCAACATGAAAAATCATCAAAAATTAAATTACGACTATGATAGCTAGCAGAAACTAGATAGAAAAACATGTAAATAATTTAGCAGGAGTATTTTGGCTGGGTTTTGACTGAATGAAGAGCACTAAGCTTAAAATATGTACTGCCATGGTTATGGGGTTTTTTTTTAATGTTTCCAGGCTTTAGAGATAAGCATGTGTTTACATAATAAGCTATTGGCATGAATATGAATATATATATATATATATATATATATGCAACAAAGGCTACATAAGGCTACCAAGAATCTCAAGTGAAGGTTGCCCAATGCTTTCCAGAATAGGACTGTGCCTTGAAGCATCTATGGATGTGCCACTTTTTTTCCCATTTAAACGATAATATTATGGTGTGGGTGTCTGATTTTGAATGAATTTTTAGTGGGAGAGAAAAACAAAAGATCAACTATTTCTGACCTTGAGGCTAAAGGAAAATATTTTGGTTTACCATTTTTAAAGTACATGTTCAACCAGTCACTTAAGCAACTCGGACAACCTTGCGGCTCTCTGATGAGGGAGCCAACTTAGGAGGAAATCAGCTGTCCTTTGGGTAAACTCTGCCTAAATAGAAATTAACAGCCTTTCAAAATGTGCATGTTCAACGCACAATGAGGATTCCAGCTAAACACCCCCACCATTCTGTCACGCTGAGAATAATCCAGTTTGGGACTCTCAGGCAAAGGGATGTGCCTGCCCTTGCTCTTTGTCTGTCATGTACAGCTCTGACCTGAGCCATGGGAATAGAGGAGCCATGGGAATACGAGGAACTGAAAGCAGCTGTCTCTGCTTTCATGTCCAGCCACTATGAAAATAAACGATGTGACCTGACCCATGTGCATAGGAAGGGAGATCAGATGAATGATAAATCTAAGTTTATAGGTGACTGGATCAAAGGCATCTTGAATTTAGGATGACTTTAGCTGTGAGGACTAAGTTAAAGTTTCACAAGTGACATTAGTGGTAATACTGAGTTAGCAAATTTACCGTTCTCTGGAAGAAGAAAATACACTGAATTTGGAAAGTTTATTTGTAACAGAAGAGTCAAGCACTCTTTAAAATATCTTTATTTTTTATTTAAATTTTTAATCTCCTCTCTACACAAACCAGAGGGAGAGGAATACTCTACAATTATTTTGATAATTCAGACCCATGAATGTCTTCCAAGGCAGGCTGTGTTTTCTTTCTAAAACAGTTTCACATTAAATATCCCTTCCCTCTCTTTTACAAAATACAAGTACAGCAAGCTTTTCCAGAACCAAAGATCAAATGTGGTACTCAGATCTGTGCCCTCTGGGATTAGTCATGTTTTCAGAAGCTGCTGAGAGCTTTCCACCCTCTAAGCTGGCAGGAGCCCAAAGCACACAGAAACCTGCAAGTTCCCAGTTTAAAACTGCCCATGGCTGCTTCTGTTAGGATGTCTGAGAGCAGTACACTGATACTTTGCTTCAAATACAATTTTCTGATCTCTTAACTTCACAGTCTCACAGAATGGTTGAGATTGGAATGGACTTCTGGAGGTCACCTGATCCAAACCCCTTCTGCTCAAGCATTGTCACCTAGAGCCAGCTGCCAGGACCATGTCCAAATGGCTTTTTGTCTCTGGCAATGGACACTTCACAACTTCACTGCTGACTGTGGCAGTGCCCAATCACCCTCACAGTGAAAAAGTGTTTCCCAATGAGGTTCAGAGGAAACCTCTTGTATTTCAGTTCATATGCATTGTCTCTTGTACTGTCACTGCTGAAAAGCACCTGGCTCCTCTTTGCATCCTTCCTTTAGTATTTATGTACTCCAGAAAGAACTTTCTAATCCCTCTCTTCTTTGGGCTAAACAGTCCCAGGTGTCTCAGCTTTTCCTCATATGTGAGATGCTTGAGTCTCTCCATCATCTGTGTGGCTGTACAGTGAGATTTCTGCAGTATTTCCACGTCTCTCCCTTGTACTGAAGAGCCCAGAAATGGAAAGAGTACTCCAGGTGTGGCCTCACCAGTGCTGAATAGATGGGAAGTTTATTATTGCCACTTGCTGGCAATAATTTCTCTAATGGAGGATACTCTTAGACTTCTTTCCTACAGTGGTGCATTGCTTGCTCACATTCAACCCGGTGTTCACGAGAACTACCAGGCCATTTTCTTCTAAGTTGGTCTGTCTTCTAAGACTTCTAAGTCTTTTTTCCAGCTGGTTGTGTTGAAAGTCATGAGGTTTCTGGTGGCTTATTTCTCCATCCTGTCAAGGTTCCTCTGGATGGCAGGATAACCTGCGGGCATATCAGCCACTCTGCCCAGTTTTGTGTCATTGACAAACTTTCTGAGGGTGAGCTGTCTCATCATCTAGATCTCTGATGAGGATGTTAAACACGACTGAACCTGGGATTGACCCCTGGGGTAAATCAGTGGTTACTGGCCGCCAGTTAGAATTTGCACTTCCCTCTAAGACTGGTCATTCAGACAGTTTTCAACTCACTGTTGTTCATCTGGCCCATGCATCAGCAGCTTCTCTACGAGGATCTTTTAGTGTTAAAATCTTTGCTGAAGTCCAGGTTTGAAATATCCTCTGCTTTTCCCTCATCCACCAGGCCAGCCACTTCATTATAGATGTTTATTAAGTTGGTCAAGCATTACTTACCCTTGGTGAAGCCCTGCTGACTACTGCTGCAGATTTTTCTGTCCTTAATATGCCTGGAAATGCTTTCCAAAATTAGCTGCTCCATTCTGTGCCAAGGAACTGAGGTGAGGCTTACTGTCCTGTAGTTCCTTGGTTTCTCCTTCTCTCTGTTTTGGAAGGTGATGATATTTTCTTTCCTCCAGTTTTCAGAAACTTCTCCTGGTCATCATAATTGATTATAGATTATTGCAATGAACTCTGCCAGGTCCCCCAGTGTTCATGGGTCATTCTGTCAGGGCCCATGGATTTATATGTATACAGGTTGTTTAAGTATTCCCTGAAGTGATCCTTTTCTACCAAGGGTACAATTTTCTTGCACCAGCCTTTCTCTCTGGTCTCTGGGACTGGGGAATCCTGAAGGCCAATCTTGCTAGTAATGACTAAAGCAAAGAAAGCATTCAGTACTTCAGCCTTTTCCTACATCCTGCACAGTCAGGTCCCCCATCTCATTGAGCAATGGGACCACATTTTCTCTAGACTTCCTTTTGTGATCCTACTTATAGAAGCCCTTCTTGCTGCCTTTTACATCCCTGACCAGTTTCAATTCCATTTAATTTTCCTAACTTCATCATAAATAACCTTGCAGAATGATGGAAACACTGATTTTCTGTCATTCTGATATGATTCTCAGTAGTACCATAGCTTGGCAACAGATTTTTGAAAACAGTTCTAGATATGGATGTCCTTTTATTACTCATGGAATGTGAGCTTATAATAGAAAAGGTCATGTCCATCCATATTTCAATGCATGTTTTGAAAACTTTCTATATGGAAATGGGTTTTCTAGCATTTCAAAGAATTTCAGACAATAGGTATCTCTCTCACTTTTAGCAATACATCATATTTAATTTGGGAAAAAATAGTGTCTCCAATAATCTTTACATGGTGAAGTGGAGGTAATGAATGGTCATACAAGCCAACTCAGCAAGTGGGGCTTTTGCCCTTAGGTTTTTTTCAAGAGAGAGCAAAATCCTGTTACAAGGATGTGCTGTGAGCATTGTGTCATTCCCATCATTTTGGTCATGGTTAGCAAACAGAGAGTAAGGAGGTCTGGTGGAATCATATTTGCTGACTCACGCATGAAGTATATTGAGGTTTATTTTGGCATTGATGATATTTGCAAAACCAGTCTAATCATTTAATATTTATTGGTGGCTAAAAACACCCTTTATGCATTATCAGCAGATAAATGGAAAACTGGGTTAATAGCCAAATACTTAAGTTTGGAGAGCCAAGTAATTTGCCACTTAAAAATTCTGCAGCTTTGTCTACTGGAGGCTGTACATCAGCATGCAGACCAAAGTATTCATAGATAAAGGTGTTTGACATGGGAGATATGTTCTGACATACTTTGAAAATTATTCTGTTCAGTAAATAGTTCAGGTTCAGCTCAGCTGAAAAGGAGTTGAATCAAGCAAGATTTCCAAAATAATTTCAGTGTGCTTCTGATCAGCTCTAATACTGCTTGCTTTCCCAGAACAATTTTTTCCCTTGCTCTTCTATAAAATAGTGATTTTGTTGATTTAGGGATTTGTTCAGCCAGCCCTGTACATGTTATTAGAGTAAGCAAGCAGGCTGGGATCTCTGGGACCCGGGAACCAATAAAAAGAAAGGTATAGCTGATAATGGGAAAGAAATTAAGTGTGAGATTCTTGGAGAGCGTGTATCAACAACATACCCCAGTAACATTTACGTTTTCTCAGTCCATTTTCTTAAGCTTTAAGTCCTGAAGTCACTTGAAGGAGTTAGAGTAGGAAGGGAAAGAAGTGGGGTGTGTCTATCTGTGATTATATTAACCTTAATGTGTATGTCTCCCTGATTTGATCCTCTTTTCAAGATTTCCACTTGATGGAAGCCCATGGAAGTTCACTTCTGCAGTAAAGCCAGCTGCACTAAGGACAGAAAAATTACTGTAGGGGTAAATTAGAACCCAAGGAGGAGATATCATAGATTGCCCTTAAGAATGTAACAACTGTGAATGCTGGGGTCCTGACTGCAGTACTATGGCATAAGCTAAAATAAATGAAGTGTCCAACCAGTTAAAAAGCAATTAAGAAGCAATGTTTAAATTGGCTGTGGTTAGAAACACAAGCTGATAAGGGGACACTCCTCTATTTTTAAGCAGTTCCTAAATCTTTGGTGCAGTCCTTCTGCTAACTGAAACAGATAGAAGCATGCACTTCTACCCTGTTGGAGAAAGGTGTGAGTTGTCCATCTAGTTTAGCACCACTGGGGTCAAGGGAGGTCATGGCCACCCTTCCTCTTCATTGCCAGAAACTAAGGGAAAGGACTCATGACTGTCATGGAGGGTCAGGGAGGACTGGGATCTTGCACTGTCTTCATCACTTCACAATGATGAAATAAAAGAAGGGAGAAAGCAAAAGTTGGTGTCAGTGTGAGGGCAAGCAGAAGGGTTGAGAAGACAAGTAATGCAGCAACACATCCCAGCTGAACATCTCAGCAGGGGAAAAGGCAGCCTTCAAACCCTCCCTCAGCATCCCAAAGGCAGAAAATTACTGCAAATAGCCAAAGTGTAACTTATCCAAGAAACAGAGTCTGTCCCTCCTTTTGGGAATATGACATATCCGCAGTGTCAGGCACTGCAAACTACAAGAATGCTTTGTGCATCTCTGCAGATATTACACAAATGTACAAAACCCCATATTATTCAACCTGGCAGTACAGGTACACACACAGGAAAAAAAATACACTTCAAAAAGCAAACTTAATATAGAAAAACTCACCATATTTAAAAATAAAAGTTGTGTGGCTACATAAACTCACTGAGCGGAAAGGTCTCATTATGTTCACATAAGATTTGCACCATATAAAACTTCCTAAGATTATGTAACTCAAGAAAAAGACAAGAGTTAAATTCCCCTATTGCTGAGCATTGACCTTTTTTTTTTTTTTAACAGTTTCAATTTTCTTTGAGTTTTCAAGCTGTATTGAGAGCGTGGTTAAACTGCATGAGTGTAGCCATTTTTATTAGCTGGTAATCCCATACACCTGGGTAAGCACGAAGGTGGAAAGCCCTGTTCCAGAAGGCATCCCACCCGGACACAGCTCCTGCTGCAAGTTGCCCCATGAAGGAGCTTCTCTCTCCATTGACTATAGGGGAAGCTGAGAAAGAAAGGCTGGCTGTTCAGGTGAGTAGTTTCTAATATTGTGGTTATGGAGAAGAATGCATATGATAAGAGACTATGGGAGAAGAATAGAGTTTTCTTCTCAAGGAAATAAATGGGAGAGTTTCTTTTGGGTTTTTTCCCCATTGTCCCACCAGCTGACCAGCAAAATAGGAAATCTTGCTAACAACAGTGATCCAACAAAGTATAATCTTGACTTTAAAGAACTGTCTGCTTTCAAAGGAGTGCTTGAATAATTAAGAACCTATTTCAGGGTTTTCTGAGGCATGGCTTGTGTTAATCATGAACTAAGAAATCATCAGAATGGTATATTTGGAGGTGAGGTCTTGATAGAGTTTAGTGCTTCCTGACCTTATTTTCTCTACAGCACTGCTTGGTGCACCTGTTTAATACTGGGATGTGTGTTACAGGTTACTGCACAATTACCTTCAGTGGGATATGTTTATCAGGTTCTCCAGATTCAACAGTTTTCCCACTCAGCATGCAAGTCTCTCCTGCTTTTCATCAAACATATCTAAGGTTACAACTCTTAAGATTTCAGTCTTAAGTAATAGGGACGGGGGCTTTATCAGTGTACTTAGAAACAGTATTTGTTCTGTGGTGTTAATTCTTCAACTTTGTTTGGGACCTGGGTTTTTTTCCAACCCGGAAAAGAAATTATTTACTTTAAATCTGAAGCACAGCTGGGTAGGGCTCTTCCTTCAAGTTACAGTGATTTACCCTCAAAGAATTCATGTAAATCTGTGGAATTTAATTTCAGAAGTCCTACTCTGGAGAATCCATGTTGTTCTCATAGAACACACAATTATATTAAAAAAAAATTAAAACTCACCAAACCACTTCAAAAATAACATAAAACAATCCACAATAAATGGGACAAGTTTAACCCTTACTAAAAGCCAAATCCTTGGCTTTTGCAAATGTGTACAACAACTGAGTTTTCAGAATGTACCAGTTTATCCTAGCGAGCCAACTTTTTTCAAAATCTGAATGTCCTGAGCCATACATTTAATGTATTTTGAGTAAGTAGTTAATTACCATGTTCCAAGCTCTAGCTTAGAGTATTGCTGGAAAACCTGCAAAAAGGAGTTGCCAATTGTTGGGCTAGGTTAGTCAACATTAAATTAATGTAATGTTTCATGGCACATTAAGTAAAACATTCATAAAACCAATGGAGCAGGTTTTGTTTTATATAGGAGCAATTGAAATCTGTTCTGGAAAGAATGCCATTCAGGAAGTACAAATATCTTCACCATTCCTCTACAGTCAATGAATCACTTTTAAAGGTCATAAGCCTTCTATATGGTTTGAATTGAAATATTTTATGGTTGATGAGATGTGTTAATTAAAACCTCTGTCATTAGGCTTATAATTTTAGGGTTTTTTTCTTTTGCTTTGACTTTACTCTGCTCAAAAGTGAATGTTTTATAAAATTTGGTAAAATTCCACCTGGCCTTTCTAGAGTGAGCTCAGAGTGTGAAACATTATTTTCATTCATTAAATTCCTTTTTACAGGCAATAAAAAAAAATCCTCAAAGAAACACAAGCCCTCCTAATAGAAAACAAGTCGTTCCTTACAGATTACTGTTTTAATTTGTTTTAAAAATGCCAAAGTGTAAATGGGAGTATATCTCTTCAATTAAAAAAAAAAAAAGAAGAAAATAGTTGAGAGTCAGTAAACATATAATACCATGATGAAAACAATGCATACCAATGATGAGGATCCATGCCAAGAGATCTAGAAGTCTGTTCAATGACACAGCTACTCATTTGTGGTATGTGTTATATTCATCCAAACATGAACCCTTGGCACATTTGACTGGAAAGCACAATCAATTAATCACAATTTGTAAATTTGTTGCAAAGCCTGTGTTCAACAGTGTCAGATCCATGTTACAAAAATAAGCAGCAGAGCAAGCCAGCCATAGTAAGGTAGTAAGAGAAACAACTTGGATTTAGGTGTTTTCTCATCAGAAAGGTTTTTATAAAAATCTGCTGATGCCTTGGAAAAATCTTTGAGAGTGTAAGTAGTGTTATGTTACATATAACTTCCAAATCATATTCCAGAGTTTGTGGTTAGATATCACCAGATCACACAAGAAGGAGTAATCATGTCAGCAATTAATCTGCCAACTATCTAATCCCAAATTTTGATGGGACTAGCAGGTTTACATTAAACCCCTTTTTAATTATAGTTTCAACTGACTATATGTGGAGATGGATGAATGAGAAGGATGGAGAAAGGGCTGTCTCACCATGCCTGATCTCAGTTCTAGGCATTGTATATTCCAAAGCAGGAATTTCACTTGTGCCAACTGGTATATGAATTCCGAATAATAATGATTTTTTTATGTTTGTTTTCAAGGGAAAGATAAACTTCTGTTGTTTCTACTTAAAACCAGACAATCCTTGTAAAGTCTACAGAGTGTTGTGGAACTCTCTGATCTCTGTTATTTTTAGGCTCTGCATCTGTGGGGAATGAGGCAACTGACAAATCCCTCCCTCCTGATCTTGCCCAGTAACTTGCAGGTCACCTTGGCATATAGGTCCCTCAGTCACCTGCATGCTTGTAGCAACCCAGCAGTAATGCACCCAGCCTTTATTCACAGTGAGAAGTCCACAGAGATGCACACATAAAGCATAAAGGTTCCTATGAAAATCAGGGGCATACAGAAGGACATACTAGTAATGAAGGACTGAGACCTAGTAGTGTCTCAACAGCTATAAGGGTTTGGAGTTTGCAGTAAACATGAACTTCATCATTTTGTAATGATACAGGTTTATCTGGAGAATCTCTCATTTCCAAAATGAACCAGTTAAAGATAAGCTGAATATATTCCAGTAATCTTTTCCTGTTATTATAGTATTTTGGCTAATGTCAGGGAGTCACAAAGCCTGAAATAAAAAGGAGAAAATCAAAAATTCATAAAGCAGCTGTGTATTTCTAAAATGGATGGGGGGAATTCTGGAATTTCAATGAATGCTTGCATCCAGTTGTGATTTGGGACCTGAGTTCATTTCATAACTGTAAATCTAGTGAGGTTAGTGACCCTCCAGCCATACTTCTTTAAATGATGGCCACATTCTGTATGTGATTGGAAATACTAATCTTCAAGGAGTTTATATGCAATATGGGGTAATTAAAACAACAATACTCACAATACTCTGATATAAGGGCTTTTTATGATTATACAGAACTGCCACCTGAAACACCAAGCCTGAAAAATCTGTATCTGCATGCTGTGAAACTGGTTTATCTATAGCCTTTTGATTTTCTTAAGAAAGCATGGTGAGGAGTGGTACATACATCTTAAGAATAAGTTGATTACAGTAGACATGAAACAATAATTTTCAAAGTGGATGTAATTATGAACATTGGGAAACCAGAATAAGCAGCCCAAAATATTGACATTAGAATGCAATACATTAGAGATTGTCCTGAGAGGACCCAATACACAAGTGGAGCCATTGTGTTTTATCCTCTCACAGGTAACATTTAGATAACAAATAATGACCTTGATTTCTTTTTCTTTTGCGATTCATCTTGCACTTGTAGAAGAGAGTTGGAAGATGTTCTTGTATGAGAGCTACAGTGCTGAAATTAAGTTGTCGTATCTAAAAATATTGGTGAAGAGGTAAAGGTCTTTCAGACTAATTATTAATAGTCTACTTTGGTTTAAATGTAGGAAGTAATCTCACTGTCTGTCACATAAAAATTCCTTTATTGAAGTAAGAGATGCCATGATTCAGAGAGGGAAAATAACTCCATTATTAGTAGACAGTCACTTATATTTAAAAGTAAATAGGATATAAATAGCAGTGACAGTACAGAACATGCTTGTGTCTGCAAAGAAGGCAATTATGTTGCAATGAGTGAATACATTATTATAGAAAGAAATATCATGAAAGTAAGAAAATAGTGTGTCTTAACTGGTCTTTTTTATCACAGTAAGGGGTAATATCTGTCAAATACAGATATTTTCCAAAGTTCAATCATAAGACTTCTTTTGCTTCAGTATATTTCCAGCAATACGTTATTAATCAACAGAAATCTTTATGAATTTAAACAAAAAAAAGGTAAATCCTACTCAAAATTAAATGAAAAACTATAGAAAAGGTGTACAAACAATATCCTGCATTTAAACCCATTCCAGCTGCAGGCCTTTTTTTTGTTTCTTTTTTTTTCCCACAAAATGCAGGAAAACTAGCTTCTTTCCACAGTTTTACAGAGGACAGAAGCTTGGGGGGAGGGAAAATAAAGTAATGTGTAATGAATGTAATGAACCAAAATTTTAAAGTTTTTCACAGGGGAGGGTGCACAGGCCTCTGAGAAGCCTTATCTAGCTGAATATGTCCCTGATCATTGCAGGGGAGTTGGACTAGAAGACCTTTAAAGGCTCCTTCCAACCTAGACTATTCCGTGATTGAACACCATGCTACACTGAAATTTATGGGAATTGTATTTTTTTCCTGTTAATCAGTCTCTGAGTATTTTTCAAATAGCTACAGGTCTTTAGGTTTACTTCAGAGAGCTATCACTAAGTTTAATGTTCTTTTGTTGCAAATAACAACACTTATCTCGTGCCAAACTCTCCATAGCAATTTATGGCATTTTGTTATATCCTTCCCCATGCAAAACCTTGTTCACTAATTTTGTTTAAGAGTGCAGCCAAGCTTCAAAACACATCATGCTACAAAAAATTAGCTCCTCCAAAAATTATTCTTTTTCTTAGTATGCTTTTTCTATATTCTTCCATCTGCTTCTCATATTTATGTCCTATATACTTCTAAACCATTTTGCATACTGCTAGCAATGTCTAAACCTTTAATATACAAATTAGTGACTTCAAGTTACAGCAACTGAAGTCAGCACTGATCGAAACATTATGTTTCCCCAGTTAGCACGCCTTTATTTTGGAGGTGATTCATTAAAATTTCAGGCACCGAAACAATTCTGTTACCCTGTTCATACAGCTTGATCAAAATTATTCTCTGTTCTTCTGATCAACTCTACCTTCTTTTGAATAAAATTAATTTATTTACATGGAGCTACATATTATACCAAGTTTTCCCCTGTGTACTTTGTTGCAAAGCAAACACATCAATAACTTCAGTAGAAATAATTACAATACAATCTAGACCTAATTTTGCAAGCATGTCCTTGGTCATAACCTGTAGTTACCTGAGTCTGGAGTAATTTTACTGGGATGATCCATAATTGACTGCTCAGGTGGTTTTTATACCTCAGCCATCAGACAGAAGTCTGTGTGCAACACACCTCAGATCTGCTCTTGTATCACCATGTTCCTGAACAGTATCCAGCATTACTGAGACATGCAACTCTCTACACCTTTGGTAAACAGAAAGAATTAAGCACAGGAAACAGTATTGCTTCCTCAACTATTGCAAAAAAAAGCTAAAACCAAAACCAAACCACTTTTTTTTTTTTTTTTAAGATTTAGAATTATTGCAGTTGGATTTGGTTTATTTCAATGAACATTTTCAGCAAAGGGCAAGTATTTGTTGTTTAGAGGCATTTTCCATTTTGCAAAGGTTTTTTTTGTCAGCTCTATCTGAAAATGCACAGAAATGCTCCCCCATCCCCTGGCTCTTTAGCATATTAACCATGAAGCATCACAGCATGCCATGTTTGTGAAGAAAAAATTGCTTTGACCAAGTGCAGAGTTCTGTTTTTAGAAGTCTGTAACTCAAGCAAATTGAAGATGTTTTTCAATCAATTTCAGCTTTTAATGTAATACATTTCTACAGATGTTCAAAATAACACGTCCCTTTTTTTTTTTTTTTTTAATGAGAAATGTCAGTCCGTTTTCCTATGCTCACACTCTGAAACAAATTTCTGATAAAACATGTTAAAATTTCCTTTTGGATAGAAACCAACTAAGTTATACGCCAGCCAATTTTTTTTTCTGATTTTGAGAATAACAATGAAAAGGGAAATAATTTGGCTCCCTCAATCAAAGATGTAGTTGTCAGTATGACAAAATAACAGACTAGTGCGGTAAAGGCAGATTATCTGAGGTATGTGCTCATTGGAAAAAGAGGTAGAATTAATGTAAGTTTTATCAAAATATAATTGTATCCCGATGTTAAAAGTTGCTAAATTTCTTGTCAGGGAGTGTTACCCATGCTGCAGACATCTGCACAAAACATTCTAGAAGTTGCAGTACCTGGTTATTCCACACTTATCTGCAAACACTGTGAAATTCATAACAGCACAAAAATTCTCCTGTAGTTCTTGTGAAAAGTTTAACAGGGCAAAAATAAATTTTTAAGTACAGAGAAGTATTTTATTTTCAAACATATTTGGTTGTTGTGTTCCTTTTTGAAGTCAAAGAGGATGTGAAAGTTGAGAGGTGACAGCTGAAGAATATACTGACTATGGTGGTACTAATTAGGAAGTTTTGTGCTGATTGTTTCTCTGGCAAATTCATAAATCACCTGAAATAAAGTCTGCATCAAAGTCCAACGATTTTTAAAAGAATTCAAATTAAAAAATTAGACATGAACTTCCATCCAGAGAGCACAAATATACTTCTCAAAAAGTGGTTTGTACATACATACACACATGCCCTTAGCAGACCCACTTATTCTGAAGTGTCATGAATTTTAGGGCAAAGTTGGTGTTCAAGACTTTAAAGAAACAGACTCCAATGGTAAAAACAAAAAATCCCCAAACTAAACATCCCAGACCCAAACCCCCCCAATCCTAGTAGATAAGGTGTTTTCAGATGATGATAAAGGATTTTGAACGTTTCTAGTCCCACTCATATCGTGGCAGTACCCACGACACTGCCAGGTAGCAGAGACTGAATCGTGTCCAAATGGTGACTAATGGAATATTTTTGCTCCAAATTCAGACTAGGTTAGGGTTGGTACATTGTGAGCTTGCTGAATTTATCTTTTTGTGGCATCAGAACCAATGACTGGTTTCACCAGCATTACTTTGAGTACTTCCCCACTGACTGTGGAGATTCATGTAGAGAAGAACTTTGTTTGAATCAGTTAAGGCTGAGTAAGAATGACATCCATGCACAGAAAACTCTTGAAAGCAAGAAAATGTCAGGTTATGGAACTCCTCTTAAATGCACCTCAGTGCCCACACAACACATTTCCACTGACATGAGTAGACTTCACACCTCCCGACAGAACTTCCTTCTGCCTCCCAAATATAAGGGATCCCATCCAGCTCATTAATTTCACACTATAGAACCCCCACACTGTAAGCCTGGCTTAACAGTGAGTATTTCATACAGTTAGTAAGGTCAAAATGATGTGAATGTGCAAGATTTTGAAATAAAGAGGAGATGGGGGTGTTCAAATTTTATTTATGCTTCAAATTTGTAGTTCAGAGCTGTCCAACTGACAACAATTTTTATTTTTTTTTAAATAGAATAATGTGTAGGATCTATTTCTAATTCTATATTTCAGACTACCAGCTTGGAGTAAATGTTCTGCATTCATGTAACAGGTGATATAGCAGAACATTTGGTCCAAAGTTTAAATGAGGATGGTAGTAACTGAGCAATTATTAGGCTAAGAATATGAATTGAAACATGATGGAAACACACATGGGTGATTTTTAAATGGGATAAAGATACTACTTGGTTTCTGCTGAGTTGCTTTCAAAATTATCTGCTGCCTAATGGGAAAAATTATAATTTGATGAGGCAGCCAATTCCTGTGTCTTTCATACATTATCTTGCAGTATTGCTACCTCTTCTTATTGGTGCTACCTGATGTCTGTATATGAAGCAATACTTTATAAAAGCACTTGCTCACATATATTCTGCCTAGAGTAGGTAGCTCATATTAAATTTGAATGAAAATGAGAAATAAAGCCATAATTAAATTTTAATCACAGTCCTGTGAATATTTCTGTTGTTTTGTAGGCAAACTGGCTCTTTAGGCTCATATTAGCAAAGTTGTTTAGGGTCTTCGGCATACAGAGAGGCATGAGGAATGACTATAGGTTTACAAAGTCATTCAGACAGACACTTTTGCAAACACCTCACAGTTCAATAGTTTTGAAATTCCGGTAACTTCTTTTTTTTTTTTTTTCTGAATTGTAGTGATGTCTTTAGTCAATAAAGGCTGAAGGGTCAAAAGCAAAGTCCTAGTTTGGACACTCTCTTAAATGTTTTTTTTTTCTTTTTTAATTTTTAATTGCCCACTTGCTCTACCACTAACAGTGTGGGGAGCAGTTTCCATATTATCTATCTAATTTCAACATCAGCTGCCCTTTGTTAGAGTTCAGGTATTCTGGGTCAATCCCTACCAAACCAGATGTATCTGATAAGACTGAAAAGTTGTGAAAGCATGATCCAGAAGGTGTCTATAGCAGTTCCATGCCACTTCAGTAATCCTTAGCAGTGGGAAAGGTTTGAACTGATAAAATTAGATTTTTTATTTTTCCTTCAGTTATTGGAGCCACGCAAATGCTACTCAAAATTGAATTTTCTTACCATTCTTAATGTGACCTTTATACGTTTATGGAAGCAATAGCTAAGAAAATTAATGTTGATGTCTGGTATTAAATCTTCTGACAAAGTCCCAGACAACATCCATGCTGCTTTTGACATAGTTTTTTAAGGTTTGACAAATATGGTGAGTCAAGCCTGTTTGTTCACCACAGGTTTGACTGGGATAATTCTAAGGAGTGCCTGTTTAAACAAGTATACCACGCCCTCCATATCAAGGGGAAAGCCCAGCTCCATCAGGGTTAATCCTTCTAATGTTTTAATGATAATGCTCTTTGTTCTAATGTCCTTAGACTTTCTGTTTGGCTCAGAATGATGTATTGGTGTCATAGTACATAATGAAATATACACTGGACTATTCCACCATCATATAGGCACCCATTAACACCAATTCAAGCTTCTCTTTGTGTCATGTTTAATTTTCAGTTGTCTGATCTCTGAAATTCCCACCTAGACAAAAACTACTCCTGTAGCTGCTGAGACTTCTGTTAAAACAAGTGTACCAAAAATGGACAATCACTATTATCACAAAATTAGTTTGGAGAAAGCCAAGGGTTGATTTTTGGTATTATTAATACAGTATTAGAGTGCTTAAATCTTAATGTTCTAGTGGTGGTGTTTACTGATGGTTCTTGCATACTGTCTGTGATCTTTATAGTCTCAAATGCTAAAGGAGGTGAAAATAGTTATTGACTTGGAGAGTGCCAGAGGGATAGAAAGATATCAGGAAAGTTGTACCTTGTAGCATTTGTGTATCTGGTGTATTGTGCTTGCCCTGTTTGCAAGATTTGAGCATCCACAAAAATGCTTTGTTTCCTTATCTGCAATATAGCAGTGGCTTTGTTTCCCTCTTCTGGAAATCTACAGTTTTATCATTATTCTCATAGTGTCTGGTGTTTCTTTGAAATTTAGTTACCTGGTATTACCAAATAATATGTCCAACTCTTCTTATTTTAACAAACAAAGATACACCTGGCCCTTGCATTTGAAAAACAAAACCAACCAACCATTTCTCTAAGAATGTCAAAAGCATACTTCAGGGTTCAAAACATGGACTGTGAATGCAAGGAATCAAATTTATCCTCATCCATTTACAAGGATGTAGGGAAAGCTGCTGTGTTAGAGTTCTTTTTATCAAATTACTAAAGCACATGATTAGCATTAAGCACAAGTGACACACACTCTTGAGTGCTCCAGTTTAGGCCCATGATTTTTTTATTTGGTCAATCAGCATTAGTGTATTCATTTTGTGAATGGACATTTACTTTAAAATTTAAAGAAAAAATAGTGAAGTAATAATTACTACAGTACTTCACTTTGCTATTCACTTGAAAGATAACTAGTTCAGGGGGCTTAGTATCTGTTTTTGAAATAAGCTGGAGTAACTAACACACTGAACAGCTGTTTCTGACAACAGGGAAGCCACTTTGGCAATTTATATTTGCAATGTTGTTTACATGTGGGAATGATACTCCAGAGCACACTATGTGAGCTAAGGAAAGTAAACACACACCCAATTTGTAAACTTTTAATATGCTTGTTTTACCATTAAAATAGGCTTGTAATTAGTTCCCAGGAGTTTTGGTGAAATAAGATGAAGTCTAATTTCATACAAGATGAACAGAAGATTGTTGCTTCAGCTGAGACTTAGGCAAGCATGCCAAGACCAATAAAATGAATGGGAGTCTTCCTACATGTTTAAATGCCTTTGCATCAGAATAAATAGCATGAAATTGAGAGTGACTGACAACCCTGACACAGATACAGGGCTGTATCATCAGACCAGAGGATTTTTTTGTCCTGTCCTCAGTATCTGAGGTTGCTGTGTTCACATAAGCATACATTTTTTACCAGCCAAACAAGATAGGATGATTAACTTTTCTGAGAGAGAGAAGCAAAGAAAGAGGTCCTAAAATGTTACAGAGTTCTAGATCAACAAAAGCATTATAGTATAAAATAAACTTTGATTTCAGTTTCACTGGATCTAGACTAAAGATCCAGTTTTGTAAAAATTTATTCATGACATAAGATCCAGTTTTGTAAGAATTTATTCATGACATAATGAATTACAGTCATCCCCACATGACTGCTAATATAAACAAAATACCAAAAAAAAAAAAGCAGGCTTGCAAAATTAATTCCAAATCACAACACAATGTGGTGAGGCTCTGCACACATAAATTACATTTAAATATTTAAAGCAGTTTTAACAACTCAAAAACGAGTGAAAACCAGAAACTCCAGTCTTCATGAGCATATCTGGAATAAGAAAATCAAATGTCTATGTGCAAGAGCTTGAAGCTTTTTCTGCCATAGGCATTAAAGACAGTTACAGTTTTGGGGTTTTTTTCTTTCATGTTTAATTTAGATGATCAGCACAGATGTTTCAGAGCTAAATTGTCTTTTTTTGTTGGCAGTATAGGAATGGTCTTATTACATCCTTTTCCCTCTCATCAACAGCTTTAGAGATTCAGATGCAATTTTGAGTAACTTGAAGAAAAGCATGAAGATTTTTATTTTGTGATATTTGTAATGAGCTCCTAGAAGATGCTGCATGCCCAAGGCCTCTTCAGCAAATTCCCTTGGGAAAATATTCCAATGTGCCCTTCGCATATATCGATAACATATTCAAAATATATGAGATATATATTTAAAAATATACCTGATTCCTATTTCTGCAATATCTGATACAAAATCTTTGATGACCTTTTTTACTCCCAAAAAATACCATGCAAATTTTCTCTGTAAATGAGTTGCTTTCAGTTTCTCTGTGCAAAGTAATTAAATTATTATCAGTTCTGAAATATGTCCCTCTCTTCCTACTGCTTTCCTTTTAATCAATTATTTTGGTGTATATTAATATTCCCTAATCTGGCTTTCAAATTAATAGAATGGATGTGAGCTCTAGAACTAACAAGTCCTGTTTGTAGCTTTTCCTCCTCTGGTAGTGGACCTATCCTATAGAGGAGACATAGAAGGACAAGGGTTTCCGAAACGTGGCCAGAACTTGCTTTATAACAGGGTCTCTAGCTCTATCATATCTATCTAGTTGGTGGTGTTTAATTTCAGAATGGATGGGTTCTTTCTCTCTTATTATTTGGTTGGTGAGAAGAGAATGTCTTGTACTCGTTTAATCAAGAAAGATTATTATATAACATCTGTCAGATTGACTTGTACCATATGGGCCCTGGGCCATCTTCTGTAAGAGAACTTACAGAGACATCTCAAAATGTCTGTGAAAATAGAACATATTTTTAGAATTGTAGAATACCTCCTACACTGCCAAATGAACCTGTCAAAAGCGCATCTTGATTTCTTCAGCTCCTACAACTCATGCTTGTTTGCGGTAATGATATCTATTGACCAAAGGTGGGTGTTAGATGTTTTTTGTATCTGCTTTTGCAGATGTGAAATTAACAGTATGGAAGGATTTTTAGGGTTTGAGGGTTTTTTGAGGGGGAGGGGGTAAGTTTTCTAAAAATTCTGAAGCAATCTCTATTTTTATTGTACACATGAGGAGGAAAGATAAAAGAGACCAAATAATGAGAACAAAAGAGGAAAACAAAAAGAAATAAAATAAATTAAAAGAATTTACATGATCTGGTATTGTTAGGATCCAAACACAGAGATTACATATAATTGACCTTATTCATGATACAAAACTAGATTTTCAGCAGCAGTAAGAAGTCAAATTCTGAAATAGTAATGTTCAGTTTGGGGGTGGCAAAATGCTATTTTGGCATGGAGCTACTAGAGCTGGTTTGAGAAGAGTGAGGGAAGTAGGCAGCAGGAGTGCATTTTATCTGTTGGGGTTAAAGGGTCTTCAAGGGGGCAGAGGGGACTGGAAGAAGAGGATTTGAGAAATGTGGGAGAGCATCTAATGGCTCAGTATGTGGATTTCAGACTCTATATATATAATTTTATTTACCTGGCTAGCGGTCTTTGAAGAATAGTGCACTCCTAGCCTACTTGCTATGGTAGGCATAGAATCTCCTATTGCTGAATAGGCAGGTCTTCTATCTAGTTTCTGAAAAGAAAGTAATTAAGCAGTTGGCTGTTAAAGTCATGGCTGCTAGGATATGGAAGATAATGAAGAAGTTCAAGCATAATTAAGAACAAACATAAATGAGGTTATAAAGAAAAGGAAAGTAAAAGGTCCATAAATTGCTCTAAAAGTGTGCATTGTCATGAGACTATCAGTACTGTGGGTCGTACCTTAAGCGAGGTGTTGATGGAAGATCACTTTGTCTGGATGTCTGCACTCGCACCTTTGTTGTGAGAGCATCAGTGTGAGCTGTGAAATCATCATTCACATCTTATAAAGGAAGCTGTATCAGTGGTCCACAAAAAAGTGTCTTGTACTGTTCCTGCAGTCATCTGGCTATTATCAGGTATCTGTCGACTCTGGAAACCCATATTCATCTGGGACTAGATTTTAAAAGACAGTAAGGGTGGGATTGCAAATGCTTGTCAGCAGCCTGCATGCACAAGTGTAAAGAGCCCCCACTCAGTCATTATTTACCTTCCCAGCTGCCTGGAATAGAGTTACAGTGCACAAGGAGAGGAGTGCACGAGTGTCTGAGCTCTGTCACATGAGCTGGTGTGACAATATGGTGTAGCACATGTACCAGACAAGCTGGTTTAACCTCAGGAAGCAGCCTGCCTGTGGAAGGAAACCAATGTGCATGGACTAATAAGCTGTACATCTCAGCAAGCCCAGTGAGTTTGGGATGACACTGTGCTGATATGACTACAGTCATGCTCCTTTTTGCACTATGAATGTATCATTTTGCTCCATCCACTGGCATCTGCTTCCACCTAACATCCCAGCTGTTCAGAGCCTGAGCTCAGTCACAGCACTGAAGGTGGTAAAGGATTTTAAATTAGTAGAGAGAGCATCTCATAGCACTTTTCATGGCATACCTGATACCTATGGTAAGTCACAAACCCTTGTATTTTGGCACAAAATCTCATTGTGTGGTCTTACACTAGGCACAAACATGACAGCTTTCCAGCACCATGTAGCTCTGAGTAGAAATGTGGGAAAATGCCATTAATAAGCTGATGTACCAACACTTGCTCCAGCAATGCATGTCTTGATAGATGGATGCTGAAAGGGTGGGGAGAGGGAGGGAAGACTGTAATCTTGATAAGTGCACCTGGGAGTTGTTTAGGATTATGATGTTTACTGCCTCTTTGCCTACTGTTCCTCTCCACATAGCTGCCCAAGTAATCCAGTCTGTTTAAGGCACAGTCAGCTTCAGGGACTAGAAATGCTTGCATTATATTTCATCAGTTCTTACCCAAGAACCAGTAACTAACAGCTGAGCAACTTTTTGAATTGTGTCCTAATGCAGCAGGCCATGTTTGTTTGAGGGCTATGCCCTCAAATATTGGCCTTAAATCACTGGGCCTTACCCTGAAATGCAGTGAAGGAGAAACATTCACAATTCAGGTAGCACTCTCACCTGAGGGGCTGCAATAAAAAGCTGAAGGGGTGGTCCCTGCAGCTTCCAGGAAAGGTCCTTCCCTGCCTGGGTGAGTGCTTGCTGCCACCTTCTAGAGCAAACATGGAGGAGCCATGTGATTAAATGCTTGCCACAAGGAAGCAAGTTCAGCTAAGAGTTTATGCAGCTGAGGCTACCACAACACTCTGGGCAGAAGCAGCAGCAAAAGACCATTGACCCAGTGAAAAGAATGGAGAGTTGGTTTGGGATGCTACTGCATCAAAGCTGTAATTGCCTGAACGCAAATGTTCACTTAGCCTATGCTAAACACATATTTGGCTGCAAACAAAACTGGCATGACCTCAAAATTACTGAGTAAGCTGATAATATTCTAAGATGCTTTTGGAAGGGGTCCTGGTGCAGCTGCCAGAGGGTAGAAGGGCAGCATGACTCCCCTCAAAACACAGCTGAGAGGCACAGTTAGGACAGCACATCTCTGTGAGATGCCACATATAAGGCAAGAGGAATCCAACTGCTGGTCACAGGCTACTAAGGGCTCAGAGACACCACCCAGACTTACCCCAGCACAACAGTTTACTCTGCTATAACTTTTCCCACATTCCTATATCTGATTCTCATGCACGTACTGTTTGGGTAAAATTCTCTTCAACTTTTTTCTTTGGGGCTAAGGGACTTCACCTTTGTTTGTCACTGCTCTGTCTTTGATGTATAACCCACCTCTTATGAGGAAATGAGATTTATGCATACTGCATGTGTCCTACCTTTATGAAACTTACATAATGTATATTTTTATATTTGAGATCAATAGGGAAGTGCAGATTGATTCATATGCAATGCATGTGATACAGCCATGGCTCCTGACTTGGCAAACTAGGCAAGTAATCCATCCTGTACACAGCATGGGAGTCCAACCAGCATGCTACTTGCTAAAATCCATCAAAATTCAGGCACCTTAGTGGACAGGTGCTGTGCCACTCAAACAAGCAGTCTTCTATAAAATCACATAAAAATCTGATCCGTGCTTCCTGTCACTCAAAGAACATGTACTGTGGTGCAGGCAGTCATTGCTAAGGTATGTTTTTTAAAAGTAGCGAAGATATACAGAGCTGGCATAACTGGTTACATGTATGCAAGATCAAAACATTCAGGAGCTTCTACTGTAGATGATCTTGGCCATTTCCCAGTGCAACAGTAGATAACAGATACTGCTGATGGGCAGTGTGGTGCCAGTATGGAGCATTTCAGAGGGCCTAATGTCAATTTTGCATTGATCTTCAGAGAAATAAAAGAGATTGGTTGGAGATCTACTCTGCTCGGATGCAGATAAGAAGCAGTAACACAGTGCTAACATGCAGCATGTGCTCAGGATAACATATGCTGCTTCTTAACAGAGATTTGTAGCTTGGATACAATGCCATGATAATGTGGCTGTGTAATTGCCAGAGAACTTGGAGTACAGGCAAAAAGATTGGAGTACATCTATACCTGCCACGTAGCCACACAGGCAAAAATGCCTCTGAAGTTACTTTATGAATTTTTGTTGCAGTTATATGAAACTTTGGTGCATCTGCATTGTTTCATTAAAGACAAAGACAGCATCTGCTTTGAACACAGCAGGAAGAAAGTATTGCTGCCTACACCAGCTCAGAAAACCTGATAGTGGCTTGTGAAGCCTGTTGTTGCTTTTGAGGTTGCATTCCAAAAGGCAGGTTATTGACTGATAGGCAATTACAAGGTTTTGATTTATTTTCACAAGGAAAAACATTTGAATACAAATACAAATATTGCCAAAGCAGATTGCATAAATGGCAGACTGCTTATATAACTGTGGATATGTGTCATAGGCAAGCATTTATAGAAATTCAGCAAGTTTCCTTCATTAAGTGCAGATTAATTCTTGCTGATCTCTAGCTTCAGCTGCTTCAGATCCAACTGAAAATGAGTCTGCAAAAATGCGTATTTTCTCATGTCAGTTTGAAAGCTTCTGAACCATTGATCAAACAAATTTGGAAGATCTTGAAACACGCAGCAAAGGGAAAACAATCACGTGTATTTCTTCAGCATAAATTGGCAGGAGGGAAAGGTCATTCTATTGACAGGCTGCAAACAAAGGGCACTTTTTTTCTGGCAGCTGCAAACAAAAGTCATCATTCCCTTAGAAGTTTAATATTTGTGAGCTTGAAATGTATTACAACAGCAAGAAAAGGTGAAGAAATGGCTTATCCTTTCCTGGACACAGAAGATGTACCCTGTGCCTATTGTCCCCTCTTTTCCCACTTCAGCATTTCCCAAAAAAATGGTACAGCCTCTGCAAAGTAAAATTAAGAGAGGAAAAGCACCTAAATGAGCAGCCAAATGCCTTTAATCTGTTGGGTACTAGTGCGTAACTGCCTTGGTAACCAACGACTTAGGATAATAATTGGAGGCTACTAACAAAATGTTGGCATTCTGACATACTGGTATTTGCAAATAAGACATAGCTTTGAGAAATTGAGCACATAACATGCATTAAAGCTGTTGTTTTAGGCTAAAGCCCTGATGAACACCAACACTATGGTATTTTGACTATTTTCCTTACAGGTGTGTGTGAAAAAAAATTATGATCTCTTAAAATTTGCTCAAGACAAACAACTTATTACTTTTATAGTGATAATGGTTTTGGTGTTTAAATTGTGTCTATCAAAGGCATACAATGCTGAATGATGTCTTTGGGAACTTTATTAGGCTTGGTATTGGCCTGTGGTAAGATTGTGTCTATATTTACTGAGTTCATCTTGGCTTTTATGTTGCATAAGTTAAGAAAATATTTGCTATGCAGTAGCATTAAAAAATAATTATTGTGAAGGATTGGCTTTTGCTATTTTATAGGTAAATTTAAGCATGTTTGCATTCTTTCCCATAAGTGGAATAGACATTGAAACTTCCTGTTGTTCAACAGCCTAATATTAACTCTTACTTAGCTAGGTTCAGATTTTGGTAGCTCTTCTCTATTCTATTACTTATCATGGGGCATCACTTCAGCTGTGTTCTCTGCTTGTAGTCAGCTACATCACACCAATTTTTGAACAATACATCTTATTTCTTAGTTTTGTCACAGCCCCCATAAGGCAATGGGAATATGAGCCAGATTTTACATTGCAAATAATCAAAACACTTATTCCATTTTCCTTATGTACTGTGGGATTAAAACAGTGTATTTAGAGGAAAATCAACTATTTCTATTATGCTAAGGGTGCCAAAGGGGTGGTCCATTATCATGATATGTGAGTTAGTAAAACACCAGTCTTGGTTTGCATGTCTCCAAACTAGTATGCTTTGGTGCCAATTAGAAAAGTATTTTATATCTATAAATCTGGAAAATTTCAGGGAAAAAAAAGTCAATAAACATGGAATTCTAATTTTCCAAATATAATCAACAAAGTTGAACACAAGCCTTGCAATTGAAACGTTAAAAAAAGAAAAAAGTCATTTATTACATGAATATCAGGAGGCACCAGTTTTGTAAAGTTCATGTCTTTTTAAAAATTGCATTTTCCTAATATTTTATGTAAGGAAAGGAAATTTTCTTAGACAAAAATGTTTCTTTTCTGTATTATTCTCATCTGCAGATAATGTGAAGTACAGTTTCCAGTGCAGAGACAGCAATATCTACCACAGAGGTCTCTTGGTATATTTAGGAAAGTAAAACACAGATTTGGTAGGCTGTTCACCCCTCAAAACTTACTCATTTCCTTACCAGCTGCAAGAGCAAACTGAGGAAACTCTCAAGACTAATGCGAAAGTTGGCTGTAAATTTGGTACTACCCATAAGACTTCTTTCACTGGGCAGGATATTAAAGACTTAGTCCAAGTTAAAGTTAATACATCATTTGTCACACAGAGAGTTTCTATTAAAAAATTCAGACCTACGTCATTATGCACCATCTCACCATCATTAAGTATGTTCTTCATGGCTGACTAAAGTTAGCAAAGACACACTAATAATCAGACAGATATTACTACTGAGAATTGTTAATGCCTCCTTTCATACTGACCATGCTTGAGAATGCAATAGTTGTATCTTCCTTCCAGCTCTCCTTGGATGCCAACAGGTTCACAAATTGTTGTCCTGCCTGGAACCTGTTCCCTTTAGAGAAGTATCTCAAATGGTGTTAGGAGGCTAAGTACGGACACATATCAAGACTTCATTTCATTTTATCTTGATCAGACTCAACAGACTAAAAGAATATTAGGCTTGATGAAAGGTCTTCTCACAGCAAGCATCAGAAGTAACTGTCCTGACTTTTTGGGTCTTCACACCATGGAATATTATGCATGTCTGACCTATACAGGTGTATTTCAGGGATTTCACTTTGATAGGGGATTCCGGATGGCTAGAGAATTGTTCTTTGAACCCTCCCTGGGAGAACTGACTGTACTCTCTTTTGACTCTTCTCATTTGATGTGTTATACTCAACTCAAGGGGATTCCTACTTTCATAGTGAGTTTAAGCCCTTCAATGCTTTTTCTTTAAACAGTAATTCTCACTTTTTCATTCCTCTGCCAGCTCTGACAGCAAGGGACAGTTCAGTCCAGAAGAGAAGTTTAGTGGTAGAAAGGAATTTGGGGGAGTATATATTTTTTGGCCCTCTCAGAATGTTAGCTTTTACCTAAACCTTGGGTTTAACTTGCAGGGTAAGGGAGGAGTTGGTTTTAAGGTGTTCATGCTGTGTGACTGAAGTCCTGGGCAACCCAGAACAACTCCAGGGCAATTGTTCAGCGACAGCTGCAGACTTCAGTCAACACATCTATCAAAAGTCAAGTTTTCTATCTCTCTAATTAGGGAGTTTACAGTTTGTGTTACACTAGCATCTGAAAAATGATGGAGTAACTCCTGTCTTTTATCTGTGTTGAATTCAGTTGTATCCTGGGGCAGGAATATCTTATGTGAGTTATCCCACCATTGGGAAGTGGTGTCCTTCGAGGCCTGAATCTCATATCCTCCAGGGCATGATGCCCTGATTTTTCAGATTAGCATTGGATTCACTTTTTTCCTTCTTGTTTTGATTAATAATCCCCACAATAAAAACATTCAGCAAAACCAAATATATATAAAAAACACATAGTGTGTATATATATATATATATATATATATATATATATATATATATACATATATATATAATATGAAGTATTTGCTTGCTTTGAAACAAATAGTTCAAGGGTAAATTTTGTTGTGATGTTTTGGGGTGAAAAAAGCATTGTGATGACATGAAAACTTGTAAGTGAAATAACCACTACAGTGTTCACATTCAAATCTCTATACAGCTGATAAACTCACACATTCTGTTAAAATTATGTGTCTGAATGGTCATGTTAAGCCTATGATACAGTAAAGGATATTTAAAGAACTATACGTACATTTAGTGGTCTTTTAAATGGCTTTTTGCGTTAAAAGTGCACATCCTTCATAATTCCCTTCAATCCTGAAACACTGCAAATACTCCACCAAAGAAGTCATTTCTTTGTAAACACTGAAAATTTCCTAAAGATGTCCAGGCATAAGAGCTGCTTGAATTTGAACTGTCTTCCAGGATTCTTGTCCAAATATTTGTAAGTTTTTAAATGTCAGATACAGTGTTGGCACAATATATATAAAGTTTAACATGGTTTCTCAAACACATATAAACAGTACAGGGAATTTTTAAAATTCATAATACTTAGAAAGTGATTAATTGTTCCATTAATATTCTTAAGAGGATGGGAAATGCTTGGTCCAAAATATGAAGGGAAATTTCATAGATCAGGGAATTGCTAACAATAAAGAAATCCAGATACTTATAAATATTGTAAACAGAAAGAAACTCAGCCAAAAGTAAAAAAGCTATGACAAAATTATTAAATGTTGCCTAACATGGGAGTGGAGCAGCAGTTTACCAATAGAATTAAATCAGTGGTCCATATAATCTTGTGTCTGGAATTGGACAATATTGGGGTACAGGAAGTTAGAGAAAATCTCCAAAATGACGAAATGCAACAGATCCCTGTGTAGAAGCAATTCCTTCCTTACTCCAGCGAAATTCTGTTTAATTTGGTCATGAATGTCAACATGTAATGTTTTTCAAAGTTGTCAGCTGATTATCAGTACATGGTCTTACTAACCATCCAAATACCTTTAAAATCTTTCACAGCTCTCAGCTGATCAACTTTTTTTTTCCCATTAAATTACACTGCTACATTTGGTGTAGTATAAGAGATATAGCCTGTTGTCAATTCTTAATTTATTATAAGTATAAAGTAGACACATTCCCTTCTCATAACCCCTTGTAACCTTCTTTTTTCACTATTATTTATATATAAATAATGCCTTTTTAACTGGTCTTTCCTCAGTGATGCAGACTTAATCTCCAATATCTTACAACTCTCCTAAACAAGTCACACTCTCCTTACCTATGTTCATTTCACAAAAATGTTCAGAGTGATAACATTCACTCTCAATCCAATATACATTAATATCTTTTTAGAAATACATTGCACTGATTGTACACAGAAACAAATTTATTTATTTATTTATTTGCTCTTACCAAGCATAGCTTCTCTCTGAGCTTTGTACAGGCATCATGCTGGTAATTTAAAACATAAAAATAGATACTCATATTTCTGTTTGAAATTTTCCCACTGTTTGCATTAATTTACAAACAATTTATTTTGCTGGTAATATAGCTCTTTTTAGTTTTGTGAAGTCTTCTGACAATTCTCTCACCTAGATGCCATAAACTGCCACTTCAAGATCATTAATAAATATATGTAAATGCATATATTAATCATATGTTGGAATATTTTGTTAGCATTATTATTGGTTTGAAGTTAATACTTATACCAGAGGGGTGTTTTTGCTTTCATTTTTTCTCTTTTATACATGTCTACTCGATTACTTTTTTTTTTACATAGTAGCTGATCAGATGACATCATTAAAGACTAAGTAAAACAAACCAAGTTTTCCTTTATCTTTGACAATCTACATTTCAGTAAATTATTCAAGACAGTAAAGCTGGGAGCATTTATTCACTTTATTTGTAGAGGGGTTTTTCTCAAAGATAATTCTTCACCTTGAGGCTGTTCTCAGCACAATGTCAAGAAAGCAAATATTCTTGGAGAAACCTCAGACATGTAAAATAGTTCTTATGTTTACAAAGATCATTCAGACAGAAACAGTGTTCTTCTTTTCTTTCAAAACAATCTCCTATGATATTGAAGTTTTCCATGGATAAGGTATATAAATTTAGATTCATTATTTTAATTGCTATTAGGATTTTTTTTATACAGTGTGTGCTCTGTGTTGGGAAGGAAAAGAAATTCATACACTATGGGAAAAGTGTTCATTTTATGTAATACAAGACACAATTCCCCCCATTTTTCCCCCATTTTTAAGCCTAGCCTAGGTGACATGCAAGGAATAGGACTACTAAACAAGCACAATAAAAGGAAGAGATGAGGGATATAAGTGTTGAATAAAACAAGTCTAAGTGAAAAATGCATTAAAATAGAGGACAGTCGAGGTTTACACAGTCCTTGGCATAGTTCTCACTTGTGTAGTACTGCACAGCTGAGGTCAGCTGAAGTACTCACAATTCCACATGTGAACAGGAAGGAGCTGAAATAAGAGACCTCCACCAAAGGATCTTCAGTTTTGGTTTGTGTTTTTCTGTTAATACACTGGAGCTGGAAGTCATTGACCTCCAGATCACTTTTTTTTTTACCCACTTGCATACTTTTTATTATCCAAAGAAATATCCTTCATGTTCTGACTGGAGAGAGAGGGGTATCTAAATCCTGTTTAAAGTTGTATGTTTATTACACAGACAACAGAATGTTCATCATTACTTTAGAAACTAAATATTAGGTAGTGATAGATGATGATTGTTTTCAAAATGTATGAAAAGCAAAGCAGAATCTGGCTTTCACCTATTTATGTTCCACTTTTAATTTGTTTAATTTTGATATTTTTCAGCATGAAAATACATGAGCATAATTTGTTCCTATTAAATTTTAGAATATTTTACTTCTACTGGACATAAATTTCACTGCTTGAACTGTCCCATGGGTTTTGGGTAGCAAGAGCTCTGTGGGGAAAATCTGTTTAAGCAACATTGCTGTTTATGTATTTACTTACTCTGTTTATGTACTCATAAGAAAAATTTCTCTCTGCTTTCACTGTAATGAAAGCTTTTCCTTTACTGTTTAAACAAAGTTCTATTTCTTCACTAAATTAAATTTACAGTTTTCATGAAATATGTATTGTCACAAATATCATTATTTTCTCCTTGAAGTGTAAGGCATATTTCTTTGATCATACTTTCCCTTGCTTAAAAATACAGCAGCTCATGTGTGCAACTGACTCTCCACCTCAAAGAAAACTACCAAAGGGAAGAATTATACTGCTCACATAATTCTCTGTAGAGACTGAGAGAAAACAAGCTGCAAGTGACATATGAGAGTTACAGTGCTGAATGCAGAATGGGATAGCAGTAATAAGAACCTATGCAGAACATAATAGGGAGATAAACTTCTTATTTCACTTAATTGTTTACTTAGCTTAAAGATGCCATGCTTTCAAAAGATGTGAGGAGCAAAGCATTATTCTTCAGCATTATGTGAACAGTTTCATATACAGGGGGTTTTAAGGCAATGTTTGTTGATGCTTGTATGTTCCATTTCAGCAGAGCTGAAGTTACATTATGATAAAACCCTATTTTTTTTTTTTTCTGGGAAGACACCTTTTCAATACATCTGTCAACACCTGAAAGCTCCAAAGTCACAGGCATTAAGAATCCATCTGTTAGATATATACTTTACTAAACTTATGCTTAAACAAGGATAATTCTTGGAAAATACTATTCAGTGGCCTAAGTTCTTGATTCTAAAAATCTGTGTTTACTGTGGGATCAGCAAGACAGAAGAAAGTATGTCAAAGCACTTATTAAAAGATAGAGGAGCCTCATGAATCTTCTAAATATGTGGTGGATTCTGGTATGTAGTGGCTTTAGGGGATTCCTGAAACTCAGTGTGTCCAGGAGTGCCTCCAAACCCAAATGGCATATCCAGGAGGAAGGCAGTACAAATGAATATATCACCTGATATATGGAGAATATATCAGCAAGAAAATTACTCACTGGCATTCGATATAATGGTTATTTATGGCATTCATCTTTATCTTTGAAAAAATTTGCTTTTGCTGAACTTCTAGACCAGAGTTAGTGCAGTTCAGTGTTTACTATCACAGAAAAACATTGAATGGCTTGGGTTGGAAGGGAATTGGAAGATCATGTAGTTCCAACCCCTGTGTCATGGACAGACACCTTCCACTAGACCAGGCTGTTTAAAGCCCTGATCAACCTGGCCTTGGATACTTACAGGGATGGGGAATGGAGAGGGATATTAGTTAGACTGGAATGTTCTTCAAAAACTTAGCTGCCATTTTTGTCTTAAAACCTTCAGAATGTAGGTAAGAGCCCCTCAGGCTCCACGAGGAGCTGCGTGCTGAGGAGAAGGTCTGAGGGAGTGGGGCTGGCCATGGAGAGGAAAACCAGACCTCCACTCCCTAGCTGGGAGGCAGAGCTGTGGGTCACCTCAGGCTGTGCCAGCAGCCTCTGATTCCTCCAAACACACCTCAGCATTGTTCCAGGGATGCTATTTGATCTCCATGTAAGAGGAGAGATGCAAATCTAATGCAAATTAAATGGCTCCTGCTGCAGATCATAATTTAAGCGGAGCTGCATGCAGCAGTACAAACTGTACCACAGACTTAAACAACTAAAGCAGCACAGCTTGTCTTGTATCTATCTCAATTCCCAGTTGCTAAAATTAAGGCAATCTCTTTTTTCCCATTAACCTGTCTGTCTTGCGTAAAGAGGGGGAGCCTCTGTGCCAAGTCTTTCTCCCACTGTTATTCAGGAAACATCTTTTCAAACTGAGGATCTACATGGCAATGGACTATAAAATACAGGTATAATTAATAAATGTTGGCTATTCCTAATTGATGCTGGAACCAGTCTTAACTGGAGTGCTATAGCAGAAGGGATGCTGACTCACAGGGAGATATGAAGGAGCAGATGTTAATGACTTCTTACACACCTTGCATGAAGTAAAGCTGAAAACTGTGATAATACATCAAGTTGCTGAACCCAATCTCAGCAATAGATCTGAATTTTGGTCATGACCAGTGCCATGCACTATAGCACTTGCTGAGCTGATCTAGTGAAATTTTATTATTTCCTCTAGACTTTAATTCAATCATCTACTACATGCCAAAGTTTAATTGCCTCAATTAGGACTTCAAAAAGTCTTAGATTAAGTCACCAGTTGGACCTAAAGCCAACTCAAGAAGCTCGCTGAATAGTGTTTTGGGACAGACCCTAAAAGAATTTAAAGAATGGAAGAAATGAGAATTTTCAGGATCATTGTCTTTTATAAATTGGAATCTGTTCTGCATACTGTAGGCTTCTCCTACCCACTTGCCTTATTACCCATTTACTTTCTCTGAGACAATTATTTGCCTTGTTAATTTCAAATTATTATGTTGTTCTTCAAGTGGAGCACACCAGCATTTTCTTTGAAATATCTCAGCTGTCCTTGCATTTCACCTCCTGTCTCACTAGCTGGGAGGGAGGGGGGAAGATGCCAAAAGAGGTACTGTTTGTCATGTTTAGAATGAAATTTGGAGCATGCTAGAATGCATGTTAGAATGCTTGTACTTTTATGGTAAATATTTTAATTGTCTTGATATCTGAAGTTTTCTCACAGGATGGAGCTAATAATAAAATTTAAATATATATATGGTGTTATTACACTGAAGAAGGTTTTATGTTCCCAGAAAAATGGTAATGTGGATGAAAATAACTATTAAAAAAACAAAAGCCAGAAATTAAATGAAGCATCAATGCATTTTGGATCTTTTAGATTCAACATCTTTAAAGGGGTCGTCTGCTTGCTTGAGTGCTTAGCCTTGTGGTTTATGTAATTCACCACTTTTAATTTAAAGGAAGAAGAAAAAGTACCAGTGAAATAGTAGCCATTTTTAACAAAGGCCTAATGTTTCTGTAGTCTAAATGAGTACTTGTCCAAATTGTTAAATGACAGTACAACAGACCTTTTAACTAATGCATTGTAATTACAATGACAGTAAAAAAAAATAATTTTTTTTCTTCTAGTGGACAATCACTTTAAATGACTTGCTGATGGAATATCCTGTCTGAAATGCTATACTTCACAAAAAACACTGTATATAAACAGATCACTGTATTTGAAAGACATTGCACCACTATAATTCTGTTTTCAGAATGGATAAATTAGTTTTGTCCATCGTATTTTAACTTTAATTCATTTAGTACAGAAAGAACCTTCTTCACTTGGCAGATACTCATACTTCATCTTAATTTGGCTATTTTATAAAGCTTTTGTTGATTTCCCTTCTAGTATTCTGCTGTCTTTTAATGAAGACAGATTGTATTTCATATTAACTTCACACAGGACATGAAGTAGCACTGTAATAAGAAGCATTTGTATTATACTTGACTGAAAACTATAAAATGTGTATGATAAATCCATATGAAACAATATTCATTATTCAGTAAAGTATTGGCCCATATTTTTCCCAATGGATAATAGCCTTAAGTTATTAAAAACCTGTTCTGACTAGCATTGTATGTCTGAGGTTTTAATACTGGCTTAGACCTGCTATTAATGTAAAACTGAGAAAATAGAAATGCAGCACATGGAATGTGAAATTGTAATTTTATTTTGTAATAGAGCAAAAAAACCCCAGAGGTTACAGAATCTCCATTGTAGGAGGTATGCAAAAATTACACATGACCGAGAGCAATATGCTCTGACTTTGAAGCTGGATCTGAATTATGACTTGAATGGACCATTGGACCATTGGACCAGATGAGCACCAGAGATCCCTTCTCACCTCAGTTATTTGGTGCTAATATGATTCTGCATTAATATGTCTAAAGTACCCATCAGAATAGATGGAATTACAGAAGCAATATGATAAAAGACAAGCAATGATGCAAGTTATGTACTGGTAACCAGCATGTCATTCTGTCAGTTGAGTAAACTGTATCTTCTCATGATGTAACTTAATCTTATTTATACTGTTAAGAAGGTTCCTGGATTGAATTGAAGGAAACAATAGGTTAAGTGGTGGCATAGATTATGTTAAAATTAGAAATTCCCTAGTATCATTATATATAATTTTGCATAAAGATGTTACAATTAGAAATTTCTTAGTATCATTATTTGTAATTTTGCTTTGCCATCTAAAGAATACCTACAACACATTAAGCAAACTTAAATGTTGAGTATATGTATTACCTGCTTTACCATCCACTAACAGTACCTGAGTAACAATTTTCTTAAAAATATAGAGCCTGAAACCCCTTCAGTTTGAGATAAATATTATGAAATCAACTCACACACAAAAAAGTATCCATTAAAACTGTAATTAGTAAGGAATGGAATGAATTGACAAAGGATCAGATCCAAAGTATAACAGATGTGAATTTTACGAGCCTAAGTACAACACTGCACTTCAAAACTGCTCATTCTGTGGCTACCGTAGACCTGCCAGTGCTTATTCATGACAAGAAAATGAGAAATTTAATTCAGGCACCTCAGTTTCTACCTAATGGATAGGCACAATCCAGAGGAAAATGTCCTAGAAGAGAATTTATTCTCTATTTTTTATGTCAGGGGTCTTTTTCAACAAAGAAAGTAGGTGAGGTTTCTGCAGATTACATGGAATCTTCTTGGAAGGGCAGCATCCTGAACTGTGAACCTTGCTCCCAGGACTGTTGATGCATTATACCCTAGAAAATCATGACATCATGAACAAAAAGAAGAAAAATTCTGCCACCAAAACCGTCTGTTTTGATTACTCAAGGGAATAACTTGAAGAGTACAGGACAACTGAGGAAGCTGTTGTAAGAAAAAGCATGAGGCCAGAGAGCAGAATAGATGTTAGGGTTGAAACACTTTTATTTTTAACAGAGAGCTGGCCCAGGCTCAAGTAAAATGTGACACAGAAAGCAGAAAAAATCAACAGACTACATGAACCAAATTGAACTGTGTATTTTTAGTACAAAAGTACATTTTTATTATGACATAAGAATGAAATTAATTAAATGCCTGCACTGGCCACAGAAGATTTGGATAAGCAAAAAAATTTTTGCTTCAGACAATGATAAAATGAAAGGATTGGCTGGAGTCAAATCAGTCAGTCTATGCTGCTAGAATGATCTAGTCTTAGGAACTTAAGTTTTAGTGAAGAACTAAAAACATGGCTGAAAATAATGAAAGTAAATTTGACAACAAAAAAATGTGGTGTTAGCATCCTGTTTTTTCTTTTATCCTTATTTCAAGAGCTTCTATTTCATGAAAAAGAATAGATGGATGCTTAAGTACAACCTTTTTTGAATGTCCATACAGCCTGATGGCATCCATATATGAGCATCAGCCATGCTGTTCCACAGGTCTTTTATTAAGGATGCCCCACAATCTGTGTGCCTGCCAAAGACCACAGGCTTCCAGATGGGAAAACTCATCATATCAGTATAGGCATGGTCAATCAGGATGTTTCTGAAATGGCTGAATTTACAAAGGCTAGACAGTTAATCTCCAGTTGTGGTTATGGCAAGCACTGGCAAAGCTTTTTTTCCCAGAGCTGACCAGCTAATTGACACATGCTCTTAATTTCTGTCCTGTTTCTTGAATAAGCTTGGCTTATTCAAACCAAGCTGCAGAAGTATCAAAAAAACTCACCTGTAGCTGGAACTCCTCCTTTAGATTCATCACCAGTTCAAATTATTGTGGGAAAAAACCCACAGATGTTTTTTTGGCAACAGCTCTGAGTCTAGAAAGCTTGAGCAGTTTCCCAGCAGGCAGAAAATATTCCAAAACTTGGAGCTGTGGTTACACTGCCCTGTCCAGTACATTTGAGTAGAACAACCTGAATAAGATTAGTCCAGAAATATTTCCAGGCTTCTTTCTATTTATGGCGAGGAAATGTTTGGCTAGGGCTCAGTTGATCCTGACTGCAGTGTGAGTGACTAAGCACCATTAAGAAGTTCTCAGGAAAGCTAAGCATGCTTCTTAGACTTCAAAGTCTGGATTGACTGACTTTCAAAAGCTTCAGTGCAGTTAGAGGCCAAGCAGGGATCTTGAGATCACTTCTGGCGGTCCATTTCTCATATATGCTGAGTATTGCAATAATTCCTATGGTGTGCAAATCACCTGGAGCCTTCTCTGGATACGAGTAACACTTTGGGGCTTACATACAAACTAATGACAAACACCACATGTGGACCTTTCACTTCATTACCTACCCACTACTCTTGATTATTCCATCAAATCTTGGAATACATTATAACTGGGTCAGCTTTTACTCATTCTGGCTCATGTGGGACTACATTCCCTTTCTCCAAGGTAACACTGGTGATACATAACCCCACAAAAACAAAACCCCCAAAAATCAACCAAGAAGGTTCATAAGTGCAGTAATAACTGCACTCTGCTGTTATCTGTGATGTTATTTTGATTATCCTGAGGCAAAAGACCCAACAAGTCTGACCTATACCAACAAATGGTCTGTGGGATCGCACTGGTATTCAGGACAACACTTCATGCCCCATTGTCTCAGACAGCTCTTAGGAACAGTGGCTGTTTATATGGATCTAGAAATGAGCAGGTAATCCTCTCTCTCCTTTTCTAGCAGCATTAAATAACAAAACGAATAAGAAACAACAGGCAAAGAAAACCAAAGTCACGTGGATTCATTTGATGATGGGGATTTCCATGGCACTGCTGGGACCTGAGAAACTGGTGAACATTTAACAGAGGCTCCGTCACAGCTGGACTCTGTCATAGTTGACTACAGCAATGTTGGAAACTAGTTGGGTCTGATTGCTTCTTGCTCAGCTGTGCAAGACACTTCAACTTTGAACTGGGGTATAAAACACTGGAAAGTGATTTCTGACATCAGAGCTCAGAAGGTCTGAGTGGGCAACATGAAGGAGGTTAAGCAGAACAGTCTTGTTTGTAAAACAGGATGTGGTTGTTGTGTAACAGCTGGAGGGCCCAACGAAGCTCTCAAATACAGCAGCTAAATCCTGAGAGATAATGTGGATATTCACTGAACCATAATATTAAAAGGCCTAGTACTGTTCCCACTGATGTCCCAGTGAAACCAATGAATTTTTCCCCTTACTTGCTAGAGAAGATTATTTTAAACATTTTTACAGGAAGAGCTGAAGTCCCAGAAAGCATTGATTCGTTGAATGGCATCAATTTGAAAATGTGAGGGAAAAGAACTAGCATCAACTCAGACTAGCATGTATCACTGCCCTCAATGTTTGCATGTATGGATACAATGTTGCAACAATGAATGAAGTTCTCCTCTTAGGTGCTAATGTAAACAGAAAACCAAATCCAATCTTTCCTCTTAAAATGTGCAGTCCAGTTAAAGAACACATTCATAAGCCAAGTACATAGAAAGCAAGAAAAAGAGAGACTGTAGTATGCAAAAAGAGAGCTTTTAATGTCCTTCATCACCCAGTTTTGAGGGGGTTGTTGTGATTAATATTCCTATAAATAATCAGTTTAGTTGTGCTATCAAAGTTGTATCTAGGAGTGTTTGCAGAGCCTGGCCTAAAACATACTGATAAGAGGACTCAAAGGGACTGTAAGTTAAATTCTTAAAATTATACATGCACATATCTGTACCTGTAACAGTTTATATTTAACCATTTAAACATGGCCAAGCGCTACAAGTTTTCTTCCCGATCCTGCGTGTTATATTAAGCATGTGTGAATAGATGGGAAAATAGACATTACTTCTGTGATTTATACACAGTTAGCTAAAATATGCTACAGATCATTAAAGACACACTTAAATTGCATGTTTATATCTTAAAATTAAGTTAATTCTAATATCAGTTATTTAATGAACCTTATTTAAGTCTACTGCTTTTTTTTTTTCCCCCTTAGGATTTTTGTCATCTCTGGAAGCATTCTTTCACATTTTGCCAAGATGATTTCAGGAAATGTCCAACAGTCCTAGTAACACAAAAGAATAGCTCTGTAAGTTCACTTGCAAGAATATGTGAGCTGTCTCACTTTCTTTCAAGTGCTTGTACATCACATACCTGCTGGCAATACGGCTGTAAATTAAGAATTGCTTACAGGTATTAGAAGAGTTCATGGAATTTTTGCTTCTGAGGTTATGACGATGGCTGCATCATAGCTATTCTGCTGCATTCTGATTGTGCTCATCTCTCTCTGCACTACACCACTGTGCTAACAAAGCATGCCTGGCCACCAGGCTGGAAACACCACCTGAAAGGACCATTTTCCAGTGTGCAGAGCCTTCTATCGCTAAGGCACTCATGCTGTAGCTAGGTGATGTGAGCCAACGTCTTGATTCACATCTCTCTACAAGTTTTCTCTCCAAAAGTGATGATTGATCAGTTAATTTTAGCTGAAAAAAGTTCAATAGAGTCGCAAATAATTATGACCTTCACGAATAAAACAACACACGACTGAGATGAGTAATATCTACTGCCTGACCACCGACTAGATAATCCCAAACTGCAAACTAGCAGTAAAAAAAAAAAGAAAAGCAAATACAGAACACTGTACAACAAGGGTTATCAGAAAGAAACGTTTGACTCTGTGCCACCTGTTTAAATCGGTTTTGCAGCCATAAGAATGAATGGAAGCACGTTCGTAACCCCGGCGCTCGCCTTGCGACGCCAGGGCTGGCCGCCACTCCGCCGGGCGGTGTTGGGCAGCTCGGCCGCAGCCCTCGGTCCGCCGCCCAGCGAGCGTTCTCAGGCCGGGGCCGGAGCACCGGCACGGCGCTCGGGGTGAGCGCTACGAGGGGATCGCACCCCTCTGCCGTCACCCGCAGCCCCGCCGCCGCACAGCACGGCCTCGCCGCGGGGGAACCGCCGGCGCTGCTCCGGCCGCGGCTCACGCCGGTCCCTCCGCCCGGGATGAGGCGCGGGGGACCTCCCGCGGGAAACCACGCGCGGAGCCCGGTCCGCCGCGGCCGTCGAGCGCCTCCAGCGCCGCGCCGGCGGCAGGGACGGCGCTGCCCGCGGCGCTCTCCAGCCGCCGCCACCTGCTACCTGCTGCCGCCCCGCCGGAGGCCAGCGCTCGGCCCCGGCCGCCCCGCCCGCACGCCGCACACCGCCCCGGCCCCCGCACGGCGCGGCGGGGCGGGGGGAGCCGGTCCGCCACATCCGGGTGCCGGCGCTCGCAGCGCGCATGAGCGGCCGCCCCGCCGCTGTCGGGCCGGGCGCCGCGGTATCGCCGCCGCCGCCGCTCCTCCTCCCCGGGGCGCTGCGCTCCGCGTTGTCAGGCAAGAGGGAGCGACCGAGAGGCGGGGGAGGCGCCCTTCGCGGCAGGAGGAGGAGGAGGAGGAGGAGGACGAGGATGGTTGTGGGGGCGGGCGGCGGCAGGCGCTGGCAGCAGCCGGGAGAAGCCCCGCTGGTGACTGGCTGGCGGCACACGCAGCTCTGAGGAGGAGGCGGAGGGTGCCCGAGCCGAGCCGAGCCGAGCCGCGGGGCGGGCGGCTGCTGCTGCTGCTGTCGCGGGGGGAGAGGCTGCGGCGGCGGGAGGGGACGGCACGCGCACACACACACACACACACGCGCGCGCACGCGGTGACAGCGGCGGCTGCCACGATGTGAGGGGGCTGCGCGGGGGGCGCGGAGGCTCCGCGGGGAGGCGAAGCGAGGCGAGGCGAGGCAGCCCGCACAGCCCCGGCGGCGGGAGGGGCGGCCGGGGCGGGGCCGGCTGGGCCCGGGGTGAGCCGCGTTCCCCGGCGGGCGGGGCGCGGGGCGGCCGCGGGCGGCGAGTGTGGGACCGGCGGTGGCGGCACTCGGTGGGCTGACCGGCTCCTGTTTGCTTGGCTCCAGTCTCCGTCTCCGAGCCCGCGGGCCCCGATGAGAAGCTTCCCTGAGCTGCCGGACTGACGCCTCGCCGCCCTCCCCGCGGACGAGGAGGAGCGCGGCGCCCCCGATCGCGGGCCGCCCCTGCACCGCCCTCCCCGGCGGGGGCTCGTCTGCCGCCTGCGGGGCGGGCGGCGCGGCGCTGACAGCGCGGCGGCGGCGAGGCCGGGGGAGCGGGAGCGCCGCCGCCGAGGACCATGAGGAAATTTAACATCAGGAAGGTGCTGGACGGCCTGACGGCGGTCTCTGCCGTCGCCTCGGCGTCGTCCGCAGCGCAGCAGCAGCAGGCGGGGAACCGGGAGACCGAAATCCAGGAGACGCTCCAGTCCGAGCACTTCCAGCTCTGCAAGGTGAATGAGCGCTGCAGCCCCGAGCCGGCGGGCGGCCGGGGAAGGGGGCGCGCCGCCGCGATGGGCGCTGCGGGCTTTGCTCCTCCGTGCCGACCTCGCCGAGCCTGCCCGCCGCTCCTGTTTACTTGTTTGGATTGATTATTTCGGGGGGCGAAGAAGGGAAGAAAGCGGTGGGTGTAGCTGTACAGGTCTTGCCAGATTTCTGTAGTCATCTTTCTTGGAGAGTTTCAGGCTTTGTCATCTTCTAGGCTCTTTCATGCGAGTAATACTGACAGTGTTCATGAAGGCTTCGTAGAAAGAGTTGGATGGATGGGGAAAGGAGTGATACTTAGCTGTAGTGCAGATATGATTATCTTGACATTTGAATAGAAGCCTCTGCTAATGGGCCCGAAGGACAGGGGACTCTGACGCTCTGCATTATTTGGAACTGCATTTATCCTGTTCCTTTACGCCTGAAAAAGGCTGTCCGTGTTTGTGGTGGTTTCACTGCAGTGTGTTGCCAAGTTGCTGATGCTGCTATTGCAAATCCTATCGTAGAGACAAAGTTCCCGTTTATTTATTTGCTTGTGTGTGATATGATAACTGCAGTTTGTGTCTGCACGCTTCAGAAAATGATGCAGCGAATTAACCACCAGCTGTATCAAGAGGAATAAAAGCTGATTGGAATATCAATACCCGTTTTTATCTTTGCAGTGCACCCATGGCCTAATGTGACATGGATGAGCTTGTTTGTGGATTCTAATTTTTTTCTGGTATTGCAGGCATTTCTGCCATTTCCACAAGTTGGTCATGAAGGATGTGTAAAAGGGCAGAGCTGTTACCAGTTAGACTTTATTCACTTGTGAAATACAGAGAGTTGTGGGGTATGCCTGTAACTTCAGTGAAGTACAAGGAGTAAGTCAGAAGTTTGATGTGCAGTTATGATGTCCTGAAATACCTCTGCTTTAGACTAAAGGCTTAGAAATGGAAAAGCTAGCATTTGTATGGTATGATTTTGTAATAATTTATAGTGCATTAATAGTGGAAACAAGAGTAGGTGGCACTTGTATTATGTTCTCAGTTCTGATTAATTGCAGCCTGAGAAGTTTAATGGAGTCATTGCTTGGTCAATTACCAAATTAGTCTTGGCTAACCAAAAAAAGCTAGATGTGCCAATAGCTCCATATTAAGAAAGAATGCCGTGGTTGAGGGTTTTTGCTTTTGTTCTGTGGAGTATTTTTTTGTTTTTTCAATTCTGGGGCTGCCTGTTCTCTTTGAGGGAAATAGAGGGTGAGAGATTGGTTCTGTCAACCTCAGGTTGCTATTTTACTTTACCTTACTGTGCAGAGAGAGGTTGCACTGTCATGTTGGGTCTGTTGGACTGAAATTGAAGTGATTCTCAGAAAAGCAAGTCTAGTAGTTTGTAATAGTTCTGATGACAAGTCTGTCTTTGTTGCCAAACTTGCTAGGAACATCTCAGATTTTAATAGTTGAGTGTCTTTGTTAGAGCTGAAAATAAGATTACTCAGGGAATGAGGTAGATGAAAAAATGAAATGCTGAGTTCATACAGTCTTTGTACAGAAGAAATGTAAGATTCAAATTAAGTTTCAGTAAGTCTTACTGTCACTTGATGCTCAAGGATGAATGAGTAATTATGACTAAAAAAAATCTTTTGTAATTGGTTCATGTAAGGCAGGTGATTTTCTCAGCCTGTGATTAAATTGCTTTTTTAGTACCTTTTTAAATTGTGATTAATATTGAATCCTGTTCTCTAACATACAGTCTTGATTCTGTTTATTTTTGTTATCCTGCTTGACCCCTTGTTACTGCGATGCTCTGACTTGTTAGACTGTACGCCATGGTTTCCCCTATCAACCTTCAGCCTTGGCATTTGATCCTGTTCAGAAAATACTGGCCATTGGGACTCAGACTGGAGCACTAAGGCTGTATCCTTTTGCATTCTGGAGTTAGTGCACCTCACGCAAGTGATGTCTTGATTCAGCTGCTGGAACCATTCAGAAGTCTGGTGGGAGCCAGGTATGCAGGAGGGGATGAAAAACGAGCTCTGTTTTCTGTTTGTGGGTGGCTTGGCTGTTCTGGTTGTTCTTTCTGTCAGTTCAGGTTGTGTTAACGATGTGAGGCATGGCTGCTCAGTCCCCATTATCTCAAGTTAATAGATAAATTTTGTAGAGGGTTACTAGTGTGCTGATAATTTACAGCAGCTGACTGCAAATCTAAAGAGAGACGTGGGCTGAGCTCTGTTTTGTTGTTCTGCTCTGTCCTCTGGGATTGAAACGTTCTGTGCTGCTTGGTGAGGTGGTAGGTTTGTTTTTCTTTTTGGTGGGCTTTTTGGTTGGGTTTCCTTTGGGTGGTGGGCTTTTTTTTATTGGGCTTGTTCTTAAGATAATCTTTGACTTGCTGCTAGTTCTCTGTTGCCAAATGATGGTTTCAAGTGGGGACAGTAAAAGGTACAGGACTTGTACCTTGCTAAAGGCTCCCAAGTGACTGAGATAAGCGGAATGAATTTGTGAAATTAAGCACTAGTAACCCTGCTTCTTTTTGTTCACTAAAAAGTGAACTACCCATATGTTTATAGCCATATGGTACCACAGCCATATGGTACTATCCAAGCCATATAACAACATATGTGTTTAAACTTTTATTTTTAAAAGAAGATATCCTGTAATTTCTTTAATCCACACTGCTGTTGCCTGAAACTTTACTTGTTAGCATAAGAGAGTGAAACAAATTCTTGGTTGTCCTGAAATAGACTGAATTCTAAACATTATGGGGAAGGCTTAGGCCATGTTGCTAGAAAAATTGACTTAATCCTCTTCAAACTGTAGGTAAATCTACTAGTTTCCTTTGGTGCTTATATTAGTGTCCAAGTAGACCTTTTTTATTTCTTTCTGGTATATTACTACCCCATCTGTAAGGTTAATTGCCATAAGAGGGTTGACTTTAAAAGTTGAAAAACTAGATTTCTGTTATGAATTTCTCAAAGCATGAGGAACAGGGATGATAATGCAATGTTCTTAATGCCCTGTATGAAACTATACTTCATAAATTTTCTTTTTGAAAAGGTCATAGGGCTGATTTAAATTAAGAGTGAACTGTGTGTGGGTGGTGTTAATTATTCCCATATTGGTAGAATAGATGAGAAAGCAAAAAGAGACATAAAAGTAAGAACTTGGTTTGAAGGAAATGGAGAGATCACAGTGTACCTGTTTAGAGCTTACTCACCTGTCATTTTGGGCAACATAATGTTGCAGTTTGGCTAATGATGACTCAACAAAACCTGTTTGCGGGCACTCATCCATGGCTGCACACACCTGTGGATTCTTGGAGTGTGAATTGCTTTCTAAATAATTTAGAGAGGTATTGTTTGGGAAGAAAGTGTTACTGTGAGAAAATGACAGAAAATGCATTTTCCAAAGGAAGAAAAGAAGTTTCATGCAGAGCCTGAAACATTAGTGCTCCTCTTAACTTGATGAAGATGAATATTCTTCTTAATATTTTATATAGCTTTTGATTCTTGGAGGAACTGGTTAAAAGTCCTCTGCCTCAGCTGGTACTGTAGCCCTGTAAGCAGACAACACTGCAGAATTTGCATCTCCTGTGATTACCTCCTCTTTGTGATGGAGGAGTGCAGGCAGAAGGAATAGACTCAGACATATTCCCAATGTAAAAGCAGCCTCTTGCTTTCTGCTGTTCAGAAAATCACTCACTGGGTAGGAGAGAGGCTTGCAAGAAGTGCCTATTTCATTATGTTGCTCAAAGATAGAGCCAACCGTCAGGATGCTTTTTCTGCTAAGGTTTTTATGAATAGTAAATTATGTGCAAGGGTTCATTAAAGTGGGAGCCACTTACTCTTTAAAGCTGCAAAAGTGTTTTTAATTGAAACGAGGTATGGACTAGAAAAAGACTTAGTGTCAGTAAAGTGTTATTCATGGAGAAATTGTAAAAGTGCCATGGAAGTCCGTCCTCATTTTCTTCTGTGTTCATGTTGTGAGAGTATAGAAGTAAAGTAATAATGATGTTTATTTCCTTGCCTACCAGCAAATGGGAGCTAAGTATTCATGTTTTCCTTGTGTCTTCAAGTACAGGTAGATCTTTTTAAGCTTTCTATTGCAAGTAAGTCATCTGACGTATTGGGAAACAAGTTTGGGTTTGTTTTGTAGATATAAATATACTGTCAATTCACTGACTTTCTCTTTCTTTAATAGATAAATATACTAAGCCTGAACACTACATTGAATTCTCTAAATCCACAAAGTACTTGTAAAAGTGGAAGTACCTAAATTATAGGTGTCATATTGCACTAATTGGATTAGAAGTGGAATTACTACTCAGTTAATATTTTTGCCTCTAGGATTGATGGGTGTAGTTGGTAACATAGTGTGCCAGAGGGGCAACTTTGCCATTCTATGCCCACAAACAGCAGTAGGTTCTAGGTCTTGCAGTTTTAAGAGGTAGAGAAGTCCATAAAAATTCTAGGAAGAGACTGCTTTTAGTGTAAAACTTGAACTTTATGAGTAATGAAAATTAGTTTGGGATTATTAACTGGTGTAACTTGAGCAGTATATCCCTTGTATTAATTTTAAAAAGTTGATTCTATTTCCAGAGTTACTAAATATTTCTAACTCTTACTTAGCTAGGGCACTTAAAAGCAAGTGGTTTTGAGGCTGACAGATCCTTAATTAGAGAAGTATTCCCCTTCCCACACCCCCCCAAGGACTATTTTGAGCAATTAATAACAAAGGCGCTGTTCTGTTTTCAGCTATGATCAACAGCTTGGTTCCTTTATTGTGTATGAGGAAAGGTTACAAAGTGAGTAGCTTAGCAGAAACCTTGAACAGCTGCTGATGTGACCTGCTGATGTGACCCTCTGCTTGACACTAGGATCTGTTAGAAAAAGTTAAGCTGTTTGATTCTGTTTTCTCTGTTGCAAGGGAAATTGAGGGATGAGAGACATAAGGGCAGAAACACTGTGCCAAGTGACATAAAATCTCCAGTGATTTATTGCAAGTAGTTGCACTCACCTGGACATGCTGGTCCAGTTGTTCCTCTGGGTTTGTGGTGCTGATTGCAGGATCCTTGTTCCAGCTGTTTTGAGGTGTTGGAGTCTTGGCTGGTAGCCTGGCTCTTGTGTGGTAATTCTGCCTCAGGCTCCCCCTCCTCTGTGCTGGATTTTTGTGGATGTGATCCCCGCGGGGAGCAATTGTGCTCACTGTTGATTTTTGCTATGGTCAGTGTAAGCTGCTGGTAGCCTCGTTTGTCACAGCAGATCAGTATCTTTGGTTTTCTCCATACTTGAAGGGATTTAGCTGCTGTCACCAGGGTGGCTTTCACCTCCTGATCTGCTGTCGAAATGTGTGAGATACCAAGTAGTTAAAAATTCATCTGTGCTTTGCTTCTCTTCTGTGCATACCTGAACCATTACAGTAGGACATGTAGGCTTTGGTCTTTAGGAAGTTTTGTGCATAATGGGCTGTGCTTTGTTTTCCCAGCAGATATCAAAACCTTCTAATGAGTAAGAGTTTCATTTATGTGCTCAAGGTTTAACTTGGTGTAATTGGTTAGACTTTACCCCGTGACGTCCTGATAGTGTTCAGTGTCATAAGTAATAGCCCTGCTTCTGTGCTTTTGCTCTTCTACTTAGGAGTCCATCTGGAATCCTCATGTGATCTGAATAAGACTGTGTGTAAACTCTAAAGAGGCTAGAAAAAGATGAAATGGACTTTTTCAGGATTTTTTTTTTTTTGCCTTTGGGGTGATTTAAGTCCAGGAAGTCAGAAGTCAGAAGTTTTAAGTCCAGGGCTGTGTATAAATAATAATAATAGCTGAGCTTTTTTGTTTGCTTTTATAAGGTAGACTAAACTGTAAAGCCAAAGCAGAAATATTGAAGTAATTCTCCTGCTCCCTGCTGTTTAAATGTTCCATCTTAATCAAGTTTCTTCATTTTTCTGGTCTTTATTTCTCTATAGCAAAACTAGGACAATATATCAAATTAGATGTTTTGTGATTGTCTCCCAAAATGAATACAATATCTTTGCTGGTGTTTCATGCCTTAAAAATACACATTTGCGGCATGAAGTTCAGCCTGTCTCTTGATAAGAGGAATTTCTAAAAAGGAGGACTGTTTTCACTAGAAATTCTTGAGAATGAAGGGGATACCTGTAGAATAAGTGTTGCACCTTCCAGACAGACTGAATTGTGCCTCACACTCTTTATTCCCAAGCAGAATAGATTATTTAATTTAAAAGTTTGTATTTTTTTTCCCTCTTGAAAACCAAGTTCACAGGAAGGAGAAAAATTACGTTGTTCATCATTCTATCATTGAAAAGCTGAAGATTCCAATAGTTCTGAATGTCAGTATCTGTTAATTTCCCCACAGTCTTTTCAGCACTACAAGATGACTTATGCAAGCAAATGGCTGAAATTTTTATGTATTTGGGGTGTATAAAGCTTATTTTCTGTGATTTCTATTCTCCAGCCTTTTTGTCAGCTCACTTTTTTAAAATCAAAATAGCTCAAAAGCCTGGCTGTGTGGTTCCATGCAGTCAGTTTCTGATGAAGTGTTTGTTGCAGCATCTGGATAGCTTTGCTGTAGATGTATACTACAAAATTCAAGCAATTTAGTAAATTCTCTGAAGCTCTAACAAAATACCATTTCCAAGTTGTGGTGTGATTATATCCATTAAAATTACTTCTCCTTTGGATCATTCAGGCTTTGCAAGGCAGTCTGACTGGTTTTTTTTTCATTTTGGACACATCAGCTTGAGATACTGTGTGTTGGGTTTTTGGCTTTGTGGGTTTTTGGGGTTTTTTTAATTGAAATAACACACCTGCCCTTTTTCAGTAGTAACTCTACACTGGTAGTAGGACAGTGGCTAGAGTTGTTTAGAGTACGCAAAGATTGCTGGTTTTCAAACAGAGCATCCAACTGAAGCTGGCACATCCTCAAGTGGGATGCTGGACCAGATGAACTTGGGTGATCCTTTCCAACCTAAATTATTCTGTAATTCTGTTGATTCTCAGAATACACCAAAGTTGAACTGAACTACTCTTCTCTGGATGGTCAGGGTCTTTTGGCATTTTTACACTAAAGAAAATGGTCTCAACCTTTGTTGGTAGTGCCCTGGACTTTGAACAAATATCCCTGTTTTGGGAAGAGTACTTCGGTAAAGCTATTAAAAATATTCAGTAGTGTCATGCCAGAGAGACACTGTGATTATTAATTAATAAGAAAATATTTATCGTCTATGTTGCCACCCACTTCACATAGAGTAATTTAAACAAGAAAACTACTTTGCTTAAAGCATATGTTAATCTTGTGACATTTCCGTTTCTTTTAACACTACTGCCTTTCTTGTCATATCATCCAGCACTTTGTTCACATGGCTATTGTTATCTCAGTGAAAAATTCCCATCCTCTAAATGAAGAAAATCAGCTACTTTTGGGTATTCTGAAATTAAATAGGGTCAAAATGGCATGGTGAGGCATGCATCTCTTAAAAATGTATAGAATTAAAACAACTGAGTCCCCTACACAGAGAGAGCTTTGACTAAGTTCTTCATAATAAATACGATGGCATTCTTTTTAAATCTATGGTTTTACTTGTTTAGGAACTTGGTGTGCTGGGTTTGGCTGGAGTGAAGTTAATTTTCTTTACAGTATCTGGTATGAGGCTGTGTTTTGGATTTGTGCTGCAAACAGTCTTGGTAATACAGTGATGTTTTCCTTATTGCTGAGAAGGGTTTATACGGAGCCAAGGCCTTTTCTGCCTTTCATCCCACCCCACCAGTGAGCAGTCTGGGTGTGCACAAGGAGTTGGGATGGGGCACAGCCCAGGACAGCTGACTTAGGGGATATTCTATACCATATAGTGTCATGCACAGGATATAAAACTGGGAGAAAAAGGAGGAAAGGGAGGATGTTTGAAGTGATGGCGTTAGTCTTTCCAAGTCACTGTTACACGTGATGGAGCCCTGCTTTCCTGGAGGTGGCTCCTACCCACCCACGGGAAACAGTGAATGAATTCCTTGTTTTGCCTTGCTTGTGTGTGTGGTGGCTTTTGCCTTATCCTTTAAGCATTCTTTATCTCAAACCATGAATTTTCTCTCTTTTCCAATTTTTCTCCCCCATCTCACCAGAGGGAGTGAGCAAGTGTCTATGTGCAGCCTAGTTGCTAGCTGGGGTTAAACTGCAACAATCCTTTATGACACCCAATGTGCAGCTCAAAGGATTTGAGATAATGATAGGTTTGACTGGAATGTGCTAGATTGAATTTATAGCTGTAATTACTGATTAGCTATTAATTGGCAGGTGCTTGTCAGGAGCCTTGCTTGCTTGACTGTACATTAAAGCCTAGCGCTCATGAGTGGCTGGTTTTTGCTTTTCGCTGCTGCTGTGCTGCTTTATCACCTCCCTGTGCTGTGTCTGGGAACATTGTGATAACAGCAGTGGTGATGCCCTGGGCTGGCAGGTGGCCAGGGACTCGCTGTGTGTCTGTGCTGCTGGCCTGGGCTGGCTGGGGCTCCAGGGTGAGCTTCAGTCAAAGGGACAGTGACCTGTGGCTGAGGCAGCAGGTAGATCTCGAGTTGCCTGTGGCTGTGGTTCTGTCAGTGCAGCAGCAGGAACACCTCTGAAGGGATTGAGGTCCAGGGATAAATCTGTGCTGCAGCAGGTAGATATTGAACCATCAGTGGCTGTGGATAGTCCATGCTGGAGCACCTGAAAGGGTGTGGCCATGGGGAAGCCCCCAGCAGAACAGGTATTCCCCTGGAAGGACTGCAGTCTTGGGTAAAGCCATGTTAGAACAGGTTTATTTCTGAAGGGACTGTGGGTAAGACTATGCTGGAGCAACTCTGACTGTGGGGAGGTCTATACTGCAGCGTGTCTTTCATTTGAAGTGTCACTGCATATACTTTAATTCTACTAATGCAACTTTTAGTAGTAATTGCTTTTGTTCAAAAATATCTGAAGTATAACTGTATTGCAACTCATATTGTAATTTACAAAAATGAACTTTACAATGTAAACTTCCCTCGAGGTATTTTACTGACAGAGCAGAAACTTAATGGATATAGCCTTGCAACTTCAAACTTGCTGGATCATGGTCAGCCTGGGGAAGGAAATATTTTGAAAGCATGCAGGGTTTGTAAGGCTGCAGATTACTGTAGCACTAGCATAGTTTGTTTCATTCTGTAGCTTAGCTAGTTGTGAAACACTGGGGTGTGCGGACTGTGTGATCTGATGAGGTTAGGCTAAACTGTAACAGGAAATTGGATGGCTGGGACCCAGCTTAGGCTTTCAGACTTGTGGTACGCTGCTCAGTTCACTAGGCTCTTAATTTAGCATTCTACTAGGTTTGTTCTTCCTTGGTCACTGTGGATGGGCTTTTAGAGCTGGAGTAGCATTATTGCTGCAGGAGATGACATGAGCAGTTTTAGTAAAGTCGCGTCTGGAAAAGTAGAAGCAGCTTAAGATTTGAGATGTGATAAAGAATGAAGGTACAAGTCAAGGTTGCAAACCCTTCTTAACAAAACTTTTTTTGACAGAAATTTTGTAACTGCATTAGACTTCTAAGTGTCCAGGTCCCTTTGTTGTACAGAGGTTTCAAAAGCCAAAGATAAGTGCTCTTACAGAATAACTTTAGGGTGACTAGAAGTTGGCTTATCTATTTAGAACCTCAGCGAAAAACAGAATAAAACTTGTAAATTATTGCATTCAATATACATTCAATGAGGATAACCAAAACTGCAGGATGTGGATTTTGGGAGCAGTTCATTTTGTCCTTGATCTTAGCTATCTGGTAATAGTTTTACATTTTGAAAAAAAAATTAGAGTTCTTAGTAGTTTTGAAAGAGTTAATGCTGTGATAGGTCTTTATCTTTAATCTGTTGGGTCTTCCCTTTTCCTCTTGCTGCTTTCAATGTGCCTATCTTGAAGTATACCATCAAACTGATCATAATGTTTTTGAAAAATGCTGATTCTTAATCCTGCAAAGTACATCTCATTAAGTAGACAAGACTGCTTTCCCAGAGATCTAATTCTTTGACGTGATTTATTTGTTTGCCAGCCTGAGGAATACGTTTGTGTTACTTTTGAGGCAAAACCGCATTGCTTATCCACTGCCAGTGTGCTGTCTGCCAGCAGCTTTTGAAGTTACCTTGTTTTGCTGACCCATAAGTTTCACTTGTGGTATTGTGTTGGTACTTGAATGCCAGTCAAGTGTAGCCTCATAGTATTCATGATAACTTAGTGACATTATTCATGTCAACGCTTCTATCATAGGCACTTGATAATTGCACAGCTTACATGTTTATCAAAGGAAGCACCAAGTTACCACCACTGTTGACTTTCAGTGCAAACACAGGTGACATAATTTAAATCTCTGTCAGTGATATTTGTGTCACTGAATTTAAACACATTGAAATAATGAAGGTCTTGGAGACAGCTGAGACTAAGATATTTCAGAAGAGAGGACCAGTAGAGAAGTATAATGCCTTATTTAGTAAATTTATAAAATATGTAGCAGTCCTGTCAGCTCCTGGGGACTCATACTGAGTCCTGATCCCTTGTGATTTTTACAATGCATTCATGAAATGACATTTTCTGTGGCTGTCCTTTAGTTCTGGCACACTGATGTTCAGTTTAAGACACACAAACGAGAAATGTTTTGTATTCCACTTAAAAATCTCTCCTTGTTAAGAAATTCTAAGTCTGCTTTTGTGTCGAGATCTGCACATCCTTGATCTGTGTACTACTTATTTTAACTTAATAGCCTTGTGTAAGGATTCAGTGTGTTTTGAGTCCTTAAGCTTTGCTTAAACAAAAAATCTAGTTATTGATAATGCTTGTATTGAGGCAGTTACATCAATTGCTGAAATAAGATCGATTTTAAAACTGTACTAGTAAAAATTTCTTTATTGAAATTCAGCGGTAGGTCCTTCATGGTATTCTGTTCACAATAGTTCTAATCTTAATTTTTTACTTGAGAGATTTGAGACTTTTCATTTGCTTTCAATTACTTAGAGATTTGTCTTTACTTTGAATTCTATTTTGAATGTCAAGAATAGTGAAAGTAGGTGAAAATTGAAACATGTGTCTACTAGTATAGGAAACAAAGTGCAGGATGAAATACTTTGAGGAATGCTAGATTCACAGAATCAAGACTGGGTAAAGTTGGATGTGACCACTGGAGGTCATCTAGTGCAACCCCCCTATTCAAACAGGGCCCACTAGAGCACATTAGTCAGGATTGTGTCCAGAAGGCTCTGTTAAAACATGAAAACAAAAGTTTTGTAATAACAACGATGCTGATCTTGTAATACTTGAAATAAGGCAGTCTGAAGAGTTGCAGTTTGCCAAATCAATCACTTGATTGCTGTTGAACAAAGAGAAGTTTATAGCTTGATAGAAATAATTCAAGGCTACTTTAGCTGTCCATTTTGCAAAATGTAATGGAATTTTGTTTAATAAACTCCTTTAAATTGTGGTAATAAAACCTGATTTATGTTTGGAAAAACCTGAAGCTTAATTTTCTTCCAAGATAATGTAATTGCAGAGGACACTGCTTCCATGTTCACAGTAAGTCTTACCCTGTCCCAGCTCAAACCACACAGCCTCTTACAAGCAGTGCTGGTGGAGAGAGGAGGTTAGGCTCTCCACCAAGAAGACTATAGATCAAACTCACCCTTTTACGAAATATCTTCCATGGATTCTCCAGGAATTGATTGCCATTTCCTGCTTCTATATTTTTGCGTAAACCTCACAGGAGTTTAACTTTAGAACTTTTTAAGCCAGGGAACTAAAGAAAGGATGCAGATCCAAGGGAAGCAAGACCTTTGTACTCCTGCTGAGTGAGCTATTACTTTATTTTGTGTGATTCATGTTACTTCAAGCAGGGATTTGTATTGTGTAGCTTCTTGAAGCTGCCACCCAGCTTGTGTTCTGTATGTGTACATTTAACATTATTAGATTTTTGGTTCACATAATGATGATAAATTTAACACTTCAAGAGTAGCCAGCTAACGAGGTAATCCAGCTGGTGTCCAATGTTTTTGAACACAGTTTCTCCTGTAGGCCCTCCTTCTTTCCCAACTAGTAACAATGATTTTTATCAGTAGCAGCAGATGGACAAAACCTATTTGCATTTTCCAACTTGCTCATTAGGGAAAAACATAGAATCCTCATTTTTTTGTGATCACTTAGTGTTCAGTTGATAGTAGTAGCATGGCTGTCTTAGTTTTTTAGCATAGGCTCTATCCAGTCATACTGCCTTGTTAAACAGAGCAGATGTTCATCTTCACAGCTGAAAAACATTCTTAACTGAACTTTGTAATGTTGATGTTAGAGGTACAGTTACTGAGTTTCAGTGATGCTTGTTAATATGGAGCATGGACTGCAAAACAATAACTTGCCTGGCATTCCCTTTTATATGTGTTCCAAACCTTTATAGAAAACTGATACAATAAGATTCCCTTCACAGCCACCCTTAAATGTCAGACATAAAGGAAACTCATAAAAAAAAAAAAAAGGCTGGCATGGTGAATATCCCCTCATTCTTTAAAATATAACCTTTTAGAAAGGATTTTAGATGGGAAATACAACATTTTAGAAAGGAATCCTGGTGAGTTACTAACCCGGAAGGAGAGATCAGATGGCCTACATCTTAAAAGCACAGACTTGTTGGTAATGTCCCCATGTTTTCATGTACTTACTTCTCTATCTTTTAGTTAAAAAAACACAAAACCAACAAAACACCCAAACAAAGGTCCAAATTTTTTTCAATTACCGCCAGTATATGTGGCTGCCTAGGATGTGACTGTTATACCTGTTTTCTTACAGACATGGCCCATGGAAGTATTGTGAATATAGTCCCAATTATGTTAATAGTCAAAGGGCTAGTAAAAAAAAAAAGGAGAGCATTGGATTTATACGTATTTTAGAGGAGAGGCAGCAGGAGTTAACTTTTTAAATACTGTTTCTTTTCTTACCTGAGTAACAAAGGACAAAACTACTTTTGAACTCTGGCAGTTGTTTTCCCATATGAATACTCTGCCCATAATTTCCAGATTAAATAAATGCTATTCTGGATTTAAAAAAAAAAAAAAAAAAAAAAAAGAAGAAAAAAGAGAGAGGAAGTGACATTTTACAAATGAACTTTATTAACTTTTGATGATCTGATCTTTCTGCTGGCAATTCTCAGTGGGAGAAGCAGCACATCAGATAATGCTAACAGTGAAGTTTGGTTTAAAAATATTTAGAAATTTCAGTTTTATATCTTAGAATATAATCAGAAGCACTTCTTAATTTCAATTTAGTACTACATACTGTTACCATTTTTTGTACACAACTTAAAATTTTCTTATCTGGTTTGTTAGCAAGGAAACATCTTTGCTGCTAAAGCAAAATTTGAGATGCCTGAACAGTTGATGGAAATACATTCATGGTGTGGTAAAAAGTAAAATGCCAAGACTGCTGAAGTTGTGTAGTAGTGAGTTTGTCAAGGAAGCTGTTGCGCAAACAGGAGTGTGATGATCGCAGCGTGATCTGGTAATGTTCTCTGCCTTCACTTTTTTGTCTGCAGAGGAAGTTACTGTTGCAATGTGAAGAGGGTGCTGGGCAAGTTCAGGAAACAATGCCCTCGAGTGAGTTTTAGAGGGGAAATGTTACTTTGTGCCATTCTTCGAAGGTCATGGTGTGCTACTAGAGTAATTGTAGCCAATTTGACAAAGAAGATACTACTAATGTTTGCTGTTTTAATCTACAAAGTAACAGATTGGCATTCCTGCGAGGATAATCTCGCCGTAGAAAAGCTCGTAGAGAGAGACTATTCTTGCAAAATATTTCTGAAATTATATTTATTGTCAAACTTGACTTTAGCAAATTTGTATTAAAATACTGTAAAATATTTAAAAGCATAGTTTGAAAACTTTATCCACATAGTTCGTTCTACAAAAATACCACCCTAAAAGTTTCAGAATACCAAAGATTCTCTACCTGTCTTTATTTCTTATAGTGCAGACAATAACTGTAAATTATACAACAGTAGTTAATTTGGGGGAGGTTCATTTCTGATGAAATTAAACTAAGTTGTGGATGCTTGTTATTAATGTTTTAGTGGAGAATCTGTAAAGATGATCAGTGTAAGTGCATTCTGTATGAGTGATACTGAACTGCTATAAAGATATAATTTTCAGCTCCTAACAAGACCTTTTGAAATATTTAGTAGTCTATCTTAGTAGCTCAGTGCTGCTCAGAACTGTTATTTGGTGTATTAGATCTCAGGTTGTCTGCCTTTTTTTTTTTTTTTTTTTTTTTAAATGACTACTAGTAACTGCCATTCAGTGTACTAATTTTCTTGATGTTTGACTGGAATACATGTATCAGTTTATCACAGTGGTTTCTAGTAAAATAGATTTCATCCTGGTTTTTTGCCATTGGCCACTAATTAATGTTCCCTCTTTCAGTTTTATTCGAGGAGGTTATATGAAGATATTGTTTCTTTTATAGTTGCTGTTTTGTCTTATTAGAAATTATTGGTTAATAGAAATAATTTCTACTTGTCATTTGAAATCACATCTTTAAATTTTTCAGTGTCTTTATGTGACTGGTTTCTTTAGCTCAGAAAATAATTCTTAAAAAACACTATCTCAGTTTTTCAGGTGTGCTTTATAGTATAGTGCTTTTTCTAGTAGAGTTAATTGTAGTCCTTGTCCATGAATAGTTTCCAGGAATGTAACTATCCTAGGTCTCTGGTGATCTGGGGTGAATCATTTAACTCTTTCCTCTTTCTTCTGTGCTTCAAGAGGATCAAGTTTGTGCATGTATGTGGTTTGTGAGGAGAGGTAAGGCCTGATTCTGTCCAAATGTTTTTATCCTGACTCTGAGGTCTTGTTACCTGACAGTGAATTTGAAGACTACCAGTTCTCTGCAGACTCACCAAGTTCAGAGAGTCGAGCAGACTGAGTGTGTGAGAGAGATTGTGGGTGATTCTTGTTTCAACAGCTTACTTCTTTCAGCTGTTCCTGGACACTGAAATTTGGAACCTGGGTTATCATAGGGAAAAATGAGCAGTAATCAGACTTCAGGTTGCAGTGCTTAATGTGTCAGTTGGGAACTTTTATAGTCTTTTGTTGCAAAAGAAGTAGGGATGCTTTGCAGGCAAAACACTTTCAGATTGTTAATGCTTCAAAGAACTAAAGTGAATCTCCATGCATTGTGCCAGAAAAAGTTCCTTAGTTTTTCCTCTTTACACATATCTAACTTGAATTTTGTTTTGGTGGAGTTCTTTACCATCAGGAAGTCTAATGTTTTTCTTGGTGTGTTTTTTTTTTTTTTTTTAATTCACACAGAGCTATTTGCCACTGTAAATATACAATGGGATTATTTGTTCCTGTTTCATTGCCTTTTTGCTATGTTAACATTTGAAAGAAGAAATAAACTTTGAACAGTACCATGTAAATGTGATATTTATTCTCTTCAAACTTTTCTAGTGAAATCTTGGAAACAATAGTTATCCCCCATGGTTTATTTGGGGTTTTTCTTTTCCCAAGTAAATGTTTGAGGAGTGCCACAGGTGACTTGTCTGACACATATCGACTCAAATGCTTACTGTTCCAGCTCATGTTTTTTATTCCTCATCATGTAAAGCACGTCCCCAGGTTACAGCTTCTAGTGAGTTGTCTTAACTGGCTGACAATTGCATCTGTTTGCCTCTTGGATTTTTGATAGAAAGTGTTACACAAGTGAACTTCCAAAACTAATTAATTTCAACTTCTCTATTGCTGAGTAGAAAAAGCTATCTGACACTCAAAACATTAAACCAATTATTTAATCAAAACACATTAAGCACTGAATTACACTGCATAAAGGCAGATTCTGACTCAAAGCAGGTCTCAACTAATGAGGCTACAATGCCACATTAGTTTTAATGATCTGGATTTTGTGCTTAGAAACTGTCTTGAGGTTGGATGAAGAGTCCTGTTCCAGACAATGCTTTTCTTTTGTCTGAGCCCTTGGATATTTTCATGTTATGGCATTTCTGAAGTGCTCTTTTCCACAGCTGGAAAGTTCCATAGAGAAGGTAGAGAACACTGTCTATTTGACATCTGCAACTTCAGGCTTTAATCATTAAAACCTCAGTAAAGCTCTGGACTGTGGTGATAGTCTGCCTCAAACAGCAAGTGATTTTTTTTATTTTCTTTTTAAATTTTCTTTTTGAGATGGTACTGTGACTAGTCGTGATGATTGAGGTTACTTTTTTGGAATATGCATGATTGCTAGGTTTTATCTTTTAACTGAACAGCAGCCATTTCACTTTCTTGTAAGTTGTTCTTGTGTAAATAAGTTGCCAAAGATTCCAGTGAGAACCAAATTGCTTAAAAAAAAAAGCATTCAAACTTCCTTAGTTTTATACTTTAGCAATAGTCACTCTGAAGGTAATAATTTTGAGGAATCTGGCTGTATTTTTCTTCAAGCATATCTTTGTGCAGACTTGCTCTTTACCATGGTGAAAGAAGTGAGAGGAACAGTAGATATGCGAATGTGTTCTCTTGGCATTTGGGGAGCAGGGTGGCAGTGAAGGAGATGGAAATGCTATGTGGAAAGGAAAACCTCTACTGTTTCTGCAGCCTTTCCTTGACTGTGCAGGAAGTATACGTAAATGCTCAATTTCTTTACAAACGCAATCTCCTAAACCTTTCCTTTCTCCTAAATAAGAAATCTATTAACTTTCAGTGCTCATATTTTTTCTTATTCATGCAGAAATATTGCTAGATATTTCTGTTAAGGTACAGGATTGTGGAAGAAACCCCTAAGTTCTGAGCAGCACGAACAGGTATAGCTCTGTGTCTTTGAGGGGCTTGAAGCAACAATTTCCTGTATATGGCACCTCTTAAAATTCCCTTGGAACTGGAACAGTTTCCTTTATGTGAAGTGAGTTGTAATACATGGATATGTATTATTTTGGATACTTTTGTCTAGAGGAAAGACAGACATTTTCACTCTGAAACTTGCTACTGTATGACTCAATCTTGTAGTACTATTACATGTGTGTTGTAACTCTTAAAATGCTTCCTGTGACTACAAAGAGCCTGTATTTTAGAACGTGGAGGTAATGCTCTGTGTGGCATGTGGGCCTAATCTGAAATTTTTCCTCTTTCCGGCTTCCTTTCTCCCCTCTTTTCAGTTTCCTATTTTCATAAAATGTATGGCAAAGTTTTATCTGAAGACTTCTTCCCTTCAGTCAGAGTTGATTGAAATAGCTCTTCAGACTCAGATTATTTGTTTGTTCTGCTAGTAAACCAAACATTCTTGTAATAGCAGGGCATGTGAGCACTGTCTGAAGTATCAGACATCACCTGGAATATGACAGGAACTGGAAGAGAATAAGATGTGGAGTTTCTCGAAAGTATCAAAAAACCAAAATCACTGAGGCTACAGTTGCAAGGCAATACTTTCGCTAGGAAAAACTGCAGGAAAGATGTATAGGAGAATTACCTTGGATTGTGCTTTTTCTGTTGATCTGTTTTTCATCTTCTTGTAGTCTTAAACTGGGCTGTGGATACTTGGAAATCTCATAATACTGTTTGAATTATTCCCTTTCTATTACTAAGAAAAACCCTTGAGTTCCTGACATCCCCAGCTTGTACAAAACAGTAGCTCTGTATTTGTACTCGTATGGGAACTCTTTTGCACTATTCAGTGGTGCATATCTTGGGGCTAAGGAAAGGACCCATCTGAAGTCCTCAAGTTCACTGAGAAAGAGAGCATACTACAGGATCTAATGTGGCACCTGCAACAAATTTTAAAAGAAGGCTTATGATGGAATGGGTAGTGTTATTTTTAAGGCTATACTTTACAACTTTATAATATTAAAGACACATGTTTTAATGCAAATTTTTTTAAATCTGGCAATGTAGGTTTTGTTAGTGACCACTTATCTTTTTAACACTTAAAAAAATTAAGCTGAATAATGCAAAACAATTGATATTGAGCTAGTGCATTGACTTTTACAAATAAATTACCATCATGCATTTGAGGAGATGTGAATTAAGGTTGCATAAGCAACTTCTAGGGACAATGTCAACCTTTTAATAGTCTGTGTCAAGTTAGATTTCTGGTAAACACAAACCATAAAAATATTACTTTATGCAACACTGGTATGCAGCTATTTTTATGGTGTTAAGTGGAGCTGTATGTAATAATGCCTGGACAAAGTAGCCAAGCAAAATTACAGGCATTTCCACAAAACAGTAATTTCTCTTAATGTTTTGGCATGTTTTTTTCCATGTTATATGAAAAGCACAGAAAAGTGCAAGGCACTCTGAAGAGTGGGCATTGGTTTTGCATATTTAAAATAACAGTTCTAGCTCTGTGCTATCCCTTGTTTATGTGAGAACATAGTTTCCTCTTTTGATTTTTGTGGAATAGTGCCATCTACTGAATTGTTGGAATTGTACCTTGGTTTTTCATTTGTGGTGGTAGTTTTGAGGAAACCTATAAAATGGTCACTACTGTTTTGATAGTAACGAAATAGTAAGTTTCTCAGTTCTTTGGTGAGATGCATAAAAAATTATGCTGTGGTGGAACCTGAGGAGGCTTAAGATAAGATAAAGTGAAAAACACTGTCACAGTGTTACAAAATACTTAAAGCAGCAGTTAAAGGATAGCTGTTGATTGCTTAAGGCTAATTTTAACAATTTTTAATGCCATTTTGAATGAGAATACTTAAGAAGTATTTTGAGCAGTATTAAGAAGTATACTGCAAAATACTTAAGAAGTATTTTGAGCCTTTGAGCAGACAAGGGAAACTTTGTCCCAAGACCCATTTCTTCCATTGTGTTTGAATTACTAGGATTTAGACACTGCTAGCTGAAATACTTAAAAAGCAGTAGCAGCAGTACTGCCTGTGAACAGCTCTTGGGGTGTTTGGAAGATCTTACAGTTTGTGACTGCCTGTGAGTCTGGGGACGGATTATTGTATCAAGTTGGTGTAGGCAGAAGGGGTAAACTTGTACCTGCTGCCTGGATTTGGGATCTAAGTTTCTCCTTCTTGCCCATGTCATGGGGGTGTTGGTACTTCTCATCCATGACCCACTTAGAGATTCAACAAGTGACTTTGCTGGTAACTACTTCAAAAAGCTATGTAAGCAGAAACATGGTTTACCTGCATCATTGCATTGATAAAACTTCCAGTGATTAAACTTCCTTTAGAAGGATGTTTGGAAGAGGAAGTTATTTCCATCATTACAATGATTCAAAATGGTGCAGGAAGTAGATGGGTAGATTTAAGCCTCATCCACAAGTCAAGTGGTAAATATCAATACTGAGAGAGAAACTACAGCAATGTCTGGGGAAGAAATTCACACATGTGACCAACTTTTATTTTCATTTGAGATCTTCTTTAAGACCTCCTCCTATGCCAAAGTCACCTGCTTTTTCTGCTGCCTTTGTCAAAGCAAGTGAATAAAAGTGGCTGTATGAAGAGTGATAAATTGAATAGCAAAGGATGGGGCAAAACCTGGCTTGAGGTAGTAGAAAATTTAAATGGAATTAATAATTAATTTGAGAGCTAAGGCATTGGTACCAAAAGGAAAGATGTGACAATAACCATAAATTTCTGCTGAGTGATAATACAAGGGGGACACCCAAGACAATGTAGCTTACATAAGTTATAACAGTACCTGTGGTCTTATTGTATTTAACCCTGTAATGATGTAAAGGGTTAATGAGGTACAAGTAAAATTTGCTTGGGAAATTGCACTCAGTGCTGTGAAGTTTGTGGGGAGGGGATTGGGGAATGGGCTTGTGTGTGAGCAAAGTTGAGATGGAATGACTGGTGATTACAGTTAGTTTTCTATCGCTTCTATCCAGTGGTTGGTGACTTGGAAATACCTGAGGAGAATTTGCTTGTCAGGCAAGAGTTAAGGGAAGTATTTCAGATCATGCTGTGTGAATGAAGAGAGATTTCTGGACCCAGCAAAATGCTTTGCAGTTAGAAATAGGTGTTGACAGACAATAATTGATTGGGCAAGGATTGGCTATGTTCTTCGAAAATGTAAGTTGTCCTTTTATTAAATAATATCCATTGTTATTTATGCTTTCATAAGCTAAATTAAATAAGTACATAAATTCACTTAGCATCTAGTTCTAGAACACTACACTTGGTAATGCTGCTCTTGGCAGTGTCTGTACAAAATATCTGGACTCTGGGAAGAGACATCATTCTTATTCCAAGTGTATCTCAGTTCTAGGAGCAGAGAATGCCATTATTCTTGGCCAAGAAGCTATGAATGTAAAGAAGAAAAGCCTGGTTAATTATTAATACTGTGATATAGTATGCAATAACAGTGAAATTTGACTTGGAAACTAAACTGGATTAAATGGATAACAGGTGAATGAGACTTGGAAGCATGCAACAGAATGCAAAGGTTTTACCTCTGAATTTTGATGAAGTTCTTCAAAAACCTAATTGTTTCCTGGATTTACTCTTGTGTATGCAGTCTTTGGAAAAACTTCGGTGAATTAGCAGTTACCAACCATTTCCCTGCATCTTAGGTAGTCATAGCAACCAGTATTTGTAAGAGTTTCCTACCCTTGTGTTCTACAGTTCTCCTTCTCTTCCATCCCACCCAGGAAAAGAACTGATTTGTCACCTTCTTTGCGCTGTTAGTGCTGAAATACAGCTCTTAGACTAAAGGAGTACAACCTGTATCAGAAAGCAAAGTGAGTAAAATCAAGCAAAGCCTGTAGCATTTTTAGTTTTTTTCATTTTTGGTCTAAATTGATGTTTTTACCTCTTCATTTAACAGCATGCTTTGCCATCTGTGAATTGTGCATATAGAAACTTATCATTAAAACCAATTTTGTTTCTTGTTTAATTTTAAATCGTGGGGTTTTTTTTTATCCTGTTTGCATTTGTACTGCTCGATTACATCTTGTTCCAATGAATGATTGCTTCTCACTGTCAGCTCTGAGAAAATTCTGCCAAATACAGCCTCTACTGAAAATTTGCTGGTGCTTTTCATAGCTATTTGGGAAATGCTGTATTTGGGTGTATTTATGTAAGGAACTTTGAAATTTAAGAAGTGCTTTGACCCTTATCTGTTGCTGTTAAAAAAAGAATTGTATTTAAGTTAGTGCTCTCTACCTGTTCCCCATCAGTTTACATGCAAACTAGTTCAATTATTGTTTAATTTTAAAATATAAAACTCATGCAAATTGAGGCAGGAAACAGTGGGTTTGTGCTTTAAAATTGCTGCAACTTCCTTTATACAAAAAACGGTCAACAAACTTTAACTGAGATGCATAGACTTTGATATTTTTCAAAATAGTGCTCCTTTTTACTCTATCAATCTGAGATTGTTTTTTAAGTTAACATTGAATCATTTGGCTTCTAGTGCTGAGGATTTTTCTATAGCTGAGCATTTTTCTATAAACAAAGGGAATACTTAGGGAAGCTGATCTGCACTTACACAGGAATGAACCTTTTTGGCCTCCCTCCTTATCTTCCCTTCCCACAAAAGGACAAATTATATTTTATCTTGTTTGGTAGTACATGGATATGAAAGGTCAAAGTATATTTTGTAGACAGCATTTGACTGTAGTACTTTCTGACTTTTTGAATAACTGTGTCTTGTCAAATAGCTTGACAGATTGTTCTTTGAGATGGTTGCTGTAGATTATGTCTGTGAAAGTAATAGTATTCATTAGTACTCATTAGATTTGATGAGATACAGTGATGCCTATTTTTTAGAAATGATTCAGGGTCTGATTAAGTGGAAAGCTGCAACACTTACATGACTGTAGTAAAATATGCAGGTGTATCATGCAGTCCTGGAGAGCTGTATGCTGTGGACTGGTATACATAAGAATAGAGTGAGTAATCTGTTTTTAGTGTTTTGTATGCAGTTCAAAGAAGTGGTTTGTGTCTTTCTGTAGCCAATGATCTTTTTTTTCATCAGAATTGTCAAATGTTTAAGTACAGCTACAGTTTTGAGAAGTATCTAGGAATGAATATTGAAAGCTGTTACAGTTTCAGATTTGTATTTAAGCTCTTAAACAATTGTAACAGTGGCAAATCTGATACATGGTCTATCTTTGCCATAGTAGCAAGACTTTATCACAGTGTAATAAAATAAAGGTGCCAATATCTGTGTGCTGATAGTTAGGAAAATATTTTAAATTATAAAAGTCTTTGTATGCCTCAGAGTAACCACCCCCCTGGGCTGGTAGACAGGGACAGGAAACAGAATGGACCCTCTGTAATCCAGGAGGAAGTAGTGACCTGCTGAGCTATTTAGGCACTCATAAGTCTATGGGACTGGATGTGATTAATCCAAGTGTACTGAGGGAGCTGGTGGAAGAGCTTGCTGAGTTGCTCTCCATCATTTATCAGTTCTGGCTACCCAGGGAGGTTGACTGGCGTTGGCCAATGTGGCGCCTGTCCACTGGAAGGGCTGCACGAGGGATCTGGGGCACTGCAGACCTGTCAGCCTTGGTCCTTGGTGTCCAGAAACGTTATGGAACAGGTTATTTTGAGTGGGATCCCATGGCAGATACAGGACAGCCAAGGGGTCAGGCCCAGCCAGCTCAGGTTTAGGAAACCAGGTGACCCACCTCATGCACGAGAGGCAAGGCTGTGGACGTTGTCTGCCTGGGTTTTAGTAAAGCCTTTGACTCTGCTTGCCACAGTGTTCTTCTGGAGAAAGTGGCTGCTCGTGAGCTGGCCAGGTGTGCTCTTTGCTGGGTTGAAAACCTGTCTGGGTGGCCAGACCAGAGGGTGGTGCTGAATGGTGTTGTATCCAGTTGGTGTTGAGTCACAAGTGGTGTTCCCCAGGGCTCAGTGCCGGGGCCAGTTCTGTTTAGTATCTTTACTCATGATCTGGATGAGGGGATCAAGTGCACCCTCAGTAAGTTCACAGGTGACACTAAACTGGATGGGAATGTTGATCTGGTGGAGGGTGGGAAGTCTCTGCAAAGAGATCTGAACAGGTTGGATCAATGTGCTGTGAGGTTCAACAAGGCCAAGTGCCAGTTATTATACTTCAATCACAGCAGCCCCATGCAGCACTAAAAGCGTGGGAGAAAGTGGCTGGAAAGCTGCCAAATGGAAAAGGACCTGGGGATACTGGTCAACAGCAGCTGAACATGAGCTGGGAATGTGTCCAGGTGGCCAAGAAGGACAATGGCATCCTGGCCTGGATCAGCAATAGTGTGGCCAGCAGGACCAGGGCAGCAACTGTCCCCCTCTACTCAGCACTGGTGAGGACAAACCTCAAATCCTGTGTTCAGTTTTGGGCCACTCACTTCAGGAGGGACACAGGTGTTGGAGCATGTCCAGAGAAGGGCAATGAGGCTGGTGAAGGGTCTGGAGCACAGGTCTTGTTAGGAATGGCTGAGGTAGCTGGGAGTGTTTAGCCTGGAGGAGGCTCAGGGGAGACCTTACAACTCTACAACTGCCTGGAAGGACGATGTTGCCAGGTGGGGGTTGGCCTCTTCTCCCAGGCAACTGATGACAGGACAAGAGAAAAGAGCCTCAAGCTGTGGCAGGGGAGGTTTTAGTTGGATATCAGGAGGAATTTCATCATGGAAAAGGTTGCTAAACATTGGAATAGGCTTCCCAGGGAAGTGGTGGAGTCACCATCCCTGGAGGTATTCAGGAAAAGTCTGGATGTGGCACTTAGTGCCATAATCTAGTTGATAAGGTGGTGATTGGTCAAAGGTTGGACTTGATGGACTTAGAGGTCTTTTTCAATCTAAATGATTCTATGACAACTGCCTTATGCTAAGGGTTGAATTAATAGCTACAGTTTTTGCAACTATCTTGTATGTCAGAGGGGCCAACCACAGGTGAAGAATGTCTCAGTATTATACTCTCTAGGTCTACTTAGAGTAACTAAAGAATGAAGAAAAAAAAAAAAAAGACTGGTCTTCTGTGACTTTCATAAATATTCTGGAATTTTTCTCTTTCAAATGTGATTTCTAAGGGCAGATGGGCACTGAGTTGCTAGTATGTAGCTAAGCTATAAATCATAGTAATAAATTTTAAAAAGAGTCTTTTGCAGAGACAACTTGCATATTGCTAAATTAAATGCTTGAAGTGTAAGTTCAGGTCTGAAGCTTGTTTGAAAAAATATCTTTTGGAAATGTTGCCTTTTCTCATAAATTAAAGTAAAATCAGTGTTATTATGGAATATTAAGGCTATACTGTGATTCTCTTGTGTACTACCTGCACTTCTAGCAGCTATGAAAATGAACACTGATGCTGGGATGTGAGCATGTTATCTCTTTCTTCTCTCAGGCATGGCTGTTGTCTCTTTTTTTCTCAAAAAATATGCAGTGAAGACAAATACTAGAGTTTTCCAGGGTTAATTTCCAAGTGGCAGTGGGGGACATGGAAGCAATATTCAAAGGTATAGCTGAGAAGCGACTAATTTATCCAATTTGTTAATATTTGGGATAGGGGATGAAGCAGCAATAGTAGAATTAACTGCTTGGAATTGAAGGAGCAGGGATGGGTCTTTGATTAGAAAACTGCTCAGAGCAGAGTGTTTCCTCTAGAGCTACCCTAGGTCTTTGGCAGAGAGTTTTTCCTGTCTACAAAATTAAAATGCTTTGCTCATCTTGTCATTATTCATTATAATTTTTGCCTGTTTTGGGAATGACTGTGTAGTAGATGATCACTGCTTAGTACAGTGAGCTCTCTTGCCTGAAGCACACATACGCAAGTGTAGCGGATTTGGGCAAACTGCATTCCCCAGGCTGCTGCCTGTTTTGTGTGGTTGAGAAATGCTTCACATGTACTGGAACAGGCATGTATTATCCTTCTACAGGCAGGCTTTGTGACGTGCTTTTTCAATTCAGCATACCCCACAAAACTGGGAGGCTTTGCATTGCTTTAGAAAAGAAGATTAATGCTGGTTAGGAGGATGATATTAATTTGAGATGGGAAGAATAATTTTAGCTACTAGGTGAAAAAGTGGAGATGACATAATCCTTGAGTAAAGGAACTAAATAAGACTAGCTGCAAGGACTTTTTTTTTTTTTTAAATGACAGCATGCACTGTAGAAGAGGCCAAACTTAATTTTCACGTCAGGATGTGAAGTTTCCACTAATTTGTCGAAGAGATTTGCTCTGCATATTTAAAATTTGTGTAATCTTACTCCCAGTCCTGCATCTTTACCAATTTCTGCAAAAATGGTTCAGGTGTCCTGGAAAATGGGGAAGATTTTTTTGTTTAAAGAGACATTGAAATATTCTTAATAATGAAATTTTTAGTGACTAGTTATAACAATGTTTCCAGAAATAGTAGCATCAGAAGTGTTTGCAGAAAGCATCTGAGGAATAGAATTTGAAAAAAAAGTAACTTGAGCAATCTATGAACTGTTTTTTCTGGGTCATATTCCTCTTACTTTGAGGCAAGGTAGCTGTATAGTCTCAATTCCAAATAAACTCTGAGTTTATGAACAAGATTTGCATTTAATTATGTTGGAAACTGATGTTCAGGGGAGGGGCTGGGAAAATATTTTTATTAGAAAACTACCTGTGTCAGTGCAGATAAGCAAGTTTTAAAATTCAATTCCTGTAAGCATCTGAATTTCACATTTGGAAATTGTTTTTGTCTACTTCTGCAAATAATTATTAATTCAAGTGAACGCAGATGCAGGAGCGAGGCTGAAGGCAGTCAGCTCTGAAACTTATCTTATTTCTTGTGGGTTTTTTCAATCTGGCAATTTGTGTAGTCAATCCATAGTTAATGTAAAAGCAATGATTTTACATTAAAAGTATTCTGAGTTTGTGTAGGAAGGTATCATTTATGGAGACAACACCCCCTCCGCTTTTTTTTTTTTTTGAGCTATAAACTGTGACTGGAATAGAGATGACTTCTTTGCAAAAAAACCATATTGATAAGAATGTAAAATAAAACCAAAAAACCAGGTGAGGCTTGCTGACACTTTAAGTCCTTCCATGGCAGAACAAAATTAAATTACTAATTCTGTTTCGGGAAAAAAGCAGGTATTAAGTTTGCTGGATTATTCAACATCTGTGTGGTGCATATCTCATCACTTAGCTTTATGTTATGCAAATTCATTAGTCTAGAAGAATGTGATTCAAGTTTAAAACTTAAAATATTGCAGTGTGTTGAAGCAGGCTTGTCCCTGCTGTTGTTCTACTTACATTTTATTTCACCAGCTTAGAGGCTGAGCAGAAGATATGTTTGAATTGTGATTTGCATTCAGCCTGGTAGTCTTTTCAGCCTTCCAGCTGTCTGTAGCATGAATACACGTATTTTTTGAGAATGCACATATTATCCACTTCAGTTTTTTTCAGCAATTTCTCTGTAAATGAAAAGCTTGCAGAATGGGTGAAAATTGTACTGTTTTATTAATTTCTAGCATATACTGAGAGAAGAAAATAGTACATCTATTCCTGTTTTGCATACAGCTTTGGAATTATTTCCTTTCATCTTTAAAGAAGTTAAGGTGTTTCTTTAAAACAGGAAGTGTTCAGCCCTGACAAATCATACTTCACAAACCCTGGGCATACAGTGATGATGAAATACTGACCAGTTTGCATAATTCCTCTGTTGTTTCTGCCTGATTTCACAGACACTGGAGAAATTAATTTTGCATCAGAAGGAAGTGCATAACCACATTTAAAATACAGAATGTTTGCAACTTATAAATGAGTTAAGTATGGAGAACTGAAATAATCTGTTCTGCTGCTGCTTCTATCATTATTCATTATGGAAGGACAGGACTGGTTTATGTGTGAGAGTGAAAATGAGCAAGCTTTTGCTATCTCATAGCTGGTGTGAATCCAGGAAGTCTTGATACAGAGATCCTGGAAATTTACATTATACATAATTTCCCATTGACTCCTCCATATTTTGACTACTGATCTTCTCATCTCTGTCACAGCAGATTTTTTTTTTAATGTGCCTTGCATTATTCAGCTCTTTTCATCCTTAAGTAATGTTTAAAATGGAGAAAAAAATCCTTTGGCATTTGAAAAAATGAATAGTTGGTTTATGATGCTTATTTAGATTAACTTCCTTTTATTCTAGACCTGATATTTAACATTGTTAAAATAACTGCTTCATCATTCTTCAAGTTCTATGTGATGCAGAATCCCGTAAGTCACTATAAGTTAAGCAGTTTTACATGTAATTTTTTTTTTCTGAGGTAGGCCTTTTAATTTCTTTGTGTTACTTTGTGGCATTTATAAATTACTGTTTTGGTGGTCACTCAGCTCTGTGTGGTTAGATATGTTGGGTGTACTAGCTAGAAGCAGGATGTTAGCCTGTGTGAATGTGGTCTTAGTGAAAGTGAAAATATTGGTTATGCTGTGTGTTTTGTTTGTTACATGCAACAATTATTCCTTAATGGTACCAATTCCAGCTTTGGTCGGCCAGGAGTTGAATGCTACTGTCAACATGACAGTGGAGCTGCAGTAATCCAACTTCAGTTCCTGATTAATGAGGTTAGTAAAATGATTTATGTGTAATTCAGAGAAGATATGGAGCATATTTTCTTTAATTTCTCATTAAGAAAGCATTAAAATTAGCTAATGTAAGTGATGTAGCATGAATAGCAAACAGCAATAAAAATTATAAATAAATTAACTTTCAGTTTTGGAAAATACTTGACTAACTGCTGAAAATATTTGTCTCTAGAGTACTCTTTTGCTATAGGCAAGAACTAGAAATATCTTCTTGTGTCATTGAACATTGCAAGTTATCTCTCAAAGTGGTGAAGTACATTTTCAATAGTACTATCAGTTTCAGGAGGTAGTTAATTTTATTTTGAAAGAATTACTGTCTTAGACATGAACTGAATAATGTCACTTCAGGTTCAGATGTCTGTTTCTAGGGATGTAGGAGCTGAGATCTGACAGAAGTGCAGTCCTTGAGCTAGCTAGAGACAGGTTTTTAGCGGGACCTGACTAGCTTTGTCAGCACATAGGAATTAGCAGATGAGTTCATTGCCTGATTTCTCTACAGCAATGGGCATGAGGAAACTGATGAGCACACACTGGTGAAAGCTCCTTTCCATCACCTCTCAGTGTAGCACTGAACCAAATATGAGTGAGCTGAACAGCATGTGATCACATCAGTTATCTCATTCCTCCTACTTAGAGCTTATCCATGCTGCAGTGTTGATGCACATGCTTTTAGAGATTTTTTTCATCCTGGTAATAAATATGTAATGTATTTCCACTGTTTCTAGCATTATGAACACAAGGTGACTAAAATCTTTTCTTTCTCATAGGGAGCTCTTGTGAGTGCCTTGGCTGATGACACCTTACACCTGTGGAATTTGCGCCAGAAGAGACCTGCTATACTTCATTCACTCAAATTTAACCGGGAACGGTAGGGATTTGGTTATTATTGCAGTGCCCTTTGGCATCACACTGCATGCTATTGTAAGATTGGATTTTATTAAGGCAGTTCAAGACATAACTGAAACTGGATTTGAATTTCAGTCTGTTAGGACCCAAAGTACTTGTGAATAGACACACTGGTGACCTAATGAGATGCCTTTTCTGTTACTTTCTGTATTGCATTGCTGAACGTCAATTTTCGTATCTTTAAAGTGTGAAGGGATAGAATATTTTGAATGTATGTCTTCAGAGGAATTTTTGAACAAGAGGAAGTGTGTGCACCAACGAGACAATGGGAAAACTAGATCAATTTTTTATCTGGATTTTTTTCTCCCTTGATGGCAAAGTAGAATTCTACAGTGTTAGAGCTCTTGTGGATATCAGAGTAGCTGCGAACAACTAGCGTTTTGACTAAAATTTTTTATACTCAAGTAATAGCATTGTAAGGAAGCTAGGGAGACATTCAAGATGAAATTTCTAAAAGTCAGTTGATTTAATTTCTTAAAAACATGTCTTTTTTTAAATAGCACTGTACTCGTTCCCTTTTAGGAAGTATGCCTTCTTTTCCAGTGTATGTGAAATCTCAGCTGGAATGCTGTGCTTGCTTTTGAACAGTATGCATTGGAGATGGACTGCTTAGGGAGCTCAAAGAATACTAGCAAGAATGCAGAATGATCTGTGACTTGTATGTCTTTTGAATAGGGCAGGAGGTAATAAGCTTTAAGTAGTGGGTAGCAATAGAAAGAAGTTAAATATTTATGTAGTACCTTCAAATGTAGTGTCATGCAAAATGCTAACCAAACTGCTGGGTGGGTTAAATGGTAACCTTGTTGTAAAGAGCAGGTTATGAGCAAATTTGTCAGGAACAACATAAATACAGATTACTGGGTTGGGTTTGGTTTTTTTTTTGTATAGATGACTAAGTGATTCTAAGGCCCTTTTGAAATTATTTCTGTTATCACTGTGCATAAAATCTGACCAAGGCCTGTAGGGACAGAACAAGGGTTAATGACTTTAAACTGAAAGAGGGTAGATTTAGATTGGATATTGAAAGAAGTTCTTCACTGTGATGGTGGTGAGACACTGTAACTGCTTGCCTAGAAAAGCAGTGGATGCCTCATCCCTGGAAGTTTTCAAGAACAGTTTGGATGGGGCTTTGATCAACAATCTACTGAAAGATGTCCCTGCCTACAACAGGTGGGTTGGACTAGATGATGTCTAAAGGCCCCTTCAGGCCCAGACAATTCTGTGATTCTGAACTGTTATACAGAAAACAGAAAGCCTTTTTAAGTGAGGCAAGTTCTTTACCCCAAAGGAGTGGCAGTGTTCCTTTACACAGCATAAAAATCAAATGGAGAGAAATACAGTTTATAACCACTAGTTTAATGAGGATTGTCCAAGTGTAGGAGATACAGTGGTGTATCCAAACTGAATTTTTTACCTCTCCCTTCCTTTTTTTTTTTTTTTGGTGACTTTTCTTTTGCTTGTAGTGTGTCTACTTAAATGTGAGTGTAAAATTAGTAAAATTTGTATCCTGAAACCACACTTAAACAGGGGCTTCTAAGTAATGCTTTTAAACAGGTATCTGAGGAGGTGATTGATTGTGTGCAAATCTGTTGTAAGCTGGCTTAGAGTTTTAGATGTATGGATATCTTTGGCTAAGCCAAGTGAAAGCTTTAAACTATCCTTTTCCTGTAAATGTGATGATACCAGTAGCAAAACCTGTCACAGGGAGTTGAGGGGAGTAGAAAGGAGTCTTGGTCACTGATGTTGCTTTAGAGGCTGCATTAGTTACTAATCCTGTCTTGCTAAGATAAGTAATGAAAGCACCATAGTTACCATGAGTTGTGTAAGCACAGTTTGAGACAAGGGCTTATTCTTCTAGCAATTTTAATTTTAAAATATCTATTATGATAACATATAAAAGTAGCCAGAACACTTAAGATTGCCAGATCTGTACATTGTCATAGCCACTTAGGTCATGCTGGATGACTGTTAACTGTTTTCAAATATTGTTTTCTTTTGAGTAGTTTATAAAATAATGTGTAATTTCATTATCATTTGATTGAACTCAAACTGCAAAAAAATTCACTGTTGAATAATTCCAAATAGGGGCCTTCATAACCCTTGGTTCTTCGTAATTCATTATACCTAATAGTTTCAGTATGCTATATGAATCTGAAGTAAATGGGCTTTTCTTAGATCAGTTTTATGCTGTATAATAACAACTAAGCTTACTGAGGAGTGTGTTCTTGAATAAAATTGGGTCTTCTCTGTGACAGCTCACCCTTAAGGGGAAGGAAGTACCTAAGATTCAATGCTTATTGGTTGAAAGGAATGGCAAAAGTCAGAGGGTCCGCAAACAATCACAGTTTTATTTGATTAAATTACATACTTGGCATGGAAATGGGCATATTAGTCCATGACCTACTATATAACCACATGGCAGTGGGTGTTGGAATAAAGGGGTAGGGTGAAAGGGAACAGGGGAATTAAAGGGGGAGACATGAACTAAAAAAAAAAGGAGTGAAAGAAAGAGGAAGAGAGAAATTAAAGAGGGGAATGAATTAAAGGAAAAGAGAAAAAGAGAGGGAAAAGTAAAGAAAGGAGAAAAGAAGGCTGCTGGAATGACAGCTGCTGATCTCTTTAGCTGATGGAATGCCAGTCCTGGTTTCAGCATTGATCCAGCTGCCTTGGTCTGCCTGATGAGATGCCCAGGATCCTGGGTGTGCTGCCCAGGCTTGCGGGAGTACCTTTTTAGGGGCAGATTTCTCCACCTGCCAGATGAAAGCAAGATGGGTTTCTTGCTTTCTATGTAATAATAATTATGCACAGTCTGTTCTTTCAGGCCTTTTTGGAAATGGGCCAGAGGGCTTTGGGGGTCTTTGGTGATTTTAATCCCACCCTATAGTCCACATCCGCTTCTTTCCACTCATTCCTGCTCTTGCATTGTACTCTACTGTGTTCTTTCTAAAGGAAAAGTGTTTCTCTATCTCCTCCTGGCCTCCTTCTCCAGCCAAAGCTTTTTTTTCTCATGGTGTGTTAATACCAATAGTCCTTGGTTTTACCAAGAAGTCTTGTCTGTTAGTAATAACAGTCCTTGACTGTCTCCACAGCCATCTAGTTGTCTGTGTTTGAGGCATACACATTAGCTCCTTATCTTCTGGGAACTGAGAGCTCAAAAGGATCTCACTGTGCACTGCTGTTTATAGGGTTGTTAGACAGTGGGTTTTAGTACACATTACCCTCTTATAATCAGGAGCTCAGAAGGGTCTCACTTTGGGCCACTGTTTATAGGGTAGCAGGAGAGTGGGTTTTAGTTGTAGTAATGTTCCATCCTGGCCAATTTGAGTGGGTAACTTTCTTTCAAAGTTCAACAACAAAAATATTATTCCACTTGAGTTGTTACTCAAACGAGAAAAATAAATTTCCAAGACTGTTTGTTAAAAACAGGTGTTCATTAGACACCTGCTAGTTCCTGGGAACAGACAGTGTTTCTGATAAGCTCAAGGGGAGTTCAGTCCAAGTGCAGTTTATCAAGGCCAGGGCATAATGAGTGTTTCTCTGGTCAGAGAAATCAGTGTTCTGGGACATGCAGCACCATAATCCATATCATGACTAAAGTCAGCTTTTCTTAGACTCTACATTCTCAAGTCAGAAGCATGAAATTCTTACAAACCTAATTAATAAAATTTTTGAAGTATTTCATGTTGTGGGATTAAGATCTGTTCATAATAACTTACTTCTCAAATAGGATTTATTTAAAGTATTTTGTATACTGCAACACAGGTTTATAACTGTCTTCTCTAATGGTAATTTGTCAGTTTGTAAAGGGAGATTAAATATCTTGGAAATCTTATTATATGACTGAAGCAATGGTTCTAGTGGCATCAGTGTTTGCTCTAGGTTTCTGTAGAGGCCAAGGTTTGAAATTGTATAATTGATTTGGTTCACCTGGAAGTGTTTTGACATTGCAGAAAAGCAGTATTTGTGTCCTGTTTAACAGGAGCTGAACTTTATCATGTCACAGGCAAATTTTATTCAGATTTTGTTTCTAAATAACAATTTTATGTATAAGGTTTAGAGTTGAGCTAAAAGGTTGTCTGTAGCATAGAAAGGTAACTGTAGCAGTTAGGTGCCCAGGTGAAAGGATTTTCTCAGTCTTGAAAAATGTCCTTTAACGATGTTTAAAAAAAATTAATTAAAAAATCAAATAAGGCTATGACTTATTAATGAATTCTGTAGGCTTCAGGCACAGCCTTTTAACAGCTCTGTCTAAAAAGTCATGCAAGATTCATGTCAAATTTGCTTTCACTTAGTAGTAAACATAAATGTTACACTAGGCTACCTCTGAAATAAGTGTAGTTAACACATCTTAATAGAGTAAATATTGAAAGCATGTTGTGAAATAGATAGATCAGACAGACACCTAATCTGGCTTTAGTTTCATGCCATGCAGGAACTGTTAAACTTGGTGCTGATCTAAGGTGTGAAGGGTCAAACATGCATCACTAACCAGCCAGAGACTTTCACAGATCCTGTTTGAGAGGATGGAGTAACAGACTAACTTGATTGAAAAAAAACAGAAAAAGTAGCATGGGATGACAAATTTGAGGACCCTTTGCCAGCCAAGCAAACCAGCTTTGTACACAAATACGAAAAGTTTGTTTCATTATCCAAGATTTACATCCTTCCTGAGCTGACATTCCCTGTTCTAATGCCAAAAGAAAGTTTTTCTTCATGGTATGTCACAAAGCAAGAATGGAATAAAAATAGAAGTGAGTGTTTCATGTGAGTGCTCTGCATATCAATCTCTGAATGCATTGATAGCAGTTTAATTTTTAATATGTCAGCTTCTGTGCTGTGGGATTTAAATAGTTTTTCTCAACATGAAACTGCATAATTCAGAGTTACAAAATTATGCTTAAAATGTCTTTGGCTTTGTATCCTGCTGTAAACAGCAACTTAAGCATTATGTTTGGAACACTGTCTACAGACAGTGGAAAATCCCACTTGTATTTACTTCATAATAATAAGAATTTAAACTTCTATTGACACATATGTTACTTTGTTAGATACTGTAAATTTGTACTCAGCCTGTGCTTAGGCAAGCTTGGGAGTTTTCTTTCACCTTGAATTTATAAACTGACCAATTCTGCCACTTTGTGGATAGCAGAAGGACATACAGGTTTTCCTGTCTGTGAGAGCACGTGATGATAGACATTGTTTATGGGGTTTTGGTTCATTTTTCACACATAACTAAGTTTTTTGTTTGGGATTTATTTTCTTTTTTTCACACTTTTTGAAGTGACTTTCTTCAGAATGAGAGGAAATGATCACTAGGTCTGCTTGCCTTGATGGTGTCATGTAAAGCCTTTTACTTAGTGAGCTAAAAATCTTAACTCAGTGGTGATTCAGTAGGGGATGTAATTAAAGGAGTTTGATCCTGTTTCAAGAAACTAGCAGAAGAAAATGGACTTCTTGACTGTCTGGAATTGCCATATATGTGAATGTTTCTTTCACAAGGATCAGATTCATTTGAAAAGTGTTTCCTTGAGGCCGTGCTTGCATGCAGAGTGCCACATGTCAGCGTGGTTGATGGAACTGCAGTTGTATCAATTGTCTTCTGCTGCCTTTAGCACTGAGGCAGAACAAAAATGGTGATTCCTGTCACTCAGAAATTTTAAATTTCTGAGAACTGGTTTTTAAATTGCCTCAGTTGCCCTCTTAGCTATTTTTTTTCTTTCACACTGACTTTTGCAGTGGTAGGAGGCTTATAATGTTCAGTGTCACATTCTTGGATCAGAATTTGACTTCTAGTCTTTAAGTTCTGCTTAAATTACAAACTTCTCCATCAGTGATAAGCATAATTTTTCTGTCTCCTGTGGTCATTTTTTTTTCTTCCATTAGAGTTTGTGACTTCCCACATTCCCTTTGAGGCAACAGAGAGAATTTTTCAGAATTGAAGAAAATCACACAAAACACCCAAAAAATCTGAGACTTTCTTACCACTGGTGAAATGCCTTGCACTACATATATGTGAACTCCTTTTGGTATGTCTGACATGCCAATGGTCTGGTTACGTTTTGTGTCATCCCAAGCTATTTAAGTATCTTGCTCTGACACCTGCTTACTCCATCTTGACACCGCTTGTGTCTGTCTCAACTCAGATACTGAACATAAATGGTTCTCAGCTGCCTTAAGAGGCAGCCATTCAAGTGAATATAATGGGGGAAGTGCCCTTATATGATATAAATGGAATTGAAGTACCTGGTTCAGTTCCTATGGTGTACTGCATTTACCCACATGGTCTTTTGGTGGGACAATTTTGGGATGCATTGAAGAGGATTTCTTCCTCTGCATATACCTTCTGGTCTTTGAGGCCTTTTTTGTACTGGTAGGTGTTTTAAACTTAGTGAAGTTATCAGATGTGGAAAAAGACCCTTTTGCAGCAGTCAGGCAGTATCAAAGCCACTCACTGCTTGCTTCCATCAGCATGCCATTTGATACTGCCTTTTGACTTTTTAAGCCCATGGAAGACTTTGACAAGAGTCCATGGATGTGGAGTCTACACTAACATCAAAATTAAACTTCTCAGCTTCTGAATTTTACATGGTGCTATCTGATATGTGAAAGGTTGAGGATAAAGGTTGCAGAACACAGCTTCGATAGCTTAATCTTTTGCTCTTATTTTGTCTATACAATAATGATCTGAGCAGCTGATGTACTTACAGTAACTGCCGACCTATAATGATAGCCTGAGGCACTAGAAATGTTTTAGTGACTTAACAATAAAACCTGTTATCAGTGTTTGTCATACTTCAAAGTATTTGTCACTGTGCTTTGTTAAAGCAGTGAAAAATTCTGAAGAATGTATAATGCTTCATAATGCAGTAGACTAGGAAAAGGTAGAGATTAATTTAGAAGGATTTCTGCTGTCATGGTAATACAGTCAAGTTAACGGCCTGCCATTTTTCCTTAATATTTCCACTTAAACGAATTATTTGACTTATGTATTAATTTAATAAGTTGTGTTCTTTGATATTGCACTAACTAAATTCCTGTAGGGAATATTTTCACTTGGTATATTAATAGTTTTAACGTATGTTGTGAAACAGCAAAATTAAGATTTTTTTAAAATAGGTTTGACAGATTAACAGTAAAGGTCTGCAGTTAAGAAAGGCAATCCTTTCAGCAGGTTTACAAGCAACTTATTGAAGATTCTCCTGTCATTGCTAGGACTCTCCCATAAGCAATATCCTAAATTATATTTTAATTAGAATATGAACAGTAAATATTTTATCATTTTTTTCCCTGCAGATGTGCCACTTGGTTTTCTGTATATAATTTTGTTTTTTTCAACTATTGGTTCAGCTCTTACAAATTCATTTTGCAAGAAAGAAAAGTTTTGGATTTGCTTTGTTTTTTGGGGGGCGGGGGGAGGGTGAAGAAGGAGTGACTTTGCAAATATGTATGCTTAGAAGAGGAAGATTTTGTGCTTAAAGTAAATTACAGCTACATTAGAATCATTAGAATTTAAAACTTCCCTGACTGCTTTGGGCTTGTATAACAGTACCTCACTTTAGTGGTGATGTTAGTTTATACTAAAATCTTACTGTAGATTTCACATTGAAAAAAAAAAATCTCCTTAAAGCAATTTTTTTTTTTCTATAAAGGGATCTTTCTCTTTGTGAAGATTTGGGAAAGTGAAATATTTGAAATGACATGCTGTGCCCAGTACTGGTTTATATTAAAAGTTTGTTCTGTTTCACAAAATGTACTACTCTTACTGAGGGAGCTCAAACTGCCTTGGAGACAACATGAGGAATCTGTTGTGCCATGAAAGAACTGCCTGCAAAAGCCTGCTTTCTGTGATTGCTGGCTCAGACAATCCCAGGCTGTCTCTTTAGATGCACAAAACTGGACTATTTTAAATCACAGATGCTTCTATTTTAGTATTTTTGGGCAAAATGGCTTGCTATACAGGAGAAAAGTATGGTAGTCTGCTTTTGACTGTGACATTGTTTTCAGGCAGTTGGGGTTTGTGTGCAAGAAAGACTTGTACAAAATCTTTTCATCTGTAGTCTTTTTGATTTTTTCCCAACAATTGATTTTATTTTCCACTTTTATGTATATATCTCTTTGTGGGTAGGGAGAGAGGGGGAAGTGTGCTTGAGTTGTAGAAATAGCTAGAGCATTATATGGCAAATTCTGCTTCCGTTGATCTTAAAATACATTATGGATGAAGTATAGTCTAATCTTGTGGCATAATATAGGTTTCTGAAAGAAAAATCTGCATTTTTCAGAAAAAAACCCCATGCTCTCCATGGCCAAGTGTCAAATAAGCAAGTACTGCTTCAGTACAAAGAAAACTCTAACCTTTTGTTTCCATCCTTCAAGAGGTGTTTGAATCCCTTCAGTCATCAGTGCAATTATGAGCAGAGCAAACAAAGGCTGCTGGCCATTCAGATGGTCATAGCTTCACTGATTTTTAGGTTTTAAGAAGGCTGGAACGCTTCCAAAGTTATTTAAAATATACTCAGGTGAAGCCTTCATCAGTGAGGAGAGGAGCTCAGTGCATGAACTTTAATGTTGGAAATACTATTCTGTAAATTGCTAAAATAAATGCAGCTATCTGAAATGAGTCATTCAGTCAAAATGTAATTGTGTTTCTGAAAGTTGGAAAACATAGTTTTTCTATTGAGGAAAAAAATAGTAAATATGTTTATTATTTGCAAATGGAGTAACATTTACTACATTCAAGAAGAAATGTTGATTCTTACAGCAGGATCAGCATGCCATTCCTTTAGGATTTAACTAGTTGTTCTGTGACATATAAATGTTCTAGGAATATTTTTTAGCTTATAGAAAAGTTATACAAGACTGATTGTTGAAGAAAGGTAAAATACTTTGAAGAATAAGATTAGGAACCCTGTTATGTGCCTACACTTTACAATTTTGAAGTAGTTTCAACCTCCTGCCTTTGAGAGATTGTAAATATTTTGTGAAGCTACTTGTTCTGTTCTTTTACTATTGACATGGAATCACTTCATTGTTTGCTAACTCTTGACCAAATTAATCTCAGTTGCACAAAGGAGACAGTAAATTGAATATGCCTGCATATTCAAGAAGAGTATCAAGAATATTGAGGAGCTGGGCACTTCTTTAAATGTTACCCTTGGGCTATAGCAGTCAAAGCTGAAGTCCCAGCTTTTATTTTTGCTCACTTCAAATGACGCAAGAAAGATTTTGTTTTCATAATGAAAGTGTAGGACAATTATAATTAACAACATTAACTTACTAATCAAGACAAGCCTACAACCCTGCTCCTGATTATTTTTTCTGGCTGCTAGACCATGATTTTGGATCCAACTGATCTGGTTGCCAGCTGCTTCTGGCATGTGGAGTGCTGGCACAAGAAGCATCTGTGGTGTTGCAGAGTGCTGAAGGTTTATGATTATGCTGGATCTTTATATAAAGTAACTGCCTGCCTAAGAAGAATGTGTACCAATTTTGTGTATGTGATTAAAGGTTCCATTAAATTTTTTTTCAAGGATGTTGGGCAAACACAAGTGTTCAACCTGTGGTGTTTGCAGATTAGTGTGCTTAGTTAAATGTGTTACAACCTCTATAAAGTTCAGTGGGTGGGGAGAGCATTTTAAGTCATCTATATAGGATCTTTTTTCTGTCAAACGTCAATGCAAAAAGTTAGTGCAGCCATCTGGCATAAATGTTCAAGGACAAGAAATGGAGTTGGAAAGCAGATAGATCAAATAGTTGCTTGAGCAAACTGCATTTCCTAATTAGGGAAAAATAAGTGAAAACCACCCCAAAATGGTACACTTCTGAATCCAGGTAGTATCACTACAGAAGCCTTAACTTTTGAAACCTAACATCTCTTCAGCTACAGCAATTTATTGCTTTGCTGCTGTTAGACTTTCCTTTCAGCTCAAGTAACTGTGCATATACAGCATCTAATGCAAAGGATCTAAATCTGTTCTTTGCATAAATACTTAATAGGCTTGTGAAGTGATGTGTGGATTTGGCAATAAGCAACCCAACTGGGAGAAAACAAGAACGAAAAAAATTGTAAAGCTAAGGATTAGAGTCAACAGAACAAATTCTTATTGAATAATTGTTTTACCTTATCACCGAGGCATTTCTGAAAGCCCAAGTTTGATGGCTAAGTAATTTGGCAATTTCTTTCAATGTCAGACCCTGTCAGATTAAAATGGTTTAGAGTTTCCAGAAAGTTTCTATACTCCAATTTCTAGCTAGCCTTCTGTCAGTTCTTACAGACATTGTTTCCTTATCTTGATGAATTAGTCAACAATAATCAAGACTCAAGGGGGCAGAAATAATCAGGTTTTCAAATACTAGTATTTGTGCAAAAGCTACGGTCAAAGAGGAGTTCTGGTACATACAATTGTTAGCTGTTGGGTTTTGTGCAGGTACTCTCTTCTAGCAGAAGAAAAAACTGTAAGGCAAAAAATTAAAACATCATTGAATTAAAGTAACAGCCTGAAGTTTAAAATGCTTTTAAACTTACTTTTATAGTTGTTTAGGATTGTTCTAAGGTTTGCTCTTTAGGGGTTAATTTGGATTATGTGTAAGCTTACTTTTCTTGAGTTTTAACTTTTGTCTTTGTCTCCTTACTTGAAACTAGCTTAATCTGCATATGACAACTTCTAACATCCTCTGTTCTTTTAAACTTGGAGGTAGATAGATTCCAAAGGGAGATTTATAGACTATAGGAATATTGTATTTTAAGTCTGATGTGACAGCAATCTTGATCAAATACATTCAATATTTCAAAGGTAACTGTAATTTTTTTTTTTATTTGAGTGATTTATGAGTTTTAGAATACCTTTCTATTTTTTTGTTTAGCCTAAGGTTCTACATTGTCTGCTCTTCTCTTACTTTGGTCATGTACTGGCTTTTCTACTTTACCTCAAACTTGCCTTATATTTTCCTGTTTGCCTGTTGCCTTTTTTCTACCTTTTGGTAGCGTAGACCTTGCAGTGTGGGATATCAAAAAGTCATTTATTTAATTCCCTTTTGGTGGCTTTCTCTTTCAGGATAACTTTTTGTCATCTGCCTTTCCAAAGCAAATGGCTATACGTGGGCACCGAAAGAGGAAATATTCACATTGTCAATGTGGAATCATTTACTCTCTCAGGCTATGTCATCATGTGGAATAAAGCCATTGAACTGTGAGTGTAACCAAGTGTTGTCTGTGGAGGGGAGGGAATAGGAGTGTCCCAGATGTTGTTAACATCAGTTGCAGGAATGTCATTATTCTCCAGAGTGGTCTCCATATTCATCTTACTGCACTAAATACACTATCAAAGTACATAGTCATGTAAATGCTTTTTATTTTCATGAATGTGAAGTGTTAATATATATTTCTGCCTATTAGCAATATTTGATCATAGTTTCTGGAGTGGACATGGAAATAGAAAAAACAGACAATATAGAAGTAGATGTAAAAGTCACTCCACGTGGGGATAAAATAGAAGAAAAAGTAATATATATTAAAATATGGTGTGGCTGGTACTTGGGTACTTGGACAAACATGTCACTTCTACAATTTGGGGCCAAAGACCAAAATGTAAAGATAATGCATTTTTTTAAGAGGCCTGATGTATTCTGAGTTGAAAACTTTTTAAGAGGCCTGATGTATTCTGAGTTACTTTCTGAAATGCAGATTAAATGAGTCTATTCCAAGGGCAAAATACATTTTATAGATATTGTCACTGCACCTCCTTTTTTAATGTTAAAAATGTATGTACAAATATAGTGGTTTGTGGGGGAAAAGATGTAGTTGTGTGCTGCTGTTCTGTGCTAGTGTTTCGTTCCCAGTGTATCTAATTTCAAAAACACATGAAATCCATCACTTGCCAAAGGGTTTTGAAGCAAACACAGCTCTTTATTCATCTTCAACATTCTTCAACAGTGAGAAATCAACATAAAGTGTTAATTCTGTGTTATTGTAGCAGTGGCCATCTTGGGCAGTGTATGAAAAATGGCAAAACCTGTTTTCCAGTGTAAATGTAAGCATTTTATCCAACACTATCAATTCTGTAACAACAGATGTTAAGATAAAATTTTTAAAGCTACTGGTAATCCTTTTGTTGATAGGCAGTAAATAATTCTTTCCTTAAGACAGAAACTAAGTGTCTACAAATAGGCACAGTATTCATGGGCTTGAGGTAAAAGTAACTCCATTTTGAAATGTCACAGCTGGCTTATGTGGAGTCTGTATCTGCAGAATTTGTGTTGCTTCCAATCATTTTGAGATGCCCTTTAGGGCATGGGACAATTTTTTTTAATGGAAATATTTCTTTTTTAGGTCATCCAAATCTCACCCAGGACCTGTTGTCCATATTAGTGACAATCCAATGGATGAAGGAAAGGTAGGATATGTTTTAAGACTCTCCAATATATTATTTTCAAAGCATGACTTTCTTAAGTATAGATACCACTGGTGTTTAAGGAAGGGTTGAGTATATGAGGACAACGAAGGTTTTAGGCCCTGAAAGTAATACAAAGAAAGGTACAGACATGACTGTAGGACAAATTACTGGAAAAATTCATCTTGTAATCAGAAACATTTAAAGACACAGATTAAAATGCTTAGATGTAAAACTTTTGGAAATAAAAGCAAAGAATTTTACTTATGGCGATAAAAATTAGGGTGTTACCAAAATACCACCAATCATAACTAGAGTGCTGAAAGTGTGATGGAAATTAATTCCACCTTATAATGCTCTTGGGTTTTCTTTCACAACTTTAAAATGCTTATTTATATAGCATATTTATATAGAATACCATGTACTTTTTCTTTAGATTAACTAATCTGAGACAGGGGTTTTTTTGGAATTTGACATCTAGCTCATACTCACATTTTAGGCAATTTATTGTAATCACTAGGTGCTGTCTGCTAATTAAACTGGCCTACAGAACAGGAAGGTATTTCAGAAAAGTAAACTCAACCAAAATATGTGAGCAAGATCTAGGTATTAGACTTGTCTCTTCATTCTTATGAGACAGTATTACCATAATCATCTGTTCATCTTGACAAAGGTTTTACCATATGTGTTCTTGAAGCCCTTGGAAGACAGGAGTCTTTGTCCTGTGACATACCATTTTGCTTACTAGTGTTCTACATATGCAGCAGAAATATTTTTTGGTCTACTTTGTGTTTTTCATGTCACTAGAAAGTTAATTTGGAGAGAGGGAATGATACTATTGTCTTAGCAGTGGTTTGAAAGTTGTAGCTAGTTACCAGCTTGTATCCTAGACACCTGAGGTTCCAGTCCAGCAGCAAATTTAGTGAGTAGTTTGAAGCTTGCTGCAGTAAGTGCATAACTAATGGGTTTCTCTGCAGAATTAGGTTTGAATCACATTCTAGGCTTATGGGCTCTGAACATGAATGCAATGAAGCTATTGTAATTTCAGAAAACACAAAGGATCTGTTTTGATGTATTTGACCCCATATCTAATTATTGTCAATTAAAGTTTAAACATTATTGGTTTTATTGATCAGGCTGTTGATCAGTTTTTGAAATCTGACCTTACACTTTTCTGATTTCTCATAAGAAATACATTGCTGAAAAAAACCCTGTGCAGTTGTAAAACCCCACCATGTACTCACTTTTAAAATTTGTTCATGGTTTTAGCTTTCTAATCACAGTGGTTTTTCTAATGTTTTAAGTTAAAATAGAAAAATTATAAAATATGGCATATGATAGGCAGGATAATTTAAAATAATAATATGCATAACATTAATGGGAAAATTGAATATTCACTTTTATTAGGCCAAACATGTCTAATATTTATGGTATTTTAGTGCTGTATAGCACTGAAAAAGATGAAATATTTCATTTGCAAGCTATTAGGAGAGCTGTTTTTTTTTTTTACTGGAAACAACTGTACACCTTGAAAATCTTAACATGCTGAATACGTTGTCCAGGCAAAACCTCTAAGTATGGCAATAGATTGTTACTGCTACCTTATGTTGGTCTTGGTTTTTTTTCTTTTTCCATTAAGAGAAGTAGCACTTAAGATAGGAGAGCAAAACATTTAGATACTCAGCAATGTGTTAGACAAACTATTATGAGCAATTTGAGTCTTCCCTCCCTGCAGAAAAGGTTTAATGTTGTTTCTTGCAAAAAGATTATTTGGGAAATTATCTAGGTTAAGTTATCTAGCTTTTCTTCAGTGAACAAATAATGTTTCTGGTATTCCTTGAGCCAGTTATCTCAATTGTGATTAACATGTGGAGAAAACTCATAGTTCTTAGTTTCTTTATAGACAGTAAACTCTTACTGAGAACTTCAGGGGAGATATTGTATTCTTCCAGCAAATTTAAGTGGAATTAATTTCAGTGAGAAAAATGCACAATAAAGTTCTCTTTTCCAACACTCCCCATTTTCACCCAGGATGGAATACACATTGCAAGGTTTAATGTTGACCTTTATGGAACTCAAAATTATTTCCAAGGAATCTTCAGAAGGATGCTTTCATTTTTTTTCTAATTTTGCAAGAATGTCCATGGTATTTGCTGCAACATTAGGGGAATGATAAGTACAAAGTAAACCTTTCTATCAATGATGCCTTCACCTCTATAATTTTTGTTTTTATAACTACTTGCAGTTACTACGTGTAGTGTTATGCTGTGTATCTTATGCTGTAAGAACTACAGGCATTGCAAATGGTATCAATTTGCTTTTCCTTATAAAGAATTAATGTATCTTCTTATTAATGCAGCTTCTGATTGGCTTTGAATCTGGAACAGTGGTATTATGGGACCTGAAGTCAAAGAAGGCAGATTACAGATATACACATGATGAGGTAACATTTTTCATCTGCATTGCTTACTCTGAGAATATAATTCACTACTTTAACAGTGGCTTTTATTAATTTTTCATCTCCTGCTTCTCTCACCAGTGGATCAATAAGTAGGCCTCTTTGAAATTGCAAGTGCTGGAGATTTTATCCAAAAGAGCAGTATGGCTTGGATAATAAACTTCAGACCAAATAACTTCACCAAGTTTAAGTTCGTGAAATACTTAATGGTGCCATGGATTGGATTTCTTCACTAATTTTTTGTGGGTGAAGCTTTTAGATCATTTTTGTGAGCCATGTGGCTTTCACCTGGGTTAAGGGCTTAAGTTGAAGCAAGATAGTTTAGCAATTTCTGTAATTTGGAATCTCACACATTCTGAAAACTGAGAGAGGAAAGGGCAGGAGAAGAAACCACTAAATAGTCTAACTGCAGTGTTTCTCTGAACACCTTTTCTCAGTAGAATAAGATCAAGATCAGTTCTTTGTAATAAGACTGGGAAAGGTTTAAAAAACAGTGGTATTAAGTGGCATTCATTTCTTTAAAATTTGATTCTTGAGAGAATAGACTTTTTTGAGAGACTGAGATTAAAAGTCTTTTGGTATAATATGCAAGTTAATGTATTTAATTTAAAATAATGTAAAATTGGTCTCAATTACATTTTATTGATTGTGAAATAGCTGTGTCATTGTTCAGTACCAACTTTAGAGTTTTCTGGGGGGTTAAGGGCAGTAGGGCTGTTGGGTTTTTTTGGTGGTAGTTCTGGCTCAGTACTTGTACTTGTGTGTGTTCTACCAATCAAGAGTTTGCTTGTAGGGGGAATCTCTGAAGTAGTCTAAGCCTTAGATTATCAGAAATGTCCGTATAAACCCCAGAGGATGTTATGCAAAGAACAATTTTTCTCTCTTCCATTTTCACTGCATGAATCTAATTAATTGCCATTGTCATTTTTTTTCATAAACTTACTCATGTAGTCTTTTTCTAGTGTTAAACTCTTTCTATCTCTCTTATTCTTCATGTTCGTTTCTAACTTTTTAACCACTCTGTTTTGTCTTTGTTTTATGAAACAGAAACACAGCAGCAGAGTAGATAGGAAGATGTGGGCACACTGGATTTATCATATGGAAAAATTATCTTCAGACTTGTTTTCCTTTTGATGCTGCAAGCATAAAGCAGATGCTTCCTTGGAAAGACCCACTAAAAACTAGGGACTCATTCTTCAGGTGTTACTTGTCTAGTCAAAGTCCTGACATTTAGGCATCATTTTGCATTGACGTAGTTCGAGAGTAAAAATTTAAGACTTTCCGCAGTATTTCACTAAAATCCTGATTTCTGCGTTGAATGTGGTCAGCAGAATCTACCATCCTTAGCATGCTTGTTCTGATTTTCCAAGTTGCTTATGAATAAACTGAACAGTATAGATCCCTGAGGGTCTCTACCATTTAGCTTCATCCATGAACTTATCAATTAGTGCCAGCCTGTCTTTATTCCAGATTGCTTTACTTCCTTTACTGGGTTATTTATTTGTTCAAAAATATCTAGTCTGTTTAGTTTTAGCTTCCTTTGAGATACCTTGTTGAAGGACTGAAAACCTTGTAGACTGCTTAAGTGGTGTTTCCATGAGCCACATGCCTGTAACCATTCTTGGAAGTTTGTTTGACTATAACTACCTCTCAAAAGAGCATGTTGACTACGTCTATCTGGTGTATTATACTCGTCCATATATATATATATATAAACTCTGCTCTTAAAATTTTGTTGCAGTTTCTAGAAACTTACCTAAGGTAGATAACATGCTGCTTATTTTGGTTTTCTTTGGATTTTGTGCTCCATTTATTTAAAAATTGACTGCATACCTGTCTCAATATTTTTAGAACCAGTCCTGACTTGAGAGGCTGCAGAGAGCAGTGAATAATTCAGATGTTATATCTTTGATTTTCTTTAGGATGTATGAGTGAATGCATCTAGATGTTCAGTTTGGGTTTTTTGATTGCAGGAGGGGTAATGAAATACTTCAGGTCAGACACTTGGTAAAGAAGTGTGCTTATCATAACATAGGAATAGTTAGGAAGGGAAGAGAAAAAAATAATGATCTGGTGGTGTAATTTTTTAGTAGCGTAAGGTAGTGTAAGGTTTTCATTCTCAGAAGAGTGCACATACAGAAGACTCAGAGTGGATCAGATCAGCCATTTTGTTTCCTGCTCACAAACTGCGTGAAACTGAGCATTTCACAGAATCTTTCTAGCTAGTTGCTTGTTGACTTCCTAGTTTCCTGGCATTGTCAGAGAGCTTCTTTGATGCACTGACTGTGAGGGCTGTATTCCATCCATGAACATGTGTGCCGACCTAGCCTTAAGGGACAGGAAGCACCTCATGTCACAACATGCTTTGCCTCTTCTCTCACAGAGGGTAATGAATGTGACATTCTGCCCCATAGCAGGAGCAGGATTTTATGCCTCAGGATTTTTACCCTTGGTTCTCCACTTGTTCTTGATGAGAGCTCCTCTGAGTGTGGAGTTGACAACCAGTAAGAAGAGAACTACTTAGTCCAATCTTGTCACACTTGCCGTCTTAGTGGGTGGCTAGGCTTCCTCAGGATCATGAGCAGGGTGGCCAGGACATTGATATTACAAAGAATGTTTGCTAAGAAACCTTGCCATTAGACTGGTTTCCTCCTCTCTCATCACTTTGTAGTTTGTTATTCTTAAAGGATGTAACATGAAGGTCTGTGCAGTCTATCACCATCATTTGATACAACTTTCTTAACTCAAAACTTAGGATGTGTGCAGGGATACAAACGTCATCTTTTGTTCCTTAGCAGAGGAAGATCATAATGAGGGTCAGAATCCCTGTGTGTCCAGAGGTTTGTGGAAAGATACCAGTTATTTCCTGAGGGAAGAAGTTGAATCCAATTAGATGGTTTTGCAGCTTCCTGCTTGGTTTCATTTCAAATGGCCTGACCTTTAGGAGGCTTTCTTGAAGCAAATTCCCATGTTGTGGCGGAGCAGTCTCATTTGTTGCCTGAAAGCTGGGTTAATGGAACACTGTCCACACTTTCTTCCTGTCTGAACACATGTGCTTTCCCAGCACTCTGGTCTAATGGCTGCAGCACAAGAACACTAGGACACTCATCCCAAGGACAGGAGCAGTTGGGTAACATTAAGCATGGCTGGGGGATGCAGCTCTAGGTCATGACTGGGGTTAGTGCTGATTGTGGCATATTCTTCACTCCATAACATTCTAGTTCAGGGAGAATTCAGATGATTTAGTTATCATTTGTTCTTGATCTTTCTGTATCATGAATTAAATCCTGCATTTAGTGTGTATTTTTTATTAGAATAGGAATATTTTGAATATTTGGTATTAGCATAATGCACAAATGTAACATTCTTTTTCAGAGAATTTGGAGGAAATTATTTGTATGTAGTGAAACTGGAGCTGTGAATGAACTTTTGTTTAGAAAATTTCTTTGAAACCCTTTACTCAAAACATCCATTTTGTATTGGGCAGGCTCAATGAAAAAGTAAGACTAAATTCTTTTTGCACCATTCTTAAGCCTTTTTTATTCAGACATTGAGGATTTAAGGAAAGAAAGCTGTGCATTTGTTATGTGAAATGCAGTTTATATTGCTGTTGTTTCTCAACTTGTATGTTCATGAAAGAAATAAAATAAATTTCTCAACTATTTGTTTTTTCCTTATAAAAAAAAAACAAATCCCCCAACTATAACTTTTGAAAACTCAAGCTTGTTTTATAATCAAGTCCCTTCTTCAAGTAATATTTTGTTTGTTCTGATGTCTAGTAAGCTTTGATAGCATTAACTATAATGCATTATAGATGGCTATTTTTAGACTCAGTGTTCTGGTACATGGCTGAGTGTAACAGATTATTTTAGAGCATTAAAAACATGTCAAAGTAGTTTGTGGAATTAAGAGGACAGGGGAAAGAGAAACAACCCTGGTATGTGACTTGCCAGAAACCAAAGTGTGTCAATGTATTTCATTTCATCAAAACAATCTCCACGATGTATTGTCATTTAAGTGGCAGGAGCTACATTTTTTTTGTTTTCCTCCTTTTGCAGCATTTTTTTTCCCTTCCTTAGGTTGTTTACAAGAGAGTTAGCATAGCTACTCCCAAGTTTTAAAATACTTTCTTCATGTGTTTTGGTGAACCTGTAGAAAAGGAGTCAGTATCATCATCCATCTGAAAATGCTGTCCCTGTCCATGTAAATTAAAGGACTGTCATAATAAGACAGTGAAATCTGGACAGGACATGGTAAATAACTGGTCTGGTTTGCAGACTGACTAATTATGGACTTTGCCAGTCACACACACTATATTTCAAGCTCAATTAATGTCACAAGAGAGTAGAGGATCATGGCAAAATCCAAAGAATTACGAAAGGACTTATCAATGCCTCTGGTGCATTCCTCTGGGAAAGTATGCAGAAACATTTTCCCAAAGATTGTGTTATACTTGAAAAGTAAGCAGAGATACATATTCTTTAAAAAAGACAGTTGATTTAGAGGATCTTTTTCCCTGAGTTCTAGCAACTGCATTTGCAGTAGTCTAAATTTGATGTTAGAAAAATGGATTAAAAAAATCTTTTGAAAACAGGGTAAACTGCTTAAATCAATAACTTTTGTATTTACATCAATTAAATCCTCCATGTCCTGTCCTGGTTTTGTCTGGGATAGGTTTAATTTTCTTTCTAGTAGCTGCACAGTGCTGTGTGTTTGGATTCACTGTAGATAACTTTGATACCACATTGATGTTTTAGTTTTGCTGAGTAGTTCTTTAAATTGCAGTTATTAAATTGGTCTTACCTCAACCCATAAGTTGTACATTTTTTCTGATTTTCCTCCCCATCCTGCTGGTGAGTAAGCAGCTATGTGGTGCTTGGCTGCTGCCTGAGGTTAAACCATGACAGATCAGAAGAGTGGTCTCAAACTGTTCCAAAATCATATGCATGTAATCAGCTGCAGGGCTAAAATAAGCCTGTAGGAATTTAAAAGAATGGGATTATTTGTATCAGTAGTACATGAATTGAAATTAAATTCCCTTAATGGAAAAGTACTATCAAAACTTGAGTCTTTATTGACAAACTTTTCTCTTAAATTGTAAGGTTGTGATTAAGTTATTAATTTTTGTACCTCTTAAAAGAAGCAATAACTAATAGCGATTTTTAGGGATATTGACAAGCTATTGCAGAAGTAAAAATAAATTTCATAATATGTTTTTAAATATGCACTAATCACTTAAAAAGCTAGTCATCTACATAAGATATTTCTGTTGGAGACTTGCATATAAACACTTTTAATTTTGTTCCTCAGACTTTCAGTTTATTTGTGATTGCATTTCATAGTCCTATGTAAGTCTCTCGGTCAACTGCTGCAGTTGCTGCAAGAATGTTTCCTTCTTAAAATCAGGTATATTCACCTTCTTTGCAGGCAGTATTGCAGTAATTTTTCCACATGGGATAATCTTTCTGGAACAGATGGTGAATTGTGGCTGTTTGTGTACAGCCTGTCTCCACATAAAAACTCAGGGATAGTTTCTTCAATTTTTGATAAAGTTTTGGCATATGTAGGACAGCATGGTCAATTATGCTGTTATTTAGAAAAAGTAAGATTGAATTCTCCATCCCCCCAGAAAATATGTAGCTGTTTTAGAAGATTTGAAACAAACTTTCTTATTGTCCAGAACAAGTACCTTAAATTTGAATCAAAGTGAAGGGGACAGTAGGAATAATTCTAATTAAAGAATCTTTAGTTATAATTAATTTAATCTAAAGTCTTATTTGGACAGAGTTGGTTGCTTTGTTAATAGAGTTCTCTCTGTGTAAGTTCCTGTAAAGACTCCCTGTATTTGGTTCATGTTTGTAAATGGGAGGACTCAGAATGGTAGTGAGGGTCAGGACTTGGTTTACCTGGGCAGACAGCTCCACTAAAGGATACAAATGCCCTGTGCCTTAAATATAGCAACAATTCTGTTTGATACTTGGGTATGATATTGTTATAAAGGGTTACTTTCTGGCCCCATGTGACCAGAAAATATTTGAGAGACAGTTAAATCTGCACCAGCTGATATCTGCGTATTGCTGCATTATGGTACCAGAAAGACAACAGGACTTTTAATCATGATGAGAATTAAGTTTAAAATGGAGAGTTTTATTCTGCATCAGTAATTTTCGTGTAAAATATTGAAATAAAAATATATTACTCCTAGGAACCCTTTAGTTTTTTAGAAGATTTGCATGGATTTACAGTCTCAGTGGATTCTGCTTGATTTTTCTTTTTTATTATATCCTTCAAATTTCAGCACTAATATTAACCCTAGGAAAAATGTCAAAATGTTTTTGCTCTTGTGTATTGAGATGATTTTTCAGGTATAAGTTTTGTTTTGGTGATTGAGAGTGTTGCTAGTCAACAACTAGTGCTATCAGCCAGCTAGTACTACCTAAGATTACTGTATTTTTTCATTATAACTGTCTTGTTATAATGTAGATAGGCCAGCTCATTGTGTACCTCGAGAGAATGCTGGAGCTACTTACAGAGTTGGTTTTATTTTTTAGGGTTACAAAAATTTATGAATTATGTGATAGCAAAAGATACTGATTTATACAAAAGTTTATTGTACCCAGCCCACAGAATTTTTAGTTGGATTATTAAAAAAACCTGAAGTGTGTATTTTAGTTGTATTTTAAAAATATTTAGCTGCATTACTAAATATAACAAGAGGCTCTATAAAACCAGGCAGTAAATAACCATAAAGCCAAAAGGCTCATTGTTCTCTTTCAGAGTGTTTCATTTTTCATCCCTCCGCGTTCCTTGCAGACACTGAGAGCAGTCATCCTTCTTTGTGCTCAGTGTATCAGATCTTTTTATCTTAAGCATTAATGCTGTTTCAATTGTAATAGGTTGTTGCATTTCCCTCCTCTTGACATTTTTTTTTCAAGAAAAGGAAGAAGTGATCATTTCTCAGATCTATCCTTCCTTCCTTCCTTCTATAAAACTTGCCTTCTTCTTGGTTCTTAAGACCTGTTTCTACGTAAATGTAGATCAAACTGTTCCATTTACACTATGGGCTGCCTACTGTTGTCAGGGTTAGACTTCATATAGGAAATTATGTAAAATGTACTGATTATATTGTATTGCTAAGCATGCTGTAGACATTTATTTTCTCAGTGACAAAAGCTTTTTAAAATGCAGCCTTCTCTTTACTGAGTCTGCACTCTCAAACTTGTTGATCTCTTGCTTTATTTGGTATAATGTTGGTAAATAAAAACAAATTTTCAGTATTTATGCAAGATTTCTTTTAAAATTCCCTATTTTGCTAAATAAAACTTTATTTGGCAGACAGAATGAGCCAGGCTATTTCATGTTGACTCTAGCAGACATCATGTGAGGCATCTAGGTTTCTGAGCTACATGTATAGATGTGATATTGGTACACAGAATCTGTCTTCTAACAAAATCTATCGTAATTCAACAATATATAGGGAACAATATTAAATTTCACAAAGAAATTCTAAACTTAACCTGTAGTTTGCATATATCCAGATCTTCTATTAATTTAATTGGAGAATTATTACTGGAGACTCTAGGCTCATGTAGTTTAGCCATTTTCCTCTGTTAATTAAGCTCTGGATTCTTCCAGTCAGTTTGCTGGAAATTGTCTTGTCTCTCTGTATAACTTCATGAAATAGGAAGACGTGATCTGTGTACTATCAGTTTGAGCAAAGCCAGCTTGGATCTGTCAGGAGCTGTGCTCTTCACCCAGTAATTATTGCTTAAGTTTTCATTTCCAGTCACAATTCTCTACTGCTCACACTCCCAACTTTCCTCACAGAGGAAATCCCTAGGTACCTGAGGAGCTGCAGAGAGTCTAAGGCCTGCTTACAGACAGAATCACTACTGAGGGGATCCACTCAAAAGATGGCATTGTAAAGCCTGTCAGCTTTCACTTATTCAGCACCTGCTCTCCTAGTTTACCTCGAGCAATGCCCTTATCATAAAATCTACCTTTTCAGTAGTACCCAACTCCCATATTTCTTGCAGTTAATAGTTCCTTTTGCACCTCCTGGGTAGTAGAGAAATATTTTGAGGTTTCATTGCTGATATTTTCATGCTATAACTAAAATTCACTTGAACATCACCTAATGGTTTCGTAATGTCTCCATGTAGTAATAGAGATGCTAAAACCAGAAATGGCACCAATCTTTTCTTGCTAGTTAATATTTTTGCCTTATTTGTATTCTTTGCATCATTGTTTACTTTTCCCTTGCCTGAAGGCAGCAACTAGATTTTATTTATTTAGCTGTTTTCTGCAGATGTCATGTGCTGTGGTTTAACCGTTCCATTCCTAATTTTAGAAATATAGAGATGATTTTGTATTTATGGAAAGATTTAGTAGCAGATTCTTGTACTTTCTTGCACCTCAAAGCTGCCATTGCAACATTAGCTCATCAAAGCCAATACTTTACTTTCATCATCATGTGAAAAAGTCTTGTTACTTCAATTCTCATTTTATGGAACTTTTGAGCCGATGTTTGCCTCTTGTGCACATCCACACAGACATTTCAAAATGACATGTACTTGAACTTAATAATTTCATCCCATATTTTTGTATGTACAGTATGTTTTTCCCAGTAGTACAAAACTTTGGTTAGCAAAGCTTAAATAAGTGCTTGCAGTTACTCTCTTTATGCTACCCTTCATGGAAAAATACTTCAATACTATGCTGAGGAGGATGGGCTCCACCCTCCCACCACCACCCCCTAAACATGGCAGTGCAATGAAGACAGCGTTTTTGATGGATAAAATGTGTCTGAAAGTACTATTTACAGGCAGAAAACTTGCTGTGGGTAAATGAGGACATCATAAGATAGGTATTATTTAATTAGTAATTTGTCTAATTGGCTTGCACTGTTTAATGTCATTGAGGAAGGTATAAGGATAAAGTGATAATAAGATACACAACCCACACTGTTCTGTTTTCTCTTGCATAGGCTATCCACTCTGTGGCTTGGCATCATGAAGGAAAACAATTTATTTGTAGTCACTCAGATGGTACCTTGACCATATGGAATGTAAAATCTCCTACCAAACCATTCCAAACAATCACTCCACACGGTAAGATGCAAATGGATACCCACGGCACTTGACAGCTCTTAAAACAGAGAAGTGTTTTTTAATAGAAGTGTGGTTTGCAAAAAACAGGTATTAAAATTGCACTTGTAATGCAAGTAAAAAAATTTCTCTGTCATACCAGATTCTCATAGATTTCACTTTAAAAAAATCTTTATGAAATAAGAATCCAAGTCAATGCAACTTTCTCTAAATCTCAAAACTTTAACCTTGCCTTTTACACAATGGCACTGACCACAAAGTTAACTATTGCATATTTTGCAAAGCTTGCTCTTTGCTTGACATTACAATCCCATATGTTGTTTAAAATACATATAAGCAAGCATCTGTTTTATGTATAAATGTGTAGATTACCACATAAATTCTCAGAAAGGTTTGTAACAGAATAAAATGAGCATCTGGTAAGATGTTTCCATTTCTGAGAAGTCTTGCATTAATGTTAATCTAGGAAATTAACATTACATGTTGTTCTTCTGTGAAATATGCTGCTGCTCTTCAAAGAAGTTCTGCACAAATGCCACTTACATGATGTGCATGTCTCTGTCATGTCATAGCAACTTATTTACTTTAGATTACTTAAGTGTGAATGTGTCAGTGAGGATAATTGCACAGTTGAGGAAGTGCAGGCTTTTTGTGCTCAATTGAAGTCTTAGCCCTGAAAGATAATACTCAGGATAAACCTCACTTTACTTGTCAGCTGACCAATTTTAATTGCAAAATGGTAGACTCAACATAAACTTTGAATCTCCTAGTGCTACTTGAAACAATACTTTAGGGGAGGATTTTATGTTTGAAAACAAATATTGTACAGCACTCAGGTTTAACATTGTTTTTTTCCTAAACATTCTATCTTGATGTATCGAGAGCTTTAACAAATTTTTGATTGTGTTATTCCAAGGCATACTGTATAGCTGTCAAAATTGTTGGATGTATGTTTGCATGAACATTGTACTTCTCAGGCTGCACAGTGAATTTCACTACTTGCCATAATGTTATGGAACTGTAAGATTAACACAGGAAAATCATTTACTTTAGGAAAGCAGCTGAAGGATGGAAAGAAGCCAGAACCCTGCAAACCTATCCTTAAGGTGGAATATAAAACAACTAGAGCTGGGTAAGACTTGGATGCAAAATGAAATATGTGAGAGTGAAACACTCTGGGAATGGACTTTGCTTCCCAGTTGTTGGGCCACATATTCTGATGATACAGCTTTGGTTTAGTTTTGATAAATCAGATAGTGATGAATAAACTACAAAAACCTGTATGAATGGATTACTGTATACAAACCAAGGATGCTGCTAATGCATTATCTACATGCTTCTTTCATGCTACTAAAACTTGTGTGTATTTTTGCTCAATTTTTTGGGAGTTCTAAAGAAAAAAAAGCTGATAAAGTACAGAAGACCCCAAAATACAGACATGATAAATTGAACTTTGACAAATAGTAGCCCGAGTCAAATATTCTAAATTTTGACTACATGTTCCTCCCCCTAAAATGTCATTAACAGAATTTTTTCTAGTAGAGTGCATTAATTATGCAGTGAAATGTGACTAATTATGCACATTGAGAATGTAACAAAGCAGTAATTGCAATAAGAGGTTCAGATGGAATTACAGTTTCTAGAGTAGCATGTTTTGTTACCAAGACTGCAATTAGGACTGATGGATTTCATGAACTGTGTGGAATTTCTTTGATTTGTGGTTGTAAAGTGCTCTAAAGTGTTTGAGTAATAAGTGCAATATAAAGATAAAATGTTCATGGAAATCTGTTCAGCTATTTGCAAAAGCTGATTTTGTCTTCATTTTTTTTTTGGTTTTTTTTTTTTTCTTTTATTTTTGGGGGGTTTGTGTACCATTTTCATTTGCTTTCCAGGCATTCAAATCTGTAGAAGATAGTTACTTAAATGATGCAATATAGTACATATACTCATAATATCACTGGCTTTAGGTATTTTTATTTTTTTGCTAAAAGTGAGGTAAATGGAAATTTAAAACTGGCTAGCTCCCATATTTATAAAAATCTATCATCAGCTGGAAAGCTATGTTTTACTAGCAGAAGTCTACATCTGTCTGCATAATCCTTTCTCAACTGAAATATCAAAAGCTGATCTAAAGAGAGATAATCAAAAAATCTCAGCTTCAGCAAGTTACAATTTCTGCAATCAAAAGCCTTCTTTTATGAATAGTCATTCTGAAGGAGAAGATTAGTTTGGAGCTTGTTCTTTGACATTATAGTATTACAATGTGAAAACTATTTGACTTCTCACACGGTTTAAAGAGGAGCTTATTCTAGTATAATCTCTAACAATTCATGGGGGTTTGGAGAGGCTACTTTTTCCTAGTGTTGGGCTTTTTTTTTTTTCGTTATACTTCTCATTTTCTGGTGTTTATCCAAACAGAATATTTTGATACATGTCAGTTTACTACTCCCTAATGTTTTCTATCTTCCTAATACTGTTAAATCTATAATTATTGATATTCTTCCTGAACTTTAATTAAGAGGGGGGAAAAAACCCACAGCAAACAAAACCCCACCAATTTACACTGTGGTGGTGAAGCAGTGCACTGAAAATCTCCATTCATTTTCTGCTACATTTTCAGTTTCAATTTCCTTCAATTTTCAGTTTTGCTTGTAATCTCATAAGAATTTTAAGGCAAGACAACTACATTTCAATACCTGAAGTTTTGATAGATTTTCTATTTACCATTTGGAGTTGGTTAATTGTGATTAAGACAAGATTTAAACGTTTATCTAAAGTGCTGTCATTTCTTGTTCATGGTTTAATTTCTGTAGCATTTCTGGGCAGGACAAAATTTTTCAGGCTACTGAAACAATGTAATAAATACATAAAATATTTTTTATATCTTTTTTCTATAGCAGTTTACTATAAGTGTTCTTCAAAAACAAAATAAAAATAACAAACCAAAGCAAAGCAAAAAAGCTTGTATTTAAGAGATACTATTTAATACATATATATTTCAAGTCTTTATTATGAAAATATGTTCACTATTTCCACACTCTATTTTGAGCATCTCTCTACCACCCTATTTTTGTTTCTCCCTTATCTATCTGGAGTGCTCAAAGATCTGGGTTTGTTTCAGTATCTCCTCCTGTGGAAAACATTGCATTGATCTGATCTAAAGTGTTTTCTTCTTTACTTTTCTTTTCTAATTCTAATAAACTGTTTTTGGAGAAAAGGAGTTCAGAACCACCGAAAAGGAAGGAACATAACTGATGGCAACCTGCATTAAGGGCTACTGACACTATTTTTTTATTGTTGAAGTTCTTATTCATTCCTTCTCACTTCTTTTTTTTTTCTGCATCATGTTTTCCATATTGTAAAACTGGAGTCAGGACAACAGAAGGACATGAGGTTTTTTCTGGTTTTTATGAGCTAGAAATTTCTTTATTTATTTATTTTCCAGCTTTGTGGGGTTTTCTGTTGTTTTTTGTTTGGTTGTTTTGGTTTTTAAGTCTACTGCAAATAGTGCAAAAAGTGAAATGTCCAGTGCCATAGTAATTTGCCCTACAACAAAATTATGTCTGTAGCTTTATTACTGGGAGAATATATATGGAAAGATTACTACTGATGAATAAGGGATGAAAAAGGTACACTCTTGGTACATTCCTTGTGCAAACTGTCATAATTTTGCAATCCTGGGCATAATGTCACTGTACGACAGACATTTTTGCATCTAAAATATTCCATCCGTTTTTGAAGCACTGAATTTCTAAGGTAACTTACCTTCTGAGCTTTCTGAAATGGTTCCTACATTGCCTTTTATGCACACTTTTTCTGTGTAGAGTGAATCTAGAGAAGCTCTTAAGCTTCCTGATGTCACTGCCTCCCCCTCCAGTTTCATTCCTTCCTAATGCCACTTTCCACCCCTGCAGACTCAGTACCTTACAGTATTTACTCTAGTTGGTATTAGCATTTTGATAGAATTGCCCTTGTCTAATAGAAATTAGAGCTCAAAAGTGTGCATGTAAGACTTAATCCAGAAGAGTTTTTGTCTTGGTAGCTGCTGCAGCCGTCGTTGACCCACATGAGCAGTGCCTCTTTGCAAGGTGGTTGTGTGGAATTGGGACCCTGAGATTACATTGATGATGGTGTCTCCCATTAAATGAAAGGTTTTGATCTATTGATATAGTTTGAATAGTACAGTTTTCTTGTGTGAGCTTTTTGGTTTAAAACCACACTTACCAAAATGAATTTGTAGTTTTATCTTCAATACTACTTCAGAACTTCTTGTATTAAGGCAAACTAACTCTTGAAGTCTTTTCCGTCTTTATACTAAGATTAACTGCTTGACATATTTCCTCATGGCTTGAAAAGTAAGCCAGATGGTACTAATGACCTGATTTCTCTATATACTTTTCTCTCACACATCTGGATTGTCAGAAGCTGGCTCACATTTGACAGTTTACTTCTAAAATTGAGCAGAAACATCCTCCTGGGTTGTGACCCACTCAACTCTCAATTGTATGATGTTTTCATACACTGCAAGACCTAATCCTGTGTTTCCTGAAATTTTTTTCGATGACCCATTGCCCCCTTTTATAGTGAATTTCTTACCATTTTCTCCAAGTGATTTAACATATTTAACTGACGAGGAAATTCTCGTAAGGAGATTACTTGCAAACCTGCTGAAGCAGAATTGTTTCAGAGAATCTCTGTATGAGCAGCTGCTAAAATACTACACAGCAATTCTCTAAGATCTGAGTCCTGTTTTTTGTTATGGTCTTTCACTGTTTCAGGTAGGTAAAATGGAATTGCCAAAATTGAACTGGTCTGATCTGTTATGTAAAATACAAATATTTTCAATTTTTCTTTTAAATTATGTATTTCTAATAACATTGATGTGCACTAACCTTTTAATGTGTATCACAGCTGAAGGAAAACACTTCAGTTAGAAAATGCACAGTCTGTGTTCATGGTAAATCCATGATTTCATGTAAATATTAAAAAAATTAATGCACAGACTTATAGTGGTCTTTCTGACAGACTCAAGTTAGCTTTAATCTTTGATTCATTTATGAAAAATACATGTGACAGATCATAGTACTCTATTCTTAGCTCTTCCTTGTTTCTAAAGGATTCAGTCTCCAGCAAGCCTGCCCAAAGCAGTTTGATTACCCTGAGAAACAAAACCAGGAGAAGCCAACATACAGTTGTCACTGTGATGTATGAAGATTAAAAACTGAAATTTGTTACTTTGCTACTGTCAGTTGTTCTTGGTGAATCTGCAAGTCTTATAATTACTACAAATTGTCCTGGCAATGTAATTGTTAAAAAAAACATGATTATTTGAACGGACAAAAGATACTGCAATAAATCCTTCCAACACAATGAGACCACACCACTATTTTTCTCTTCACTGACATCCTGAAAAATATCAGACTTAATTCAAGTCTGTAACTTTCTTGAAATTACTTCATGGATCTGACCCTAAAAGACTGTGTGAAGTTTCAATATGAAGAGCTGAGATTAAATGAAGACTGAGAGAAAACTTAATCCTTTTCTAGAAATACACTCTGGGCTACTGTTGGAGACAGGATATTGAACTTGATGGACTCATGGTCTGATTTATGGCCATTCCTTTGAAAAAAGTCTTCAATCAGAGGTCTTTCTGGAAGATCAAGCAGATTGTGAAATAATTGTAGAAGCTGGGAGCTTATCTCAGTCTGCTTTGCCTTCCATGCTATAAACACAGAGAACATTTCAGCCAAGTCTGGAACTCATGAATTGCAGCATATGCATAAACTACACCCTTAATAGACAGTTTTCAAGAAGAAAGATGTATCTAGTCTCACATTTGTGTTTCAAATGCCAGCTAGTGAAAGCCATTTAGATAGTATGGAATAGATGGTATTATAGGAAAGGATTTAAAAAAAAAAAAACTTCTTCAGCCTCTTTTTTTACAATATATCAGGATGGGATTTCTTTCCATAGAAGTTTTCTCCAGATACTGACACACTAGCTGCTCCCAAGAAAGATGCAAATGAAGGGTAGTTTTTTTACCTAAAGTTAGTGTAAAAGCAGATCAGAGGCAACTGATTGATATGTAAAGTGCCTATTTTTCCTTCAGAAATATCATGTGAAATTTGAGGCAATAGTCAGTAATGAGTAACATTTATTTCTTGAGCTGTGTACTTATAAACAGTCAGTCTACTCCTTAAAAAGGATTATGTCCTATTTCAAACATAAGCAGTATTAAAATGAATGACTATTGATAATCAGGAAAAAAGAAAATACCTGGTAAAACAAACATATTTACTTCATCGTGTTTTTCAATAAAGGAGATGGTAAACTGTACAGTATGTCCGTATTGGAAATATATGAATGCATTTAAAAGTATGTTTCTGCAAAGGCTTTTTAAAAAAAAAATTCAAGGGAAGCCTCTAATCTCTTCTCAACACTAGAAGAAATATCTTTGCCTTGCTCTACTCAGCTGTTTGATTTTGCAGTAGGAGTAATGTATGAAAAAGTAATTTCTTGAATTTTGTGCATGGTGGTAGGGGGGGAAATGGATAAAAAGTTGAGTAAATGTATGATGCTACTTAAAAGATGATATGTCTTTGAAGCTTATCAAGCAGTTGGTTGCATTTCCAAGGCTGTACAGCAAGTAAATGGGACTATTCCTTCCTGATTCTGCTGGGCTGTTTTATGTTATGGATAAATGGGACTGTTGGCAAATCTGAATTTGCAGTTCAGTAGAAAAGAAACAACTCTAAAATTGTACAAAACTAAAAAAAAAATACAAGTCTCATCTTGCCAAGCAGTGACAAAGACTGGATGAATAAGCAATATTGAACAAAATGTCTGGAGATGTCTGACTTAAACAAGAGTTAGAACAAGATTTGAATTACATACTCAAGCTGTATATTTCATGGGGAGCTGGTTTGCATTATTTTTACTCTATATCTCTGTTTAATGATATCTCATTGAACTTTATTATAAAGTTGCGAAACCTGCCCAGTCTTTTTTAGCATGTTATCCTGACTTGATCCTAAATGCCTCTGCTTTATTCCAGGGAGCCATTCATCATTCTCTCAGGAGGCTTGTCGTATGACACTGTAGGAAGAAGACCCTGTTTAACAGTCATGCATGGGAAAAGCACTGCTGTGCTAGAAATGGATTATTCTATTGTTGATTTTCTAACCCTGTGTGAAACACCATATCCTAATGGTAGGCTCTGTAAAGATTTTTCTCAGTACCTTGACTTCTTATCTCTGCAGTTTTATCCCGTCAGAATATTCTTTGCTATTGTCTTTCTGTTTTATCTCTGGGGATCAGACTTCAGCAGCAACATCTGTTATCCCTATTGTCTGAAGTGTGGTTTACTTGCCAAAACATCATAATAGAATAGTTTATTATAAAGCCCATTTTGCTTCTAGAAAAAAGCCAATTACTCATAGCATGTTTTTTCTTTATAATCCCAAAAGCATGTGCAGACAAAAAGCATTACAACTTTAAGCTGTAGTTACTGCAGCAGATATGTTCATCTGTGTGTATTTGAGCACATAAGACCTTTCCAGTCAGTGCTAAACCGTGAGGAGCATTTCTGTATTATTTTTAACTTTTCATGGCTGTATTCATTCCAATACTTACATGGATTTCATCACTAACCTGTAATCTGTCTTCTGCAGCAGGGGTTTTCTCTAACATAGTTTAGGTAGTTATTGCACATGAATAATATTATATTGCTGGTGATTCCAATGGTTTTAGCTGTCAATTTCCATCAGAGTATAAAAAACTGTGTAGCTTGGAATTTGAGGTCTGCCTGAAAGATGGTGAAATAAACCTCAGAAACTTTTTCAGATTTATTATTTTACTATCAAGTCAGCTGTCTTTTGATCCATTTTGTACGCAATTAGAACTTAAACTCCACTGAGTATGAGGAAAAGCAGTTTAGGGGTGGGAGGATGTTATTATTCAGAAATTGGCTCTTTCTTTTATACAACCTGCTTATACAAGTTACTCCACATGTTCCTTTTTCAGTTATTTGAGCTGTTGAGAATATTGAATGAAAGGAAGAATATGACTTTTGCAAATTTAACTTGGAATATTCAGGAGTTTGAATGTGTAAAATATCTTCAAAAACTATACTGATTGAAGTGGCTTTCTAATCTTAAATGCCAGAGTGCAAGGACTGATTACATTCTTAAAGCTGTACATGCATGATCTCCATTTACCAATAGGTGACGTTTTGTTGTTGTTTCCAGACTTTCAGGAACCATATGCTGTAGTTGTTCTCCTAGAAAAGGACTTAGTATTGATTGACCTTGCACAAAATGGGTAAGAATCATCTTATATATAAAACTGGAATAGTAGTGTTCTAGAAGTACTCCAAAAACTGTACAAACTTTAGGTTCCATCTAGAGTACTATCCTGTCTTCATAGAGTACTAGAGGAGCAGTAAAGTTGTGTTCATAGTCTAATTTGATACACATTTCTTCTTCTCTGTGCAAAAAGGATGTCAGCTTAGTCGTCAGTATTTAACATGTGTTCTGCACTTCAAAAAAAAAATTCCTAGATTAACAGTTATCCTCTTTCTTCCATTAAAGGTATCCTATATTTGAGAATCCCTATCCTTTGACTATACATGAATCTCCGGTTACTTGCTGTGAATATTTTGCTGATTGTCCCGTGGATCTAATACCTGCACTCTATTCTGTTGGTGCTCGACAGAAGCGTCAAGGTTACAGTAAGAAGGTACAACATCTACTACACACGTTTGTATTTTAAAATACTAGAACAGAAGCTCTAAATAACATGAGTGGCCATACTAAGACCAAAGCTTCACCTGACTCATCCTGCCTTTGACAGTGGCTAGTAGCAAATGTCTGGGGAGGATATAATGTGTGTCAAGCCTCTTCCTGATGTGCTTCCATAAATTGCCATATGACTGGAAGCTAAAGGAATTCCTGGAACAAGGGTAGTGTTTATAGCCCTCATTCATTCTTGCTTTTTTTTTTTTCCTCTGCAGCGTCTATGTCTAATTACTTAAAACCGTGTAAAATACTGGATTCTGCAGTATCTTAAGTAATTTGCCTTAACTTTGCACTGTATAATATTTTCTTCCTCAGTGTATTTGTTAATCTTCCAGGAATGGCCTATCAGTGGAGGCAACTGGGGTTTGATCACTCAGAGCTATCCAGAGATAATTATTACAGGGTAAGTGATACTCTAGTCTAGTAATAACATTCTTAGCTGATGAAGTATATGTGAGAATCTTTTCTCTTTTAAAACATTGTTTTGTGTGAATGGTTTAAGTGGTTCATGAAATTATGTTCACCAGACAAGTCCTCGTCATAATTTCCTTGAGGTGTTACCGAGAAAGTAAAGCAGAATGTGGAAGGGAAGGTAGAAACAAAATGATAGCAGGTGTTTTACAGGTATTATTATTATGATGTGGTATTCTGATTGCCTGTGCTTGTTATAAAAGTATCTTGGATCAAAATTACCTTTTATTCTTTAATTTTTGCAAAATGGCTGAGTATTGTTTTAGAGCATGGTAAGTCCATTAAGTACTTCTAGAGTCCAGGTCTCAAAGGGAAGCCAATTACTTATTTCAAAAAAGACAACCAAATACTTAAATCTGATCATTTTGAGACCAGTATTTCTAATACTACTGTAAGGAACATAAGTAAAATTTAATTTATAACTGAGCAGTGCGTCACTGAAAGTGAGAGCACTACTAAAGTGTTTTTAGAGCAGCCCATTAGCCCTAATCAGGATTACTGTCACTTTATACTACACATTGCAGAGACTTTGAGACAGTCCTGAAAAAATATAGTCATCTGATTCTCAAAATCAAGGCTAAATAAACAAGTTAGGTGACTCATTAACAGTGGGATACTGTATATTTAGGCATCTTCCTTACAAGTGTTGCTCCTAGTATAGGGCATCTTTTAAGAAACAGTGCATGGCAAGGTATGCCTCAGTATTTAGAATGGTAAATTAATATAATACAGTGAGATCATCAGGGAGTTAGCCTCCAAATGTTTTATTAGTCTCTTCTGTCCAAAGTAATCGGAGCACATGTTGGTAAAATATTGGCTTTTAATACACGGTGAATATAAAGTCACTAAGAAGACTAATAAAAATAGAATGCTAACTGTATACGTCCCCATGAGTAACAGAGGTCTAGCACTCCAACTAATCATTTCATGCTCTCATTAATTTTTTAATATTTCATAGGCATGCTGATGGATCAATCAAGTTTTGGGATGCATCAGCAAGTGAGTATTTTCAGTAGGGATTTTTCCTGTGCAGTTTTAGATTTATCATCTTCAGTTAAAGGGTCAATTACGTTTGTTGGTCTACACAGCTCACAGTAAAAAATGCAGCAAGAATTCAAAGTAGAAATGATTGCACTAAGTTAGATGTTTGAATTGGTCTAGTTCTGACTAACCTTACTCGTGGTACTTAAAAGCTGTTTAAAGCAATCTTGGAATCGTCATCACTTGTCTTCGAAAACTCACAGAAAACTGGTGAGATTCCAAAAGGCTAAGGCGTGTGTGGTCGTAGGAGGGAACAGATGTAATGTATATGTTTAAAAACTGGGAGGAGGACTATTTGGAGTGTTACAGATCTTTAATTTCGGTTTGGAGTGGGAGTGGAACCTGGGAGAGAGGAGGGGGGAAGCCAAACCTGATTGACTGTGTGTTTAAAAATTCTATTCAGCATAGATCTGTCAAAAGGATACTGTTAAAGACACTTTGTTTCTTTCTAAAACAGATGAATAAACCTGTTAAGGGAGAAATTGCAAGCATCCTCTATAATGATTTAAAAACTTTTGAGTGTTTCTAATTGGACAGTCTCACAGATGAGCTAGGGAAATGTGATTCAGGTAGAACCACTGAAATATGGAAGAGGAGAAAGGATGCTATAATTTAATTTATCCTGATGTTGCTATTAGTATTTATAGCAGTGATTTGGGCCATTGACTAGAGAATATGCTTGTGAAGTTTGAAATGAGCATGAAGACAGTTGAAAGAAAATATAACACAGAATTAGAATTACACTTGAGAAGGAGACTATTCAAGGATTAACTGTATCAAAGGCAACTTACTTGAATACAGTATCATTTATGTACACTCAGAACTTAGTTTCTGGGGAAAAAATGAATGTCTCATGAATTGCAGTCTGTGTTGCACAAAAAAAATAACCACTGGGATAAATAAGTGGGAATGTTGGTAAAACCAACATGGAGTAACTCTCACTATTTAAAACTGTGGAAAGGCCTCACTAGAACAGTTCTAGGAAATCTGTTATCAGCAAAAATGTGGACTGGTCAGAGGGCAGCAATTTTGAATAATCAGATAAAATAAAATGTAAATTGGAGGAACTGGGGCTGTTAAGTATGAGAGCACAGGTGAAAGGCCATGGATTTGAAATATTGTGAAAAGAAAGAAAAGAAGCTTTGCTTTCTCTGTCATAGATAGGATTACATTGTGGGTGTGGCATATGTAACATGTTATTGTTACACAGAGATCCCTAAGTATAGTAAAGCTCTGAGAAGCTGTGAGGGCTTGGTTTATAACTGTAATTTATTATATATCTCTCAGGGTATGTGTTGGGCTATTTTTTATACTAACTAATCCTGTATTGGTCAAGTGCTGTACCACATAGGCAGAGGCAACATGGATATTCACTGCTTCGACTCTGCCCTCTTTTGCTGAATGGAATAGCTTTATCTATGAAGACAAGTTGATAAATTGAAAAAAAACAAAATTAACAGAAAATGTCTGTTCAGATCAAAACTAATTTTTCTGTTTCGTTTTGTTCCTAGTAACGCTGCAAGTACTCTATAAGCTAAAAACAGCCAAAGTATTTGAAAAATCACGGAATAAAGATGACAGGCCAAACACGGATATAGTAGATGAAGATCCATATGCTATTCAGATCATCTCGTGGTGTCCAGAAAGCAGAATGCTGTGCATAGCTGGAGTTTCTGCACATGTCATTATTTACAGGTTCAGCAAGCAGGAAGTGACCACAGAAGTCATTCCGGTAAATAGTTATGACCATTGTTTAACTTCATAGGATTTAGCTATCATAAGACTGTTCTAGAAATTTGCTACTTTGTTTTCTTTAATTATGTTAGTGAAGTGGACAAAAATAATTGACTCAAAGAGATGGGGTTTTTTTGAGAAAAATAGCTAATTATGAAATTGAGCAAAAGTAAATATTGCACACCAACATACTGATTTTCAGTGACTTTTTTTGAGGTTTTGAAGCCACTAATGATTCTTTGGTCTATCAAAACAAATAGTGGTTCAAAACTTGGCTGTATCAAAGGTAAAATTATAACATGAGTGAATGAGGTGTGGAGTTGAAGCATTCCAAAACTTTTAGGGAGTTGGTCACTTGAGTCCTCATAATTACCATCTGTCCTGTGCCAAACATGCTCTGAAATCTGTTAAGGACTTTGCTGTGTCACTGTTTTATTTCTGTGTAAGATGCAATGATTCTATTACAAGAGTTTGAGAAGTTTTTTTGTTGAACCAGACACATGCATGCAAATTTATGTATTTGAATGGAGGAACCAAAAGCTAACTTGAAGCCATTTAATTATAAAATGTTGCATGTTCTAAGTGAAATTTTAATTGTAATGTAGTTGCTTTTTTTTCTCTTACCTCCTTCCTTCAGCCCACATACCCATCCCCTCCCTGTTCTTCTCCTTTAGGAGAAGTCTTAGTTTAAGGACCTGAGGTGTGGGTTTTTTCCTTCTGGTGTTTATTTATGTACAAGTATATTCCCTTCTGAGGGAATGGTTTTTTCTAACCAATTTTTATGAATCAGCCCCTATCAAGCTAGTCTTCAGTACTCTTCAATGTTTTAAAAAATACTATAGGGTATGTTGTTTCAGTCCATGAGTTAAGTTCCATTTTGCAGATGATAATAAAATAGTGGAAGCCTTTCTTTACCCTGCAGTGCAGTTAATTCTAATATTGACATAGATCCTGGAGTCATGATAAACCTAAAGTTCTTTAAAATATATGATCTAGTTCAACACAACATCAAACATTGAACTAAGTCCCATGTGTACAATGTTGCATCAGTAAAAGTGTAGCTGTCTATGTGGCTTTAGCTCTGTTTTACTATTTCTGAGTTACATAAACCAAGTCATCTTCCCAACTGACAATGTATGTCAGCAGAATGATAATTAAATGGGTGCAGTATTTAATTTCTTTCAGTATTAAGAAGCAAACTTTAAAAAACTGGGAAATATGTCAGACTTTCAAGTTCTAGCAATTTTCATCTATTCAGTCTGTAATAGTATGACTCTGTATTTCTGAAAACTACATGCGTGTTTAGGTTTCACTGTTTATTAAACTACTGTTATCTTCTAAAAGATGGAAAAGTCCTGGATGTCGCTTCTATCACTACTATCTTCAGTTGCACTTCAGTTATTTTATGTCCATTTGTTTGAAAGACAGACTTTACTGATCATTTTTTCACTTTGATTAACAGATGCTGGAAGTACGTCTCCTATATGAAATAAATGATATTGAAACTCCAGATGGTGAGCAGGTGCCACCTGTACCAACTCCAGGCACAGGTTCCAATCCTCAATCCATTGTTCCCCAGTCTCATCCATCTACTAGTAGCAGTTCATCTGATGGACTTCGTGATAATGTGCCATGTTTAAAGTAAGTATATTCTGTTATACTTTCATTGAGTATGAAACTTTGCAAGAATATGTGATTAGAATATATGTACTTCAATATCATTACAGATATGTCATTGCTGGTGGAAATGTTTTATTTTTTAGAGCAAAGTTTTCGAAGTATCTGTATATGCACTTTCTTTTCTGAAATTTAAGGTCCCAATCTGGATTTTAATTCTTTAAGTGTATCTATCCAGAAAATAACTAATTCTGATAGGGTTGCTTTATCTGGGTGAGAGTTTTCAAATTGTATTGATTGTACTGAGTTGTAGATGTGTATTCCTGAAGAAAACTCATCTGAGTAGAAAAATTGGAAAATTCTGAACTTACATGAAGTATTGGCAAACCAAATTATCCATAAGTGAGAATGAATGGGTAAAATAAGAGGAATTTGGGAAATGGGAGCTTGTTCTATGTAACTTTTTTCACGTTAAAAAATGAAAGATCTAATCCTTTCTGCTGGACAAGCATAAGTTGGTTTGTCTGCATGCAAGCTAAATGCTTCCAGGAGCTTCAATTCCTCCAGTGCCAGGTTCACTGCATACAACTGACCTACCATTACAATAATTTACTTGTTTTCATTTTAGTTTTGCCTTATCATCAGCTTTTTATTTGCATTTGTCTCAATACATTGTGCTTCTGTTTCCCTTTCCATTGTGTGTATTCCACATACACCTCTCATCCCCTCCCATTCTGTAAATCAGAATTCTTTTGGGAACTCTGAAAAAAATGGCTAGCACCTTCTTTTTAGACACTGACTGAGCACCTGTATCTATTTAAGGAAATACATCATAATAGCACTATTATGCCTTGTTCTGAAGTTGGGGGAAAGGAAGTATGTACGATCATTGTTAAATTAATTACCTATTAGATAGTGAATCAAAAGAAGTGATTTCCCAGTTTCAATATAGATTTTTCTTCTGATTGCTTTTATTTGTTTTTGTCATAGTTTTTACATTTTCCAACTTTTTAAAGTCCAGTGTGGTAGAATTTAATGAACTTTGATCCCATAAGGAAAAACTGGAGACAATGGAGAGGCCATGTTTTGTTTACTTTGCAGAGTTAAAAATTCTCCTCTCAAGCAGTCTCCAGGCTACCAAATTGAGCTCGTTATCCAGCTAGTGTGGGTGAGTGGAGAACCTCCTCAACAGATAACCAGCTTAGCAGTCAACTCAGCATATGGCCTGTAAGTATATTCTACAGAGTTTTTTCATTATTCTGTAAAGGTGTTTAAAACTAGCCATTAAAATTAAGTCTCCATGTGTGTTCATATGAGCTGCACAGCAACACAGAGGTAATGAGTTTCTTGTGCTTATGAGGTAATCCCTTTTGGGTCATGGCAGATACTAATGATACTACCAACAGGAGCAAATCAGCGTCACTACTCCTCATCTGGCACTGTGCAGCCAAAAGTAAGTGTCATTTAAGGCTCTGTCAGATCAGTTGGCAAGTACAATGACAGTGCTCTGTTTTACTAAGTGCCATGTTTCTACATGAGAACAATTAAACTATACTGCACTCTAAAATAGTAACTTATAAATATGTGCAATCTAGGAAAATTCATAAAAATTAGGAAGTATTAAGTGGGGAACTGCAAAAAATATTTAAATGAAACATTACCAACATTTAATTAGCATTGTCTTTCCTTTCACTTCTCTTTTTCCAGAGTAGTTTTTGGAAACTGTAATGGTATTGCCATGGTTGACTACCTCCAGAAGACAGTGCTCTTGAACCTAGGCACTATAGAACTGTATGGCTCCAATGATCCATATCGCAGGGAGCCGCGATCTCCCCGAAAAACTCGGCAGCCATCTGGAGGTGAGTAACCCAAAACACATTTTGAACTTGGAAGAAAGGCACCACTGGCCATCTAGTGTTAATCTATATTCTTTGAATACAAACATACTTATCTTCACTGTGGTTTCATCCTTTCTTCTTGATCTGTCCCTAATGTCACTACTGCAGGTTTGTTAATTCATCTTTCCTAAAAATTGTTACTTAGTGGAATCTACTGATGTTTCATATCATTACTTATTTTTCAGTGTAATGTATGTTTTAAGAAAATGCAAACTGGAATATATTATGTGTTAATAGATATCAGTATAAATTTACAATGGTTTTATGCAGTTTACAAGAATTTAACTTAACAGGACATGAAGAAGTATCCTGATATTTCTGATAAAGCTAGTACCCATATCACATGTTTGTATAAATCCATTAATATTTGCAGATAGCCTGAGTATTTGCTGGGATCTTTTGGCTTCCTGTTTAAACTTTGACTAGAAATGTCCCTGATGAGCTAAATCATGTTATGTTGTTAATGCTGTTATGCCATGCTTGAGAGGAAACCTTTGATTTAAATGAACAAAATAAACTTCTATATAAAAACTGGTAAAATAGATCTCTTTGACAAAGTAAAAAAGGACTTTGATTTAAAAATATGCTGAAGAGTGCTCTTTTTTAGCTAAAAAGGAAAGTGACTTTTCAGTCAAAATGCAAAGCTTTTTATAACCAAAAGCAAAATTTAGTATTTCAGAATTTTCTTCTCCCTGACGTGTCATGGATACTGCTAAGTTATTTCAAAAAACAGTTCAAGACAGAATAATAAAATGTCATTGCTGCCCTAGGTGATTATTTTTCAATAGGAAAAAAACTTCAAGAAAACCCTTCTTCATGATCAAGTGTTAATTTCTCTAAGACATCCAGAATAAAGTCCTCATAAGTTCTTCAGGTAATATTTTATTTAAATTGAAATGGATGTCCTAGGAGGTATTTTAGTAAATGGTTGGTTTGAAAAAGATCCAGTAAATGCCAGTCAGCTTATTTCAACTGATGAAACTGATCTAAAAACCATTAATATAGAGCAGAGCATATACAGTTAGTGTCCTATTAGATGTAGTATTTTCTTGTATGAAATAAACTTCAAGAGAAAGAAATAGCTTTACTGTTTGACTGTGTAAATTTATCCTCGGAGTAAATGGCTTAAATTCAGCTGTATGCATTCAGATTATAAACTGGCTTTTGGAACTTTAAACATCACTTGCCTTTGCTTTCTTAACTTTTGTTATTTTAATCCAGTAAATTGGACCCACATAACTCTGTGTTTCAACTGTCCCCAAGATGTTCATGATGAAAGTCCTTTTTGCTCATGAATATAACTGTTATATGAAGTCTTATTTTTTCCATCTTAACTTCTAATACTAACACACTGCATGGCAAAAGCATTTTAATAACCTGGTTGTACAAGTTACTTGGCTGGCTTTTCTGTCTCAGATGCACTGTGAGTGTCTCCGTCTTTCCTTTTCTCATTGCTTCACCAAGGTATGCTGACTGTGGCTTCTTGCATGTGCGGCCTTTCTAACTTATATTCAGAGTCTGTGAAAAAGCTTCGCACCTCGTATATAAGTAAGTCATCTCATGGCATTCAAATATTTTTTTGACATCTGAATTTGATTTTTTTGTTTTGTTCACTCACCATAATTATTTTTCTTGATCCTTTTCAAGTAAGTGTTTTATTAATAGAAACTAATTTTAATCCGTCACGCATCCATTGTATTTCTTGTTTGTGATATCTTTAAAAGAAATTTAAAGGAAGAAAGCAACCATAATAGTCTCTGTATTTTGTGTTTTTAAATAAATAAATCTCAAAGTCAAAAGGAGATTCTATCTCAGAATTTACTGATGTTTATAGAGACAAGATCTTACTCACAAATTTAGTGATGTTTTACTAGAAACTTTCCTTGCTTGGTTCCCTTTCTGGCAGAGAAAGCTTCAGAACTCCAGGGTAAGAGTATTAGCAGCAATAATAAGCATTGTGATTACACAGTGATTTTTCTTCTGAAAGTGAAAAGTTATTTCTACAAAAATATTGTTTATAGGGATTAAGAGTGGAGGTGTTTGTGTACTGCACAGCCCTGTTTGGTTTCCAAGCAGTTTGGAAGTTCAGGTAGCTGTGTGAGGAAGTTAACCCATCAGAACCATGAATTACCTGAGGGAGTCTGACTCGTGATTCGCAGCATCCAAGAATCTGGAGAATGTAAATCTTATTTTTTAAAAGTGAAACATTGTTCCTTTCCTTAGGATGCCACTTTTCTCCAGCCCTCAGGTAGAGGTAGGTAATCTTAGCCCTTTTTTAATGGAGTAGATTAAAACTAAGATACTGAAAGAACTGAGTTTAAAAAAACCAGACAAAACTGCAAAACAAACTTGAAATTGTGGTCCAAGTCTTAGTTCTGCCATTTCCTTTCCCCCAACAAGGAAAAAGAAATACAACTCAGAGGATAGTCTCAGTTGCCAAATACTGCTTTCTCTATAATCTTTTGTCCTCTGCTGCCAAGGCAGCAAGGGAGCTAGGAATAAAAGAAATGCCTCCACCTTAAGATGATACAGAACTGAAAACCAGGATTTGGCACCGATTGATTATTGTTTTGAAGAAAAGAAAAAGATGGGTAGAAATCCCAAAACTAGTTTCTGAAACCAAATATTGTAAAGATGAATTTACCTGGGCTATTTTATTTAGGAATAGGTTAAAACAAGTTTTGTACAAAAGAGTTAATTTCTTATCCATGTAATTCTTTTTATATTTACCATCCTGACAGTATCTTCTTTAGCTGCAGCTACAGTCATTTTAAAATCTGAAAATAATTTCTCTAGTCATCAATTAACATTTCTCATTATTTGTAGTTCCTTCAATATATATGTTGCCCAGACTTGAATAATTGCTTCAATAGTTTTCCAGAAATAAGAAGTCTGTTACATTTAAGCACTACCCTTTCATTTATTTATAGGATTGAAACTATGTGAGACAGAACACATTTTTGGATTTTGCATTCTCCCTTTCTTGGACATGTACTATCTGAAATTAGTGTTTTCGAAAATGCAAGGAGCTTATGCTTCCTTCAATTTGTTTTGAAAGATATGCCTTCATTGAATTGTTTATCTTGAAAACATTTCTATTTTAATACTCCAAAATAAAATTTTTCTATGAGTAAGATATTTTCAATGACTAAACAACTAATAATGTTCAGGGAGTATTGGTACTTAATATCTAAATCTTCCTAGAAAAAGTCCTTTTCTATGTAATGTGGTTGGTTTAGCAAATTCTTATTCCTTCAGACAACAACAGTTTATTTATGGAGAAATATACTAGCTTACACGTGCATTCAGACAAGTTCTTAATTAGCTACAATAAATTCACAATCAGGCAGCATGCAACAAAGCAGCATAATGCTATTGTACATTGAACCACTTCCAAAAAAGGCAGGAAGGATTGGTCCTTCCTCATTGAAAACCCTGCTATTCTCTGTTTCAGCATAAAATGTGAATTCAATAATTGCTAATATATTTAGTAAATGGAATGTCCTCAGCTAAACAATAGAAAATTTACAAAGGCATCTTTTAAAAAATTTCTTAGTGTAAGAGTTACATATCTTCTAAAATATGAATGGAAATGCAAGATTTTTCCCTTCTCTTGTGTTGCAAGAATATGATGTATGTCTCTGTCGTCTTATTTTTTCTACTCAGAAAAGAAATTCAGATTCCCGTCTTAAAGCAGCATCTATTTAGAGACAAGGCTCTCTACACTAGCTAGACTGTAAACTGTCATTTCAGGCTAGCTCTACAGATACAAGCCCCCAGTTGGGATCAAGTTTTGGAATTTATCAGTGATTCATACCAGGTATATTACTCACATGTTTTGGGTGGCAATTATAGTTTGTGAAGCATGCAGTATATGTGTTTTGTTAAGGCCTGCTAGACAGTGTCATCAGGTGCTTGTCAAGGTTAAAAACAAAATCAACTTTTGCCTTCAGACTCTTAATAGTGGGGTGGGGTGTAGAAAATCAACTCCGGCCATGTGCCTTAAGACATGAAATGTGTAAGTAAGAGCTTTATAGTGTGATGAAAACTATACACAGTGGAGGCTTACACTATTTAGAGACCTTTGCTTGATATACTGTTTGCTAAATATGACAGGAGCCATTAAATCAATACTGATAAAAAATTGAGACAAGTCATAATTTCATAATGAAATCGCTGTTATTTTTTTCCTGCTTAGTTACATGAGTTCACAGAACACACAAATCTTAACTGGTTTTTTGCAAATTACTGGTGGGGAGAGTTAAGAGATTTTATGTGACTTTTTGATTAGCACAATAGAATACAACTCTTTTGAAGTATTTCCTAGTTGTGCCAGAGGCAGTCTAGGTTTCTGACAAAACTGAAGCAGTTCTTACGTGCATGTGACTTTTAAAAATTTTTATTATACATCAGAAAGCTTTTTGACAGTAATCTATGAGTGATTCAGAAGTGGGATTGAGACAAACTGGAAGAGAATATATGCCTGGAACTCTTCTGGGGTTGCTTGGTCATACTCTTTTTCCCATCCCCCTTCATGAGCTATTTGAATTTTTAACTTAAATGTTGTGAGACCAACATCAGCTGTGACTGACATCAGCTGTTTGATTGTTGAGTTTGGGGATTTTACTCTGTTGTCCAGGTTAATTGTTTTTAATTCTAACATTTACATCTTCATATCAAGTTACATTTAGTTGTAATACTTAATTGGGATGTCTTCCAGTCAAGTTGTAGGTTCTTCTGAGATATGTCTGCTTAAAGCTTATGCTAAAAACTGATAAAAGTCTCATGAAATTTATTTACGCATCAGTTAATTTAAGATGTAATTCTAGGGAGTTATTAATGCAGCATGGTAGTGATGTCTTTTATCACATTATTTGATTTTTGGTAATTCGGAGGGTTTTCAAATTTCTTGCTTCTGGAGTTCACAGAGATAAACTAAAAGCTTATTAGAAGGTCACTTGTGCATCTATTGGTGTTATAGAAGGTTATAGTTTTTGCAGTTCTGAAACAGAAACTCTTGGATCGATTTGCTTTTGTAATTCGTAGCAATTTGCATGGATACTATGAGCCTGAAACCAGAGAACTTTTCCAGGAGACCTGTCTTCCTTTCAGTGTTCCTATCAAAATACCTGGGGTTTTAAGATGAGCAGCAATAGAGATTGTCTTGCAAGTTTCTTCAGCTTGGTCATGGACAGACCCGTCTAGTTCACAGGCTAAGATCATTCTTGGTTTACTCTGCTTGTTTTAATTACTAATAAAATCATATTTAAAAATACTTTTCATCTATTCCTCTTCCTTTTCTCTCCCCTAAGTAATAGCAGTAATAACTGTGAATAGATTTCCAAGGTTTACGTGCCATAATGATTACCATAATGCGCACTTGCTCTTATTATTAATTAAGATGTATATTAATCAAATTATAGCCTTGAGACTTCTTACAAAGAATTCAAGTGTGCAGGTGTATGACTTCATTCTTGGCGAAAGACTATTCCTGTCAATTCATGAATTTTCATAGGAGAACTAGAGCAAGAAGTTAAACTCTTCTTTTGAAGGTAAAGAATTAATCTTTATGGAAAAGAGGAAATTGTGTTCCTGAACTGTATGTTTGGATTTCTTTGGTTTTGGTCCTGAAGGGGCAACTACTTCTAAGAGCACAGTATGGGTTTATACTCCCAGCATGCTGCTATATAAAACTTCTATTGTTTGTTGTGAAAGCAAAATCAGGATTTAAAAAAATATCTTCTTATGCAATCCTGTCTAGTTCAAAGCATTTAGTCTCCCATGCCTGTTTAAAACTATGATTATCCCATAGTGTTCATTTACTGACAGATGACTAAATAAATTGCTTTTTTCTTTCTCCACTGTAGTGCACTTCCTGGAATTTCATTTGTCATTTTAGAATTTAAATTGCTTCCAGGGCTGTTAAATGTAGGGTTAACAAAGCCCTAAGGTCATTTGACCATTCAATCTCAGTTCTAGTCTTTGAGTTTTGGGGTTTAAGCTATACATGCTCTTAGTAATCTTAAAAAAGACTTGAATAAATGGAGCTCTTAATGCAACATGCTTTCAATGTGTTCCATATTGATATGGTATTTCAGTAGAACCGTTTTCCCTTTAAACTATTAACTTCTGGTTTAGTGTTTGGAAGTTTTAAACCTTTGATAGAGTAGACCTGTAGTTGTATTTTTGTTTGACAGATATATACAGATGCACTTGTGAATGTGTAGTGTACAGTTTGTATAGACAGGCTTTCCATGTGATGCCTTTCCTTATCCATTACCATTACACCTTTCTAACTTTTTGAGTATTGGAAATATTTGTGTGCATGCAAAACCCTCTAATTTTTACTAATATTTCTTAGCTATTACTGTTCAGTATTACATGCTTGTTTGCCTTAGAATAATTCATTATTCATCACATCATTAAATTTCTGTAGGAACACTTCATTATATAAACCTGAGGATGCATTACTAACCTTAAAATATCAACAAAATGCACTTCTCTTAATTGTGCAATTGTGGGCAGTCTTGACAGCAATTTCTTGTCAAAAAGAAAAACAGAGAAATTCCTTGTATGCATTCAGTTTGTGCCATGGAATAATATTTAGGACCATTTTGAGGCAGCTTCCATCTTTTGTATCTGATTGAGTATGACTAGGTTTTATTTCCTTCACTGGAATGAAAGGAATTAGCTTTCAGATGTTAACATACATCTGTGGTCATTCAAATTTATCAGATTTGATGATGTAAGAAATTCAGTGTAATTCCTCCATACAAGGGAGAGCACCTATATAAGCACCCTAAGATCTGAATTCTCTAAGTGACATTAATAAGGAGTTTTCTGGAAAATTAATTTGGCAATACAAATTGGCAAATACAAAGCATATCACTGTAACAGTGGCAAAATAATTTGAAAAAAGGCACTGTAGTTTAACACATCATGTCTTTGTAATCTTCAAGACCCTCTTTTATCTGATTTTCTTTTGCAATTACATTTTTAGTATAACTCTGGGGTTTTTTTCAAAACGATTTGTTTGTTCTTAATATATCTGTAGCATGTAAATAATTAACTGTTCTGATAAGTTCGTCTTTCTGAAAATATAGTGATTTTTTACTGAATTTTATTGAGGGAGTGTATTTTGCCAAAAAAACTTTAGCAGGAAGAAGTGACTCTACAGTTACTGTGGGTAATGTCAAAGAAAGTAATATGTAAAAGAAATTCTATCACAACTGGCTTGTTTATCTCTAGTAAGAAATAAGTTCCTGACTGCAGTGGAAGTAAAAATAAAATAGCAACTGTATTTATAATACACTGGTTTTGTGTTTCAGCAGGTCTGTGTGATATTAATGAAGGTACTGTGGTGCCAGAAGACCGCTGCAAGTCACCCACATCAGGTAATCATAACTTTCACTGATGTTCAGCTTCTTATTTTCCCAGAAGATGGCATGCATTAAGTTAACACTTACTTGTTAAGTAATTATGTAAGACCTGTTTTCCTCACACAGAATGTTTGAACTGTCATAAATTTTACCCTGTTGCACAACTGCACTTTTAAAACAAGGCTGACTTAAGAGATGCAGTAGGAATATGTCATAAAGATGAGTGAAGAGAGATGTAAGCTGAAATACTTAGCCTCAGGGAACATACTGCACAATGTAATTTTGAAGCATTGACAAGAGATGCACAAATTCTTGTAATAGTTCATGTGATTGTGTTTTGTATTCCTCAAAAGTAGTAAAGGTTATTTATGAGCAAGTTTACTTCTGCTTCCTCATAAGTGGCAAACTACTGTTTTTCTGTGGAATCATAAGTCTTCAGACACCAGCATCCTGAAGAAGTAGGAGTTCCCTACTTAACACTCCTCCTACCTCACCATATTTTGGTTTTACTTTTCAGTTGCCACTGCTGTATGTGACTATTTTAAATGAAATCTTCAAGATTTATTAGTTTAATATTGGCTAGTTGAGGCTTTTACTATGTAAATACTTCATAATGCATGTCAATATGTAGTATTAGAATGAATAGTTTTTGTAGTAGCTAAAAATTGTCACTTATTGCTCTGAGAACTTTTAAAGATGTCATTTTGTGTCATTCAAAACTACTCGAGGTTAAAGGACTCAACTGCAGATTTAAATGAAGCACTAATGTACTGAAAAATGCTAATCAAGGTGGGAGTCTAAAGATAGATTCCTTTTCTATTGTAGCCTCTATCTTTTAAAGCCAAGTTGAAAGCATAACAAACCAAAACATTGTGTTTGTAGCTCTAGTAGAAATTTTAACATAAATTTTAATTTCTGAGTTGACAATTGTCTTTTGATGTTCATTTTAAATTGTGCAAAACCCTCCTCTAGATCAATCAATGTCATTTTCATTTTTGCTAGCTCTTTCTTAGAGTAAATTTGATTTATTTACAATTAAAGCAAAACATGGCTGGGAATTTTGATTAAAAGTCTTAGCCGAAGACATGATTTCATGACAAACCTGTGTTTCTAAGTGCTGGCATGCTGAAATCATCAACTTCAATATAGTTTATAATGAAGGCATTTTTTATGGTGTTGAGAATAAAGTGCATGTTTCCTATTTCATTTTTATTTATTGGGACCAATGTCTGTAAACCATTTGCTACTCACTGCTGCAGTTGCAGTAAATATTTTCTCTATCTTGGCTGCTGATAGTTATCAATCTCACTAAGGTATTTGAATTTGACCCACATAAAAGTCTGGGCTAAATCTAATTCCTGGTACCCTGCTATAAAATGTATGCAATGAACAGCTGATGAATTTTAACCTTTCATGTGTATCCTTTTTCCCCTGGCTCTGGCATCACCCAAATATCAGCCCAAACAACTTCTAGCTTGTAATGCTTAAACTTGGAACACTGTGTAGTTTAAATAAGAGGGTTTCATTAATGAGTTAGTGTTGGAGTACAGTAAAACTCAATTCACTATTTCACCAACAGTGCTATGAAGGCAAGTCCAAAGATGAAAATTAAGGTTTATAGAAAACTCACAAATTTAACAATTGGCTTTTCCTACCTTCCCCCTGCTTGTTCGAGCTGTGTGAGCTGAAGTAGGTTAAAAAATAATGTGTAAAGTACCAAAACGAGTGAATGGACAAAAGATGAAGGGGGAATATAACTATTTCATTCCCCTGTAAAATAGAAATTTCTAGTAGTGAGGTTGGACTGTGCCTTGTTTCCCTAAATTCTATCCTCTGCTCTCAGTGAATGAGATGAAGTTTATGGTAGATTTCTCAATTTTTCCTTTGAAAAAACTTGGAGGCACCACCCTGATATGGAAATCTTTTGTTGATATTTGTGAAGAGAGAAGAACTGTAATTCTTTAGGTTTGATTTGAGTTTTATATCTTTTCTGGGCAACAGCACAGGACTGGAAAGAAGCTTGAAAGTGGCATTTAGCTTTCAGAAGTAAGAGGACCTTTTAGAAAAATGTACTGCAGAGTACTGGCAAGCTTGAGAAGCAGGATGGGGGCTAAATTGAAGGAAGCCTTTTGCAGTCTAGAGGCTTTCTAGTTAAGAGGAAAATGATTAAGATTAGAGGATGGGATTGGCAATTGAGTGCCTTTATTAGCTTTCATTGTTGCAGGATAATCTGTAAAAGAGTGATGTGTAAAAAAAGTCCACTGTTTGGGCTGAAGTCTGCAGTTGCTCAAATCCACCTTTCCATGTCCAGGTAAAGAGCAGTGGAAGGTTACTGCCATTAGATTTCCTCCAGTGGTGGTTATATAGATGAGAGGACTGTGAAAGGGACTACCTACCTGTGCAAGTAGGGAGAGTATCCTACCATTTCAGTAACACAGAACTATAGAAATACTTTGAAAATGCAGTAATGAAAATAGTCTTGTGTTCAGCTTTTTCCATAGAAGTCAAGCAGTAATAGGCTTAGAATCTGGGAGTGTTTATCTGACCTAAAATATTGTATAGCATTTAAACTGTCACATTTTTCTCCTGAGGACTGCCAAAATACTTGTTTTCTATTCTGATTTTACATTTCCACAACATAAAATCTGATTAAATTTGAAAATTTTTAGATGAATTGTGTTTTAATTTCCTGACAATGTTTTAATGTCATGACAATGGTAAGCCTGAAGCTGTGGTCTGTTGCCACCATCAGTTTTTCAGGTTTGGGATACAGAAAAATCCAGGTGGCAGTATTGGCTCAGAGTTGTCTGCAGAGTAGTTGAAGAACTATGGTCCAACAGTGATTCAATGCATTGGGAAAAAAAACCCAAACAGATTTATAGAACTTGCGTTTATTGTTACAGCTGTGTTTTGTGAATCGTAATTTAGGCTAATCTTTGTGTCTGGAGCAATGATTAGTAGAGCCAATTAGTTATTCAGTATAAACATTTGTTCAAAGGGGGAAATATTTCTAGCAATAAACTCACTGCAATGTGCAGCGTTGTACCTTGCATTATAATTTCTGTGGCTAATCCCGATGTGGCAGAATTCTGCCAAAGTATTTTGTACTTTATAATATCTAGTACTGCTACAGAGAATACCAATATCAGTATGTTTTCTTTGTATCTTTGTTAAACTCCAAGCTTGTATTTGATATTGTATAATATATGTATACATATATTGTATAATATATATATTATATATATTATATATATTGTATATGTATTAATATACTTTTTTTTTGTGTCAATGGAATATCCCCTTCATTCATGTAGAATATATATCCATTTCATTCTGTCTCCACTTGTAGGTTCTGGTTCACCAAACAATTCTGATGATGAACAAAAAATGAATAATTTTATAGAAAAGGGTACAGTATTTTTCTTTTTTCTAGTCTTATTTTTTCTTCAGTCCACCTTTTGATACATTTAGATTGATTTTTTTTTTTAATTAAAATATTGTTTACAGTGAAGACCAAAAGCAGAAAGTTTTCCAAGATGGTAACCAATGACATAGGTAGGAACTAGAAAAATTCTACTCTTTCTAATCCAGTGCCTTACTCTATGCAGCACTAACCCAGCAGCAACAAAAAAAAAAAAAAGGCAAAATAACAGTCAAATTTCAAAGCATTGTTATTAATCTTTTTATTCTTGATGCTAATTGGTAATTCTATGGGCTGCTTCTCTGTTAAATACTGGGCACAGTAATTTAAAAAAATCAAAGATTATTGGTGGTTTAAATTCTCTGGTTTTACAATTGCACTTCTCTGTTCTTCTGGATGGGTGAATTTCTAATGCATAGTAAGAGTTCAGTCTGTGCAAGTCACAACATGATTCCACTACTTTTGCAAAGGTGCGCTGGTTTGGGGAACATATGGCTGATACAATTTCTTTTTTATATGTTGTATTCATAGCCATATGGTCAGATTTTTATATGAATATGGTCAAGAAAGGGGTACTATTTTGGTTTCGTTTATTCATCTGGAAGAGGACTTGCTTATATATATAAGTATACATATATTTATATTTTTTTATATATATGTATGTGTGTGTGTATATATATTATATATATATATTTATATTTATATATTTATATATATACACACCCCAGTGCTGTTCCAGAACTCTCTTTGCTTTTCTGCATCCAGCGGTGACACAATACCCTACCAGCTCTAGACTTGTGTCTTAACAGATTGGCAACAAAATTGCATTGGGATATGTTGTATGCAGGTAGATTGAACCCTTTTATGGTTGGAATGGAAATAACTCTGCTTCTGATGGCTTTATTTATTTCATTGAATAAATGAAAGTGAGAGGTTGTATGATTTAATTTTGGTGAAGGGACTCTTCTTCCTTACTGGGATATGGTTACTTTCATTGCACAATCACTTTGTTAATGGTTCATTTTGTTTTCATTTAGCAAATTAGTATATCATTGCAGGATGATTTCATTTTATTTATTCACTCAGTTTAGGTTGAAATGACTTTATATAGTAGAACTGTTCTCTAAACTACTCTTTCATAGGTTTTGTGGAACCATAGTTTAAGACTAGGGAGGAAGAGGTTTCTTTTCCTAAAGTCTCCCTTTGGGTTTTCTGTTTGGCAATTTAAGTTTTATCCTAAATTATTAATCCCTTTCATCACAATTCAGTATTTGAGACAAAGAATCATTCAAAATTCAGTGAATTCAGTGAGACAAATATGAGTATGACAAACTAATCCTTGAAATTTGTGGTACAGCATGAGAAAGTACTGTACAAAGGGCATATTCTTGCTCTGTGTTGAGTTCTTGCAATGATATCAGAAAGGGCAGGGAATATGAATTTTGAGCAAAAGTCTGAATATAAGTCAAGAAAGCAAGTGGCTGTCAATAATATAATGTGAATTCATCTAGAATTAAAAAGAAATTATTATCTTTCACATGTGCATCAATATATTCCCCTAAAGGAAATTCAGGGTAACTAGAACCTAATGTTCAGGTCTTCTAATGAGAAAAAACAACACCTAATCTTGTGCATGTTATATCAATGTCCATTGAGGTAATATTTCCCTTTTGTCTCTTTTGATCATACAACACACTGTCTTGTGCAAAACACGTGGAAAGTTTGACTGACTGTGACCTTTTTTTTACCACTTCTTTTCAAAGAGTTATGTTGGAGCATTAATAAAGCATGCTAATGATGATTCAGTAGAGCCATTCACATCTGTTTCAGCTTGAAGCCTTTCAAATGAAAGTATTGTGAATGTTTCTCACAGCTAAAAAAAGCAAAACATTTATTTATAAGCAATTCATTCTTCAGGGTGTAAGTTATACTGTGATTTGTGTAATTTTCACAGTTTATTGGAAGCTTAAAGATAATTATTTATTTTGCATTTTCTTAGTTTTGAGTGGTTTGCTGTGCACTGAATGTGGTTGTTTCACTGCCATGTTTTCTATAGCTTATCTGGCATGCTTATTCTAGCTCTCTCTGAACTTACATTCTAAGCTCTTTCACATAAATAAAACACCTCTTGTGTGTTAACGGTTGCATGGTTTTGCTTTTCATTGCTTTAAACTGAATTGACAACCTATTGTGAATGGACAGTGAGTTTTGTAAAATGTGTCTCTGTCGTTAATATCATCATGTTGTATGGAACAAATTGTTTGCCATCAACTGCGTTCTGAGGGATGAATTTGATGTATTTTATGTACGTGGCATGGTCATAGCTCTGCACTGGCACATAGTGCAGTCAGTTCAAGTTCTTTCTCTTCTGTGTCAATGTGTGCAATACAACCTGCTAAATGTGGTGCAAAATAGAATTAGAATCATTTACATTGATAACTTCAGTTGCTGTTAATATCACTCTCATGTTTGTCACATGGGAACAGGGAGAAAAGAAACACTGCTAGCAAAGAGTGAAGTAATTTCATTTCAGCAATAGGGCTGCAAGGTGCTAACATAACACACAAAGTTACAAATATGAAGCCTTTGTCAATTTAATCACTTTACTGCAACTGAGGTAGAGGCATTGTAATTTCTGCAGATTCCTATAATTAGTGACAGTATCAAACAAGGATTCTGTGATTGGTGAGAGGATCAAAAAAAACACATACCACTGAAACAATAGCCCGAGTAAAACAATATGCAAATGCTTCATGTACCAACACTTGCAGAACAGTTGGTCTGGTTTGGTTTTTTTTCTGAGTATTCAACAACAAATGGTCTGTGCTAACAAACAGATGGTAAATCAAGTTAAAGACCTGTTGTGAATATGCTGATTTTGGGTCATGTTTCCCTTTTATTTGCATCAAAGATGAGCCTTGAAAAAATTATGTTTAATGGTTACCTTGGAAATTTTGAGATACTTGATTTAACTAATCATTTCTAGAAATTTTAGAAAGTACTATGACCATTATTGAATCCAACCCATTCTCATACTAATGTCATATATTTGAAAGTGCAAATATGCTGTGAAGTAATAGAAGTATACTAAATGTAGATGAATTTACAAAAAGAAGAATTGGTAGGAAGTACTTAATTTCTAAGGCTGTGTCATTTTTATAGAAAGACATTGGGATCCAACTTCTGTGGAAGCAAAACCTTTAGCTATTTTACTCATAATTTGGTCAGTTAAATATTTGGCATGAAGAGATACAGATGATTAAATATTACAGCTACAAGTTGTGTTGGAAGTTAAGACGTAACAACCATTTCTGGAAAAACCTTTAAGAAATGTGCCTGCAAAATTTGGTAGATTTTAAGACCTTTATAACTGTTCTAGTAGCCTACATGTCAAATACGTCTCAGAAAAATTGGTCTTCTTTTTTGCACTTTATGAACTTAAAAGTAATTGCAAACAGTAGACACACCTAAGCAGAGTATACTTAATTCTAAATTTATTATAATCCATGCTGTTAGTACAGGCATAAGTTTTTTCCCATTTGTCACATTCTAAGTGTACACCTAAATTTTTCATACACTGCTAAAATAATTGACTGTTAATGCTGTTGTTATGAAATCAAATTTTAAGACATTAATTTTAAGTTTGCATTTGCCCTAATTTCAAAACCGTTTCTTTCAATGTGTTTGTAATACTTTTATCTAATTTTGGATGTATCCAAGTACATGGTTTCTTACAGTTTCTTGTAAAATGATTTTATTATTCTCATATGAATTTTAGCGATTTCAAAGTTTAATTGGTAATGTAAATATTTCACTCTGTGTAGTTGTCAAATATAGAATAATTTGGGAATCTTGGTATCTCTAACAAATTCTAAGCTGCTTAGTTATTTCTCATGTGACATTATATGAAATAGGCTTCATAAACTGTTCTCCTTCATAATCTTTAGAATTTTATTTTAAAGGGTTTGGACTGTTTCCTTAAAAAAAGGAATGGAGGAGAAATCACCGTATAGCTTTCAAACTGATGTGCTCTACATTTTAAAGTGCCAGCTCAGGATAACCCGCTGCAATTGAAATGCAACTGTGACTTCTAAGCCACAGATTCCTATTGAGAGTTCAGTCATGTCTCAGCCTTCAGGTTCTCTTCACTGAATTGAAGGTTGTGCCTGCTATAGTGGCACATAGCATGTTATGGCAAAGCAGTCTTTCATATTTTAACACCTGCCTTCCCAAGCCTGACCTGTGAGAAATCTCCAAGAATCTTTGCATTTCGACAGTTCTCTAATGTGATACTTAATTATATATATATTGACAGAATGTGTGTGCACCTGTGTATTACCTAGGTTTTCTAATTGAGAGGAATATTAAATGTAGGTCTAAACCCAGGCAAAATAATCACAGTTGCCTTAAAAGCAGTGGGGAGCAAAACAGCTCTGCGATCCGTGTGTCCTTGTCTCGCACCAGTCTGGGCTGTAAGTGCAGCAGCAACCACCACCCCAGGAGAGGTATTCAGCTCTGACATGACAGCTACTGCTCGAGGTCAGCCACACAGCGCAGCAGGGGCAGTCAGCATCACCCCTGCTTTTGTGCAGCTGGAGTGAGAAGTCTGGAACTGAATGCTCTCTCTGTAGATCTCCATCCTGTATCTTCCATTTTTCTGACATATCTTTTGCTTTGTACAAGGTGTCTAGCATCTTGCTGTTTTCAACTGAGGCATAAGAAAACTGATTTTGTTAAAACTGTTGTAAAATTTAAGCTAATGTGAATTCAAGCAGGTTTTTTTGTACTGAGTAATGTTAGTTAAAAAGGGCTTAGCTGATTAAATGTTCCTATTTTCTTACTGGATGTTTAGGTAGTTTTTTCTTTAAACACAAGATGGCACCATTGCTGTTGGAATAGGTTCTTAATTCTCATTTACATTTGAATTATTGAGGTTTCTGACACATTAACATATGTTTTGAAATGTTGGGGGTTTTCTGCATAGCACAGTAATTCACAATTTCCAGTAATGATATCCTTTTTAACAATTCATGTATCCTCTTGTCCTATTAATGAGGCATAGTTCAGTGTATGTTGAAAATTGCCTGACAAATTTGTTTTATCTAACCAACATAGTTCACACAGCTGGCCTTTCAGCAAGGAACAAAAAGCTAAAACTGGATCAGCTCTCAGAATCCAACACACTTGCCTGTACTTGCTATTTTCTGTTGTATTATCTGTTACCTAGTATGTTCTTTTTTTTCCTTTTTTTAAAATTTTTTTCCCAGTTGTTAAGATTGTGCTGAAGGTTTCTATTTGAAAAGCCAAGAGTGACTGTACTGGTCTTCAATTAGCTAATTGGTTAAGATATTTTACACATGGTGAAAGCTGTTAAAAGCCAAAAATAGCTCCAGTTATTTTCTGTGTACATACTTGAGGTTTTGTTCAGTATCTCAGCTCTTATTATTTAAATGTCTAACAAAGAAAACAAGTGTTATGAGGAATGCCTATCTTGTAATTCACTATTCCAGATGGGATTTCATGATCTCTCTGCAAGCTGGTTTAAGTCATTAGTGCTGTTGTGTACTCTGGTTTTCTGTTCACATATCTGAGCTCTGATATGAAATAGCAGTTGTTGTTTGGAAGCAACCCTTGGCAGAAACCTCATTTAGATGAGTTTTGGTTTCAGCTTTAAGCTATGTATTTGCCAGTGCTAATGCAAGGAAGAAGGTAGAAAACTTGTAGTCAGGCTGCACTTTTCAGTTTCAGCCTGCACTAAAATAAGTGATTAGCATTTCTGCCTCAGAGTAAGTAATTTCAATTTAATTCAAACATACTTTTAACATTGACACATGAAGGAAATTGGAAGATTATTTCTGGAGTCTTGTTCTCAATTTTTTATGATGTATGACAGGAATAAAACTGTTCAGCTATTCAGATAACTAGCATTTGCAATATTGATGAGCATAATTGATGATACTGTGAAGTATTTCACTTTTTGAAGGAGTGGAAGTAACTTTAAATCACATGCTGTTCTTCAGGGTATGTAGAAATTGGAATGATTACTGTTAAAGGGATAATTAGAATGAGTTAACTCCATTTATAACAGAGAAAAGCAGCAAGATTCAGGCTGCTTTGAGCGGTAGCCATTTGAAGGTACTCTTAGAATTATAAGGCTGTGCTCAATACCTACTTTAGGAAAAGAGGTATTACCCATGCAAGATGGTGAAGAATTAAATGATACATCAAAACTGAAGCATGTGGCTGGGATATAAATTCAGAGTGTAGTCCTGGTCAAGTAGATAAACTGTATCAAAATAATTCCATCTCCAGTAATTATTGAAAGAAAGATGGAAGGGAGATGTATGCCTTCTAATTTATTTGTGACTTTTTATAGCATCATTTGTTTGTGTTGTACTGCAGTTTAAATGGACTGCAAATTTCCACTCCTATAAAAAGAATTTAAGTCAGGGATGAGTTGAAGTGCTGTTTTTCACTTGAGCAGTATTATCAAAGTTTTTCTATCTCTTTTTTTGAATGTGTTGCAAGCTTTTGTACACTGCTGACTTTATGATTATTCTCTGTAATGCCTTCATTCTTCTAAGGTTGTGGATTGCATCTCAGATGCTTAGCTTTTTAATACACATGTGCATTAATTTTAGTGTAATTTCTTTCTTTTTCTTCTTTTTTTAATGTCTCAGGTTTGATCAGAAGGCAGGGCATAAGAAAGGGGGATGGGATCTTAACTTTGTGAGCATCAGTGCACATCCTTGCAGTTCTGTCCTCTCACCTGAGGAGTTAAAACTTGAGGTTGAGCCAAAGCCAAGTTCATCCAATACTTAAGTCCTGCCTGAAGCCTGAGGAGAAATCAAGCTCAGCAAAAGTCATAAGATGCTGTATCTAGGGATTTTGCTGTCTTCCATTATTTAGTTTGCACCCCTCACTTGTGGAAATGAGGCTCTGCTTTAGTGGAAATCCTGTAAAGTACCTCAATGAATGTAATAAACAATTATACATTAAATATTGCAAAAGCAAATAAGGACCAACAAAATTATGTTTATTCTTTTTAAAAAAAAGATATACTTCACTTTTCAGCAAAGATGTCCAGGAAGCTAAGTTTGCCAACTGAGTTAAAGCCTGATTTAGGTAAGTTTACATAGTTGATTTTATTTTTACTAAATCTGAATGTGAGTATGTTAAAGTAAGAGGCCTAAATTATGTAAGCTATCATGACTTTATGTTGCATTTATCTGAAGTGTAGAAATAAAATTTTAATTCCACTCTTTTTGGGGACTCTCAGGCACAAAATGTCATTGCTGTCATCATAAGGTAAGCCTGCAATTCCTGTATATGGCTTATCACACTTTCATCATAATTTTTAGGCATCTGTCACTCACTTTATCAGTAGTGCTGTGATAGCAAAAGCGTGAATAAGCAGACAACATTAGGAAGACTGCTGCCTGTTTAGGACCATCTGATACATTTTAAATTGAAAAATGAAAAATCTTAATAGGATATATTGAGGTCCTCTCAATAAATAGTTGGACATAGTTCCATAAATTTTGTCTTGTGACCACTCTCTCTAAATGGAAGCAATATACAGGTGTTTGGATGGATGACCAGTCTGAGAATTTGTTTTTCTTGAAAATGCACAGTAACTTTTTAAATAGGGATCAGCTCAGCTGTGAGGTCTGAGGTACTAAAGGTCATTGCGTTGCATAACTAAAACATCATACAAATGAGTAGGTTAGGATTTTTTTAATACTTTGACTGCCAGCTGGTAGATCAGATCCATCTTCCCTGTCTTGTTCTCTAAAGATGATGGGAGACAACTGTAGACCTCCAGCAGTAAATGCAGCTCCTTCTGCCTGCCACAGCTTGCTCCTCTTTCTGCAGCAGAATTGCTACTGCCAGCCCAGCAGAAGAGAGACAGGATCAGACTGGCAGCTGCAGCACTGTGTGTTTGACAGGTGCTGCTGCTATTGACAATGCAAAAACTCCCTGGCTCTGGGATATTCTGAAACTGAGCTGGACCACCCTGATGTACAGTTACAGCTTGCCCCTCTCTGTGTGAAGTTGGAAGCAGCCCTCAGAGATTCTTTAATCTGAAGATTGGCAAGGATCCTTTGGCAGGGATACAGATGTTTGACAAATTAACCTCTGATCTATTCATGAGCCTTCAATAAATAAGTTTTTAGAAAAATACCAGACAAAGTTTCAGTGCTATATGGGCTAATTAGACAGATTTCCATTTATTTAATCAAATTTTCTTGGTTCCATATTAATTTTTTCTTGTCCTTTCTGCTATAAATAGGGTTAATAAGTACTCCCCATCTTTATTAGTAATTTTTTATGCTGTTGGAATCTTTCATCATATCTCTAATTTCATTTTTACAGGGTTTGGGGTTTTTTTGGTTGGTTTTTTTTTTTTACAAAATTCAGTTCCTCCTTCTTTAGGTTATGGTATCTAAACCTAGGGTGGTTTCTGTTAATCTCTTCTGAAATTGAACTCTTTCCTCATCTTTCTAAACTCAGTGTCTGGAACTAGAGTGATTTAACTGTGGCCGTCTTAGCGCAAAAGAGCAGAAGACTTTGATGACTCCTTTCAATATATTTCTGTTGTTCCGTGCCTCAATTACTGATGGTTTAGGGATAATTTTGGTATAGGGTAAATTTTATCACACTTGGCAAACTGGAACACGTTTATACTGAAATATTAACCAATTGTAATTCTGCTATTTTACTCACAATTCTCTGATGGCAGTAAGTACTTGGAAGTGTTATTTTTTTTCTAATGAAGACTTGAGAAAAGTGAATGCTGAAATTTTTCAAGTACTTTCCAATCCTGAAAGAGTTACAGTGTTTTCTGCATCACATAATATTTGCTCTTCCTTCTACTGAAATAATGAAAGGGGGTTTTGTCACATCATTTCTGGTATGCTCATAAAATAGTCTGTACCTTCTGAATTGTAATAGCCTTTGACTTGTTTTGACTTTGCATGTGTGTGAATAGCTGCGCTTAGAAGCCTCATTTTGTTCTGTGTAAAATTATTTTAGGTTTTCAGGTCTGTAAATAACTTCCTTAAGTGATTTTTTTTTTTTTTTTGCTTCTTTCTTATTTCATATTGGGTTAGCTTTTGCACAGTGCTTTTCAGTGTTGGCTTGCTTGTATTTTTGTCACTTATGTGGCCTTATCTACTGGCTGTAGGAGCCAACTCAAATGTCTTTCTCCTAAATTCATTATCCTTAACATTTTCTCTCATTTCTTTCCATGGCTTCTTGAAACCTACTCTTCCATGGTCTTGTTCTTTCAAACTAGTTTTCTGTCTTTAGATCTTTAATCTATCCCTTTTCCTTTTTGAACAGATAAAATCTAAAATATGTGTTTCTGTATTTATTCTTCTCTTTCTAAAACAGAAGTTATCCTGAACATACCCTAGTCTGCATTGTACCATTGCTTTTCAATGTTCTAATCCAGTGATTAAGATACTACTGCCACTAGGTGCTATTCCTTGCTTTACTTGCTCAAAAGAGCCTCATCTTTCCATTCTTCTGATGGTGTGTCATGGTTCATCACACTGCTATTCCTTCCTCTTCATCTGAATCTAATCCATTTACAACTTCTTCCTTGGCTTCAGGATAAATGGGATGCACTAAAGCTGTTAAACTTTGTACCCTTAGTTCTCTCTTCTGAATGGATTGTCCACTTGCAAAATCGCCCATATTGTCTGACAAGTTCGTTTTTATTGTTTGTGGTTTTTTCCTGTCCATTCCAATGCTGCTGGAATTTGTACTCATGCTCTTCAAGTCAACCAGCTAGAACTCACAAATGCACATCTAAAGCTATGCCTATTGCAGTTACTGTATGTTTGATTATATTCAGACTGATTAATCCATGTTAAAAAACCCATTAAATTAGTAAACATTCAAACCTGGAAAAAACAAGCATCATAAGAGGTGGTGGTCATTAGAAGACTTATAAAAACAAGTTATTATATTCATGGTTTTACACTGGATTTTTATTTAATGTGAAAACTTAAGATGTCAACATCTGAGTGGTTGAGGTAGTTGCTATAATCCATTTTTACATTTGACAGCTAAAATTCAACAGGACAATGTTTTTCCTATCCTTGTTGGAATGAGGCAATTATCTCCTGAGAAGATTCACTGTTTGTGTTAAGTAGATGTGTTTATTTAGTCAGTTAAGATCCAGTATGTATGCTGTCCAAATGCATGTTAGATATTCTTTGTAGAAAGTTTTTCAATAATTTAATGAAACTAACATAGTAATGCTTCCAAATAGTACATGGTTGAATGTTGTTCTTTACTTTTTAATCCTGCTTTAAAAATGTCAGTTGCATCTATACCCTATTCAAAAGATTTTTTTGAGTTCTCTACTCAAAAGATTTTTTGAGTTTTTTTTAAAAAGCATAATATGGATTGCATCAAACTTTTGCTGGTGAGGGCTGTCTTGTGCTCAGACTTTGAAAATGAGAAAATAAAGCATTAATTTTTGAATACATAGATAAATTCAGTGGATGCTGATGTATTTTAGATATTGCCACACCTACAGATAGCATACAGGGAGAGAGGAGCAGAACATTTACTTTTGCTAACATTAGAATTCACTTCTTTGCTAAGCAGTGAGCAAGACATCCTGAAAGGCTTTAGTGTTATTACTGGCACTATGCTACAGCAATCAAAGTGGAAATCTTCAGCTTTGCATAGCAGTACCAGGTGGCATTTGATAGCATTTGTTATCTCTCTTACTACAGGTTTGGGGGTTTGTAAATAGCCTGTTAGATTTCCTGCACAGATTGTCCTAAAGTGGGACAATACTGTGAGTCACTACAGGTCCCATGCTATCATGCTGTGAGGATGTCACTGCAGTTCCTAAAGTAAAATAGTTTTATCTTCATAAGATCAGTTAACAGTGTTCCATGGGAGCCAATATTTCTTCATCTGATCAATGAACTAATTGGCAGAAAGGTTTGTAATGCAATTTTTTTAAAGGAGTGCCACTTGATAACTATTGTTCTCTGGCTCTAGAAGACAGAGATATGCCTAAAAATTGTTCATGGTAATTACCTAATGGCGACCTCTGCAACAAAGATTGGGTGCTTTGCTTGAGATAGAGTAGGAAACTGGGCCATAAGGAAATAAGGCTAAGAATAGTGGGGTGATAATCAATAGATTTATAGTTAGTATGCAGATGATACTAAAAACAAAAAAAAAATTGAATTATCCTAATCCCTGCATTAAGCCATTCTTTTTAATTAATACTGATTTCTTTTCAGATGTCAAAGACAACTCTTTCAGTCGCTCCCGGAGTTCTAGTGTAACTAGCATTGATAAAGAGTCACGTGAGGCAATTTCAGCTCTTCATTTTTGTGAGACTTTCACAAGAAAGGCTGATACATCACCTTCCCCATGCCTGTGGGTTGGGACCACGCTGGGTACAGTGCTTGTCATTGTACTGAACTTACCCCCAGGAGGAGAGCAAAGACTTCTTCAGCCAGTAATTGTTTCTCCCAGTGGTATGTACAAAGCAGACAGACTAAAGTACACTTTGATAAAATATTGTTGTTGCTTTTCATATTTTTTTAAGAAATTGTTCAAGGTTTTCTTTTTAACTATTTTTTCATGAAAAATATATATTCCATTGATTTAGCTGCGAAGTTTAACAATCTAGATTACTTTATTACTAGAGTTTTTCAAATTGGGCGAGTGGAAAGTACAATCTCCTAAAATGTAAAAATAAAACTGTAGTGTATACTTGCTGAGAAAACAATTTTTGCAGTTGTTAAACAGAGATAGCAGGAGAGATTAACTGTATCAAGTGCTCAGTTTATTATTGTTTTTTAGTCATGAAGTAAGAATCAATCAGTTTACCTGCAGCAAGGAAAAGGAATGCAAACTGAGGCTATAAATTGAACAACTAGCTTGAAATATTAGTGATTAAAAATTCCTTTGGATTGCTGTGAAAGGTCTTGTATCTTGTTTTCCTGATGCACAGCAACTGATTTTGTTGTAATTATGTATTAATGGCTTATTGGCTATACTGGTAGGCATAGATTTAGCTTTCCTGCTACCAGTGTCTCATGCAGAGCCCACAGACGGTATCAAGCATACACATTGCAATGCTGTTTGATTGTAGTGATGATTAGGAGAGGTAACATTAGACAATATCTGGTTTCTGCCCATCGAGTAAGGTATTGGCAGCAGTGTTCAGATTTGGTAACATTTGGCCATAAAGGCAGGACTGCAGGCAAGACACTGTGTTTCATCACCAGATCTGCAGCATAATCCTTAAAAGATACTGCTTTATATTTTGTACTTAGCAAATGTTTATGGTGTTACTTATGTGGAATAAATTAAAGTAAATTTTTTAGAAAATATATTAGCTTAAGATCTGGCCTATGGAGTCTGATTTGAACAGTAAGAGGGAAACTTTCCATTTTCATTTTAAGCTAGGGAAGTGGGTTCAAGTGTGAACTTTAGGGGGGAAATAAAACTGCATATTGCTTGTTTGACCCAATTGAAGGAAAAGGTGGTGTCCACCTTTGATTAATAACATTTATTGTTGATAGTAAGCATACTGTGTTCTGGTCAGGAGAGAATGAAATGAGTTACGTTTGTGCCACTGAACTTGAATACAAATGTGTATGCCAGCCTGGCTCTCTTAATAAATGTATACATTGCCCTTGAAGTTAATGGAAGAGTATGCATACACTTAACCCTTGAAAATTGGTCTAATATTTTCTTAAGTACATTTTTGCTTCAATTGTTTTTAGATAAATGCCTAAAGGTTTGGGTACATGTTTTGCTACAGAGACAAACTGAAATTCTTCTTTTCTTTTCATTCTGCTAGCTTCTTAAAGGAATATTTTGTAGCTTGAAAAGCAATTTAGGAGAACTGTTTTAGAAATGTGTTCAACTACTTTTTTTCTAGGAACCATCCTGAGGCTAAAAGGGGCAATCTTGAGAATGGCTTTTTTGGACACCACAGGATCTTTGGTCCCACCAGCACATGAACCCTGGAGAGAACACAATGTTTCTGAAGATAAAGATGAAAAAGAAAAAGCAAAAAAGCGACGACCTGTCTCAGTGTCCCCTTCTTCCTCTCAGGAAATCAGTGAAAACCAATATGCAGTGATATGTTCAGAAAAGCAAGCAAAAGTTATCTCACTGCCATCCCAGAACTGTATTTATAAGCAAAATATAACAGAGACTTCTTTTGTTCTTCGTGGAGACATAGTGTCGTTGAGTAACAGTATCTGCCTTGCATGTTTCTGTGCCAATGGACATATTATGACTTTTAGGTAAGACTTGTTTGATAGTAACTTAAGTATAAAAAGAAGAAATAGTCTTCTGCTACACAGAAAGGTTCCTTTTCCATAGGCTGATGAATTTTAAAAAATACAAAAACATTCGCTCAGGGTTGATGATTCTTCAGCACTTGAGCCTGGATAATTTTGGTTGCACATACCTGTTAGTTATGCCTTTAAAACATAAAAAGGTTTACCACTTTAGCTCAAGCCACTCTGATTCAACCCACAGTTCCAAATGGGTGACGTGGGTCCATGAGTTGAAGTTTGTCTAGAAGCTGAATTTACTCCTTGATGGAGAAAACCACCTTGAGTCAGATCTTTAGCTTGTACCTGACCAGAACTCTGCCTATTTTTGTGCAGCTGTTTGCCTCACACTCATGTCTCAATCATAACATTTTGTTGTGTACCTTGCTTGCATCTTAAAGGCCTTAAATTCAGGCTATGAAGGCAAGGTTAATTGCTAGTAGTTGTATAGTAATAAGTCATCTAAAGTAAGGGGTTTAAGTTATGAGTTTAAATGTGGAGTAGTAGTAGTAGTGTTTAAATATACTTACATGTCACCTGTGTAACTTTCATGTCATTTAAGTGCTATTTTATTCTGAACAGCAGTGTGTATATACTTACACCCTTGCACCTGCAGTTTAGTTGTTGCCTAATGATAAGATGAATGTGGAACATGACCCTATAAACATTATGTCAGTAAAGTTCCTAAAAGATTATATTTAAGGTTGCCAAAAGAAGCTTTGAGCTTGGAAAATTCTGTAAAAAACACTTCTGTCAGAAGTTGTTAGGACTAACACTAAAACTGATGCAATCAAAACTTGTTTTTTAATTGTAGTATGTAAGTCTGTAACTCCATTGATGTATATCCCATGTTTTATATATTCTAAACATCCCTACAAAATGCTGTTCACCTTGCAGGGCAAACAGTATTGTTTTTCCTAATCAAAACTAAACTTAGTAATGTTCAGATACCAAATATTGAAACAGATCCTGTCGTCTTCAGGATTCACATAATTTTCTAATGAACCCTGCATATGTACTAAATTATAAATGCTGAATTGTTACCTGTGTGGGGAAGTTGGATGAATTGCTGCTGGGCAATGGACCTTAGAGGCAGTTAGTGTAAAGTTGTCAGAGCACTGCGTCATACCCAAGATGCCCAATACTTATCTACTGATATAAATTCAGATAGGACTTAATAACAAACAATCTGTAACAAAAACAATGAAAATGCTCTCGTGGATGTCACACTTGTCCTATCTGATCTAATGTTTTTGTGTTTGGAAGCTGCAATAATATTTTATCTTTCCACTGATCTGAAGCAAAACACTTCCATGTTACTGACACTCTCTTAGGAATATTCTTATTTTAGATGTATGCATGGCAGAGGTGTCATATCTTGGTGATATGCTTACAAGAGAATATTGCTTTTTATTTCTCACTTTTAAAACGTGCCTCCAAAGGCAATCTCAGAATCATTAAAAAAAACCGAAAAACAAAACAAGGCAACCTGACACTTTTGAGGTTACTACATCTTTCCTTGGTTTTAACTTCACTTTGCCCCTTTGCTGCTTTTTTAGTGTCTACAAATAATAATCTTATGTGGATTGTGTCTGCAGCAGAAGCTGTTTCTTGTATTATTGGGACAATTGCAGCTAAAAACTTTTGTAAATTTTTTTATGAGGACTTCACAGGGGATGTTTTGAAACAGTGGTTTATTTTGGGTTATATTTGTCAAGAAATTAGGTGTTTTGTCCCTTCTTACTTGTGTTTATTATTACATTGATGGAGAGGAATGTTTGGTAGAGGACCATTGTTGCAGCACAAGTGTGCTGTCTGTTCTTCAGTAGATTGATGCAGTAAGTTCTGCAGTTACATGTACAGAATCAGAAAATAGAAGGTAAGCAAACTTTGCTCTAAGAGGACTTTCTCCTAAAAATCTAGACAGAAAAAAAGAGGGAATTAATTCATAAGATTGTTTGAGGCTTCTGAATTCTGCTTTCCTATGACAGCACACCCATGTTTATTTCTAAATGTTCTTGAGGAGAGATCTTTTAGACTTGTATTTTTAGTCAAGGAGAAATTATTACCCTGAGAGAAGAGACAGGATGTTTAATTGTAAATGCTTGGTAGACACTTATGAAAATACCTTGGTAATTATTAAGTAATGCCTAATTTATTAAATAGTGAATTTGTGATTTACATGCTCAGACTATAATTTAAAAAATGCTTTTAAATGCCTCTGTGGTGCAGATGTTTAAATTTCACTCTTGAGGTGCTGCCTTGAAAAATGAGATTCTGTAACACCATTAAATTATACCAGTTTATGTGGTGCTCATGCAAATGGTGAAAATATTATGTATTGCAGTTTAAAAATGAGCCATTTGATCAATAATAGACATTCCTGCTATATTTAATGGGTTTTAAAATTCTCTTCCTTAAGTTTGCCAAGTTTAAGGCCATTGTTGGATGTATATTACCTGCCACTCACCAATATGCGGATAGCCAGAACATTCTGCTTCACCAATAATGGACAAGCACTCTATCTTGTCTCACCAACTGAAATACAGAGGCTCACCTACAGCCAAGAAACATGTGAAAATCTTCAGGTAATGAACTATTTTTAAAAAATCACTTTTTTCTTAGATACATTCTGAGCTGAGTACTGTAGCTTTTGTGATTGATTTTTTTTTCCCCCTTTTGTTTTCCTTCACTCTAGAGTCTAATTCCAGATTAATCACTTCTACATTAAATTTTTGTTTCATCCTGGCTATTGTAGTTAAATCAGTTTCTTACTTAATTTCATTTTGATCAACAGGAAATTTCCTCCTTTAACAAGCAGTTAAAATTCCCTTGATCAATTGGTGCTTGGGGGAGGTGTGTGCTGACACAAGTGGGGAATGCTAACTCAGGATATTTGAAGGAAGTTATTATGTATCAGGGGTATTAACAGCTTGAAAAATTCTCAGTCGTGCTTCAGTGTAGTAGCTGTACAGAATAATGAAATAGCAGAGATACAGGCTCTACTTTGGTGCTGCTATGTGGATATAAACATTTGTAGATCCAGTTTCAACAGTACAAAGTCAGGAGTCTTGCCCAAGTTGTTCAGGGGCAAATACAGCTTTACTTGAATGCATTTCTTTGCTTCTGAATTCCATGTGTTCTAAGCTTGCAACCATCTCTGAAGCAGATGGTTTGCATACATTCCTTAAAATGTTTTTAATTTTCTATTTCGAAACTCCGTCACCTTGCAAAGACAGATGCCCATTAAAGCATATTTATTTTGAAATTCAAATCCATTAAATAAATCCTGAAAGTGGAAGAACATTCCATTCTCTTTAATAATATATGCCTTTTTATGTCTCTTTTTCATTGCAAAGGAAATGTTGGGTGAGCTTTTCACTCCTGTAGAAACACCAGAAGCACCAAACAGGGGATTCTTTAAAGGTCTGTTCGGAGGTGGGGCACAGTCACTTGACAGAGAAGAACTCTGTAAGTCATATTAATTGTTCTTTTTCTGGTATTTCTACCCAAGGAAGCCAGTGATCCATGATAAAGATATAAACTGTGTTGATAGAACATTGCCTTTATAAAGAAGAAAGTAAAATAGGGAAAGACAAATACTTTTTCATAGATTTTGTGTTGTACACCTTACCAACAAAATCAGAAAAACTTGGTATGTTTTTTCACAGGTTCTTTTATCTCATTTATTCAGCAATTGATTAGTTGTACCACTTCTTTTAAAATCTAATTTTTATTCATCTTTATGAAGTGTGTAGTACTGACCATGATTTTATTTATGCTGGTAAACTGAAAGGGACTGTTTTTGGAGAGTGCTATTCTGGACAGTGAGAAAATTGAAACTTCACTCTACTTCAGTTATTTGCCAGAGTTTCCTCATTTTACTTGTGCAGAGATGCCTTAGGAATGAGAGCAAGGACAGAACTCTGATATTTCAATTCAGTCCTATATTTACAGGACAGTAAAATTCAGATTTGGCAAAATTTTCATTGCTTTTCTCTTTTTTTAATAACAATTTTTATTTACTGTAGTGGCATTCAGTATTTTTATATATTTATGGAAAACAGCTTCCATTTATTCAGAGTTTTGCTAGATACAAAACCATATTATGCAAGCTTATTTTTAAGAACCATTTTCTTATTAACCTGAAATTTATCTGTTAAAGTGGACAAGGTACCCTGCCAATCCTTTCTTTTTTTATGTTGGTTCTTTTGATCTCTACAATAAAAACTAAATTGCACTTCAATACTTCTGCCTGTACATTTTGAGCAAATATCAGTTACTTAGAGGTCACTTTCTAAGTTAAAGATTTCTTTTGTGGGTGTATATATATGTATGTATATATATGTATGCATGTATATGTAATACTATGGAAGGTTGGTCAATTATTCCAGTAGAGAAATTTATGTGCACAAATTATATTTTAATATGACCGGGACAGGGGAAAAATACCTTGTAACTTTAGAAGCTATCTCCTTATATCATTTCAAGTTTCCACCATTAAGTTTTGGCTTGGATCTTCAGAAGGAAAATAGTACTGAATGGAAAGAAAAAAAGACCTAATGAGTTGTAGCCTGAAAGTGGGTTCAATGACAATTCAAAAGACATCTGAGAATGTCTTTAAGTAGCCATATTTACCATGGGGATCACAGCAGAATCTGTAAAAAGTGAAATGATTTCTCTTTCTTATTTTGGGAATTCACAGAAAGATGTTTATAGTACTAATTTAAATGTAAATCATTCTTAATAGAAGCATAAAATAAAATCAGAAAATCTTGAAATACTGCATCAAAACATATTAGCAAGTTAATATTATTTTTCCTAGAGGCAGAAGAAAGAAAATATTTAAACTATATTTCATTGTTTAAAGCAAATGCATAAATTTCTGTAGTATATACAATTCTGCATGAGATTGGCACATCCATGAAGTGTCTAGATTGAACTGGGTGGCTGGTGTCCTATTATGAGCAAAGTTTATATAGTCAGTGCCATCACTGGTGTCTGGAGCTGTTCAGCTGACCATTCCTGCTGATTTGTTCTTACAGACATACTGTCTTTGTATGATTTACATAACGGGTTTTTTTGCAAGATTTTTACAATAATGACAGCATAGACACCTAATATTCAGGTGTCTGCATCTCAAATTGAACTTCCATCAAAGGAAACTTCTGCTGGTGGAGTCATGCTGGACTGTATTTTCAAAATTATCCTGCTTTGTCTGTTGAACTCAAAACAAATTCCATGTGAAATAAGCTAGTGAAATTCCATGTGAAATGTTGTGCTAGTAAAGTGTATTTTTAACATTTCTGTTGATGAACATGAGAATTTTAATTTCACACTTGAGCTGTGAAGAGGTTAGTTTTATAACCTGCCTGGAAACTTGAAAATATGTTTGAATATCTCAGTTTTAATGTAGTAACATGTCCTAATGTAGAACAGTGAGTGTTGCTCATAGTCATACCTACAATTATGTGTTTGGTCTCCATGCAAAGAAATTACACCTCTTATAAACTAGTTTCATTGATAATTGTGTACTAATGATAGAAAAACTTGCTGTTCTGTTTTTTCTGCTTTTGCAAATGCCTCCAGTTGGAGAATCAGCATCTGGGAAGGCATCAAGGAGTCTCGCCCAGCATATTCCTGGACCTGGGGGTATTGAAGGTGTCAAAGGAGCAGCCTCTGGTGTAGTTGGTGAACTAGCACGAGCCCGGTTGGCACTGGATGAAAGAGGACAGAAACTGGGAGAGCTGGAAGAAAAAACTGCAGCTATGCTTTACAGTGCTGATTCTTTCTCGAAACACGCTCATGAGGTGAGTATGTTACACTGAACATTAAACTGATCGTCAAATAAATACAAGTTCTGCAAGTGACTGTGTTCTGCAGAGGCATGTTAGAGGTATCTAAAGGGCATGCAGTTTTTCATTGATAAAGGATGCTTCCCTTCCATCTATCAACTGTTACTCCTTACTATTTAAGTACTGATGTAAACAGCTTTGGCTTGTGGCACATTGGTTTAGAGCATGCAGTCTGCTGGAGTGGCATGTAAGCTTCTAAATGTGTAACTCAATTCCCATTACTGCAAAAACTACTTACTTTCACTGAATTAGTAAGGAGAGTAATGCTTTAGGTCAGATTCCTGCTGTCCTTGAGAAAGGTCCTGTTGTATGCAAACCCCATGAATGCGAGTTTGCTTTTTTGCTCAGTAACTACATAGAATGGCTGTTCTCATCCATTTTCCTGCCAGCTTCTTTCCACACCCTAAACTCCTGTGCAACCACCCCATTCTCCCAAAAATGTCTTTTTCTGAGGCTGGATCACCAGCAATGATGCTACCATTAGAAAACTCATCATGCTAAACCCTCGGTGTTCAGCAATGTTGTTGCTGCAGCTTTGAGAAGCCTTGCTAAAGTCCTTCTTTCTCATGCTGTTTTGTGAGCATATAATTTGTTTCTGTCATTGTACTTTTTGGTACATTATAGAAACAGTAATTAGAAATTGTTTTTTGTTTTTTTAGATGATGTTGAAGTACAAAGACAAGAAGTGGTACCAATTCTGATGACGCTCATCAATTACATCTGTTTAATTTTGTCCTGATGAAAAAATCTTGTTTTTTCATTAGTTTTGGCAGGACCACTGAGATTTAAAGGAGTATTCACCATCGGATACTGTTGTTTCCTAGCACAAATGACACACTGTTTTACCTCAGTCATGGCTTTAACTGAGGAGCTTTATATCTAAGAAACACACACACACAAAAAACTTGAGTGTTTCTTAGCTGTTGGTTAGCACAGAGCTTGAACAGAGAAGGTAACTGGAACATATGGAAAAGAGAGTAAAGGGAAGATGTGGTGAGATGGGCAGGGGCAATGCAGGGTCAATCCTGTGTTAATATTTCATATGCCAAAAGTTTTTGTGCTACTGTAATTGCTGCCAGTGTTATACCCTCCTGTAAGGAGAGGCAATAAATCAGGGGTCCAAGAGCTGGAATCAAGTTGTTTGTCTTTCTGGACAGTAGCTGATTTACAATTACCCTCTCTAGGACTCGCTATATTTACCATTATTGTTGAAGAAGAGTTGAAGTTTGCTGTCATTTCTTTCCTTGGAAAAGCTGGAAGCTTGGAAGATTTCTTATTGAAAATTGTATACATAGTTGACCTGTGCATAGTCTTTTCTTGGACCCCTGATCTAGTATTCTTGTATTCACATCATATTCTGTGACGTGCAAAACAAAAGAATACATAATTTTTGCATTAAAAAAGTCAAGTGAATAATATGACTGGAATGTGTCATGCTGAGAGTTTTCATTTGTGTTATGGCTGTGCAATGTGAAATGTGGTAACATCTTCCTTGTGGTAAGAATTCTTCAACTTCTGTTCACTTAAATACTATTTTTTGCCAAAAATTGTTATTGGTTCAGGTTGTGTAACATTGAAAATTGGCTGTGGGTTCCAGTCATGCTGTGAGTTTTTATAAATGTTTAACAGAATGTATCTTTACAGCCATTAATTAAAATAGCTGAGATAGTTTTGCTCAAAACTTAAGTTCTAGATGCCCCTTTAGTCCTTTACTATGAAATCAGATAACCTTGGACTCAGGTTTTCAAAGTTTCACACATCATGGAGGTGCTGATGCATGAATAATGGCAAGCAAGCATCTAATACTTGACAATTGTCAGTATGTTGTTCAGCAAATCTCTAAGTTCTGCTAGTAGAGCTGTTTCACAAGTACCTGTCTCAGCCCCTCCCAGCACTAAAGGCAGTTAGCCTAAAGTTTGGATTTAGTCTCTAAAGCAGTGTTAGCAGTGTAAGCAGTGGTAAAATGTGCACAAAAACTTCAAGAATTGGTGAAATTATGTTCAGTTTGGGTGAGGTAAATAATACAGCTGAGCTAATTTGTAATGGCTGCTGCACTAAAGCTATATCAGTGTGAATGACCAGAGCTCTTTTTAAAAGAGAGCATCCCTTAAAATAAATGCTTGCATTTCAAAAATTCATTTAGACCATTTTTCTCAAAGTAGGAATAGTTTTGTTTTATAGAAGGAAGTACTTAGACGCTGATAAGTCTACATTGTCTGAAATTAATCACTTGGGTTTGCTTCTCCAAGCATTGCATTTTGTGTGCTTTTTTTCACAATCTTTCTGAATGTTCCCAAAGCAAAACCTTGGTTATATTTGTATTGTGAAGTGATGTTGCAGGTACACAGATAAGGCAACCTTACAAAACACCTAAAGGATGCGAAATACTGAAGTTACTTATGGTTCTTAAATCACTTTTCAAATGAGAGGCAAATATGGTTGGGGTTTGTAGCACAAACTGATAAATTTTCTCACTTTATGTATAGCAACGTTTAATTTAAAAAGACAATTGAATTGTGTTGCCAGTATGAGGGCATCCCCTGCTATGTCCACTGTTCAAAGAACTTAACAAATGAGAATGTGACAATTTGAACAAGCAGTATTATGATTTTTGATGGCTCTGTCCCATAACTACTGAGGCAATGTTCACTTGAGTTACTTAACTCAGTTTGCCATGCAATATTTGCCTCTGCATGTTAATTTATTTTTTAGTGTCTAATTAATGCATATTTAACACCATTTGTGAGACATCCAGGTAGAAGAAAACTAGACAAACCAGTACCCATACCAAGTCCAAAAAACCCCACCCTAGCTGACACTTGTCCCCCTCCTTGTTTCACATTTATAAATTGAGATGACTCATAATTATTTGACCTGGTGAAGATAAACTGTTTCAGGACAACAGAATCCTGGGAAATTAACCTGTTCAGGCACCGGGGGAGAGGATTGTAAAAGTATTCTTCAACAAATTATGGTATCATTCAGTGGAAGATCACCTTGGCTTGAAAGGAAAGCATACTTAACTTTCTCATCAAGACACATTTGACAACCACCAGCAAGCAAAAAAATAAGAGGCAATGAGAGATCATCTGCCAATACAAGAAGAGTAGTGGCTTTTTTGGTGTTAGAGAATCTATCATAGTTGAATCTCTTCTGTTGCTTATGTTCAGGGCATGCTTCTAGATATGAAGACTAATGACATGATTGCTCATGAGATAAACACACAAATGGTTCTTGGTCAACAAAAGGGGCTATGTACAATTTTAGTCAAAAATGTTACTTTTTCCTTCCCAATGGAAGGAAGGTGATCATAAACACATCATTGCATCTTATTGTGCTATTGGTGGTGCACCTTTTGTACAGCAAAGTGTATTGAAATCCTTGCGGGGAAGCACCCCGGATTTTTTTGCTAGCATTTTAGTTGTGTGAAATTTTTTAGAGTGTCTGGAAAACTATAAAATACAATTGAGCTATTACTTTTTTTTTTTTTTAATGAAAGTAAGAAACTACCTGCTGCTACCTATCTGTTTATATGTAGTGTGTCTCATTAGGAACTGTAAACTGAAGAAGCTTTTCTTCACCTTAGTCCTGCCAAATCGTAACTTTTGAATCCTGGTGTGTGTAAATATGTGTGTATTCCAAATCAGTCTGAAAGTGTCACACCACAGGCATCTCCAGTGATTTGTTCTTCAGCAGTCAGTCAGTTATAAAGTATAGTAATATATAGCTGTGTTCCTTGTCTGTCTTTATGCAAAGTTTTCGTGCCTGAGGTGGTATTTGCATGGCAGGTGATACTGGAAAGCTACATCCAAAGGAGGATTTTTGGAAGCAAGTTCATTTAGTTTTTTGGGTTTTTTCCCTTTAGTTTTCCTTTTATTTTCCTTTCTGTTTGTTTGGGTTTTGATTTGGTTTTGGTTTTTTTTATGGCATTTTGATTTGGTTTGGGTTTCTTTGGAGGGGTGGGAATTTGTTTGGCTTTGTTTACTTTTTTTTTTCCTTTGCTTGATTAATGGCACTGATCTTACCTGAACTTTTAAACTTGAATTTTTCCTGCACTTTAATTCAATCATGGTATTTTATTCCTTAATTTAGTTTCTGCATTTGTGCAGTTCAGGTTCATTATTTGTATATAAACACATATGTTCAATAAAGACTTTAGAACAGATTACTTTCAGGCACCTTTGCTAATTATGTGATTTATTTAGAATGTGTGTTTTCTTAGCAAAATATGTATATACAATATAGAATCTAATGAAAGGCACGTATTCTGTGTCAGCATTCAGTTTATAAATTACTGCAACACTTTCACATTTGTTACTAGATAATACAAAAGAAATCTGTTATATTTATACATACTGCTTAAGAATATACTTTTAGTTTTAAATAATTTTTATATGTACACTTCTACCTTTAATTTTAAAAAGACTTACGTTCAAGTTTTAAGTCAAAGTACTTAAAGTATGTATATTATCCATAGAAGTTGTTTTAAGCTTATGAATACATTCATATCTCATATCGAGATGATACAATTACTAAGCAATGAAAACAAATAGCCCATTTTGCTTTGCAGAAAATAATCAATTACTTTTACCTCCCATTTTGAACATTCTTAAACAATTCCCCAAGTATGGAGCAGGAAGATAGGGAACCAGCTTAATATAAAAGTTTTCTCAATAGCTGCAGTCCGTGGCTGACTGATTTTCTACGGTTTGGGTTTTTTTCTGGTACACATGAGAGACTTTTCAGCTCTATTTCTTGGACTTTTAAAATTCTCCAAAATTGAATTGAGGATTGTCCAATAAACATTTTCTTTGAGTAATCTGTGTATTTTGATTATACATCAGCTCTTTACATGTAAATCAGGGTTGGGTTTTACATGGGTTTGTTTTGATTTTTTTGTATCCGAAACACGTGTTGGAAAACCTAAAGAGTCTGTGGCTGAAGTGCCCTCTGCTTTCTCCTCGTGGTTTCACACGTGTGGGAGGGAAGGACTGCAGTGCCTTGTCTCCCTCTCCAAGTAGAAGGGCAACTTGTCTGTTGAATCTTTCCTCATGCCAGCCAATTTCCTTGATAATTCATGTGAATCTTTTTGGGTTTGCTACTACCACAAAACCTTCAAGTACTCTCTAGACAGAAATTAATGATGGTTGAGGGGTGGAAGTGAACAAACAGGACAAAAAAGGTGTCGTGTAGGTGAATCAGCTAAACCAATTTTACTTCCATTGTCACTGAAAAGCTAACCTGGGCAAATTTCTTCTTTTTAAGTCCATTGTAAAGATGTGCTCTATATCTACCTTACAACTGTTTCGAGGCAGATGAGTGTACTGTTTCTGGGTTCTTTGACACCTTATGAAGTTTAGAATTAAAGATGAGGGCATTCATTTTTAAAAAGTGAAAAAAGGGAAGAAGATAAATGAGGCAGAAACATCAAACAATCAAATGAAAGATGTCAATCAGTATTTCTTTTAGTATTTCATGTGCACCTAGAAATGTTAAAACTAACCTACAGCTGTAGGTTACTTTGATGCTTGTATTTCTTTATGTTAGTACCTAAGTTATGTATTACAAGGCAAATAACTAGAAGTTAAACTGTTTCAGTTGAAAACATGTAAGGAGTTGTATGTGGATTACCACTACCATTCAGTAATAGGTGATAGAAAGGGAGAGGGGTGGGAACATGTTTTAAATATTCCCTTTTAAAACAGAATTGTAAATAAGCAGTACTGTGTTATTTTAGACCTGAGCTCTGCTATCTGTAGTGGTTAGAACTAGGAAAACATGCTGCTTTCTAGTTATGCTGCTGTTTCATTGTACCAGCACCATGGGGGAAAAAAAATACATCCGTAAATTTTTCTAACATTGCCCACTCCTGGGTAAGCATGCTTGATGTGTAGCAGTTCTCGTTTATGAATATGTTAGTGTGTACATGTGTGTTTTCTTTTTCCCTTATGTTCATTGCAACTTATTCTTCAGTTAAGTCTTGCTGAGCCCCACTAGCTCTTCTGAGGATGATTACTGGAATATGCATTTTTAGGTAGGGTTGCAAATCCATCTGTCTACAAATATAGTTTCATATGAACTGCAAACTGTACTGTTACAAACTCAACTATGTTAGATTGCATAGAGTTATTTTACTTACATGTACTTGGACTGAATTATGTCATCATAACAAAGTTAAAAAATTAAGTATGGAATATTTTTGTAAATAAAAATACCTGTGCAGCTGGTATTTTAAATTTAAAATGTATTATACATTAATGTTTCAGAAAAAAATGTTCATATATGTGTATATGAATGTGTCATTATGCTGAAGGGCTCTTGATTGGGCAAAATAAACTATTCAAATCTCTCCTGAAATGAGTGGAGCTTACTCCTTTTCTTCCTGACCACTTGTTTTCCTGCTGGCTGGAGCAGCAGGAAGGTGTGAGCTGTGCTTTATAACGAGCAGAGCAGTGTGTGCTGGAAGCTTTGGCAGCCAGGCTGACGGGGAGCAGCCCTGAAGGAGCCAGAGAGGTGGGAAATGGTTCATGCTCAGTGATGTCCCCAAGCGTGTCTGAAAACTCTGAGATGTGCATGCTGCTGGTGACAATGTGAAGTCCTACTATCTTTTTAATCTGCTGGAAGAGTTAAGGTCATTCATTGACAGACTCAGTAAAGCAAACTATTTTTTGTACCTGCATTTTGTCAGTGTTTATTAAGTGAAGAATCCAGTGTGTATGGGGAGAAGAGATGAAACTGATTATTTTTTTTCTTTGCCATATTTACAGTACAGCAGATGTATTATTTTCTTGGATTGAGGCTCAGCTTTTCCACAGACCAGTTTCCAGCTTGCAGTCTATTAAATTTGCTGTCTTTTGCTGTTGGGGAGAGAGGGAAACAAACAACCCACCTTTGTAAACATACTGTCAGTGATGGGGAAATAATGAATCTGAAGAGAGACTTGGGCAGTAAATTTGAGATGTGAAATTGCTGTACCTTGGAGAAATTTTTGGAATCTCATGATGTCAAATAGCAAAATATTTCACTGCTGGTTATTTTAGTGAGAACACAGTTTCATCTGTGGGAAAAGTCAGCTAGTTCCAGACTTCTGTGTTCTCGTTTTGTTTTTTCTTTAATATCTGATAGTTACACATAATGAGCTGGAAGCTCGGCAGTGCATGGAGTTATAAAGAGGGTAATGTATTGGAATGAAAAAATTGTTTTATCTTCAGTTTAATTGGATTGAAGATATTTGGAGCTGTCACACAGCCTCCAGCTACTCGCTAGCTCTGGTAGTCTCCAATAAAAGTAAAAAAGCTACAGGAAAGGTTGCTCTCTCCCTGTGGGTACTGTGGGACTTCACAGATCAATGGACTGACAAGAGGGGAGTGCCAGAATGAGGTTGCAAAGTGAAGCTCTTTGATTTAGTGAAACTCAGAATTTGATGAGACCTATATTAACACTTGGTTCCTTTGCACATCATGTGTTTCAACAGTTTTGGTGCCAATGTACTGTAAATTAAATATATTTAAGACCTACAGACATATAATTATATGCCCAACAGTACTTTCCTTACCCAGATTTTTTTACTGGGAATTTTCATCCAGGTAGGGTCACTGAACCACCCCTCCTTGTTGCCCACTGGCCTGGGTGCTCCCTGGTTTCCCTGGGATATCCCTGACCTTGCCTGCTCCCTCCTCCTCCTCCCTGCACCTGGACTGCTCCCTTGGCCATGGGTCAGCCGAGCCAGAGGCACTGTCTGTTTCTTCCCTCAGGAGAAAAGGTTGCAGGCTTGCTGGAGGCATCCCAGTCTGGCTTAAGGAAATGGAATGTTTTCCCCCACAGTCCTGCACTGAGATAAACCCACAAGAGCAGGATGTCAGCAAGCACCAGTCTCTCACCTCCTAGTTTGCTGGCTGATTTTTCACAATGTGTAATTAATGCTCCCTCAGTAAGGGCTTGGGGGCTTGCATATGCAACTCATTAGGGTAGCAGAGTTCTGCTCAGCTGCTGTAGCAAACAGTTTTCTGTATTTTTCAGCCACAGGACAGTCTGGGCCAAGGCTTTTGCACAGGCTGCTCAGCAGGAGGAAGCTTTACCCACCTCCACTGCACTAGGTGAGACCTGGGGAACACTCCTTTAGCCTCAAACACTCATTTACAGCTGTTGGATTCCAACACAGAAGGGCTGATAGAGGACTGTAGCAAAGCCACAGTCAAGATAAAAATGGAAAAGCTGATGTGTTTTGGAGCTGCATGAATGCAGGTAGCTGCATTTCTGTATCCTGCTGCAGTCACAGTGTGACCAGGACTTGATAGAGAGTTGAGTGTTTTAAGAGGTTTGTAATCAAAATGTCAGACTGGGCTTATGTTTTGATAAGTTTACAAACTGCTCTGTCTAATTAAGCAGACATAATGAGAAATTTTATATAACTGTGATTTCTGTGGTACAAGACACTCCTGGAAAGAATAACGTGGAATGCAGTCTCCTGTGATAGAGTTAACAGAAAACAATTTCAAGCTGGTATCCCCTAATTCTCTTGTGCACCTGCAACTCTCTTAGCACCACTTGAGTTAAGTACTTTTTATGTGAGTGTTTGTGTCACCTACTGACTGTGATGCTTTCTCTTCCAGGATCTCCAAGGACCCAGCACAGTGGTCCAGGGTCTCGTGAGAGTTTTCTTCCTTAGAGTTGCTGTATTCAGACTGAGTATGCACATGTCTGTTGTTCAAGATGTATGTCAGAACTTAATTTACATAAGGAAGAACTGTTAGGTTTTTCTTTTTTAAGTATCTCCTATGAAAGGGTTAGAAAAAAAGACTAATCAAGGTCATTGCATCAGGTTTTCTTTTTAATATGCTCAAACTGAAAGTCAATTATAGGTATGAACTTGAAGGCCCTTTATCTCCCATTTTATATTTAGCAGAGCAGTTTCTGGTTGGGTTTTAGAGTTCCCAAGCACTCCACAGATTTTTTTCAAGACATTTGGGACATTCTCTATTCTGCTGTTTCAGTTAAGCCCCTTTAAAAAAAACGGGTTTTTTTACACATTTTAAAAAATAATTTGTTCTCAGCGCAGGATCCATGGAAGTTGCATTGACTTCTAGAGCTTTCCCTCATTTTTAAAATGCCAGTAGTTGGTTTGGCTCTATGTCTGGTACGCAACTGCCTTGTTAGGATTCTACTGGAAGTAGCTGCTTACTCTCCAGGGGTCTCGTTATGCTGCATGAGCCAGTTTTGGAAAGTGGCTTGTGGGCTGTAGTCACCAATGCAAACTTTCTTTAGGTAAAGAAAACTGAAGAATATCTAAATATGGCTGAGGTTGGGAGGCTCTGACAGCAGGATCACAACTACTTGAAAGTATTTAGCAGATTATGCCCTAAGGGACAATAGAAAATCTCTCCCTGTGCCCTCTGCAGGAACAGTGCAGCCTCTTGGGATTTGCATTATGTTGGACCTGGGGAGCATTGCATCTGATGCCATTCACTATTTTATTGTATTTCCATGGTAGGAATGGGGATGGCTGAAGTGGATGCAGAGTTCAGTGAGTTTTAACTCAGACTATCTAGCAAAGAATAAATGTGGTCTTTCAAAATACAAAATGACAGGGATTGGCCATGTACCACATCCTGGAGAGCAAATTTCAAGCCTGAAAACCCCACTCCTTGTGATTTAACCTGGGGAAAAAGCAAAACATATGTGAATAATGGTACCTTGCTGTATTCCCCCACTGGACTGATGGGAAGCAATAACCTAAAATTTTTCCTGTAGCTGTTAAAGGAATTTCTTTATATCTGCACTATAAGCATTAAGGTTGTCATTTGCTCTCAGTCAGAGTGTGAGTTGCATGTATTGCTGTATCGTTGAGCTACTATTGTTGGTCTACCACCTGATTGTTACAGGCAATGTGAAAACATGGAAAAAATGTGGATCTAAGCCTGTGGTCCCATAGGCTTCAGCCTGGTAAAAGCATTTGCAGCTTAGCTCAGAGAGGCAAGGAGGCAGAAACAAGAAAGAGGCTTGAGCTGGTTGGCACAACACCAGTTCTCTTCATGACAAATTTTTGCAGCTATTGTTCCAAAGAAAGGCTTTTAAGGATCCATTTAAAATGAGAAAAAGTGATGGTTTGTGCATTTACAAGGAGCTGCTCCCTAACATAAACAGCATGGAAAAAGAGAAGTTGGACTGTTTGAAAAATCTAACCAGAAGTGGTAGTGTTTGGCACAATTCACTGATCATGAGAGACCTGGCATCCCACTGAAGGAGCAGTGATAGCTCTGGAGGGGACAGGGTGCTGAGAAGGCAATGGACATGGAGACAAGCTGCTTGCATTTGCTGCTCTGGGGAGAAGGCAGCACAGGGGAAGATGACAAGCCTGATAGCAGGCTCTGAAATTACTTCTGTGGCTGTGTTGTGTAGGATGACATTTGTCAGAACTAGAGGAAAGTATCTAAATGGAGCTTTGTCATGGGGATGTCTACAGCAGGGTTTGCTTTAGAAGAGGTGCACCAAAAAGGGCCCATGAGGTAGCCCCATTGTCAGCACCTGGAGAGAGCAGCTGGAAATGATGCCCAGGGAAATACCTGCTTGACCAGAGGACCCATGTTATCCCAGGCATCACTTCATGTACAGACACTACCAGACATGTGCTATGTGTTTCCAGTCACACCTAGAGCAGACCTGTGGCTTGTGACAGCCAGGAGGGACTGGCCTCAAATTTGTCTGTCTGCCAGGGCGAGGAGAGCGCTGACCCCAGGGCTCTGCTCTTGGTGGTGAGAAGCTGAGAGCCACAGTCTGCCATTGCTGCCTCAGCCCCTGAATCCAGACCAGAGTCTCTGTGCTCCTCAGAGTGATGCCAGGGGGGTTCTTGTCCTTTGCAGTTGGTGGGAGGTGACTCAGGTACCCCTTATGTGCTCCTGCTGGCTTCCCTGACTCTGACATTGGAATTCTGAGCCCCAAGATCTTCCAAGCAGGCTATGAACTGAATGAAGATACAACCTCTGATTCTACAGTTCTTTCTCTTCAAGAAAAGACCATTACCCTCCACTGCTCTGGGCCAAATTAACCGCAAATGTTTCTTAATCTAAGAATGCAGCTTCATTCAGTGCACTAAAATGTGGCCACAGCTGTCCAAAGAGCACTGCAGATGCAAACACCCTCTGGTGCAAAGAAATTGAGTTGCAGAGTTCCCTTCCTTTTCGCCTCACAGTTGCATTTCTGCAGGTCTGCCATGCCTTGGGACACTTGCTCCCTGCAGGCAATGCACATGATATAGGAGCAGACCTTTTCATTCATTCTCAGAGTTTTCAGTGAAGTGTCACATTCTGGCTGAAGACTCATGAGACAGGGCTTTCATGGGCATGCCACATTTCTGAGCTTCCCTGCTAGGTCTCTGTGAGTGGGATCTGCAGCAGACTCAGGCTCAGCAGCAAACGTGCCCTGTAGTAATAAGCCCCATGGTTCTCAGGCACCAGAAAGCTGTTCATGGGAGGAGTACTGGTAATATTGCAAATTAATGAGCAAAGAGTCATCCCCTTCTCATCATTACTACCCATCCTACTCTGGAGTGAAATAAAAGCCCTCCCTGCTCCACAGTTTTAATTAAAAAGCTGTGCTGGTACATTTTAGGGCATCAAGAATGACTGAAATTGTGGACTCCTCCTCCATGGGATGATTTACTGCATAGGCAATGGGAGGTTGTATGTCTTCCCAATAGCATTATCCTTTAGTCCCCTGCACATGGGAGTAATGCAGTAACCAGTATATGCTGTAGTAAAACTTCCCATAAAAAGTTGCTGTATAACTAAAATATGGGTCTCTAGAAACTTCTACTTTGATCGAGTCACTTAAAAGATTCACACACTCAGCTACTTTTTATATTAACTCTTCTACAGCTGTGTAAGGCACAGGAAAAATGTTTCCAAAACCAGTCCTCCATGTATTTTTTTTTTATGGCAGCTCACCGGGGAGGGTCTTCCTTGCTTGCTGTGCCAGGGAAATAAATGCCAGTGGCCCACAGAAGTGTAGGCACTGCAGGTGTACCTCGTGGAAGAGGAAAGTTTTCCCAAAACTTTGTCTTTTCACAAGCAGCTACCCTTTTCCCATCAGATGCATGAAAAAGGTGGTGTTGCACCATGAAGAGGAGCAATGGGAGGCAGCAGGATGTGTAGAGTTTGGGGTTTTGCAGGGCTGTTGTCCCTGCTCTGTGCCCCTCCCAGGTGAGGGGGGAGGATGGGCAGGATGCCCATATGGGGTCAAGGGTCTAGGGTACAGAGGAAGGGAATAGCTGGAGGCACCTGAGCTCAGGAACAGCATTTCGAGTGCAGGAGGGGCTGGGTAGAGTCCCAGGCAGATCTGCTGGAGCCCAGGCAGGGCATAGCTGCATTTTGGACAAGTGAGGGATGGGGAGAAGAAAAGCCTGTGGATTGCCAACACAGGGGTGTTGTGGGCAGCTGGTGAGTTCAGAGGTGGAGGGGTGGGCCAAGGGCGGCAGGAAGAGGAAGGTCTATGTAGGAAGAGTCACTGCTCCAGCAGAGCAGAGCAGAGCAGAGCAGTGCTCTGAGAGACTGACTTTGCTTGCTGGGATGCAGTGTCCTGTTTAGCAAATACTGGGATTCCCTGGACACCTGTGAGATGTGCTCTGGCTTCTCTGACTCTTCCAACTCATGCTGTTACTCTTCAGTTCAAACTCGTTCTCTAACCAGCAGAGTACAACAGAGGGACTAGCTATGCACACAGCCTTTCACCTCTCTTAGGTTTTGAGAAAATCTCCCAAGGACGGGGGGAGCAGCACCAGTCTGTCGATCACCCAAAATCTGACTGAATCAAACACTTGGGAATGCTGCACCCTGTATAATCCTACTCACCTCCAACTTGTGTCTGCCAGGAAATCTTGTTTCTCAGAGGATGCTTTACACAGACCTGTGATTACTGACTGCCTGGGGGGGGCGAGAGGCAGAGCAAGAGGAAAACTTTCCCCCAAATCAAATAATGAAAGCAACAGTGTGGATTTTTTACATATGTTTGATTGTAATGAAGTGAGCTTTGGGTCATTTTGCAATTATTAAGGCTGATCAATAATAAGCACTTCACAAATTATGGTACTCAGCTCCTATATAAGATAAAGCTGTATCAGATAACAACCTTTGCCGTATTGCAAAAACACTGATACAACCATCCCAGTCTTTTCTGGAACTGAAAATGTCAGCTTTTGTCAAAAGCACAACGGGGTACAAGGCTTCTGGTCTGGATTCAGACACATCAGCCCTGTGGTTTCTCAGGAGTTTTTTTAATGAAAACAAAATGCCTTTACTTAGCTTAGGCTGCTATTATAAAATGTCATTGTGTGTAGATTACAGATTTTGCTAGAGTCTAACAGTCAATCTTTTCCATATGAGTGCATGCTTTTGGCTGGGAAAACTATTATCTGAATATAATGGCCTTCTTTTCAAGCCAAAAACTAAGTATGGAAGGCACAGCCAACTGAAACAAGAAACACTGCATTATTTCAGTTTTTTTTTAAAACTACTCTTATTTCTGACAGTGGTTTTGCTGAAGACAGTGGTTTTGCAGAAGAGATGCAATCTTTCTAAAATAGACCATAAATAATGACTGAAAACTGAATTGGAAGCAGAATAAATAGAGGCAATTAATTCAACTGAAAAAGGCTAATTTTCATTCTGATTACCCATGCTAGCACACAATCATCACTTACTGCCATTATGAGGCCATAGGATAAGGAGCAAATCATAGAATTCAATTGATAAAATAAATGGTACAATAGGTGTGCTATTCACTTCAATCTGTCAGTAATTATTCTCCACTGTGCTACACAAAAATATTCCCTTCCAGTTTGAACACAGTTTCAAAAGTCTCATTAGGAATTTTGAAATATATCTGTGGGTGATATTCCATCCTCAGTGTGTGTGTGTGTGTGTTTCTGCCTTCACCTTCCAAATACATATTTGGAAACTCTTCTTTGTTGGCAAGTATGTTCATGTGTCCCCTCTATATTCTGAAATATTTTACTGAGGCTATTCCTCAAACTTCAGACAGATCTTGCTTCTTCCCTTCATCCAGCTAATTTCCCAAGCTAAACCACAGTTAATTAATTTTTTGTCATCCTACTGTTCTGGACACATTTCATTCCTACCACCAGATGCCAAATGGAGTTCCCTGTAAGTGGCAGCTGTCATGCAAAATTGAGTCTGGAGGAAAGTCTGTGCTGTGCTCTGCTGGGAGGACCCAGGGGTTTGTATATGCAGCCTGTGATGCTGTGCTGGTTTCTCACTGCAGTGCTGATGTCCCCTGGAAAGCCATTGCAAAAATGCCTTTTAAACAAATGTCCTCAATTGTATTGGTAGGGTCTTCATTTTCTGTTTTAAAGCCTCAACTGTCTGAAAGCTTTATTTCCCTGTAATGCTGACCTTCCAGCCTGACTCATTTCTGCCAGACAAGCACTATCCAGGCCTCAGCATTTCTGCCATGGGGTGTGGGTGGGATAGTGCAAGTGGAACTGCTTTTCTCATTCTAACTGTTGATGACCAGAGAATGAATCAGAATTTGGAGGCGATTGCTTCTAGTGTGATGTGAAATTTAAGAGAAATTGTAAATTGAAGTTTGAGTTCAAAAATAATTTGCTCAGCATAGGCAGCTAGACAGTATAAGCACATAAAACTTGTTTTCCTGAAAAACTGGCCTAAAGGCCCAGTTTGAAACCCTCAGTACATTTGGATCAAACAGGATTGGTAAATCAATTCTAGAAATCATATAAACAACTGTGCCTTAAAAAAAACATTAAGTAGTAATTTCTAGCTGGTGCAGCAGTGTGCTCCTAAAAAAAATTCTGTCAGATGGCTGACACCTTTTTGAAGCCTGCCTTTCAGCTTATCTCTCATCTTTATAGACTCTGGAAAGGTATGTTGGTCTCTAGGTGATGAATATGATTTGTTTACTCAAAGAGCTTCCTGAAATCACAAAGCAGCATTACTGTATGTTATTAAAAGATAAAAAATGTATTACTGTCAGGTGAAGGGTCAATGTCAAATCCTTGTTATATCTGGCAAATTCAGATTTAAAGCTGAAGCAGTCTTCAAGATGCTCAGTTGGAAGTGTCACATTCAGCAAAAATATCTCATGATACCACATTGTTTCCTATGTCTGGGTCCATCTAGTGTTGTCAGGAGAGAAATATCACCCTAACATACAACTGCCTGTCAATTTACCTCTCTGGATACTTGCAATAAATTACAAATTGTACAACAACAACAAAAAATGCTAGAGAAAGGCTATCCTTACAGTGTGAGCTGAGGCAAGGGGAGAGGAGAGCAGGACTGGCTGAAAGGGCTTGCTGGAGTCTTTGTCTCTTTCTGGCTGCAAGAGGTGGCTCTGTACTGAAAGGAGACTTTAAAAATGCCATTGGTACACACTGCATCTCAAGGGGAAGAGGCAATAAAAGTAATTTCTGGCAAACAACTAAACAGATATGACTGGATATTGTAAGAAGCCATTCAGCTGGAAATCAGAAGTCATTTTTACATAACTGCATTGCAGGAGAAATATTCTCTAAGTTTTTACTGCAGGACTCAAACGAGTCATGTGTATGTGTCTTTTGTTCAGTTTTACATGGAACTTTCTTCTTAAGGATTGCTATAATGTATTTTGTGGAAACCATTATTATAATCTGCATAATTATTCTTGCCTTGGGAAATTTTTAAAAATATATAGGAAGTTTGCTTGAAGTGCTTATGGCCACACTGATGTGATGAAGGTAAAGTAGCACAACTGTAACTCTTTATTCAGAAACTAAACCAAAATGTCTCTTCAGCTGGGGAGGGGCAGCTCGCAGAGCAGTGTGCTAGGACCAGAAGGCAACCTGTGCTTTCAGCTAAATTGTTGGAATCTATCACTTTGCAATGAGGTTCTCTGAGGCAATTTAGGTAACTTTGTTTGATATACACCTCAAAACAGTAATGGTAACAATAAACTACAGAGAAAACAATTTACCATGCTTCTAACAATTATTCTTTCAATACTGCAGTGACCCCATTAACCAGCTGTGTGCATTAGCAAAATCCAGCATTTCAGCTAAGAATAAGGGGAAGAATAACACTGTTTAAATGGGTTCATTCTAAATCTAATAGCCAGCTGAAATCCCATGAAGTTTTTATTGAGTGAATAGATTCACCTACATAGACAAGGTCCTTACTTATTTTTCCACTACAGAAGAAGATGAGATCCTTAAATCCAATGCCCTTTCTACAAAGGACTTGAATTTCTATTACAAATCTTAGCTACTGGAAACTGCCTTTGTATTGACATTTTTCTGACAGCAGAGGATCAACTATTTAAAATGCCTAATTTATTATTGCTCACATGCAAACAATTTCTCTCTTCCAGAGTGAACAAGTGCAAATAATTACTTATGCATTCCTGACGAAAGAAGCACATGAATTTTTGCCTCCACGTAGCAAGGCCATTGACCCCTCAGGTATGTCTCTGGCAGTTGTTCTAAAGAAAAAAATTATGTCTTTCAGCGCCTTGAATATGATCCTTTGTAACATCAGCAGCTTATGATAAACCTGTTCTCAAACAATTTTGCTGAAACAGGAGTTGTGCTGCCTTTCCATACGAGCAAAACTCATTGACGTATTTCTGCCATGAGCAGCTACTGTGGGTGTTAACAAATCATGTCTTATCCCCTGGGACAAAAGTGGAGTTTGTATCATGTTTCATTCTTGCTTCAGTCTACTCAGATATTTTATTTGGGTTGAGCACAGTATCCCTAGAACAGACCATGTTCTCACAGAGCTGCTTGTGCTTTTATTTCAGTGTTCCTGTGCAACCCAAGCCTCATTTCCATGGTTTTGTGCATTATGGCAGAGCTCCTTGGCCAGTAGAAGACATGCAGGGTGTAGATTCATAAATGCCAGCTGTGAAGTAGCAACTTGTTAGTTTCAATTCTTTTAGAACATAAAAAAAGTTTTAAATGTTTCCCTTCAAGTGCATATGTGACAGAATGTGATTATTTCAAACTCTTCAAATTCTATGACCAAAAGTTGTGAAGGCAACGAGAGCACTGTGCCAGTCAATCCAGGTATGGTTTATATAACATTTGGGCATATGGGAATCATTCTGCAGTTTGCCTGCTAGAGCTCCTCTGTACACCAATAAAACAACTAGTCATTGCTGAAGAGAACACAGAGCAGTGCAAACTTAGGGTCTGGCTCCATCTTATGCTAGAATATGAAGTTATAAAGCAGTTAGAAGCAGATCTTCAAAGACATTTAGCTCTTTGAAATAAGCGAAAATCAGGCCATGCTCACCTGTAAAGCTTTGCTTCTTGGGGAATTTCCAGAAACACTTAAGCACCAAATCTTTTCTGAGAAAGCTGTGAGCCTGAGAGGTTGAGCATTGCTTTCAGGTACCTATCTGCGTGCTTGGGTGTCTACATATCACCAGGATTCCTGCCTGTGGAGCTATCATCTCACTGAATGACAACAGGTAAATGGTAGCACAGCTGATAGCTACTTGAACAATTCCCCTGACACACCAACAAGCAGCAGCAGGAGCAGCAGCCCTCTCATGCTAGAGATGTCCTGTATTATTTGATTGCTTGGAATCATTCACAATCCCATGGCATTTTTCACGAAAGACCTCAGCCTGCAATTTAATTGTGAGCCTAATCTGCAGCACCAGCCCAGCTGCTATTTGAAATAGTAGATGAAAGCTCACTGGGAGCCAGGCAGTGATGGAGCCAGCTTCATTTGGTAACACAAGATGGTTTGGTGAGGATGAGGTGCTCCCTTTCCCTCCCTGGGGGGGGAGGGCAGGCATGGAGGAGGGCAGGAGGGCTGGACCCCACTCACGTGGGGATGGCAGGGCCACTTCCAGCTCAGCCCAGCTCCTCCCTCACCAGTCAAGGACAGCACAGCCCAATACAATACAATATAACCTGTCTGGATTTCCTCCCTGTTGTGGTAAAATTACTGCCATTATAAGCAAAGAAAAAGAAAATTAAAACTGCAATGAATTAATCAAAAGCCATTGCTGAGAAGCAAAAACAGAATAATGAACTTTTTTCAGAGACAGATTCCAACAGTGACGGCTTTGTAGCCTCCAATTCTTTTGTTTCTCTGGATTTGAGTCATTACATTAAGTCTTCATGTCAAGCAAAGCAATTGTTTGTGACCCTGAGAAAATGACTGTACAGGCATTTTATGTTTTAATTAACGCTTTCCCTGCATTTCAGAGCAAGATCTCTGTGTTGTGGTGGTATAAATGCTGTACTCTGTGCTGGAGCCTACACCCCTACCAGGACCAACCCTGAAAAATGTAGTTTCCCCACAGTAAGTAAAATTTGTCAACCCATAGTGGTATGTGGGCTCTCATACAGCTGCTTTGCACTTCATGTTTCTAAGCCAAGAGCTGAATGTGTTGGTTGTATGAGGAGAGGTTATTTCCTTAGAGTTGTCCTCAAAGAAGTGTGGTGGTGATATGGTTTCCTCGTGCTTTCCATCTGATAAACTATCTCAGATTTCTGCAAAACACAGACAGGCAGCCTGGATCCAACTCACTTCACTCATGACCCTTCTTGTCACACTCCTCAGAGAAGTCTCTTTTGTGCCAGGCTGAAAGGCTTGCAATCCTTCCTACTAATTTCTGATCCTATGACCTAGTTGCCATTCCCAAGCTTATGTACTATTTATTTTCCTTTTAATTACTCATTCAGTTGTTAGGACTATACAACTGTAGCTTGGACCTTCACAAATAGACAAATTTAACAAAGTTTGCACCAAATTATAAACCAGGTTGATAAAGCAACTGTGACTGCTGTCCATTTTCCACCAAACTTCCCCCAATATCTGCTAATCCAGGAAAGGAGCTTGGAGATTTTCTAGTTGCCATTTCCCTTTTCTCTGCTTTTAAAAATTCCTAGTAAATTTAGTAAATAATGGCATAATGATAGGTGGAAAACAAATCCATTTCAGGCTACAGAGAACTGTAGGCAGATGAGTCAGCATGGCTTATTCTGAAGGAAGTCCTTAGAGGGTAAACAAACTGGCTTAAAACAAAGTGATTTTCTTTTCCCTTTCAACTCTTGAACAGAAATACAGAAAGCTATGATAGAAAGCTGTATTTTAGGTGTTAAATTATGCTAATCCTTTATCTTTTATGCGTATAATGTTTGTACATTTTTATGCTAACCTGAAACATGGCAAACAGGTCAGAATAGATTGGATTCCTAGTTTGAAAAGTAGAAATGTAAGCCACTTAAGACAAAATAGCTTTGCTTTACCTGAGTGTTGTAGGAGAAACTCTGGTTGCAAGGCAGACCTTTTCTCCTTGCCCATTCCCACACACCAGGTTTTCAGTCAGTGTCCATCCCCATCAGTGCTCCCCAGCCCATCCCATTGTCCTGGGCTGTCCTCTGGGGAATGCTGGGGACTGCAGGCTCTGGCCACAGCAGCAGTCTGTCCCCATCACACCTGTCCTGCTGCTCCTTCAGCCCTGCAGCACCTCACACCTCTCAGCCATGCCCTCATCTCTTTGAGCCAGGAAAAGCCTAGAAAGCCCAGATAGGATCCTATTAGCCCTGTTTTGCTGATTGTCCCCAGTTTCTCAGCATCTGTATCCTTGCCAGGCTTTGCCCTTTCCTGCTCCCTCTCTACTCTCCTACCCTGTCATTCTTTTATAGTTTCTGCCAATCTGACTTTCTTCAGATCCTGCTATATTCAGGTTTTGTCTCCAGTTCCATAGTCTGGCATTGACTTCCCAGCCCCAACTAATCCTCCTGAATCAATAATTTTCTGCCTGAAAATAAACAAACCTTGATAAGCATTTGCTGAATTGAATAGACAAGGTTTAGCAATTTGATTTTCACTAATTCCCTCAGTGTTCCCTAATTTTAAAGACCATGAAGAGGGGTTAAGCCTCACTCTGAACATCAGGAGTCCTTCTTTTACCAGACCCTGCTGCCAAGTGTAAAATGTTCTGTCCCCTCCTCCACCCCACAACTCTGCACAGCCCCAGCGATGGGTGTAGGCTGACCCCCATGGGAAAATCTGCTTTTTGTCTGCTTTAATAATTGCTCCATACAGCTATGTCACTTCAGTCACCAAGCTGTAAAATTGCTTTTGTTATTTATGTTGTAAAAGCACTTTGAGTGCAGCCTCAGCAGTGCTTTCTGTGCTAGATGGTTGTTTGCTTTTCTCTCCCTTTTTGCCTTTGTCTTGCAATGTATTGACTGAGGTCCTTAGACAGGTGATTAAAATCCCAGCACCTCCCAGAACTACACAGAGCGTGGAAAAGTTTAATTTACCTCTTTCTCCAGACAAGAGATCAAAAAATTGGCTTGTGTATTTATTTCTGAATATGGCAAATGTTTTGGTCACCTCAATGTCATTTTGTAGTGAGCTAAAACCTCAAACTCCTGGACTGACAGGAAACAAAACATGGGCACTACCCCTGTGCCCCTGCGCAGAGCTGAGCATCCATTCTTCTGATCCAGATACAAATCCCAATTTCAAAACCCCCTGGACTCTACAGACACAAATTACAACTTGTTCTCTAAATAAGAGGAATCAAACCTGTGCTTTGATTTGTTGTTACACGTGGAATACCTAAACACAGAGGGACTGGGGTGATATTGTTTTGATAACCTGTGCTGCCTAGCACATGTCCTTTGGTCAGCAATGCTTTTCTTGTTGCAAACAATTTATATTCATGTATCAAGGTTTCAATTTAAAACAGCATTTATCATACAGCAGCCTAAATTCAACAGGAAAATTGCTGCTGCCTTTCCAGCTGTCAGTTGGATCACAAAAGCATCATCCTCCTTTCTACCAAACTCTCCCATGAGACTCTTTCAAAGCCTGAAAAGTATCTGAAGAATTTTGATGGACAAGTAAAGCACAAATGTAATTTCTTTCCATATCACGTATTTACCAAATAACACAGAGCCACATCTTATTAGGATTAAGCATTTTAGTGTTTTTATCATGAATGATGAGTCTTTTCAGATAAAAAAAGAACAACAACAAACATTTACTTTCTACTATTGAATTTCACCTTCCTTTGTGCAGGATATCCACAGAAATTAATTTTTTTCATTCATTGCTTAAGAGCCTTTTGACTATTCAAGTTTCTTCGTTGTCTTCCACTAAGGATGAAACATACCTGGAGACCAGGCTTGGAGGCTAGGATTTTTAAAAATCCCTGCTGAGGGTTTTTTTTGGTCTTTAGAACACCAAAATGTGTGACTGCAAGGGTACTTATTAGTTTGTACTGTGTGGTTAGCATCCATTACTGTCTTCCAGTTTTGGGGTTTTTTTTAATTTTCATGTGACACACAGAACTTCTCAGATAACTCTAAGCAGTTAACCTTCCCATAAGGACTTAGATTTTTCTTTGGTCTAGATCATAAATAAAATGGTCTTAGGAATCTGTAACAGGTTCTGTCCATCCTCTGAGTATGGTCTTTTCTTTCAGACGATAGGGTTGGGGGCAGTAAATTACCTGGACGTTACCAGCTCTTTCCAAAGTCCAGCAAAGATTAGTGCAGGGAATCTTAGAGTCCCTGGATTAAAGAAAGACCTGAGCTAGAAGAAAGTCAGTGCTGGGCTATTACGGTGAACAGGAAAACTGCTCTTGGTGACAATGGCACGAAGTCAGGCCATACCTGCCTTTAAGGCAGAGGATTTGATATGTAAATTCTTCAAAATCAAATAGGCTAAGAAAGGCAAGGAGGGAGGAAAAGAAAAATGGACTGGAAACTATAGTCAATTATGGGCATTCTGACAATTTGTTTTGATATTTTGTCTGCATTTTTCTAACCATATTAGTTTAACCACTAAACTGTTCTGAAGCCGTGTTTCACATGCCCTTCAATTGTTCAGGATTAGGAGGTGTTGTGCTCTTGTGAATGCCCTTGGTGCAAAAGTTTCTCTCCTAAACCCCTCAGTGCTTTCTCTCTTGTAAGCATTTAATGGGCTTTTTATATGACTTTTGGAGTTGGATGACCTTGTGCCACTCACAGTCTTCAAAGGAATGTGAACTGATGGACAGTGAAAAGGCCACATTTTGGGGCTGTGATTTCATTTTGGAGATCTGGTGTTGCTGGGGCAAGTTAAGCACAAACAGCAACACTGAAGTCTCCCCTGCTTTGCCTCCCTCCTCATAAAGCTGGGACTTCAGAAGTACCCAACACCAGATATTAATTCAAGTCTGAGCAGTTTCCTTTAAAATAATTCCATGACCAGTGTTGCAGGATTCTTTCTACCTTTCTGAGCTCCATCCATTTAATTTCTTCATTCTCAGCACTAATCCATGTGAATAGCAGATGACATGCAGACCTTGCAGTAGTCTTGTTGCTCCAGTTTTTCTATTTAATCAGTCATGAAAACCAGCCTTGGGGTAAAGTTTCCTACATTTCCCACCTTCTAAGCTTGAATTAGCTCTTTGTCATTTACCTCCAGCATTAACAAAGTTTCTGTGGAGGAAAAAATTGAAACCAAAACAAAACAGAAAAACAAAGGGCTGCACTAACCTACCCTGGAAAACAAAGAATAGTTGATGGACACGAGTGAGCCACCAGGGGTATAATTTTCCTCTGTTCCAAAAGAAATACTTGTGGTGTTGATCTCCAGAGACCTAGTTTGCACTGGCACTGAAGGAAAAGAAAACCTCTAAATTCTATGAAAATACACCTGGAAACTCAGTAATTATTCCTTACTCTACTTTTTTTCTGAGCAAATAGTTATGGTTGCCAGCATACATTGCAGTAGAAATAGCCTGACAGGTTGTAGGTGGTGGGGTGGAATTTCACAAGAGTCAATGGCTCTGTGAAGTTGAAGTCAGTGTTATGAAAGGTACTTTTCCATGGCTTTAGGCACTCTGGCCCTGCTTCCTCTTGCTGCCTTTCAAAATATAGACCTGCATTTAAAATCTGTGTTGGGTTTGATTATTTTAATTGTTTTTGGTAGGTTGGTTTGGTTTGGTTTTTGGCTTGTTTCAGTTTTTGTTTTTTAAATCAACAGCACAGATTGAAGAGTATGTCACTGCTGTGGATATTCTAATCCTCTGGACTGGAATTTTTGAAAGAGCTTGGGTGTACAAACTCTCAAGGCTGAACTTTGATCTTACAGTGTTTAAATCCACTGCTAGGGCTCACTTAATCAGGGCCCCTACCTGCAACTTCCCCTCTCTTGTTGGCAATAGAGTCCTGTCACCAAGTCACAGTACTTAAAAGACTTCAAAGAAAACAGATTTTGTTAGTAGATATGACAAATATCCCATAAAAAAAGAAAATAAGATATATCTCTGCTTTGTCACTATCTAGGGAATATAAGAGGTCTTAAGCCCCCTCTTTTTTGTCACCATGTAAGCTTCCCGGCTGCAGAGAATAAATGCCTTATAAAGACTGCAGTAAATTCAAGTTAAGATTTATTGTATATAACTAGGGGTGGATCCCCAAAAATAAATGAAATTACATGAATTTGTACTTTTGAATAAATGATTTTTCGTTATTCTGCTACTTAGTTATGGATATGTAGCACCAAGTTGTTCTGTGACATTCACAAAACTCCAGAGTGAAGGTATCTTTCTTTTAGCTCTGTATTTTCTTCCCCTTTGCCACTCACATGAGAGCCTTTTCTTCATTGTACCCCATATGAGCTTCTAAGCCTGTTTTCCAAATCTTCTCTGACCAATCTAACTCTGGTTTAGCATGTTGTGGGGAGAGGGGGGTGGCTGACTGCTGTCACAGTTTTATAAATGCAAATATGCAAATGACCTTCAGTTTGTCCTCCTTCAAATGCCTCTAAGCATAGCATGAATTTTCCCCAATATTTAGACTGCTAATACCACCACTTTCTCCAAATCTCTAATTAGTATTTGCTTCTGTGTTGGTGCCTGCTGGAATTAATTGATATTTGTTAGATGCTGAAGGGCAGGAGCATATGGAGCCACCTTGTGTGCTGTGCTGATCTATATGAAACCCTGCTGCTGTGACTGCTGAGTCAGTTCTTTCCTTTTCTCAGCAATAGCAGTAGCTTCAGGACTGACAAGTAGAGAAGGTGAAAGCATTTAACCCATCGTCTGAGCAATGTGGCTACAGCTGCATTAGAAAATAGTTATAGAAAGATAGAAAGATATTTATAGTGAGAAATGCTCAGTATTGAACAAACATCTGATTTTCAGTCTATACCCAAGTTGGGAAGGTTGCTTTGGACCAGGCTGATTCAGGTCCCCTGGAATAAACTCCAATATACAGATGAAGTACATTGATGGGACACATTTTTTAAATTTATTTAATATTGTTTGGTCTATACAAGAAGGAAAACAACACCTGTGTCCCAGGGCTGCTCTGTGATGCCCACCAAGCATTTGCTAATCTCTACCAAGTTTGTCAAAGTTTATCCTGGGGACCATGAGCAAGCCCTGCCCAAAAACCTTGGCCATGATTTACTGTGGTCTCCCCCAGGAAGCTGCCTCACTGCTGCACAGGACTCCAGCTTGGGAATAGATAATCTTGGTTTCTGTGTTTTGAGGAGAAGGAAGAGGGTAGAAGGCAAACATTGTCTGACACTGTATATGGGTAGTGAGGTATGAGGAGAAAAGCCACTGAGCTCAGAGGCCTGAAGAAGCTTCTAGAACCAGTGAGCCATTTTTATTCCTGCCCCATGACAGCTAAACAAAGTCTGAGCTGCTCAGGCCCCTGTTCTTCATGTGTGACAGGGGCCAGGTGCCACTTCTGCATTGCACTGACCCATAGCACAGCTCTGCCCCCAGCAGTCTGCCACAGAGCACAGAGCACACATCTCTCCTCAGGAAGCTTTGCCCTTGGAGCAATCCCTGCCCTACTGCATCCACCAGGCAGGGATGCTGTACATCAGTAGGCAAAAGTTATTTCTTAGAAAGCCAGGGGCTGCATCATAAATTTACTGACATGCTGCTGCAGGATTAAGGCATCTGGTTTTGTACTGCAATTGCCTTGCGTGTTTGTTTTCTTTGGGTTGGTTTGTTTGTGTTTTGGTGGGGGGTTTTGTTTGGTAGTTTAGGGGTTTTTTTTTTAAGCATCCTGTTCAGGAGCTAGTATTGGTAGTATACATACAATATACTACTGGCCTCCTGATTCCATTTTTCACTTTCTTTTCTTCAGAATAAATAAACTGAAAATACACTGAAAAGCCCTAAAAGAAAAGAGAAGAAAACCAAGTGTGCCACCAAACCTAAAACTAAAACTAACTCCTCTTTGCAAAACAAGGTGGTTCCTGGGAATGAGAGGTGCTGAAAAATAAAATGGGCCATGGCTTTTAGCATTGATTTGGTACAGCTTCCTCCCAGGTCTTCAGCAGATGATAATACCATGGAATTAGTGCAGAGCTGGCGGTGCAATCTGGTTTTGTTATTCCTAAATCATTCAGCTTAGTCCCTTCTCAGAGACAGCACATGCATTTAATAAAACTTGGTTGGTTTAAAGCTATGTAGTAAACCAATCTATAGGGATTTTTAATTTTTTTTTTATTATTTGTGGACTTAACTATGTACTAGTAGAAAGTTGCATCCACATTTTTTCAGCTAAGGAAAATGACAAACTGGCTATGTTTACAGATAGAAGAAGGTGCTGCTAAGGCAAACATTCAATTTCCTGCTGAGAGGCTGTGAATCATAGCTCACAAAGCAATACACACAGAGGTTTTATTCCATTGTAAAAATACTGGGGTGAATTTGTTGCCTGGAAGAAATTGAATGCAGTGAGATAGTGTGAAATGCCTTAATTTGTTGCTTGCTGACATAATGGGTTTTGGATAGCTTTCCATTATATTACTCTAAACAGCTGGACATTGGAGTTGATGAGATTTTTTCAAATTTTCATAATTAATATAGGGGGTTCATTTTCTGAGGGAATGGTAATTCTAGCACAGCAAAGAGTTATTTTGTTTTCCTTATTTCACTCTCATTTGTCTTCACATCTCTCTCACTGACTTTTTATTTCAGCACCTTTTGCTTTTCATGGGTCTTTAGTTCCATTAAACATCCAGCGCTAATTAGACTCTGTTGTCTAGACTGTACCAAACACTTCACTCAAAATCAAAGAGCATTTAATTAGTTAGTCTACAGGTTACACCCCATCTTGCAACATTAACACAAATGAACAGTTGAAATGCTTGTTACAGCCTAACAAAAATGCAAAAAACCCCCCTTCTTTAATGGCAATCAAGATTTTAATTTTGTTATTGATGAAGGCAGGCATGACAGGTCCCTGCTACTCAGATGACTGCCAGGCTGTTTGTGGTGGAGGGAAGGCAGGGAAGCAGGAATGCTTATTTCCATCCTTTCCCCATAAGCAGCTATACAGACAGAGCCCTGTGTCTGTGTTGAGCATCCGTGGGGTCGAGCCAAAAATGGGGTGAAGCCACATGGTGGCCTTGGCTTAGCACAGCCTGTCATGGCCACAGGCAGGATCAAATGTTCAGAGTTTCACTCCTGCCATTCTTTGGGATCTCTGTGTGTTTATTCTGGCATTCAAATGGGAAGCAATAAAGTCAGAAACAATTGCTAATATAGTAATGTCTTACTGTTTGTAGTGACTACAGTAATAAAATGCTAACCATATCCTGGACTGTATCAAGAGGTTGAGGGAGGTGATTCTACTCTACCTCTGGCAGTGCAAAGTTTACTAAAGTTTACTAAAACTCCAATCACCAAAGCAAGTGATTTTGTGAAAATCATACCTTTCGTTCTGAACGAAAAGAAAAAAAAAAGGAGAGAAAAGGAACTCGTTCACATTCTAAGCCGCCCATGTGAAAAAAACCCAGCTGTCATGAAAATCAAATTAATGTCATCAAACATCAGACTTAGTTCATGATTTCTGAATATTCTGGATTGAAAACACAATGATAGCTACAGAGGCAAAGAATACTAGGCAGCTCACTTAAGGAATTAAATCTCAAGTCATTACTTTCCAACTGCTCAAAATTATTTGTGGTCTCTGTAGTGGTCTGACTGTTACTTTGAAAAAATGGAGATGGCTAAACAGGGCCAAAAACTTAATCTGTATGATCACTGGAATACTTGGAGAAAAATATCTGCTCAAGTGAGTGAACAATTCTTCTCAAAGCAGTTCAGGCTAGTGACCAGCAATAATGTTTTCCAGGCATGCTTTACCCCTCCTTCCTTTCCTTCTCAATAACAATCATCTAGCAGCATTCAAAAAGGAAATTACTTCAGGTTCAGAGTCTGCCTCTATTTTGCAAGACATTCAAGTGTCTGTTGAAGTCAAACTCACCAAATGAGCTTCTTCTTGCAGATGGATCTACGTAAGTCATCTTTTCAAAGAAAACTTGTGCTGAAATATGCAGAACTGCTTAAGATGCACTTGAGATAATTTGCTGACGACACTGGGTTAGGCAGCACAGTCTGCAAGAGCTAGTGCTTCAACTGAAAAGGAAAATTAAATTAACTGCTGGGTTACCCCTTTAAAGACTTGAAAAAATATTTTTGATAAAGAAACTAAAATAATTTGAAGCAAAACAGAATTGAATTTATAATGCTTAAGTCACTTCAGTGATCTTCAGAATGCTACACTTCAATGACTTGTTTTGGTTCACTAGCATTGCTATTAACAGAGGCTGATGTATTTGTGGTGTTCCTGTTGTAAAGTACAAAAATGATACTGCCATTACCAGTTTCTAAATATTATTATCATTTTTACAGTGCACTGCTGTCAAGAATGATTGTTGCAAGACCTTGCTCTTTTTTGTTTATTCTAGCAGTAAAAGTCTGAGGAAATAAGGAAGCTTTTACATTCTTCCTCATGAAATTAAAATCTTCAAAATTAAGTTGAACTGAGAACTGCCAAAGCAATAGTAAATATTCCTCCTCGGTGTGTTCCTTTTTTGTTTGTTTTTGCTGTAATAAGATCTTGCTACAGCAAACGTTCAATACAATTACATTAGATGCAAATAGGGAGGGAACACATAAACTGCTGTCATCTCTGTGTGACAATTTCCAGTGGATGTGCAATGCCATGAGTGTGAGCTGTTTGCCACTCCAAGAGGGGGAGGTAAGTAAATAAAGCAAAATGTTCCTCCTTATATTTATTTTAGCATATAAAGCAGCATGTGTGACAAGCAGTTGTGCTATGTTAATGGAGTAATACGTCTTTAAACAGCTATCAGAATTAGCACTTTAGAGGCCACATCTTTGACTGACAGCTCCATCAATGTTTTAGGGGTGTTACATCTCAGGGGAATTGCAGAGATTGTTGAAACATAGGTCAGATTAGACCATGTTAAAAGAACAGCATTAAATGTTTTCAGTTTGCAGTGGAAAAATACACATTTTTCCATTTGTACTTCCGGCAGAGGCAAAATGAAGATAGTATGGTGTTCTATCTTTACTTTTCAGAGCTCTGAAAGCCCCAAGCATCCTCAGTCTGGCATCTATAAACACTGTTCATTGCTATACACCTCAGTTAGGAGTAAGCCAGTGTTCAGATTTAGTTTATGCTGGAAGTTCAGTGAAGTCTTCTAGCATAGCAAAGGTTTATCTACATGTTTTGTATAAAGTGCCCTTAAAATTTTATTTAAAATTTTTCATTAAATTAATTATTCATTAAAATTTACATTCATATGTGTTGAGGCTGAATTACTAGACAGAGCACAGATACACATATATTCCACTTCTACAGTTTTCTTTGATCACATTGATGGGATCTTCCATTTTGTATTCCTTATCTAATCACAAAAATCTTTAGCATCTCTCTTGCTCTTACCGTCAAAAATGTGCCACCTCCAATGATCCCTCCTGCAATTACAGTAGACAGGCAGTGGGTAGCTCAGCACAGCAGTGCCTAAGGGAGAAAATATCCATGAAATAGGGACTTTAGAGTTTAAAAGCTCTGATTGAAAGCACCCATAGAGGACTATCTTTTTCTGAAAGTAAAGGAGCTCATTTGTGTGAAATGGGATTTTGTTAAGAGCTTGTTACACAAAACCCATGAACCCTTCACTGAAGGTAGGGCGTTTTGCCTGGGCTGGAGCTGATGGAGCTTCCTTTGGCTTGATTTTTTGCTGCTGTGAGAAAGGTGAGCTTTTATTGCAAAAGACAGGGAATGTCCACAACAGTATCTTACATGCCTGCTAATGGAAAGATAAACTACAAATTGCCTTATGAACTTATTGACTGTCATCACTAGAAAGAGCTGGCTTTTTATATTCTGTAAAGAGGAAAAATTATTCATTACAGCACATCTCCTCAGGATACTTCTGACACTTCAGCTGACCAGCCTGAACCAATGCTGGCTTTTTAAAGCTAAGACTGGTCAGAGACTAAGATGCCTTAATCTACCTGGCCTTCAACGGAGCTTGAATGAAACAGGAAGTGCCTTAATATTTGATTAATCCAAAATAAGCTAATGCATCATTATGTTAGCTTTAGATCAAACCTTGACTCTCAATTCCAAATCAGAGTCTTGAAACTTGAGGACATGATTTGGCCTGTCTCAAATCATCAGCAAGATTGCAGAAGCTTGTTAGATGGAGAGGTGGGTGTGCTTCATGATGTACTTTGGTCTCCTCTCAAACATCTGAATAGAGGTTTTGGTTGACATCAGCAATAGCTGTCTTCCAGACTGCTGTTCTTACCATATGAGTTAATGCAAAGATAACTAATTGGACCCCCAAATTCTACTCTGGTAAGAGGTGATATGGCTGGAGAATTTACCTGGACATCTGGGAGCTCAGAAATGTCCTTGGTCCACCAAACTGAGATACAGCTTTTCTCAGATACTCAAAAAACAGAGCTATAGGCTTAAAATTGTGTCTTCTGAATGGGACAGCTTGAAATAATGACAAGAATCAGGATGTCGACAAATGCCAAGGTGTTGCCAATGAGGCTATTTCTGGGCTAGGTTTGACCCTTGTCTAGATCAGAGTTGGTGTCACAGTTTGGATAATCTGATGTGTGCAGCCCCTTTTCACTTCTACAACACTCCCATAGCTCATACTCACCTGAAGTGGATAAGATGTGAAAGTCTACAGAAACCTGGAAGGAAAGAAAACATTTCTCCATCCCCTTACCAACACTTCCAGGGTTAAAAAGCATCAGTGATTTGCACATATATTTTTTAAATTTGAAAGTTATTGGCTTTGTAACTCATTTTTCTCTTGTCTTCTCCCACCAGAGGTGCAGAGGTTAACTCTCAGATCTGTCTTTTTTTCTGCAGCCAAAGTCTCTAAACCTCACCAGTCTTCCCAGATTCATTTCAAATATAAACTGATAATTAAGGATACATGATGGTTCACTAATGAGTGTTTGTAAATTAATGGAAACTGCATGCATACTATAGAGAAATGAAGACCCAGTAATACAAAGATAAAAAAACTTCTGTGGAGCTATTGGTTGTTGAAAAGGAATTAAAATCTAAGACATCAAAAATATGAAATGGATGTGCTCCCTGGAGATAAAACCCAGCATCCTGATTTGTATCAACAGAAAAACTCCAGGTTCTTTTTGCTGTCATGACTCAGAGGAACAGAAAACCCAAGTTACTTCTTCCCTTTTCTTAGTCACATTTCTAACTATAGTGTTATATCAACTTCAGCAGAAATATGTGTGGTGTAAATGAACTCATATTACTGTGAGAATAATTGTTTGTTAATTCCTTATTACATTCTGCTAGCCTTGTATTTATCCATCTGAGCAGTCAAAACCCCACAGATGCACCAGCTGTGTCTGCTTGTGTCAGGAAGATCCTGGGTATCAGCTGCAGGAAGACTGGAATCAACACGGACTTAATGAAGAGCTGGTGCTGCGTGGTGCTGTGGCACTCAGTGGAGGCAGGGAGGGTGTGATGGGTCTGGCTCCTGTGGTGTGGCATTGACTCCTGACACATCAAGGGATGTCAAAATGAGTCCCAGACAAAAAAAGCCAAAAACAAACAAACACCCCCCCCCAAAAAAAAAAAAAAACTCAGGGAAAAAAAAGACCATACAAAAGGCAGGAGCTGAGATGCAGTGCTGTCTTTTGGGACACCTAGTTGAATGACTGACAAAAATCTATTATGGAGAGAGGGGTGAGCCTGACTAAAAGGTCTCACAGCATTTATTTTGACAGGATGATTAATTTCTCGTTACTCATTCAGAATGGGACTGTCTGGGGGGAATTAAGGAAATATTTGATTCTTTCAAACATTGATTATTTGGAGAAAAGCTTTTGCATAAATCCAAACAATTTATCCTGTCTTTATTTTGAAATGGCATAGTGGGAGCTTTCAAATTTTTTGATGGAGCTTCTTCACAGTCTCAGCAGTATCAGGACTCTTTATTTCAAAGCCAGGAGCCAAATCCTTAGCTGTTTCAGGTGGTCTAACATACTTGGTTCATGTTTTCATGCCAGCTGGTTCCTTCTCTAGTGCCAGGACTTTTGGTCCTGCTGAAGTGATGGATTCAGGTTTGTGACAGGACAAATCATGACTAGTAACCTGCAGTAACTGCAGTACTGTTTCACTCCAGTAATTTTTACCTAATAGCCACCTGGATAATAATGCCTTCTTTCTGTGAGGAAGCACTTTATGTTCAATGACCCTCAAGAAAACAGAATAAGTATTTGCTTCTTTTCTCTTCCTGATGTCTACCTTGCACAGCTCCTGTTTTAACACTGTGTTTGAAGTGCCACTCAGGAAGCTCTGTGTGTTTGTAACTTCTACAGTAGCTGAGCTCAGGAGAGAAAGGCAAAGCTAGGATGGTGCTTTCACCCTTCGTGAAAACCACATGTAGCAATGGCCATGTTGAATCAGACAAGAAGTCCCTCTAGCTTTTTTTTGATATTCTGTCTAGGTAGCAGGTGCCTAAGTAAAAAATAAGTATATGAACAGAAAAAAACATTACAAGGAAATTTTCCAACTTACCTGTTTTTGTTGGAGTTGTTGGGGGAAAGAATTAGATCTGGGCATAGTGAGAGAAGGAGAAAATAACTGGAAGTGAGAAGTGTGAACAAAAAATACATTCTGCAGGGATGTTGTAAAGGAAAAGGGGAGGAATTGTAGAAATAGGTGATGGTGAAATAACACAGTCCATGAGGCAGACAGAACTGCAGAATTTTGGTTGGGATAATAGATGTGGAAGAAGGATAGAAGAATGGAGTAGTTAGAGAAAGAGCCCATGGAATAAGGGAAATGAACACGTTAGCAGGTAATAGGAACAGCCAGTCTCTACTATCAGCTATGCATGCACCTAACAGAAAGAAGTTTAAGAATAGAGTTTTAATGTATATTTACTTAAGAGAGTCTGGGTTCTGAGTAATTTTGAAAATATTATTTTCTGTCTATCTTCCCCTAAAAATTTTATAAATCTGGGCTTTTTCATATAGGTTGCTGAAGGGAGCCAGAGTAAAAACAAACATAGGAGAAACTAGGTGTCTGTCATAGGGCATCTCTGATGAAGCTCTGTAGGACAAATGGGTGACACTGCTCTGGGAGCAGTGTGAAGGCTCAGCTGGTCTGAACTGAATGGTGGGGGTTTTTCCCTAATATCTCCCGGGGTCAGGATACTATCTTGAGGTCCTAGGACACTGGAGGATGCTTTTGGTAAGGAGAGGATAATTTCTGGAGGGTTGAAGGATTTCCCCTTCCCTGACATATGCTTTCTCTTCCACAGTAATTCCAGCTGGTAGTTACAGCCAGTGCCACAAGTAATAGGGCAAGTTGCACAGGTTAGTTAGAAATGGTGGATTCATTTTTGCCCATTTTATCAAATCCTTTTCTTCTCTTTGGTTTCCTGGAAACCTGATGCTTGATGTTTGTGGATTTTCACAACATATTTGTTTAAGGCCTATGACTATAGTGACTGTGAGTTCAATTTTGTTAGGCATTAGCTAATGCTTTGAATTCAATTTCTCACTGGAAAAAAAAATCCAGCTTGAAAGCCACATAAAGATTGTTGTTTCATGATTTGTGCATGTGTCTGATGAAGAAGCTCTTCTTGCTGAAGAAGAGTAAGTGGAACTTCATAGAAAAAAGGAAACAGAAATAAATGACCAAGAGAGCAAAGCTTTAAGCTTTTTCTTCATTATGCTTTCTGGAGTATCACATGGAAGCACTAAATTATAAATTTTGAGGGTGTAAATATTTATTAGTTTTCTATCCACTGTGCTGATATTCAGCTGGTATTTCTAGGGACTTCCAAAACTTATGGAGTAGTAAGAATGCAACTATTAGTAATAATTTAGGATTACTACTTATTTTTACCTATAATAAACAATTCACTTATAGAGCATTCAGTGTGAAGAAAATGTTTTGAGTTTGGGTAAAATTCAACCATGTACACACCATATTGGCATGACCTTCTGGCTCAAACCTAGTAGCAATGAGAGTTGGTCAGTGGTTAATCTTTGTAAAGACAAACCCACCCCGAATTATTCTAGGGAACCATTGCTTTTTGAAAATAGGTGTCTGTCAGCAGCTGGTAAAGTAGCAGTCACAATATATTTTTAGGAATAAAGTGTATTTTTGTTTTGGTCTAGGTTAATTTTGTTTTCTTTCAGGATAGAGTCTTTGTTACAAAAGGCCAAGGTAAGATTTGCGCAAGTCCGTTTACCTCTCATTGACTGTGACATCAAAAATAAGGTGTTCAAAGTTGGCTGGTTAATGGAGAATTAGCTAGTCTGAGAAGAAGCTAGGCTCTTATACTTTTTCTTTCTGCTGCTAAGGAAAAAGGATAAGTTTTAGACTGAATTCTTGTTAAAGAACTTGGTCTGATGAAAACAGTAGCCTTGATTTGGATATTTATTCCCATTTCTATTCAGTTTCTTTATCTATCTCATTTAAAAAGTGAACTGAAAGTAGTGCCTGTAAATTTTTATGGGAAAGGAGAATCACAGTAAATAAAGTAGATGTTCTGTTTCAAATGCACTCTCAAATCCAAATTAATTTTATATTCACCACAAAGAAAAATGGATATTTCATCAGCTAGATCCTTTTACATTCCCTGTTGAATAGTCTCAGTGAGCATTAAGTTATTACAAACATAGTGAGTAAATTTAGAGTGGGGTCATGTTTTTGTATATTTTAAAGTTTCCTTTATAATTAAAACATTGCTTTGTTTATATAAAATTCTAAGTGATAAATCTGTTTTGTAAACAGTTTTATTTTTACATTTACATTTCGTATAAATTCCTGGTTGCAATATTCTCATTAATCTCCTTTTTATGGTTTTTTTTCTTTTCTGTGATAACACTTTTACTTACCTCACAAACAGCATGTTTTCATATTTTTTTCTGCTGACAAAATATGAGAAGAGGCTAGGAGAACTTATGTTTATCTTACATATGAAAAGGGAAAGGGAACCAAATTGCAGTCTTTCACTGCCTATGGGGACAGCCATAGAGAAGACAGAACCAAACCATTCTTAAAGGAGCTCAGCAAAAGGACATGAGACAAGGTCACAATTGCTTTGACCAGACAAGAGGAAGAAATTCTTCATGGTGAGAGTAGGTCAGTGATGGAAGAGACCACCCAGAAAGGCTGGGGAACTTCATCCCTGTGTATTTTCAGAAGTCAACGGGGCGAGCCCGTTTGCAATTCGGTCTGCTCTGAGTGGGGTATGGGACTGGGTGACTCCCACGGGTCCTTTCCAATCTAAATTTTCCTAATCTTCTATGAAAGAGTACTTTAAATAATGGTCATTTGATTTTTTTAATGAGGAAAAGTCAATCTCCAGAACACTTAACAGATAGTACTTTCCATTAGAGCTAGTACAGCTGTGGGAATTGACATGATGTATATCAGTTTTTGAAGTTCCAAATTTATTTCTCTGCAGAGCTTACATGGGCAAATCTTCCTCTAGATGCCGAGCTATGTTGCTATATGTTTTTTTACGATTAACAGTTTGGATAAGACATTGGATATATTCAATCCTTCTCTCACAGTCATTGTTATTTCCCTCTGGACTCTTTGCCAATGTATACCATGTAAAGTCAAATAATTGCAACATTTTACACACAAGTATAAATAGCTCTATTTACCTGAATTAATAGCCTGGTTCTGCAAACATTTGCCATTGTGTATGAGCAGTTCTAGTGAATTATTCACCTTGGGCCCTAGTGGAAACCCTAGAAAAATATTTGAGAGCCTGTTTCTGTTCTTTTAAAAATAGGACAGAAATATTAGCTTCCACTCATTCCCTGCACATTATTCTACGCAACATCATCATGGGGTATTCATTCTGTGTGTGAATCTGAGTTTCTTGTTCTACCTGAACACCTTCACAAGTGTCTTGATGGAATTGTATTCATTTCAGAGTCTTCCTTACATTCATCCAGTGTGGGAGTACTTTCCTAAGTGTTTGTGTTCTTGTCTAGTTTTGTTTCAACCATCAATTATATTAGTGTATGATTCAAAACACTGAACAGCAGTCAGGTATCCAGAGCAAATGGCCATTCTCCTTCTTTAATGTGTCAATAATCAAATAAGTCTTGAAGATGGAAAAAATAAACAACTCTAAGGGTTCCTGAATAATATCACTACACTTAATAAAAAGCACATAAAGGTATTTTTCAAAATGAATTTGCTGTTATAAATCAAAACATGCCTCCATTTTCTGCTGTGCCACTCTTTGACTTTCTTCCTTCTTTACTCTTGAATTACCTTCCTGACATATTGACTACCCTCCCCCCTGCCCCCAATTTGGTGTTGTCTGGGAACTCCCTGAGTGTGTACTCCACCTCGTCGCTGGAAGTATCAGTGAAGATGTTGCGCAGTGCTGGAACCAGTATCAACCCCTGAGGAACACTGTCTAACTTCCCACCAAAAATTGATGTAAGTCTTCACAAACACTTGTCCCAGATTTCCCCTGGAGGATTGAGGTGAGGTGACCAGTCTTTTGCTCCCTGGACTTCTGATTTCCTTTCTTTAAGGTGGACATAACATTTTATTTTTATTGTTGTTTATTTGGGTATTTCAACATCACATAAAACTTTACTGTACTTGCTGACAGGTGAACTAATTTTGTGAAACCAAAAGCAGTGTCAAACACTACCAGAAAGTTTCACAGTGTTGTAACCTCTGCCAGACTCCACAGTCCAATGGGTGTGCACCAATTCTCCCCCTGCTGTCCTGTCAGAAGGGTCTTACCCTTTTACCAAGCACACCTGAATAATAACATTTCCAATACCTTTAAAGCCTTTCAAGACCCTTCCAAAATGCAAACATAAAAGTGATATAATTCTGTATGTATTGTCAATAAGACCTATGAGTAGGAGCTGCATCAGTCAGTTTTTCCTGCCACTCACACCATCAGTTCCAGCTCCAGATCACAGAACCTCCTTGCTAATTTTGCCGGTGCTGTCAGTCTTTCACCAGGTCTGTGAAGGGAAGATAATTGCTGCTTCAATCCGTCTCTGGGCTGAGAAGAGGGTTTGACATATTGTGCGGTCTGGAAGAAAAATAAGATTCAGGGAAAATGGGAAAATAAGAGGGACGGAAGGAGATTTTGAAAGGAGTAAAATGCTCTTCCTCCCTTTCTGCCTTTAGCAGACGAACCTGCGATCGCTGGGCTTTATAGCCAGAGGCTGCATTTTAACCGCAGGTAAGTAGCTAACCTTTCCCAAACACCTCGCACTGAAATGCTTTCTGTGAGAACGCCGCTGTGCTGCGCAATCCTGTGGCCAGCTGAGGACAAATGTGCGCCTAAGTCTGCTCAAAAAGGTCCTTTCAGGAAACCTGTCAGAATAACCCCCCGCCAAGTTACAGAAGGGAGCGCGCCCCTCCTCCGGCACCCCTGTGCTGCGGACCGCTGGCGGGTGCCCCACCGTCTGTGCCCAGCTCCCCGCAGCCCGCATGGGGAGGGATCTTGGCAAGAAAGCAAGTTTCAAGCAGTTTTAAATGGCAATGTCAGGGGTTCCCGCCTCGCCCCGCTGGGGTCGACAGGGCAGCTGGGGCGGCGCGCCGGGCCGGGGCTGGCGGCACTTCCCGCGGCGGCCCGGCGGGGGCGCTGCGAGCCCGGCCTTGGTGGGAGCGCGCGGCGCCTCAGCGGCCCCGGGCAGCCCCGGCGGCGCGGGGGAGAGGGCCTGGCGCCTCCCGCCTGCCGCGCCGCTTCCCGGGGCATCGCCGCCGCCCGGGACAGCACCGCTCCGAGCCCCTGCGCCCCGCCAAGGGGCCCCGCTGCCACCGCCGAGGGCTCGGTGCCCCCGCGGGGCGGCCCGCGCCGCCGTCGGTCCGGCTGTGCCAAGGGCGCCGGGGGGCAGTTCCCTGGGCTGTGCCCCCTCGGCGTTCCCTTGCCGCGGGGAGCGGGGACGGGCAAGCCCGGCGCAGAGCCTGCGGAGCGGTGGCAGCCCCGAGCGGCTGCCCGGCCAGGCTGCCTTGCCCCCGGCCGGCCGCACGCCGCCTCCCCGCGCCCTCGGCGGGTCGGGCAGGGCAGGCGGGCGGCCGGCGGCCGGGACCGCGGGCGGCCGGCGGAGAAAGTTGGAAAGGCCTCGGGGAGAGCCGGGGCAGGGGGCTGGCAGCGGGGTGGCGGGCGCGGAGGAGGAGCGGGGAGAAGCCGCACCGGGAGGAGCCGCAGGAGATCTGCGGGCGGCGCGTCAGGCGCCTCCGGGATAGAGGGGAAGGAGGACCCGGGCGGGGAGCACCGCTCAGGGTACCAGTGGCAGGGAAGGGAGAGAGAGCTCCGGCGGCATCCGGGGAAGGCGGGGGCAGCGCCGGTGACCTGCCGCAGCTCGGCTCATCCGCCGCCGCCGGAGGATGCACGAAGCTCCAGTCGCCCGCGCGGCCCCGCCGCTGCCGCCTCCTCCCCAGGGCGGCTGCGGGCAGCGGCGGGAGCGCCAGCGGAGATAGGGGAGCGCGGGGAAAGTTGTGCGGGCCGGCTGTAGGGCTGCGTGCCCCGCTGGGGCAGGAAGGCACCCCGGCATCAGCGCGGAGAAAGTGGGATCGGAAAGCAGTTTCTGCTTTCTGGTCTCGCTGCCGGCGACGCGCATTTAACCAGCATTCCAGGGATGAAGGGAAACTGGGAAAGTAACTCGGAAAAGTGAGTGGGATTCTTTTTTTTTTTTTTTTTTTTTCCCTCCCTCCCTTCTGTTTTGCTCCTAATCCGAAAAGAGCCGTTTAAAAGGAAAGCAAAAGCCTTCGTGTGCGCCCGCTGCTGGGAGAGGCACGGGAGAGGAGGGCACTGCACACCGGCACCCCTGCCCGCGCTGGGCGAGGTGCGGGATCCTGCGCTCGGCTCTCCCCTCACACCATCGTGTACCTAAGCAGCTACTTACAGTAAACAGATTCATCATGCGACAGAGAGCAGGAAGGTGAGACAGAAGCAGAAACAGAAACTAACACGGAAGGGAAGAAAGGAAAAAAAGACAGCTACTGCGAATTACTTCCAGAGAAAGTGGGTGGATGTTGTGCAGCAGCGACCTGGGATTTTAGGTGATGCACCCCTTATATTTTGCTTCTCTTTAGTCCGAGCCTCCCTTCTCCGGTGGCGGAAAGCGGCTGTACTTGGTAGCAAGAAAACAGGAGGAGGAATAAGCAGGAGGGGTTCACTCAGCAGTGCTTGCGGTGCCCTACTGGTCTGCTTTAAGGATTTTTTTTTTCTTTTCCTGGTGGATGTTTTCTTGACCTTGATTTTGAGACCTTTTACTTGCATCGCGGTTTTTGTGGCTTTATTTCCTTTGGAGAAAAGTGGAAAGGGGAAGGCTGGCTTCGGTGCTGAAAGTTGCAATCATTATTTTGGAGGCAGCATGTGCACCAACATAGTCTACGAGTGGCTGAAGACCCTGCAGCTCCCCCAGTACGCGGAGTCCTTCGTCGATAATGGCTACGACGACCTGGAGGTCTGCAAGCAGATCGGCGACCCGGACCTGGATGCCATCGGCGTGGCCGTGCCCCACCACCGGCGCCGAATCCACGAAGCCGTGCGGCGGCTGAAGGAGGCGGACGAGAGGGCGGCAGGGCTCTACTTCACCCTGGAGCCGCCGCCGCCGCCCCCCGCCCCCGCCGGGCGCTGCCCCCGCCGGGCGGGAGGGCCGGAGGAGCCCCGGAGAGGGGTTGCCATCAGGGCTCGGCCCGGCGGGCGGCGGGGGGCGGCTAGCGGCGGGGGGCTGGCCGTGTACCCCAGGCTGAAGCTGAAGATCATGATCCGGGACAAGCTCATCCGCGACGGCATCAACCTGAGTAAACCTCCCTACTCCAACAAGGTAAGAGGGTCCCCGCCAGCCGCCACCCTAGGAGGAATTGTGGCTGTCGGGTGTGGAGGAGCAGCGGGGCTTCTGGGCTGGAGATGAGGGCTCCGAGAGGGACTGGTCCCCCTCTGCCGTGTGCTGATGCTGAGTTTCTGCAGTTGTGCCAGTGGCATTCTCAGAGGGGAGTATGGTAGGGACTGAGCACCAGCAAGGTGTGAAGGGTAGTGGGACCAGCAAAGGTCAGATCCACAACACTTGGCATTGGTGATACGGCACAGTGCTGCATTTTGGTTTTGCCTCTTTTTTTCCTTAACCGGTTCTTTCAGTCCAGTTTAGTTTGAGATGGGAAAGCGGAAATTGACAGGATGGTCTTAATGCTTTGGGGGTTTGTTTGTTTGTCGTTTCTGTGAAACTTTTCCATTGTGTTGAAGAGGGGTGGCTTCTCTCATCTTTTGCTAGAGGTCATATTTTAGTGTCACTTTCTGTTGATTGGCTCCCGAAGCAAGTGGTTATCTGGCTGGAGGAAGAACTCCAGTAGCTGAATCCAACTGTTGCCTGGATTTATTTGCTGGAAGATGGTAGTAACTGGTGAATGTCAAGGCCATTCATCAGCTGCTCCAGCACAGGTTAGTCAATCTCCAGGTTGGATGGTCTGCTGGAGGACTAGAAAAGTGTACATTTCAGAAGAGTACATTCCAGTTTGATGAAATCCCAATGTTTACCTAATTTTTATCTTTTGAAAAGGTTGCAATGTAAGATTCATAGTTTTTGCAAGATTTAAATTGTTTTGTCTGAAATTTTTGGTAGGTTTCCTGTTGAAAACGTAATATGCAGAATAAATAAAACAATAGAATAAAACGAATAATACCATGGAGGAGAAAATGATTTGTGGAAGAAACTAAGGTATTATAATGCATGGTGGCTTCAGAGTTCAGAATGAACTGCTTCAAAGTAGTTTGATGACCCAAGTTCCCTGTATTTTCTTCAATGATTTAAAGTCTCATATTTCAGAAGGACTGAGCAGTTGCAGTTGACCTTCAACTTCTGGGTACTTTTTCCCTCTGAAAAGCTTATCAGTGTATAGAAGCAAGGTGGTGGGAAGGGCTGCAAGACTGGTTTACAGAAATGGGAGGAATTAAAATTGAGACTGTGTCATCTGCTGTCAGGGACCTGGATGTGAGCATAAGGGTAAAATTCAACTTGGATAACTTTGTGAAGGTGCAGGTAATGACTGTAAATTTCAGTATTCCAATTTTTTAACAACTTGGTGTCAGAGGCCTATAGTCACATCTCAAGTACAGCACAGTTTTCTGGTTTGAGATATTTATTTGTTCTCTTTTCCTGAAACTTCTGGCTGATGAATGATAAGAGACATTATGTCAAATTTAACAATTATGAACACATAGTCTACTTACAACTTCTTCCAAGAGTTACTGTATCATTTTGGAGAGATGGTTTTGGGTTTGGTTTTTTTGCCCCCCCACCCTTTGAAGTGATACATCATTAGACGGAAATCACTATTACATGTCTGATAGAAAAGAAATTCCATGGAAGTTCTGGCTTGTCAGTGTTGCTGCACCACATTACCCACTTCCACAGCTATGTTTCACCCCTTCCTTTTGACTTTGTGTCTGTTCTTAGTTACCAATTCGGTCTTACCAAGTGGATCCTCTGCCTTTTCTCTGCGGTATTTTAAAGTTGTATAGAAGTGGCACTTTGGGACACAATTTAGTGGTGGACGGGTAGCAGATGTACTCAATGATCTTAAAGGTCTTTTCCAACTTAAATGATGCTGTGATATTCTTCCACCGGAATTGTAAAATTTATAAGATGCCAGCATATTACATCAAGGCAATTCAAATCCTTGGCATTGATTTCTTTTTTAGCTCACTTTATTTTAATTTGATGGGTCTGATAATAGTGTGGATTAACTGTCAGAACAAGTTTGTCTTACACAGAAAGCATCATTTAGCTTTAATTGGTTAAAATCTAAATGAAATATTTTGAAATACAAAGAGAAACAAAGTTCACTTTCCTAATTTTATTTCAGGCTGTGGTGTCAATGTATTTATTTTGGATAATAAATGCATATAGCATCATTTTTTACAGTAACAGAAAAACTTTCTCTCTTCTCAGTGTGAATCACTTCACATTGTAGCGTGTTGTAAGAAACCATAAAGCTGGCAAGACTTGAGTGTGTGTTGCTCAACATGCATTATTCTGAATGCCACCCACCGTAGCAATCCATCTCCAAAATGGCTTAAAGTGAATAGCAAAAGATCACGTCACTGTACATTATTCATTGGATGTTGTTTAGAGCAAGAAAGATGAAATACTGTATTTTTTTATCTGGGAAAGAGCCATATTATAAAAGTCTCTCTTAAAATAAAACCCCAAAACCTAAAAAAACAACAAAGCCAAACTTTAGAAAATTGTGGGTATAATTTAAGCATTAGGTTTTTACTCTAGAGTAAAAACCTAATGCTTAATAAAGGCTTCTGCATGTCAAAAGAAACTGAATGTGTTCTCTGCAGTACACAGGATTAAACAATCAACTTGAAATTTATGTCAAATTTTTATGTATACATTTACCACATGTCCTTTTCACGTGGACATTCTGGAGTGGGGCACTAGCCGACTGACCTATTTGATATTTATTTACATTTCTGGTTATGCTGAGCTGCATACCAGTCTTCCACTTCCCTTCCTGACTTACATGGAGAATGCCATCTTCTTTTCTTCTTAATATCTATGCATGAAATTCATATCTATGAAAGGAGGAACCTGCTGATGTATATGTGTACATTTGTATATGCATTTTAATTGTTTCCTGAAGAATACTTACTGGGTTCAGTTGCGTAGTTCTCAAGCAGTTTTGGTGTTTTATTTTAAAACATCCCTGAGAACTGGAAGTGTTGCTCCTCTGGCTTCTTTGGAGCCTTTTGCTAGCTGGCTGAGCTGTAAATGTGTCAAAAGATCAAAAATGAATATTGGATTTGGTTGTGGAGATGTTAAAAGCATCCTTCCTTTTTGCTGTAGTTTCAGATGAAAGCTGGAACAACAGAGTGTGCAGAATAGAAATGTATTGCTATGGTAAATTTTAGTTTAACTTAGTTTGATGACAGTCAACAGAAAAGGCTAACAGCTACTTAGCAGAGCTGAATATAAATCCCTTAAAAGATGTGCAGACTTGGAATTGAAGCCATGTGTGTGGGTGACTTCAGACACACAGAATTACCATAAGCCATTTTGATTATTTCCATGGAGAACTAGAATGAGGTCTCACCTCCTCACCTTGCACCCTATGTGTATTTCAGGTATAAACTAAGGAACGTGACTGTAACTGAGGAGAACGCTGCAGATGTCAGATTTTGCTCTGTGTTGGTAATGCTCCTTAGTACTCAAAGCCTTGTTTCACTGTCTACCAAACTTGCTATTGCTGGCTGGTAGCCTTAGGAGTCTCACGTCTAAGAAACTTCTTGCAGAGGTGATGGGATTTAATCCCCTTCAAACAAGAGCCCTTGGTCAAGTAGAACATCTTATCTCAAAACATCTAGCTGCTCAAAAAATGATAGTTATAATTCTGTCTTTAATTAGGAAGTGAATTATGCCCAGTGTAGAAAGTCTTTTAACAGCCTTTTGCCCTGCAAAAATTTTGGGGAATGAATTTATTGCAGAAGGAAACCTAAATGAACAGCTCCCCTGCTTCACAGTGAAGATGAATGAAGGAGAACACAGCACTGACCTGAACCAACTGGATCTGAGAAGTATAGCCATTAACTCCACACAAAAGCACTTCTTGCCTTGGTGGGCTTATTCCAAAATGAATTATGTCCATGCTGGGTTTGAGCAGGAGTGAAGTCACTAAATGTCACTGTGGAAGAGAAAGCAGAGGGGCATCAGTTTTGTCAATATAAAGACAAGTAGGGTACCTTGTTGTGGAACATGCCAAGATAAATTTAGTACTCTATTTATCTTGAATATAGATTAAGTGACATTTAATAGTTTACTGGAATTTCATTACTATTTCTAATTGAAACAAATGGCCTGACCCATTTCTTGAAGAACTTTATTCAATTTTTCATCTGCAGAGAATTTCAAGTATATTAAAAACATACATGCATTAAATCTCCCACACCAATTAAGATGATTTGCTTAGCCTCAGTAAAGTTATAGTCATGTAGATTTCAATAGTTATTAGGGAGAATAAAACTGTAGTGTGACATATGCACATGTACGTGACCTCATTGTCACTCACTGTGCTCTTCATGATTATCAGCATGCTTGGAAAACAAACTCTAAAAATTCAGATGCATGAGATCATAATCTCAAGAGTTCAAGCAGATGTAGAAAAGTAAAATGTCAGATCCAAGTGAGTATCTGTTTAAAAACCCAAACACATTCTTTTTAAGTTATGTGCTGATAATATAGCACAGATTTGTCGTTCTGATTAAGTCTTTGTTTAATCCTTGCCACTACAAAATGAGGAATATTTCACATAAGTTAAGTGTTAAGAGGTAAAGATGCCAGCGATATTGCTTTGAAATACACTGGTTCAAGCTGGGGCTGGATAATGTAATCAGCACTTTAGATATCTGCAGAAGTGAATTCAACAAATCAAAAATATTGTGCTTTGAAGAAATGGCAACACTCACCTATATTGGAATTAAACATGAACCTTTTTCTAAAGACCTGGCTGCTTTAGAATAACTGCATCAACTCTGATTAGCAGAGCGTTCTCAAATATGCCTTGGGGAGAGCTGCCTATTGACAGAAGTACTAGTGCATTAAGTAGTAACAATATTTTCATGGCAATAAATTAGCAAAGCTAGAGGCAATGTTCAGGAAGTGAAAAGGTATTTTATATAAGATACCACTGAATATGCCTTTGACTTCACAGCTCTGTTTTCTTTTAAAGAAAACGTAGCACCTCATATATTTGGCAGCTGTTTCAAAGTCCCGGTTTACTAAGCTCACAGAAAACAGACTGGAAAAGATCTTCCAATCAGCCCATTAAAGCAAAATGTTGCAGAATATGAACAATACAGTATTCTATTTGCATTTGAATTGTTCCTGAATATTTTAAAGTGTATTCAGTCTCCTCTGGAAATGTTGAATGTAAGTCTTCATGGGTTTCATTATTTTTCAGTTTTGAGGGGAGGGAGATCTCATTAGGGTATATTACAGGTGGAATCCTGAGAGAGGATAGTATCAACTCCACAGCTTTCTGGCCCCCTTTCCACAATTGCGTTGAGAGTAATTTCTGATCTCTGGTCGTGGGGTGGGCTGGCAGAGGGGCTGTGCAGGACTGAGCAGCTGTCCTGCAAGGGGAATCCTTCCTACATCCTCCACAAGGCTCTAAGTTTGAAGGAAAAGCTAAACTTACAGGCTCCTGGCAAAAGAGAATTGCCTAGCCTCTGGTAGTACCTTGAGGGCTTTTCTCTTTTCCAGAGGACTTGATTCAGTCAGAGCTCTGTAGTGCAAAGCTGAACTGATCTTTTCCACCTGATGTGGGGTTTTGTGTAAATACTGCACGTCAACAGGGACACCACCAGTGGTGTGGGTGTGACAGAAGTCTGTCTACCAGTCTTACTCCCACACACTGATAACTTGTTTTAAGTAAGTTTGGTGATCATAAGTCTTTCTGAAAAGTAAATGCATTTTAAGGAAAATATTTGTGTTGATAGCCCCATCCCCAGAGCTTCTGTCTCTGCCATTGTAGGATGATGAAGCCCATATACACAAGCCCATACACATATGTGGAGTACCAAAAATCCAAGATAATTTCTCACCAAAGAAGTAATCTTGTGAGCCACGATTCTAGTTTTGCTTATGACCAATATCACTATCTCACATATTAGATAATATATAGGGCAGTTGTGTACCTGATTCCTGATGTGGAATTGAAGAGTTTGTCTGAAATCATGACAAATTTTAGACAGATGAAGCATTGGGACCCACTACTGCAGTGTCTTTGTCTATTGCTTTAGGATTAAAAGTAAGCATCCTTCGGTGTAAGTAATAGAAAAGTGATCAAGGAATAACTTGTAACTTGGCTGCATGGCAATTAGTTATGCCTGTTAATTCTCCATGTTAGTTATACCCTGTGTACATATGTCATTATGGACATTATGGACAGTTCCTATCCACTGAGGTGTGTAGATCCATATGTGTAACCTGAAACATACTAACAGCCATTACAGAGTTTTTGAAAAGTGCAGCAGAGAGGTTTGAATTGACAGGAATACTATTACTGTAGATTAGGAATTAATTTATTATATCAATTACAGAAACTTGCTTACTGGTTTGAGACTCTTCCAGACCATAAAAGGATAGGATGTGTTAATACTAGATTGTAGGTTCAACTTTTAAATTTCTTGCTTTGTCAGTTTGAATGAACCCCTCTGCTTGGTGTTTGACAAAGCTATCTGTTCAATCTCTTTGTCTAGGCTAATATGACATCTCGTATTGATGTGCTTATCTTGACAAATGTGGTGGCTTGTGCACCCTGCAGGAATTGTCTTTTATTAAAAGAGCATGGCATCGCTATGTTTAGCACTGCCACGTTATTTTGGGAATGGCTGTGCAGCAGGAAGGAGAGAATCGGGTGAACCTTCCCTGACACCGGCAGTCTGCGAGCCAAGCCGGCCCAGAACTGTCTCCAGTGACTCATCCAGCCTCTTCAGTTTGTTACTTGCAGATAGTAAAAAAACGTTTCTTACGATTTTGCAAAACAAAAAAGAAGTGGTGTGTCACATGAAACACAAGTAGAAGGGCCTTCAAATAGTATCTCATCTTCATTCTCACAAACTCAGCAGGATGGGAATGACAGTGATTCATGCCTCTCGCGGGAGCCCGGTTCTTCCAGTTGGTCTCATTCCCAGTGAAGTCAGTGGGGGTTTTGCCAGTGATTTCATTTGATGCTGCTTTTTGAGTGAGGTGTTCAAATTTAAATCAGCTAACAAGCATACCCTTACAGGCTGTGGTGGGCGAGAACAGGATTACACGAGTTGAGAATGGTAAGTACAACAGTAGCATGAAAAGAAAAAAGAAATCAGAACTTTTCAGAGCTTTAAATATCACATTAACAGCGTGAACAGCAGTGAGGCAGACTTTTGAACACAGATCTTACTGGTCTTTGCTAGAATAAATGTTTGGTAAATATTCTCTGAAATCTACACTAATGTGTGTTGGTTGGAGTTAACGTAGCTGTTTACAGCTATTCTCCCAGTAACCTAAAATCAGGGAGAAATAGCAATAATATATAGCAAATAAAACTTACAGCCATGTACAAATGTATGTCTTCTACACATTTGGGGTTTTTCCCAGAATAATTGCATTGCTTTCGAGGAAACACACCCTGAAGCAGGCATGTGGTGTTATTGCTGCATATGATGTCAATCGAAAATTTTGGAGAAATTAAGTCTGGTTCTCATGTCTGTGCCTCAAAAAACACACAGTAAACTTGGCATGGTAAAGAGAAGAGTTAAAAGGCTGGGAAAAACCCCTTGCCTTTCCGTCAGGGACTAAGGAAAGCTTGTACTGTTTTTTTTCCCAGAGTTAGTTAAGTGGCCACTTGGCCATGCTTTCACATGCACACAAGGAAATATTTTTATTAGGAGAAAAAGGCATTGAGAACTTCAGTGACTGAGATCTGGAACTAGGCTATTCATGCTGTGAAGAAGGCCAAAAGCCAGTATAAACCAAAAACTTAATAAGTTAATATTCCATAGAGGAAAAAAAACAACCTCCAGACAAAACTAGGAGTGTGTGCCATTTTTGCATCAGTGCCCTTAGTTTGTGGATAGAGAAGTTTGCTGGAAGTGATACATACGCACTAACAAGCTCCTGTCCCTTGGGCTCTGTATTTCCCAGCCCTGCTGTCCCAGAGCCTTCTGTGTACCCCAGAGCTACCCATTTCCTGACTTCTCCTAAATCATCTCGCCAAAGTCTGCCTCAAGACACTTTTCTTCCCTAAGAGTAATCTCTTTCCCACCCTACAATGTACATATTTTGCCTTTGGTCTCCCTAATCCTTTTCTCCTAATCTGCATTCTGTATGTTTCGTTCAATCTGTCTCTCCTGCTGCCCAGTGTCTCAGGCTGCTATTTGGATGCTTCCTCTCCCTCATGTTCTGATGAGAGTGGGGCAATCACTTGTCTACTGTTTGTGCTCAGTGTCCCCAGCTGCCTACCCACTGAATAACACAGGTGGCTGAACCCAGATTGTTTTCATAAAACTAAAGCTCTAAACTTTGATGATAAAAATTTTAGTCTTAAAAGTACCACAAGCAGCAGCTATCCAAAGTCCCTCCAGCCCCAGTTCTGTGGCAGAAAGAAGGGATCAGTCTAGGAAAAGGAGGATGTATAATAGCTTTTGAACCTCTGCATGAGACTAATTTGGTCTTTTTGAAGCAAGACTCAATGTATTCCTAAAAAAATAAGTCATAATCTCAATGCAAAATTCATTCAATGCAAAAATTTTGAAATGCTTTTTTTATGCATATTTTTTAAATTCTAATAATATGACCATAATAATTGCTTCTAATTGCAGCATGTTGGATTTCTTCTCCAGTTGTTTTTTGTTTTCCAAAATGTTTTTCTTCAGGTTTTATTTAAATCTGGTCTACTAATAACTGCTAATATTGTACTGCATTGAGAATTTTTATACAAATTCATCTCTGACCTTTTCTTTACCTTGTAGTTAAGGTTTCCCCTTAAATATCCAGCTATTAGTTTAGCAGAGGTTTTTCTGCAGTTAGGAAATGAAAAGTACCAGAATAAAGAATCATCAAGACTATCATAGATCTTCACATGATAGTTCCTAAGCTAAAAATTTCAGCCTAAAGGCAAGGGTGAGTGACTGTTTCAGCCTCTGAGTCTACATTCTCTCTCACATCAAACCAAACATCAGAAGGGAATCTAATTTTAAAACACTAACCTGTAGAAACTAATGGTAAAAATTGAAATTGCTAACCAAGATTTTTTCCTTTCAAGGTGTTAAGACTTAAAAGAGGAGAAAACAGAAAATAAGGAAATGTGTATGCAATGGGACTGAAACAAGTAATTTTGATTTAACCTGCTGTTTTCATGTGAAGAAAACTTACTGGACTTTCCTATGGTAACTTCTAAGTAAGATTTTGCCAAGAGGGTGTCTCAGAGAGAGCATTTTCACATGCACTTAGTATTTGCACAGTGTTAAAAATAATACTCTGTAGTTTGTGGAGTAGGACAGAACAAGAGGAAGTTTGACAAGAATACCACTAGCTGGTTTCTGTCCAGCTCTAAAAATTACATGCAGTAGGGACATACTTCATAGAGTTAGTGATTAGGAGTAATAGAATGTGTGTGTGTGTGTGTGTGTGTGTGTCATTGGCAAAACTGAACAAAACCCCCAGTCACTCATTTTATATCTCTTCAAGAAGTAACTTTAGTATCCCTAGCAAGGGTTAAGGCAAAATTCTTCAATACTTCTCAGGCTTGTGGTCTAAAAACTCCTAGTTTGAAGCAATGTTGAAAATTTCTCCTTTCAGTAGTTTTTTGGGTCCTGATGAAATAGTTCCCCAGGAAATTTTTTTTGTTCTCTTTGATAGAAAGGCATGCATGTGCCGTCAAGTGAAATGAAGGGAGCTTACTGCTATCAGGCAGCAATGGAAATCAGCTGAGCCAGGCTTACTCCTGAGTGCTCCCAGTCTGGTGTCGTCAATGCTCATTTACTTCTATAAATATGAGTAGCACTTCATAGGCTTGAGCTATTTGGGGATATTTTTCCAAGGGAGTTTTGCATGCAGTGAGCCTTGTCAAAGGTAAGTTTTATGCATATCAATGAAAGCAGAGATTATCATAGTAAGAGGTGGTCTGAATCTCTTGTGGAGGTTGGCTTATACTGATATTACAGCAAGAACGTGCTAGTTTGGGTGTTCTGCCTTTTACAAGACGTTGCATCACTTAGGAAATTGGGTGGCTTTCCTATGAGCCTTCAGTAGTGGGTATTAATTCATCTCTATAAGAAGTTGTAAAGGAGTGAGGTATTTCCCTAGGGAATTATTTCATCATAGAGCTGAAAACATACTTGAAAGAGAATTTATATTCTTAACTGATGTATATTAAAAAGAACTGCTTATGCAACCACTGGATTCATTAAGTCAATTCCTATGGTGTCTATCAGGAAATAAGCTGTTGCAGGATATCCTTCCTCTATGTGTTGTGTGATGAGTTTGGATTTGGAAGGAGCGTGATTTTGTCTACATTTTTATAGAACTTGTTTTATAAACCTCTCAGTGGCTGAAATTGATGTAATAGTTAATATTATTGATCTCATTTTGGTAAATAAGGCAGAAATTCCTTTGTGCTGAGCATATTTCTTCCTACAGGGACAAGGAAATGAGTATCATCTTCTTAATAATAAATAGCAGCTTTGTACTTACAATGAATATAAATTAAATTCAAGGTGAAAGTAGTGAAGGAATTTCAAGTGCTTATTTTTCTTTTCTTCTCCTTGCCTCTCTTGTCATATTTACCATGGAAAAGTGTCTCTATCTAATTTGAATTTGCCATATACCTAGACAAAAACAATGTGATCCTTTTACTTAGCACATCCTTACTTTACAATATTCCTTTTTTGTCATTGTTGTTTTTCCTGATAGTTTGGGCAATGTGAATATATGCTTCGTGTACTCGACAGTTTTCAATTTGTAAATGTCTAATTTAAGTTTTCAAGATGTGTTATTTTTAACAGAAGTGCTAGCATTGGTTTACCTTCAAATCAATCATGGTATCTAAATTCTGCTCTAAACTGCTAGAGTTGGTGTCTTTAAAATGACTTTCAGAATTGCTTGGGTGTTCCATTCTATATGGCATTGCTTCTGATATGTCCTCCTTTATTTTAGTGTGTGTTTGTCTTTCAAAGTGTTTCATTTACCAAAAAAAAAAAAAATTTCTCTAAACTCTTTCAGACAGTTACCTGAATGGTAATTATCTCTCAGTGTTTATGTTTATCTCATGGACAAGTAATAAGTTAACAGAGAAATATTTATGGCTTTACAATTACAGGGGATTAGGGGCATGTATGAATATTTAAAAGTGTTACAAAAATCCCTAAAACTAAAACTTGAACAGACTACAGAACTGAATTTTTGTCTTTGTATACTTTCTTGTGGTCTGCTCATTAGCTGCTTGAAAGTGAGACCTACAGAATATGTAATTGTATGTTGGTGGGTAAATGGCCCTTTGATAGAAGAGGAAACTTCTGCAGTTTAAGTATTATCAGTTATCTTTTCTGTAGTAGGGTTTTCAAATTAAACACATATTTACAATAGATTCTGTCAGGCTTGTAGGCTGTGGCCATTACTCCATTATGTCATTGTGGAAATTTTGCAATTGATTTTCTTGGGAACAGGCTGAGGGTTTTGCCAAGGAGCTGACTGTGCTTTCAAAGTACTAAACAAAAAAAAAAAAAAAGTAACCATTATGGTTTCTGGTTGAAATCTTGCCTGGATTTCAATGGTTTTTAAAACATATTTTTATTAGCTGCTATTTTCATGAGCTGGTAAAGTCCTTTCTCCTTGGAATGAACTGCTGAGATTATGGGTGCCCTTCCCCCACACACACTTAATGTTGTCAGCCAAATGCTGTTAAATAAATCTGTTCCTCTTTTCTCTCTTTTTTTTTTTCCTCTCTCTTTGGTTGGGGTTTTTTTTTTTTTTTTTTGCTTGCTTCTTTCTCTCTTTATTTCTCTCTCCCCATGCCCACCCACCTGTTTGCTTTTTCCGATTTGGAAGCTTGTAAGTCCTAGCCTGTCAGTCTGGTGAAATTCTGGATGGTTTTCCATTTTTTAGTTAGAAATTAGGGAACAGAAAATGTAGTCAGTGAGAATGAGATGCTTTTTTGGTACATGAAAAATATTTTGAAGGCAAGAAATTGAATAAGTTGATAATTGTGTTACAATTACCTACTGATGTTGTATATCCCTTTCAAAAGGATTTTTAACCTATTTTAGAAGAGTAATCCTGTATTTTAACTACTGGTGCCTTACTAGACTTAAACTGCCTGCGAGGAGCAAAACTTGGAAAGGAGGGTATGAGCTATAGTAAAGAAATCACAACAGCAGCCAGGCTGAGAAGGTTTTCACACTGTGGGTTTGTATCATGCTGTTTTGGAACTATGCCTCCAAGACGAGATCATTCCGACTTTGAAGGGGTGGGATTTGTTTAGAGATGGGTAGATTGGTTTACTTTTGCATCTGGTCAGTCCTAAAGGTGGAAATTATATGGACATTGTAACTAATTTTCTGTTCTTTTTTGATTTAAAGGAATGTCTTTTTTTAATTTAAAGTTCAGAGGAGTTGTTGGCTGTCTGCCCATATGCTCCTTTGCTTTTTCTTTCAGAATATATAGTTTATACTCGCTTTTCTGATAAATACACGTTTTTAGACTTGTTAGCTATTGCTTGTGCTCATGTAGACCACTATCTCATCCTGGGGAAAAGAAAAAGGGGGCTGAAAGGGTATGCTAATAACACCCTGATAGGTAATAACACCTATTTATTTATGCTAATAAATATAGAAAGATGTTTTCTTTCTATATTTCCAAAACTGTGTGTAAAGAATAGTTAAACCCTGGTTTTCCAAATACTGTCAGTGTCTTTTAAATACAAGAAAAAATTGAAAAAGAAGAGCTTTTTTTTTTTCAGAAGTTCATGTTTAAATCACAGCTCTGGATGTTGTTTAGACAGCTTGCAGCTGAAGAATGTTTCTTGCAGTTTTATATAAGCTTCTTTTTCCCCCTTGTACAAATAAGTGGTAGTGCTACATGGAAATGTGTATTTTCTAAATACCCGAAAAAGGAGTGAAAATGGCGCAGCCGTTTTCCATGTGTTGCCTTTCAATATATCTAAGATTTGACCAAGTGGATGTTGCCAAAGTTGGAAAATAATTCTGTTTATGTGACATCAGATCAACAGTCCTCCTGTTTTTCGGCTGATTGGTAGCACCAACCCTTGGTACTTTTTGTGACTGAAATATTTGTGCAATACCTTTGAGTAGAGGTGACATACTGGTAAGCATTTATTGCTCAAGTGTGAGCTGGATTTTGAAACTAATGATTGACAAGCAGTTATATAACTTTACAAAGATTGCATTACTGGTCATTTTAATCTTGAGTGTTAATTGTTTGACAGCAGTAAGCTGTCCTTGCCCTTAGAATTTTTTCCAAAATCTTCCATGCAACAATTTTAGCTTGTTGCTTCTTGCCATATCTGCTGTGTTCATGGAGAATCAAGGTTTTTGTCTTGCCCTCTGGTGACAAGCTTTACCTGCCCAAGGATGTTACTAAATTCTACCTGGAGCTCTCTGCTTAACTAATGAAGATTGCGTGTTAATCTTCCTTTTAGGTTATAATTGCTAGCCCATTTCTTGTTTCTTGAAGTTGGTCTCCTCCCTTGTTGGACTGAAGGGCTCTGGGCATGGAATCCCACTGGGGCCTTGTGGGTGCTGAGCATAAGTTACTCTCTCTTTGCAGCTGATAATTTGGCTTGTTTGCCCCTATATGGCTGTTATCCTTTTGTAATGTTGTGATCCTGCTGATTCATGCCTTGGATCCACAAATGGCCCTGAGACCTTGGGTAGCAGAGCCAGCCATGTATTTTGCATTTTTGGTGTATGTAATGCTTCATGGTCAGTTAAGCTTTCTTGCTGTTGTGCCTGACAAATAACATTCCTGTATTTACTAGGCTCTCCCTCCAGTTTAAGACCATTTGGAAGTCTAAGCCTGTTGCTGTGTGCACTAATGCTCCATCCAGTTGAATGTGGCCTACTGATATTAAAAATAACTTTCTGTTTCTCTATCCAAATGAATACTACAAGCTGTGATTATTGCTGAGGACAGCCCCCTGCAAAACTTGTTCCTCTAAATTCTTGTTTGTAAAAATACTTTTTTCCTCATATTTTGTACTCATTTGTTATTTTGACTTATGCTGTGCTTCTCTAGTTTGCTAATCCAAATATCTTGTGAAACAACATCAAAAGATGGAAAGAAGATTTTTGGCATTGACCTATTTCCTTTTTTTCCTGGCAACTTGTTGTCTGGTATACAAAGAGATTAGGTTGATTTGACATAATTAATTCTAGACAAGTCTAGGTTGACTGTTAAACATCTTGTCACTTTTTGATTAATGAAACGAAAGCATTTTTATGTGGGAGGATCAATAAATAATCCCTCTACAGCATAAAAATCTTGTTCCAACAAATACACATTTGTTTGATCCTTCTGTTATCTTTCTTTACACAAAAAGTCACTGCTCTTGGTCACTTGCACCGCCGGTTTTGGGCGAGGGTAGCATGTTTTCTTGCTGAGCAGCAGCCCATCTCCTCACATTCATGCTGTGATCTCCACCCATGCTATGATCATAATGCTGGCCTCACAGGTGAATGCCTCTGCACCGCTGTTGACCCCTGCTTAGCCAATGTCTGTCCGACAGAGATGCCTGTGTGTCCTCTGCATTTCAGCTCCTGTGGGTAGAGGGAGCTGAGGATAACTTTGTTCTCCACTTTAAACGCCTTGTGCCTGAGCAGCGTTCATCTGTAGGTGCTACAGGAATGTGCATGTGTAAAAGCAGAGTCTGCAAAGGACATGTGCACAGTATCATGAAACATTGTGAAGTAATTTAACCAGGGGAAGGGATGTGCTGCTGAAAGGAATCAAGTTCATGGAAAAGCCCTGGACAGTTTAAACACACAGGCAAGAGAAAAGAAAGCCAAGAGACTCTTTTGTTTCCTCAAGCTTTAACAATGGAAGGAATAAAGAAGAAAAAGCCCCATGTTTGCTTCTCTCTAGTGCTTTATATCTTACTCCCTACTTGTGTAGTCAGCAGATCTGGTTAATGCAGTGGGAGCCCGTGAAGTGTCTTTAAATGTTGTCTGCATTATCATCCTAATGGACTGAATATGTTTTAATTCACAAATGCTGATCTTAATGAGAAGGGGGAAGCTGCATCATACTGGAAGTTATGCTTAATTCCTGAACCACACATTCATCAGCTTATGTGAAGTTTGATGTTTTCAACAGTTTATTTTTAAATAGTGGTAAACATTCTTAAATGTTTTCTTGATACTGATGTTACCCACTTTCAGCACACAATTCCTGAAAACAAGAGTTCAATATATTGCTTTTAGGGGAATAATTTTGCAGTTGCTCCTAGGCTAGAGCTTTGGAGAAATTAGGAAATCACTTAGAGGAAGTTATAAATCTGTGTAAAGGGGCTTTTAGATTAAAGAATAATTCTTCAACCATGACTATGGCTCATAATACAATGTTGGAGAATAGAATGTATAATCTGATAATGTAGAAATTACTGTGTTGAAGCTGGGGGATGGAGGAGTGGGTGGGGAGGGAAGGGAAAGAAAGGGCAAAGTGTAGTTTTTTACCTTGTTCTGCTCAAATTCTATCCCTGGTGGTTCTTCAGGAAGGATCTGCAAATTGTCTCATACCGATTTTTTTTTTTTTTTTTTTTTTTTCCTCCTGCTGTGTCACTAATTTAGGAAAACCCCCACCAGAATAAAAAGCAGTTGTTACCTACACTAGAATAAACTTTAGGGACCAGTGGAAGCAGACAATGACATCAGTATGTAAGTGTGGAGGAATCTTTCTGACTTAGCAACTGGTTATTCCTATCAGTCATCCTAATAGAAGCACTGCAAGATCCTCAAAACTGTGTTTTTCAATTTTTTCTTGTAGTTTTAAATAGAAGCTGTCTTCTAATTTTCAACCTCTACATTTATCATTAATTTGGTTTTCATATTAAAAAAGATATAAATAATGATGCGGTTTAGTTTAAGTAGGCTATTGTATAAAAAGAACAACCTCATCACAGTGCCCTGTGCAGAGTCCCCAACATGGGTGTATCTCCTTGCATGTAGAGATGAATTGCAACAGCAGTCCCTATTTGAGAGATAGCCCAGACTCACAGGCATATCTCTTCACTGTCTTTGTTCCAAAAGCTGAAATGCAGAAAGCTCTTCTGGTCTCTCCTTGTAAACTGGGCTGTTTAAATAGCCCAAATCCACAAACATCCTGATATCCCTTTCCTGCACCCATCTAAGTTTGAATGTGGGTTTGTTTCATTTGAATTTTTAATCTGGTATTCAATGAGATGTCTAACTAGCATACACTTTCATATCTCTAGAAACATTAAAGTCTTTTCCTGTTATGAGTTGTTTAATTTTCCTGATTTCCTTTCCACCTTTCCTAGAAACCATACATTTATGGAAGCCAATTTTCTTTTTATTACTGAGGAAATGCAGTAGATTGCTCAAGTAATGTGTGGGCATTTTCTTTTCTGTTTCCTGGTTTTGTATTTGTTTGTTTTCCTCTTTTAAAAATTAGGTACAGTGTTTTACTACTTTGTAGAATATTCTTTGACAGTGTTGTAGGTAAGTTATCCCAGGTGTTGTAAGTTGTGTCTGGAAGTTTTTAATTACATGTCCAAACTGCATGTATACCACTGCTGACCTTTTCAGTTTTTGCTTACAGCACTTAAAGCAATTTTTTTTTTAATTGGTGAGTTTGGTAGCCACATGTATTACATAAACAAGCAGGGATGCCAAATCTGATCCTTCATGTTTTTAATTTTTTATTTACATATCTCAAAGCAAGTGCTGCTATCCCTGCCCCTACTACTTTCTTAGATGAAGTAAATGTTTGTAAAGTCAATTTTGCAGGGCTGCAATTCTTGGCAACAAAATAATTTTGAAAACTGGTAAGGAAATTTATGGATTTCAATTACAGTTTGTAGTATATCATAATTCTAGTTTTATACCCTGTGCAGTTCAGTGTTTTGGATTTTTAATGGGTATAGAGCAGTAATCATAAAAGTGATTCAAAATGCACCCAGTAATTACAGAGATTTGCTGTTGCTTTTGCATTAAAATGATGATGATTTACAATCAACAAAATTGCAGTCTGTGGTTTTACTTCAGATACTCATGCTATTACACTGCTTATTAGTTATGGTCAGTGATTTAGAGCTTAAGAGCTACACGTTAGAAAGCTGTAAAATTAGTTATTCTTTAATAGATTATAACAGTAAATTCAAAAAAGACTTTATATTAGTTATAATCTTGTATATTAAAGGATACACATGTAGCCCTTTGTATCTCCTTTTGTTGCTGGAAATTAACTGCAGCTAAAATGAATTAGCTGGACTGCAATAGCCAGAGTCGCATACATATACAAATGTTTTTTTTCCTCTGTGTTTCTATTATGGTCTAAGAATTTTAAGGTTATCTACCAGCCTCCTTTCTGTATAGCAAGTAATGCAAGTCCTTTTCTCCACCCCTTCCCATATCCCAAATGCGTATGTAGGTATATATGAGTTATTGGAAAGGTAGTTATACTGAAGTTCTGAGCACTTGAACTCACACAGAAAGAAGGAAGATCTCTTTTACCTGTAAATTACTTTTAAATGCCTTTCAAATAAGATAAGATTATGGAGGAGTTCTGCTCACATTTTCACTTTCTGTCCATTTTCTCACTTTCCTGAATATTTCCCTTTTTTTGTTTTGTTTTTTTGGTTTTTTTGTGGTTTTTTACAGGTTTTTTTTTTTTTTTGGTACCTTCATGCATCAAAACTCAAGGACAACAGACAACTACCCTTAAGCAATATTATTTGAAAGGTCCCAACAAGAAAGATGGAGAGAGGCTGTTCACAAGAGCATGTAGTGGCAGGACAAGGGGGAATGGCTTTGAACTGAAAGGGGTATGTTTAGATGAGATATTAGGAATAAATTCTTTACTGTGAGGGTGGTGAGACACTGCAACATATCACCCAGAGAGGCTGTGGATGCTCAATCCCCAGAAGTGTCTTCTGGGCAGGTTAGGTGGGGGGCTCTGAGCAACCTGGTCTAGTGAGAGGTTTCCCTGTCCATGGCAGTGGCATCTTAAAAACAAGGTGGTTTTGAGGGTCCTTTCCAACCTAAACCATTCTATGATTCTGAGCTGGGCTTTGGGAACTCTTAGTTAAAGCTATTTTAATAACATGTTTCTTTAGAACATTCTTGAGAATTAGCATAGAGAGCACTTTTCCATTCTTATTAAACTTGGATTTTAAGATAAGATAGCAATCAGGTACATTAGCAGTCAAGTCACGATGTAAAATGTCCTGGTATAGTTACTGATTATATACCTGTTAGCTAGAAATACTGAATGAAAAACTGAAAACTAGAAAAGTTTCTGAACAGTTGACTGACAGTGGTTTATTTCTACATGCTCTCATGCAGGGCCTTTATTATTTTTGACCAATATTGCTATGAGCATAAACTTAGTATTTTATTTTAGCTTGTATTTGATGTGGAATTCCTAGCTGACTAAGGTTTTAGTCACTCTCTTGCATTAACACTTGTATTCATACCACTGATGCAAAATATTCTAAAGAATGTTTTTTTGAAATTTTCCTTATTAAGATTCTTCATCAGAAAATGGGATTTGAAATGCAGCAGGGATCACCTCACTGCTGGTTGCTTTGGAGATTCCATGCTCTGGCAGATTCTCTCCAGCTTGGCGCCTTTTTTAATGGTTGTGATAGTGTGAGACAGGGTACATCGGAAATTGAAAATAGCAAGATTTTATCTTTATTCTTTCCTTAAGGGCTTAAGTGCATTTAAAATCAAGCAGGAGATATGCCAGCCAAACTTGCACCTGAATAAGGTTTTTTTCATCATAACGTATTTGGGTCTAGAGATTTGTTAAATATTTTTGGTTCAAATTAAGCATCTGAAGTGTTCCATTAATATTCTTCCATGTTGAGTGAACTTTTGATTTCTAATGAGACTTGGCCCAGGCTCCCTGCAGAATGTCTCTGATCTGTAAAGCCTCATCTGTTCATTTCTCCTTTTCAGCTTCTTTACTGGAGGATCTGAGAATCCCTAGCTGGTATCTCCCCAGTTTCTGCAGCTGATCTCAGATATATTTGTGAAGCCCAGGCGGATGTTTAGGGTGTAGCCAAAACTCCAGTGTTTGAAGCCCAGGAATCGTCAGGATGAGGAGTTTGCCTAGAAGCCATATATCTTGCAACCTCATTCTCATAACTGCTCCGTGAGATTGCATTCTTGCATGACTAGAGATGCTTTTTGCCAAATTAGATTTTAACTACTGTACTTTCACTGCATTAGCTGAAATATTCTGTATTAGAATAAGGCACTCAATTTATAAGCAGTTTAAACTGGTTGCATTTTAACAAACAAGCACAACCCCAAAATGAACCTTTTGATTGGGCAGTTAATTTTAAATTTCTGTTACCTTCATCTTGTCTGAGCACACACAAAACTCTTTATATCCTTTGAGAAGGGTTAACTTTGATTTGGATTAATCCTATGACATGAGCAAGTCCATGGCCATGTGAAGATGAGTGGCATAAGGAGATGGAGTAGAGGCAGAGACAAGGACATAAGTGGTGGGGAATTCACAAATGCTTCTTTACAGTCAGGGTTTGACTCTGCCTCATTAAAATAGGTGACCCTTTGTACTGTAGATTCATGTTTTGTGAGCAGGATTATTTTAGCCAAGTATTAACTGGGAGGGGTAGTGAGTGATGGATGAGTAGCCAACGACCCTGAGAGAGTCCTTTGCTCAAACAAGCTTTTCTGCCATTTGTCAAGAGAGTTCAAGCTTGCCTGTTTCATAATAGTTCCGTATTTGTGGAAATAAAACAGTTGGGCAGTTTATTTTTTTGTTGATTTGTGCAGTAGATTGTGCTAGATGGGTTAATACTTGCTGCTAGTAAGTATACTTGCTGCTAGCAACAGTGGCTTCTCTGTTTAGATTCTCTTTTCCATGTAATACAGGAAGGACAGAAAAACTAAGACCTTAAGTTCCCAATAAGTCTGTAAAGCACGAACATCTGCTGGAGTCATGAACTGTGTATTGACTGTGTTTGGTAACAGGGCAAAGGCAGCTGATCAAGATCATCCTTCTCTTAATTACTTTGTCAAATGTCACTACAGTTCCATGTAGGGGAAAGAGGCATTTCCTTAATGAAAAGGAAATAAGATAAACAGCAAGCAAAAATGGGATAGACTGCCAGTATGTATACTGCAGCTCGTAGTTTTGTTTAATCATAATTGTCAATTGTCACATTGAATTCTTTCTTGCTAAGATCTCAGTACCTTTTTTTTTTTTTTTTTTACCAAAATATAAGGTCTTTAGTTCTAGTTTTACAGGCTGTTGGCCTTTTCCCCTGCTCGTTACTTACCCAAAGTGAATGTAGGTCAGAGCTTCAGTTTGGCTGTTTCTTCTGGCACTTGCTTTCTCTAGCCTTATGCTCATCCACCAAATATTGATAGTATTTTTTTAATAGGGTCTTAATGAGTGTGTTTATGCAGCAAGATGAGAAAGAGATATACTTTGCAAATGTGAGTATCCCTTTTAGGCTTTGTTAAGCCAGATTTCAGATGAATCTCTCACTTGAAGCTCAGCCTAGCAATAGAAATTACATTTGAGGCCTTTGGACCTTCATGGGGCAGTGGTAATCTATAGCTAATCTTTGTGCTAGCAAAATCAAAGCCATGTTAGTACATTTTTAACCTTGAAATAATTTTATAATAATAAATTTGGAGTAGAATATTATGTTAAAAGTGTATTATATCTTGCTAATTCCATTTTGATGGTTTAGCTTGTGAAGCTTGAATTAGTCTATTTTTGGCCTATAAGGCAAAATAGACCCGTGACTTTTTTTACAATCATAACCTCTACTTGCACAAAGGCAAAGTGAGACTGTGTCAGGTTAAAGCTAACTAGATGGCAGCAGCATTAGCACAGTTCAGCTTTCAGTGTTGATTATGAAATTCTGCTGGGAATTTTCTGGACAGCAAGGCACGTAAGTTAGGTAGATAGACAAGTTACACTTTCACTGTCTGGGAGCTGAGCTTACTCTTTTCGATTTGTTAAGTAATGTTGACTCCCCATAGCATTTCTCTCTGTGGGAGTATGACAGCAATAGTTTCCTGTGCAAAACAACTCGCTACAGCTGTTTGCTAACACTTACTATGAAAGTGTCTGTTTGCCTTAAGTCATGCTGAATTATGTTAGCCTTTTAAAATGAAATATTCTGAAACCAGCTGCATTTACATACATTAGCTGAGCCTGCCTAATTAGCTTAATTAATTAGCATAATTAGTGAAATCTTCATTGTTCTGTAGAGTTAGACTGCTGGGTAAGCCTTTGGGCTCAAAATAGTACTTGAAGTACCTGGGCTAAACTAACATAGACAAGGATGAACTGACTACTTCCAAGATTAATCTAGGAATCAGTAAAAAGCCAATATGGAAATTACTGAAGGTACAGGTTGGTTTAGTCTCTGTGTATAAAAGATCTTTGAGTCTGCTAGGACTTAGAGTTGTCTCACATGAAGACTTAAATGAACTTTATATGGATAGTTTTTCTTGTGGCAAATACAAAACATGAGTTTGAGCTGTGTTGCAGTGAGTGCATATGAGGCTGGAGAGGAACTTGTAGGGGTAGACTAATACAGCTTATCAACGAAAGGTCCAGTCAGTTCTATCATCTTTTTATCAATTCCATATAGGTGGTATGAGAAAATTTTAGGTACGTGCAAATGGCCCTCAGGACACTGAGAATCACCAGCAGTGAAAGCTGTCATGTTCATCACTGTTTCAGATATCTGGGCAGCCTCAGCTGGCTGATGGTGGAGCAGCATCTTCTCTCTGTCCGAGAGCAGCATACCCGAGGCAGTTGGAGTGCTTGCACCTGCAGCCTGGGGCTGTCCTGGGCTTCTGTGCCTGTCTACAGCACATCTGTGTGCAGTGCAGGTAGACAGTGTGCTGTAGTCACCACATGCAAGTGTGGGCTGATCTCCTCGGGCTGTCCAAGGGACTGGTGCTTTCTTCTAGGTCAGGTTGCTTCTGTAGGGCTGTAGTTGTATTCTGCCTGTATGGCAACAGTGCATAGGGTTGGGATTTTTGCTTGACTGCTCACTAAATTTGAGGGGCAGGATTTGTCCCTCTGTCACATACAAAACTTTGGTGGAGTCAATGCAGAGTTAAATTTGATATGGTTTGTCTTGTGTGGTTTTTTTTACTACTAAAACAGTAGTAGCAGATAAACAACATATAGTCACAGAAATGTAGATTTATATTGTAGATACTGTAAATTTTAAGGCATTATGTGTGGTAAATCATACTGTTATGAAATAGATTTATGGAAACTAGGAAAACTGAAGCCCTTTATTACTTGCTTTTGGGAAGATAATTCTGGATGTAATAAAGAACTGCATCACAACCATACCTTCTTCTGTTTCTTATTGAGTCAGAATTTTAATTTCTTTGTCCTAGAATGACTTTTGTAATAGACTTTTGTATTCAGTTTATGTAATGATAGATACGTAGAGAGGATAATTCACACCATTCTTTCTCTCTTACTGGTTTCCCTCTTGATGCATTCCAGTGATCTGTTTGAACATTTTGAGGTTTTATTGTATGTTGCACAGCATTCAATACCAAAGCGCGCAGTGCCCTACCACGGCAACCAAAATATTGAGGCTTATATTGTGAAGACGTGAAAGGGAGGTAAGGCATAGTGTTATGCTTTTGATTGCTTATAAGTTCTAAAATATTATTAAATTAGGGAAATTGAGCAATAAAGAGAATGCATGAAATGGCAGCAGCTGGCATGGACTTATGTAATTCCAAGTGTGATCTTGTGATCATAGTAATTGTGTGCCTTATTAATGCCTTGTGTATTGGTTCCTACAGCAGCAGTGCTGTCACTTGTCTGTGAAGCAGTATGTAGCAGACACTTAATTTCAGTGATTTGTCTAAATATAATTATAAAAGGTGCAATTTTAGGGGCTCAGTTGGATTCACACATATTGTCATAGAAGAGGCACTGCTCAGTCCTAGGACTAAGCTAAGCTGCCATAGTGAATGTATTAATTCTAAATTGTGCCTATTTTAAATAAATGGAAATATTGTTTTACTGTGTTAGCGTTTCCTTCCCCAGCACCACTTGTTTCAGAAAACGTAGTAGATAAATGATGAGTGTATGCTAGGGGCCATATGGATGGAGAAGTAGTGTTGAAAGCCAGATTAATTTATTACAATCAGCTTGTTTCTGGAGCAGGTGAGCTAAATCATTAGTTGCCAAGGACATCTCATGAGTGTGAATAGAGGCAATACATTAACTGAGGAAAAGCCAGGCCAGAACTTTATTATGCTCTTGTTCCAACTATAAATGAGGAGAGTGGTACAAACGATACTCTGCCTTACAAGGACTAGAGATGTTGCTGGGTTTGTTGTTGTGGCAAATGTGTATTGCTGTGAGCAGCTACATTTTATTTGTTTTGCTAGTTGTCACTGACACACAAATAAGCTCGAGTCTGCATCTTCTGTTCTTTACTCAGTTTTTTCTCCTGACTATAATCCCAAAACTTCAGAATCCTCTGGCTTCCCTTTCCAAATTTTAAAACCAGTTGTTATAGTTACTTGGATAGTAGAGCTGGTTTCATTTTTTATGACAATATTTTAGCGAAGCAGTATTTTTATTAAGTATGTGAGATCTGATTTTTTTTTTATTTAATGTTTCAGTTTTTCAAAATAAAGAGCAGCAGTCATTATAGTTTTTAAACGAAGGTTTAAATGGTCACTCTAGAACAGAGTACTTTAATTTGATGTACCGACTTACTTAAATAAAACTGTGTTGTTTTAGGATTTTTTTTTTTTCTGTGCCCCCTAGGGAAATTGTGTTATTCTTTCCTGGAAAATGGAACTGATAGGCTATTTTTTTGACTTTGGGAAAAAAAAGTTAGTAAGTGTTGATGTAAGACTTCCAAGATAAGGAATGTGGGAGGTGGAAGTAACGGATATGATGGGGTGGAGGCCATGCTGGAGAGTCATTACAAGTTTATTCTTTGTCTTTTGGAAACTAGGAAAGTAATGTATTAGAGTAAAGGCAACATGTAGAAGGCTGAGATGAAAGTATGGGGTAGTATAGCCATCCTATGCTCATGTACAAAACCTATTGTGTACCAACACAACCAAAAAGCTTGTGGTGGCTTTTTGGGAGAGTTATTTTCATGTTACGGGGAATAAATAAAGCAGTGGCCTGTCATATAAACTGATAGTTATTGTTGCATGTTTGAATAGTGGTAGCGAAATGCTGTTGGATAAGAAAGTGACTATTTGACTTGCTTTAAATAACTGGGATCTTCTAAAGCCCATCTATCTTCTGCATGTTTGTATATACCCTTAAGGTTTGCATATCAACATTGCAAAATAAACTTGGGTATTGGCATTCCACGACAGGTTGTCTATCTGCTGATATAGACAACCTATACATGCATGGTTGTCCCTCTGCTGACAGCCTAAACCCCTTATGATCAGGATTTGTTGCAATTGATTGCTTCCAGATCTTTTTTATAGTCTGTGATGAATAAGAGAAACTTTCCCCATTGTCTTTCTTCCTTCATGCACCCAAAACTAGGTCTCTGCTGCAGCAGCATGCGCAGTGCCTCACACAAAGTTTGCATGGAACTGTTCTTGTTACATTTCATACAACTCAAAAGTCAAATCAGACCTTGACTGCTGCATGGGATCTGAAATGTTGAGATTTCCACCCTGTTGAAAACACTCTATAGCAACATTGCAGGTTATAGTGCTAACTGTGCTTTTCTTTACACTGTCAATCTGACTCCTGTATGTGGTGTGCAGAGAATCTCTATGTGGTGCTCTTGCTTGTCTTGATCATTTCAAGAGTGAGATTCTTCCATTTCATAATACCAGTTTTGATAATTCATTGCAGATGCTTCTTGTTGATGTGCTATGAGGCAGTGCAGCCCAACCTAGGAATGGTGCCTCTGCCAAGATTTCTATTTGTCCAGACAAGACAATAACCTTTTCTTGTTCAGGAGGCTGCTTGGCTGAGGGTCTCAGGCAGTTTCGAGCCTTTGCTCTTTCTGTGTAGGTTGGTGTAGAGGTGCGGCGGCCTGAGCAGGCCGATCCTGAGTCCCCAGCCCCAGAGGTCAACGCGCTCCAGGTCACTGAACAGGAGGGTGCTGAGCACTCTCCTGGGGCTCAGCGGAGGCCGAAGTTTGAGCCGCCCTCTCTCCTCCCCTGGAAAGTTTCTCCTTAATTTATTGGGTTAAAGTTTTGCTTCCCCGCCTTGTTCCCTCCCCTGTTGCCGCCCCTTGCTAGAAGATTCCGTTGTTGCCGCTCCCTCATTGGTTCCGATGTATCCCCTCCCCTGTTGTACTTGATTCGCTCCCCCGCTTGTCCCTCACTGTTGTTCCCGAGCCCGTTGGCTCCACCCCTGTTGTCCCGCCCTGGGAAACCCCGTGTCTCCCAATAAAACCCCCTGTCCCTGTTGTCCCTGCCCCTCGTGGTGTCACGCTTCCAGACCCTGCGTGCTCTGTACCGGGCATCTCGGTGACCCACCAGGCCGGCGGACCCCCTGACGCTCTCCCCGCTTCTGCACAGCCTGAATAAATTGAGCCTTGGGGATCCGCATCTCGTGTGGACTTCTTTACCTCCGGGGGCCAAAGCGTCGTCACTGCCTCCCCAGCTCCAGGACACTCTCCTTTGCCGCGGGCCATTGGCGGGCCCTGGGGCCGACTGAGACTGCCGGGAGGACGGACAAGGAGAGCAGGGCAAGCTAAGGCTAGGACCTCGGGCTAGGTCCAGCGACATACCAGGGGCCCAGAAAGCTCCCAGCCAGGACTTATTACTACAGGTTGGTGTGCTTGGGAAGGGGTTATGGGTCCTTTTGGCCTTTGGATAAATCTGTGTGGAAGTAAGGCAGCAGAGGAGTCGTATCAATTGTCTAAGAGTGCTGAAATTTGAATAGCTGTGTTTATCAAGGTAGTTGTTGTCATAGAAGAGGGAGATTTTTTCCTAATGTTATTTTTGTCATTTTTTTGTTTCTTTTGCCTCCTCTCTAGCAGTTTAATAAGGCATCCAGATGACTTGAGTTATTTATTAACCAACATCTTCCTCCTGCTTTGCATACTAATCCAGTTCTCTGCGACTGCTGTGTCCAGTAGGCAGGTGTGATTGGCTCCAAGGGTTTTTTCTAAACTACTTAGATCTCCTCTGAACTGCTCAGCTGGTGCTTTCCTGCTGCAGTGGAAGGCAGGAAATGTAATCCCTGATTGGTGTCGAGGCGCTGCAGTGTCCTGCTGAGGGCTCTGTCATTAGTCTCCCTCTGCTTCTTGAAATCCAAGGATTCCTTTCCCAGAGGTAAAATATCAGTGATTGGAATGCATGTACAGCAGCATAAAGGGGTAACATATGAAACAAGTGATCTCCCGATGATGAATTAAAGAAATATGATCTGTCACAGTTGGCAGAAGGGCTGTAACAGATAAATAGATGCAGTTTAATTCCATACTACAAACTTCACAAAACTTCACTTGGTTGAACTCCACATTTTCATATAAGTTAAAATTCTTTCATGAGTGTTAAAAATTGATACTAGGAAGTTTTACTGAGGTAGACATTGCTTTTTTAAAATTTATTTTTAATTGTTATAATTTACTTTTAATTTAAAAGACATTGAGGTGTCCATCTTCAAACTATTAAAGGACAGTGGTTAAAGTTCTGGAGCTGGGGTGAGAAAAATAGATATATAACTTCTGTTGAATGGGATGTTTCATATATATTTGTTTGTGTAATGTGTAATTAGCTTTACACTGCTTCAGTCCCAGGACTTCAGAATTAATCGCTGCACAGAATTTATGCTATAGTCTGCACAAGACTGTTCTGTACATTATGTGTTGGTTTCCCAGCTAGAAACAGTGGATCTCAAAAGATGAGAAATGTGGGGGGATGATAGAAGGAGCAATTGGAGGTTAAGGTGGACCAAGCTGTTAATGAAAGAACTTCAGGCAGGAAATGGATGATGTTCTGACCTTGAACTACATGATCAATGTGAGAAGTCAAGTGTCATTTAAAAGCCCTAACCAAACAAAAACAAATCCCAAAACTCCAGGTTTATTCAATGTATAATTATTGTAGGCAAATGTTTTATTGCATTAAATGTTAGATCGTTATAATATTGTTTATAATTTAGATATGCCAAGTTCAGCAAACAGTGTGTAGTTTGGGAGACTACTGGTAAAAAACTGATCTGCAAGTTAATGGAGATCATCTGAATTTATTATTTAATACCTCTGTATCACCCAAGTTACCACTTAGCCTTCAGGATCTATGACCTGAGGGGTCAGGCTGAACAGTTTCTAGTTTGGTACTGAGTTTTGTGATATTTGTTAGTGAGAGTTATCTGTATGCTGGGTTATCTTGTGCTGCCATGCTACTTCACAGACATGTTGAGGAGTTCTTGGACTTGCCATCTGGGTAGGCAAGATGAACTATGAAACAGACAAATATGTGAAAGGTAGAGCTGAACTGGGACTAGATTTTCCAGTTTGATTGCCTGTCTTCAAAGCTCTGCTGATAAAGGGAAACAGAGACCTTTGTCTTAGCCGCTCCTGGCCTTGGTTCAGCAGCCCTGTAGACTTGTTAGGAAAATCTTTTTGGCTGATTGCAAATGTATGAAGCCTGATGGCTTTGTACATCGGGGGATATAGTCTGCACTCAGTGTTCTGGTGCAGATATTATACATATATATATATGTGTATGATTACAAGATATGCAGTGCTATAATTTTGTGTCTTGCTTGGAATATCTCGCTTGAAGCAACACAAGAATTTTCCTGTTTCATCCTTGTGGCTAGGAAGGAGTAGAAGTGACAGCTGGATGAACTGGCTGGCAGCCTCCCAGTTCCTGTCATCTCTCAATGACAAAGGAAATGTAAAGTTTGGAATGTTATATAAATTATTTTCAGTGATAGAGTAACCTGAGCATAAATAAAATAGTATAATAGACAAAATTGCCTTTGTTATATTTATGCTAAGCAAAACTTGGTAATATCACCCCAAAGATAAGAACACAGTAGTTCTGCAAATCATAATTACAGACTACTTTGCTCTGTGCTAACTGCTGGGTTTAGTTTCTATTTGTTATTTTAAGTAACATTGTTGCTTAGTGTCAATTATTTCAAGTTAGTGTTTAATATTCCAGCAATTTAATAGGAGCTGAGAAAGGGCCAATTCACAGTTGATAACTTTTTTTGGTTTTTCTAGCCAATGCAATCATATTTCTGTAGAAGGAGAATATGTACAAATCTAAATTAATATGAACTTAAACTGAAGTATGAGAGATTTATTTTTTCTGAGAAAGCTATAGATGATTTTTGGAGTAATTGAATCACTTTCCATCAAAATGCTTTTCTTACTAATGGGGAACAATTATTTTACTAGGGTTTTGGACTTTTTAATCTGTATTATCTCAGCAGTGATACTCTCAAGGCTGTGGGAATACTTTAAAATATTGCATGTGATAATTTTTTTTGTTTCTTAAGTCTTAGATTCTGTAATCTCTTGACCTAGATGCCTACTTAGTGAACTAAAAAATAAAAGTACTTGATTATGTAGAGATCTTCATCAGTACATTTCAAGTGTTTTACAATGGAAATAAGTACCATTTTACAGGTGATGAAACTTATGGATAATAGCAAATTAAGTCACCTGAATGTGCTCATTAGATCAGTTGAAGATCTGGAAATAAACCACAATTTTCGTGTGATGCTCTCCTGTTTTCTTTTCAGTAAAAAAAATACTTTCTTTTGCAGGCAGGTTTTTTTTTTCCTGAATCTTTTTTCTCCAAAAACAATAGATGGCAGTTACTGATAATAGTAACAGGCAGCACACATGTGTGCAGGTAATGCTATACATAGAGCATGTGTACTCATGGCTCCTTGCAAACACTAATTAGTCTATCTGCAAGGTTATAGTTTATTACCCATTATAAGTATCATTAATATTCCTAATTATCTACAATGCTAATATAATTTTTAAATTCAATGAGGCAAAGTTGTCTTTTTTCCAATGACAGCATCGATATCCATGGTTTAAAAGAATGAAGGGGTTAAAAAATGGGGGAGATTTGGTTAATGCATAAAATGAGATTTCGTTCTTCTATGAAGTTTCGGTTTGTTGTTTTTTTTTTAATATTGGTTATTCTTGGCTTCCAGCATAGATCAAAGGAAGTAATTCTGAAGTGGGATTAAAACTTTTTCTGTCTTTATCATAACTGCCCCACACATGTATATTGGGTTTATTACAGCTGAAACGAAGTATTTCCATTTTATATGCCTTGCTGATCCATCATTGTATTACATCTGCTTTTCCTGTGGGTGGGGTTATCCTGCTGACACTCGTGGTTAATTACAGTTTGATGTGTATACTCAGGTCTTTCCTCCCCTACAGCTTTGATATAAATAGACCTTTCACTCTGAAGTGTTATACTTCTGTTTTCAATACAGTAATCCTTGAGTTAATTGTTCTATGTGAAACTGACCCTTTTATGTGTTATTGAACCTTCTCTGATTTTTAACATTCAAAAATTCCACTTGCATTTTTTTTCATATTAAATCCCTAATGATAGGGATGATTTTGAGCTGTGCTTTTTTTTTGTTTGTTTGTTTGTTGGCTCAGATGCTGTGGCAATGTTGGGGAGGAGCTTTACAATACCAAGTGAGCAAAAGGCATCAGATATATATTGTTCTTATACTTATAATGTATAAGTAGTACATTAAGAGGAAAAATAATCCAAACCCTGACCTTGGAAATGGCAGGTACAATTTGGGAATATCATAATTTGATGGAGTGGATTTGCTATTCACCAAATCTTGCAGTGTGAAAAATACAGTGGGCTCAAAATTTATAGGTCACGGGTGTAAAATGGATAAAGAAACTGTTCCTTACACAGCAAGTAGGGAACTTCTAAAACTGCAGGAAGTGTGTGCTCACATGCCTGCTGTCATACCCCTTTCCCATTGCTGCTGCTGAGGACACAGTATGTAACTGAGTGGTCTAAACCACTGAAATATGTTTCCTTTGCAACAAATTATCTGTTTGCTTTGTGCAAAAAACTTTTCACAGACCGGATGACTTTTATTCCTGCTCACACTTATGGAGTACAGTTCATCCAGTTCTCTAAATCCAAGTGTAAGCCTCTGCCTTGATGATTGTAAAAGCTCAGGCCTCCCTTGTTCATATCTCCTGCCTTTGTGTCCTCTATCCTCTATCCTCAGCTACTGAAAAGTGAGTCCAAGTAGTTTTCTGTCCATATGTGTCAAACCCTTTTTTAGTAACTGCTGGAAATAATCTAATTTATACCATTATCTTTGAGAGCGAACAGCAGGGCTTTATCTTTTTAGTATTTCATTGATATGTTTTAAAAAATTAAATAATGCAATGTGTGCTGTAAACAACCAGTATTTTTTGAAAGGTTTTACTTGTCATCATTTGACTTTTGTCTCTCAATATCAACTTCATATAAAATACTGGTGCTTTGTACTTTAAAGTTTATTCTTTGTTGAAGAATTTTGCTACTAAATGTTGGATAATGGGGTTTTTTTGGCATGGAACAACAAAAGGTGTTTTTAAATTTGTATTTAGAATATTGGTATATTTTTTTTTCCACTGTATTTCTTATTTTCCTTAGTTTGGTATTTTAATATCCATTTTTTTCTAAACATTCCATAGGCAGTAGTTTGAGAAGGTGAATGAGTGAAATTCTGTGTAATCTGTCTAGCATTTTGTGGTTGCACTACATAATTTGGTTGGACACAAAAGCAACTAATAACAGCCTCATAGTTAACGTACTGGCACCATCAGACAATTATTTGAAGTGTAACTTCTTTTCTTAGCATAATGAAAATAATACAGGATAAAAATATGCTTTTAACATGTCTGAGTAGGCTTTGAAATAAAATGTTGTCTATAGACAAAACTTATGTTCCTTATTGAAAGGGGAAAGTTAAAGTCTAAAATAGGAATACTTCAGGATATGTTGATTGCTTTTAATCGTAAAATCAGGAGGCTTTTGGAACATAGAAAGAGATTGTCTAAACATCTTTATTTCACTGACCAAAGAATCTCTCCTAATTTCACCTTTGTCTCTGTACTCTTTGTAGAATCCTAGCATGGTTGGGTTTGGAAGGAACCATCCAGTTCCAACCCCCATGGGCAGTGCCACCTTCCACTTGAGTGCATTCCTCAGTGCCCTGTATAACCTGGCCTTGAGTGCTTCAGGGATGGGGCATCCCCAGATTCTCTAGGCAACCTGTTCCAGAGTTTCTCTGGCCTCACAGGAGAGAATTTCATCCTAACTTCTAATCTAAGCCTACTCTGTTTCAGTTTGAAACCATTCCCCTTTGTCGTGTTACTACAAGTCTGTTTAAACAAAGTCCCTCTTCAGCTCTTTTGTAGGCCTACTTTAGGTACTGAAAGGCTGTTAAAAGGTCACCCTGAAGCCTTCTCCTTTCCAGGCTGCACTACCCTAACTCCCACCTTTTCCTCAGAGGAGAGGTTCTCTAGCCCTCTATTTCATCTTTGTAGTCTTCCTCTGCACCTGGAAATCTTTATCGAAGTACAAACTCATGCTGACTCCTCCAGCATAGCAGGTTGAAGCACAGATGTATGTGCCATTTAAGCTGTGTGTAAACTTCTTAGTTGTTTTTTGTTGGTGACTGGGATGTTGGGTGAACTTGAAGCTTGCAGAGAGTGCTGAGGGTCCTCTTCCTAGCCCCCCTCCTGATTCTGGCCCTGACTCCCCCTTCTCACCTCCCCCAGAAGGGTGGGGGGAGATGTGCCTGCAGTGACACGCACTTCTGAAGGGCTGACTCTCAGCCTTGGCAGATGGGCGGTGAATCGTAAATTCTGCACGCGTTCAGTTTTGCAGGGCTTGTCGTTCCAGTGAAGGCATTTAGAACTGTCAACACCTAACAGTGCTTCAGGATAATGAATGTAATGCAAACCTGAGAAGCCCATGAACAGTGCTGGCTTCCCACATAGCAGATGAAATGCACTTGGTCTCTGTATTTCAAGAAAGACTTTTAATCCTATTCAGGCCTTCATAATAACACAGTGCTTTGGAGAAATAGTTCTGCTTGTTCAAAAAAGCATGTTAACAAAAGAAGTTAAAAATATTTAAGCATCCTATGTTTAATGTGTTTGGAAAGCCACTCCAGGATGTTGACAGCTGATTATTAATTACAGTGCCATGGATAAATATGCCATGATTATGCAGCACATAATTTTATGTAACTTATATACACATTTTTCAGCGCTTGCTCAGTGTTCTCCTGATGGATTTCAGTAATAAAATATGATACGGTGGAGGCTTTTTTGTGTTCTTCACTAACTTAATTGCTTTAGTTGAGTGCAACATAGAAGCAGGTATCATTATGAGTTAGTAATATTTGTGATACTTGTTTATTCTTCTAGAAGAAAAGGCTTTGTATTTAAGTAATTTTTCTTCTTTGGGGGAGGAAGGTAGAAGGACTGTGCCCTTGGTAAGGCTTGTCCAAAAAGACTAAATGCAGGAAACCAAATGATGGAAGAGGCCTGGCTTTCAAAATCCTTTGAAATGAAGTAGAATATGGAGTATTGAAGCATAAAGTAATCCCCAGGGAAAATGATCATCAAGGAAGTAGTCATGAAATGTGTGAAGTAATAGCTGAGATTCATGCATACTGAAGGAGGGTTTTTTCTTTTGGTTTGTGTGGCTTTAACTAGAATAGACTATTGTTTGAAGACACAGCTGCCACTAGCCATGGACTATTGTTTTTATATTACTATTTCAATTTAACTGGTTTGAGCTTTTTAGTTATGTGACCCTATATGATCAGAGGGATTTATAGTGAGAATGTATGGCTCTTATTGTACAGGTCACATAGATACTCTAGAAGTGTTCAGTAATTATTTGTTACTAAAACTGGTCCATACACTTATCCACACACATATGTTGTATTTATAGAACTATAAGATGAGAGTCTGACAAGAATCAATTTTACTGTAATAAATGGCTTATTTGTGTTATCCTCAAAAATCTCACTTTCCTTTAGAGAGGTGTGTGTGTTGTCTGTCCTCAAGCAATAGAATACTTAGTATGTTATTATTTGAAACAACAGAATTGAGTTTGACAGTGGAATGCAAAGCGAAGTTCAGCAGCAGCAAATACGAACACACTTGCTGAGCTTGCAGTGCTCTTGGTAAGTCATGTTGTTGTGGGAACATCTGAAAAAGAGCAAATGAAGCTGTGGAGAATTTACACTGGCCATGAATGCAGTAACCCATTTTATGTACTTCGTTGAAGGTGCAATTCAGAAAGGAATTTTACTTTTAACTTCCTGACATAGTAAGATTGTCCAAATTAAATCTACATAGGGGAGAAAAAAAACCTTAACTTTCTTCTCCCCAGATGACTTTCAGGCAGACAATGCGATAGTTGCTTTCCCCTGGGTAGTTAGATGCCATACAATGACCTGACCGATATTTTCTCATAGTCTCTCTGTGGAAGCTCATCATCATTACTTCTATATGCTCTTCAGTGCTGTTTCTACAGAGAGAAAAGACACCTTGTACAAACTCCAAGAATTTAATTCGAAGTAAACAAGTGACAGCTTTGTATGATGAAGCTGCACAGGAGAGCTGGTGCTTAATTTTTAATTAACACCAAAATATAAACTTACATTTGGAGATCACTGTGTTAAATGAACCCAAGAAAAGCTGCGGAACCTTCATGTAAAACTGCAAAATCTTGCCTTCACTTCATCTATTACATACATGTAAAATGGCTTTTTTTGCAATTTTTATTATTTACTCCTTTGTAATGTGGAAGGAGCAGTTGGGTGGGAGAAGAGATGCATAGACTTTTGGAAATTTATAAGCAGCTAACAGTGAAATACAGCACTGTGGGAATGACTGTAGCTAGTGGAGGATATAGATAAAGCTGCAGTGCACTAATAAAACTGATACACTGAGCAATTAACTGGCTTTGTAGAATAAGGGTCTATAAACACCAATGACGTTAACTTACTTTTATTCAAGTGAGCTGTTCCACTAGAAGAAAAAGTATCATTCACTCATGTCTGAAGTTCAAATGTTTCAAGTGTTAGTCCCATGGAAGGTGCTTTCTGGAATGGGAGTTAGTATAAAACAGTTATTACTATAGGTTTTGAATATTCCACAAGACAGGAAATGCTTTTTATGGAGAAAAAGGAAGTTTTGATCATGACTTTGGGGATATTTTTCTGGTTTTGTTTTTTTTTTTGTTTGGGTTTTTTTGGTTTTTTGTTTGTTTGGTTTGTTTTTTTTTTTTTTTTGTTTGGTTTTCTTTTTTATGGTCATGAGTATTTCCTGGTTTAATGTGTTGAATGTGCTTTACTGACGCTTCTTTTTTTTTTATTCAAGACTTAGGCATCTTCCCTTTTGTAGAGTGTGATTAGTTAATTTTTTTCCCCCACTTTGGTCTTGGGCCAAAACCTGTATGCCTTAGTCAGTGATCAGCTTGTTATAGAATAAAGAGTTTTACATGGGTGTTTAATAAATGTATGTGTTTAATTCTGATCGTTGTTTCTGTAGTACTTAAAACACTACGGGGCTGCAGTGCTCTGCAGAGGCAGGCTAGGAGGAATTTTTCCCAATGGAAAAGTCTATTGAGAGTCATGAAGAAATACGTTAAAAAGTTGAAGAAAAAGGGAAAGTTGGACTTTTCAGTTAGTTTCTCAAGTAATCTCCCTATAATTTCTCAGGAGAATAAATATCAAAAGGCAAATAAGGTGAGGTGAATAAATAGATTATTTTTGGAACTTAAAGCTTGGGGAAAACTTCAAAATTTTACAAATATTAGTATTAATTTCACATCAGTAATAAATGGGTTAAGCTCTGCATTTAAATCTGTTTTCTACTTTCCAGCTAGTTCTGCCAAAAAGTCATTCCACTGGAACATTAGGAAGGAAATAAACTTTTAAACATAATTTAAGACCGGAAAAGTCTTTTATGGTTGTATTTGGTATCATGACTTTTATAAAAGTGACAGCATTTATTATTTCAGAAATGAAACAGCTTTTCAAATATGTACAGGATAAAATAAGGAGCCATCCCTGGAACTGAATGTTATTCATGTCACTGATTTCTGTACTCATTTTAATGGTTCAAAGTGTTTAACATTCTTAGGAACTAGTACTTAAGGCTTAATTCAGTGAAATCCTCTAAGAATAAGGAAATCTGCCCAGTCCCTGAAAAATCATTCTAGGGCTTGTTTAATAATGTGAGTGCTTATATGAGTGTGTGAGGTCTTTGATTTTATTTAAATATTGTTCTAGAAGTATTTCTCTGATTTAAGCCTTTTGACGGACCTGTATCTCTGAAGAATTGTGTTTATTCTTTTCAGACAACATAAATGTCTTTTTTTTTTCCTTTCTTCCTATTTACTTTTCCATTGTTGCAGTAGAAATATACTTGATGCTATTATCTCCATTGAGTAACACCTTATGTTTGAAGTGTTTAGAAACTTTTATTGGACAGCCACTGAAATAAATTGTGTTTGTGACCCAGTATGTGTAAAACAGGTGTAGGCTCGTGGCAGTGGTCTGCAGCCATGTGCCAGCTCCAGCCAGCAGGGTTGTGGGAGGCCTTGTATTTATTAATAAAAAGGTACAGTTTATCACAAGTTAAAATTACTGCTTAAAAGATGGACTAGATAAGGTAAAAAACAGTTAGTCAAGGCCTGTTCTGGAGTTTAATAGCGATCATTGTGGCCTCCAAGTCCATTGTCAAACTAAATGCCTAGTTAAACATCTGCTCTTTTTAAACTGACTGCATGTTCAGTGAGGGGATAATCTGGGACATATGAAGAGGGTAAAAAACCAACTCCCAGTCTTTCAACTGAAACGATCTTCCAATAATTCTACTAAGCCTATCATAAACTAAGTATTCTACTAATTGACAGTAAACGAAAGTGTTTTCAACCAAATGGTAATTTTCAGAAAAGGGTGAGTAAAACTATCACTTGAGCTATAGCTGCAGTCAGTCTCAATAACACTTGAATGTTGCAGACATCCTTAATTCTTTTAATTAGGAAGGAGGAGATTAGCAAAATATCCTGCTTTGTAAGCAGCTGCTTTAATAGGGTTTATTAGTGTTATTTTATTCAACATGGTTGAATAAAGTTTTACCGACTCTGATATGTTCCAATATAGTTCCAATTTTGTTTAAAAGGCCATCGGGAGATGACATATTTCCAGGCTTTTATTCCCATAGCTCAACACTCTCTTCTGGCAAAACATATATGCATCTGTGGTTCCTTCACTTCCAGTCTGGTTTCAGAAGACTCAATAGGTCAAAAACTAGAAAATCCCAAAATCTAAGACCAAAAACCTTACACAGTTAAAGAAAACTGAAGTCCAAATATTTTCGATAATCTGAAGAGTCTGTGCTCCTGGAAAAATGGAAGGCAAATCTATGCAGCCTTCCAAATGGAAGGGGTAGAGATGAGGGGAGAAGAGTTTGCAGAGTTGCATCTGAAAGTTCCAGAAAAAAGCATTATGGAAGACAATAAGCAAAATAAAAAAACTTAAAGTATTCTCCATAGGTAGGGTGTTAAATAAGGGGATAAAATAGCTCTACTTTAACATGTGCTGAAGAATATATTAATTTATTTTTCTATCTAGTCAGATTGCTTGTCGTTGAAGTAGAAAATTAAAGTAACTTAGAAATAATTTATCTCATCCAAATATTGGCTTCACATGCCACATTCTTTCCCATTACCACACAGTGTACAAAACAGATGACATGAAAAAATCCAGCTGAGGAAACAAGTTGAAGCATTCCCTGACAAACTGTGAAGAGTGTGTGTTAGTTACTGAGATGAGAATTTAATCAAAAAGATCTGAAACTTAGCACAGGAAGTTTTGCCTGTGTTTATCTGGTTAGTGTCCTTGAAATGCATGTGTTAGGATGTGATTGATTTTTAAGTTACAAGCCTTGAGTTTACATCTTTGCATCCTTCTGCTCCCTTCCTGAAAATCCTTTTACTATATTGGATGCTCTTATTTTAAATAACCTGGATTAATCTTGCTTGTTCTGTATTAACAATATAGTATTCCCTTTATCACATAGATAACATTTTAAATTTTTCAATTAAATCGATGAATTCAGTTTCTAAACCAACCAACTTCTATAAATACCAATTTCTAATCACTTGGTCATATTAGTTGAGCAGAATTTGGTTTATGAACTGTAAGCACAAAGTAAAAATTTTTAAAATGTTTAGGTCTCCTGGAACTAGTAGTCATTTTGATAATTGTTAAGAGATTTACAAGTCATGTTACTTCATAGAATTTTTTAATATTTCGAAGAAAAATAATATTCTTTGGAATACACTGGTTTACGCTATCTTATGCCACTGAGATAATTTAAGATCTAGCCTCATACAACTCAAAAAGCAGTTAAATAGCCTGCTGTTATGTGTCTTAATATGTATTCTGCTTGCTGTAAGAGGGTTAATTATAAAGGAGAAGCCTTGAACAAATTTTAAATGTGGCTATCAATCATTTTTCAGGTTGCCTGGGGCCAATATGCATTTCTGTAATTAAAGGTGTGTGTTTAACCAGCACAAACATGGGGGGAAAATAGCAATGTCTTAATACTGAATTTATGAAGTTGTGCTCATTTTATTTCTGAGCTGGATTACACACATGAAGTTGTTATATTAAAATCAAATAACCACATTCTTTTCAGTGATTTTAATTTATAAAACCAACCAAAACAACAAAAAATAAACTTCTAGGATAATGAAAGCATTTGGTTTTAAAGTGTAATGCTGTCTGCAAATATTAGGTAAAAGATGATAGTCATTAAAGAACAGTCTCAGGGGGTGTTGAGGATCTGGGTCTTTGTTTTTTGGAGAAGGAAATTTAGATTACTAAAAGAAAAGTTCAAACACTGAATATTGACTGTTCTTGAAAGTCTTCCTCTGCCCCCTGGCCGGCCCTTCCCCCAATCCTTGCATCTCTCTACCCAGGTTTCGTGTGAAATGAAATGGTATTTGTAGGTCTTGCTTTGCTAAAGTCTGGTTTTGATTAACCCAGGGCAGATTATGCAGTTTTGAGATTAACTCGACCACAGGGCAGACAGACTTGGCAGAAGGCTGGGGGGGGCTCTGCCATCCTGGGCAGCCCTTGGGGACAGCTCTGCACACGAGTTACAGGTGCTGCCTTGCTTTGCCATTTGCACCTTTGTTTGTTGTGTAATCTCCCTTATGAAGTAGCTTGATAGAGTAACTGAGTAACCTACAAGTGTAGGAAAAATAAAAAGAAAAAAATGTGCATGACACTGAACTTAAAAGTAGAGACTGTAAAAGATAAAAATTCTGTAGTGTTTTACCTTCCTGAGGATCTTTGTCCTCTCACTTTGAAAGGAAACTTTTGTGTGTTGAAGGTTCAGCCATCCTAACATCTAGTGATTATCATGAAAGACAGCAGCTCTTCTAAACCAATTGTGTGGCAGAATTGACGTAATGAGTTCTTTTTTCAGGCGTCTGCTGTATATAAAGAACAGTTAAATTGGATTGTCTTCTATTACTGTAAATCATACCTGTGTCTCATTGGTCAATTTATATGGATACTGTATGCTCTTCCATCATTTTGCCTTACCTCTTTAGGTCCTCTACTTATTACGTTGTTAATTGTCTTTTCTCTCATTTCATCTAGAAGTCATTTCTGTATTTGCGTCTGGAGATTTTATTCAGGTTCATAAGTTTTCATACCAAGTTGTATCTGCTTCAGTGGATACAGCCATTTTGCTCAATGTTCCCACTGAGCTGTAATATTGCAAATATATTGAAAAACACTCTTGAGGGTGTCTAATGCTGCAACCCCCTGAATAAACTCATTGCAGTTCTTTATTTTCTTTAAGTTTAAAAATAATAGGAAATTTAATAGAAAATAGTATACAAAATTGTGTGGTTGAATTTAATTCCATCTCAAAAAGCAGGATATGAACATGACAACTGTGGTTGCCTACAGTGTCATTCTGAATGATATTAAATGCAGTGGCTGAATGTTCTCTACTTAAACTGATGAAAATAAGAAAATCTTTTCTACTTCAGGCTTCTCCCTTGTGTGCACATACAAAGTATATCAAGTGGAGGAAATCTAGTTGTACAGTGACTTGGACTCTTTGCAAACCCTGTATTTTACTGCTTTTTGATCTGCACACTTCATTATAAATCAAGGAAACAACTTTGATAAAAACGGCCTTTTTATGCAAAAAAAGAAAGCAAATGGAATGTTATGTCAATCTGCAGCACTAAATGAATATAACAGACATAGATGCATTTGTATTAAAACTGTATGTTTAAAACAGAAGTTTAATTTAAAATTCTTTTGGGCTGCATACAAATAGCCCGGAACAGAGAGACCCTTGAGATCTGTACAGCAATATTAAGTAAATGATTGCAAAAAAAAAATCAAATGCATCAAACTAATAGAACTATTAAATAGATGGTATTTCAAGAGAGAAACTGTGCATTTGACAGCTCTTTACTGTATAAAGCATTCTGAAATACAGCTATTTACACAACAGTCTGTGTGCTCTTATTTCTCATAGCATTTCAAAGTACTCATCTTCAATTGACTGCTTGTCAAAATGTGTTAGTTGGCATCTGCCTTTGTTAAAGAATTCAGAATCTTGCTAAGTTGGTTTAAAGATTTATTGACAGTAACTACTAGGGAGGCTGGCAGTATAATTAATATTTTGTATATTATCACGGAATCATGGAACACACTGAGCTGGAAGTGACCCACAAGGATCATCAAGTCCAACTCTTGACCCTGCACAGCACCATCCTCAAGAGTGACACCACATACATGAGAGCATTGTCCAAACTCTTCTTGAGCTCTGTCAGGCTTGGTGCTGTGACCACTTCCCTGGGGAGCCTGTTCCAGTGCCCAGCTACGCTCAGGGTGGAAAACCTATTTCTAGTATTTGATATGGTGCTTTGCACATTATGTTGTGTATTACTTCTGAATTTTTCTTTAGAAGAAAAGAAAAAAAGTCATCAGGTTATTTAAGCGAAGTTAGTAGACTGTTGATTTAGAAAATGAAAAGCTGTGTTAAATGATTTAGTATGATAATCCCATGATATTTTTAGGGTTAACATCTGCATTTATTTAATAAGCATAGATACATTAGAAACAAGGTATGGCTCATCAGGTTTTATTCTTCAAAATTTTTCAAGCAGAACTTGAAAAATACCAAAATTTATTCTCCATTTTCTTCTCAGTTGAAATTCTATATGCTGTATAGTAAGAAATACTCCTTTGTAGGAGAAAGTGAGTACTTGCAAATGAATCTCATTGGGAATTTTGGTGGGAAGAAGCATGTGTGCACACTTACAAGGACACAATAGTGCATAGTTTTATGCTTATGACTAATTTTCTTATGCTGACTGTAATTTGCTCTTCCTAAGGCTGTCTCAAAATGTCCTGTTTTCAAAGACAGGAGAAAGGGTGTCAGGAGAAGTGTCTTAAGTTTTTAAATTAAAAACACTTTGGACTGTTTTTCAAGGTCTGAGTTTTTCCAGCAGACCATCTATCTTTTCTCATTACTTAAATATTTTATATCAACACAGTGCTGATCAGCATGGAGTCCATCTTGCACCACTTGCTTTGAATCATATGTTCCTCACAATAATGTTATGAAAGGGTTTGAAATGCTGACTAGAGAAGTAACATGAACTGAAGGAGGTAGTGTAAAGGTATAGATTTTCTGGATCTGCATGGACTCACATCCCAGGAGCATCATTCTGTGGCTTGTGCTGCAGGCTGTGCTCTGGGAAGTATGGCAGGAAGTCTGTACCAAAGTTGCTCTGTTCAGTGCCCAGAAATCCTTATTGTTTTGAATGGCAACTCCTCGGGTCTCTGGAGTCTTTGGAGCATTTGTCTTGGTGGGATGGTCCTAAAAGAAGCTGTGTTCAGGTGATGCAAGTGCATCATTTAATGGATTGTGTTTACTTTGGGTACCTCAAAAGCTCCCTGAAACCAATGTGATACTGATCAAATGTTGTTCGTGAGTTCTAGAAAGGTAAGAGTGTAATTTGGAGAACAGTATAAATACATATTTAGTTGCGGGTGCCTATTTTCCTAAGTGCTAAACTTCATTTGAACAATGGTTTTTCAAAAGTAGTTTCTAATGTTTTCATCTTTAAAACATTCCTTTGTTTTACTGAGAAGCTGTTTCTTTATGTAACCTTCTTATGCTGGTTTACACTGTTCCCCTTTTCCCTTCACATGCACCGGTGAAGCCAGGAATTGTCAGCAATAAGACAAAGTCTTTTAACCTCTAGGTTACAAGTTCAGTTTTGTTCTCTACCAGAATTAGTAGATCGAGTAGTGTCATAGTTGTTTCAGAACTGCAAACACAATATCTTTGCAAAGTACTAAATTTGTTATTATAAAAGATTTTTAAAAGAACAAGAGTAAGTCCTTGAATTGTGAAAATTTGCTTATGACTCTTAGATTAAAATACATCAGTGGGTATGATTTCTCAACAGTGCATTACTTCTAAAATTTCATGAAGAGAAATCACTTCTGAAGTGATTTGTAAGTGTGTAATAAGCATACTGATTGGCTTGACTTTATTTTTAGGGATAAAGCAGAGCACAGAAAGCTAATGACCTTTGCTGAAAAATCCTTAAGTTGTTGTCCTTGTATGCTAAAGGCATAAGGACACATGAGGGATGAAAACTGAGTTACGATGAAAGAAGTAGTGTTCGGTTACCCATGATTATGTTTGGTTTGGCACAGTTGCAAATGTGGACTCATGATGAGATATGGTTTTTCCCCTTTCTGTTACGTAGTGTATATGTACATGTTTTCTTTGGAACTGATAGAGAAAAGTAAATGTCATAGGATATGCTGGGCATACTGGTGTTTAAGTGTTTTCCTCTCCTTGCAAAGCTTGTTACTATGTTGCTCAAGATGAGAATGAGTTGTTAAAAGTTCTCCAAATGCTGTGTGCTTTTATTATGTTTTCAGTGTAAAAAATGCAAGTACTTTTTTTTTTTTTTGTGGGTTGAGGGGTTTTTGAGTGTTTTCTTATGGATATTTTACAGACTAGAAAATGAAGCAGATGTTTCAACAGATGTCACAGGGGGCCTCTGAGGGAATGGATGTTCCATGCACTAGAGGAAAGAAAACTACTGAAATGGGAGAGATCTAGAATTGTGTGGTCTGAGGTCCAGTCAGCTCAGTCACTCATAGATTTTTGAGGCTGCAGCTGTTAAGAGTGAAAGGTTTAATTTATTAATTTAGTGTCAGGACACTGATTCAGAAACCTTCATCACAGTCTTTGTTCTCATTTAGCAGCCATTAAACGATCGGTAAGGATTTCAGTGGCCCACTGCAAGCTCTTGTGTAAAGTGCTTCATCTCTAAAAGGAGTGTCAGAAGGAGATTCCTCTACCCTGAGAGGAAAAACCTTACTCTGGCCACTGCAGAGATGTGCTTCTTGGAGAAGCTGCCAGGAGGAAATCAGGCAGACTAATCTGGAAATGTTTTCTGGACTGGAGAAAATTGCTGAAGTGGAGAAAAGATGAAGGGAAATTAAAAACAAGTTTACAAAAAGGTAGAGTGGGAGATATGAACTTTGGGCTCTTGCTGCACAGTTAAGTGGTACCAGTTTCAGTGGTTAGTCAGCTCTACATTGAGACTAATTTAATTTCACAGCAAGGAAGAATTGTAGCAACCTCCACATCCTGTCTAGCAGTGCTCTGCTGAGGAAACAGCTTTCCTATCACGCTCCTTTTTTTTTTTTTTTTTTAATTGAAATGCCTTTTCTAGCTCTAATAGCCATAACAAAAAAAAAAAAAAAAAACCAACTTGGAGTTAAAATTAGGCGATGGGCAACTCAGTTATCTTTATTCCATAATGTCTTTTACACAGTATGTGGATATTGGCTTCAGCAGTCCTGAGTCAGCACAGTTCTTTGTAAGGTGTTAGTGCTGTGAATGTGATCTGCTATGTTCTGCAGACGCAGTTTTGTGGGAAAATGTCATCCTGCTAATGAATACAAACATATATTAAGAAGAAAAAGGAAGACCCCATTTCATTTGGGAATAAAAGCTTTTGTCATGGAGGTCTTGTAGCCTCCAAACCTCTGAATCTTCTGTCTGAATAACACAAAGCAACAGGGAAGATAAAGTGATGTGTCTTCAGAGTCAAGAAAACCTTTCAAAATGTAAAACAAGCCTTTGTCTTTTTAATTACCCAAAGTGGGCTGTTGAAAGGAGTGGGATGATGGAGAGGGCAAAGAGCAGCTCATGATTTCTCAGAGCTGAACTTGCCCAAATATACAGAGGCAGAAAATACATTTTTCCAGTTCATTAAAGGCAGCAAGCTGTCAGTCAGATGTTTGAGCCAGCTCAGTTGAGAAGAGGGCACATGCCTTGGTTGTTTACACAGAAATCCTAAGACTGCTGGAGGAACACTTTCACAGCCACTGTTGGCAGCATTTAACACAGTGGCACATGGCTTTGATTTCAGTCATCCTTCTGGTTTGGACCTACTTTGCCATGCCATCAGAAATTGGCTGTGAGGGATAAAGAGCACCCTAGGCTTTTCAGTATTTCTGAACTAAAATTTACATCTTCTTTTTCCCCAGGATTGGCTGTGTGTATCTACTCCTTCAATCTGCTCCTAAGTATAAGTTATATAATGGGAATATGTAGTACAGGAATAGAATAGTTTCCTGTAAATCCATTCTTTTCCCCACTGCATGCTACAATATAAAGTACAGCCATCATCCTACTTAAGGGGAAAAGAACTGCCAGGGCAAGAGGAGGAAAGAGATTAAAATTTTAAGAGGATTTAAGAATTCCTGACGAAATAGTTTTTGCCTCGTGTTTTTCCGAGAAGCACAACATGAATGGGAGAGAAAAAACAAACAGAACAAAACAAAACACAGAAACATGGAGCTATAAGAATATATGAGGTGTTTTGTTGGGTTGGGGTTTTTTTTGTTTGTTTATTTGCATGTGGTGTTTGAGGAACATTTTTTGACTCTGGGCAGTACAGAGCTGCAGGAACAAGACAGCATGTATGAGTGTAGAAAACACTAAAGAGCTGTAATGAGAGAAGTGGAGCACAACCTGGGACCAATTGGGCTACCATTCCCAAAACAGTGTGATGTCCTACAGAGAGATGACATCAAATGGAAAACAACAGTTTGCTGAGAGGGAGAAAAATACCCAAGATGGCAACACTCACTAATCCTTTATGATAAGCATAATATGGTGTAAGTGTCACAACTTTGAAGTAATGCAATATTTCGGTGCACGTATTGTAAAAGATCTCCATGTATTATCTGGCATGAAAAGGAATGTTCTGCCAAATTCCTAGTTGTGAAAATGTCAGTGGCTGGAATTACACTTAGGTATCTTCTATTACTTTCTGCTATATCATTCAGTAGCTTCTGAAAAAGAGAATAGCTTTGCTGATTCAAGAGTTTTGTAGATGTTTGTTGCTACTTTCCACATGTACCATGAATTGTATTATTTTTACTGGCAGCAGCAAGCAAGCTGATTTGCAGACGTAGAGACTGAAAGCCAGCCTGTTGTGATAGCAAGTTTTTTGTTTGGTGCTTTTGGGGTTTTTTTGGTTGCTTAGGTTTGGGGTTTTTTTAAATAATTCACTGGGAAAGTAGGCAAAGATTAGTCTCCTACATGGTGGAGATTTATCCAAAACAAATCATATCTATATTACACTAATGTGTATATATATTTTCTTGATTTGATTGATAAGATCTAGTATAAGATACTGTATAATACAGAGCCATGGAAAATACAGCCTGCTCTTTCAGGGAAGTGCTAGTGCAGCTTGAAAATGAGAAATTAAAGCATTAAAGAATCATAATTGTTACTTTCTATTGTAGTTTGTAACATTTTCCTGCATTTGTGATATGAAGGTGGAGCAGGTGGTGAAAGTGTAGTTAGACTTGAAGTGCAAATTAAATGAACCTTGTGCACTGTGGAGGTGTAAGTGTATTTGTTATGGTGCAGTTTCACTTATTTTCCATTAAAGTACCTTCACAGAAAGTACCATGGAAAGATATGGGACTTTTGAGACAAGAATTCATTGCAGAGCAATGGCATTCTTTCTAAAACTGTATTTATCAAAAGCTGTGAGGTAGTTGTTAAATATCTGGGATGCACTATGCAAACAAGTGAAAAGAGGGAAATGTGTATCACTTTTCAGCAGGGCCAGACTTGTTGCCCAGAGCACAGTCAGAAAATTCATGCCATGGAGAGGATGAGGTGAATGAGGGAGAAAGGATGCTTCCTTATGAGTTCTTGATGGTGTTTCAGTTCCATTTTCTGTGGTCTCTTTAGGAACCAGGGACTGTTTCATGCCCATGAGTGCAAATATGTTCCTTTAAAAAAAAAAGGAAGGAAAAAAAAAGGTATTACTTATGTAGGTATGTCTAATAGATGGCTCTTAATGGTTGTGAACAACAATATTGTGAAATCATTGCACATGCATTCCAGAAAATCTCAGCTGCATTCTCAGGAACAGGAGTGCTGGTCCAGCAGTGAGCATAATTTAACTGGGCAGTGGAGGATATTTGCTGCAGAGGCCTGCACAGAAGTCTGACTGCGTTCATCACCCTCATTCGTCCCAACATGAAGAATTCTGCAGTAAATCTCTCTTGTGCTGGATGGCCGGAGGAGCTGGCATGATTTTTTGATCACATGAGGAGCACATACTTGAAACTTTGTTGCTATGTTCACATTGGTGGTACTTTTCCTTGATGGTGATTCTTCATTACGCCATCTCTTTCCTGATTTGTGTTAGGGCACTGCCACCCACAGATCTTACTGAGTGCAGTAGCCCTTTATTTACTCTTCCAGGGTACTACAGCTGTGTTGTCACTGTATTATCATCAATTAATTGTTGTCTGTTATTTTTGCTTTTGTGCTTTTTAAGCTTTTCACCCAGCTACAAATAACACATTATTAAAAAATGGAAGCTCATTGGGTTTTTACTGAACCATATGCCTTGAGGGGGAAAAAAAAGTGCTGATAATGCTTTTGACAGTGTTGTAGAAGTTGGCAATGTGCTCATATTCTCTGTGTGTTCTTGACGGAAAGGCAGGCTGACTTTGACATTTATATTTTGACACTCTAAATTATTTGGCTGACATGCATATTTTAAAAAAAACCCAAAAAACAAAAAACCCCAAACAACAACCAAAAAATACCCCCAAACCTATTCTTTCCACTGCTGGTGTATATAAACAAAGAAATGAGAATCACATTTAAATATACTGGTGTCACGAGAATTCTGTTATGGTCAAGCACAGGTATAAAAGCACACTGTCCCAGGTTTCTCTCTTCCCGTTCCATTCTTCCATTTTACATTTCCATATGGGTTTGTCTCTTAATTTTTTAATTTAATGTGACCATTGTTTTCCTGTGTTAACTTCCTTTCCTTTTTTTTGCATTGTCTGCCATAAAAAGTAGTCTCTCTTATACACGTTTGTTGGATTAGTGAATTGGATTTCATTGCACTTTGCTACTCTCAGTACAAATGATGCAAAAAATTTAAGCAAGAAGTGTTTTAATAATAATTAGTTAAGCTGCAAGTGGTATTCAAGTAGCTGCAACTATAGCAGTAACAATATTTTCTATATGTGTTTAAGGTCATTACAGAAAACATTCGCAAAAGTAGCAAGGGCCTCTGGCTTTACCTTTAATCTACTGACTGGCAGATCCCCTGTTACCTGCTGATGGTTACCAGGTACTAAAGGCTGAATGCTTCAACCTAGCTAGAAGCTAAGTCTTCTCTTCTGTTAACTCAGTTGAAGGGGGTGAAAAAAGACTCTTAATTGTCATAATGTATACCACCCTAAGTAATTATGTAGTTTGAATAATTTGTTTTTTTAAATGTCAAAATGCCAAAAACAAAGAAGGAAAAAGGGAATGCTGAAGGACCTTAAAGGTGCTGCTTAGGCCATCAACAGCAGTCCTGTGCTTTTTGCTTAATTTTAGTAGTTTGGTTCAATAAGTTTTCCTTTAAATTAATTTTTGGTTCAATAAGTCACTTCCATGCTCAGAAAATAATCTGCTTTTAGTTAATGTTTGCAATTTAAATGCATGATTTGGTAACTGTTATATTAGGGAATTTTTTGTGTTTGTCAGGTAAACAGAATCAGTGACTATATGTGATACTTTCTTAAATAGGCATCAGGAGGAAAGGGTGTCAAATGCAGAAGAAAAAGTAATATGAAAAAGTCACTTTATAAGTTATGGATAAAGGTTGTTTCTAGAAATGCAATGTCAATGATTTATTTTTAACCAGTTGATCCCACTTGGTTCATCTTCCTCCAGACACTGCAGTTATTAATGTAATGCAAACAATAAATCATTCAGGTTCTCTTTACACTTGTCAGACACATTTCTATACTGTCTCTTTTGGCAGCAGCAGTGATGAAATACACTTATTGACTGCAGTCACTGCAATCTAAATAGATATCTGTCTTTCCCTAACACCATGTAATAGGAATTTGTGGGTTTTATCCCTGGAATAAATCTACTTGAAAAATTTTTCTACCATCGGCTTTAGTGTTCCTTTTTTTTTTCCTAGTGTTTTGTTAACTTTTGGTATACTTAGAGAAGGCAGGGAGGTGGTTTCCCACACACAACATTCCTCTGAACATATTTTGCTGTATTTTCTACTTGTTTCTTAAAATTCACGTTTGTTCTTTTTCAATCAGTAAAAAAAAAAATCATTGACTCTCTATAAATGTGGTATAAAAGGGGCCTGAAATAATGTGGAGTTTTTTTCCTTTATACCAGTGCATGATCCATTTTTTTTTAATAATTTATCTTTTTTTATGTTATTCAGAGGACTTCTTCACTTAGTTGTAGCTGTTCTTTCGTTCAGCAACATGTGAAAGTTGCTGAATGAAACAGACAATTTTAATGGGGAAGTTTACAGTATTGTGGTATCTATGCTGCTACCTGTGTATTTGTCCTGTATGAAATAGAAATAATAATTGCATAAAACAAGTAATGGTTAGGAAAAAGTATTGGTTGGTAGAACAGTGGATGGATGTCTTTGTCTTTGACTGTGGAGTTATTCACTTTCTGTTTCCCTCCCCCCTTCTTCATTTTTAAGCCTAATTGTGTCATTGTACAGACAAACTTTGCAGATACAGTTCAGCAGGGAACAAAAAGTGCTCTAAAGTGTTCTAGCCTATAACTTGATTATTAATATGTGCTTTGGGGATATGTAACAGTGGAGAACAGGGGGATGCCTGAGGGAGGCTGTGACAGTGTGGCAAGTCTGCCCTAGAGCAGGCTTCTGGCAGGACCTATGAAAGTGTGGAGAGTGGAGCCCATACTTGAGCTGGTTGGCTGGCAGGACTTGTGACCTCATGGAGGACCCACACTGGAGCAGTCTGTTCCTGAAGGACTGCACCCCATGGAAAGGACTCACACTGGAGCAGTCTGTGAAGAACTGTAGCCTGTGGGAAGGACTCACATGGGAGAAGTTCATGGAGGACTGTCTTCTGTGGGAGCAACCTCACAGTGGAGCAGGGGAAGTGTGGGGAATCCTGCCTGTGAGGAGGAAGGAGTGACAGTGTGATGAACTGACTGCAATCCCAATTCACTGTTCCACTGCACTGCTCATGGGAAGGAGGTGGAGAAATCAGGAGAGCAGTTAGCTGTGGGAAGAAGAGAGAGGTGGGAGGGAAGGTGTTTTCAAGATTGGGCTGTATTTCTCGTTGTCCTTCTCTGATTTGGTTGGTAATAAACTAAGCTAATTTCCCCAGGTCAACTCTGTTTTGCCTGTGATGGGAACTGATGAGTGACCTCTGCCTGTCCTTACCTTGACCCATGAGCAGCTTTGGGCACCTGGTGTCGAGACATGATCAACCACATCTTTCTACCCTGTCCTTATTCAAGCAGTCTCTGAAGGTTTCTCTAACTGCTTCTCCCTCTCTCAGTTCTTGCTCTGCAGATTGGATTTTGGGTGAGATTGGGTGAGATGTTGTGTGTTTTCAAAGCACTGGGTTTATGGTACACAAAAGTGTATATGTACTTGGTAGGATAAAAGTTAACAGCTGAACTTGCTTGATCAATATTCTGTTAAGAAACTTCTCATTTAACATACAAATGCAGAATTTGTAGGTGTTTGTGAGGAGAAATATTTGGTTTGACTATAATATCCAAGGTAAAATAAACACCAGAGCTAACAATGACAAGATTTCTATGTATAGAAGTCATAGTTTCACTTGAGCTATAGGTTTCTTTCCTGATGTCATGCAGTCTATTATAATAATCTGACACACATTCATGAAGAGATTTATTTTACTCAGAGGAAGCTGTCCTTAAAGTGATGCTGTAGAATTATGAAAACATGTTTGGTCTCCTTCACCATTAAGATTCTGCAAGGCACTCTGTGAATTTTTATTTAACGAAGTAGCTTTTATAATTTGATGTGGCATGGTTTCCTTCAGTCTTTGACTTGGCCAATATACTTCATTTTCTAAAAATAAACAGCATGCAAAGACCTAAAAAGCTAAAGAATTTATGAGTGCAGGAAGAGAATATTATGTCTGCAGAAACAAGTACATGGAATGGAAAAAAATAGTCAAGTTGTGCCATTTTAACTTCTTTACCCGTCTCTTCTCCATTCATGTGTAACTATTTCATAGTTAATTTTTTTCCAACTGGTTGTAAACTTTATTATGTGGGATGTTTGATATGCAGAATATCACTTTTTCCTTTCTATATCCCTCCTACATTTTTGTATGCTAATTAAATGGTATTTCATGCAAAATGACCAATTTATCTGTGAGGTTTTGAGGTGAATGACAGTGAAGCATCTTAGTGCTTCACAAAATTCACCAATTTATTGTAACTAAATTCCTTGATGTACTCTACCTGCATTATACATTTGATAACTAAGACACAAAGGAGAAAAACCAACATCAGAATTTTTAGCATATTTAACGTCAAACAGACATACTGTCAGATTCACCTCTCTTGACAGGAACATTCTGCCATGAGGTCTTTAGCTCCTTATTAAACAGAGCTCTAAGCTGGCTGTCACACATTGTAGATGATTATGGTTCATATGAAATACCTCGTATAATTTCAGTATCCCTTTTCTAGAAAGGGATATGTCTATCTCACTGAGATAAGACAAATAAGATTATTCACAAACCCTGCAGCCCTCTCATGGTTTTGCATAGACCCCCCTTTGCTGTCGTGTGTCACTTGCACAACTTGATTTTTAAATTAAGTAATATTCATAGGCTGCCTCAGTTTTTATGTAGCCCTACACATGTTTAGTGTTTTTAATTGTTTTTCTCAGATTCTCATATCAGTGCCATGCTTGAGAATCAAGAAATAGGCATGTTATTGTTAGTAGCATTTGTCTTCAGTGGTTTATATGCTATATACCAGAAAAATCACAGCTTTTAGATTTGCTCTGGATCTTCCTATGGCAGATGCAGTCTTGGAAGTCTGTCAGTAGTTAGTTAACATGTTCTAGAAATGTGAAGGTAATCATGCAGATGAGCATTTAGGAAGTCAGCATTTTCTCATCTCTATGGGTTGATGATGATTTTCTTTAGGACTAATTAGTAGGGTTATTAATCCAAACAATTAAATTCTCTTCTTACACTACAGCTGTCTAATTAATGAATCTATTAATTAATCAGTAGGTTTCCCAGATGTCTACTGAGATACTGTCCCTTGAGCAGCAATATTAGTTGTTGAATTTTTGTAAAGCAAGAACTACAGTCTTTCATTTGTTTGGTTGTATATGAAGCAAGAGCCTGATTTAAAGCTGCATATTTTCCTCTGCGTAAAATACTATTTTTATTAGTTATTTTTCACCTGACATACTTGTGAATAGATTATGTGTCTTTAAAATCTAAGGGAATGGTATTCAAATGCTTCCTTTCCAATCACCCAGAAAAAGCTTTTGCAGAAATCAGTGTTACCGTACAAACCTGCAAATAGCTTAATTGCTTTCAGTTTCAAAAACCTACTTACCTTGGGCCAGTAAGTCATGATCTTCCCACAGTGTTCTTATCTGTGTCATGCTGCCTTGCAGTGCAGCTGGAAAACGCGCTGTCATTTGGCTCAAGTCTGGCAAAGTCAGCCTGTCTGGTTCAATCTGATGGATGCCATTTATCAGACAGGAATGAAAAGTGTTTTGACCACACACTATGTGCATAGGTTTGAGAAATAAAAAAAAAGGTTTCTCTGCATACTGCAATGTGTAGAGGATATACTGTCTCTGCTCTGCTGGTATGCTTGGTTTGTAACATTTATCTTTGAAAAATCCACTTTTACAAAAGAAGTTAAAACTTAATATTTGGCATCTTTTCCTTCATGACTAAAACAGTTGTCAGTTTATTCAGTAATGAAATTGTAGTAATCTCGAAGTACTGAAACTGATGTTCATGCTTTCCTCTCCGTTCTGTAGAAGCCAAGGTATAAGTGACCTCGTCAGTTCTAATTATCGTGCAACACGCTGGGATGTAATTGCTAAGTTACCATGGCTGCATTTTTGCTAGCACAGTGTCTTCAGACGCAAGGAGCGATTTTATTTCTCTTCTCCAGCCTTCCTCTAAAACTTCCTCCCTTTTAATTTATCAGGTACAAAAGAAGATCAGGAGGAGGAATTTAAGCCTAGAGAAAATTATATTCATTGTAATTAAATAGTAGAATGCAAACCACACCTCTTCTATTCCTGTGCTGGTGTGCATAACTCCCAAAACTTGCCAGCCCACAGCTGCCAGTGTTGCTGTATTATTGGAACACATGCAGAGTTGGCTGCTTTTCTTAGTGCCATGCATCCGTGCTGAGGAAGGTGCTATACTGTGAAAGGACGGTGTCAGAGGAGCTGAGGGCATATGTTCTCAATTGGAGTTTGTCCATACTGACATTTTGCTTGGGGCTTGTGATGTTTGGGAAGGTAGTTTTACTGAGGTGACAGGCTGGGTTTTGCCAGCTGGCATCAAACTTATGTAAACTACTGGCAACTAGAAACAAGTGCTTTGAATTAAACATTATAGGAGTTCAGAGCTGAGCAAAACTGACTTTACGTAGAAAACACCTTGTTCAAGTTCCTTCGGCTTCTGTCCATTTTATTTAGTGTTAAGAGATATTTTAGGGAGCTTTGAGATTACATTGGCTTGGTTTCCAGCTGAGTTCTGGGAACTGAAGACTGAGCAGGATTACAATTCTGTTTCTAGCTATAGACTGAGCTAAAGATAACTGTTAAGTGTTCATTGTCTGGACTAGGTTGAGCAGAAACCTACAGTTGCACTATATCAATAGCTGTCTGCATGTGACTAACCAAGCAAACAGAGCTATCTGGAAAATAGCAAGAATCCTGGACAACTAAGGAAATAAATCCTGAATCTATTAAAGGAATAAAATAGAAAACCTAGTTCTGTAAAACTCTTTTGAATTAGGAAGACCCTCTGTCTTCTCCAAGGGCAAAAGCTTTATTATTAAGAATTCTCAGTGTTCCTGTTCCTCTAAATTCTTGTGCTGGGATTTAAAGGACAAATCTGACTAATTGTTAATTGAAAAGCTTTCAGTGGCAGCTGAACAGGTAGTATTTCGGTGTTAAATTGTTTTGTTTTGTTTGGTTTTTTCCTAACTTACATAATATGTTTATATTCCTATAACTGGTAAGAAGTACTTTAAAAACACAAAACCACCATCAACTAACTACTTCCCCCTCCCCAACCCCAAAAACAAAACCTTAACTATGTAAGCATTTATTAAAAAAGAGTGAGTAACAATAATATCATTTGTTTTCGGAGTGGAGAGCTTTTTGTAGTTGCATCTTAAATATTTTCTTTCCTAAAGAATCTTTAGAATCTGGTTAATCAGAAACTGGAAAAAGGTTTGTCTTTCTCACACACACCTGCTCCCCTCCTTGATTTCTTCTTCTCCCCCTGAACTCTCCCCCCCACACCACCTAAGCTCAATTCATTACCTAGTTTCAGAATGCTACTAAGTATCACTTGCTATTATTTTAGTCCTTGTATATACCGTAGATTAAAGCAAGAATGCTAAGAATTGTTTGGGTTGTGAAGTGAAATGAGCAAAACTCACTGGTCACATAATCTTATCTTGACTTTCCACTGTGTCATAAAGGTTTTCACTCTGTGGTTTACAAGTTATTGATGGTCTGGGAAGTATGTGGCAAATATTTGATCCTTAGAGAGCTAATAAGGTGTCCTCTTGATTTTCAATTTTAAAATTGTATTAAAAGGAAGACAAAACCATATTGCTAAGATTGCTCTCTTTCATAAGCAACTTAAATAGTCACTGAAAAGATATTATATGATTTGTGAAGGGAAAAGGAAAGTTGTCACTTGCTATGAAAGGAAAGATGCATCAAAGACTATGTTAAGACACAGTCTGTAGTATAAAAGCATTTGAGAAATTCTGCTATCCAACCTAGGGCTCAGTGTGTTCATGGATTAAAATCTGTGGACCAGCACAGCCCAAAACCTCCACTTAGAAGTTTTCAGAGGCAGAATTAAGATCTGATCTACCAAACTGTTTGTATCATACAATGGCATTTTGTGCTTTTGAAATTGTTTTCCGGCATTGGAAGCAAAGGTCTGTGTTTTAGTCTTGGCTGTATTAATATCTTGATTTTTAACTTTTCTGTGTCCTAACCAAAGCTATATTTATAATATCTACTTCAACCTCTTTAGTCTAGTTTTTAAAAAAAATCGCAACGTAACTATTGCTGCTATATTGGTCTGCACCTTCCATTAGCACTAGTAAGATTACTTTGATAAGACAGAACATTTTCCCTATCTTGTTTAAATCTTTTCTATATTATAGATACTGACATTAAGTGCTGAAGAAGTACAGTTTTGTGATCTCCACAACTTAATGAGGAACTTCCTTTTAGGATGGACAAAGTAGGTAATTTTTTGCATTGAGCTCCATTTTTGGCTAGGGTTGAGAGCTCCCTGAAGGGTATATGTTAAAAGTGTATCTCAAAGGAGAGTATTTCAAGAAAAAGTAGTCTTTACCTCCCTGCCAAACACTTGTATGTGCTTGAATTTTTTACTTCCTTGCTCTGTTTCATTCCTTTGACATTAGCTGTTTGTAGTATTTAGATACATTTTTACTCCATCAGGATGTCTCTGGTGTAGTAGATTCTTGCTACACAGAAACCAGGCTGGGCAACAGGGATGTGCCAGCCAAATTTCCAAGCAGGCATAAATAAATAAATTCCAAATTAGGTCTCACAGAAATGGATGTGTACCTTTGGTCCCATTTCTTCAAAGTGTAGGACAGCATGGAGACTATGCTATGTTTGGCAAAGACAGGTTTTTAAAGACAATTCAGTTTGAACCTTCTGTTTTTGATGTATGTGCTAAGGATCTTTGAAATATGAATCAGTTTTTGTTCTTCCAGCCTACCTAAACACAGCTGCTAGAATGTCAAGTCTGTGCTGAATGAAATTGGAAGGACCCCTTAGTCTCCTATTCAGGCAAACTCTCTCAGTATACAGTGCATGATACTTCAGCACTTTAAATAAACATGCTGTGTCAGGCATACTTGATCAAAGGTAGCCTCCTTCTGATTAGGGCAGGTATGCTTAGCGTCTGCTTTTTCAGAAGTGCTGAGCATCTACAAAGCTCTGAGTCCCTTGGATTTGCAAAGCCTCAGCATCTTCAGAAGTCACACCACTAGCGATGACAAAATTGGAGTATCCAATTAGGTGATCTCATTGTAAGTCCAGTTAAATTATAGATGTTAGCATACTTACAGGCTCAGGTAATCATGTGAATGCATACTGCCCTTGAAATCAATAAATGTTATATTACTCAGTGCTTTTAAAAATCCAATTAGGCACTGAGACAGCTGAATAATTGTAGGAATTTGATGTATGGGGACATGAATTTATATGTATGGCATCTGTTATGCTAGGAGACTGTAAAGGAAATCTGAGGAATGAAATGACCAGTCAATGGGGCATTCAGTGGCTAACTTTCATAAGCTGCTTTAAAGCCTAGGATCGCTGCCTCTGCTTTCAGAAGTTTATGGTCCGTGTGTGGGAAGAGAATAACTTGGCATATGGCAACCCTGAAGCCCAGCAGAATGTTTATAATACTCAACACTATTGCCCTTGGCAGATAAATCTACATGGACCCACTGCCATAGTTTGTAACCACTTTTAGCCAAATTCTCTTCTCAACTATGTGCAATGCCATTAAGTTTGGTGTATGGAACTTAATAGGCATAAAAAGGAGCAGTATCTGGAAAAGCAGGGATTCTTTATAGGTTTTTTTTTTTCATTATCAGTACATTTCACTGGATTTCCTTTTTCTCCTGATCTTTATGAAATATCAAAACATAATATTTTCTATTTATTGTTTGTAAGAAGGAGTTAGTCTCTTTGGAGGGAAAGGGTAATTACGGATGGTAATCAGAAAGCCTGAGTGGGAGAAGTCTAGTGCTAGTGTTAGTGAGGAGTTGCTTAGCCAACATGAGTCAGACGAGACAATGCAAAGATATGGAATTTCATTTGTCTGGCAGATGTTCAAAACCTTATTTCAAGGCCATGCCTAGAAGTCTTCAGTGAACATGGATGTATTAATATTGATACCCTTTTAATTGTTTAAAAAAGTAAAATATGTTAAGGCTACCACTTGGCAATCACCTCCCCGTGAACTTTTCCAAAACCCGACCACAGGTAATAGCAAGAAAGTTTTTTTGTCACATACTATAAGAAAAGTCAAATCATGTCTTAGTTTCACTTTATTGAAATGAGTAGCATATAGAAAGGGATTCAGAAATGTATTTTAAATTTCCTTCAGTTGGGGTGTAGTTGTCTTGCTTTGACTTGACTTGTCAGGGCAGCGAGGCCATGTTGCTGCAAGGCTATTCCTTTTTCTGGGAGCTAGAAGAGAAGTCCGGGAGGGGTAGGTCTGGGGGCTTTGTGGGCATACTCTCTTGATGGGGAGGGATGTGGTTTTTTGGGAAATTTTGAGAATGGGCATTTTGTAGAGCTTTCAGCCTTCACATTAGTTTAGTTTTCTTTTGAAAATAAGGGTCTGGGTTAAGAAACGTTTACGTGCTTAGTGGTGGTAACATTTAATAGCACTGCAAACTGACCCCTGAGAATGGATGTTCTGTGTGACTCTTCCCTGTTGTGTGGCTTTTTTCTCAATATTGCAGATATTTAGAGGTATGGAAATTTGCCATTGCTTGACTTGAGACAATTTTGTACCTCACTGGAGCAACTTATGGCAGTCAAGATACAATATTTTTTATGAGCCTGAGCACTGTATTTATACACGTGTGTATTAAAACTTCCATTATAACTGATTTTTTTTTTTTTTTAATATTTTAATTTTTGGGTTAAACTATTCCACAGTTTCTGGAAATAAGATGAGAAAAATTTTACATTCAAAATAATTTCAGTAGCTAGTAATAACAATTCAATTAGCTTTATCTACTGAGATCCATAATTGGAGCACTCTCTTGAAATTTAGGAGCAGGTGGCCTTTTTGTCAGGGGTATGTCTTTCGTAATTTATTTGCTAAATTACAAAGTTTTAAAGTCTGCTTGCATTGGCTGAATAGAGACAAAAGGGAGATTTTGAAAGAAAGCTAATCTTTTCTGTAGTTAATGGCAGACAAGTTTTTCCAGGGCAGATTCAAAGGATCAAAGTTAAATTCCTGCTGAGTTGCTCTCTTCCTTCATTACATCTGGAGGAAGTTAAGGGAGAGAAAACTCAGTTGACTGAAGTCAGTACTGGTGAATTTTCTTTCAAGCTTTTATTGAATTCTCTGAATTTGTGTGTGAGCGTTTTTTCTGCATGTTTTAGTTCTGCTAGTGCTGACCAGTCTGTGCACATGTCACCCCCTGCCCTGAGATACTTAACATGCTTTAGCCTGGAGCTACATCATTAAAGCTGGATTCATTTTGCTGCACTTGCTGCTCCTGGCTGAAGAGCTACTACTGAAACTGAAATCACAGCCCCTATTTTGCTGTGCTCTTGCTGAACCCTGTGCTGGCCCTGAGGCAATGCTGTGTAAGAAGCTGTCAGACAGGAGTGTGCAAAGCAAGAGGGAAGGAACAGGGCTGAAGCATTTTGGTGACAGCGGAACAACAGTGGGAGAGAAAAGAAATAGTGTTCATATCTTTTTGTGGTACAAAAAAGATATGAAGGAGAGGACAGGGATGGGGAAAAAAATCAAAGCCCAGCAAACTTTAAAAAACCCCAATAACCCAAAGTAAAAAAAAAACCAAAAAACAAAAACCTTCTTGTACTTCAACATATCACCAAAACACATGCTCTTATATATTCTCTTTTACTTTTTCCTATGTTGTTGCCCACTGCTTTTTAATTTCAGATTTCCATAATAAACCTATTTATACTGTAATGTATGAGTGAATGATGCTTTTGTGCATTGAATGTGCTTTGACATAATATATCTAGAACTTGACAGGGATTCCATCCTTGATGATTAAAAAGGCATTAATGAGATGGGTGCTTGTCAAGACTGGATTATGGCCATCTTCATGTTAGTGAAAGGGCAATGGAATGACTACTGAAAACAAATGTGAAGCAGACATTTTTGCAATGAATTATTGATTGTTCTTGATAGAAGAAATAAGAAATTGGAATGTCTGGGAAACAAAATATAAACACTCCTTGATATTTTATTTAGGCATATTATGATGTTAATGTAAGATAAAAAGCTGTACCTGACACAAAATAATTTTTTTTAAAGCAGCATAATTCAGTTTAGAAAGGAAAAAATGAATGTATGTGGGTTATATATTTTTTAAGTCATAATGCACCATGGTTTCTGTAACATGCAAATAGATTTCTTCAACATGTACATGAGAATTCTTAATTACAATCAGATAAACTGATGAGAATTCAGCTAGATAGCATATGGGTGACATTACATCTATAACAATTCTCAGAGCTTAAAAATTTAAGCATACACTAATGCTGATTTAATTTCTTAGCTATTTAGCTTTTTTTATTTGACAAATTGAAATAGGTGGCCTCTTGGGGAACCAGACTAAAATCTGATCTGTAAAGACTTTTTATCTTTACATAATGCTTTATAGACACTGCTTTGCTGTGACAGTCTCTTCACAGGTTTTTATCTTGTAATGTCAAAACAATTAATGGGAAAATAATAATTTCAGGATGCTTCATCTTACTTGTCTTCAGTTTGTTAATGAGCTCCTATCTCTATCGCTGGAAGTTTTTAATATGTATATGTGAAGAAAGATGAAGTGCAATGTTGCTGCTGCTTTATAGGATACTAAGACTTGAAGGAAATTGTAACCATGACAGCTATTTCTACACACACACACACATCTAATCTCAGAAGTATGAAATGTGAGACACAGTAAATATTTCCTTCTCACCATAAATTTGTATGTCTTCCAGCAAGAGAAAAAACCACAAAGTCTTAGGTTTTGCCTAAATGTGTGGAGATACTTGTAGGGTATGTTGATCTCTAAAACCGGAGAAAAAACAATTTTTTTTCTCTTTTGCTGTTCATGTTATGCAGTTGGAGGAAAATGCTGAAGACAGTTTTATTCACTTTTAATTCTGCAATACATATTTTACTTTCTCATTTGCATAAGACAGGCGGTCTTTATCCATTTTTTTGTTCATTACTGTACCAGTGTGTTTTCCTGTTTGAAGCCTCATTTAAAAAATGATAGCTTTTATTCTGAGACATGATGCATGAGTGTTTCTGGGGTTTTAACACTTGATGGGAAGATTTTAGAAGCCTTTATTTTAATGTTTCTTTTTCAAACATTATTATAGTAAGCTATAACAAAGTAGTAGTTAGGAAGATGCAGCGCTGACATTAATATTGTTGGGTGTTGTGGAAAGACAAGTGCTCCTGCATTCTCAGTTCACCACATACTTTTGTTGACACATTGGTTTTTAGGTTGCAGCACAGGGATTATAGGGTTACATTTTCCACTAGGTTAGTAAACTATTCTTGTCTGGCTGCACGGCAAGTATGCTGCAAGGCATACCTAAATTCTAGCTCTTCTTTTTAACGTTTTTGTTTCTTACAGGCAATTACTTGAAAAACTGCCCCCCATCTCCTCTGTTTTTTCTAGCTATGTAGTTTTTTGCATGGCAGGTAATTTCTCTCATAAATATCTAAGCATAGATGTCTTCTAAGACATTTATGGGTGTTATTTACCAAAAATACTCTAATTAGGTTACTATAAAGTGTGATCATCATGTGCACAAACATTATCAAGCACGATTGCTTCTTGTGACTTCAAGTTCCCCCATTTGGCAATAGGATGGCATAATCTGCTCTATTTAAGCAGTGCAAAGGGAGCTAACTTGTTTCCTGCTCCCTGGCCAAGCAGTAACATGTGGGCTGAGTAAAGACCATTTCACCAGGAGAAGAGTTTGGTCTTCTGGCTTTTTCAACTAAATTAGCTCTCAAACTAAAGGGAAGCAACCTGCTCAAGCTATCAAGTAACTGTTGGAAGGAGAGCAAAGCACAGACATTTCCTGTATGGTTGGGTTGTACCAGGATACAGGAACAACTATATTTTAGATATAATGCGTAGAGTAAAATCCATTCAGTGTTGCAATACACATCAGCTTTTTAAAACATCGTAAACTTACAGAGTCTTAAGGTTTTTAGGGGTTTTTTTCAGTTTGTTACTTTAAGGTTTCTGTGTTTAGAGAAAGACCCCTTTTTCTTATTATATATGCTTCTGTGTTTTATCTTTATGTGAAGGATTTTTAAAATAACAAGAGTATTTGGGGATTAAAATTCTTCTTTTGCTGAAATCAGTCAGCAAAAATCATGAGCTTGGGAAGAGTATCAGGCCAATAATGGGTAGGAAAAAGCTGGTTCCACTTGTGCACAACCCCACAGCATTTTCTCATACAACAACTGCTGGGAGGTTGTGTGTGGTCAGCACCACACTGGTAGCCTTGGGCTGACTGGAACTGCTTCAAACAGCTCTAAATATCACCAGATACAGAGGAATCTGTTACATGTTCCCATTGTTCCTGCTCATAAGAAGCAATTCATGCATAGGCAAAGGCAGGCATAAAGTGTATAGCTGTCTTTAGGTCTGCCACAAACTTAAAATTGAAAATAATGGTATGTTATACCCAAACCTGTTACATCTCCGTGTGACTTAGACCTTGCTGACAATTAAGCCAATATACCAAGTTTTAAGGCGTTGTATCAGCATTTTGCAGCCTAATAATCCCAAAGCATTAGACTCACAAGAATTGTTCTTAATACAAGTCCAAGCATACAGTGAAAATTGTTTCCTGTAGAAAGTCTCTTGAAATATTAACTGTGATTCCACTATTATAAGTTATTAGTTAGATCCTATTTAGTTGAAGAATACTGTGGGCATGTAAGTAACTATTGAGTGGAGAGAACTGTACTAGAAAATAGGTTTTTTCCCCCATTTGGTAGGTTTTAAAGAAAAGTTATGCTAAATGAGAGGTTTATCATTTATTGGTGATATTTTTATGCCTCCGTAACATCTTAAATTTGAAAATATCGGTGCCTCAGGAAGCTAACTCATTTCTCTGTAGGTGCTAAAATTTCCATAAATATGTGGTGTGAAATCTGATAGATTTGTTTTTACTGAATTGAGATGTAACTGAAACTGTATTAACTTGTTATAATCCCTCTGTTAAATTGGTTTCTGCATGTTTTCTCACTATTATGTTTCACTATGCATTGTACATATTTTAAGTATGTAATTCTGCAATTGACTGGGAATAGTTGTGAAGAGGTTGTTATGGTCTCTCTTGCGTAAGTAATACATCTTTAGAAAACAGAATTAGGTCATTGGCACACACATTTAACAGTGATTTAGCTCAAACAGAAGAACTGGAACTGAGGAAAGAGCAGTTTTCTGTGTCCTGAGATCCTCCTGACTTTTCATGTTAAGGCTACAATGTTATGGCTACCATCCTTCCTCAGGAGGACAATTAGATCTTTTTTGGTCAGTGCTTAACTTTTTCTCCTGCTAAGTGATGCACCAATAAACTCTAGGCTATTGCTGTGGCTGTACACTGAATCAGTAATACAAGAGCTAAGAAGTTCAGAAGTCCAGACTGTTCTATATTACTGCTGAACATCTACTTCCTCTGGTACACCTAGGTGAATAACATCTAAAGGTCAGCTATACATCCAAACTGCTAAGGAGTTGTAACAGTTTCTATAAGAACAAGTTGTACATTTTTGAAGGATCTCAGTGGTGTGAGATTATTTGATGAAGTACATTGCTGATGCAGGATGTTGGCTGGCTGGAGTAGCACTTATGTGACAGGAGTTCCTCAGTTAAGGTGTGATTTGCTTAGTCTGTGTGTGTGGTTGTCCCTCCACTCTGCCGGAAGCACTGCATCAGCATAGCTGTGGAAAGGCAGATGCAGAGATCTCGATGTTCTTCCTCTTCATCCCCTGCTCTGGCTTGAGTGTGAAATGGCTGATGGAGTATTACACTTAAGTCTCCTTTGTTTCAGCTGCAAGAGACCTTGTTCTTTCTTACTCAGGAACACTGGTTCTTTCTTACTCAGGAGCACTTTGATGCTGCTTTCACATTTTAAAGAGGACTCCACATGGCCCCAGGTTACATTACCCCTGATGGGAGTGTGCCTCACTAGTGAGCTGAAAATACTGTATCTGGAAGCTGCAATGCAAAATATGAGCAGGTAAACTTTGCCAGACCTGCTCTAGTTTTTTACATGGTCAGTTTATTTCAGTCCCCTAAATCTTGGTAAAGGAATTTGTAGCCATGAGTTTCCTAATAGCTGGTGCTATGAAAAGGTTCAGAGCAGTGCCCCACAGTATGAAAAAATGCATAGGAGAATTTGTTTGCAGCAGTTAAAATCTCTTCATGGTTATGCTCGTGAAAAAACAGAATAACTTCATTTAATTCAGCAAATATATATTCTGGGCTGGTGAATACAGCAGAATTGTCACTTGCTCCTTGAATATTTTGTTCCATGCTTAATACATGTCCCTGACAGAAATTTCTGTGTATTAAGAAAACCCCAGTGACCTGGACTGTAGTAGCGGATTGCATAAGAATCTCAGCATGCTTTAAAAATAAATATATGAAGTAATGCTATATGTAGCAACTGTCATATGGTTTAATCATAGTTTAATACAACTGAGTTCAGCCTGAGTCCAAGAGATAGTTATCCTATTAAAATCCAGTGTGATTACAGAGCTGTTTTCAGGAAAGAGGAGAAAAAAGGCTTGTCAGCTTTTGGCAGTGCTGAGGTGTTGGACTTTGATCAGAAACTCTGATTCCTGTGGCTTCTATTACACAGGAAAGGAACTTGTCTTGGCACATCTTCTAACGGGTTGTGAAAGATCTGTTGCTCTTGCCCATTGGAAGAACTTTCTTGACTATCGGACATCTTGGTTTGATTAAATAGTTTCAGAGAAGTCATGAATTAGAGCCTGAGCATTCACAAGAATGGTTTTAATAATGAGTTTCCAGGCACCATATTTAAGAGGCATGGGAGAACAGCACTTCTCTCCCTGATAGACATCTGGAAAGAAAAGTTTATTGAAGGCTATGTGCTGTTGCACTTCACTGGAGATTAAAAAATGGTAAAGGGATGGAAGGTTCAAAGTAATTTCTAAATACCGGTATGAGAGCTAGAAGCTACTGTATGTGATTTATTTTAATAAGCATATTAAACAGTACAAATAGTTGAGATTTTATATATTTTCTTGATTTTACTTTTCGTATTTATAGTTGATATGTTGTCATTCCTCTCTTAACATCAATGCAGTGCTGCAAATAGTCAGGTTTTTCTGGGTTTACCCTTCAAGAGCCACTGGAAGACTTGAAATAGAAACACAATCCCAAGGAGTGTCAGTAAAAAGAAAGTAAAGAGTGAAAAGATAGTGACAGAATACACCTTATTTCTATTTCTCAGTAAAGTTGAGCACCACGAACACTTCCTAGAGCTCCATAGATGAAGAATGGAACTTAATGGAAAGGCAGATGTCAATTTTGTAAAGCCTGTAGGCAGGGATGGGTTTTCTGGAAGTGGACAAGTGTTGCTGTTTCCCCATCTCTTCAACTTCCCCCATTTTGCCCATGTGAGATGGGAAATGCTGTGTATGATTACTACTTACAGAGCAGCCAGACCATTTCCATGGCTGCAGATACTCAAGGCCACCTACTGCAGTTTTCAGAGCTGTGGGGTTCCTATGGCTGATCTCAGTCATATCCCCATTGTCAGCCACCTGAGGCCTCAATATGCCTGCAAATGGATTCTTTGGTAGCCTTCCCAATGTTTTATGGAAGAGCATTAATTTAGGGTGTAATGGCTATATCTGATCAGCTCCACATCCTGGCCCTATTGATAGGGATGCCCTACACTCTTTCATATACAGGTAGCCAAACTGATTCATCCAAAGTGGCGGAGACCAGGAGAAACAAATTTCAGGTACTGTAACTTCATGCTTGTAACCTTAAAGTTTATTTTCTTTCTTTAAATCTGTCTATTGTGCTGATTGAACAGTGTGGACTAACCTTGTGTCTGTAACTATGTTCCAAAGGCCTGAGATGCCCTAATGTTATCCCAGCCAGACATGGAAAACCAGCCTTTCTTATGGGGAAATGGGTTGCAGGAGGGGCCTGGAGTATTCTGTGGTTTTATTTGTATTTTTGCTACAAAATGGGCAAGTGCTAACTGAGTTTAAACTAGACCCTGGGCTCTAAGCCATGCTGCCATCTGTGCTAGCTAGTCAGGATTCAAGACTCAAGTTAACTTTCTGTCTTTGTGGAGGTAGGGAGTTTTCAGCCAAGATTCAGTAAAAAATTTAAACTATTGATAACACAAAAAGACATGGCTTCTTTTATTTTTTGATTAATTTTCGTACTGTGGGGTTTTTTTCTTCTATCTGTAGTTGTAGATAAAACACAAACAGCTTACAATGTTGTGAAAAAAGCTTGAGGTAACTGTCAGTTTCAATGCAAAGTAGTAACCAAAAACCCCTCAAAAACTTCAGGACCTGCTGGGAATCAGTAACTTTTGGGGTTTTTTTTACCATTTCAAGGGCGAATTCAGTTCAACTCTGGGCTTGATTTTTCACTTTGGATGATACAGCTCTTGTTTTAACAGAATAGCTAAAGCTGTCCTGGTGTTGTAATAGTTATTTAAGCCAAAGATGTTATGTGCAGTTTTTATAATGTTCCCTGGTTTGGGGATAAAAGAAAGAAAGGAGGGTAAGTTAAAACCATAAGGGTGGTTTGTTTTTTGTTTTGTTTTGTTTTGTTTTGTTTTTTTCCAGAAGAAGTCCTTTCTATATTTTGTATACCATAATTTTATGTTTAAAATTTTAACCAAAATCCAGCCTACTTAATGAAGTACAGAGTACAGATTAGCTGTTTCCAACTTTCTGCTGTGTGTGAATCCAGTTCCAGCAGCACATTATTTTTTTCCAGTTGTTCTTTTGGTCTGTTAACCCTGATTTATTTAAGAATCACTGAGCTTGCAGAATGATGGCTATGGGAAACCTCAGTGATGAGGAATGAGCCCTTTGTTTGTGGGAATACCAGTTCCCAGTGTTGTCTTGGCTGGTGTCCTGGCTCTGACAGTGTATTTGACAGCATCAGATAACTGAAGTTGTAAAAATGGCACAGTAGGCACATAATTTCTTATTCCAACTGTTTTCACCCTGATTATAGATATTTAAAGACAGGTTTAAACCCATAAAACATGAGATTTTAATAACCTTTCAAGATGTTATGTTGGTTTCAAAAAATCTGAGTATCCTTGACAGCTGTGCAAGTTATGGCTGTAAAAACTTTAGGTATATCCTTGCTTTTATTTTGATTTTCTATTTTCATCTGTAAAACAATACTGTTCAGTTTTTTCTGCATTTCTCTGCCTTCAGTTTCATTGCACAATTCCTTGTATTGAAAGACAAGGCCCTCTGATCCTTATTTCTCTATGCAATTACTAATTTTTATGTCCTAGCTGTTTTTTCTTTTGTTTGAACATAGAAAAAGGATTTGAAATTGCAGTATCTTCAGTTTAATGCTTCCAAGTTTTCCCCATTTTCCTTATTCAGAATGTACAGAGCAGGTTGTCTGATGGACCATGACAGATCATGGCACATTTCCCTGTGTGTATGGTCTCTCCCTTTTTGCCTTCACAATACTCCCAGTGACATGTTCCTCTTGCTTGCCCCAGCACTGTCCCCACTAGCTCCATGATGTTGTTTTATCCTGATGTATCTCAAACATTTGGCCTTCTCTGGGTGGATGAGCATGCACTCAGGCTGGATGAGTAATGGAGGTGGCTGGGAACTGCTGGAACAGCTGGCATCTGGCTCTTGCCTGTCAAGGACTCGTGGCAATGCACTCTTCCATGTACTTGTTTCCATAGCACAGATATGGTCTGGCGTGATGGATTTAAACTGTTCTCTGGTGAGCCTGAGTTGGGTAGCTCAGCATGTCAGTGTATTGTTGATGTGTTTGCTGTTTGAATATGCAGCTTCAGTTTAGAAGAGAGCTCTTGGAGGGAAAATAAGTAGTAATGAAAAGGAGTATCAGATGGTAAACTTCTCCTGGACATTTCACATAGAAATGTCTTTTTTCCAGAGGCACTGGGAATTATTACATTTGTGTCTCTTACACTGGCTGTGTAGTTGGTCACTGGTTGCAAGAAGCTGGAGGCACAGCCTGACAGGCCCTGTTCTGCCGAGGCCTGTGGGGTGCAGTGGGGGCTGTGATGTGGTGGGCTCTGTTGTAGGGCCTCTAATGGCTGCAGATCGCCAGGTCTGACTGGATTCATCCCTCCAAGCAAAGCAACACTTCTCTCTGAAGGTTAGAGGGAGAGACAGACAAGGGAGCTGCCACAGGCTGGCTGCCCAGGATGGTGGGTCTGGCTCTTTCTCCCACAGGCAGGAGTCACTGCTGTGCCTCACACTCTTCCTCAGCATCACTGTCAGCCATCTCACTACTCAAAGATCTGGAACAGGGAAGCATGTAGCAGGGACACAGGACTGTGTTCCTGCCCCCAGCAATTTGCTGCTGTAGGCAATCATCAGCTTCAGCTGACCTTTAGATGATCCTGCATTGGGAAGAGTCTGAACAGAGGCAGGCTCACACTGTGGCAGCAGGTGAGCTGCCAAATGTCAGCATGGTGGAAAATTGGATTTGAAGAGGGGCGAAATTTTGTTGTATCTTGATTCAGGATGTCAGTACTGGTTGTTTTATTTTTTTCTGCCTATATAGCTATATACGTGTGTGTGTCTATATATATATATTGGGGTGTGTGTGTGTATATATGTAAAATATTAATAAATCCAAAGGGGAAAGTTGCTGGGACTATCAATTTACAGAGCAAAGCAGACTAAGGCACTCTACTCTGGTTTGGGATAGATGTAATTTTCCAAAGCTGTAGTTTATTATTTCATTCTGGGTCTGACCTTCCTTTAGTGAACAGTAGACAACCAAGAGACATACTTTCTGAGCTTGCTAGCAACTAGGGTCTTTAACATCTGTCTGTTTAGGGGATGTAAAGTTATTTTACAGGGTGTTTACAAATCCTTTCTGTTCAGCTTTGGTGTTTGCGCCTTGTCCCATAATTTTTGATGAGAGCTATGTTATATTCCATCTACACTTGCAATGGACCCCAGAAATCATTAGATGGAATTTTTTTGGCTGGGTTGCAATGTACATTTCCGTAAGTGTTTATGTTAAGACTGTGATAAAAGATCTGCCCTCATAGAATATGCACGGTTTCTCAAATGCTTTGCTCAGATTAAATTTTTTATTCCCAGCAATTCCAATAGCAACTTATTACTCAAGTTTTTTCATTAAGTTGTTGGAAACAACTGTACTGTAGCAAATGATAAATACGCTGTATTATTCTGAAAATTCTGCACTGTAAAGCATGAACATAATTTTCTTACTTATAAGATACTTTCCATGCTGCGCACAAATCTCTTATTATGTGTCTTGTGCTGTGGTTGTCCTTATTTTCATTTAAATTTATTGCAGTGCTTTGTCTGAAGAAAATATTTTGATTGGTTAGTAAACATGCCACAGGGGGTCGATAAATTGCTGAATAGCAATTTCAACAGAATTGCTGTTCATGTAAATTAAACTACCTGTTTCATCCTTGCTGTAGTTAAAGGAGGGAAAAGATCTCCCCAAAACATGGCCTAGGAGGTGAAAACAAACAAACACATAAACAGCTGCCAGGTCCAGAAATATGGAATAGGTGGCTTGCTTCTAATAAAGGAATGACTTTCTGGGAAAATAGTAGGAGCATGACTTTAGTTAGTCTCTGTGAACTCCCCAGCAATGTGTTTCCGTTGCAATAAATTCCTGTAGCCTTCAATGCTGCTCCTGTTCTCCTGTAAAACTAGAGGAGACTGATGCTCATTACTAGTAGCTTGAGACAACTAAAGTTAATTTCTCAACTACTCCAATTAGCACTAAAATATGCTTTCAACATAGCAACTTAATTGACAAAATGAAGGAAATTAAATCCACTGTCAGAGATCAGTCAAGTATGAAGATTGCTATTTTCTCCAGAACATGAATTTTTTTTAAAACCTCTTGTTTGAGCTTGATCAGGTTGTCATAAATCTGTTAATTATTTACTAACCGAGTCATTATTAATTCTGTAAAAGCATCTAATATGTTAGTGATCACTTGAGGCTTTTGAAGAAAGGGTTAAGCTGTGAATGGCCTCCCAATTCTGCTACAGTACTTTTGAAAGTTGTGCATTCCTGGACCTCTATTTTTCCCAGTCTTTCAGGGGCTGTGTCAGGCTGCAAGTGAAAGCATTTCACTTTGGGAAATCATTGAAGCATACATAACTATGAACATTTTAAATATATAAAGATTCTGCTCTGGGACATGCTGTGACAGAAGAGGCCCTTTGTCCTTGGACATTGCAGAACATCTTTCACTCTGTACACACTTGCAGTGTGTTCACTGACAAAGTGCTTTCTGCTGCCTCACTCCTTGTTTCCATTTTCATGTGTTTCAGTGAAGTACTGAGACCCAAGCCTACTGGGCCTAAAACTAGGTAGAAAAAGGAATTTAGAAGCTTAAACATGTTCTCGAGGTATGTCTAACCACATGTCTCAAGTCAGTTAGTAGTCAGATTTTCATTATTATATAATTTTCTGACATCTGAGAGCTCTAATTCTGCATAGGCAATAAAGCATCTGCCAAATCCACGTGATAATTTCTATCATCTTGCTACATGGAAAAATTACAATTATATTGAAAGGTGGGGGGGAAAACCCACCCCAAAACAAGAGGAAAGGGAAGCCTTCCCATCTCTTTTTCAAAGACCTCTGCAAGGATGTGAAAGATTGAAAATGGTTTCTTTCTCGCATCTGGGAATATGTTAGCCAAGACTCAGGAAAGGGTCCTGCCTTGCAGATGACACTCATCTGGGCTGAGGGACAGTCCTCAGTTGAAACTGCTTTTTTGCTCACAAAAAGACATGAGACTTACCTAAAAATGTTAAGTAACAGTTTAGATTTATCAGGTTTATGTATGTAACTTTGATTATGTGCAAGGCAGCTTTAATGGGGATATTGCTGCTTGTGCTCCCCTGAAATGGGAAGGTGGGTTGAAGATGCACCAGTGGGTTCTCCCGTTGGCATTTTTGATTCCTGTTGGCTAACTTTGATATCTCCCTGCCATGTTGCTGGTCTCTGAGGCTGGGGCACCTCCTTTTCCTGTGATTTCAGAGTGCAGTGCACAGGTACTCAAGTCTGTAAGGACAGTACCTCAAAATTTGGCAATGATATCTAGGCAGCAAGTAGTTCAGTTGTGCAGGGGCTGATACATGCCAGGTAATGTATATATCAAGTTGTGTTCTCTGTCCACGGGAAAATAATCCATAAACTTCCTTTGTAAATAAGAATTTTCAGCCTACCTAAACACTTGAACTGCATGGTTAATATTAGCCCAGGCTAGTTCCACATCCGAAAACTGCAAAAATATTGTACCATGACATGTGCTAAGCATGTCCACATCCAACATGGTGGTTAAAAACACAAAGATTTTACTTTTTCCAGATAGTCTGCTCTAAAACATAGAAACACTCTTAAGTCCTGTACATCTAAAGAATTATTAGTAAATCTTGAAACCAGCTGTAACACATCTGAAGATTAAATGTGGTTGATCCAGGGACAAAATAATTAATTCAATTCTGAGATGCAGATCTACACCATCCCTTTTTGTATTTCATGATTCCTGTGGATGATTTAGCGTGTGAGATTGCGTCACTACCCAGAGCATTCACCAGAAGCTCCTTAGCTTTTCACTCATATTTCAAATACTTTTTGTTCCAGTAAAAGCAATGAATTAAAAATCAAAGCATAAGTTGCTGTAATGTTACTTCTCACAGCTACATGCAGGCAGTTTCTGCTTTTTCTTCTTTTCTTTAAGTTCTTCTGATTCAGTAACAATTCATTTATGTAAATATAGTTAAAAAAATGTACTCACAGTTCATTCAAATTTCTAAAATGGTTGAATTTGTAATGCTATCTCTTCCCTGCAGTTCCGTAATAGAAATACTTCATGTCATGCACGCAAAGGCCAGTCCAAGCAGCAAGCTACACCAGTATTTTCCTGGCTTCAACCTTAATAGAAAGTGGTTGGGAATTTCCTGCTTTGAAATGTTTTTGATGGAGTTTTGAAATTCTTGTGACATTCTAATTTAACACTATTTAAAGGAAATAGGTCTCTTTGGTGTTTATTCCAACTGCTATAATAATTAGCAGTAAAAAAAAAAAAATGCAGCCATCTAAATAAAATATTTTGATTGATTTTGGGTTACTTTTGGCTTTAGGCCATATTTGGATTTTTGACATTCATAGTTAGAAAAAAGCAATGAAATTTTGTGTGATAGAAAAACCTTCTTTCATCTCAGTTTAGTGTTAATAATGTGTTAAATAAGCTTTTCATATTGGAAGTTATGAAGGGAAGAAAAATACAGTACAACTGTATTTATTAGACATCAGAAAAAATCTTTATGAATGACATGGAAAAATTCCTAATCTTCAATTGACAAAGTCACTGTCATAAATATATGGATATATTTGTATATGCTCAAGCCTTAAAATATTTTAAAAGCAACAGCTACTGCTCCTCTTGAGCATTTTATCATAGTTTAAAAATGTCCCTGTTTTCCCTCTTGCTCCTTTTGTGTCTTCTCATTCATGGAAAAGTATTTTGGTATTTGTGATATGGTAGCTATACTGTGTTCTGGAAGTTTGAAAAGCTCAGTTACTGATTAACATGAAGCATAATAACAATCACAATAATTTATTACTCTGTCCAAAGCGTAAGCTGATGCAGTTATCAGTGTCAGATGCCTGTGAGGTTGTTTTTCTTACTACCAAGTTAGGAGAAAATGGAGGGTTGGCAAAAAACAGCAGGAGCATTGGCACTTAAAAATTATTTTCAATGTTTATAAATGTTTATAAAACTCAGCCTTTTACTGTTGGGGTGATTCCTGTGAAGATATGTTGGTACTAAAGTAGAGAAGAGGAACAACTGTCTACCCCAGAAACTATACTATTATTTTCCAATTTTGCATAGATTTTGGGTGTGGTTTTATCTGAGAATTAGTCTAAGCCAGTGTAGCTATCAGAGTGGTAGAAAGCCTATCAACCACCTTCCTTCTTAGCTATTTGCTAATACATTTTGAAGCATCTGTTTTTGCAAACATACCATTCCAATGAGTAACTAACTTGCTGGGTAGTTAAACTTCAATTATGGAAGCACAATTAATTTATATTTCTTTTTGTCTGCACATGGAGGGTTTCAAAGCCCAGGTTAGAAGCAGGCAACATCAAATCTCATAAAAAAGGCAGCTTGGGAAAAGTGTGATGTAGTTATCACAAAGAGCTAATGCCACTGATTATTTTACAGGCACAAAACTAGTTATAGGCCACAGCTGTGGATAGGGATAGAGAGAGAAGGAAGCATGCCAAGACTGTAAAAAAGAAATTAATTTTTGTCAAGCAAGCTTAAGATGTTCAAGGCAGCCTCCCAGGTCACTGGTGCATGGGCTATTTGCCTACCTGAGAAGCAGAAATGCACCTGCCAGGGAAATGTTGACACTAGTACCATGTTGTTAACTGTAGTAATTTAAAATGTCTTAGAAATAGTGGTCATTTGAAAGGCAAGCTGTTTCGAGGTGGTTTACAATTACAGTAATTTAAGCTGGGGGGACCTGTGTACACCTAAGCCCAGCCTTTCACTCCAAGTAGGAGCAAGTAGTACAGCAGGTAGCCCAGGGCCTCATCCTAACCAGTTTTAAGTCTCTTCAGAGATGAGCATTCAACAACTTGACTAGACCCCTGTTCCAGTGCTTGACTATTTCATTTTGAAAAGTGATTTGCCAATACCTCATTGGAATTTCCTGCATCACAGCCTGTGTCAGTGTCACTCATCCTGTGCTGCTGAGTAAACTCCACACCTTCACACCCCTAGTTTTGCTACTTTATTTTGCTGTGTTACTGTATTTGTGCTGTGTGCAATGGAAACCAAGAACCAGACGCCTTGTTTCCAAGAGGAAGCTGAACATTCCAAATCTTATCATTTTTTAGGGACACAGAAGGAAAGTTAAGAATACAAGCCCAACATCTAAATTGAAGCATTTTGCTTAAGTGTCATACCAGTAGCAAAAGAGCAATAATTTTCGTTTTTTTTTTTTTTTCCCTTGTTTTAAAAAATGCATATCCTAATGATTTTTAAAATATAACCCACATCCAGATAGGGTCAAAATGTTATTACTGGCAGTAGTCCAGTGAACACTTTTCCTTTTTTTTTGGATTTCCAGTCTAACTCTCTGTTGATAATAGTTAATTAGATTTATTCATGACATGTCTTCAGCTGAGACATAACTTTGTCTTTAGATGCTCCTTGATACATGTCATAGCAGAAAGAAGTGCCCTCTCTTGTTTATCCTGCCCGCCACACTGCTGAGCAGCCGCTGATGTCTAGGATATCTTCTGTGTCCCTTGCATACAGTGTGGGGTGGCAAGTTCATGATTGGTCAAGAATATGTACAGCTCATCACAGTAAAAATTGATTATTCTAAATCTGATTAAATACAGAACAACACTGGTGCAAATGTTGTGCTTTGAGCCAAGGATAAATGCCTGACATATTTTCATGTGTATAATTTGGCTTTATTTTGTTGCCTAGGGTGTGTTTCAGGTCACCTAAACCTAGCTGTCTGGGCAGGCACCAGTGTTGAGCAGCTCCCCACTGTGATTTTTCTTTCCTGTCTTCAAAGAAGCTCACACCTTGTCCTCTTATTTTAATTTTTTTGAAGCTGGCCAAAGCTAGCTAGAAAAATCATGCCCCTAAGCAGTGTCTATCCCTTGTGTGATATCCCAACTTCATTTTCATAATAGCATAGTTCCTTTCATACTTTCTGCTTCTCATTTATAGATTTCAAAGCGCAGTGAAGAACACTATCTGGGTGCAAAACTGAAGCATCATAATCCAAGAATGGAAGTAGATAACAAGAAAGCCATAATTAGAATCAGTATTTTGTATTCCCAATGTACTTCCCCAACCTCCAGGACAAACTGGAACATGGGTCCTCCATGGATTTCAGTTGGAATTCAGTTCTTGGAAATTGAAACTTGGAATTCAGTTCTTATGTGATAATTTCCATTTTCTTTTAATATACTGATTAAACCCCCAGCTTAAAGATATAAGACTCAAAACTGCAAATGTGTGAAGGAAAGAAAGGGTGTTGGATACAGTCTCTAAAAAAAAGGCTAATCTTAAACATGATCTCCTGAGCTTTGAAGAGGACTTTAGTCAGGACTCTCTCCTCCTCAAATGCCTAAGATTTCATGGTTTCCCTCCTAACCTTTACTGTCTCTTCTGTGTGTGTATTGAGCCAGTACAGTATGCTCTGTTTATGCAGTGGTGGTAAACAGTGCAGTGTAACAGGTCTTTGCATAGAGAGCTGTGGTAGTACTCCAATCTGTCTAGTGCAAAGATGATTCCATTTTGAAAATCTGGGTGGTCTTGGAGGGAAAGGAAACAATAGCTGGATTTAAGTAGCTATATTTTAAGAGACCACCTCCTTGCCTTTTGGTGGGGGGGAGGGCAGGGAGAAGAAGTAAAAATGACATAATTTGATCCATCATCAAAACCTAAGTAAGTCTGTAAAGGACCTCTTTTCAAAATCTATCACTTTTTTTCCCCCCTTTTGAAAACAAAAAGAGAATCCTGTTGGATTTCTTTATTGGATTTTGGGGTTTTGCATGGGTTTTTTGCATAACAATGAAACTGACATACAATGGAGGGAGTATCTCCTGGATCAGTGGCAATTTACAGTAATGCTCTGCATCTGTTGGTGTGGATTATTTAACAATACAGAGCAGTGCAGATGCTTATGCCTGAACTGAAGTCAATGAGACCTTTTGTGGGTTTGAGCTAATTGCAATAATTCTGCATAGCAGAGCATTATACTGTAGAAAATACCTCCTAATGTTGTGGTTTGGTCCAATAAAAAAGGTTTTAGGAATGAGGCTGCTTAGGATTAAAGACTTTGGTGAATAAATTATTTCTCTAGATGATTATTTTAGACTAAAATTAATGTGATTTTGCTAGTGATTTTCAGTCACCTACAAGGAGGTAGACACTGTCTTTTTGCCTAATATACTACTTGATAATGTTCTATGTAGTGTTAAATAATTCTGGCTTCCTAAACTTAACAAATATAAGTACAATATATATGAAAAATGCATCGTTCTGGCAATCTGGAATGTTGTTAAAGGGTATAGAAGGGAGTTTGGAGAGGTAAACGTTCACTCTGTGTGTGTTCTTCTGGAAAAAAAATCCAGTGAAGAATACGTAACTGTTTCAATGTGTGTGGGACAATAAAATATATGTACTCTTATTACCACCTCAGAGTATGTATATGCTTCATTTCAGTAAAGTGAATTTACTGCTTGTAATGCAGCAAAAATCACCAATAAGTGATACTTCAGAGAGTTTTAAAATTCAATTTAAGTCTCTGAACAATTAATAAGTTTTGTTCCTTAGTGGCCTCTAAATAAAAGGGAACTTGTTTTGTCTTCTGTTAAAGAATAAATAATTTTGTACATGACATGCTGCTTCAGGACTTTTCCTTTCTAAATCTTTAAAGGCTGATTTGGTCTTTACAGAGAAAAATTCAGTTGTGACTCCCACTTGTGTTGCATTGCTGCCAACATACCTGGGGTATGATTAAGATGGTAGCGCATGTTACTGAACACTGTGAAGCAAACCAAGTATTTTCAGTACTACTCATTATATTGAATGTGCACGTTTTCAAATATGATATGGGTGAAATGTAAGGACCAAGATTTCTACCTGAAGTTGTTTGTAAGGATTTGTTTATTAGCTGCTTATTTTTTTCTAAAATTATGATCTATATTGTTGTGCATATTTGGAGTCATTTTAGGTACTGTTATTTATTTCCCTTCAGTAAATGTTGGCTGCCTGCCTTCATTTGTTTATGTCTTTGCCAGTGATAAATTTCTGGACGCATAGTGCTATACTTTGGAATTAAGCTGTTGTAGCTCAAATGTTGCTTTATCAGAGACTTGAAGGGAGTACATCTACTGTTATTTTGACTAAGCTGTTGCCTTTTTTCATTGGCAATGTAATGTATACTTTGCCACATTATGTTTATGAAATCAGTTTAAAACACATTTTTTCCCTACTTTTTTTTTTGGTAGTCCCTTACAAATATCTGAAACCATAACTGTTACTGTTTATTCCTTGCTTTTGTGTTTATTTCTTGAATTTCTTCTATTTTCCTTACACTAGGTTTGTTTGCTCCTTTTATGTAAGATCTTTAGATTCAGTCCTTTGCTTGGAATACAGTAACTAAATTTTATGAGATCATATTAAACAAAGTGATGCACCACAACCCTTGTTATACACTCAGTGAATGTCTCAGATTTGTTTTCTAAAACAGTGCAATCAACCTTGAGAAAGAGTACGGCTTCATGGGGATAGGGAAGTCCTTTTACAGCTGACTGTCACTTACATGAGTTACTGGTATTAAAACAAGAATAGAAACAGGATCTACAAAAAAAAGTCCTCCACCTAAGGAATTGGATAATAGAGCATGTATTTTCACATGAGTTTGTGCCATACTCCCTCAATGCAATGCATCAGAGGAGGATTAGGGAATGTGTATTTCAACAACACAAACACAGTACACTTTATTCTCTACTGGAGCATGAGGAAGAGAATGCAAACTGAGTCAGTGTCCTCTTAGCCTGTTTCTGAGGCTCTAAAACTGCGTCCTATTTGCTTGTGACCTGAATTGACTGCAAACTTAGAAAAAAATGCCATTTTAGGCACTTAACAAGGTCCAGAGCAGTTTAATTTGCAGGACTGTGCTGCTCAAGGCTATATTTTAATCCTAAGTAGTTAAGCTTGTGTGATTGAAAACATGTGACATAGTTGCTACACCACCCAGCTCCTTGCATTTGCCCTGCTTGTCCTGAGTAAATCTCAAAGCATGTCAGTAAGGTTACTGCTATTGGCCTTCACTTTGAAGACTGGGAAATTGAGGTACAAGGTGACATGTGTAGGTCAGTGAGACATTGTCAGGATTTAGTCTCTGGAGCATCAGCTCAGTGCATGGTACAACACACCATCCACTTCTGTTTGGCCCATCTGTTGCCAAGGAAAGCGTGATTGATTCAATTGCTCTTCAGATACATAAGAGCACTGTGTGAATGGTCTGTTTGTTCCCATTATGTTATAAAAGACCTTTTCTCTTTAAAACTGTTAAATATGCATCTATATTTTGTAATCAGTAATTGTCTTGTACTTCGTCTTTCATTTCCATATTGTACCTAATCGATCTGTTTCTTCTTTGTTTAAAACTTTTTTCCAGTCCGGCAAAGGTTGATAGACTTACATAGTAGTCTTCATGCCTACACATTCCTAATCTAAAATCAGTTTTCATCAATAAGGTTATATAAGCTTAATTTTAAAAGGTGGAGTAAAAGTTTCAATGTATGGTGTGATTTTAAGCTGTGGATAGCAGTGGCAGGCATAGTTGCTGCAGCTCAGACAAGAGAAAGATGTTTGTCATATGACACTGCTCAGGGAGGGCAATCCAGGCATGTAATATTACACCCTACTGCAGCCCTATGAACACATACTAAATAATGGTAGTACTTGAGAAAGATTTTTCAGAGATATTTCAAATGGGCATTTAGTTTTATATGACATTGAAGGCAAGTGACGTGCAATTTTTCTGAAACCTCGTTGAAACATTGAGTAGGAGCTATGTGGGAATGGAGTTTATTTCCATATGCTGCACAAGGGAATGTGTTAGCAGTGGAGGGAGGACTGGGAAATCACATACTCCTCACTGAGGTAAGAAAAAGTGAACAAGCCCAAAACTAGTCTCATTGCTGCTCATCACAAAACACACTTAAAAAAAAAAAGTTAAAGTCATTCCAAATAAGTAAAATGACTTTCATCTCTTATCATTTGTCTATCAGCACTTCTGATTCAGGCCTACATACTTATCTCTTCATTTTGCAACACTTTTTGTACCCTCTCTATATATGCTTTCCCATGAACTTTGTAAAATTATTGACTTTAGTGGCAGCATGTATTCAGTGAGGCAGTGTACAACAAAAAAAAAAAAATTGCAGAGCCATTAACGTGGACTTTTGTTATGTGGCTCATCTTTTTATGAAGATGAAATAGGGGGTAAATTTCAGATTTAAAATAATTTTACTTCTGAGTTACTGAATTCGGGAGGAAAAAAGCATGTGTATAATCCTTTAATTCTTATATTGGTGATAGAGGATTTCTATGCTTAGGCATTTGCTGTAGGTTTTTTATGTAGTTTGAGGGGGTTTTGGTTTTTTGGGTTTTTTGTTTGGTTGGTTGGGTTTTGGCTTGGTTTTGTTTTGGCTTTTTTTATATGTAGTTTTACAAGAATGACAAATGACCCTCAGAAATCATGGGAACAAATCAAGAATAGAAATTTTGTCCCAAAGGATGACCTTCCTAAGAAAATGCATGAAAATACCTGACACGGGGACTTACGATAAAAAATGACTTATTTACAGCCATGACATTGTCCCTCCTATCCTAAAGTCTGTGTTCTCAGTGAAGCAAACAAGATGGGATTTTGTTTGGTTGTGGCAATACATTGCTGTTCCTACTAATCCTCCATGCAGCTTATTAGAGCACTTATTCTGTTGCTCTTCTGAAGCATTAACTTAGTTTTAAATCTGGTATGCCTCCTGCCTACCTGCAAATTTCCAGTTAGAATGGATGCAGCATACTGTGCTTTCAACAGAAAAGTTGTCTTCATATTGTCAAGTAATTGGCAAACCTTTACACGCTGGGATTGGCTTCAGCATTGCTAAAAATTAAATTGACACTCTGCCAACTTCATTCATGCTTTAACATCATTGACTTCAGTGGTGTTACAGCAGGTCTGAGTTTACTCTATTGTGCTTGTGTTGCTTGGTTTTTCCAGGCACAGATACAGGAAGGAACAGGGTGGATATAGAACAGTTGATATCATCTTTGTCTTTCCCATGATTCATTTTCCTTGTAAATTAGTTTCACTGAAGGAAATGATATAACTTAGTAGATACTTGGCCCAGTTCTTCATACAAACAAAACACATTATGGAAAGAAAAAAATTCTTTGTCCATTATAGTTTGACAGCATTACATTCCCGAAACATGTTTGACATCTGAGAACATAATGGGGATATTCCATCTGAAGCAAGGAACAAACAAAACATTTCAAATAGGACAGCAGTGACTAAGTAACTTTTCACAATATAGGGATTTATGTGTGTTTTTTGGATGCTTTATAACATTAAGGTAACATTTACAGAGCCCAATGAAAGCGAAGAGCTTACACAATAGTTTTGTTTGGAAAATTGTCAATTAAAGTAGGCCACAAAGTAGAAAAATAGGCAAATTTAGTCTATGCAACGAATTTGTCTAACCTGATTGTTACCATCATGTCTTATGGAAAGAAACTGAAGAAAAAAGAAGACAGCATAGTCTTGTAGGCAAACAGTACAGTGTAAATTGTGAATCTGAAAATGGCATTTTGGGGAATCTCTTAATATTTTACTCATTTGTTTTCCTATTGTTACTTCAGCAGCAGCTCTTGGAGCTGGCAGAAGAAAGTGAGGACAAACTTAGTGTTCATCTTGGCTTTTCTGTAGGCATTGATCTTTCTTTTTCCTCTGCAGAGGAAGCTTGCTTGCCTTACCTCATTTTGAGTTGCTGCATAGCAATGTAGTTGTTACGACCTTTTGCTTTGACTGTGCTGCGCTTTGAGTCTGCATTTGCTCCTTCTTTACTACACAGGTACTTGTCTTTGCTTGTTATTTGTGATCCATTACCATTTGTCAGCATCCTGCTTTTGCACTGGATAGCACTAGTGTGAATCTGCTGCTCTTGGGGACAGCATCTTTCCCTTGCATCAGTCTGACCAGTGATCCAATAGCAGTGTCTCGAATGCAGCTTTCCATACTTGGCTGGAGTTCAGCATGAAGATCTATGGAACTGCTTCATTGCTCTCCATCATGTTCCTTCTTTAAACTGCCCATCATGAGGACAATGGAAAACAGACTTTATTGAGGGCTGTTGGGCTGACCTGCACTGCACTCACTTTTTATTTGATTGGTTTTGTGAAGCCATCGCCCCGCCTTCCCTATGGATAATATTTTACTAAAAGGAAGAACTATCTTTTTCTTCTTCATTCAATTTGTTTCTTTTTCAAAAGTCAGATCTTGATCCATGGCTAAGGCAGAAAGTGAGTAATCTAACTTGCGTTTTTAGCTTGTTGCATTAATTTAGGACTCAATGAAAGGATAAGGAGAGCAACACTTTAAAAACATGCTAAATTAGAAAAGTGGCTGAGGTATTGGAACCACTCCATTAAAAGCCCATGCCACATGGCACTGTTTCTATCTATAGGATTCTTGTTGGGACTGTTGTCCTTAATTTTGCTTTCATTGTCAATGTTCTGTAATATTTATCTCCAGTGCTTGAGAGAAAATTCTTCTGTGGTTTAGAGCTGACATGCAAATCTTAAAATTAAAATAGACTGGTAGCTAAGCAGCTCTTTAAAAGCAGCATTACTTTGAAGTAAAATTCGTTTTTCCCTGCTACCCACTTAAAATACAAGGACAGATTTGTGTGCAGGAGAGCCCAGCCATGATATATAGAAGTACAGATAAGCTTTAGTGGGGTTTTCTTTGGAGTGGGAGAGGTCAGAGAAGAGCATCAGTGGGAGAAATTTTGATTATAGATTTGATTTATGTCCACTGTCCCACTTTACTGAGCTGGTTGACAGGAAACTGGTGGAACTCCCTTTAAGACTGCTTTTTGAGGAGGGGCACCATGTCTGCTTCTGAGCTTGCACAAACTCCTTCTCTAAAACTCTTTACTATTATTGCTCCACTGGTCCCTCTATAAGAACTGTGCATTCTTGCTGATTGCTGTTGTACTCTGAAGTTACTGCCTGTATTATTTTTTGGTGAGTTTCATAACTCTGGGGCTTTTTGGTGTTTCTGGTTCCCTCCGCAAGTGTTGTCTGTATATGAGTACAGGGGTTTATTCTTCTATTAGAGAGTTTCACTATTCCCTGTTTGAACCTAACACTGCAATTGGGTAAAAATTTTTGGGTGCAGTAATTAAACATGTTGTTCTCAAAGTCCAGTGGCAAGTTTCATGACCCAGTGAAGTAGCACAAGTGTCTAGGAACTATTTTAACAATTCTAGAAAATTCCAAAAGCCCAATCCTGTTCTGTTATATTACTGTGTAACACAGAAGTTAATGATTTTCTGGTCCAGCATGGATTTACAGTAACGTTGTAGATACATTTGGTTCTTTGGATTTTACAAAATTATGCTGCTGTTAAATTAAGCAGTATAATAGAGCATGAAACAGAAAAAACCCCTCAGTATTACATTTTTACATTTTATTTCTAGTAAGTGCAAATAATAATGATGGGCCTGTTTTATGAAAAAGTAAAAGTAATTTGAAAACAATGTATTTTCTTATTTTTTAAATCAAAATGTCTTTTCATAAAGCTTCATTGTGCTGACAGTGCTTTAATAGAGAAGGAAAAAAAGGCCTAACAAAATACAGAACTCATCCTCTAGACTATTCATTATTTACTGCCTATGAAAATCAAGAATTGTAATATTTATTTGGGGTGGTGACAGAGCTTAATGGTGCATATGCCTTTGGGGTCTACTGGAGCTTAATTGTTACAGGGATGGTCCTTTGCTCTTTTGTGTTGAGAAACAGGGCATTTGTTTAATAGCAGTGCAGCATCAGCTCTGCCTTCCCCTACAGGTGGGCAGCAGAGAGGGCTAGCTGTTTGCTCTTGGACTGTGACAGGTGAAAAACGCTATTTAATGAGTTTCCTTCCCAGATAATTAGCAGAGGGAGGGAGCTTTCCCATCTGTGCCCGGCACAACCAGGGTTTGCTGGTTGCCACATTTCCTTTGTGAGAGTGATGAGTAATTCATAGAATGGGGTAAAGACAATGACATTGCTGGCTGCAGTCAGTCTCTAACTGTTCTGTGTAATCTCAGTGGTTTTTATTAAATACTTTCCACTAGTGTGAAAGGGAAATGTGAAAGAAGGGTTCCTTCCAGGGAAGTGCTCTATGAGAACTATGCAAGTCCTGAAGCAAACCAAACATAAATACAACCAGCAACTCCCAGGCTGTACTTAACACTCTCATCTGAACATGCGACATATCAGTAAGACATGTGTGTTTGGATTTCTTACTCTCTGCATGAGCTACTGGTAAATGCTGCCTTATTTTTGACTAGTACTGGCTTCCTTGAAGTAAATTAGATCAGTAAAATATACATAAATCCTTCTGAAATGTTTAATTTCTTCCAACCCTTTTCAGGATACCCTAATGAAGAAAATTTCACTCTGACACCAGAAAACTCACCAAAAAAATCAGTAGATTGCCATTCTCATGAATGTAATGTGCCTTCCTCTCCGCAAATTATCTTCTTAATTTAAACTGAGTTTTCTAATTGCGTATTTTATTCATCCTAGACTCTATTAATCTGTCTAATGCACAGACTTTAATTTCTTCACACATCAGTTCTGCTGAAGTAATCGAAATTAGAACGCATTAACATATCACATCCTACTGCTGATACTTGGTATTTACTTGCAATGATACATAGAATTTTCACAGAGGAAAGGGCAAGATGGGTAGCTATGCTTTCTGTACAGCAAATGAAAAATTTTTTGCAGGTTTTCCTGGAAAGTAAGCTTCTTATAAGTATATAGTATTTGGCTAAGAATCTATATATTCAATTGCCTGGTAGCAGTGTTATTCTTGTTGTGTATTCTCTTAGCATTTATTTTTCACTTTCCAAAAAACATTTTTGTCTTGAAGTCTTCTGGAGCAGTTTTATTTCATATGTTTTATTGCCCATTTATAAACTAGAATAAATACAGTTTTGAGTAGAGGGAGTTGCTTTGGTTTTCTTTTCTTTTTCTTTTATTTTAAACCTTCAATTCAGTGAAATATAGCTGCCTTGGGGATTCCTTTGAAAAACCTGATAATGAATGTAAGATGTGAGTGACTGGTGTGTGATTGTGTTGATGTTTTCCCTTCTCTTGAGCCCAGTTTGAAATTCAGCTCTGCACAGCAGGGATTGTCCTCAGCCACATATGACTATTTTGAGGATTGTGTGCTTGAGTAGCTGTGCAGGCTTTGGGCAACTGGCAGCAGTTTGTCATGGCTGCCTTTAGGCTAGTAAACCTTGGGGACTTTAATCCCTGTCCCTCTCTGTCAATCAAGTCTGTTTCACTTTTTAATGTACTGTTATGTTTTTTCAGACAAATGGTATTCATTCTACAGTAGGTGCATGAAAACTAAAAGGCCAAATGTAGAATGCAGGGGGTTTACCTATTTTTTTACCCCCAGCTGTGTCACTGAAAATTATTTGCTTTGTGATATAATTGTTCCTATTTAAATCATCGAGCTTGCTTGCCTATTTTCTCATTGTTTTATTTTGATTGAGTACTTTGATGCTGTGAATCCTGTCTGCATTTAATTCATTATAATCATGTGAAACTAAACCCTGAATGGCTTCCAAATGAATATTATTTAATTTTCTTTGGCATTCACACAAGCAGTGGCTTTGCCAGCTGAGCAGTAAGTAGAGACAGGATTTTCGCTTCTGTGTGACCCGGTCAGATTTTAGACCTGTTGCTCTTGTGTTTCTTTATGCTATTCTGAATATTATTATTAAATTTTTCCTCCTTCTATTCCCAGAATGTGAAAAGTAAAGAATAAATGGTTTAAACTCTTTTTTTTCAGTGCTGTACAAGTTGAAAAGTGAATTTCTGCACTTAATAGCCAGATACTGTGCCAAGATTATTGATTACTGATGCCCAGGAAGAATAATTTTAAGTTAATTTGTGACATATTAAAAATATATTTGTATAGATTTATATATAGCCATGCTATTAAATTGCAAAATCTCACATTATTATGTTAACATGAATTCCAACACCCAAGTGAATTAGTTTTGATTTTGGGCTTCTCTTTGTCCCTTATTCCTTCTTGAACAAGTCAGTGAATAAGGTTCACAGTCTTTATAGGTATCTCATACTAAAGCGTTGGAAATTTCATTTCAACAAGTTAGTCATAGAAAAACAACTTAGGAATAAATTGTGCTCAAAATATAAGTAATTTGAGGAGGAGACAGATGTGTTTTATTGCCTCATGTAGTAGAGGAATCAGTGTGGCTTTAAAGGCTTTTTTGATTTTTGAAATCGTGCAGGTCTTTTCACGTTTGAGAGAAGCAGGCAGCCAAGAAGTGAGCCAGTGGAGCTGCACTGCTCATTGTGGTGTGCTTGAAGCAAACCACCAAAATCACCCTCTCAGGCTTCTCTCAGTGGAAATAGGCGCAGAGTTCTTCTGTGCTTCAAAGTGTTTTCTTTATTTCACAAAACAGAACATAGTTGCTGTTCTCTGGCACCTTAATTGTTTTCACAGCCCATGAAGCTTGTTTGTTTGTTTTGGGGGTGGTTGTTTGGGCTCTTTGGGATTTTTTAAAGAAATGCAGGATCATCAATTCAAGTATTTCCTTCCCTTACAGCAGATTATATGATGAGCAACAACTTTCATGATATGATGGTAGGGCTAATGCTAGGTTGCCTGAATTCTGCCTTCCTGTTGAGTCTGAGAATGGCTAAGTCCCTAAACCCATTGCTTAAAAGACAGATGAGGTAAAATCCCTTCATAATGGACTCCACATGGTACAAAATATCCAGAGACATTGTCCAGAGCACAGGTATCATTCTTTAATGGTGACTAACAGGGGTTCTCTGGTCACCACAGTACATATGCTCCTGTGAGTGTGTCTTGCCTTCTACTCTGATTTTCTCATTAGGGTTTGAATATGTAAGATCTGCAGGCTGTGTTACATCTGTTTGAGTGGTATGGATCTCAGCCCAAAACAGGAATCAAATGGGAGTCCAAAGAATCAAGAAATGAAGTGGCAGCCAGTTCTGATAGATGAACAGGAGAAATTGCATGAGATGTTGGAGAAACTCATGCATCCCATTTCAACATGATACTAAGTAGGTATGTTAAATGCAATATATAGTGCATTTCTCATGTTCTGAGTCTGAGCTGACATTTGAATTTTAGAACCCTTGGTTCTGTTTGCAGGTTGAGGGACATGTTTACATGTCTACATTTCCTATAAGGCTTTTTCTTATGCCTTTTTTCCTTGTAATTTTCATGCTGTTATTACTGTGTTATGTACTCACTCACCTAAACACTATGCTTTCTACAGAACTCTGACCCAGTATTCATCAGGCTGTCAGACTCCCACAGCACAATTACAGAATGCATGAGGGAGGTTTAAAAATTATTTCGTCCCCTAGTTTTTAACAGTTTTACGTGTTATTAAGTACTAACTGTCTCAAAATGCTGCTCTAAGCACCATCTTTATATTTCACCAGAGACATGCTCTCGGGAGAACAATGAGACATTTATGGTGTTTGGGTGGGAGGGAGATTAGAAAGTGTAAAAGAATTTCTTACTCATAAACTCCAAGTAAATTATCTTTTAATTTTGTAATAAAACACTTAGTTTCAATAAAGATCTACATCAGTGGATTGCCAGAAAATAGCACTATATTTCCAGTCCTTACTGAAGAAAGTGAAACAATCAGGTGTTTTTGTAAATTGTTTTTCAAATCCTTGGATCTTTATTTGTGGGAATTCCAGTGCTGAGCCCTTTCATTTGTACTCTGCTCTTATCCCATGTTCATTAATTTAGAACCTCAGGTTACTGAATTGCAAAGTCTGCTGTTGTTTTCATTTAAATTGCAGAATATTAAACACTAGCGAAATGTTATATTCAGATGACAGTGCTGGTTTTTCCCTGAAAATTGAAGATAAACAGCCCAAATCTTCCTATTTGCCACAATACTATAGGTGGTTCCAGAGAAAGACAGGGTCCTAAACCTGACTGCCTGCTTCCTTTACAGTCCTGTGATGCTTTACATGGAAGATATGGTCACAGTCTGTAACCATGTCACTTTTTGTAACGTTCTTTTCTCTATAGCCTACCTGGTGTTATTCATGCTTTTCTAAAGAGCTCCCTAGCCTGGAGTAATTTTGTGTGGAAAAATAATGAAATAGACGTTATGAAGTGTTGAAGTCCTCTTCCAATGTCTGAAATGTCTCTTTTTGGTTTGTAAATCTACATGGATGGAATATGCATAAGGGTGTTAGAACAACTCATAGGCTTCACCTGCAATTGAAGTTATTGCCTTTTTTTACAGTTTTCTTTCTGGAGTAGAGTAGCTCACCTTGGGCTGGCTTGTCCAACTCGCAGCACCACATTTGCTCAAAACTTGCCTTGTGGCTTGGAAATTCCTCATGCTTAATCCTGGGAATGGAACTATAATGACCTTTAAAAATGGCATCAAAGACACAAGGTAGAGTGTGAAGGCCATGTCCTTGGGCAGGGAGGTGTTTCTAATTAAATCCCTACCTATAAGCTATGCTTATTTTATGATTCTTAGTCTTTCTTACACTCTTACCATTGGCAAATCAGCCTGCAACACATGTGGAAATCATTGCTTAGAGTTCTTCAATATCTATAAGGCACAATATAGCATAGCAAAATTTACAGTTGAATACTGTCTTATAGATTAACTGAGGTACAGGTGATATTCCCAGTAATGAGCATCCTTCTTTCATTATAATCTTAGCTATTCTCTCTATTTCTGAAATAAGAAATAATTACCATTTATTGGTACTATGATTGTTGAATTTTACTTTAAAAGTTATGTGCAGTCTATGCTTCTGCCTTCTAATTCTGCACTAAAGCAAAGTGTTAGTAAATTAATTTTTCTAGATGGTGAGTCTTGGGCTTCAACTCTTTTCTTCCTCTCTGTTGATTCAGGTTGCTGTGTTTTCACTTAACATCCAGGAGCCCACAGCCTAAACTAATGGAACTGTGTGTGGCTCTTCCAACAGCTCATGTCAGCTCAGTGCTGATCAGCTGGGGATTCTTTCACAAATGGCTCTGCCCGGCGTTTGAGGAACATGCAGCTCCTGGCTGATCTGTAGAGATCTTCTTAAATTGGGAGAGTTTTAGATGTGCAGAATAAATTTGAAAAACTACATATTTTACTAAGGGGAGTTCAGCCAACTAATTTTTTTCTCTTCTATTTATGAATTTCAAAGTATACAGCCAGGCTTCAAATAGCTGATTAGCTGGCTTGATAGGAAGAACTTGCATAAAATTAGTCATGTTTCTACACTTCTTTCAGTGTAGTAGAAAATGTGAGATGTAATATGTGGATAGCATACTCAAAGCAATAGTTTCAGGAAGTGATCACAACTGAGCGCTGTTGCATTTGCCAGCCTTAGAAAGAAAAATAATACAATAATCAAGGTGTGAGGTGCTGTGGAGTTGCATGAGAACTGTAGCCATGTGGATGAATACAAAACTGTGACATCTACTGTCCTTCTCTCAACCCGAGCAGCTCATTCTGTGCTCTTTTTGACTCAGTTTAAACTAAAAAGAACCTGAAAGAAGAAAAAAACACAAACGAAAATAAATTTAGAAAAAGAGCCCAACCTAACAAAAAAACCCCAAACCCACAAATGCTATGTTCAAGCACAAAGGACTAGAAACTGTTTTGCTATATGATCTTTCCATGCTTACATGTAAAGTAATTCTCTGTGGAATTACTTGGGGTTTTTTTCCATTTTTAAATAAAGGACCGTACCAATTATGAGGTCTTCTATTCAGTTGTTTTCTTCATCTGTAACACAATACATATTTATAAAGGGGTAATACATATTTATGGTTTGCTTCTAATACAGCAAATGTTCCACAGTTTGTAAAGAAAATGGTTCATGGGGCTCTACTATGTATTTTCAGAGCTCACAGAAATGTGACTATCTGAAGCCTTCTTCTGAGGAGATACAGCCTTAGCCTGTTAAATTAAAAGGAAAAAAAACCCCAAAATAGCGCTTTCCTGTATAGCTACTGAAGCTTTGCTTCTGAAACATGGAAGGAATTCAGTTTCTGCAAAGTAATTTTTTTCCTTTGTTCCCCTTACTCCACAAAGCACAAGGAATGGAGGAAGACAGAATGTAATGTAATCTGTACCCTTCCATCTCACGATGTGATGTATAATCCATTGTGTTTGGGAGGATGCCTGTAGACCAAGCAAACATCACTATAGTTCTCTTTTGGGGTGAATTTGTCCTGGCAACTGGGGGGAAGGAGCTGATGTGAGTTATTAAGCACTCTAAGCAGTTTAATACATCTTAGAGACATAAAGATGACTTTTGCTTCTTCATTGTCACAGACTGAGTGTGTTCTGCTGTATTTTTTAGTTCACCCAGCACAGGATATAGCTGTTAATGTCTGTGGTCCCAATTAAACAGAATGAAGCTTGTGAATCAGAACCAATCATTTTTCATAAATGTGTATTTGTAGCTGCTTACTTAAAATTCATATATTTTGGAAAGAATAGGACGAAAAATGACTAAAGAACAAAATATTCAAGTGCTTAGGAAGCTGTTACTGAAGGAGTTGTGCCTGCTTTTTTAAAAGCAGGTAGTAATGAGGAGTAGTTTCCTAGACTTCAAATGTTCTTCTTCCATAATATGGTATTACTGATCACTGTAACTTTTGTTTCACTAGCACAAGGATAAAAACTGGGGTTATCTGATTCCACAGTTGTTTCATCCTTGTAGTGTTTTCACCTCTGTCTTAAGGCTCGGTTCAGGGACCAACAGTATGTCTCCCACATACACAGGAATTTGAATTACTGTGGGTCCTATTTGCTCAAAATACACATCTTCTGGCAAGCGAATCTGTGTTCACATAGTGTTTTAAGAATAGATTTTTCTTTTGCACAGGGAGGATATGTTGTGTACCTACCATGAGGGAACTGAGCACTTTTGCTTGTCCTGAAGCTCACAGTGAGTGAATGGAGAAAGTGAAAAAGATGAAAGCCAATTCCTTCACCTCTGCTCATCTTTAAATTATTAGTCTTGTAATGTCCCAGCTTCATGTTGGGACAAGTCTAGACCATACCATAATTCCTTCTACTCGTCCCTTTAGCTTTTTTTCTCCCTGCACTCATACATGCTCAGGTCAGGTACCCTGCGGTTCAGACAGTCTTTGTGACTAACAAGCCCCAATTCTGATGCGAATTTCCAGCTGCCTTATTACTGCAGTACCATGTATATATATATTCTGAAACTGTTTATTGGCTGCATCTTCAATGTTCTAACTTTTAAGTTTTATTTTTGTGATTTTTCTATATTCTTTTTATTATTGCTTTGAAGATAAATGCTTATGTTAGTTTTCTGGAGGCTTTGCTGCAGTACTGCAAAAATGTTTGAAGTGCAAAGAGAAATGTTTTCAAAGAGATCTGAAATTTATGGGTGCTCAGAATCCTTTTGGTACAATATTTTATATTCAGCTTTATTAGGGTCAAAACTAGTGTGTTTGTGAGATCTTCCAGTTTTGAACATTCTTAGCAGATTTTGGAGGCTCTTGGTCTCTTACTTTTAGTAACAGTCCTGTTTGGAGATCACTTTGCTTTATAAATTTGGAAGAATAACTGAAGGCACCATGGCAGTTTTGCCTTTGTGCTGCATTGTCCTTTTATATGCAGTGAGCAAGGACCTTTGTGCCAAGGGGAAGTAGAAAGGAGCTTTCTAATAAAAATTCTAGAGAACCACAGTCACTGTACTTTGTTTAGAGGACATAAGTGGGGATAATATTTCTTCCCAAAATTAAAAGCCTGTGTTGTATGGCTGATCATTGTAGGCAACAGTAAGAAACCACACGACAAGCTAAAGTTATATAATTTAATATTCTCGACTGCAGCAGTACCAATTTGATGCATCTGAAAATAGAATTTCCTGGTTCAGAGCTTGGCACAAAGTCTTGGAGCATCATACCTGATATTAAAAACATGGCTACTAAACTGCCATGGTAAACTAAGCTGTGATCCTTCAGTTAGCAGCAACCAGACAGGCAGAGAGCTGAGTGAAGTGAGCATGTAGACCTGCCAGTCAGCAAGGCAATTCATAGCAAAGCTGGGGCATTAAAGAGAAACATAGGTGGCAGATACTTTCTGTTTGCCATTACCCTAAGGGGAGTAGAATGTATTAGTATTTCAGGTGGTTCAGTATGCAAGTTTGGTAGGTGTTTATATTGTCTTATTTCCCACAGGCTGTAATGAGGGATATCTGCTCTTTATTTCTTCACTTTCTTAACTGAATCTGTTACATGTAGCAAGAATGAAGAAAATGTACTAGAGTGAATGAATAAAAAGTACTAGAAAATGTACAAGTTTGTGGTGCCAGTAGACTCCAGGTAACCAGTCACTATGATCCACTGTACAGTCCCTCCCGGTTTACAATCATTAGTGTTGTCTAATGCATATTTTTTGCATATTTTTTCTTAGTGTATTCTATTTATGTTTTTGGGTGGGGATCCTGTGACATAATTATGTGTGGTGTACACATACACACGTGAACTCAGCTACTTTTGCAGTTCATAGAAGTAGTACTTGGGGGTATGATTCACACGTTCATCCTCTGACAGATGCCTAGAGCTGGTCAGGTGAATCACAGCCCAGAAATGCCCTTCTCTCATGGTGAGTCTAGGCAGCTAGCCAAGATGTGGATGTCTGCATTGCACAAGTCTGAAGCTGTGTCCTTAAAATAAAATGTCATTGCTTTCATTTCCTGAACAGTGCAAGCCATGGTATTCTGACATTGTTAGGCTACAATTATCTAATTGTACTAAAAAAGTTTATTTTCCTAGCCTGAAATTTAAGAAAATAATTTGAAATTGTGGTTGAATAAGTTAAATGGATAAGAAGGCATGCTTATTTAAAGTGATGGCTTTGTAATATTGGTATTTATTTTATTTGTTTTTTCATGACAAAGGCAGGACTTGTACCTTATACACAACACGCAGTACTATTTTTGTGTGTTGGGCAGAATATGTTGTAGGCACACAGAAACTTTTATTCAGTGACTGTAAAGGCAGATGCTCCCTCTAGTGCCTAAGACTATTTTCTTGTAATGGCAATAGCTTTGTTGGGCTTTCTGCCATGTTTTATTATGCAGTTGCTCGAGTCCCTCAGGTATCAACATGGGTAATATGAAATGAGGATAAACCCTTTAGTACCTTGTGCCTCCTGCATCTTTCCCCTTGTGTGTAGCAGAAAGAGTCAGATAATACATTAGGATAAAGAAAATTAATCTAAAAATATTCTTCTAATTAAAGATTTTTATAGCCTATCAAGTCAGCAAACTGTTATTTAAATTGAGTATCACCTGGGAAAACTGTGGTACTTGTGAGCGTTTTGAACCAAAGGAGGGTTCACTGTGTACATGGAGCATGAGGGATTCAGAGAGTAGCTGGACACTCATCGCAAATTCAGGTCATTGTTCTCTTGATGTTTTTGTTAGCTGCTGTTTTTAATATGGCAATTAAAGATACTAGACTGAAGTTGTAAGTGTTGTAAACCAGTCTATGACATCAGTGTGTAAAAAGAAGAAATGCCTGAATTATCTAGACATCCAAGCACATTGTTTAGTGGGAGAGTGTAAGCTATGAGCATCTATGCCAGCATCTGGGAGGAAGGGAGGGGAGAATGCAGCATATTTGTGTGCTATGTGAGGTGCCTGAGGGTGTATACACTCCTTGCTGCTTAGGCTGTAGCTGCCTTCATCCCAACACACAGGCCTTTCTGTGGGCAACCTTTGAACACAGTGGTGTTTTAAAGTTTTTTAATGTTATCTTTAAAAATACACATTCTACAGTTTTCTGTCTCTCTGTAAATCATGCTTAAAAATGAATTCTATTAGAAATAGTATATGTAGAGTAATATGTATGATACAATATGTGTAGAAAAATATTTATGAATCGAGGTATATTCCTAACAACATTTGATACTAAATTGTAAAATCCAAGGTTATGAATAGTACTGCAATAATGCATTGCCTACACTATTATCAAGCTCTTGTAGATGTGACAGCAGAGGATCTAAAGGGGATTTGAGGGAAGAGAATAGGTAGGCTTTTTTAAATAAATATTCACTAGTATGACAATGAATGAATATTGTTGTGCTTTGTATTTATCCTGACTAACAGCTGTCTTAAATTGGGAGCTTTTAGTTTGAAGGGTTTTCTGTTCTTTTTGTAGGTAGTCTGTGCATCCCTTCTCCCTCCTTTCCCTTCCCTAAATCTTTCTCACCATAAAGAAAACAAATGGAAAATTTATTGTAAGGGCTCTGTGGACATCAGCATTCAAATTCAGGAAAAGTGTATACAAGTAAATTGTGTGTTCTACTTTGGTGCACTGGGAATATCAGTAATATTTTTCCTTCAGCATCTTGAATTTATACAGCTGAATGGAAGAGTGACACGGTACAATTTGAAACAGTAGCCAGCAGCAGCCTTTTTTCTTTCCTGGATCCTTGAATGCTCTTTGTCTTTCCCAGGGAGAGGGAGTGAGAAAGTGTCCATGTGTTTTAGCAATGTTTTTTTTCAATATGTGCCACCTATAGGCAGTGTAAGAAAAAGTAACTGACAGTAATTAACTCTGCTTGATTACATTTTTAAGTAGTCTGTTTGTACATCTGAGTTAATAGAAAATATATAATCCAGCAATTTATTACAATTATAACCAATTGACCATTAAAAGCTACTTTCTCAGTGTTGCCACTGGCAAAGCTATTTGTCTGTTGTAAAGATTTTTCTCCTTGTGGTGGCATTTCATCAGCAGTAGTGTGCGTGGCAGACAGCAACATCATGTTGTTTAAGAGTTAGACTCCATTCTAAATAATCCCCCTATGGAAAGGATTCATTTTAGATTATTTCTCTTAAATTCTGAAACGGTACATTTACATCCTATGTGATGCCTCTGTATGCCTTTAACCACTTGGAAGTCTAAGTGCTGTGTACTTACTCTTTTGTTTCCAGCTGTGCATTGTAGATTTTGTGTGGTAAAATGTTCCACTTACCTGCTTCAAAATTACTAGGTAGGCTAAAACCTTAGCCAATTGTCTGCAGTTTATTGTGATCTTCTGGGTGGCCGATGACCTTCTCAAGAAGATCACATCTTTCCTAGGAGGGGAAATCGGCCCCTAACCTACTAGGTGTTACATGATTACCTTTGCTGAGATTCTCTCAAGGGAAACACTGTTTCTTGGCAATTGCAGTATAATGTCAGTAGAGACAAATATGGTTCAACAGTCATAGTCAAGAATTTTAAAGATCGGGTAACATGTCAACATCCTGAAATACAGTATGGAAATGATCATTCATGGGGATGCCGTTTGCATGCGAATATCACATTCCTTTTCTTTGAGGAAACAGGAAGGAATTTATTCATTGTGAACATTTGCCTTCCTGCTTCAAATATGTGGTTTTTTTTGAGCTGCATTGAGTCAGCAAGATGTGACCCATTCCTACTGTTCCCTCCTTGCTGCTTCTGCCCTCTAAGACTATACTAATTAGCTAATAACCTGTTGGAATAGCAAATCTGCTTCAGAAGGAAAAAAAAGAGCATAAGATTTCGGTTATGAAATACTGGGTTATCTGCTTTTCTAATCTCATGATCAACCCTCATGTATTCACACCAAAGATATAGGTTCTATTTAAGAAATATTTAATGAGGTAGACACTGTAATCTGTCCTTAATGTTGTTTTATAACGATTGCTGCAGCAGAACCGAGATGCTCAGGCTTGTCATCTTCTGCCTGTTTCTGCTCTGTTGAATGTGGTTAGCTTCTTGCTTCTTAGTTAAAATTGTGATGATTGTGTAGAAATGACTAAGAATCGAAGTGCACAGTATGATGCTGCACTGATGCAGTTATTCTGGCTATTTCTGTCTAAACATCAACTTCTGTGTGATTCAAACTTCAGCAAGGTTTTTAGGTTTATGGGTTCAGTTTTATTAGTAAAAAGTAAAGTCTGTCCTGAAACTCTGGAAAAAAGTAGTGGCTTTTGGTTTTTATACTATATAGTACTTTATCAGGTAAGCATAGAATAATTTAATGTAGCTAAATACATATTTTAAAAATTACTGTTTCAGTAATTGTTCCTTGGAGCTATTATGTTTTCACTTCCCCAGTGCCAGGGATATCTGACCTGTAATTCCATCATGCGTTCAGGTCCCATTATAGCTATTCTGATTTATGTCACTGCTGAATTTCAATCAAGACCTTGACCATTTAGATGTCATATAGTGGTTTTTAGCATGTAGTTTTTCTTTTGTTCAAAAATAGTGGCTGTTGTCTTTCTTTAGATTGTAGAGTTCTTAATGTTTTCCGCCAGTCGTGTTATTCCAAGTTAGACTTCCTCTGAATACATTTGTACACTGTATGAAAGCTGATTTTTCTATGATGCAACATGAGGGCAGAATTTAGCTTAATTTTGTTTCATTCTCTTAATGACCTATTTGACACAGTTTGCCTTTCTATGGGTATAAATTCATACCTTGCATTTTATATTGTTGTATTTTGTCTGGATTTTCTGTGGCTATACCTAGCAGAAAATGCTGTCTTTGACAAGAGCTTTAGGATGCTAAAGCAATGGGTTGCATCAGACCTGTATTTTCTGCAAAACAGGACGGACATAATAATGAAACGAAACCCCATAACCCCTTTAGTATTACCCTACATTCCTAACTTAAAACTGTAGCATAAAGCTATTGCTATTTCTCTGTTTTCTTTTGTAACAGTTTATCATATCAATAATCTCATTTACACTATTCATCTGACATGTGCTACCAGGGGTTATCTTTTAAGTGTAAATCAAGCTTTTGGAAATAGTTCGGAATATATCAGAGTGTGGTCTATGTCCTTGTATAAACATGTTGGCCAAGCTTATGTCAGTATAAATACAGTGAATTGAAAGTATGAGCCACTGTTGTGTTCATCTGTTTCCAGTAGCTATTTTTCCTTTTCACACTTTTTATGATAGTTGACCTGCTTATCTTATATTCTTTTCTCTGATTTGTATGCTCTTTCTCATTTTCCATTCAAGTGTTACAGTGCTGTATGCATTTCCTGACAGCCAATTAATTGGCTGTCTCCTCACTCAGCCAAGAATAGAGGTAGCAGTTCTACATGAACCCCTCATGTCCATTGATGTGCACAGCAGACATCCTAAGAATGGGGACACATTTCCCTGGTCTTGTGGCTGCATGCTGTTCACATCAATTTCCCATTAAAAGGTAATTTAAAGGTATAGCCCCAGGCAGACTCAGGAGAGAGCTATAAAAAGAGTTTAATTAACAGTTCAGAATAATATAATCTAAGGTTGAATAGTCTGTAACCAGTTCATTTTTTTGTTCACACTTGTCATTTCCTTTACTTGCAGATTAGAGGAGATTTCCTTGTTTGGTAAAGAATGCAATGAAATAAGTCTTCGAAGAAGCTTTATTGTACGTGTCTTGGAGCTAGATCACTGCATTATCATGAGCTTTAAACCTGCCACTGCTTATCTTCCCTCTGCATTAGCTCACCTCTTCTGGTCAACACATTTTCAGGAAAGAGATTTGAGTTGCCTCACAGTTGGGCCCCCATGCTTTTTGAAAGCTTTACTACTATTCAAAAATGCATTTACCCCAATTTGTTCTAAAATAATCTAAAGAAATAGCTGTTATCATGTGGAACAAAATGATAGAAAGTTGGGCTAGAATAGACATAGGAGGCTTGGTATGTAAAACCAAGTACCATTGTCTCTTTCCTCCCCTTGGTGGTTGTGTTTTTGGTAAAATTTCCTTTGCAGGGATTTTTTGGTTTTTGTTGGTTTGGTTTGGTTTTGGGGTTTGGGTTTTTTTCCTTGATTTGTTTTTTATTTCCCCTCTGCCACACATCCTCCTGTGTTTCTGCATTGTGTGGGCTTCTGCACAAATCCAGCCCAGCTGAATATAGCAGGATATGATACTTTCATGACGCCTAACAGCCTTCAAATCAGAATGATTTTCTGTCACACCAGCCTGACCTTTTCCTGGAAAAATTTATTACCTAAAAGGAGGGGAAAAAAAGACATGTTAAGGGGATCTGAAGTGGTTTCTTCCTTGAGGGCTCGAGATATACAGTACTTGTTGTCATTTAACCATCCACCCACCTAATTCATTCTAAAATGCCAGCTACAAGTGCAACAATTTGTGGACATGACATATCTTGCAAGCTTGGTACGTAGAACTAAAAGCCTGACAATTTTATTCACCTGCAGAAATCTGCCTTGCTTTCTTAGATCTGTTTCCTTTTCTCTACCAAAGAAAAATATGTCGATTTCTTAAAAACTTTTATTTTTTACCTGGCTCACCTCTGAGGAATAGAGTGGAAGCAGTGACTGAACGTTTGCTTTGTCCTAGTATGTAAAACTGTTCACCAGCTAAATATGGTTATGCTGGGACACATTCTGCGTAAGTCAAATAGGCCTGGCTTTTCAAGTACTGAGTTTGTTTTGATTGCAGAGAAAATGAGAGGAGGAATAGTTTGATCTTTATTCTTTTGTGTGCCAAGTTTTTAAGTATGTTATGACAGTTTAGAGAGGAAAAAAAAAGGAAGCAAAACAGGCATCTTTCTGTATGATTGACAGAAAGACCCCCTTAAGAAGTGCTTGAAATGACTACCTCAGTGAAAATTGTTGTGGAGCTAAATCAGCTTTTGCAGTATCTAATTAACACTGCCACAACACCCAGATAGTCCATTAATTACTGTTCTGCTTCTCCCTCCAGTTGCTGTGTCAGGCACAAAAGTTAACATGCACCTTCAGTGTATACAGCAAATCTGTTAGTTTTCATCATGTACTAACAATAGAAAGCTGTAGAGGTGATCAAAATAAATTTTAACCATAGCCATTCTGAAGGCTTAGTGAGCTCATACGTGTCTATTTCAAACATGGTGGGTTTATAATCCTGACTGTGGAATGGCGGGGGAGGCTTCTGTCTTGTAGAGCTGAGACTAAAAGCAACTTTTTTTTTTCAAACAAGCCTGAAAAATTCCCTTGTGCTGACAACAGGGATTTTCCAAAGTGAGCATAGTCCAAGCAGGCTTGATCTTCAGTGCCAGGAAACTCTGACTTCAGGGGTCTCCAGCACTCATGACTTACAGGGAGTGGGTGAAGGAAATTAAAGTAATTTAAAATAGAGCTCTGTTTCTCTGCTGTATTGTAGACGTGCTGTCTCATGCAAGCAGTCGCTGTGGAATTTGGGTTTTGGCAATTTTTGGCCTTTTTTTTTACGCTACCCCCACTCCCTCCAGTCTCAGTGCAAAGTTTCTGATCCATATCAGTCCTATACATCAGGCCCTGTATATTCAAAGGCGCAGTGCTTCCCTGTGGAGAGGAGAGCACTACAGTAAAAATGGGATTTACTGTCTTAGATGCATACATCCCTTCATTGCAGGACTGAGCACTGCTATGGGAGAGGTGCAGTACTTGTACCCATGCTGAAGCACACTGTTGGTGATGTGAGCAGGACTGAGCACATCAATAGCTGTGGTTTTTTTGTAGCTTTCAGTTTGCTCACAGGTAGTTGCTGACCTATACGCATATAGAGCATATAAGCTACTCACTAGGCAGGTCTGGCTAGTGTATGCAGTCATCTGGAAATAAATACCTGCTTATCTGTAGTGAAATTCTGCTCTGAGTGCAAAGAGGAGAGAGCAAGCCAAGTTTCTCATGTGATGTGCTTGAGGACTTGATAGGTGAAGATGAAAAGGAAGAGATGGGAAGCTTTCACTGGATTGCATAGTAGAAATTACTGTGTAGCTATAACTCATACAGGCCTGAAACTACCAATTTTCAAAGATGACAGTAAGATACATCTCTGTCAAACTGTCACTCTGTCTTACTTTAGGATCCCCATCTTGTATTACAGCAAGAACAAATCTAACCTTGCCCAGGACAGTGTAGTGCAGACACGTTACCTGCTGAGAGGAACATTTGACAGCTTGTCCCTGAGAGCCATCGCAAGGTGATCCTGAATTTGGGCTGTGTCTGAAAGCTGGCCCAGTTGGCAGGGACAGTGAATTTTCTGCAAAAGCATCACTGAATAACTAATAGTGTCTGACATTTCTCAGCCTTTCTACATGGCAGAAAGAAGCAGTATATTCAAGGTCTCGTTAACCATCCCTGTGCAAAGATGGCTGGAGAACAAGAAAACCAGACATTATGCCTGCCCTAGAATATTGGAAATTTTCAGGTTCAGGAGACTGAAATTAGACAAGAGTAGGCAGTCCCAGTATCTGTATTATTATGGCTTGAGTTAGAATTTCCAAACCCTGTAGAGTACAGAGGGGATTAAATAATTCCCCTCCTAAGCCAGAATTGGCAAAACCAGGAACAAAGGGAACCTGCAGTCAGAGTAAGGACTGAGGAAGAGTGAGTTCAAAGCAGCACCAAGATATTCAGAGGAAATGTGTGCCAGACCTGGAGAGAATTGAATCTATTAAGAGCTAGTGGGTCTGCAAGTCCAAGAACTGTTCAGTGGGAGAGTGGACCAAGCTGCTGCACTGAACATCTTCTGACAGACATCCTTAACTGCCACAACTGTTATCCAGAGAAATTCAGCACGTTGCAGTTTTTAAATCTATTGGCAGTGCTTCTTCACTTTACCAGCTGTTCTGTCCTTACTTCATAGGAACTTTGAAAGTTTTAATTATTCTTGCCCATAGTTAAAATTATGTTTGTGTGGGTAAATGCAAGTGTGTTGTATCTAATGTCAGAGATAATTGCTGGTTGCCTCAAGAGACTTGATAGATTCATTACCTCTACATATGGTAGGAAGAAAACTGTCAGATTTTATTTAAGCTTTGAAGAGCCTTTAAAGAGGGTTACAAATTGTCACAGAAAGAGCATCAGTTTTCTAAACAAGGTCCCACGCATTGCTACATTAGTGTAGTGTATTTAAATTGATACATCTCTTCTATCTGTCTTAGAAAAAATAGTCTGGAAGCAAAAAATAAAGGATTTATGGCTCTCTTCCTGATGCTCATAGATCTTCCAAAATTAAAGCACTTCATGCTGGACTCTATAATTTTGAATATCTGGATGAGATCTGTCAAATATACTGAGGTATTTTCTGAGCAAAATCTGTGATGCATCTGATGCTATCACTTACTAGGAATATGGCTAGTTCAGCAAACATCATAAAGTGACATGTTCAATTTGACATCTTGTTTTATCTGTTTTATTATTTTTCCAGTGTGATTGCACTTAATGGTCTTATTGAGTTTGAAGTTGTGTCGTATGAATGCAGATGAGATAAGTATCTGTCTCAGAAAAGTAACTGAAGCTCTTGCAAGCACTTAACAAGAATTTAAATTGGTCTCGCTGCTGGTTGCGTAGTCACACTGTGCCCCTTTCTTTGCTGCACATGTCCCCCTCACATCTGACTGTTCTTTTATCCTCTAAACCTGTATTTCACCCCCACTAAGCCAGTGAAACACAGGTCCCAAGTAACCAGTAGCTCTTTTGTTTAGCCTGCTGGAGAGCCACAGCCTGGAGGTGCACTTGTGTTACAGCTGAGCTTGTTGAAAGGGATAGAGAGGAGTCCTTCCTTTCTCCTCCTGTCTGCTGCTAAACCACACGGTTCTACCCATCTTCTTTGGCTCCTACTAACTTTTCATTTAATTTGTTTAGGTTGCTAATTCAGCAGGAATTTCTTTAGCTCCTCTGCTCAGGCTTTTTTTCTGAGGAATGAGTCTACTCAGTGCAAAATTAGACAAGTACTTGATGTGGTACAAAGGAAGATGAAGAGTAGATGAAGTGACTGGGATCAAAGCAGGGGAATGGTAGTAGAGTTGGCAACACTAGGAGCTCCTTCTTCAGTAGCAGCATCCCAGACTCATAACCAGAGGAGCAAATAAAGTCAAGATCAGGAAGCAAAGGTGCATAGAAGACAGTAGTATCAGACAGCCAAGAATCAGGTGCATCCACCAGATTTTTATGTCATCATTATTTTTTTATGGTTTTTGTGAACTTGCGGCAGGATTTTGGAAATACAGCTGCTGCAGAAAAAAAAACCGTGGTAGGTTTTCTCATGTTTTCCTATTTGAATCCACCTGCCCTGCCCAAAATATTTGCATGAAATTAACAGATACTGATTTTTTTTTTTTAAATTAACTGTAAATATAGCAGGGTAATTTCAGTGTGTGAGTGAAAGGGTTAAGTAATAAAAGGAGAGGAGGGTGTAGTGGTAAGAGCAACAGGTACTTCTACCATCACTGAGGATAAGCAAAGGCTGTAGGGCAGTGCGGTTGCCTAACGAGATTTCCCAGTGGCACTTCCTGGAATTCTTAAAAGTTTGAGTCGTCCTTTTGTGCTGAGCTGTTGTGGGTGTTTAAACCTGTCATGAGCAAGTAGGGAATTGATCAAAATATAGCATGCATTTGATGTAAAGGCAGCTACAGAAAAAGGGATTAAATCTGCTACAGATGTTGACATATTGAAGTTAACTGAAGTGGAAATCTAGCTTGTCTTAATTAACAGACAGAAAGCTGGAATACACATAAAGAGGCAAGTGCTTCAGAGCAGATATGGGATCATTCACTAGTTAGCCCTTGTCTCAAATTCAGAATGATATACCCTTGGAGAAGAGTTGTGTGATGAGGCACACTTGTCTCTTATTTTTTCAACATTTAAGGTTAAGGAATCCACAAAAAGCCCATTTATAAATATGGGAGTTTTGCCTAGTATCTGTAGCAAGCTGTTGGGAAAATGGAAATGAAAAATGGTGAACATAGAGCAACAAGGTTCATAGCTTTTCCCGTTTTGAAGTCTCCTTGCAGTCAGCCAAGCACCACACAAGTGTACTACTTAAATTGAGTATTATATTATGAAAAAGCACATGAAGTAGCTATATTACTATGCAGAATAATCTTATGAAGCAGTGAAAGCAGTTGTGAAATTTTCTTCCAAGTTTGACACACCTGAGAAAGAGTGTTACTTTGCAGAGTGGCATGCGAAAGCAATTAGTTTATAGTGTGGTATAATGTGCACAGAGAGTCATAAAACTCTTCACAGGACTGTATTTAGAAACAAAAGTGCATTGTTTGTTGTTGTGTAAGCCTCCTTTGAGGAGAATTTACGTTTGTTCTTTTGTCCTTAATTTTGTTACTGAAAACATTCCTGTGCATTCTGTACATTGCTCAATTGCTCTATGCTGCAATTTTATCTAGTACTTTGGGAAGAGAGTTTTTGAGGCCAATAATTCAGAAATTTTTCAGATGTCATCTGGAAAGTGAAATTTATCTCACTAGTGTCTGAGCTGTAGGAATTAGCTTGGAAGGTTAACAGTGAAATAAAAAATGAGGTTTGATGGGGTCTTTTATTGTTTGTGATTTATTTGTGGTAATAACCTCTGTCATACAACTAATGATTTTACAAGTGTTCAAGGGAGGACATTCTTTTCTCTAGAGAACTAAGTGCGTAAGGAAAACTGGTCAAGGGAACAGGGGGACAATGACAGGCAATTTAAATCTTCGAATGTGATGACAAAAAGCTTAAATTTGATGTGATAGAAATGGAAGGCTTCAAAGACTGAGTGACTTGACATGATCAGATCGACAGGTGAGGAAGATGGCTATTTCAGCTGCATTTTGTATGAATGAGAGGAGTCTTGACAAGTCAGGGAACAGGACTTATCTGTTCTTAAGGGTTAATAAGGGTCTGAGTAATAGGATTGTCTGTAGCAAGCACAAACAGGGTCTTGGAGATGCTAAGAATGAAGTAGCAGTAGAATTGGAGCATCTCAGCTGTGTGGCACAGGAAAGAGCAAAGTAATAATTAACCCGTAGGTTGTAAGTATAAGTGAGGGTGAAAATCCATTGTTACCTTGCACAAAGAAGGGAAAAAGCACAAACCAAGGGAAAGGTGTGGCTACTGTTGTGGCAGTATTGTATAATATCCATATACGTTGTTAGTGGACAATGTAAAATATTATTGAAAGTTCAACATCTTTCCCTTCAGTTTTCCAGGCAATAGGACAAAGACACAAAGCAAATTTTCCACTGTATGAAGTTTTTTGACAGTGCAGAGCAGAGCTGTGTACACTGTGAAAAACATAGGAGTAGCTCAGAGAAAGAAAATTCAATTCACCATGAACTGGGTTAAAAACGGCTCAAAGCAAAGTCACGAGAATTTTACTGACAGGAAAAAGTTCATTTCAGGTCTCAGAAGTCAATGAGATACAGAACAGCTGTGTTCCTCTGAAATGTAGCCTTTCTGGCAGAAGAAAGGGCTATAGAAAACTCAAAGTCAAGCAAAATAATTTTAGTACCTCATGTCAAGTTTAAGATATTTCAGTTGCCTCCCACATGCAGCCAGAACCACCTTTGCCTGAGGGGCAAAGGGCTAACCAAGCATGGAGAACTGACATAGACCACAGCAGCATAGTAATTTGAAAGATTTTTTTTGTTGTTGTTGCTGGTAGCTGTATTTTTTAGTGGATTTTGTTTTTTGTTTGAGTGTGGGGAATCAAGGCTTAAGGAGAATTTTTTGGAAACACTCTGACTACTGGAATTCAAAGCCACAGCATGCTCTTATCAGGTGAGTTTTCTAACCAAATGACTTCGGAAGGGTTGTCTTTGGGGAAGCATCTAAATATGAGGCAATACCTATGGAGAGCATGTCCCTTTCATCAATATATGTCACTGATATTAGTTTCTCTGAAGTTTGAAGGACTATTTCTTCTTAGCAACGTCAGAGGAATATTTAAAAATTATAACATGTTTTGCTTTCACACAGGCTTTCAATTCCTCCTGTTATTGCAGAGTAGTGCTTGTTTCCAAGCTCTTGTAGTGAAATGTGCTGCAATTCTCTCTGGCTGTCTTGGATGTTCATGGATATCAGCTCTAAGAAGTAGAAAAGTTTGCATTATTTCACAAACATGACCCTTAAGGTAAGGTAATGAAAGTGGCAAGATAACCCCATTGATGCTGCAATGGCACAAGAAGTATTAGATTTCCCATTGCACTCGCTCATGGGGACCAGAACATGCTAGATGTTTTACAGGAGTAAGTGACCAATGGGACAGGACTAACAGAAAACATTCTTTTAGACAGAAAGAGGAGGGAGAGAGAAGGTTTCATCACTGTAATGGAAATCATAGCCTTCCTGGGAGTCATTGGCAGTTACTGCAAAAATAACTGGTGGGCAGGAGCTGTATTGACTTATGGCCAGTCAGAACATGAACATGTATGGTTGTATTTTATTTTTATAAGGTTACACATACTTTGCCAGCATCCCCATGTTTAAAGCTGGAGCTTCAAGCTTTTGTGCAGATACGGTTTCATTGCAAGGATAATGTAGTTTTGTAGGTGCTGCCTTGTGTTAGTAGTTTCTTTACTTTAAAACTTGCAGAGTAAAATTTCTAAATATTAACTCTCTTGTTCTTACCTTATGTAGCTGCCTGATTGCATAATCCAGCTTTCAGTTTACAAAGTCTTGTTACTCAGTGGCAATGCCTTTGTGGGGTTTTTGTTCTTTTTCCAAGGACATATCTTGGAAAGGACAACATGGGAAGGGAGAACTCATAAGGAAATGTCTGGATGCTCAGAATAAAATAAGTATCCATCTGTCACAGCAAGTAATATTTGATGTACTTATTTATTTTGCACTTTTTTGCAAAGTAAATGTAATTTTCAGGGATTTTAACCTTTGAAAAGAAAACATTCAAATTCAGGCAAACTGAAACAGAGATATGTTACATAAAGGCTCTTTTACAATAGGAAAGATGAGATATTATCATGCAAGAGGAAAGACCTTTATTTTAATTTCTCTGTGCTGTTAAATGTATGGGTGACCAGCTGCAGTCGTTTACCACATATGAGTAAGGAAACCTTTTTTTTATGTATTAGGTAGCTCTTTCAGTGCCTATATATGTATATATATATGTAAACTCATAAAATGTCACTGGGTAATAAGATAGCTAAAAGCTATATATGTATAGGGATTTTAAAAGAAAACAAAGGGGACACAAACGATAGGAAACAGCAGATCATACATTAAAACAGTTTAGAGATGTGGAAAACAGAAACCCCAATTATACAATAAGTTACTCCATACAAGAAAGTCTGTCTCTCAAGTACTGCATCTTTATTTTCCATATCAAATTCTAAAATCTCCAATTGTTTGTATATTTTGATAAACACTTGACAGCTCCTCCTCTGTGTCCAAACTATTATTATTCAGATGTACTTAGAGGCTGTAATAAAGAGTCCTTGCAAGAGAGGAACTTACTTGTGATTATTCAGTTCTGTCTTCTTATTTGGTACTAGTTGACAAATCTAAGGGAAAAAAAAAAGCATAGTAGATGCATGGCCTGCAACAAAGTTCACTTAAGTGTAATAAACTATAATATAGTCATTAGTGGTAACTTTAAGTCCATTGCTTTAAAAGATGTAACAAAAACTGTGTGGATAAAGACAGACATTGAAGCAAATTTATATACTTGTTTTTTCTATGTCCATGCTTTTTCAAAATGTTTATATATTCTCGGAAGGGGAATTTAGCTCTATGTGTTGAGGAGATACTGTTTAGAAGGCTCTGTCCCAACTTCTCTAAGACACATGATCATGTGCTACACTCTAAGTAATAGAACTGACTTCTGAGTACTCAGAACAGTAGCAAAAGATTACCCATTTGTGGGCTTTCAGAGATGAAAATAAAACTTGCTCGATTTTTTTTTTTATATTTACATTTCATGCTTTCATTTCACATCAGATAAACATTGACAAAATTTTTCTTAGTTAAAAAAAAGAAACACCCCAATTTTTTATTCAGAGGCACGAAGAAAAGGCATATGGATATGTTGGTAAAGCATATGGAGACCCTTATGTGAAGACAAAATAAAGTTACTGACTGGCCCCCCGAGGTGCAGCACATAAGCACATTGGGTGGAATGTTGCCAGTTCTCTTTTCTTCTGAAGAACAAAACTCCCTTTGTATCCTAAACAAGTAAAAACAACACAGACAGTATACATCTGGTAACAGCAGTGTGTTGCACATTGCTTGCATCTCTGTTTTTATACCAGTTATTTTCACTGAGTGCTCAGAAAGTAGTGACCTTGGGTTCATGGCAATTGCATATTACAGTAGTTGGTTTATTCCACACAAATGTAATGCACTTTTTTCTTAGGTTGTGAATCAACAATATATACAAAGATTGCTCCTGTAGGAACCTCTTTTCTGTTAACAAAGATCTTTATCCTGAACTGATGTTTTCCCACTGTGTTAACTACATCTGGAAATAAACCTTCACTGTCTGGATCCAGAAACACACTGTAATGCACTCACTCTAAATTTTAAGCAAATTTTTGGTAAATTTTGCTTCTTTAGTATGGTTCATATCTTCTGTCTTCTTTTGTGGCAGCCATGTAGACACACCAGCTGTGCAAAGTTAAACATGTACTTCAAAAAATTAAAACATCTTTTGCTGAATGTAGTATCTATTAATAGCTTGCTCTGAATGTATTTGGATCAGCCTCTGGGATCTGCTATAACTGACACACGCTGTCATTTCTAAATTAAACATGCCAGAAATTTTATGGCATATCCATATACTCACAATACATCTTCACACACTTTTCATGTTCTCCCAAGCAGGGCCAGCATGGCTGTAGGCAGACTGCCTATTAGAAACAGTCTCCAGGGTATACTAACCCCTGAACTGTGGCAGGAGGTTGTTAGGGAGCACAATGGTCATCACAGCCCAAAAACATATTCTAGTGATTCAATAGTAGAGACCACTAAGGTTTTAGTACCCAGGAGCATTCTATGGCTCAGTAAAATTTACTACTGTAGGTTTTACCAAGGAGTACTTCTACTAATTTGTTTTCTAGGCTACTGCTGCGTCTCTATTTTGAGTAATTTCTAGAAAATATTGCTTAGATAATAAAGAATATTGCTTGGATAAAGAGACCACCTCACTGAGTGTTGCCTCTTTTCAGAGCACACACACAGACAAGGACTTGCATATCATTGTGTACATTGTTAACTGCTAGGGAGATTTTGAGCTATGAGAGCTTTTCAACATTGCTTTTTATCAGATGGCTAATGAATTGTGTTGAATTTTTTTGAAGGACTCAGATTATTCAGCAGCAATCAATAAAAATGCCTTGAAAACTTCAGGTTCTTTTGAAAATAAGTCTCCATTTTTATTATTTTTATTATGTCTTTAAAATTATTAACTAAAATCCCATAACAATTATTGTTGCATAATAATAGTTTGTTTCTTGCAAAAGGGTAGAAGCGATACTCCAGCTCCTGATGTGCAGCTGAAGTTAAGTTCTGATATGTGAAAAATGTGTTTATGAAAGCTGACAAGTTGCCATATTCTTCTTTAAGACAGATACCATGTCTTAAAGCATATCTTTAAATTACAGACCACAGTGAAATAGGAGCATACATGGATAGGATGAGGGGTAGAGAAAAACCCTCAAGGTGGACTGGATACCAGAAACATCCTCACTCAGAGCCATAGATAAGACAAAACATTGTCTGCAACAGCATTGAGACAGAACCTCCACAGCACCATTTTAGATCATCTGTAAACTTACTTAAATGCACACCTTCATCTCAGCCCTGCCCAACCTAGTACATGAGATCTGCTTCTCTGTCCAGCTCCTCCCAAGCTAGGATGACATCCTGCAGGTTTGAAGAATGGCACTGGCCTTCCTCTTTCTGTGACCCCTCACACCAGAGAAAGAAGCTCATACCTCTGCCTCTGACCCTGGAGACTGCTGCACTCTACTGCAGCTGTGTGTGCTTCCTAGTGTAGCCTCATGTTGAAGCCAGTCCTGCTAGAAGGCATCTTGTCTTCCTTCCCCACATTTGGAGAGGACTTGCACAGCCCATCTCCTCTTACATGACCAGAAGTAGTTGCTGTGCACACCTCTATTGTGTGGGCTCTCAAAGAAGAGAAAGTTAGTCTCTGCCTATAAAGTGTCTCAGGTATTTTGTAATGTCTCCATTTTGGTTTTGGAGAGGATCTGTAGATTATATTGTTAAGCATAATTCATTAGGAAGGCCATTTACCATTCATAACTGTGTCCAGCTGTTAGTGTGAAACAAATACACAAGCAATGCTTAGCCCCATGCCATGACTGAGAAGCAGTTGGGCAACCCATGCTACATGTCATAATTTGTTTTGCCTTTTTTTGGATGTAATTCCTCTGGTACAGAGAGTTTATCCTCTATTCCCACCTCAGCTTTTTTAAATGGTAATAGAATTTAAATTGAGAACAGTTTCTGGACAGCCTAAGGATTCCTTAAATGTTAAAGACATTTTTGCTGTTTACTGTAAATGGGGTATAAAAAAATCTTAAAAGCCATGTCCCATTTTATGTTGGTCATCTTAGCAATCTGCTGTGATTAGATTCAAAATTCATAAGTTATCTTTACTTTCATTGCTCATCAGTTGCACCAAATGGAATTGCATATTTTTTGCCCTGTGAGTGTTCTTGAATGTCAGACTGATGGAAAGAAATGCAGAATATCTTTACTTAGAAGGTTGTATTAAACTTCAAAATGAAATGTTGATAACTCAGTCGTAGTCTTGAGAGTGAAATTGTATTGCAGATGGAGCAATTTCTTCATTTTTTCCCCACCCTGATTTGATCGTGTTGATAGAGGTTTATGTTATAATCCTGTATTAGAAGATTAAACTGGTTTGGGGAGCTTATGCAGAGTGCCCCTGCAAGGCACAGGCCATCTTTTCAGACGTGTCTTTGCAGTGCTGTCAAGGAGAGTTTCAGGTGGAGGTCGCGATGAGCAGGAGGAGACTGAGAAAACTAGTAGGTTTGCTCCTAAACGAATCCAGCTGCCATCTCACAGAGAGTTGAGGCATTGGAGAAACTAAGGATCTGGTGCTCTGCAACACAGGAAGGAGGGTAGCTTTCCTTCTGGATTTATTACTATCAAATGTTTCTGCTAATAAATGTTTTTGTGCCATGACAGTATAAATATGCTGCATTATTAAAAGGCATATAAGAGAAGAACAGAGAGGCTGGAAATTACAAGACTGTCTGTGCGTGAAGGCAATTTTCCAGAAGACTTACATTGTAATACATTCAAATCTTTCTAATATGATGCTGAATTTTATTTTTTTAAACTTCTGCCAATTTAAATTATTACAATGATATGATAAAAGAATGAAGACTATTTCAGTGCCTCATGTTATCAGTTTTTACCATAGGTTTAGTGAACAAAACCTTCCTATTTCTGTAGTAGAAGATGGCTGCATCAGTTTGAAGGCACATACTGTCACAGTATAGAGCTCCTTCTTCTGAACACTTAGAAGCTCTCTCTGAGTGCTGACCCATTGACGCAAATCCTTGTTTTGAACTTTCCCTTATGGCCCTACAACAGAGGTAGCTTACAGTGTTATTTCTTTGTTGGGCTCAGTGGCAGATGGTGGTGAAAGCTCCTCACTTGTTAGTCCTCTGTGACAGTAGGTACTTCAGCAATCTGGCTTTGTAAGAACACCAAAGTACTGCTGGTTCCTCAAATACTTTCCAGTCGTGCAAGCACTATCTGCTTAATCTAATGCTTCTTTTGTGCTTCTTACGGGAGTAGCATTTTACTAGTTAGACCACAGCTGATGGATTCCAGGTACAGTGAGGCTTTTTCTAACAGTTTGATAAATCAGCCAAAATTATAGATTCACTTGTGCATATAAAGTTTATTGGAAAATTTAGTTCCACAAACTCTCCTCAGACTAATTCTCAGTCTCCTGAATATGCCCTACAGGTATCAGTTGGGTGGATTTATGCAGTAGAGTTTTAATATTAAAATAAAACATAACAGCAGATTAAAGGAAAGGAAATAGGAAGCTGGCAAAAGGTAGCCATTTGTTGTTGAAGTAGAGCATCAGGTGGAACAGCTGATGTCTTGCACCCCACAGCCCATGGTCTACCAGCATTGCATGTTCCACATAAGAGTTTTGAAAGACTGAAACCAATTCTCTACAAAAGCAGGGTGTTCACTGTCAGTAATAGTAATGGAAGGTCAGGCTTGGGATAATATGCTTGCCTTCAAAAATCAGAGGCTTGATTGTAATCAGAATTAAAATAAGAAAACTTACTGAAAGTGAGCTGTGATAGATCTTTATTGATGTGCATGTGGAAAGTCTGCTAATACCAGTGGTTCACAAATTGTGAACGGTCCCATGAGTTCTGGTAATTTGAAGTCTTCATCTCCCAGAGTGGGGTTCTTAATTTCTGTTGTAGAGTGTGGGAGTATGTGCAGAGGTGCAAGGGAATAAATACTCAGTGAGTAATTTCCTCTTCCTTTCAAGGAAATAGATCTTTTTATCACCAAGTGATTCCTGAATTTCTCATTTTGTTTATGAAGATATAGTACATTCTCTTTGCCTTTCAGAAAGACTCAGACGTATACCCTAATTTTACACTGTTGCTTTTCAGAATGGAAGTTGCATTTAGCACCTCTGGTTTCCTACACAGTATGTTAGGAAGAGATTTGTGTGTGTTTAACAAAATACACAACATTTTTCAAGGCTATTAATCCCAGGCTATCAAAATTATTTTTTACAGCCAGAATTGCACATATAAACATCCAGAGCTTTCGTAGATGCTAAGGAAAAGAAATCTTAAGCATACGAATATTTTTGCAGTGCTAAGATGAGCCAGAACTTAGTCACACTAAATGCCCTTAAAAAGCTGAAGACTAATATTCTCTGCCTTCCTGCAACCTTCACAGAGATGCTGTCCAGGTATTATGAGGCATATCCTTGTGACTGAAAAGTTGTCACATCCTCCAGCTGTGTAGTGCTCCCACTTACAAAGCTTCAGCAAGGTGAAGATGATTTGCTAACTTTAACTTGAAAGGAGCTTGGGAGGAAGATTAGTAATAAAATTAATTAAGGTATTTATAGCTCCTCTTACAACTAATATGATCATGTGTGCATTCTACGCCTCTGACCTTGCAGCTTCACAAGAGGATATTTACTTTAAGAATATATGATAAGCCATGGGTTTGTAAAAATTTTTAGGTATTAGTTTTTTGTGGGAAAAAAAAATATAATGCATAACTTATAATTAAAGCCATTCATATTACATAGGAAAATGTCATTATCAGAGAGATGAGAATTATAACTGGTTGTTAGTTTGCTGTAGGTTTTAAAAGAAATTTTAATAATCTAAGCCATATGGAAATTCATAACCTTCTGTTATAAAACAGCTGCAGTTTTCATAACTAGTAAAAATTATGCATATTTTGTATTTGTCACATTAACTGCTGGGGTTGGTTTTTGTCAGAGCTGCTACTACAAGATAATACACAAGTATCAAGTTTAGCTTTTTAGAACTCACTCTTTTATTTCTACTCTTATTTGTCTTTTCCACCCTTTTCCACTCCCTTATCTCTCTGTTATAATTCCCACACCATCTCCAAAGGTCTTTTTTCAAATAAGCTTAAGTCTGTTGCTGACATTTGTGTGCATATGCTGCTAAGAAGGTGATAGAGTGATGCTCCTGGGCCTTTGCAATGGAGAAAAGTTATGAAGGATTAAATACTCGATGTTGAAGAGTGTTTTAATTCCCTTTTTAAAAATTTTTTCTGAATCCTTAACTTTCAGTGCTTATTACTTGTCTAGACAATTTTTGTGTGTTCTGTGTTAGAGACTCTGAGAGGGACGCTGCCTATCTGAGTGCTCATTGTGCAGTAAGGTGTGGCCTTTTCCAAGCAGGAAAACAGCACTATCAGGTTTCACGACATGACACTGATTTCAGAGCACAGGTTTTGTACAGTTCTTCCAAGAAGCCAGTGTTTGTCCTTTAGTTATGTGCAGCATGGGAGAAAAGGCTTCTCATCAGGCTGCACTGACTCCCCATAACCTCAGCCTCCCAGTTCCTCCAGCAACATAAATGTGCTGTGTCTGCACAGGGTATTAACTCTAGTTCAGAAGCTTTGTGTGTTATATCATCCTGTGAAAAGCAAGCAGCTGATGCTGAGTAATAAACACCTCATTCCCACTTTGTAAAGGAGAGAGGTGGGAGTTCTCTGCTTACTTCTTTTCTCTCTCTGCAGCTGCTCCCCTTCTCTTCCATTTCAGACTGGGAAGATGTATTATCTCAAGTGCTGATACTGGAATACTTGACCAGAGGTGTCAGGTTGCTTCCATTTGTCTCCATTGATGTGGACTAAATTAATTTTGAATTATGAGTTATTACACAGCCCTTTCAGCCTGCTTGTCTTTAGAAAGAATCCTTAACTATCTGTAATTATTGTTTTCTACAAGCTTATTATACATTGGTGTAAAATGGAAAATCCATTACTAAGGGAAGAAGAAATCTCACTATCTCACTGTTATTCTAGATATTTTTGTCCCATCTAGTTTCCTAATAATGATAAGTTGAGGGAAAAGGATGTTTATATTTACAGCTGTAAAGAACTGCATGATCACATGAAGAATTGGCAGTGGATAATTCAGGAAGGAGGAAGTGAGATGCAGAACATAAGCGTCAAACACTCTGCGATTAGAAAATCTGCAGCATATTCTTGGGAACTGTGACCACTCATCTGTGCTTTATGTTTGTCCTTAAAGGCCTGATCCAGTGAGATATTGACTGTGATGTTTCCAGGGTATTGTTTGCATTAGCCTTAGAAGGTGCTGAGGGCATATGTCACCTTGCATGAACATATGCTCAGAGGGTAACATCAGTTACTTCCCACCATGTGAGTGCCAGGTTTGATCCATCACAATTCAGTTTGCCAGATGTGTCCTGGGTCAGATGTCTGCACTTAGCCAGTGTTGTTCACCTACAGGGTGTGTGTTCTGTATCACTTCTGTGCACCTTTCTATACCTGGGAAGCTATTTAAGCCAGCACAACTCATTGACTATGGTGATATCCCTCAGGATTTTGCTAGTGTGTGAAAGGTGATGAGGTATTTACTTTTTAAAAAGAAGAAAATTGGTCAGAGGAAGGAAAATACGAATCTCAGTTCTTCTGGAGGAACTTCAGGCTGATGGACTGTTTTATTCAACTCTGTTTAAATGTGCTCAAAATGTACTTACACCACCTCCTTGATTATCATGACAAAAAATACACAGGAGGAATTTTGCTGGAGGCGTAGACAACACCAGAATGCCTGGCAATTATATTGCCACTTAGAAAAAATGATCTTAACTCCTGCTTTTAATCAACATCTTCAGCAAAGTTGTTTGTTGGGGGTGTCTGCATTTTCCCTTCCTTTCCCTTCACTCTCCACGTTGTAATGGAAATGCAGGATGCCTGTGTATAATCTTTCACCTCTGACAGCATGTACTGCATGCTGCACACAGCTGTCATGGTAATGACAAGTCTGGTGCACCAGGATAATTGGGTACTTGAAGAAGATTCATAAGGCAATGTGCTGCACAGTACTATGTTGTGCCCTGGGGCAAGGGGGGAAAAAAGGAAGGGAGGGTACCAGGCAGAGTATGGAGTATATTTGTGAGAAATGATGATGTAGTAATGTGATTTTGTTTCCTTATGAAGTGGTTTCCCTCATGCCCGCTCACCCCACAGAATTACATTAAGGGTTTCAAAGTTGGTTTGTTCTGCCAGGGAAATTGGGTTCCATTTTATACGTAATGGAATTGAAATATCCCAGAGGAGTGAAGGAGATGAGTGTCGTCATAACGCTGTGGCTCTGCCTGAGTAGTTTGGTGTCAAACCACGCTATAATCCCACCATCTGACAGCTTGTTATTAAGAAACAACAAGAACTGACTTTATTACTGTAGACTATAGCTGGCTTATCTGCAAATTAGCATCTTTTTTTCCCTTGTGGCAGATTCTGTCTGTTTTTCTGGCATCTGTCATGAGGTGTTAAAGGGGAGCATATTTTTAGAGTCTAATGTGATAACAATTAACCTCTGATCTCTTTCTGATACATCTCCTTTTTCATTATTGCTGAAGTTACTTGGAGTTAAGATGAAATGCTTGGAGACAATGTATTTATGCACACTGATACTGATAGCGTGTGTAATGCACTATTAGATGTTTAACAGGTAACTCATTAAAATTTTTATAGTTGTTTTTGTCCAGCAAAAGCAAGGGAAGTGTTGGTCATCAATAAAAGCAGGAACCCAGGATTCAACCCTTCCATCTCAATCTCTTGTTTGTTTCTGCATCCTAACAAGTCATTTAATCTCTTATTAGGATGAAAATAATAGCCATGGTACCTCACCAGCATGTGGAGAAACATAATTAATTACTGTTTATATAGCACTTGGGTACCAGTGAATGACTTGTGACAGAAATATGAAGTACTGTTAGTAATAAAAGGTTGGAAAATTAAAAAATGCCAATATTGTTTTGTTTGGAGACTTTCTTGAGGCATCATGGAAACAGAATTTTCATCCAAAAGAAAAAAAAAAATCATTAAAAAATGAATCTATAATGCAACTTGCTGCAGATAATATAGATAATAATACCAGCATAGCACAATACCTGCACTTGTAAACAAGAGCTGACATGCAGTTAGATAGAGGAAGGTCATGTGCTTGAAAAGCTTTTCCAGCCTCACCAATTTTGACTATTACAGAAAATAAAGCATGTGTCAAGGCATCCTTATCTTATTAAGAATAATGGGGTTGACACAGGCCACAGAGGAATGCTGAAAGAAGCATTTCGTAACTACCTAAATGGTGAAGTAGGCTGAGCTTCCTTTTCATACATCTTTACAAAAAACATAGTAAAATGAACAGTTATTTATTTGCAGGTATAGCCCTTTGGAAGTCCTAGTCTTTGGAAACCCTTCAAGGAAATGAATTTGTGTAGTTTTTAATTTTTGAGTAACATATTTTCAAAAAAGTAATCCAGAAGCAAGTGTGCTGTCTTTATATATCCTCTATTTCTGGCTGACTGTGTATTTACAGTGTGCATGGTCCTCCTCTGAACAGATGCTTGCCTTCATTCCATTTCGTTTCTCTCATCAAAAAGGCATCTGAGCTTTTTCACTGTGTCCCTGTCCACGAGTATTTTAACTGTCCAAGGATCACCATGTTAGGACAGGTCAGGTCCCATTGGTTTTAAGCAAAACTTCCAGGCACGATCCTTCGAGGTGCAGAGCACTGACACTTCCCAGTGTCCTCTGTGGGAGACAAGAGTTCTTTATGCCCTCAAAAAGTTCTTTATGCCTTGCAGTATATGACAATTTATTTTATTAATTGTGTTGGAAATGTATAATTTAAAAGGCAGAAGGCAGGTGGAATTCATGAATTGTTTAGCTGCTGAGTTTCGGTGTTATCTTTGCATTTTGATGACTTCTGATTCAGCAATTTTTTGTTCTTTAAGTACTGAAGGAGATAACCTTTTGTGCATTATAGATTAACTAGCATTAGTAGCTCCCTCATATAATTCATAATGTGTTTACAAACCCTAAATACAAAGGACCTTTGATCAATGGATTATTTTGGCCAAATTTTTCTGACAATGGAATAGGATTTGTTTTCTCTCCTCTGAGAGTTCCAGAACTTAAATTATCTCTTTAGGTGTTATTTTTATTGCAGTGATGAAGTACAAAGGGTTATTTTTGTGATAATACCTCTGAGATCTGTAATACCCAATTTATTATTTGTTAGGATTGAAATTATTATGGCTATACTGTGTGGTATGGTACAGTCTTCTGACTTTTGAAGGCACATAATGCAGGAAAATTTCACTGCCCAGATGATAGTCCCATCTGGATATCTGGAAAGCTCTGAAATGGGTTTTTTTTGTGGTGGTGGTTTTTTGGGGTTTTTTTTGGTGGGGTTTCTTTGGGTTTTTTTGTTTTTTCTTTTTTTTTTTCTCATTTGTTTAATTCAGTGTTCTTTTTAAAATACCACAAGATTCAGCCTTAGGAAGAGTTAGAAATTGATTCTTTTGTATCTTCATCAATAGGAAGATGAATGCTGGCACAAATTAAATGTATTGTATGGAACTTTATTCTTAGCCTGTTACAGATAAAAAGTTCTAGGAAGTAAGGAATTAAACTTGTAGCAAATCAGGCACAAATCCATTACACTATTTTGTATACTGTGAACTAAGAAGTTAAGCTTGAGGAAGTATCATGTTTTGTCCTCTGAGGGCTTTGAAGGCTTTTCATTCCTACCCCATTGGCTTTAGTTCACCTTAAAGACTCTTCCATGGGATTGTATCCATGAAACAGAAAGCTCATTTTACTCTGTTATTGTACAGAATGTTAATCTGGGACCTTAGTTCATTTTGGGAATTTGCTACAGGTTGGTGATGAAAGCAGGCAGGTAACCATAGTCATTGGCACAAACAGGTAAAGAAAGTGGCCTAGATTTGACCGCTCAAAATTACTTGACTGCAGCTCCTGATTCTGAAGAAGTCTATGCTGATGTGGGCCTAGGAGTCCTTTCTGGGGTCTGTTCTGTGTCTAAATTGATTACAATACACAGTAAAACAGACCCCATACCATATTATTTCCTTTAATATACTAGTTGTATTGGGTGATAAAAAGGTAAAGTTTAGGTGTGGCAGGTAGGAGAGTGCCTACCATCTGTCCCTATTGACCTGCCAAAAAGGCAGGTTGGTGCATCTGAGGATTTGACATAGGTTATTTAAAGTGATAAGACTGAGCCTTGTGAACTTGTTGGGGTGTGAGTGCACCATATACCTTCCATATATCTTGGAAGGGTGAAGACGTGCTGTAGGTGGGGTCGCATTTACATTTTAAATCTCATTTACAGGAAACATGCATCTTCCCCAAATGAATTTAAACATCTATCTTGTTCCTTTGAAGAACAGATATTTTTCATTGTCACATATTTGCACCATGTTAAGAAGCCTTTTGAACCTCAGGAAAAGCATATTTCAGTTCAGTGTTACCTAATGGATTAGATTTGCTCTGCTTTCTATAAGTCTTGCTAATTATAAATGTGCATGTGAAGAACTAAATTGTAGAACAAATAGACATTAATACTTACAAGTACTTTCACTCGTTGCTGTTATTAACAGTCTTTACACATTAAAAAAAGGGTATAAAATATGGTTATTCAGACATTTATTTCCCATATATTTTGAGATACATTAACCATATCAGCTTTTACCCTTAGCAGAGTAAATAAAACCACAGTAAAAAATTATGTTTATTCAACACAACCAATAAAACACAAAATACCATTCAGAAACAGCTTGATGTTTGACATCTGAATTACAGTTTATACACATAGCAAATTATCTAGAAATAATAATCTGTAATCAATGTTTTAATTTTAATATCAAGCAAAGAGAATCATGAAAGGTTGGAATGAGACAACCTGGTTTTAATAAGTGAGTACACCTTTTAAGTCCTAATGAATTCATTATTTATTCATCCTTCACCATTCATCTCATGTTTTTCTTTTCTTTTGAAGACTATTGTTGCAGCACCCTTTTGTTCAGTGCTTTGAGCTTATATGCAAAACTGTCAGATATTCAGATTGGCCTGAATTTTAGCAATTATAAATGTCTCATTTATGTGGAGGGAGGGCTTGAGTCTTCCTTTGGTTTTGTTATTTTATGTATCAAAAAATTATAATGATCCTTGTTTCCTCATGCCACAGAAAAGCAGGTAACAAAGGAATCATGCCCTTAAGGAAAGAAATTCCCCTAAAATGGAGAGGACTGGAAAATATCTAAGGAATGTTTGCAGAATGTGTAGGATCCCTTGTGGGGACTTTGTTGTGACTTAGGGCCCTTCTCACCTTCTTCGGTTCATCCCCCATGAAAGGCTGTAAGCAGCATTGATAGGTGGAAGCTTCCTGAATTCTGTCCTGCTGCAGGTATTACAAGGTGGAAGCCACTTGAGGGGCTCTTTGGCATAATCAGCTTGACTATCCGTGAAGATCAGGTGGCATATTTTTTATGGCAACTGCTCCTTGGCTACTTCAGCACTTGTCCTAGTCGTGGTAGTGATTCACAAGGAATGTTAATATATCAAAGCAGCAATAAAAGGTGCCTCAGGAGGAGCTCAAAGGAGCAGCTCCGTTATCCTCTGTCACCCCTACCCTACTCACATGTGGGGGTTCCATCCGTGGGTTCCCCAACCACCCCGGAGTTCGGGGAAGGGAGAGACTGCGGGAGAGGGCGGGGCCCCGAGGGAGCACAGGTGCTGTCAGCAGGTCGGCGAAGCAAACAGGAGATGCAGTCCAGATTGTCGGTGCTCCAAGGAGGGTTTATTAGGGTAAGGGGTGAGGGGAGTTGGAGGGGTCTCGGGGCATCGACAAAATGGCCCCGAGCCCTTCTGCACAACAATTTTTATAGGGGGAGGGGAAAGGGAAGGAGGAGATTTGGGGAGCAAATGGGGAGAGGGGGATTTTTGAGCGACAAATTATATATCCAAGGAAATAACAGTACTATAAAAAGAAAACCAACCAAGTATCTGCTTTACACCGAACAAAGGGGAACATTCCAGAAATCAAACCATGTAGGGAACCGGGGGAGGGGGAGAGAAGTGGCTGTCACCTTGTCAAGCCTGGGTGCCTTCCAACTGGCCTGGAGAGCAGGGGGTCCTGGGAGTGTACCAAGCCCAGGATCCATCCCCATCCCTCTCCCAGGGGGTTGGGGCACCCAGGTGAGCCATAGCCACCACTACTCTCACACAGGTTTAGTTGATATGAATTGGTTTGTTGCGGCCATTGGGATCACTGTCTAGAAAGGAACAACTATAACTGAGGTAGAAAAGCAATTGTCCTGAGGCATTAGTTTAAAATTTGGTTATGTTTTTAACATGTGTGGTATGTTGTGGAGTAGTGGAAAGTTAGACCTCAGGGAACTAGCACATTCTTTTATGCAGGTTGAGGTCTGGTGTGACCAGATTGACAATACTGAAGACACTATTTAAAAATGAAACACCACAAAGCACCACATGGGTGAAAAACATTATTATCAGAAATAATGACAGTAAATATGATTTGCTGGTGGTAAATTGAAATCACTGATTAAATTACATCTTTGGCTAATAAATTCACAGGGGTAACAGTGCACAGCAAGTGCCAACACAGCACAGCCCTAAGGCATAAATAAAATTTGTCTAATTGATGGTAAAGATAAATCAGAATAGAAGCAAGTGGCTTGTTAATGTGCTTGCATCGAATTCATTACAGCTGGAAAAGAAGCTCTCCCTGTGCACACTTGACTGCACAAGGCAAACCTGGTGTCTGTCACTTCTCTCCACCTAAATTTGTTGCTTAACGATGCCTTTTGCATGGAAGTTCTTTTGAGGGCATACAAGAGGGCATCTATGAAATGACTCCATTCTTACTAGACTACATTGTGATTAAATTGGCACTTAGTTGTCTTTAATTGCTTATATAATTTTTCTCTGTTGCTCAAGAAGCCCTGAATATTTTACCAGGGGGTGACTTGACTTTAGTTAATGGGGTGACTCAGGGTCCCAAGCTGATTTCAAACCTACCACCAAATGGAGAGATTGAATTCCTCAATCAGTTCTGATGGGGAGATGCAGTTGTTTCTAGTGCAATTACCTGTGCAGAATAATGCACTCTTCAAAGATGGGACATGGTATCCAAGTCATGAGACTGTGCAGCCATTAAAATGTGCCACTCAAAAAACATGGCATGGAAATTAGCCTTTCCTTTAAATTAACTTGTGGTATCTGTGGTTGCTGCTTTGGGCTATACTATCATGTGATTAGCAAATGAAGGCTTTAAAATATCTGTTTATCACATTAAAAAAGGGGAGCCTGATTCTGCAGCCTTTGAAGTCCATCTCTAGGAGAAGTTAATGGGAATTTGGATATCTTATTTCTTCAAACTTATTTCTTCAATTCTGTAATAATAGCTCTTTTAGATGTCACCTCTAGGAAAAACAGATAAGCATCACTGCATGTACTGTGCTTTCTCATCTGATGCTATTTGTGGTCATGCTCTGATATCAGTGTCACCGAGTAAGGCTCTCAGGTAACGCTGCTGCATTTAAGGAATTTATTATTGTTTTACATATTGCTGAACAGAACTTGTCCTGCTACCTCAAGCTGCAATTAGTGAGGACCTAGTCACTTCACAGAGGTTATATTGTGCTGCTTTTTTAAGATGGGAATTTTGTGATTGGTATTCACAATGTTTCTGCAGCCATAAAGCGTAAACATGAATATGAATGCTTGAATAATGGCAGCAGACTTAAGCTTCAGTGGAAATCCCAGAAGTGTTTTCAGTTGTGTAGGTAAAGGCAACCACATGCCCCACATAAGATAAAGTATAAAAGAAAACAAAATTTTACAAATGCAAGTAACTGTTGGATTTGGGAGGGAAAAAGAAAAAAAAAAAGAACATGCAATTCAAACCTGACTGTGATAAACCCTGAAAAAGACTTTATGGTCCTTCTGTGATAGCTCTTGCAGTCTAGTTTTCCTTTGTTCTTTGAAGGTTTGGAGCTGCAATTTAGTGGGAAAACCAAGTTGTCGTCTCTCTTCGAGGCTGAAGGATAATGGCTCAAGTTTTTTCTATCTTAGTAAGTTAAAAGAGCAAAAATTGCCTTACTTGAAACAATTGTGTAGTTCTCTGGAAACTGATTGACTAAACTCTCATGGTAACCTTATTTAATTTTACCTGCCTTGTCAAGTGGACACATCATTCAAATGAATGCTAATCAGCATTGCACAATGCTTTGAAGCATACTGCAGATTTTTTGTTCATCATCAAGTACAACTTCAGCCATTGATCAATTTGTATAGAGAAGTAGGGCAAGTATCAGGAACTATCAGTGTAGTGAATTGGTAACTGCAATGGGAGGAAACTGTTTAAAAAGCATAATAACTGTATTTAATGTGGGACAGCCTGCATTTTCATCTCCAGAGAAAAAAAATTGTTTGCTGTTGCAGTATATTTTACTCTAACACAGCTTGTACATACATGTATCAACTGATCAGGCCAACAATATTCAGTTTTGAGTGCAAGAAATTAAAACTATAGTGAAACAGATAAAAGAGGTTTGTCCTTATTGAATTTGATGGTGCTGAACAGCTCTGAAAAGAGTTTCTTTGGCAGGGATGGCTAACTGAATGTTCTAATCTTTGAATTTAAAATGGGCACAATTTTTATTCATACAACCATTCATTCAGAGTCTAATGTTATATATGCCATGTGCAGGTATATCCTGGAGGCTATCCATAACTGGATATGAAAGGTTCTTTTTCCTGGTGAGTCTCATGGCAGTCATACTCAGTGGCAGAGTAGAGCAGTGAGTCCATGGCAGCTTCTGAATGTGGTATAACAGGAGGAAGTTCTGAAGCTAAGCTGTGCAAGAGGAAATTATGATTTTCTCCTTAGTCTAGATGCTGAAGAAAAAGAGGTGATGGAGTGACTGGGCCTTTCTGGAGGGCTACAGAGCCAGCTCCCATTTTGAAAATGGGTTCTTTACCCAGAAGACCTCTTTAATTCCTTGCCCAAAGTCAGCTGCTGCTCTTGCTCTTATGCATGGGGAGGAGTAGATTTCCCCTGTAATGAGTATAGCTGTCTCGTTAGTACTAAAATGCATTACTTATTATAAATGGCAGCTATGGATAACCTCCCGAGATTATTGTCATGGCTGTGTGCTATCACATGCCTTGACATCCCCATTCAAGGGATTAGAGGAACAAAGAGAATGCTCAATGAGCTGATTAAATCGAATAAACAGATTTTTAATTCTCATTAAAAAACATTAAACAGCTACTGCATTTACCAACAGAGTGTGAGTGTGCGTGTGTGTGTGCGTGCGCATGTATGAGAAATAATAAAAATCTGCTGCAGTAATTCAGAAAATTTAAGGTAGTGTTTGTATTAGAAATATTGGGTAAATGTAAGTCTATCTTGCTGAATGTTGCAAACCTTTTCCATTATAAGCAGCAAAAATGCCAAGGTACATTTTGTATTAATCAGTCAAAATGCAGAAAGTAAAATCTAAAACCTCGTAGAGCAGGAGAGGATATTCCTCAGGGGCTGTTTCTGTGGAATTGCCTGACTTTTGCCACTGCACAATCCAGATATCCAGCTATTGATTTAAGTCTAATTATCTGCTTTTTAGTAATGGTCTACATGCATATTAGAACAGGTTTCAGTAATGGAGTGAGGAGGTTGAAAAACATAGATAAAATGTAGGGGCAGTCAGGAACTAAGAAAGATAAATTCCGAATGTTTTCGGACTGTTGTGAAAATTTTTTTTTGCCTATATGATAGGAGAACCTTGTAATCAGCCATTTTTTTCAGACAAACGTGTTTTGTTTAGCATTTTCACTATTATAAATGAACACTGATTTTGCTCAGTATTTGGAGCCCTGTAAAAGCAGAATTAATGTGGTAATTTAATTTGCTTGTAAATTTGTAAAATGTCTTGAAGGAAGGGCAACTGATTTTCAGTCTGGAGCAGACAGAGAGACAGAAGGGAGGAAACAGGAAAATAGAGCTGTGAAGAATTAGATGAATACCATCTTGGATTGTCCGTCTGGTTCCTTCTTTCCTTCATCCGTCTTCTTTTCATCCTCCTCTTGGCCATCTGCTTTGGTAGCAGCTCCCACAGGTGCTGGGGACATGAGCACAAAAAGCAAAGAGTTTGCATTTACTAGAAATGGGGGCAGGGAAGGGGGAGGTTGCTTATTATAAAAGTACTAACTACTTTTGACCACCTTCTGAACCAAAATGCTTCATTGCAAGTTTAATGGGAATTCAGCAAAAGAAAATCTTTCAATGCAAGCATAAGGTAATCACCTGGAGGTGACCAGCTTTTCTATGGTTCTCCTAGCACCTGTGGATTTAAAGTCATTGCTTTTAAAAAGTTCTTCATTAAAAGAGAGTAACAAATCAAATTAAAAAAAATAAAAAGAAAGCTCTTTCCAAACTCTGGTATATTACTGTGAGGCTTCTTAAGGTTGAATAATACGTAGTGCTGAACATAACTAACCATACCTTGTAGTTCTCTGTTCTGAGATTACCAAATTAGTGGTGAGAATGTTGAGGGTCCAAGTGAACAATGGTTATTCCTTGAGGGCCTGTTTTAGCAAACACTTAAGTGACACAATATAAAATACCAAAAAAAAGGAATAGAATGAAGCAGCCAAAGAATAATTAAGGCACCTGGAATATACACGCAGCAGTAATGGAGACACACTGCATGCTTCTCAAAACCATTAGTTTGCTAATTTGCACACATTTAGGTAAAATAATTAGAAACTTACGCTGATAATAGTTGTGAATCAATGTTTTAAGGTAAGATTTCACAAGGGGAATTAGAGAACTAATAATACAAAAAAATAGTTAATACATAGTTTCCTATCCAGTCATTACTATTAAGAATAAAAAGAACTTTTTTTTTTTCACTTTGATCAGAATCCTAGTGATTTTTCCTTAAGGAGTTGAGTTTCTTCATTTTCTCATCTTTCAGGGCATCTTACATAAAAAAATATTTATTGTAAAAATAGTTGACTTAAGAAGTAGTCTGAAGTAGGAAAATATCATATTTTCAGAAAAACTTATTATCAAAGTTAGTAATTTTGAGATGGTCAAGAGAGCCTGTCTGCAGCAGAGAGCACACAAAATCTTGAAAATTCTGGTTGTGTCTGACTTTGGAAAATAGTAGTTTGGAAGTGGAGACTTAATGACATACTTTAAACCAGTATTTATTCAGTAGTATGACTATTTTATTTGTTTTCTGCTCAGTACTATGAAGTATGTGAACAACTTTCCATGCTCACAGCTTCCTTATCTTCTCTGAGCTTCCTGCAAGACAGTAGGTGAGCAGTTGTTTTATTTAATAAAGTCTTTCAATTGTATGGACATCTGACCTTGTTCCTAGATAATTTGATTGTACTTTTTTCCCAAGTAATTACCCCCACTGGAGATAGTCCCAAAATATTAGAGAATGAGTAATGGAATGATAACATAGATTCTCTTAAGTGACAAGTGAGTCATGCAGAGTCCATTTACAACTTGGGTGATATCCTTATCAAATTCTTCCTTTCTCTATCATCTGGTTAACTAACTGTGTTTATTGTTCCCCGTGGAAGAACCCTACAAGGTACTTCTCAGAAACCTTTATGTGGACAGAGGTGACATACAGACTCCTAAAGAAATATTAACAGAACATTTTCCTGCCTTAAAGTTTCTGTATTATTTGTTGGGGTTTTTTTCCTCCTTGTCAGTGTCACTCTATTTATTCAGTCCATTTGGGAAAAAAAAAAAGAAAAATAAAAAGAAAAGGATAAACTGTGTCTAAATTACTGTCTGGAATTAATGTATAACTGCAAAATGGTTAGGTTTTTTTTTTTCCTCACTATGCCTTTCCCTTTGCCTCCTGAATGATTAACTTCTGTTTAATTAGAAAAGCCACACCAGACTAAACCACAAAGCATGTCAAAGAGTATGCAAATAATGCAAAGTACTTGAAAACCTGGGGCACTTTGCCTTTAAATGCCCCGCATGGTTTATTAAACTGTAATTGCACTCTCTGAAATGTCATATTGCAATTATATCCTAGGTTATTAATTAAAAGAAGAGAAACTATAAATGGTAAAATAATTTTGCCTGTGAAAAGCTTTAGTGAGATTTTAGAGAAGGGCATTCAGGCAAAAATAATTTGTGAGAAAAACCCACTGAAAGAAAATGAGATGTTTTGATCTCCTACTGGGGAAGTGAACCTGTATCCATCCTCAGTAGCTTGGGAAGTGTAACTAAAATGCAGAGAATCGCAGAGGAAGAATTACAGGTGGTAATGGCCAGTTACTTGTACAAGTTCATTAACACACAGCCTATATAAGCTCTCTGGCTTTTCTAGAATTTTCTCTAGTCATATATTTGGGAAAAAGTAATATTAAAAACCCACAACAAAACCAGTTTGCTTTTAAAAAATAGTTGGCTTGTTAGAGTTACCATAATACGGGAGTTGTTAACCTTCTTTAAAAATAGATGCAGATGATAAAACTTCTGAGACTATCGCCAGCGTTACCACCAGTTCCAGTAAAAGTGGAATGAATTTTCACTATTTGGGAAACAGTACTTCAAAACAATAAGTGTTTATACACCTGCTAGGGGTTTGCCCCTCATATTCTATAGAATAACATGGCTTTTATTTTAATGGAATTGAATTTTTTGATATGCGGAGAACACCTAAAGAGCTGTTTTTCTGAAGTACGAAAGAAATCTGGTTTGGTTGTTTTTTTTTTTTTTTCCTTTCCCCCCACTGAAACTCACTCTTGTATGACCTCCCTTTAGGAGTTTGTTTATGACTGAATCCATCCTGAGAATGAGGGATTTCAGTCTGGCTGGAGCTTTCTGGTATAAAATAATTCATTTACCGTGTCCTTTTTGGAGAGAATGTGGTTGTACTTCTCAGAAATCATTGTGCTATTGGACTGCATTGCTGAGATGGAGCATATTGAAGGATTTGCTGGTTCTTTTTTTCTACTGAAGCATTCCTCCTGAGCAAACTGTATGCTCACACGTATTGTGTTTTGCATTTTATGTCAGCAGCTAAATCTGGCAAGGTGCAGTGCATGTTTCTGTGTACATGGATATTTTCAGTCAGACCATAAATAGACTGTGTTTTTACCTCTCTAAATGTAAATGTGGGAATATTTTTTTTTCTACTTCTTCAAAAGAATTCTACAATTAGCTGTGTTTAGGAGAGAGGAAGGAACATCTATCTGATTACTTCGTATGTTTGGCCCCCAAACAAATTCTTCTGTGCTTCTACATAGTAGTGGTAGGTCAGGAGCTATGCAGTGGTTCTGAAAAGTAGCTGTTTGGGTTTTTTTTTCTTCAAAGTGTTCTGTCAGTGCAAGTCATAATGTTGCTAATGTTGGAGGAGTCTTCAAGTTATGTGTTTTCAGCATATGGCTTTCAATTAATTTCAGAGAGACAGAAGAAGCTTGGTCAAGAGTATTAATTTTTATATGCTTTTTGTTATACAGTGTCTTTTAATACAGAGAACAAGAGGTGAAGAAAATATATTCTTAAAGGGTTTTTATATATCTCAATGAATGAAGAAAAAGGAAATCCTCTCCTGTTAGGAATAAAAACCCAAACAAACCATAACCACCCAAGGCACTACCACGTAACTAGAGGCACAAAACTTTTTAAATGTACATTTCAGTAGTCTCTTTCCAAATATGACTGGCACAAGCAAGTTGAACATAGTAAGAAAGTTGCCCTCAATCTGGTGTCCCAGTTTGAGATTTGCTGAAGGAAAGGAGTACTTCTTGGAGACTTGCCACCCATTCCTTTCATAGGAAAAAGAGAGCAAATACGTTTGGGGAGTTTTTTTCCCACAAAGCAAATAATTTTTAAAAATAATCTGCCTGAACTTCCAGTAAGTGGAGTACATCCTGGAATGAATCAGGAGCGCACCACTTCATTTCAGCCAATGATCTTTGGCAAGCTTGCACATGAAAAAGAGTAAAAAACTGATGTCAGTATATGACCTTATCTGGTCTCTCTCCCTAATAAAGGGTATGTTTCACCTTGCATTTCTTCAATTACTTGTCTTAGAGATATGTCAAATTCAGGAGCTCTTGGAAGTGGCTGGGGAGAATAGCTGAGAAGTTAGTTCTGAAGTAGAATATTTATTTTAGAAAAAAATATTGTGTTTGTCTAAGTGAATGACTTAACAGTACAATTTGGTCTCATCAGAAGCTCATCACTAGGGTCAGGATTTGAAAAGCTTAAAAAGTTACATCTGTTTATTGCTGTCAGCCTACATTACCATTGTTGTGAGGTTCCGAACCAAAGCATGTGTTTAAATAACTAATTGCATAGTATTAAGACAGTACTGAAGAGTCTGCCATGAAAGTGTAATAAAAATGATGTTGTAGTACTGTAAAAGACTGACTTACACTTTACACAACGTTTAAACCCTTATAAAACTTTAGCATTAAGTTTCTCAACTCTGTGAATAAAGGAGTAATGAAGAATTGGATTTTCTACTCTGTAAGGCCGCACTGGTCATAAGCACAAGGAGTTGCAGACTGTCTGAGAATAGGAATTATTGCATCTGAATTTCCCGTGCTTAGTGTGTTCAGTTCTGAAGAACTACAAATGTATATCCCATATTTCAGTGGACATTTGCAAATAAGTTTGTCAGTTTGGAATTAATAATTTTGAGGGAATTTGTAATGACAGGAATAATATTGAAGCATAACCAGCTATTTTTAGAGAGGAATGATGAAAACTGTTTACAAAACCAGGGAAGATGAAGCTTAGTATATGAAATGTTAGGAAGCATAAGAGCTGGCTAACAAGGCATGACAGTGGATTGTATTGAAAAAGAAAATACTGCTTTGAGGGTGAAAAAGAAGTGGGATTTCCTAAAGATTAAGAAGTTAATGGTAAGAATTATTTTTCATTAAGTTTTAATAAGTTGTAGTGCTCTGCTGTTGCTGTTGACACCAATTTAGGAAGGGACAGTGAACAGAGGAAGAGGACTGAGATCGTGGAATGGGAAAAATTAGATGAACTTGAAGATTATAACAACAGAAATGTAATGAAACTCAGGTTTTTGAAGTGCAGGGTCATTTCTTTAGATTACATGTAGACTGCTAAGTACTTGTGTAGATTGCACTGCTTGATTCTTAGCATGGTCTCTAATTTCTAGCATGCTTCCTGATGAGTTTCTATGCCCATTTCAAGACAATGGTCAGGTATGACTTAGGAAACAGAAAGCTCTCAATACCATTCCTGGCAGCCAGTTTGGACAATGTTGGCAGCATTTCACTCTCACAGGCTTTGCACTTTCAAACAGTCCCATAGGCTTTCATGCTGTACTCTTGTGCTGCACCTTGTACATAAACTCCATTTTGTGGCATAAAAATGCTACAGTGGTGGGCTGCAAGATGGATTTTTTTGGGGGGTTGAGTATGTTGAACTGAAAAAAGCCTACACAACCACAGTAATAATACTACTAATAAAAATGATAGTAATTGCTGTCACTGTCATCATCATCGTGTCCTTGGACCAGGGGGATACAATATTTGCCCGGCCTTACACTCTAATGCTGTGTGCTATGTACATGGCTTTAGGGGTAATGAAATCCTGAGACTTAGAGGTTTTTTTAGCCTTATAGGTTACCAGTTTCTGCACTGAGATGACTCCTGCAGTGACAAAGTAACAAGTAAGGAAGAAACCAAACCTGCTATAACCCCGTGTATCAGAGGTACCTGGATGCTGAATCCATAAACCAGGCTGTGGTATTCGCCACTGGGAAACAGTGAATTTGGGTAGAGAGAGGTGAACATTCGTGATGTACAGCATGGTGGAGGGACCTCACCTGACAGTCTTCTTTAGCCATGCTGGTGGGAAAGGAATTTGAACTGGGACAGGTGGAGCTAGGGTAATTAAAAAGTGGAAAGCTTACCATGTGCAGAGTACAAAGGAGTTTGGCTTGTTAAATGCAGTACAATTAATGCTAAGGAGTGTGATTACTGCTTTGGGAGCAGGCACCAGAGAAGGAAGTGAAATAATTATTTCAGATAAAGGGTGGTAGTAGCAGGAGAGCAAAATGAATGTTACTGTTCCTCAATATATTTGGTTCAGGAGAATTAATTACAACTACAAAATGGTAATGCTTTTATAGGCTGTATGAGAGCTATAAGTTTGCTATAATTTTCTGGTTTATTTTTTAGTAGTTGATTAATATTTTACATATTTGTAATTAGAGTCATCTTTTAAGGAAGTCCATTTGATATGTAAGAATGTTTAATGGTCTATTTTTCCCTCCACTATTTTATTTAATCTTACAGTAGTTCTGGTGATTGTGATTTTTGAAGTTCATCTAGGTGTTAAAATAATAATAATAGGTTAACCAAAGTTTACCAAATAAGACATTTTCCCAACTTTTAGTAATAAGATAGTTTTCACCTCTACAATTAATTTGATAATCTTATTTTGTGTATTGGTACATTTTGCAGCTGTTCAAGGTATTATTTGGGAAGAGGAGAATTCAGGAACATTTGCTTTTAGAAAACTTGTAACCAGTTATGGTTTCCTTTTCTGTACAGTGATCTGATGCTAATTGGACAACTTCCAGAGGCAGAAGGTCACTAAGAGATGACAAATTGATCCTCAGGAAAGCAAAAAACCCCAAAACATTGTTATAATTTTCAAAGAAAAGCTGTTAATTTACTGAGAGAAACTTAAGCGTTTTCAGGGTATCGCCTGGGGTTGTACATACAGTTACCAGTGGTGGAAATGTTAATTCATTAGGGACCATGTCTGGACATCTACCAACCTGAGCTGTTATTTGTAGGATATGATACTATAATCTCAGTTCATGACAATGTAGTTGTGTAGAAATTACTCTTTTTGTGCTAGATTAAAAATACCATCCCAACCAGCACTGCTGGGCTGGGCAAAAAGGCTAATTTAAATATATCATGCAATTGTCTTTATATATCAGTATTCTCAACCATTCTGTATGTCTAATAGCTTCCTCTGAATAAAGAAACCAAATATATGCAAATGTATGAGGAGGCATCCATTGTTTGGCTGCTTTTGTGCCTGAGGACACTTTATGAAGTGTCGGTGATTACAGGTGCTTTTGTTTCGAACAGCATTTCCCCTAAAATAGCAACAATCACCAGTAAGAGGAAAAAACAAGCCTTGCCAATATCAGCCGCATAAATGAACTCAAGGGTGTTCAAGGGCCCTTCTAGTAAAGATAGCTGGTAGGGAGATGGTCTCCTCTTGGCATATTAAATGTGTTTTATTGGGTTTTTTTGTTTTTTTTTTTTTTTTTGTGAGAGAGCAGAATTATGCCTCTCACAGACCCAGTGGGAGTGACAGTGCTGCATAATGGGGGCTAACTTTTATGCCTCCACTTGAAGAACCTCATCACAGTAGTGAGACATTCAGGGAGTGGGAGCTTCCAACCATTGCTTGCCTACGGCCTCCACTGTGCAAAGAAACTGGACAAAAGCTAAGATTAATATTAAAAAAAACCTAAGAATTGTTAAAGGCTCCCCTAGGAAAAATACTATTGTTTTGGGTTTTTTTACAAAGATAGGGACTTAAGCATTCGCCCTGCTGGCTGAGGAGTCTCTGGCTGAGGTTGGTTGTTGGGAAGGCATGTTGTTCTGAATGAAGGCATGAATGTTCTGCTGCCCCACCTCCTGCTTTTGATTACTATACCTGGGTGTTAGATATGTTGATTTCCCATCTAGCTGCAGGTATAGAAGAATGAATAACAAACTCTATCCTTAAACATGAATGTTTGTATAAAATTAAGATGTTAATACTTAGACTATGATAAATATATCATTAACACATATTAGAATTTGAGATTGCAAAATACAGGAATATCAAGATTTTATAATCCTATTCTTTTGATTAAATAATTTAAAATATTTTCCTCCCTGCTACATCTTGTTACTCATGATTAGGACACTTGCATGACATCACAGCTGGACTTCAGTCTTAGTACAGACTCTTTCTCCTAGACCTTTTTGGCTGAGTAGAGTCCTGATTTGAAAATGCTGGTTTTGTTCCATGTCCAGACACATGTAGGATGCCAAGGATGCTGTTGCATTCTCTTCCCTCAATGGCTTTCCTACAGAAGAGGAAGAGAATAATTCAGAATGTCTTAACAATTATCCCAGAAGTATGACTGAATGTAGTATCCAACTTCTAGAAATGCAAACCTGGATGTGGTATCAGGTTGCAATCTGATAATTTGGTCTCAGCATTGTAGCAATGCCTGCAGTAGTGTTAGTCCATTCTGATGGACTAACATCAGAATCCTTCCATCTGATTCACAGGCAGTAGCTCACAGATCAGGTTGTTCATGCTCTGAGAACTACATCTGCTGTACAAGTAGACACAGATAATGATTCTTAATACAAAGGTGCATTTTAATAAGAAAAATGTACCTGTCTCATTACTAGCCCTTGAATGAAACTAGACTTCACGATAGCCACTCTTAGGAGAAAGTGGATTGAGAGAAAAAAAAATGTTGTAAGAACTTCTTTTTTTCTATAAACTGCATCTTGTTTGACCAGCAATAATTTTGGATACTGCTGCATGTGTAAAATAGGAAAATAGGAATTAAATAAATATGCTTCTCTTGACATGAAACAAAATGTTAAAAGCTTACTTAAAACAATCCTAAGTAGGTTTTTAGACTTTTGTTTTTAATTAAGATTGACTCATAAGAAAAAGAGTTGATGTGAAAGTGTAGCTAAAAATTAGTAGGTTGCATAGATGGAAAATTATGCAGGCTTGCACACTGGGAGATGAATGACTGTATAATCCAGAATCTAAATAGCAGAGAGCAAAAGAGATAGATGTGCCCAGCAATGTTTCAATGTGCTAGGCTATTGTGATCTAAAATGTATGATAGCTCCAAAATCAATAGAAAATCCATTTTGGGGAAATAAAGAATGAAAAAAGAATTGTGGAAAATGTTGGTTCCCCAATAGACTCTTTAAAAAGCCATTTTCAATTTCTGGTGATGCATCAAAAGAAAGATAAAATCATTTTCTATAGTGGTGCTCTTCTAAGGCAGAGCCTATGAGTTTCTATGATGAAATAGATGAAACATCAGATGCAATTAACTTGCATCTAACCCCTTAATTTTGCATAGCAGTGAATGCCATTAGCAATTCTGATCTTTCCTTTATGATAGAGTATATAAGCTCCTTTGTCTTATACTGGTGTCTGTATGGAGACCAATTAATTTCAGACAAGTTTTTTACCAAGGTTCTCACTGAGGAAGTTTTTATTATAATGCATATGACTTGCCACAGAAAGATAATATCACGTGGTTTTCAGTAGAAGACTAACTCAATAGACTACAGTAAGTAATCCAGGTCCCAGTTGTCAGAGACTGAGCCAAAAAAATGAAGTCCAGTATATGGATACAGTCTCCTTTCAATAGTGTTAAAGCCAGTGAGCTGAAGAGTAGACATAGAAAGATCTTGCAGTATAAGGTATGTGCAGTACATGAAATAAATTAATTTGGTGCTGTGTATTTTTATGCCAATAACTAAATATCTATCAGGTGTTTGAATTGTTTTCAGATTTCTAGAAGGTCTTTTAGCACACTCTTTTCATTAAATGCAAGTTTTGCAAAAGTTCTATGAGCAGTTTTATACTGTAAACCATTCTAAAACAAATGAAGAAAAATCCTGTAAAGCAATCATTATTAAAAATAGACAAATAATTCTAAACATCAAATTCCTTATATGAGCTATGGTCAAATACAGTGTTTAGGAAGGCTTTTCAGTATTAGATTAGTGAAAGAGTTGAGGAGCACACAAAGCCCATTTGCTTTGTAGCTGAAATTTCTTGGGCATCTGAGCAGATGTGTGACCCTAAAGAAGAGAATTAGTGATTGCAATCATATATAGCTAATCAAGCCTTCTGCAGTGAACCATATTTGAAAATCCTCCACGTACACAGGATGTTTCAGTCAACTTCTAATTTTTTCTCACATATTTTCACAGCAGTCTAATGTTGAATATTTGCTAATATTCCCTAATCTCGTTAAACAGAGCATGGAAGATAGTTGGTAGGGGAGAAGAACAATGTCAGACTTCTGTAAACTGAAGCTGGGCTGCTGTGGCTGCTTTGTGAGAACTGCTGTTTGTTGCTCTGATGTGAGAACTGAGAATGCTCTGTGGTGCAAAACCAACATCACTTTTGGTGAGGAACAATGCCTGATCCCCTAGAGAAATTCACAGGCTCTGTTTTTGCCTCAATTGATTTTTCATTTAATGAAAATCATGACAATGTGCTAGATGCACCCAAATAATAATCTCGTAAATAAAAATGTTCTTTTTATAGGTAACATTCTTGATGAGACTTCTTTTGAGATATCTCAGCTCCAGCATACAAAATTGCAGTTTCTTCTATACCTACACTGTCCCTTGTGTTCATGTAGCAAATGAGTATTTTCTGCAGGTTCTGCCATAAAGAAGCAATCTTGTATGATTTTAGACAAGGGGAAAAAAAATAGCCAAATAAAAAATCCCTAGCCCTGAATTATACAAATTGTGACAGAGGTCTGTCTTCTGACTGGTTCTAAGGAGTCATTTAATGAAGTATTTTCTGTACATATTTAATGTGTGTCTGCTCTCTTTCCCATTTAAGTTGTCTCACAGTAGGAAGTGGGATTTTGTCTGTCTTTGCTGGCTGAGCCACAGCTAAAGACAGCAGCACAGGACAAGACTCTTTTATCTGCAGTGAAACACTGGCTTCAAGGCAAAATTTCTGTGCGTAGTTCCATAAATTAACAGGAAATTGAGCTTGGGCTTTGAAATCTTGAATTCCTTCATGGTAACAGCAGTTCTCTTGATTGATACTCACTGTCCAGCTTGGTACAGAGATGGTGGAAAGTCTAAGATCAGATGATCACATTGTCCTTTTTTGGCCTTAAAAATCTATGGATAAAACCCTCCAACGTCTTTGTTCCCCAGTTTCCCCTTTTTTAAATTGAAATAATACTTGTATACATGGGTCATAGGCTATGATAGGATTGTTTCGTTTTTGTGAGTGCAATGAAAACAGAAAGGCTATTTTTTAAAAATAGAAATATTCAAATACTGTTAGAGACTTGGTTTAAACATTTACCAAAGTATCATCTGGCTGTCAGTGTTAATCTCATACGATTAACAATTATATTATTGTGATATGCAGGCATTTCAATACACATTCGCCAGGGATTCCTCCTGCTTAATTTGTATGGTAATCCACAGTCATTTATTCTACTTTGTGCCTGTTTGTATGGGGTGGTTATAGTCTATGTTAAGGTGTTTGTGAGCTGGATAGGCAGCTGGATTCATGCTCATTAAGCCTCAAAGCCTCTCAGTTTCTCCCCTGCTAGCAGCATTCAACGTGCTGTGGTTTTGTGATTTGGAAGTACAGCACTGAGGGAACTGATCTGAAACCACCAGTCTAATTTCGCTTTGGTCTTTTTTCACTTGACTGATCAGAATGATTTTCAGTCAATCCAGTCAGGGCTGGAATCCCAGAGGTGAAAAGTCAGCAAGTAATCCATTTAGCCACCAGGTCCTCCAGGTGGAGCTTAGCAAACTATAACAATTATTGTATTCTCTTCTCTCTTATCATAGCATGGCCATTGCTAATGTTGTGATGGAGCTTCCATTTTAAACTATGCTTTGCAGGAGGTGTGGAATTTGCTGTAAAAATTCCCTACGTGATGAATCCAAACACAAAAGGTCGCAATTCAAGAACCGTTTTTGGCACCAATTTAAAGATAAGCTTCAGTGACTTTTAATGAAAAATTGACTTTTCCATCCAGAATATTCTCCCTCAAAATCCAAGCACAGGAGAAGCCTTCTGTGAGATCAAAAAGGGGTATTTTGTGGATATGTGTCGCCATTTCTCTCCAGCTGCTCCATAAGTTGCAGAGGGCCCTCCACTTCCATATGGCAAGAAATATAGAATAGCAAAGAAATACCTCTGGACTGCCCCATTAATTAAACAAGGTAAAATAAATTTCTTTACTTAGTTGACTAGCAGAACCTTTTTTTTTTTTTTAACCTGAATTGCCTTTGAACCACAGAAATTGCATCTTATGTTAAATGGTTTCATTAAGTTCTTGCACTTCTTGCAGGGTGGAGAATATAGAACTGAGAAGTCACTTGTGTGAACAGGCATTTGCAGTTTTCCAGTTACTTTGACATACGGAAAACAAACATCACAAAATTGTTTTGTTAAGTGCAAGGTCATGGAATCAGGATGACTTTAGGTTTTTTTATTAACTGCATATTTTGAATCCCTGTTGTAGAGGATTTAAATTAATATTAAATTATTATCCATCCTTAAAAAATAGGAAGGTCGTGTGTGTATATATATATGACACGTATGTTTTATCACATGTGAATTTTTAACTTAAAAAGTAATCTCTCTTCTAAACATGAAATGGTGGAAACCAGATGGAAGGTGGAAAGATCACTAATTATTTTTTAATCAACTGTTTTATAATCAGTCTTATTGTTTGTGAGGCAGACATGTGAAACTGAGGGAACTAAAGAAGAAATAAAATCATTCAAATGGGGTATTTCTGAACAGTGTTCCATTTAATTTCAGTTCTCCTCTAAGAGCCTGGATTTTGGTCTCATTCCCAATAAGAAAACATTTTAAAGTCAGTGGCTTTTTTTTTCCCCCAGGCAAAGAGCAGGATTATACCCGTAACCTGTTACTACTGTTAACCAGGCAGATACCTTCCCAGAGATTCTTTTTCCAGTTTATCTCAAGAACTGCTGTTTCTTGGGATTTGATTGCTCCATTGAATCATCTAAAAGCTTTTGGTAGATGCACAGTTTATATTTCAGCTGTCTCTTTGAGAATTCAACTTCCAAAAAATATAACTGGTGGGGGAAAAAAAATCCAGCAGAAAATGTTCCTTTCTGTTTTATGCTACTGACCTTTCATAGGGTTGCTGTGCAACCCTTAAAATTTTATCCAAATTTCCAGTAAGTGGGGTAACATTTAGCAGTATTACCAGGTCTTAATTCTCCTAAATCTTTTATACTTCGACCTACTTTTGGACATGGGAACAAGAAATTATGCATTATGGGAACCAAAAAATAGGGATGATTTTCAAATAGGAGGAAATATTTTGAATTTGTCTTTTAGTGTACAGAACACAATAGGAAAGCTGAGAAAGCATTCCACAATTGAAGATCCTTTCTTTATTACAAATCTTTAATTCTCTTGACTGTTAGAGGCAAGATGGATTCAATTATTTTGAAAGTGACAAACTCTAATCAATATTCAATTGTTGGTGTGTTAATTAGATGATACCTTGTCTCTATTATTAGCACAGACAATTTGCTGCTGAACTTTTTCTCTGTTTTGACTGTTCAGTCTCCATTTAAGAGACTGTGTCACTACAGAAGCACCAGCAGTTTCCTTCTTGGAGCTTTAGGTTAGCATTTGACTAGCCAACACTCTCAAGAAACATGAAATTTCTCAGAAGAAATATTTCTGTGGGATTATATCACATGAAACACTTTAAAGAGCCTTTATTCACTCATTAACCAAAGGCAAAACTGCAAGAGTTGTTAAAATATTTGCCTGTGCTTGTTTCGGAAGGGCAGGTATATTGCTTTGGAGTCCTTTACCTAAATGTAAATTTGCTTGGATTACTTGCGTGGGATGCAGTTGGGATGGTCTTTCTATGAAGATGGCTCCCTCTTAAATTCATGTCTGGGCTTTGCTTTCAAACTATTAGGCATTGTACATGCTTTCATGTTTGTTGAAGGCACATTTTAATTTAGGAATAAGAGTGGAGAAAAACAAGAGTTGGAATTATTTCTCACAGTCATAAAAGCCGAGAAATTTATATCCTATTGAATAACTGAATTACTGTTTACACAAGTAAATTTTTAAAATGCTAAATTTAGTAGAATGTTAATGTGGTTCTGCTTCTGAAAGTTCATTTATTTAATTAGGGGAATAGAAATAAACCATATGTGTAGGAGCATTATCCAGACACTTCTAGTTAGATGGATTAGTTCTAGGTGGTTTGACAAGGAGAAAGGAATTGTCTTGATGAATCTTATGGGTTCCTTCCAACTTGAGATTTTCTAGAATTCAATGAAATGGACTCAGTCAAGGATTATTAGTAATGAGACAAAATCAAATAAAGTTCCATTGTAATGTGTGGGATGTCAGTAAGTACTGGAGCTCTGCAGCAACATGCTTTTGGGAATCTACCTGTTCTTACAGACAGATCAGATTATCAGATTTTGATACATTAAAAATTTTGTATACTTTCAGAAAATGTTAGGGTTCTTTTTATTTTAGTGGGAAGCTCTATCGTTCTAGAAGATAGTGGTGCTTAAAAATCTATTATTAATTCATCATTAATAAATCATATTCTTTGTAATAATACATGAAACATAAAATTTTGCTATACATTATATAATTTGTCTGTAATCACATGATAATTTATATATATTTAAATATTATATAATTTGTTATAATCTTATTTTTTCATTATTATTAATAAAGGAGTATTAATTGTGATACCTCAGGAAAACAATGTATGATGTTAGCATTTAGCCTCATGCCAATCAAATCAACCATTTAATTAAAAACATCTATCGATTCTGCAAAAGATATTTGCACACCATCACTTTTGAACCCCGGTATAACCCTGGTACCTTTTTTCCATTGTGGTTCCATCTCTGTTTATGTCTTCTTTTTTTATTTCCCCAGGACTTTCCTGCTGGGCTACTAAATGTGCATGACACTACAGCTTTGTATTTTTTTAAAGTATTAAATATTAATTAGGATGCGTGCAGTTCATCCTTACTAATTTTCCCTTGTTTTATGACACTGCTTTTCTCCTTTGTGTACAACGGGGAGAAAATGAATGTTTCATGTGGAAAGGGAGGAATGAGAATGGGAGCTTTTGCTCATCAGGAAGTGATGATGTGTAACCCACTATAGCTCAGTATATTTTCAGATACAGCCTTTTACCTGGACACTGTCTTACCACCTTCATGCAGAGATGGAAGTCCTCAGTATATTTCCCACCTCCCTGTGCTTTTCTCCGTGTGATTTAGCTGGGCAACACTTAATTAAACTCCATTTCCTCTCTTTACGCTTCAGGTATTATTATGCAGCTCCCTTCAAGAGGTAATTTGTAGGCTGTTTATCAAAGCTGTGAATTTAATAATATCAAAACTATGCTATTGCACTGTCACTGTAATAAGATATATTGACTTTTCTTATGAACAGAATTTTCTCTCCATAAGTATATTGCTCATCAGCTAAATATTATGGGCTTTCAAAATAAGAAAAAAACCCCGCAATTTATACATTTAGTCATATCATTCCCTTACCCTCACCTCCTTCATAGTTAGATAGATACTGCCTTCTGAAAAGCAGAACTTCAGCACCACGGTATTTTCACTGCAACAGGAAAACCATGTTTCATTTAACAGTGTTACCAGCAGCACCCAGCTAATGTTTCTGGTCTAAGGCATGAGGGAGATGAGTGCAGTGCCCTGTCAAACTGTTGGATGTACAAGTAATCCCTGTTGTTGTTCCAGAGCAGCACTGATTGTATAATTCTAGAACTGGTCAAAACCAGATTTCCTGTGGCAATTGTGTATGATTTGTTAAGAAGTTGGGATTTTTTTTTTTACTAGGAGAGAGTTCTGAATAAAAATAATCATTGTATAGAGAGTAGATGCTTTCTTTGATGTAATGGGAAATTACTTAGTGGGTTTTTTTCTGAGTAGGTTTACACTAATATGTAACATGATTTCAATGTGGGTTTTTTTCCTTAGCTATTGTCTATAGCTCTGCTTTTTGTGCAATTTTCTCTTTTTCCCCTAATTCTTTCTGCTGCATTCAGGAGGTCTGCTAAGATTACATATATAAAATATCCAAAATGCAATCACTGCAAAAAGAATGTGGAAGGAAGTAAAGACAAAACCCCCACAAATTCCCAAATCAAACTCCTACTTCCTTTGTTTTTAGTGTTTCTCTCTTTTAACTTTGAGGAAAGTAGTAGAATGAGGAAAGGAGCGACTTGCAGGCATTGTACAATCAGCAATGACTTAGGTAATTTAAATTTAAAGGCCGTAATATGCACTTATGTGCATGTATTCATGTTAACGTCCGTGGAGGCATTGTGGAAGACCTATGGTATTTGTTTTGAACAAAAAGTTATTCTTGATTAGTCAATCCAAATTTTTTAATAGCTTTTTGGCTTATACTTGTAGATTCTAATTGTTCAGCTTTCACATTTTGGGGCTGGTAGTTTTTTTTGGGGGGGGGAGAAAGTATGAATTAATTATTAAAGCATTAACAACTAATGACTTGTATTTATGGTAGTCTATATGAACAGCCCAATTCTTGTATTGTTTTCTCCTTGAAAGAATGTCTATGAAGATTCTGTATTTGGTGTGACTGATGTACATGAGACAAGATTCCTTTTGGGTACTACTGTACATGCTGTGGCCATGGATGCTGCTTTAGTTGAAAATTCCTGGCAATTAGCCTTGCTTATGCAGTTGTGTACTGGCTGCAGAATATCTGATCAGCTGGTTCGAGCTAGGCACTGTGATATAAGATACAATGTCTTGGAAAGAGCCTCAGAAAACTGCTCTGTCCTCATCTGCACTATCCTGTAATCTCATCTGCTACCTCAGTGACTGTAGGTGCTGGTATAATCACCTAGTCAAATCCAGAGGGCTTTCTCACTGACAGTCCTCCGAGATGTTCTTCAGTACTCTGCGTGAGCTAGGGTTTCATGTGCATTGGGCTGAGTACCCACACAAGAAGGCAGTCTAGGATTCCCAAATGGGACTTCTGCTGCCAGTTACTTATGCAATGAAAGAGGAGCAGGGCGTGTTTGATCAGCTCAGCAGAGGAAGTTATGCAAGGACAGCATAACGGAAAGTAGACCTGCAGAGTAGACTACAAAATATTTTTAAGATAATCCTAAAATGCTCCCTTGAATTTAACCTGTAAAATTGGTGTCAGGATATAGTAACCAGAGGCTTGGAGCTGAGAAAACAAATCAATTATGAGATTACTGTAGTGTTTGTAGTGAAGTATGTATTCAGGAGAGGGAAGAACTTCAAAGAGAATTAGTCACTACATTTCAGTTGTGCTAATTTGTTTAGTTGACTTGTAAAAGAGTTTGTTCCTCAAATGTCTGTCTGTTCTCATGTGAATGTTCACGTAGACCGTAAGAGAACATCACAGTGAAGAAATTGTTGTTGACCACAACAAAAGACCAAGTCAAGCTTAGTGTGAAACCAAATGCTGGCCATGTGTTCTGTCTCTTCTGTCAGAGCTTACTTACGTGAAGGACAGTCACATTCTCATTTTGTGACTGATTTTTATTTCTCCTACTCTTTGAATTTTATAAATATGGTATTTGGGAGGGGGAAAAGTGACTTTACATTTTTCTATAGACTTAGTTTCTTCCTACTGATTGTGCTTCTCAAGAGACTACTTTAGTTACTGTGTCAGATTCCCAGTCCCCTGGCTTTTAGGTCTGCCTGCACACTTCTTCAGCTTGCAAACACTTTTGTGGCTTTCTGAGCTCTGGATAGAGTTGAACAATTAATTTTTTTCTGCTCGAGGATCTGTCTGTTTCTGAGAAGCCAGGAAAAACTTCAGGTTTGCTGTTGTCAAAGGTTGTTCTTGATTCTGGGCTCATTATTACAAGGCCTGTTCCTGTAAGCATGAATGTTTTCTTTTTCTCAGTGGATTATGATGGTGTTTTCTCCTCTGCAGCATCTCAGACACAGGCACCTGTGATTTCCATAGGCTTGGTGTTAGCAGCAGTCATCTCTTGCCAGGCCACACAGCTCAGCATGTTATTGCTGGTCCTCTCTAGGACACATACATTTTTGGATACCCATCCCTTTTTTTTTATCTGTTCCTGCTAGGTTTTCCTAGTTGCGCATACACAGACTGTATCATGGATTAGCTCTGTTTTGAACCAGGCTCTTAAATTTTTATTTTACATGTGTTCATTAATATTTACCTGAACTAAGTTCTGAAAGGAAATAATCCTGATGCCTTTCTGATGCAATTGTATTCTGTGGCCTCTTTTCGTGGTACTGCTTACTCGAAAAGGAGAATATCAATTCATTGCAGGGAAGGACCCATTACATTTTTAGACCTCACTTTAGAAGCCAAAGGCTTATCTTCGAATGTGCTGCAGCTGTTCTATGGTCTTGTGAATCAAATTCTCGGTTGCTGAAAATGAAATGAAGCAATTGCCTCTTTCTAACCAACAAGAAATGAAGTTAAGTCTCATGTCCCAGGTTGTAAATATTACTATGCTTGTCCCTTGAATAAAACAAAGCCAAATCCAATCCCAATTTCCTTCTGCTTAGTTTGTCATGTTCTTTTAAGGCTACAGTGTCTTGTATGTGCTGTCTATCCTCTACATGTGCTGTATTATAGCATTTGAAGGGTATTTTTTCACATGCTTAAAAGATTTAGCAGCAGAAACATGTATTATTCCTCAATTACATATATGAAGGGAGATAAAAGATAAGCATGTGCCGCAGATAAGTATGCATTTCTAGAAATGTTGGAAACAATTCTTGAGCTGAAAAGCTTGTAAAAAACTCATAAATTTGTCTTTCATTTTTATGTTTTTACTTTCCATTGTAGAAACTGAAATGTGGAAGCTATTAAATAACAGTTGTAAACTCCTTACAGTAAACATAGAAAGTTTTAACTCTCTGCTAGGCAACAAGGTGAACTCTCTGAATGCTGTGTTTACTCTGAGCTGATCCCAAGGCACTCTGTTTATGCTCTGAATCAGGAGTAAGAATTGTGTGGACAGCAGCATCTTACACAATTCTGAAAATATCTTCAGTTGTGCATCTAGGAACTTATTCTCATCAGCTGCATGAGAATAGCAGTTAAAATATATCAGGCCACTGCCCTCATAAGTTGTCCTTTTCCAGATTATGTCAGTGATGGTCAATGCACTAGAAACAGAAGTTAAAGCTCTTTTCCTTCTTCAGTTTGGAAATCTGACAAGGAAAGGATGTGCTCTTGTCTGTTAGTGTAACTTTGTATTTCACAATTGGAAGGAGACACCTTTATATTTAAATAAATTCTTTCTCTGTGTACACCAGAGGGTGTCCCTTTTTTGTTTTCATTCTGGATCCCAGATTACACTATCTGTGGCTCGCTCAGCCTGCTGAATAATATTCATACTGTTTTTTCTTTTTGCTTCCTATTGTGTCCTACTGAATTGTCTGTTGTTTTAATTATCTATGCCCCCTATGTGAACACATTCTGAACATAGCATGGTGTTCACATAGCATGGTGAGAGAAGGGCTTATTCAGCCTTCTCCTGTACTTCCCTTGAGGGATTGCTGAGTTACATCTTTTCTTTGGTTGTGTAGCCACCATGAGAGTCATATCAGTAAGAGTTAAACTGTAGCTCATGGTAAGGGCAGGTATAAGTACAAGCATAAAATTTAAGGATTATTTTGAAGTTGGCAAGAGATGTCTGGTTTAGATTTGGAAAAACCAAAATGTAGGAGAGATAACACAGTAATGTGAAAGTGGGATCATATGTTTAATGTTAGGAAGAAATACAAACGGAAGAAAGGAAGGATTTGGACCATGCTGGGTAACAGGGGCTGTTCAGGAGAAACACAGCTGAAGATAGGAGTAGTTCAAGTGATAGGCCCAGGAATTGCAACATAAGAAAATAAAGGTAGTTGGGAGCAATAGAGGGTTGCATAACAAAGGGAAATAAGAAGAAAATGAAGTAGTATGGTAAGAATGGAGGAAGATTTCTGTTAATATAGACATGAAAAAAGAGAAACATAAATGCAATATGCAGGAAATTAAATGCAAGTTTTTCCACATTTTATGTAAAAAATAGTTTAATGAACAGCTCAACTGTAATGATTCTGAAAAAAAAGAGAGAAAAGACTTTAGCAAGTTGAATTGGAATGTGTGGATACACATAAAGACAGAGCAGTGGCTGTATTTGTAGAAGATGAGGAGTGGCTGTTCTACAATGTCCAGTTTTCATTTCTATTATAAAATCCTTCTATCTGCCTGGTGATCAAGTTTCTTCTTGATAAAGTTGTATTGCTCTAGTAGCTTAGTGCACTGACAGAAAATCTCATGTATTCTGTTTTTTCTCAATTTTGCAGAAATTTTATTGTCAGAAGTAGGCAAGGGGTCAGGATTGTTTTTGGTCAACATAAGATGCTTATGGAAAAATTGCTTTGTTATTAAATAAGTCGAGTGTTGTAGCAAAACATCCTGTTCATGCTGCTGCCAGGTAATGCTGCTAAAAAGAGAAAACTGTTAGGCTGTGAGGTACTTCTGATCTTAATACTTTAGAGGAATATTTGTAAATTTGATTCAATGTCATATTTTTAGTTCTATTGCAGTTAATAGCTATATCAATAATTTTCAGTGTAGTATTTCTCAAATCCGCCTTCAGTAGTTTTGCTTCTGTGTTTTTAAATTATTTTCAATACATGTGGTACATTTGTAAGTAAAAAATACACACATATTTAACTTCTCTCTCCTTTAAATCTCAAATCCATTTCCAGTTATTCACAGTGCCTCTTTTCTCTATACTTTTGGCTGCTTGTCAGCATGAGGAAGAGCTCTGGCAATTATTTCCTTAGGAGATCGGCCTCAGGTTGTAGGATTCTGAGTCTGTGGTTCTTGTCTATTCAATTTTCACTTAAAACCAGAGTACTTAGGGTTTAACTGTGGAGAAGTACTTTTCTGGACTACTTTTCTATTTTGAAGTTAAAATTAATAGTATAGTCTTAAAGGGAAACACACATTAAATTTAGATAAAATTATAGATGTAAATTACAGGGTGCCTGAGTATTTTCCTTAGGCTTTCCTAGAAAGTGAAGGATTCATAATTTGCTAATTTCTAATGGTTGTATGAAGCTTTAGATTTTTTTATAGTATTTCCTTCTGTTTTATATTTTGTGTAGTTGCTTCACTCCTCAGCTGTAGATACCTTTAGACCTGAAGGTTCATCCCAGTTAACTGCTTGGATTAGGAATACATACATATCTTCCATTGTTTTTCAGTACTGCATTAAAGATGAAACGAAGGTGTGGAGGAGCAATGTCCTTTCTCAAATAAATTCCTACAGGCAAAAGTAAAATATGATATTTGCTTAAATATTTTAAAGATTGCCAGTCAGAAATTTTTCAATTATTTGGAACCTTTGTAGGACATGATATAATCAGTTCTGTCTACTTTCAAGCCAAAAATTTTGCCCTTGGAAAACATTTCAAAGATGTCTATTACCAGTGTAAGTTGCCTTGCTACTCCCCTGAAATCACTGCTTACCCTGTGGAGCTTTATCTTGATTTTTCAACTTTTTTCTTTTTTTTTTTTTTTTTTAATTGACAGTTCTAATAACATTCTGATATGAAATACCATAACGTCTTTTTCAAGGCTTTTAGCACATTTCTTTTGTAAAATCTTAAGGTACATGCAGGAACTGTTAGTTCGCTTATGACTTCACAACTGTTCAAGGTTTTGGATCTTTCTGTATCTGCTTTGGATTAAACACTTCCATGAAATTTTATTTGAATGAATGTTAAAAAAAAAAATACAGTACATAAAAATTACAGTCTGTGCATTTTTAGTGAAAACATGCAGAATTATGGCTCAGAATTGATTATTTTAAAATAGCCTCTAATTATATTATTGTTTGCAAAAGCAAGGTGGTGTTTATACTTGCAGCAATTTGAAAACTATAATTTTCCTACATAATAGCCTGGTTGGAGTAAAACAAAATTGACCCCAGCAAAGCGTCTAGCCTTAGTGATAACTGCAGCATAGCACCTTTGAGGAGAGTGAAGAGGAAGGAGGGTGTATTCAGCTGCAGGCTGAGGCATGTTGAGGTCTTTTTGGAATTCAAACCTCTCTTTTGAATGATGCTCAGTGTGTATTTAAGGTAGGGGCACATTCATCCTGGTCAATTTGAGAATTACTGTAATTTTCTTGTACTACACTGCTCCATGCCTGGTAAGTTGCTTCACGATACAAAAATAAGGTAACACATTGCCTTTGTCATATCCAAGAAGTCTTTCAGTCCCTGAAAGACATGACTGGCACTTAATAAATCCCATGATGATTGCTAAAAGGATAGAATGCTAAAATACAGTAACATTTCTCCTCACAGCATCAGCTGAATTCTTTTTCTTGTTAAATTTAACTAACACAGTAATGCTATTAAGAGTATGTCTGAGAAGTACTTAGGCCTTTGGCAGATAATGTTTTTGTATATGGCCTGTGGACTAGGAGTCTTCAAGCCTTCCTCTTCCAGGGCTCTTAACATTCAGCTGCGAGGTTCACACAAGAGGTCTCTGGTGTCCTGTGTGTTGTCTAAGAGGAACTGTTTGGCAGGAACATCTTGGGGGGGGTTGATAAACAATAAAATCCTGTACACACATAAAATGACAGGTTGCAGCATGCGCAGAAGTGATACAAGGTTGGTTGGATAGAAAGTCTGGAGAGATTTTCCAGTGTGATATGGGGAGGGGACTGTGTCAGTGTCCTTGTGTCTTCCTCAGCTCATGTTGTTTCTGTGTAACTATAAAGAATAGCTGCGCTAGAACCCAAGATAGTGCAGGATGAACAAATGATGACCCTGCTTGCACACTGTACAGATACCATACTTTTGATTATATGCATTAGCGAAATGCTGTTGTCTTTCAATCCCAGTATAATACACAATAAGGAATAGCTGCTGAGTATCTTAAGACCTTTTCTTTGCTTCTCTTTGCACTCTGGTGAAATGCCCAGAGACTTTGTTCTTTCAGAGAATATCTGAGAACATATTTCACTGAGTGGGTTTCTGTTCAACATGTCTTTCTCTCAGCCTTATGTTTGCATGGAAAGTTATCTTAACCTTTATTAACCCAAATATTTGGACTATACTTTCCTGTAAGGTGCAATAAAATTGAATATAAATATGTGGATATTAAAACCTGATGAAATATCAGCATATTTTGACTGCCAACAAATAAAATTTAGTGTTTTGCAGATGAACAAGTGGTGAAACCAAACTCTTAGCTACTGTGATAGAAAGTCTGATTATCTATCTGTGCTATGACTTGGATCCATCATTGCCTGGGAAAACTTGCCCCAGCTGCTTCAAAAACAGTCAGGCGTACCTAGACCAAATTGCTTTCTAAATATTTAAGTATTTTTAAGCATGCAAAACACATGATAATGCACAAGAAAATTTCTTGATCTTCTAATGTGGGTCTCAGTTTTAAGAAAGAATTATGTGGAAGCAAGGGTAATTTCATGAGCTTGCTTCAAAAATGGAGTGTTAATTTACCATTTATTTTTGCAACTGCTTCCAACTTTGTCTATGCTTGATTATAGTTTTACCTAAGGAAGAACCAGCTAATGAAAAATTCTAAGATATTTGAAAAATTCTATTAAGTTACCTGTCCTTCTGTGTTCCACTTCACCATTATTCTCCTCGTGAAATCTTCCAGTGGTTTGTCTAATTTGCTTTTAAAAACCCAAACCAAATTGTGCTTTTGCTATTTCCTGTGGAAAGATGATACTGAATAGTCTCAATGACCAGATATATAATTTATTTCTGCTATATATTATTTAATCAGAACTTTATCATCCAGATAAAATTCAAGCAGAAGAACTATTTTTATTTTTTTTTTTCAGAGAACTTCTGGTATTGAGGTGATGTGTTATTCTTCGTAGTATAAATTTTATACCTCAGCGCACAGCAGCTGCCTATACTGCTGTGTCCTACAGGACACTTCAGAGGAGATAGATTTATATAATACAGTCCTAATTTAAAGTTATTTTATGAAAATGTTTTATCAATTACCAAAGCAAAAATACCCTGCAGAATATATACGTTGTATTTATTAAAAAGCAGTGAGTTTCTTAAATTAGTTATTGGAAATAAAGAATTCAGCAACAGAAATTAATCACTGTCACATTCTTGTGCATGTCTGGCGGATGCTAGGCTGTGTGGAACATTTATTTGGAAAACGGAAAATGTTGTTATGATACTCTTAATAGAAACAGACAATCAAACAAATCTTAATGTGAAAAGGGTTTTGCAGTCATAAATCATAATGAAAATGTGCTGTAATAGAGGAAAAACATCTTTGTAACAGTATGACCTTGGTGCAGAGGGCCACATTTTGGAAGGGATATGCTCTCATCAGACATTTTTCCATTTCAAAGACAGATGACATGTTTTCCAAAACACAAAGTAAAAGACATGTATTGTAGCTCCTCGTAAGATCACATTGTATTTATTCTTACATTTTCTGTCAATTAAATAGGTTTTTCTTGTTTGTTGAAATTATCTTTTTTTAAAAAGGAAAAATGTAAAATGGAACTAAAGCTGCACAAACCTCAGCTGGGGATGTAACACACCTGAGCTGCTATTTAGCCAATCTACCCATATCATTGGGAGAGGATTTATTTTTACATATGTGTGCATATGAAAGCTATGTAATCTCTAATAATCATTTAATAATTTCATCCCTATTGAAGGGGAGAAGGCAGTAGATTATTGAGCAAATTAAAGGCTGAATAGTGAAGATATTTATCTTCAGCTGAAGAAGAGATTAGTATGAATTTAAACTAATGAAGAACCAGGTAGCAAATTAAGATAGATGAATAATAGTTATTTACATACTGTATTCTTTGTTTATAAAAGCTACTGTCATCTCACCTAATGCAGCATCAGTGGGAGGTAACTACCACCTCTCTGGGCAACCTGTTCCAATGTCTCACCAAATTCATTGTAAAAACTTTCTTCCTGATATCTAGCCCAAATCTACCATCTCTTAGTTTAAAGCCATTCCATCCTGTTGCTACAGGCCTTACTAAAATGTATCACTACTGAAGCCATAAAAGGCATAGGAGAAGTGATATCATTCCCTGGTGAATGTTTGTCACCTATCAGTGTGTGAACTTGTATGGTGCCCATCTACTGACCCTCTTTCTTTGTGTAATGTTATGCCCTTCCTGCAGGCTTTCTCAAACAAGGATTTTTGGAGTAACATTTTGGAATAATTTTTAAGTGTGACAGGTTTAGTGCTGTGAAAGGAACAGGCCCCATAATAAACAGCTCAGCAGTATAACATAATTTTTTTCAGGTCACCTTTAAAGACAGACATGGTGTTCCTACTGTGCTACATGCCCCCAACAAACTGCTTCCCTAGCAGGAGCTCTGTTGTTTTATTGATAGCACAACTAACTACAGATAAATCCTCTGATTGGGTAAGTGCCTTGTTACCGCCCTGATACAAAGCATCTCCTACTGTGTTTCCTGACTATTAGATGATCAAAAACCTGAACTCTGAAAACAACAGTAACTGTGCATCTTCCTTTCGGAATCCAGTTTTTGAAATAAAAATATTAAAATAAATTAGTAGATGAATAAAATATATCTCATTAATATACATTATAACAGTGAGAGAGAGCAGGTTTTGAGCTAATTAAGGAAATACAGCAAGAGGGAGAGTTCAGCTTGGCTCTTTTTCTAATGAGCTGTATGGTGTGGACAGTTGCTCATTTACAGTGTGGTCATGGGATTCAGAAGATGTCTGCAATTGTAGATTCAAAGAGTAGAAGAATAATGATTGCATATCAGGTGGTGCATCATCAGGCTTTTCTGTACACAGGATTAGACTATGATCTCTGAGGGGAGAATCTGGGAAGATTACTGACTTGATTGTGTGTATCAGCTGTTGGTTAAAGCTTCATAACTTTGCTTTAGGAAATTTCCATTTTGGGATGTAGTCCAGTCACACACATTCTCATGAAATCTCACTGCCAAAAGTATACTGACTGTGTCTGGTATCTCACACACAACTCATGTGGTCCTGTCAGAAGGATTTTAAGACTGCAGTCATAAATAAATTACTTCCCAGACGGCATTTCTAGGCACTCTTGAGCTGACTGCAGTATTTACTCAATAGGGATAGGAACTGGCAGGTCACAAATGCCTTAAAGACATAAAGGGGGCTTTGACCCAGTCTTGGTAATAGTCATGTTACATATTAAAAAGGCTGTTAAAATCTCTGGAATAGCTGCTTCATCATAAGAATAGCAGGTAGTGGTTTGGGCCGTAAATTTGTATAAAACAGGTCTTGGTTTTTTTCATAGTTTTTGAATGGAAGTGTTAGCTACTAAAAGTGACACTTGCTAGAATGCAAGTGTTTCCTTTCCTAGTGTTACTTCTGGAAGAATCTCAAGCAATTAGAATATGTTTGCAGAAATCTAGGGGAAGATTCAGTCAGTGCATATACTGACTCCACAAACCAGTCCAGCACAACTCAAAAGAAACCTCTGCTTTTCATCAGTCTGACCACAAGAGCTGCATCTTTTCTGATATTCCTGTGATCTGGAGATCATAGGAGAAGAAAATGCTGATGGGAAAAATCTAGCCAAGTTTTTCAAAGCTCAAAAAACATTGTTTGACTTTGATTTAGGTTTTGGATAGAGAGACAGTGGAAAGAAAACATGTCTCTGTTGTCAAGACTGGTTTTGTTGCACATTTAATTTCATGTTATTTCTGGGCCTTGTGTGTTATGAAGATCTAAAGATCATTGAGTTATACTTGTAATAAACATATATAGATCTGTAATCACCCCATGCTTCTTTAGGAGCCCACACCTGCATTTTGTGTCTTACATAAAATATGTGAATAAATTTTTTTTTAAAGGAATAAGTTAATGTTCCCTGATTGTGACTATGATTAGAGTACCAACACTGTTTCAGAAACAGACATATGCTGAAATCTTGAAATAAGGCACAAAAACCTCAGGAGTGGGTGTAATTGCATTTAACGTATTTTCTATGCACTGAGAGTAAAAATAGATACTAAAATGAAGGGGGTAGAAAAGAAAGTCATGAAACCCAAGAGGCTGCTCAAACTTCTTAAAATGCAGTAATAAGCATTTGTACTGTAATGAGCACCTATGCAGTATTGCCTGAGTAATGCATCCCTGGACTTACGAAAAGGATAGGAGACCTTGTGGTAGATTTTTCTCCTATTGGAGAAAATCCTTTCTTGTTTTTATTGATGAGGTGCTTCGGTGAAGCACAAGAAGCTGAAACTTAAAATGATGTTAAAGGGCTCAACATAAAAGGGTTGAAAAATGCTAGGGATTTTTTTATGTCTCTTTTCATAAATTATCCTTAAAAATAGGGCAGTCTCTTTTGAAAATAGAGGACCCTACTGTCATCAGTTGGACACAGTCATTGTAATAACTTTATCTTTTCACTAAAGACAGTTACAGTGATGATTTAAGATCCAAACCATAAAGTATCAAAACAAAAATGCATTTTTTGTTCTCAGGAAACTTTAAAAAACTCCCCAGCTGTGTGATGTTCAAAACTGAAATTGTTCTGTTGAAGACAGAAGAGAGCATGGAAGGCAGATTTCATTATGCACTGATATAAAAGCCTTATGTCACCAAATTTATTTTATGATGAAACAAGTTTATTATGTTTTGATCATAGATAAGAATATTGTGGATAGCACATGACAGTTGGAAACTACATCTAGACTATTTTCTGCGAGCAGAAGATTATCAAATGTTTATCCAGTTCAGATAGTGTCTGAAGTTATCACATCCTGGAGTTTAAAACATACTGCAAACAGACGACATCCAGCAAAGACATTCATTCTCTCTCTTGCTCGAACAAATACATTCCAAATTTTCAAGACTTTTCGCTACAACTGTAAAAATTTATTTTTTTCATGGTAGTATGCAAACGTTAGAGAAGCAACGTATAGACTGCCTGAAAGTGACTGGTCATTTTTCAAATTCATTGGACATTGTTAATTGCACAAGATGCTATTTACAATAATAATTTCTGAGCCAGGTAATGATCTTTTACACTTTTGGTAATGGTTTAGGTATTGTACCATGCTCCAATGCTTTTAGACTTATTACCAAGTCATTACAACAGGAGTAAAGCTTTCATAATTTACAGAAGTGATTATGCTGTGGAGTGTAGGATGTCATCAAGTAAATAATTGAAAATGGCAGGTTTTTTGCTCCGGTCCTCTGCCACAAGCACATTTCTCCACTCTGACTGTTAGAAAACTGTGTTCAGGGAATTCAGAAAGTGGTTACAAGCATCTTCATTTTCATCAGTCTAAATGTGATGTGTGCTGAATTCAGTCATTCAAACTTTGTATACTGGTTGTACTCTACTGATAACTTCTTCTGATGTAGAGAATGGAGTTTTATTTTTTTTTTTCAGGTGCTTGATGGTTTCACTCCATCACTTTGTTTTACAGTTATGTATGTTGTACAGATTGTCACAGCTTTAGTTCTGCAACCCGTATCTCTTTAGGGCTTTTGCCTCAGGGCAAACCGTAACTGTCACATATCCTTGTTTAAATTAGTTTGTTTAGCATGTGTTGGGAAGAGACTGAGTAATGAAATTCATACCCTAGCTGTATTTAAAAGAAGCTTTTTTTCCCATTGGAAGATTTGAACTTGTGGACTAATTTTGGGCTAGCTGTAGAAAAGTCTGAAGCACCAATGCTAGACTTGTGAACAATCCTCTTTGTAAACTAGTCCCAAAAGTGCTTGAGAGAGCATCCTGGATTCTGAAGAAGCAAATTGAGGTACAAATTTTAATCTTGTATTTAATTTTCAGCTTTTTACAATTAAAACCTTAAGTTCATGTCACGTGGCAATCAGCTGCAGAAGTTTAAAAACAACCTGCCAGTTGCCTGCTCCTGCTGGACAGATGCATCAACAGGTTATGAAACTGTTCATCAACCAGTTCAAATTTAAGTGGGTTTATTGTCAGGGAAATGTGGCTTGGGATAAGCTGCTGGATTTCACTCTAAGTGGCTGAAGAATGCAGGTCAATGCAGTAACCTCCAGCACCAAGGCAGTAACATATTGCTGTGTAACAGCAGCATCTTCAATTACTGCAGGTGCTTGCTAGGCAAGATATACATGTAATCCTTAAAATCTGTACTCATTTACTGAAGACAGGGACTCATGATAACCTTTGCCTCAGTTACAGTACATAGTTTAATAACTGGATCTTTGAGCTGGAATTTTCACTTACTTTCTTAAAAGAAGATTTAATTTTTGAAGTTTCATTGTCATTTTCTTTGTTCATGCCACTAGGTTGGCATATATGCTGTATTTCAGAGATCTAGCTGCTCTGCAGTGAGGATTTTAAGACCCTGTGAGTGTTTTCCTTGACAGCTGATAGTTTTTCATATGCAAGAGTGAGGTGATGACTGCATTATAAGGGTTTATTTAGAAGTATAAGAGAAGACTAAGAAGGTAGAGAAGAAATGGAGAGGAATATTTCAAATAAAAACCAGTCTTTGAGAGCTCTTTCTGACCACACCAATATACAGAGTTGCTGGCTTCTGTTGTACTCATAAAACTGGAACAAGGTTGTTCTTTGTTACTGGTTCCTCTAAAGAATATCTTAATATTTTCTATTAAAAATAAAGTATAACCAAAGCAGGTAGTGTGTGCCACACACCTGGAAGGTGTTCAATAAACTAATTACAACTATGTGCATGAGTAGGGAGTAGTATCAAGAAAGGTTAATGAAGAAAACAAATTCTTTTGAATCTTAGGTCAGGAAAAACATACTGAACAAAACCCTTCAGAAATACGAAAAAGTAATAAATGTGTCAGGTTGGTAAACTGCCACTTCATTTCAAGGGCTTAGCTCTGCATTGCAACCTTCCTTTTGCAGCATCATCCTTGCTGTCTGTTGGGGTGGTTTACAGCAACAATTGTGCCATAGATGCTTGGCAGCTACTGCAGTGACAGGCTCCAAGTGGTCACTGCAATAAAAGTGTCTCTTTTCAACTGCAGCTGAGAGACATTTCCCTGTTACAATGACAGTTCTCATTTATTAATTAATCCTTATGGAAAATAGAGAAGAATATGTATGTTTGTGGAAGGTCATGTGGGGAAGGCAAAGCCCCAGAATTCTCCAGTGAGAAGCAATCAGAGTTAGCCAGAGTGTTAAGAGACTCAATTATTTGCCGCCTTGCCATGTTTCTCCAGGAGTTTAGCACATTTGCAGAAAAGCAGATTATGTAGGGACATACCTATGGGCAAGGCCCAACTGTTTGGCCTTAATCTCAAGTAGCACAACAGAGTTTACACCCAGACAGCATAGTCTTTTCTCAAAAAAAATGTCATGCTCCCATCTACGTAGGCTATTCAGAATAGCCCTTGCATTTTGCTACAACCAGACTATTACTCAGTCACACCAGTGCTACATGGTGTGGGCAATAGCACCAGACAATACTAATTACAGTTCTGACAGTAAGTGGTCACAGAGCACCACTGGAGCCTATCCCCAGCCCTATTATCCATACATGATGGGGAAATATATCTAAATATCTCAATTGACAAAGTAGGAGATACTCTGGCTGGACTGACAGAGATGACTGAGCCCTCTTGTTTCTGGGATGCCAGAAGTGGTAAGCGCATTTGACAGCACTAGAACTGCAGGACTTGATTAGTCACTAGGTAGGCTCAGTGGCAGACTCAGTAGATTTTGTGGGAAGGCATGGCTATCTGAGAGAGGACTGACTAGGTAATTTCCATGTTTTTACAGTAGCTTGCTTAAAAGCCTTATGGAAGTACATGAGTGATGGAGAAAAGCTGAGAAAAAAGCCTTGACAAAGAACATAAGGGAAATATGCTGTAGTTGCCACAGTGTCACTCCTAATTCATGTTCTCATCATGAAAGGACCAGGTTTACACTTGCTTATGTAATGCTTTAAAATGTTCTAAAATTGCACTGACGGTTCTTTCAGTCTAATCTTCAATTGAAAATGACTGTAATGTAAAATGGAACAAACCTACAAGGTCATACAATTACTTTAAGGGTATGTTTAAAAGTTTTTAAAGGATTCAGAGTTGATATACAAAGTTCACCCTCTTGGTAGTCTTTAATTTGTAAAATGTAAAAAATATATATCTCTGTCTGCATATAGGTTACCTTTGAATTTTTAATGGATCCTTGATTATGGGAATTCTAATCTGATAGCAATTTTCATCTTCCCTATTTCTGGTATGGAATACTCTATCATAAAAATATGCTGTATTCTTTTCAGGTATATTCACAATAACTGTAGGGAAGTGCATTTCATGGTTATACAATTGGGCTTCAGACCTCACAAAGCAACTGTATTGGCATTTATGCATTCTTTCAGCATTTATTCAGTGGTAATCATGAGTAAAAGGCATAGCAGTCTCTTGAGATGTGAAGACAGTGGCTGTTAATCATAGTTTTGTAGTTGTTCATTACAGGATCTGGGGATATCAAACTATATATGTTATTTTTATTTAAGTGCCTGACTTAAATTATTTTTATTTACGTGCTTAACTGTGGTGGTGGAGGGTAGAAACACAAAACAGAGAGCACAGAAAGAAGCGGAACTGCCTTTTCTATATTCAGCATGGACTTAGATCAGTTTAGGAAAGTGCCACGACCACAAGTGACATAGACCACGATGCTGGTTTGCAGGTGTAGGCTGTCTTGGGCAGCTGTCTGCATAGCCTTCCTCTGGTTCTGCTCCTTGTCTCCTGAACTATGTGGGAATTTTTCTTGAACCAGCCAGCAAATATGCTCTCTTTAACTGATGTTCTTCTTCCAGTTTTTTTAGTTTCTCAAGTCAGATCAGGATTACTGTTATTTCTAATATTTTTTTCAAGGATTTTTAGTACTTTTTGCAAAAATTATAAGCTGATTCAAAGGAAGGAGGGGAAAGAGGAAAATAGCTGTGAAGGCAGGACAGGAGTGCTTTTCTAGGTGGTAGAGGAGATGTAACCTGGAAAAAATCATGAAGCTACACTGAGTATCTGTCTACCTGTCTCCCCGTCTCCCCTTCCTCTTGTCAGAGTTGAGGACAAGGCTCAGTTGATGTATGCTTTAAGAGTAGAGTAAGGTTCATGCCTCTGTAATTTTTGTAAGTGTTACAATCACTGTATAGGAAACCACCCTACTCTGCAGCCTGGATTCCACTGTTAGAGCAATGCCTCAATGTTAATGTGAAAGCCATACATTTTTGGTCCATGTGTACAATGGTACATATTTTCTCTTTTCTTTTTTTTTTTTTTTTTTTTTTTGAGTATTAGCTGATTTGTCTTCAACCCTTCTGCACTTCAGACCTTGAACTCTGCAACACATTTCCATTTTTTTCTCACTCTTCAAGGAAGTCTTAAATAAGATATGTATTTAAAAGTATGAAAATTCAAATAATGAAGTGTGAAAATTGCCACCTTATTGTTTTGCAAAAGGGTAAGAGATGGTGGTTGAATGGGCGACTTGAAAGATAAAAGGCACTGAGAGAATGTCAAATATGGAAAAAATATAGAAAGTAGAAGGACCATTCAGGAAGTCTGGGGGGCTCTGCCTGTAGGAGACTGTAACCTTCTGGATCTCCTTAAATAAATACTTCACAGAATTTAAAAATAATGATGACTTCTAAGATTCAAAAGATAATAGCAAGCATAAAGCCAGATCATAGCTTGGTCCTTCTGTGAACATACTGAAGCTTTTGCCCCAGTAGGAGCATGCCAGCTGACCCACTTTAACAAAGCATATTTCCCCCCTGATGCTTTAAAGAGCAGATTCCATTGGCAGAACTTTAGCCATTGTAATCAAGACTGAATGTGCCAAATTTCAGAGCTTAAAGCCTTCAGAAAGACCCAGCACATCGGGAACATCTTTCAAAGGTTTCACGATAGGGTTCCAGCAAACAAAACTGTTGCTCTTCTCAAAAATAGTCAAATTAGAAAGCAGAAGGTAACTCTTTCTGCATTTCTTATGACAATAAAACTTATATAAATTGTCTCAAAGGGGTACTGCTGTCATCTGGAAATGTTAGCACCTCAGGGCAGTCCTTGTTTTTCTCATTGGTCATTATTTTCCAGGAGTTGCCCAGAGCCACAAATAAGATAATAAATAAATAATATAAACCTCGTAAGCTTTGAACTTAAGATATAGCAAACTGTAATTAAAAACTGTAGTCATGTGCATTAAATAGGGTCAGCAGTATAAGAAAGCTATCTGGGAAGACAAATGCCATCACTCCTAATACCCCCCCTTCCTCCTTCTCCCCAGTTTATATACTGAGCATGATATCGCATGGTCTGGAATATCCCTTTGGTCAGCTGGGGTCACTTGTCCCTGCTGTGTCTCCTCCCAGCCTCCCATGCACCCCCAACTTCCTCACCAGTGTGGCCGTGAGAAAAGCAGAAAAGGCCTTGGCTCTGTGTAAGCCCTGCTCAGCAATAACAAAAACATCTCTATATTATCAACCCTGTGTTCAGCACAGATCCAAAACTGTTGCCAATAAATTAAATACATTTCTGGATCACTTTCTCCTGTATTAATATTGCCACTTGGCCCGCTGAATCACTTCTGCTATTGAAATCATAGATACTTTTAAGTGAATAGCACCAGTTTTTAATGGGTTTAGGTTTTGCATGTACTCTGCAGATAAATTTCCTTCATGACATGGAATCAGATAAACTAATTTTAATTAAGATCTTCTGTTTGGTCATAGACTAACCATGCTGGCATTGTCTTTCTGGGACACATAAATTAGACATCTAAGTCCACACTTACACACTAGAAATAAATACTTAAGTTGATTGCTGGAGGATCCAGATTGCAGAAACTTAACTGTATTTCTGTCAACCAGGCACTTTTTATTTTTATGGAATTTGGCCATCCAAGTTTGATAACACTGATCAAATTTTTTCACCATGCAAACAATGGTTTGATGCTTTTTAGGGGGAAAAAAAAAGTTAAAAAAAAATCTCCTTTAATGCTTTTGGGATGTTTTTTTCTTGGTAAGAATGTGCCTGTACTCTCTATCAGTACATGGAAAAAGATAATGAAGAGGCCCAGGACACGATGTTGGCTAAGGGCCTCCACACTGCTTCTACAAACAGCCCCACACAAAGACATTGTTTTGGCCTCTCTGGTTTGTTCTGCCTCAGACACAGCTGCAGTGGAAGGTTCCTGAGCAATGGGAGCATAAACAGAGCAGTTTCTGGCCATCCTGTATTCAACATTATGGAGGAAGCCTTGTATATACAATTTATCTGATCCCTCTCCTAAGTGAGCATCCAAAAAGGAGGCTGTCCTTTCCCTGAGTATTCAGAGAGGCATGAGCCTCTGAGGACCTCAGAAGATCCAAAAGGCCAGTGGAGCTCTTCATGGAGTGTGGCTGAATCTACCACATGCTACTAACAAAAGCTGGACTGCAGGTCTGTCTCCTCTGCCATTTAACTGATTGCTTTTGCTTAGGAACACATCTAGAAGCTGAAGGGTCAGGATGATTCCCTTCTCAGTATTCAGGCAAAGCTGCTCTGCAGCAGCTTCCTTATTTATTCTCATTTTTACAAGCTGTTACTGGTTGAGCATCAGATGAAGAGCATCTTGCCTGCTTCTGCCCTGCCAGGGGTGGCTTTTCTCTCAGCCTGAGGAGCAGTACTGGGTGTGAGCCTGCCCAGATGGAAGGGGTGAGCAGCTCCTTTCTGCTACACCAGAGGCTTGGTGGGAATTAGCCAAACTAGTGCAGGAGAATTAGTGCAGGAGAATTCTCACTATCTTGTCTTCCTACTACAAATTTATTTCTGTCACTTTATTTCTGTTCATGTTAATGCCCAATCAACTTCTGTTTATGAATTTTGGATGCAACTGCTATCCCTGGAGGTAGAAATGTCTGCCCTGGGAGAAGGGAAAGGGAACGATAATTCTAACTTCTACAGTTTGCATTTACTGCTGGCCTTTTTCTCTGATTGCTGCTGTTAGATAGTTGGCTCTCTGAATTTTGAACTTATACTGAAAAAGCTTGATCTTTGCAATGTTGAGGGAGACTCAAAAGAGGCCTCAGCTGCTTGTGCTGTTGCCAGCACTTCTGAGCTGAGCATCAAATTGTCTCTTTTGTTCTGCTTGTAGCCGCTATTGATTCCTATGAGTTGTGATGGTGGTTAGACATACTCTTCTTTCTTTTTTTTTTTTCAATTATTTCAGATTGCAATGTATTTTAGGGTTTTTTTCTCCATTATGCTCTCAAGAAGAACTAGGTATGTTAAAAGAAAACAAATAGATAAATTTTTCCAATCCGTATATGCAGAGGGAGGATGACGACCTTTTCTTGTCTCCACTGCAACTCTCTATAGTCTACTATTTCAAAAGAAACCTGCCCTGGGTTTTGTTTTGCATCTAGTTTTAGCAACTATTTAGCTGCAGGATTGGCCTGTCATCATTTTGAAGGGGTATGTCATATCCCATTAAGCAGTTTTGAGTTTATGTAACTCTATAGGACAAAGATTACAACATTTGTAAGTGAGAAGCATACAAAGACTTTATTTTGAAGTACTGTTTCAGATAAAGCACGATTGTAGGCAATAGGAGCAAGGTAGCCTGTGAAAACCTCTATTTATGTTCATATTTGTTACATATGTGACTGCATTCTTCTGTTCTTGTAATACACAGAAAAGTGTTTGTGCTTAGACTTGCAGTTTGGAGCAAAGACTACTATAATAGAAATGATACGTTGAGATTTAACTGCTTTGTGGATTGTAGTACAATAAAGGAGTAATCCGTCACTCCTGTGATGGTTCTAATTTTTTATTCAGCTATGGCATTGTGTACTGCGCTGTTTATCTTGTACTTTCATTCACTCATGGATCTGATAGTTGTGAATTTGGCAGATGGTTTGTGGTGCTTTTCTAGGAGTGGTTGTATCAATCCCAGTGATTAAAAGGCTTGCTGATTTGCTTACCCAAAAGGATTAATGGCAGGCAGTGAAGGCTTTGTTTGAAAAATCCATGCCACATAATTCAGCAAAGGGTCAAAAAAGTAGACTGGAAGTAATCCAGTATTAGAGCTGCATTATGGAGAACCTTTTTAAAAAACTTACTGACTCAGCAATTGGATGTTTCTTGATGAGGTCTGAGCTATCAAGGAAAATGCAGCTTCACAGTTTTCTCAGTCATTCCATGAGAATAAAGTTCAAGTTTTTAAGCGGGTCAGCAGCAGAACTGAATGACATGTAAAACTTTGGAGAGCTGCCCTGCATATTTTGTTTCTGTAAAAAAATCAGAAATGTAAAGTACGGAAGTATGACCTTGACCCATTCTCTCCCACCTATGTAATTTAAGCATTTATAAACACCTGTTTTTTTGTTGATGTAGTCAAATGCTTAGGCAGACCAGACTGAGCACTTTGGCCTGCTGCTTAAACTTCTTTATGTTATTGTGATGGTTTCCTAGGAAATTGTAGTAGCAAATTGCAAACTATAGTCTACTGTAACAGTAGACTATTACATTTAAAGTTAAATGTCAAATACAACTTACAGCCCAGCAAAGAGCAAACTCCTCTGGGAATTCAGGAAACTGATCCCTGTTGTAAAAATCATTTTTAAGCTGTATGCAATGGTCCATGAATAGGAGCAAAGCTACCATACCAACCATTTTCATGCTCATTCTCCCTGCAGTCCTTTGCCTCTTTCATTTTTGGTTTTCCAGCTCTGAGCAGAGACTGCTCCCTCAGTTCTGCCTCTTATCAGATAAGCAGGGCACTCCTGTATGGTGACTTTCAAATATTCTCAGGCTGGGAAGGCCTGGGTCCTGCCTCTGTCAGCAATTGTGTGAACTACTGGATGTCCCACCAAAGTGGGCTTGGCTTTGTCTGCCCAGTGTGAGCTTCCCTTTTCAGTCAGTGCAGGTTGCCTTAGTCATTTTGGAGTGATTTGTTCTAAACACATCAACTGGCTTTGTTTGGGGAATGTAGGTGGAGGTAGGTACACCCGAGGTTAGCTGATAGGTAGACACCTCTCCACAGACTAAGGTGTTCTCCATATCCATTTTGTGATTAGGGAATGGAGTTGTTTCTTCACTATGCATTTCAGAAAATGTACAAACACACCTGTTGTACTGTAGGCAGTTGGTGTATGCTGTCATATAGACACAGTGATGCCACCATTCCTTCTGTGATCCAGCTGAATCTGGATATTGGTATTCTTTCTTAAAAATATTCTTTCATCCCTTTTCTTTCTTTTGCCTCATTACATTGATCTTGGCACTTTGTGCAAGGTCTAATTATTAAATAGGCATTGAACTAGCTCTACTTGCTTTTTGCTTCCACCTCTTCCTTGTTATACTTTGCATTTTTAATCTCACCTATGTGGTCAGAAACTACAGCCTGATCAACATGGGGGCTGTTGCTGGACAAATGAGAATCTCCTTGTAAAGGATTCATTTTAAGTCTCCTTGAAATCTCACTTTGAGATTTCTGTCCTTTAGCCTGGCCAAGAGCTGGTCTTTTATCTCAGCTAATCCTCTCAGAGTTGCAAACAGCTTTTCAGTCCTAGGTAAGCCATAAACATTTTTCAAGGTTTAATTTATCTTCTGTCATCAAGCTTAAGACAGGCAGGTTTCAAAATAAATGTTGGTCTTACCTGAGCTCAGCTATATGCAATGTATTTGCACAGTTAGCTGCCTGTATGTGATTGCCAACCAAAATACACCAAGAACACAGGAACATAGCTACTATCAGACTATTCTTTGTGTGTTTTGTTTTCACTAGCACCCATTTTTTAAAGTACAGAATGTGATTTAGGTCTCTTTCTGTTCTCATTATATCCAGAGTTTTCATCTTTGCTGCTGAGATGATTTTCTGTAATTTCATTTTCTTCCTGGTGCTAGATACTGTTCAGATAGATCTCTTTGGACAACAGTACTTGAGAGACAGACTCTTATTTGGGGGTGCATTTTCAGTCACTTCTGCTTAGTGGAGCACGTACTTCATTGTGAGATCTTTCTGGGTGTTCCAAAGAATGGGCAGAATTATGTAAAGCTTCAGTTCTTCTATCACATAGAATTTCTTCTATCACATAGAATTTATATCAACCAGATGACTCATCTGGAGTGTTGTCTACAGAGTCTGTGGCCCAGCTAGAAAACCTGTTTTATGGACCAAAGATGAAATGGTTAAATGTGCCTAAATAACCCAAGACCCTACCTGAAAAAAGAGATAAAAATAATTAGGATTCTAAATTTAATTGAAAATATTTCTACATTCTTTTGCATTATTTGTCTGCTAGATTTAAATCCAGGGTTTTTGAATATGCATGTTTTCTATATTGTCTCATTATACCCTGGAGATGCTCTATGTTAGCTGTTTTTAATTAGATTTGTGGTTAAAAGAAACTGCCTTTATCCTAGTTGAGCAACTAGATGTGTAGAATACTTTTAATGGCAATCTCTCAGTAGTCTAACTGTGTGTGTAATCATTTGCTTTTTTTTTTTCCGAGTTATAAAAAGACAACCAAAATTAGTCTCAATTAATAGAGGCGTGATACTGGTGTGATTCTGATCTCACAGGCAGCAGATGGGAATCAGCTAGTGGATAAACACCTGAAAAGTGAATGAACTTAAGATGCTAATTAACCTAAAATTTAGGATAGCTTCCACAACAAAATAATTTTCCTTTCAGTTAATCCTGTCATATGTGGGTGGTTCAGCACACAGATATGTTGTTTTGCACAGTATCCCTTTCCCAGAGGAAAGTTTGGCTGTGTCTTGCTGGCTTGCTAGTATTATTGCCAATCCTGGCTTTGGACCATGATCTGGTATCTCTTTTTGGATCTGTGTAATGTAAGGATGAAGGAGAGAGGAATTTTTAGCACTGACCTAATGCACTCTGCTTGTTTAATGACACAATAAAGTAATGTGATGTCCATAATGAAGCCAGTCTGTGATGACTTCACTTGAGGTGGAAACAGCCATAGGCTACAAAGAAGGACAGCCCCATATTTGGGGTTTTTTAAAAGATCACAAGATTTTTGAAGGTATCTTCAGCACTATCCTGCAGTGAAGAACTTTTCTTCCTAACTTCCTATGTCTAACTATATGACATTTAAAAACAAAAAAACCCACACTGCTACACACACACACCCACAGCCACACACCCCACTCCCTCTGCCACAAGTTAATTCTCTAAACTGGATATTTAGAAATTGGAAATACGTACTAAATTTGGAAACAAAGTATTTTGAGTGTTAAAGAGATGTTTGTCAATAACTGATGAAAATCAAAAGCTAGAATTCCTATTACTTAGTGAGGGACTGGGGTTGTTGGTTTTTTTGAGAGAACTTGCAAATAGGGCCTGGAAGTTAGTACCAAAGAAACAGAAATAAAAGTAATCACAGATTTTTTTTCATTTTTTTTCCTTTTCCAAACTAAATCCTGATTACTTGTTTGATTTACTCTGTTTTGGGAAAAGCTAGGTGTAAATTTTTGCCACTGTAAGGAATAGTAGACTGGTATGAAACAAGAGACTTGGATTACAGACGAAGACCATAAGACTGGTATAGTATAAGGAAAAGTTCATCAGCTTCAGTTGAAGAGAGTATGAATCTTTGTGTCTTGTGCCATGTTCATTGAAAAGGTGTGTTTTTGTAACTTTTCCAGAATTTTAGTGTCTCTCTCACCCTTGCAGTTAGAGGTATCTTGTCTGCAATAACAAGACAAAAATAGACCTATGATTCTTGTGTCTTGTTTTCTGCTGGTTGTTGTGTCACATTTGCAAGCTCAGCAGGTCATGTGGTTTCAAATGAATATTTCTGTATGCTATTTTAAAAGCAGTGGTGGCCTCAGTCTGATTTGGAGTGGGTGACCATGAAACTGAAAGGAGATTTTTTTTTTTTTCTGTAGAAAAGGATAGTTGACTTTCAGTCAATCAAACAAACCCATTAAACAAAGTTGCTGACACAGGTGGTAACTGGTTTCTGCCAAACGTCCACAGAGAAAGTGACTTCTGTCATCACAACGTGATACAGAATAGGCTGCCTTGTGCATTTCCTTTGTGAAGGAGTCAGGCGAATATCTTTGTAATGCTGTTGAAGAAGAGATTACATCTCCTCACCTGAATTGGTAGCTGTCATAAGGTTTTCCAAAAACTATAACATAAATCTTAGTTTTTGATGATTTCTGAGATTGAATTCAGTTGAGCTGAAGCCTTTATTGCATTGAATTGCAATGAGAGTCAAGGACCAACGGACTTGAATAAGAATTAAAGACATGCAAGAAAATAGCCCCAATAAAAAAGCGCAGCACTTGGATGCCACAGTTAGATTGAGTCCTGAATTGCCTTTGATGGGTTTCTCAATCTTGTCAGTAATGATGGTCTCCCATGGTGCCAGCAAACCGCGAGCAATTTTCTGCAGTAGCTGCTGTGACCAGATTGTATTAAGATGAAATGTTGTCATGAGACATATACAAAATCTTCTCCTTGCTTGTGTCTGGTGCAAGGAAGAAAACCATCTTTCTCTGCTTGGTGAAGCTTAGAGAACCCGCCTCAAATCAAGGCTGGAAGAAAATACGTTTGTGTTTTGCTCACAAGCTGTTTATTGTATCTTTATTAGAGACAACTTTTGTAACTGGAATAAAATGAGATTGTACAGACTATTTTCAATATATTAAATATCATTTGGTCATTTATGTGGTATAATATCAACACTGATGTCTTTTAGAGTAATGTGACCTAGTATGAATATTTGTAGGTAGCATTGTGTTGTGCCTAATGCATGTTTTCTGTACATAATTCAAAACTGTGTTTCTTAGAAGTAAGCCAGTGTAGCAAAGGTTGTATAGCATAGAATATTTCAGTTGGAAGGGACCTGAAGGATCATGTAGTCCAACTGCCTGACCTATTCTGTTGCTGATGAGATGGGAGAACAAAATTGTTTAGATGTGTTTATTGAGGAGCACTGACAGAGATGACAGTATCTGCATCACAAATGTTCTGTTCTGTTAAATCCATGACAGTCTTCCATTTGAGACCCATAAGGTGATGGAAGTTCACAACTAAACAGATCTGTAATGGAAATTTAAGTGTTTTAAATTATGAATAAATATGAACCTAATTATGCCAAAATGTGGAAACAACAGGAAATCATATCCAATTAAATTTAAGCAGGAATTCTTGGGCAGGATTTTGGTAAAGGTTTGTGTTCTTGTAATTACTTTTGCGAGTAGTGAAAGAGAGACACCAGCAGGAACTGCACACAAAACAGTTTCTGGTCATAACTGTTAAATCAGAAGATTTCTGTCTTTGCACAATTGTGAGGGTACTTTCAATTTTAAGTGGATGAAATGCATAAGCAGTCAGGTATAGCTGAAAGCAGAGCAACAGTTCTAAATCCTTTCAATACATCATTAGCTGATAGAATTAATGGACACATGGATAATTGTCATGAACACTGATGATAGTTATTTAAGTAGAACGTTTGACCCATAAAGCCACTGGAATTCATCAAAGTTGTTAGCAAGTGCATGCATAAAGAAGATTGTCAGAACTTCCAGGTGGCTTCAAAAAGATGACTTCCCCAAAAGTTCTAAGGAAATTAAGGGACTAAAGGTTTGCTGCCTATACAGTTCCTTCAGTAGTCAGGTAGCGGATAAAAGACAAAAACAAAGAAATAGAAATAATGAAACTGAATATAGATATGACCAAATCCGTTCATGATGTTAAGGTGAACTCTGCATAGTAACCACAAGGTTCATCAGCAGTCAACTACAAGATGACCTTATAAGAATCAGTGACTGAGCAGTGAAATGGCAGATGAAATGTGATGTAAAGAGATACAAAGTGAAACAGGTAGAAAAACGTTGGAACTTCACTCATAAAATGAAGGCCTTAAGCTCGCTGTTAGTACTCAGGAGGACCAATAGTAGCCAGGCTGAGCACATCTTCCTCTATAAGTAAGAGGGAGCTGAACTGAAGCTGGCAGAAAGCAGGTTTGGAATATAAAAAAGGATGTAGATTTCCCACCATTCAGGGTACCTCTTGAGGCAGAATGAAAGTTCTTACATGTTAAAGCTAAAGAGCTAAAATTGCCCTAAAAATTATTTCAAGGATAGTCCTCTCTCTGATGGTCCCAAAACATAGCCTATATTTGGTACTAGCAGATGAAAACATAACCGCCTTCTGTGGCTGGCACAGACACCTTCTGAACTCTGCTGCTGTTAGCACCTTTCACAAGCAGCCATATAATAATACTGAGAAATCTGTGATGTGTTGCTTCACTGATACTGTTTTCAGTCCTGTGAAGATAAAAAGGACAAATCCCACTGGTACTGTGCTGTCCTGCATGAGAAAGAAGCCTAAACTCTGAAGCTGAATCCCTCATGGGTGATGAGGTCAGCTGAACAGGATGCTTCTGAAGTGGTGAAAAGGCGAAATTGCATTTTTGAACTTCTGGACCTAAAAGCTGAGACAGGATAAAGTGAAATGAAGGAGTTGAAAGTATGAGAAATACAAGCCAAGGTGATTGAGGTTGATGGATACATGTGAGAAAAGTGCAATAATAGCTCCCTGTTAGAAAATCCCTGAAGCTGCCTGATCTAGCAGGAGTAGCACGATCTCAGTTTCTGATTCATAGTCTTGAGCGAGTTGTGAGTAACTTTTCAGATCTCTGCCAAAAGGAGTATTTCCAAACACAGTTTATGTGTATTTGAGTAAGTACGTTGGAAATAAATTCTTTCAGAGAGTTTGTGAGGCTTTTTCTTCTGACCATGACAAGATGTGTCAGCTTTATAAGTGCAAACTCAAAGAGGAAAAAAACATAGTGCTTTTTCTTCCTTTTGTTAAGTGAATGGAAATAACTCATCTTTTCATATCAATATCACAGTGCGTGTCTACTCTCTGGCAGGTCTTAAAACAATAGTAAGTGCTTGTTGTATAAAGTTGCTTATTGTCATCTTCTAAGGTTGTTTTGAGTCCGTCAGTAATTTAAGTTGCAGCTTAGACAGGCAGTAAATATATACTTCAGTAATCAATTTCAGATAAGTATTTGGAGAGAGACATACATACTTAAGGGCTGTTAGTATATCCTTTATCCTGCAGGTGTATAGCATATGAAAAACGTAGAATGTAGCAGGTGGGAATGGTAAAGACCTCTGGAAGTTGATTAAACTCATGGCTGTTCACCCTGAGAAAATACATGGCTAACTACTAAATATGATTTCTTTATATGTTGACTTGATTATTTGCTTAATTAAGAGGTTTAGATTGGTTAATGTTGGTTCTACCATTTGTCATGGATGCAGGTAGTATTTTTATCTCTGGTTGACAGCATTGATTTACTTCTCTCATTTACCACTTTCTCTGCATCTCTGGTTTAGCTTCTGATGTTTCTTTAGGCCCACACAAATGCTTCATTCCAATCTTGTGTACCTTGGGCATCTCTCTTGAGTCTGCCTTTTGAAGTAGAAAAATCCCATCCACTACCAATTCCTTGAATTTTCTTCCTTAAACTACCCATATTTTCTATACAATTTTTCTGTCAATTTTCCTTTTTCTTTATTAACCATGTTACTCTGAAGCTACTTAAAAAAAAAAAAAACAAACAAAAAAACAAACCCTTCTACTAAGCATTTATTTCCTTCCTCCTTAAGCTAAAATGTATTTTCCTTTTGCCTGAAGCCTCCTCATATTTTTCCTCTAAATCATTCCTCATCCCTAGATGCTTTCCACTTCACAATATCCCTTTCCATCTGCCTTCTGAAAGCCGTACCCTTTCTTTATTCTCTCCTTGCAAGCTCTGACATCCTTCTTTCCATATCTTATGGCTACATATGTGTACACCTCTTTTTGCCTTTTATAAGTATATTGCTATATTTTCACTGTTCAGGATCTCTTCTGTTGTAAAAGTGACCTGCTTTGCTTCCATATATTGCATTTGCAACCCTCTGCCTCATCTTACTGGGTTTTCTTCTTTTCTAATCTTTGTATCCTTCTTCACATCTGAGAGGGCACTTATATCTTCTCATCCTTTGAAAGACCTTCTGTCTTTTAAGAATCCCTTTGCCAGCTCCTTTTTTTTCCCATCGCACTCTCTTTTTGGGTTTCCTTCACAGTCACACAGAATGTAAGCTATGGAAAAGGAGGTTTTTTAACCGCAGTCCTATAAAAGTGAGACCAACATTTCTCATTCTCCTTTGTGGCTTTCATATTCTGTATTTCTGGCACAAAAGGACATTCCTATTCTCTCATCAAAGTGCAGCTGCCTTTTTGGGGCCTTTGTGTGAGTGGAATTGCACTTCTGAAAAGTTGAGGCTGTATGTGCTGCAGTATGTACCCAGCCACAGGATCAGTTTGTGGAACAGAAGATTAATTTGAACCATTTCTTACTGTGAGACGAGTTCTTTGGATACTGGCTAACCTCATTTATAACATGAAGCAAAACAATCTATGTGAGCATTAACAAATAAAGCCTTTGCAAAAAGAATTGCCACAGAAGCGTTCTGATATTACTTCCAACAGTGCATAACATAGGACAGGTACATATAAAAATTGTTGGTCAAGAGATTAAACTTCTCTGCCAGGTGCTCAAAAGGTATTAGCTGCCCAGGATCTAAAATATCAGCTGTCAAAGTCCTTAAAATCCTGCTTCTTGAGCAGCATGATCTCTGAGCTGAGGTGAGAGGAAAAGTTATCACTTACAGGAATCTGAGATGAATGTGTATTGTACTGGTTTCTTTCAACTCCTCCAACTTTCACCAACTTTTCTGTGTGCACAAGAAGGAACAGACTGAAGTGGAAAAGACTTTATAATGCATACTAGCTCAGAATTTAATTTGGTTTATAACCAGTTACAGTCCATTGCTCAACAATCCATTTGAATTTTTTTCATAAAAACACAGTGTTTTCCAACTTTTAATGAGACTGCTAACAACAGAAGACTCATTCACTGTATATTCATTTAATAGCTTTTAAATATTTGCATCTTTTATTCTGAAAATGTATCTAAATGCCTGATTAGAAAGGCTTATTTCTTCCAATGCTAATGGGTTTGACTGAAAGCAAGTCTTCTAATAGATGAGTCTTTGTAAGTCTTTAAACTTCCATGGTATTTGTAGTTGGGTGAATCTAAAGGCACTTACTAATGCAGGGACAAGTAGAGAGAGGAAAAAATTGCTATCACAGCTCAAATATGGCAAGTATCTCCTATATTAATTTTTCTGTATATGACTTAGGAATAGGTATGTCAGTATTCTGTTTCTAAGAGGGAGTTTCCTTGGCTTTTGTGGTTATTGTTCATAGTTCACACAATCTGCAGTCACAAGGGGAGGTGTTCTTGACTTCATTTGTAAGTGATGGTGCTGGAAAGTTAGTTATATTTCCAGGGAATCTGTAAGGCAAATGCTGAATGTCTTACATTAGTAACAGAAATACCTAAATATATTTTCCCCTTAATCTTTTAAAATCTTGTATCAATCTACGTCTTCCCATCTCGGAAATAAAATTTGAAAAGACAGCCTATAAAACATCACTAATTTTCAAATAGGGTCAGACAAACATTGGTGTTTCTCCAGAGCAGCTAATACTGAATTGACTCATCATGAGAAGCAAGTGTGTATGTGTCCTGCAAACAGCCAGTGATACTTTCCTAAGCTCCCCTCACTCTCCTGCCTCCTGACTGAGATGCCATTCAATGGGCACAAACAAGAAGACTGAAGTGCCAAACACATGAGCCTAGCATGGTTGGTAACTGTGAATTCCCACAGTTAAAATGTCATGCCACTTTCCTGTTGGAACTTTGGAACTGTCTGGCCCCAGCGATTTCTTTTTTTTTTTTTTTTTTCTTTTCCCAGGGGATAGCACTGGCTGGTGCAACCTGACCCAGGGTTGTTTCCAGCTGAGGAGTCCAGTCTGTGTTTTCCCTTTTCATACAGGGGGTCAGAAAACACGTGGGGTGGGGAGGCTGTACCCCACCATTTTTGAGATGACTCCTACCTGCAGAACTGCTGTGTGAGACAGTAACACTTTTCAGGCATGGGATGAGATAGAGGCACTGGGGGAGGATAAGGAAAAATCAAAAAGCTGCTTCTCGGATCATCTTGAAATCATTTTCTTGATATATGGTACATATGGCTCAGTTCTAAATATTTTATGCAGAGATATCAAAACCAAATTGTTTTTAAAAATTCTCCCTGGAATTCTTCAGTTTCTGAAAACAATTTTTGGCTTATGCATGCCAAGTACATGGGAAATGTTCTTATGTCAGTTTAACACTGTGGTGAAGTAATTATTTCTGCGTAATACTTCTTGTTCATGCCCAAGGATTTCATTAGTACTTTTCATCATAACATCAACCTGTGACTTTATGTTGTCTCTGAACCTTTTCCAGTCTCATTTTTTTCCAGAGTTCTGTTAAAAAACAGAAGTCTTAAAACTTCCTGTTCTGTTTGTGTGGGCCACATTCGTGGTTCCTAGGTGAGCTACCTGCGTGGTAAATGGTTTTTATGCACTACTTCCTTCTGCTTATCTGATGTTACAAGCATTCTTTGTGTAATTTGAAAAATCAGCAGTCTTGTTTCTTGGGTTTGTTTACTTACTCCTTCGTGCTTTTTTAAAATGTTTAATGGGATTGTCTCTAGTAGTGAGCATTACCAAAGAAACTGTGCTTTCAGTGTTTTGAGAATTATTAGGTATTGCTAGATAATTTTAGATTGCTTAGTGTGCCATGTGTATTCTTTACCGATATTGTCTAATGTTGCACTATTTTCTAGTTAGTAGTTAATGTGATTCTAGCTGGATCAATACTAAATTCTAAGAATATCCCAGGTTTGTAGTTACCAATTTATAACCTCTTAAAATGGTAGAATTAGGTATGGCTGCCAAGACTTTAATCCTAGAACCTCAAATGTAGTGTTTAACTGTATTCCTGTCCTCTAGAAATCAAATCTTTGGCAATCTTTTCTTTTATTATGCACAGTATTCATACTTCTTTGTTCGCCTTTGTTGCATAATGAAATGTTAGACTGCCTCCAAATTTCATAAGTATCCTGAATATTAAAGGCTTTCTATAAAAACTGGTAATAGTGGTGGAAATATCTCTCCAGTCATCTCCATAGTTTTGAGAGGCCATTATAAAAAAGAAGCAGGTTAAGTAATTCTTTTCCCTAGTCCATATTGAGTATTTATATCCTTTATTTACTCACACAGTAAAAAATAACATTCAGCGTTCTCATGTGATGAGTACCACATTGTGGTCTTTGTAAGTTCAAGTATTACTTGAATATTTGAGCTTCTTTGACATGTCATGAAATTTTATCATTTCCATTTATAATTGAAGTTTTTACTATTGCTAAGTATTCTCGTGTTACTATATTTAAAAGCCCTTTTCATAATGGCTGTATACCTGGCATCTGTCCTTTTATTCTGGTTGATCTTAGATCTCATTCCCATGTTTCTGATAACATCTATCCTACTAAATAATCTCCCCTTACTTTATCATTCTCCAATTTGGCATACAGCCCTTGGGCAAGTGGTGATAAAAAAAGAGAAACGTCATCTAGTTGAAACCTATTATTTGTTCCAGTTCAGTCACTGTGTAGTTGTGCTGGAATACAGAACACTGCTTATTTTTAGGTTTACAAAAGCAGTGACATATTTAATATTTTTTGTTTGCACAGAATATTAAATGAGCTCCTAAAAATCATGAGAGAAGCATCTCCAAAAAAACAAAAAATCACAAATGCAAGTATTTTTTCTGGAATGAGCAATACATATAAAATAAAATAAAACTAACCATATTTATTAGTTTAGTCCTCTTGCAGATAGTTAAGGTCTGACATAAAAATTGTGTGTACCTTTTGAAACAAGCATTTATTACGCTAAACTTCAGTGTAGATAAGTATGCTTCCATTTTCAAACCCTTTTCTAAATATGCCTGTATCAGTAGGCCAGGCCTCACATCGTGAATCAAAAATCATGTTGCTTTTTGCTCCCTCTGGAAGTCAGGTGTTGATGTTTTCTGTGAAGCTGTTTGCTGTGTAGTTGCTGTGCTGGAGCAAGGCTGAAGACATATTACTGTGGAGTCTGTGGTTTTTCAAACATAAATGGAACACCCCTCCAGCCTGCTGTGACAAATTTCCTGCACAGTCATGTCCTTGAATCATAAGCAATCAGTGAAGTATGGTTGCAGGAGAAGATTCTGGGAGAGAAACCTGGGGGATAACTACCTTTTGGAGAAAAGAATGTAAGCAATAAGACCATAGCTCAGATAGCACAATCAGCTCCAGGTTAATTCTAGGAATTATGTGTATCGAACCTGCCACAGGATCTTGGGCTTGAAAAGGCACATGTCTGTAGCAATTATTTTAATCTTAAATGATGCAAGAATTGTTCTACAAAATTAGAGATGCTTTCATTCTTTAATAGACATAGAATAAAAACCTTCCTTGAGTTATTTTATCAGGTGAGGAATGCCTTGCAAGAGAGCTGCTAGTTACTGTTGTGGTTTGACCCTGGCTAAATGCCAGGCACCTATGACATCTGCTCTCTCCGCTCTCGCCTGCCACAGCTGTGCAGAGGAGAGGGAAAAAAGTTAACCCACAAAAGTTATTACACAGGGCTCCTGAGTTGAGATAAGGTACCGGGAGAAAGACACACTAAGAGCAAAACAGGCTGAACACTTAAAGTTGCGAAGTGATTTATTGCTAACCTAATCCTAAACAGAGGCAGAGGAAGATAACGAGCAGTAAAAATAAGCTCTTAAGATACCATTTCTCTGCTCACTCCCTCCCTCCTTCCCACCAGCAGCACAGAAGGATATGGTATGGGGGTTTTTGGTCAGTCCATCACTGAGACTTTTCTTCTGCTGCTCAGGGAGAGGAGTCGTCCTCTGCGTCGCCATGGGTCCCTCCCACGGGAGACAGTTCTCTGTGAACTTCTTTGGCGTGGGTGCAATCTCATGAGCAACATCCCGCATGAATTCTGCTGCAACAGGAGTCCTTGTTCACAGGGTGCAGGCCTCCCAGCCAGGGCCAGGCTGTTTCCATCTCAGGAGCAAGGGCTTTTTCTCCGCTGAGGCTCCCACTGGATCACAGCTTCCTCCAGGCATGCACCCACTCTGGCGTGGGCACCTCCCCACGGGCTGTGGGTGGATCTCTGCACCCCTGTGGACTCCATGGGCTGCAGGGGGACAACCTGCTCCTCCCATGGTATTCACCATGGCCGGCAGAGAATTGTCGGCTCCATTGCCTGGAGCACCTCCTCCTCCACCTTCTTCACTGACCTTGGCGTCTCCATGCTGTTTTCCCCTCACATGTTCTCACCTACTCCTCCTCTTCCAACGACAGAGAAGTGTGTGCCTGCCTTGTTTTGATTTCTTCTTAAATGCGTTTTCACAGAGGCATAACTAACACCTCTAATTGGCCCAGGCTTGGCCAGCAGCATGTCCATCATCTCCAGAGCCATCAGAGATTGGCTCTGCTGGACTTGATGTAAAAACTTCCAGAACTTTCACACAGGACACACAGGAGCCATCTTTGTGCTCCCTTCCACCTGCTAGCAAAACTCGGCTAAGCAAAACCAACACAGTTACTCATGCCAAAAATGCTAACATCTTGAATATCAAAGTATAGATTTGGTCTAATCTATAAAGAAAGTAAGAAACTTCTGAGGGCTTATCAGGGCAAAAATCTCTATTTCTCTCCTATCTGTTGGATCAATGGAACTAACAAAAATTGATATAATAATAGTAGAATTGGTATTCTATGTACAAAAATGCACTTTCATACGTTTTTGTTACATTCCTCAAAAGGAACTTTTTTAATACATGCAAAAGCTGATTGGACATCTTCTTGGTTTTGGTTTTTTTTTTAATTCCAGCTAACTTCAAGGAAGAGGTTTATCTCAACACCCATTCCCAACAAATTTCCATTTTGATATGGATTCCCATTGCGAAAAAGATTGAAAGTCAGTTTTTTATATACTGAAAATAATGTCTTTGATAAGGAAAAAAGAATAAAGATAGGCCCAACAGCAAACAAAATATTAACTGTTGAAATACAAGGCTACCATATATTTGTTTAGAACAGGTCATTTGGGATAGAAGATTAATGTGGAAAGTAGCTTTAAAATCTAACCTGAAATACTGATACAATCTTTCCATAACCCAAATTGAAGTCTCTAAAATGCTCCTTTAATTTTATGTGCTCTTTCAAAAAATGCTTGCCCAGTAGGCCGTAAAAATCTTAAGTGACACTGTAGTTTGTAAGTGTCTTAAATTTTATTAATTATTAAAGCAGCTGTGTTGTCTTCTTTAAAGTAGTTATCCATCTGAATAATTGATAACATAATTGGTTGTGTTTATTCCTATTACCTAGGGGCTTGTCTATTTGGTGTTTTAACATGGCTATCTGGAAGAAGGCTGCTGATAATATGTAAAACAATTTCTAGTGCTTATTCCAGGGGATAAAAGTGTACTATACCTGTTTTTGGTGAAGAATTACTACACGTTTCTACAAAAATTATGCTATACTAGTGTCTCAGGGAGGAAATGTCACTGTGATTCACCTTGGGATATTCTAATATACAGCAGGAGGTTAGGACATTTTTGCATTCCTTTCTTTTTTTTTTTTTTTTCAGCCAAGCAGTTGTTGACCTCTATCCCTTATGCAGTGGCTTTGTCTAACAGCACATGTAATCTCACAGTACTCTGTTTCCCACATCTCGGATCAGACAGCAGCATGCAAAGCAGCTTAAAACCCGCAGAATGGCTGTCAAGGGATCACAGTGGCAAACTGGTAAGTCTAGGAGGAGGGGAGTAGGGATGAAGACGGACTTGGACTGGTGTCACGATACATGTAACACATGGCAGCCATTCTTGGATCCTTCAGACTTGGCAGATTTTTGGCTGATACTGTGAGAACATTATAAATTGTGAATAGGATTTGCATGGGCATTGTGTAAAATATTCCCTGGCTGCGTGGGGGGGTTGGCTGCTGAGCACCCAGGCAGAGAGCTGGGTCACCCATCTGATTGCTGTGCTCCAGTCCATCCTGAAAAGCGCAGTTTGCTGTTAGGACAATCCCACTGTTGCATTAAACACCTGCAGGAGGTGAGATGTGGTTTTTTAACCTTCTACTATAAGTAGGAAGAAGATCAGCTGATCTAGTTAAGTTCAGCTCCACTAACAGTCACAGGCATAAAAAACGTGGTGAGTGGTTCACAATTCATTCTTTGGCTTACAGAGTCTTTGACCTGGGAGTGTGTTGTATTGAAAGGAGCTCTTTGCCTTGTCGTAAAAATTGAAAGTTGTCTCAGCATGGCTGTAAAAAATTATCAAGAAAATTCTGAAGGAAGATGTAATCTCTATGGAGAGTATTTTAACTGTGATGCTTCAGCCAGAGAGTAGTTGTACCAACAGCCTGAGACCTTTCTCAGCTTCTGTGTTAGACTGCACAAAATGGATATATATTATAGTTTCATACTACCTTTTTTTGAAGATCTAAAGACTACATGGTCTAGAGAAATTCTAGGTGTCTGTTGCTTTGTAAAGCAGTGGAGACCCCATGGCAAAAACTTTTTAATGGAGACGCCTATTTTTAAATATTAACAAAAAGCTACCACTTCTTCTTAGTAAGTGCTGCTGTAGGAATTGACAAGTTTGCTCCTAAGACTCCACTTTATGCCATTGTCATGCTGAATGCATAACAATGTCTGGGCAGGTTGCCTCCCAAAACTCCTTTGACAGCAAAACAAGTACCCCTTCCATTCTATGCCATAGCAGTGGAAAATAAACATCTGGCTGTTGCTTCAAAAAATGCAAAAGGCAACATCTGAGAGAGTGTCTATATGCAAGAGCATTATTTTGTCAGAGAAATAATGCTTTATCTAAGAAAAGAAAAGACAAAAAAACCTTCAAAATCACAGTGTACAGCATTAACATCTGGTTTAAAGTGTGTTAAGAGCCAACAACTCAATGTCAATTTGGTCTGACTTTACGGTATTACTTGCTTGATTATGGCTCTCACTGGGGGAGCTGAGCATTTCGATATCATCCAAAGCCCCTGAGAACGATTCAAACCAGCTGGTATTCTCTATATTACATAATTACAAAGCACGCACTGCCGTTTGGCAGACTGAAGAGGCACTGGGGGCCCACTTCTCAAAATATTTACAGCCTTTTATTCTTCTCTAAACAATCATTTGCATAGTAAAAGTGATATACAGCACACAAACGTGGGTTTACTTTATTTCCACTTTCTCAAACTTACCTGGAAGTGGCTGTGTTTAGCAGTGAGTAGGTAAAAGCAAGATGGAGCCAGCAGACATAAAGGCTGTAACATTTTCAGGAAATCTTTGTGTTGACTCGGTCAGTATAAGATGGTGAATCTTTCAAAGAAAACCTGATGGATGTATAAATATTTTGCCTTTGTGAAAGCATGTAGTGAAATGTCTGCCCTGGAAGTGGAGAAGTTAAGAAAATAGGAGAACCTGCATGGGAGCCAGCTGGTCATGACAGGGTTGCTAGAGTGTAGATAAGATGCAGTGGCTGCATCTTGTTAGGGGGTATGTGTGTGCGCACGTTCAAGTAAGATATTTTTGATTGTGAGATTGGGTCCTTTCTATGGCCAAGTTGCTAAAATTCTGTTTTATCTAAAGTGAACAAAAAGCTGTGGAAATTGTCAATAGCTGAGAGGCTAGGGGGAAAATAAAGGGGGGAAAAAAGGAAAAATCTGGTAGACTTTCTATGCTTATGTACCAGTCTGAAAGATTTAAAGTTGCAAATGGATAGGAGAATGGTTAATAGTTAACTGTCTATTTTCTCCCTACCACACCAAGAAAATACATACACTTCTTGTACACACACAACCTTTTAATTACAAACCTCTGTCTGATCATAGCACCCATGACTTCCCATCATGCTGTGTATTGGAGGCACTGCACAGTGTAGCTAAATGCTTTTAAAGCCCCAAATTCTTCTCCAGTTTTCTCTTATTAAATTCATGTTGCTATGAGGGAATCACATATAGCAATTTTTAATGGTTGATTAATGAATGTTTAAAGGTTTTTGTGCTGTGTAGTACAGGGTTTTTTTTTTTTTCCTCTTTTGTAATGGTTTTAATGAAGAGATCATTAAAAGTTACATTGTGTGTAGTGCTAAACCCAAGATCCTTTGTCTTTTTATCCACAAAACTTAAAATGTGATTTGAACCACACTTCTATGTCTTATAAAATGGTTTTGAAGAGGAAAAAACACCAGCTAAAAGTGAACATAGGCAAATTATCAGAGAAACTATAGGGAGCCTGGTATTTACATATTGTCCTGGATCTGAATGGTGAATCATTGATAAGAACAGATATGATTAGTTGTAAATCTCTACACCCCTGTGGGGGGTGTTATCATTCAATTTCCGCACAGCAAGGGTTACTGAAACTAATTTTTGATGCCTGTTTGTTTCCCACTTTCAAGATGTTTTATTGCATTGCGTAATGCAGACTAGAAGTGGAGGTATTATAAGTGCAGAAGCAAAATGAGAAATGTAGTGTCAGTCAGAATGGCCACTGTAAGTGGCTTGCTGAGCACAGTGACACAGAATGGCAGGTGTCACTGTGTAAAGCTGCAGACCGCAAACCTTACTGAATTCTGAGTTATTCTGAGCTGCTGTCTGGTCCACTGCAGTTTGACTGAGTGCCAGTTAGTTTCACAGCCAATTTCCTAAGGTAGGGCAAAGAAAGGATGCTGCTGTCACATGGAACAACAAGGCAAAGACCTTCATCAGCAATGCAATGTTAAATTACCAGAATAATCAGACCATTGGATCACCCATTGCTCTATTTCAGAATTTAGGCATACCATCAGAGTATCTGCCACAGGAGGTGCTAGAAAATTTATTTTAAGCCTGCTGAGCAGCTGGAGATGAATTTGTGTAGGAAAATACCTGACTGCATTTTAATGTATGCTGGTTTTTCAAGTGCTGCATGAATGTTCAAATAGGAAACCATACCACCAACTGTTGCTTTATAATTCACCTTGTCCTTTGGCCCTCATTCTTTGTGATTCTGCTGGTTTTGTCTTGCAAGCCTTCCTGAACACAGACATCATAAAGGAAAAATGTGAATTGGATGAATAAAAAATGTTCATTTATGATAAAATGGATCAATTAGCCAACATAAGAAACAAACAAGGAAGAACATACTTACAAACAAGGAAGAATTGCTTGGGAATTTGAAGCCTGGGTTGGGCAGTCTTGTCTGGAGTGATCATGAAATAAAGAAATTCAGGATCTTGCAAGGCTTTAACAAGGCAAAAAGCAGGATCATAATACTGTGCTTCAAGAGAACAGGCTAATACCTGTTGATGGATCTTCTTGGAATAACACTATGGGATATGGCCCTGGAGAGAGGAGGGGTTCAGGAGAGTTAGTTGATTTTCCAGAATCCCCACTTTCAAGCAGGGTAATGGTCCAGTCTGGTGTCCAGGAAGTGAGGCAGTGTTATCAAGAAACCTGTGTGGATGAAAAAGTTGTGACAGAACCCAAATATAGTAAAAGAACGTAGCAGTCAAGAGGTGGAAACAGAGTTAGCTGACTCAGCAGGGATACAGAGACATCATCAAGTGCACAAATCCATCTGATTTAGGAAAGCCAAAACCACATACAAAATAGGTGCTGATATAGGCTCAAGGTTTAACTCTGGCACCTCACACACTAATTTCTGTTCAGAAGTGGGTCTGTTTATCCTTGAACCTGTTATAATAGCCACAAAGCATAGCAGGAAATCCAGATTTATTTATTTGTTTATTTATTCATTTACTTATTTATTCATTCAGTCTTCATAAATGAAATAACAAGTACATGATTGACACCTTTATGAGAAAAATCTGATGGGTTTGCCAAGAACTGTAGCCTGTGGGAAGGACTCACACTGGAGGAATCTCTGCAGGACTGTCTCCTGTGGGAGGGACCCCACACTGTAGCAGGGCAAGGACTCCTTTTTCTGAGAAGGAAGAAACAGCATTAGTATATGGTGAATGGATTGTAACCCTCAGTCTCCTTGCCAGCATGGCAGTACAAAAAGGAGAAAGGGCCTTGGCTCTGTGCAAGCCCTGCTCAGCAATAACAAAACATCTCTGTATTATCAACACTCTGTTCTGCACAAATCCAGAACCCAATTCCCTACTAGCAACTGTGAAGATAATTAATTCTACCCCAGCCAAAACCAGGAGACCCCTATTTGCCATCTCCCTACCTTGCTGTGGGGAAGGAGGTAGAGGATCAGGAATAAATGAATGCACTTGGCATCCAGCCAGGGTCAAACCACCACACAGTGTAAAAAACACTTCATAATGGAAGTCTGATTTCTTCTAGTAAGACAGATCCCTTGAAGAGGGCTGCCCATAGTTCTCCAATCAGGCAGTGGGTCCTTTCATGTTGCTGCTGGAAGGTTGTTGTGGACTGAACACTCACCTTCCTGAATGGGCTCTGATCTGAACAGCAAAGTAAGGGCTTTGCCTTTCACCCTGACACTTCAGAATGTAGAAGATTAAATGCATGTAGATTAAGAAAGGATGTTAGACAAGAGTCAGATTTAAAACAGGTTTCTGTCCACTTGCTTGTAGATTTTGTTCAACAGTCAATGCAGTTTTCAAATAGTCTTTCTCTTTGTCACATTTCCAAAATAGTATTCCTTTGCATTCTGACCTCATTTAACACTTCTGTTCCCTCTCCAGCTACTTTAATATAGCTGTGACACCTTGTTCCATCCTGTGTGATTATGTTGTTGTTTATGGAAGCTGGAATAAGCGGTGGTAGCTGGAAGCCTGTCTGTCTTGATATAGATAAACCTTACTAGTAGTTACTCAAGGCTGACTGAAAATTCCATTAATTACATACAAAGTATTTTTGTCTCCACAAATCTAAGATATTTTACAGTCTGTTCTGTGTTCTAATTGCTTCTGAAACAGAAACTTCAATGAAAAGTAGCCATAATCTTCTTTAGTGAGACAGGCAGAGTGGCGAATGATTTCAATGTAGAACAGGCAACATACCTCTCCAAACTTATTTAAAACAGTATTGCTGCTTTGTTCTTTGCTAAATTTAAATCCATTTTTAGCTAGCAGATTCAATAATCTGTGTGGTGCTACTACATAATTATATTTAATGATTGCATTCAATACTATTATTAATAAAGTTTAAAAAAAATAACAGTATTGTGAAAAAGTAATAGTATCCCCTGTGACAACTCAAATAAGGAAGTAACTCTTATTCTATTGAAATATGCATCATGTCCTGATATGATTAACCTTAATTTGTGTTGAAAAGAGTTTTCACCTTTTAGAAGAGAATAGGCCTTTCACAAATAGTTCAGTTTCTTCTGCTGGCTTTAATAATTACATCTATCATGTACTATTTTTTTTCCTTTGTAAAAACATGCATAGTAATTTTTGTGTGTATGTATATTAACTTTAATTGCCTACTTTCTTAATTCTGTAAACCTGCACTTGAAAAGTCCATATGTAATGAAACAGGAAAACAACTTCTATTGTGTACAACTAGTGTCAAGATACTCAAGGTGGATAATGCAGTTTGTGCTTCTGAACAGTATTTGTGCAGCCTTTAAAATATTCAGTATGCCAGTGTTTTAAAACATCATTGAAACCTTCTTTGTGGAAAGTTTCTAAGAAACATTACTTTAAAATTTTTCCTAAGCTGTTGAAAGTGATATCTTCTTAAAATGCATGTCAGCTAGCATTTTAGTACTTGAAAAAAGAAATAAAATCTAAGTCTTAATGAAGCAAATGCATCAATTAAATAATTAGCTTAAAAAGCAAAAGGGAATTTCATGTCACTTTTACTTACTGAACCTTAGGATGTCTTACTAATTTACACGTTAGGTTTTTCTCATAAAGAGGTCAATCATGCACTTGTTACTTCATTTATGAAGACTGTAAAAATAGCTGACATGAAAAAGGACATTTTTAAAACTGGAAATATTATGCCTATGGACAAACAGTTTGCTCTAAAAAAGGTCTCATATATGAAATTTAGACGTTGATTAATAAAATCATTCTTGATTCAGTTGCAGGAAGAACTTAAGTAAGAATAGTGTGCAGAGAGAATATTATGTCTTGAATGCTATGGTGCAGAAGTGATAATTATTTTAATAGCAGAACATTTTAGTTACCCTGTCTTAGAAGTCGATTACCTCTGGTAGGGAGGCAGTCTCCAACCCTTCTTTCTCTGCCTCTATTTTATGGGGTTCAAACGTTATTTCCCTGTTACAACTTTGCTTACTTGAACTGTTACAGGATCTCACTGCTGGGTGAGGCAAGTGAAAAGCGTTCCTGCAGCTGTGTGGTGGTTTGTAAACTGATGTGACCTCCTTTAAAACAGTCAGTAATCCATATCCTCTTCTAAAAAGCACCTAATACCACCCTATTCCTATGAAACAGACATGCTGGTTTTTCGATGGGCGAGGGATGTTTGTTATGCACACAATATTTTTCAGCTTCAGTGTTCTAAGAAGCTTGTGCAAGACTGTGTTGGAAATGAAGCAAAAAACGTTTTCCAATTTCATCTATTGCGTAGTACTATCACATAACCCAGGGAGGGCCAAAGAAAGGGGCATCATTATAGAAGTGTGATGTTTTTAAAACAATTAAATTGATGAGAAATGTTGCATATCTTTCTAACCTCTTCTTGCAGTGCTTTGATATAATCCTCTGTCCTTAACTTGCATGAGGGTTTTATAATCAAGTACTCTATCTATGCTGATACAGTTCTTGATGCTGTCATTAGAAACATCTTTTGGATCACGCTTGGATAACTTCTAGAGTTTTGTTACTGCTTTCTCACATTGATTAATATCCAAGGGAAATAGCTAATGAAAGAGATGTTACCAAGCTAAAATCCTGAAATTGAATTCTGATACCTTGTCTGTGCATGCAATATCCACTCTTGAAAACCGATTGACCACTGACTGTTCGTTAAAGCCCTAGGTCTTACCTTTTTTTCTAAGAGAGGGATTTTCAAAGGCTTGCTGATTCTTCTAGGTTCTGTTAAAATCCCAGATTAATTCTGGATTCATTTGGCTATTGACTGCACAGTTCTTTTTCCATTATACTGTTAGGCTCTAAGTTCAAATAAATTAAATTGTGTTTAACTGGATTTTATGGCTATCTTTCTTAGAGGTACTTGTAAGGGCTTTTAAAACTCAATTTATAACAATTCTTAAAGCTTAACTCTAACTGAAAATTTTAAATTCCTCAGACTGACCAAAAAATTGAGTCTGAGGAAAAGCTTACCATCAGGCTGTTGCATAAGCCACTTTTCTATATGTACACTGCGAACCTGGCTGTGTTTGGGATGTGTCTGTACAGCCACTCTAAACTGGCTCAGGGCTTCTGTGCCACAGCAGAGGAGCAATAGAAATGCAAGAATTTGCTTGACTGTGTCACATTTCTGTGTGAACACTTGTAAATGTATTTGCAGCCAAACCACAGCTTTTGACAATAAATCCTTATAAGACAGACCAATATAGTTCAAAAGTTATTTTGTACTTCCTTGTATCATGAGGCAGTGTGCTTGAGTCAAGGTCACTCAGATGTGATCAATCTATTTCAGTTCCCCATTATACCTTTGCTTTCGCCTCTTTTCCCTCCTTCATTTTCTCCATCACGGTTGGACTGCAGACCAGAAAGCTCAGGCACGCTCTGTGAGCTGCACAGCTGCTGCTTGGCCTCTCTCCTGCCTAGGGACCTCTCCTCTCCACACCTGCTTTTCCTGTACTGCCAATCTGCTAGGCCAACAGGCACAAAAGGAGCTGGAATATGCTTGAAGAAGTTCAATTAAGCTTTTTTTTTTAAATTTCTTTCTTTCCTCCCAGTTTGTCTTTATTTGTGCCAGATTGGCTTCACCTGCAATCTTACTAAGCCTAGGAATGGCTTTTAAATAAGCAATGTTGCTGAGTATGTCTGACTTCCCCATTGGCCTGCCAGCTCCAATGGACTGGCTAAATAGGTTTGGACCTTCAGCACCAAAGGACAAGAGGGCGTGATTTTGTTGCACAGCTATAAAAACACTTCATCAAAGCTGTAAGAATTGCAGGACTTTATTGTACTTGTGTGAACAATATCATCTGAACATTTCCTAATGTTGGTACTAAAAACTAACAATCATGATACTGCAAATTCTGTGATGCTCTGAAACTATTGTGGTTATGTTTTAAGAGTCTGGGGGTCTCTCCTCACTAACACTGTTGTCTTCTAGATAGTCTTGGTTTTATTATGGACCATGAGGGCATTCCTCTGGGAGATTTTTCCTTCTGTTACCAGCTCTTTTCCTGCAGCTTGTGAGTGCTCTCTCTCTCTCTCATCAGCAACCCCCCAGCTTCTCTTCAGGTCCATCCAGCAGCCCCTGAGCTGGCATTTTGCTGGTCCAAGTCCCTTTTGCTCTTGTACACAAGCTTTGCTTCCAGTACAGCCCTCGTGCTAGGTGCAGCTTGGGGTGGGTTTGGCATAAGAAAAGGTGTAGTGACTTAGCAAAAGGCCAGGCCATCTGTGGGACTACAGAACGAGACACAGATCAGGTACCACCAGAAGCACACTAACATTCATATGTAATGTCCTTGATAACAGTAACAGGTTTCAGTTTATTGCTGTTCCAGGAAAAGGCTTCAAGCAACCGAGTTCATTCCTGACCCATTGTCTATTAGATGTATCCTCCTTATCTTCCCAGAATGATGGGTTATCTTGAAAGTGGAAGTATTTCAGGGAAAAAGGATATTAGAGGAGTTCATCAAGTGAACAATCTTATTTAATATTCTCCTTAATGACCTTGACTCACGAATGAAATTTGCTGATATAACAGAGATGGGGTCAATCTCAATGCAGAGGAGGAGTTGAATAACAAGTAGGATGAACTGGGTAATATCAAGAGCTGAAATGAATAAAAAGAGATGGATTTTAATAGTACAAGAGACAAAGCCGTGTATCAGAAGCAAATAATAATTTCTGCTATATTCTGAGCTCTCATCATTTAAAATAAAATAGACTTAAAGGCATTAAGCATTCATAGGATGTTTTTGAAATACTGATGAGATTTTGCTGTGCCAAACACGCAATAGCAAAAGACATATGATAAGGTATTTCTAGTCCTTGTACTGAGTAGTATGAACTATTTAAAATTTTGGAGTTCCTTCTGAAATGCCATGAACGTGCATCTTCAAGAAGGATAAAAATTATGTTGCAATCACTGTAAATAAGGACTAAGATTGCAAGTTATCAAGGAAATTATGTGTGTTAAGAACAAACAGGCATCAGCCAGTTGAGTATTGTGTTTAAGTTTCTTTCTAACAAGAGAGTTTGCATGGTATTGACTCTTCCCAGCTGATGAGAAGAATCTTATCTTCAGAGAATCTGGGTCTCCCTGGTTTGGAAAAAACAATATTTACATCCTGGAGTTTCATTATCTCATCTGAAAAGGAAGCTTGCCCTTCTGTGTTAGTTTCTCTGAGCTGGATTGTGCCATGCAGCAGATTGATTCAAGGCAATGCCTTTCTGACCTCTTGGGTTTTTTTCCCTAGCTGCAACATGTGTTTGGATTGTGACAGAAAATGCATAAGCGTGTTGGTAATGATAATATCTGTGTACAGCGACAGAATCTTTAAGCCGAAGACACCTTTTAAATTTTTCATAATTTTTAATTCTCAGCCCAGGTTTGGCTATTCTGAAAGAAATATTCCTAGTTTTAGTTCAGATGCAGAAAAAATCCCCACTGTTCTTTTCTGGCAATTTCCAAGTATTTGCTCTCAAGGAACTCTAGTTACTTGGATAGTTACCAGATATAATGCTAGTTATTTTCTAAGTTCTTATTAAAGATCACTTCAAAGACCTCAGAAAACAGGCATCTAATTACTACAAGTGCCTACATCTGAACAAAAAAGGTTAGTGGTTTCACTAGATCCAGTAGGATTCATGAGAACATGAGATCCTAGACAGTTCACAAAAAGGTAATAATTCAGTTACTGTCAGAGTTTTAATAGATACCAATTCAGTATCCACAAGCACTTTTCTTTCAGTCTCCAGATATTCATGCCTTAGGCTTCATACCTCCTAAAATATTCATACCTTAGGCTTCAGGACAAGAAATTGAGGGATTTACCTTACAGACAACAAGCATTATTACATTTCTCAGTCAGCATTAGAAAATATACATTTTTTTGGACTTAAATAGTCATTAAAGAACTTGACCCTTATTGTGCTTCAGAAAGGAAAAGATGTCCAAACTCAGTTGAGTATACCTTTGTGCTCCTGTACTGTTAATAATAACCCAGATACATAGTCAGCTCTTGGAAAAAAAATCAAAAGAGAATGAAATGAGTCCCATGGGAAGGCTTATTTAGCAGAACATGAAATATTAATATTTTAAAAATACAGGTACTATCTGATAGTATGCTTTAAATAGAAGTTTGTTGTTTATTGGGATTTCCACAGGCTGTTCTAGATTAGCTGATAGGAAAGTTGCTGAAGTATGAGAAATGTGCATCCCTTCTTCAGTGCAGTTGTATTCTTAAACTTTGTTAAAGAGTGTCTTCTCCAGTTCAGATCTGTTCTCAGCAAGTGGTGGTGATTGAATGTGTGACAGGAAATAAAGGAATTTATTGACTGAGGTTGTACAAAATCTGATGGGCAAAAAGGACTGTTTTTTTTCTCTTTTTGGTATTGTATTGAGCATATCTGGGAATTTTGAGTCCCTCTCCTGGCTTTCCAAAACATAAAGCCCCAATAGGTGTTACTGAGAGTGTATCAGATTGTTCACTGACATGTGAATTAATGCTTCTTTTCTCCTTTATTTTTCATGGTTTTAGTATCCCACTCACACACAGTTTTTAACTCAAAATACTCCCTTGTAGCTATTCCACCTTCAGGTAGATGCCTTGAGTGATTACCAGCTATGATTACCAGTTCCAGCAGAGAAAATACTGGGTGGCTTTTTTTCTTCTTCCTCTTGCATGCTGCTCCAAAAGACACTGATGCCTGGTACTTTAGCCTTTAGATACAGCAGTTGCCATGGGAATCTGAAAGTTTACCCCCAGGCCCTTTACAAAAGTGCACCTTCCTTGTGGCAAAGGTGTTTCTATGGTAACATTTTACTGGAGGCCATAGAACTTACAGGGGATGTGCCGTAAGGCTTCTTTTGCACATTATCTCTCTTAAACATGTCAATATAGGTTTAGCTATGTTAAGGCAGGAAACAGGGAGAAGAAATGCTTCCCTTGCTGACTAGACTCTCTAGGAGTTATTGAACACAATTCATCAGAATTTTACTTTATTTCATGTTTTTGTGCTGTGTTCTTTAATTTTCTTCTGATGGAGTGCCCTGTTTTCTGGTGGTAGCCATTGTCTGAATAATACAGGGTGATTGTATTATCTTCAAAGAACATACTGTATCAGTATAATTTCTAGTTTTTCTTTAATAGACCAAATAAGACTTTTGGTTTCCAAGAAGATGTCACTGATGTTTTTCAACTTCCTAAGATGTTTTGGTGTTTGTAAGGAAGTTTCTGTCTGTAGCAAATGTACAAGACTGAGGGGTTAAGTATGGGGGTTTATTGTTTCTTTTCATTCACTATAGATCATTGTCACCTCTGATAATGGCTTTCACCTTAAAAAATGAGATGACACTTCCCAAATTAAAATGGGCCATGTTTTCTTGCTGAGAGTCATCCATTGATGTCAACTTCCATTTACAGCAGAGCCTGAGCAAGCAGCAGCATTCTTGCCTTGTAATAAATAATTTTGGGTTATCATCATTGTTTTATTACTGTGCTATCAGCCTTTATATTTATTCCTATCCATCAGTGAAGGGATTCTTATTGCTGCCAGGGATGTGGGCCCATTTTGTTTCCCTGCCTGTTTTAAAACGCTGGTCCTGGCTTTGCATCAGCCATTGCTTTGCTGTAACTATTGGGACCAACTACAATCTGGGTCATTATTAATGTCGATCATTCTCTGCTGGCACGGGTACAAGCAAAGGTGCCAGCCAACACCGTGCTACTTTAACAGGGGTCTTAATTAGATCTTCTTCCTTGGCCAGGGGAAGGTGGAGAAGAAATAATGAGATGAGCTAACTGAATTAGGACAAATAAAAGCATTTTGTGGATGCATTTCTGACAAATTAGCTCAGACTGCAAATAGAAATTGATTTGTTTGGGTGAAGTGAATTGGTTTTCAGGAATGTAGGGATCAGACTTTTCAAGTTTAAGGTGAGGGAAGGTATATTTAGAACCAATGTTAGCTTTTCTTCTGGCATTAACCCTAAACTGAAAATTCTATCTGAAGTTAGCACTGTGGAAGCTTCTTCCATAAACAGTCCTCTTGGGTAAGGAGCAGCTGTTCTCACACAAAAGTTGGATAAAATGCAAATTCTGAAAGTGAGAAGCAAACTGAGTCACATCCTATAGAATTAATACCTTAAATGGTGTGCCTGCCACCTTAAACATTCTGCCATGACAGAGGAGGGTGCCAGCATTCCTCATGCTCACTTGCCCAGACGACTGCAGAGTCTCACTCCTGGTGCACTTCGATTCACATCCACTTGAGTTGAGTTTGCTCAAATGAAATAGGCTGAACTATTTGCCAGTGAATAATTGGTACTAATTTTTATCTTTGTCATGTTGAAGCACAAGGAGGGGAGGGGAAATTATTTCCATCCAACCTATTGGCATTTGGAGTATTTAATTCAGAACACATTACTTTATTCTGCTTTGTAACATAGGTGTCACATAATTAAAAGATTTAGCTGTGAAAAATTCGTGCACACATGACTTTATCTGGCCTTAAGTTAAGAATAATTAACAAGTCAGTAAAACAACAAGTCATGTTTTCAGCAGGGGCTCAGCAAGGCATCTGAAATTATTCAGAGACTTTTTAATATGCATTCATTGCCACACATAAGTTAGGTGACTGCGCACAATTTGATTGGTATTGTACTATTTGGTTCTCAGTTTCAGACTGACTCCAAATTGGAACATTTGTTTACGTAGCTGGATTTCTTAGAAATGTGTTTTGCCAAGAGTTTAAGCAAGCCAAATATTTAAAGCTGCTATTTGATAAGCGTTTTTCCAAGGGGAAAGTCTGCTAGAGCCCAAAAGTAAAAGCTTGAAGCCAGTTTATCTGAAAGGGGATGAGGGATCCTCTGTGATGCTACCTGTCCCCTCTCCTCTTTGGTTAATTTCCATCCATGTATCTTCTCTGAAATAAATAATTTCTGTCTTCAAAATAATCAGTTGAACCCTTTTGTAATTGAATTGTGCCCAGCCAAATGAAGTCACTTAATTCTGGTATCTTGGCCAAATCAAATTAATTAATGCTGGCCTCCACTCCTTCCTCAGGTCTTCTCTGCCGTTAAACAAAACTGCACCCTGGATATGTATCAGGCCTTCAGGGCACCATTTATTTCTCTTTACTTAAGCCTACTGGCCCCTCTTCTCAGCAGTTAAGAAACTATTTTATAGTGCATTTCTGTGCCTGGGAAGAAGGGTGAGGCACAAAGGTTGGTATAAACCTTGTTCTCATCTTGTAGACTGTGAGGATATAACTGCTCCCTCGCTTCTTTCTTCTTCTCTTCCTTTAATTACTATCTCTAACAGCATCTGCATTGCTGGTTTGGTTTTTTTTGGTTTTTTTGTTTGTTTTTTTAAAATCTTGATTTGGTCTTCCTAGTCACATTTTTTGCTCTTGGAGTGCAGCCCACTGATGGAAGACAGATCATGTGAAAGGATAGCAAGGCTTTTTTTTTCCCATTACTTTCAGGAAAAAGATATTTTGGTGTTTTGTTTAGAGGGTTTTTTCATGGTTAGAAGACAATGATTAAGTTAAACAAGAAGGTGATATGAAATCTTCAGTTTGGCATGCAGTGAATTCTCCCTTGAGTTTTCATAGCTCCATTTGTGTCCTACGAGCTGAGAAGTTTTACTGAAATTGAGGGAGAGAGGGCCTGGTGATAAGCCATATTCTGCTCCTTTTTTTCCCTTAGCCTGCCCAGATTTCCTTATCCCTTGAAGAACCAGAAGAGAGCTGCCATTTTTGTCCTGTCATAGGTGGGGAATTTGCACAGGGAGACAATCCTGTACCTAAGGAAAAGGAAAGGTCTAGAGAGGGTAGCACAAGTGCTCTGGGCTGCAGCCTCCGTTAGGGATCTTAACCTTTCCTGCAGGATCTAATCTGAAATAAGGGTCCAATTTAAGGCAGAAAATTAGTTTCCTGTCTTTGCTCACTGTCTGCTCTAACTTCCTTGAAAATTTCTGTAATATTTCCATTTAATCCATGTGGAATTTTGGTGAGAAAGTTCTAACAATATCACCGTGGATATCACTGAGAGCCATGCTAACCTGTGTAACAGTCCAATAATGAACCTTCTCTTGTGGCATCCGTATTTGCTCCATAATTAAAGTAGAAGTTTCCGTTACAAGTTTGATTTTGTGTCCTCCAGTGAAATCTAACAATTCCTGTCAGCTTCAAAATGGGTTAGATTTCCTACATGGCTGAGAATTTGTCTCTTCATTTCTTCTTCCAGAAAAGGAGAGGAATTATGTAATATTTACCTGAAGATGATATTTATTAAGAAGAGGAGGATGTGTATTCTTTTGTAGCTAAACAAGAAGGAATAAAATAAAAAGTGGCATTTCAGATAGACTGACATGGGAGAATGAGGATTTTTCTTGGTAAACACTTTTTAAGTATTTCAGTTTCATAATAGTAATTTCTAAAAATATGTTGTGATAAAGATTTTAATACAGTAATTGATAGGATTTTCACTATAATTTGATGGAAGATTTTTCCATCAATGCATTTTTTGGTGACTACTTTGCTTTTTGTTTCTAGTTCTCATTTATGTAAAATAAGGGAGTGATGACATACATGTATGTGTTTTTTTCAACAGTTAATTGCTAGTTGGGATGGACGTGGATATACCTATATATACCTAGTAGCTTTGCAAACCAAATCATAAGACTTTCAGTCTTTTGATGGTAGCATTCCTTTGAAAAGCTAGGTAGAAAGTAGTCCCTAAACCTGCTGTTAATGCAATCACCTTGAAATCACTCTAGATGGAGAGAGAATTAAATCCAGAATTCTATAATTCCCAAGGAAATTATCTATAGTCTTTAGGGTGAGACTTGATTCCATTCTTCTCCTTCCAGGACCTTAAACCAAGCAATTAAGCACAGCTGAAAATTTGGACCTTTCCATATTTATTTCCCTGTTATGTAGGGTAGGATTTGGCTGGGGGTGTCTGTCTCACCCCACCTGGCCAACAATCACAGCATCTCTCACAATCAGATTTGCAGACTGCAGTACTACAGCACTTGATTACTGTGTGGATGTCCTGTGCAGCTCTGTTAAATGAAGCTCTAGCAGTACATCATGTGAGCTCAGTTATGACTGACACAAGATTTTGAAAGAATTGTTGTGACTGTTTTTGCAATCTCTCAACTAGAAGCCAAGGTAAGAAATACCATTTTTGCACTATAGGAGCAGAATAATTTAAAAACATACGAATTAACAGAATTTATTATTCTTCATTGTACCAGATTCTTCTCTAATGAATTTTGGCAGTAGGATCTAATTAAGGTAAATAGTAGTAAATGGTGACAGTAATACATGGAGGCATGTCAAATAAAGAAATAGGTATCTTGAGAGACTTCACTGAATGTGTCTCATGGTGTGTTCAAACTGTAATATTGTGTAGTGCTATATTTTGCACGTTTTGTAGTGACTTGTTATTTTAAGAGTTTTTTTGGGTTTTGTTTTTTGGTAATCGTTAGCTGGTTTTGGAGGCACAGTCACATTGAGTCTTAAGTCAAAGCTTTACTTGTCATGTACTTTTTTTCCCAGTCAAACAACAATATGGCCTGCCCTATTCTTGAAACGTAGCTGGCTAGTTTATCTTAGCTGTCATTTTATTTTGGAAAATACAGATTTCATGTTCTAATGCTTGGTACCATGACACTGATCTCTTTATGTAAAGACATATGGTGTGGGTGCACTGTAATCTACCAAGATGGAAGTACATTGTAGAAGATAGAAGCCGACTACATTAAAAGGAATCATATTGCCAAACTTAACATCCTCAAATTGCAGTTCAGTGTCATCTGTCTGTATATGTTGGAGTCACTTCAGACTAGCACAGCTGTAAGCAGATGTGTTGTGAAAAACATCCTTATTGCAAAGGAGAGTTGAAGACTTCAGACTGGTTATTTTAGGAGGAGCTATCATGTCATCAAGTGCTCCAGATCCATCTAGCCCTCATTAAAGGTTAGTAAGCACAGGGAGGCAACTACCATTTTATCCAGCTATTTAAAGTCAACAAATTTTAATGATTTTAATAATGTAAAAAAACCCTAAAAGTATTTCTTGTCTTTTACAGAGTAATTTTAACAAAATCCCATCCTAATTTCTTTCTGTGGTTTTGGCTTTTAGTTACATATGCTATGTTTCAAAAAAAAAAAAAAAATCAGGACATTAGGATGAGAAAGGACTGTTGGATTATCTCTTCTGTTAGCTCTGTCACAGTGAGCACATTGGGTAGGAGGCAACATCAAGTAGCCAGGATTCAGAGATTTTTTTCTTTTTCAACACTATTAGCTTTGATTCTGCATAAATTCCATGTGCCTCTGGGGCCTGCTATCTTGGACAGAGGTTAGCCAGTAACTGCTAACCTTGTCTGCATTACTATTGATTCTGCACCGTTAAAAAGACAACTTTCTAAATAAAAATTGTGTCACAGTCCATTGCAAAGTGTTTACCAAAGCAAGAGTAAAAAATGTCTGAAGTGTTCCCTTGTGTCTCCTCCTTAAACACTGGGATTAATGTTAAGTAAATGCAGATGCTTTCCATGTGCCATATGATGAATATTGTAATTCTGTATGAGGTTCTTTGATAAGCTGTAGAAGTTTCTCATTCCCAAGAGCAACCAAGTTTCACTTCTGTCACTCATTGGAAGAGTAAAGCTAGTCAGCCAGCAGGAACCTTCAGCTGCATCTCAGCCAGGGTGACCTGGGTAAAGGTGGAAGCTGACAGGCACTGGGAAGCCCAGTCCCAGAGCTGATTGTCTTGCATGGGAGACAAGAGTTTTATGTGCTTTTGCAGTTTGACAAGCTTTAAGATAGCTAGTTCCCCAAGACTTAGTCCCGTTCGCAAGATTCTTTGATATCTGGCCGATTTGTCTAAAAATACCATTTATTTGACACAGAACATAACAAACATACAAATATAGAATAGATTGACACACATAAACACACAATGAATACATAATTGCAACACTACAATAGTTAAAAATGCAATTATGGGGTAAAACCTTGCTTGAACTATAAAAATAGTTAAAAATGCAAGAAATGCTTGCTTGAACGATAATGCAAGTTAAGAAATGCTTGCTTGAGCTAGCTGAAATGCAAGTTAAGAAAGGTACCTATAAGTTAGCCGGAATAATACAATTTAGGAAACTCAATGATCTCACCAAATCCAGTTTTTGGAGCTGGAGATACATCAGCGTCCTCACTCAATCCCAGGGAAGTAACCACAGGGCTGCGTCCAGACCTGGGGAGAAGGCTTTACTTCACGCTCTTATGTCCATGTAGAAAGCTTCTACTTTTCTGAGATTTCGAGAGCTTTTTATAGGATAAAAAAGTGTATTTGTAGTCACTGAAAATTTGCTCACATTCTCTCTGCATTCCACAGGGGAGTGTCTTTTCAGACTTCCAGTCGCCAGCACCAGGTAGCCCTTGATTAGGCTATCAACCTAATCTGAGCCATCCATTCCCTGGGACCGATCAGGGAGAGAGAGAAGGGGGAGGGGGGTGTCCTACCACACTGATGAAAAGAAGAGGGGCTTTCCCTCCAGTATGATGGCAAGGAGTTTAAACCATGATACCAAGAGTTGAGGAGTTGAAGGCAAAGGCTATTGTTTGTCTTCCAGCCATTTTGTTTAGTTTTTGTCATTCTGCACTTTTGGATTTCTTCAGCTGCAATTGGCAAATCTCCAGTTAAAGACTGCAAATACTTGGTGTCTTTATGGATGCTGGAAAGAACAAAAGAGACAGTTGTATCCCAAGGGTCCAGCTGACTTGAAATTAAGTCAGGCTTTTCTTCGCTCTCTCTCTGGTTTGCAGGATTAACTTGAAATTCAAACTTTCCTGACTGAAAAGGGTAGCAGGGAGAGGCAGGGAGATGGTAGTGATCTATTGTGTCTCTATTGCAGCCACTTTAGAGTTGCTCTTTACATCACATGTGCTGTAGCATGTTGAGTCATTTTGTCCGGTCTACTGCTGGGAATACCAAATGAAAATTTCTGTCCTCGGGTCTTCTTAATTTCATAGTACTTTTATTTTTGTCTCTTTACAAACACCTTTAGTATACTCTAGCCAGTCTACAAGTCATTTTCATACCATTTTAAATTATTTGAAAATATTGGTTTGCTGAAAGAGCTGGGTGTGGTAGTTTACGTTTAAATAGTTAAAGTTTTACCCTGGTCTGCAGGTGTTAATTGGTGATACTGAAAATCCATAGAACCACTGAACTAATGTATCAAGGTAAAACTTGGACAGCTGTAACCATTTTTCCTGTGGCATTCCCCAAAACTCAGAGAGCGGTGAATGAAATCCTCTGGTCCGAAGTCCACCAGCACATAATCGCCTATCTGCCTGCTTTCATTTACATGGCCGAGTCTACTGTGACAAGTCCTCTCTACCCATTTCTGTATAGATAAGCATGAGGAATGAAGTTTTGATCTGAGTGAGTCCCAAGATCACTGACAGTAATCTTTGCCTCATGAACAAACTAGTTCTAACACTTGAAATAAATATAATGAATGCTCACATATTTTCTGTAATGACAAATGGTACGGTTAAGAGTCTTTTCATAAGTTGCTTCATAATAATTTATTTGCACATCACAATTTATGCTATGCATTTCCTCAGCTGTGTAGTAACAGCAATGTATATGGAGTGGCTTGGGCAACAATGTTAGGGGAGAAATGGGATGGAGAAAGCTCAAGGGGAGCAGTGCGTCTTTCTACAGGAAAATGATGTTGCAGTAGTAGCGATATTGTTTTTACTAAATAAATGGAATATTCCACTAGAGGAAATGGAAAGCAAATTTGTTTTGACTTTGTTACATATTAATAAATATTGTATTTTCAGAGGTGTGAAAGGAAACCTTTCCTATAGCCAAAGGAACAACATATTTCTATTGTAAGAAATAGGCTTAAAAAGAAAAGAAAAAAAAACAACAACAAAAAAAAAACAAACCAAAAACCCATGCAATACCTTTCTTTTCCCTTAAACAAACAAAATTTCTTTAATGAGGAAATGGAGGGGAAAAAGTCATTATTTTCTCTCGACAACTAATCATTATGCCCTTGTCTTGGTAAACATATATTTTTCTCAGTTTAGCTACATTACATAATAAAACATTCTGGTTTCAGCAAATGTGTTTTCTGCTGAGTGTTGAGAAATTTAATAGAGAAGTAATGTCTTATTGATGCTTAGTTTTTGTGACCTTTTCCATCTTGTATTAGTGACATATTGGTCCTCTGTCTCCAGTACTATGGGATTCTAATGGATAGTATAGAATGGGTCAGATAATGAAAGTCCCTGGTACATTAACTTTCAATTTCATGAATGTCTGAATACTGCCTGCGAGATGAATAACAGGCATTTCTTCCTTTTGCATTTTAACATTTATGACCTGGTTATGATGTTTTTTACTGTGTTACCTCACAACAGGTCCTATATTATCATATTAACTGTGTACTTCTGCTTTTTGGCAAAGATCAAATGTAATTTGCAGAGAGAAGAAAATAATGCCCAAATTCTGCTAAACGAGATAGTCTAATGCCCATGTTTTTAGTAGCAGAGGCAATTTTTTCCCCAAATATATGTTCCTTGTTTAATAAGGTCTCACTCAGGTGGTTTAGAAAAGCATTTAGACTTTGATAGTGGTTGGTCTGTAACCAAAAAAGAAATAGCAATTGCTGTTATAAGCAGCATTTGAGCCTTCTAAGCCTGTAATAGTAGGCAGGATATATGGAAGACAACCAAGGATAGGGATTGACCAGTATTTGTAGGATATATGCAAGTCTGCACAGGATACAACATTATACACATAATGTACATATTGTATTGTATATATGATATAATGGGAAGCTGGAAGTAGGTAGGTTTCATATTGCCACTGTTAAATAAATAAATAACTGTTAATGATACAACTGAGGGTACATCAGGTGGGAACTCAGTCTTCCACCTCTTTGTAATTTATTAATATAGCAGTTAGACTTTATGGAAAGTGCATAAGAACCAACCTGCGACTTTCTAGGAAGGATTTTTAGACAATGTTTTAGAAGGCGTTACCTTGTATGTCAGAGCAGCCTCTTCTGCTGATTTCAAGAAGCCTCTGCAATGTCAAGTTCTATAGAAATGAGCACCAAATGTTAAATACCATCATTGTAGCATATTCAGAATCTTTCTGTGAAAAGCACTGTACAATACTTTCAGGGGGTGAGGACAGGATAAAGCCCACACTCCACAGAAGAGTTCAGCTGCATTTACTCTGCTTCCATTCAGCCACATTTGGAAACTGGAAGCAAAGTTATTAATGTCAGTACTTGTTTCATCCATTGAGACTGATGGATATAGGTGAACAGGGGTGTTAACAAGATCAGAATATAGTCCATGCTCTATATCTAAATGGGAACTGGGCTAGATTTCCTCATTAAAGGGAAATCTATGGGTTCTGTTCCAGGTAAAATGAAGTGAGGTTGGGATTAGTGAGAAAAAGATGTTTCTCCCATGTCAAGAAGAAAATCCACAAACATCTTAGATTTAAGTGAGATTTTCTAGAAGGAGGTAATGAAACATGATTCTGAAAGCAGGGTAGGTTACATCAGAATGCTTTATTGTTTTGTGGCTGCAACAGCTGAGTCAGTTCACAATGTATCTCAGAGACAAATAGTATGTCAACGATTTTTCAGTTCCCAGCATCAACTTTATTTATGATTGCAAGAATTCAAAACATTCTGGAGCTGGACTGAATCTGCTGCCTAGGAACTCATTCTTTCTCTGAAACCCTTTTATGTTGGAGCAATTCAGAAATGAGCGGCATGTGACACAGTGTGAATGTAGCAGAGATTCTGTGGAAGCAATCATAACACTCCTGTGGTTGTGTAGACACGTTATAATTGTTTGATAGACATTCTTACTTTACACCCAAAATTGTAAAGGAAAATAAAGTATTAGCTTTTAAATTTGTTTCATATATTGGTATTTTTGCTTTTTCCAAATGTGTAATTTAAAGACCAACTAGAATTTAATAATGCAGTATGAATACCAAACAAATGTCATATTGTAGCAAAAAAAAAAAAAAAAGGAAAAATAAAATTCTCTTAGGCAGGCTATATGTAGGAAGATCAAATTTTAACTGCAACTTAACTTCTGTGTTGTGCCTTTTTATTTGAAAAGTTTCAAAGGTTCTGTTTAAAATAAGTATTTTGGGAGGAGGAATTGCTCAATATGGTTCTGACTCCCTGTCATTAGAAGTCCCATCTGTTGCAAGAGCAAAGAACATGGGACTTTGGGAGCAGCTGCTGATTATGCAGATGCTGCCTCTTTTACAGGGGTTCTGTCATGAAGTAAAACATAAGCATGTGCACATGGGGCATCTTCTACCTAGGTTTAGAGGATTGCTTCAGTTTTGGTCAAGAACTGTTGCAAAGACTGTGTCCAAAGCACAGTGTAACATTTGAGAGATACTGCCTGTCAGGCCATAAAGCCCTGTTCATAATTTGGCAGGTGTAACAGGCTGCCTCATGCAGTAACCTGTTATAAATAGCTACCTAACAGCTTTTCTGGTTAATTCTATTCAGCAGCCAGCAGGAAGGCTGGTGTCTGGAAGGCTCTGGTGCATGTGTACAAAATAACTCATGTCTCAAGTCATCCTTATTCCATCCAGGTCTAGTTGCTTTGGAAAGACCACAGCTGGGCTTGTGGGGTTCCTGCCATCCCTTTCAGGACAAACCTTTGACTGTTACTGTAGTTGATGACATTGCCATAGCAGTTGTAATGGTACTTGGCCAGAGGTAAATTCGACACAGTACAGATGCCACCTACTTCCCTAGTTAAAAAAGATAGCCTACCATATTCAGTGTGAAGTACAGCAAATTTGTGATATAGGGGAGAGACAGCAGATCAGGCTGCCAGCTGGAATGAACTTGATTTATATGCATTGTAAAATTAATTGGATTGCATCAGTTGGCCTTGGTCTATTCTTAAAATTTAATTTATTTTAATGCACAAACAAAAAGGTATTTAAAGTCATTGTTTCAAAGTACAGGCATAAAATGTTATGTAACATGTTTTTCCCAGATATAAGAAAGAATCAATAGAATCAAAAAGGGATAATCTGCAGTTTAACTTTGTTACTTTTTAAAGCAGATACAATCCAGCCAAAGAAGATATACACTTTGTGGCAGAGATGAGTATCCAGATCTTTAAAATGAACAAAATCAATCTGGTAAAACTAATATAATAGGCAGCCTGAAAATCTGTGTTCAACAAAGGCATGCCACTCTGTATGCATTACATGACACATTCATGATTCAGATTTAGACAAACATTTTAAGGTCTCATTTTCATTTTAAATTGCAGGTTTAATGTTGTGCTACACACATATCCCAGTGACTTTTATGATGGGGAAGTGACTTTTAATCATCTTGCCAGGGCAGTGACCATCACAGCTTTTTTTTTTTTTTTTTTTTTAATGATGAAGAGACTGGCTTCTGTCTTTGTGGGGTGAACATTGTTTAACAGCCTTGTGAAAATCAGAGAGGAAGCACAATAGGGTATTCCTGTACCAGCATATTTACACAGATCCTAAACAGAAGACCTCTGTGCTTAAGGAGGAGGGAGTTTGTAAATAACTTTTTTAAAATAAATATGTTCTACTAAGAAAATGCACCAGCTTAGGGCTTCATTGGGGTCTCTTAAAGTGAGAAGTGGCTCTGGAAAGCCCCTGACACTGGTCCTATTAAGCAAAGCATCTACAATAGCAAAACTTCAATTATAAGAAATTCAACTTTCTCTCAGGTCTTACCAAAAGAGCATCCTGTTGATGTGGTCCTGCTGCAACCTTGCTAAGAAAAGCTTCTCTGAAAAGGTATGGGGGAGCTTTTCTGCAGAAACATGTGTGCCTGACCTAGGGCAGTGACTGGGAAGTGGCAATGCAAACACAACTGGTGTCTCTTAGAAAGGATTAAGAAACTCATTAAGACAGGAGAATTCACATTTGAAAAAGAGGGTTGGTAACACTTCTAGAGAAAAAAATGTAAGTATTTTCAGGGTGAAGCTCCAGGGGACCCTGGGGAAAGCAAGCTCAGCAGATGTGATTTAGCAGGGAAGAGCTGATTTCTGTTCCTATTGATTACAGCTACAGTTTGATGGATTATTGGTAATAAATTCATCAAGTTCCATTTGAAAATGAATTAGAATGGTTGCCACCCTTGCTTATACAAAACAGTAATTTCATTTTAATTGGCAAATTAAGTTTATTTATATACTCAGTTTTTCTCATGCCAGCATGGCCACTTATCTTTGATGTCTTTTGCTCTTCTCTATTGTCTGTGTGTCCAGTGTCTCCCTGGTTTCTTATATTACTGCCTGTCCGGTTTAATTCTTATCTTTCTCTGTCTTTCTCATCTGGCAAAATTGTCTCTGACACAAACATCTGTGCACATACCCTGACTCACGAAAAAGCCCCCCAAAACATTGTAATTAACTACTGTACTCTTATCCCTTAAAATTAAGTCCTCTTTCCCATTTAACCCCACTTAACCTTTCTGAAAATATACTGCCCAGTGCTAGGAACTCAGGCTGAAAACCTCTTCTCTTATTAAGCAATATAAAATGCTAATCTTTGAACATATTCCTCCTGCCCAATTCAATCAAAGCAGAGCACATTAAATGTGGAAATGTCATTTTACTTCCATTCACCAGAACTGGGAAAAATGCAACTAGGAAACCCTGTGACAGTTATATTTCTCTCATTTTGTTGGGAAGTTCCCTTTAACCCATATTAGCATCTTATACTAATTGAGAAGGAGGTAAAAAATTACTTCATGTAACATTCAAAGTCTGATAATGCAGTGACATACAAAGAATTCTCTCTTATGAGTCATTAACTGATTATTTAATCTTTGCCAGAGCCTAAAATTCCTTATTTATTTCTGAGCTTCTTTCAAAGACTCAAGTGAAAAATGTGATGGTCATAACCTAGAGATATGGTGCCAGAGAATTAGCAGTGAATGTATAATCAATATTGCTAGCATCTATTGATTTATGTCAGTAATTACTTCTGAACCCATAATGCTGACTGTTGCCAAAATAACCTTCTCTTTATAGTGTAAAATACTAGTTGTGCCAAGGGATTCCTTATTTATCTCAATAAATTAAGTATAATAGTGATAACTCTAAACAAGTGTTTATATTATATGGCACCTTTGACACTGACCTGAGAGTAATTAATTCAGAAGGTTTCTAGGCATGAATTAGTAAAGAAAATAGTAATACCAGTCAGAGTCAGACAGCAAAACCCATGGGCTGAGTCAGCCTGGGCAATGCTGATGTACAACATATAGTTAAAAGATAACAAGTCAGCTCTCCTGAAAACTTGCAGAGACAAGCTAAGAAGCAACAGTCTAAGTTGTATTGCTGGGAAACTTGTTACACAATAAATTACAGCTTATGGAAATTGAAATACAGTACTAAATTTCTCTAGGTTAGTAACTATGAATAAAAGAGGCCTGCAAATTTACCAGTTTAATGTGATTGTCCCTATAAAGAGCACTTCTAAAACCAGCAGGCTTTACTTGCCCACTACATTATGCTTTTTCAAGGTGTAAGGTGTTCAAAATTTTCCCAAAATTCATAGAACTGATGTCATGGATTTTTAGTAACTTCTATGTACACTCAGCTCCTTTCAAAAACAAACCCACAGAAACTGTGGCTGTGTTTCCTGTAATTGAGGAGCAGTATTGAAGAACAGTAGTTGGTACAATTACCATTCAGTTAGGTCCATCTTAGAATATTTACAGAGTGGCCACAGCTCAATACCTGACTTTGTTGTAATCATGTTAATTATCACAGCGGTAATTCATCTCTTGAACCACTTGATTATTTGAGCGTTCACCTGTTGCTTAAATGTGGTCTTTTGTTTGTGAAAGACACCCTTCTTTCCTTACTCCTTAGTTTTTCTGATAAAATCACCAAGATTTTGAAGGAAAAAAACCCATAAAACCTCATATTTTTAAACTGAAAGAACACTGAGAACATGGCTTCTGATTAGGCATGATGGCAGAGGCCATATGTTAGTGCTATCCATGCTACAAAACACTAGAGATTAAAATGCTTAATGGAAGTTGTTAAACTTTATTTTTCTAGCATTATTTAATATTGACAAAAGATTTTGATGCTTTATGGTTTATTGTTCAAATTAGCAGTGTAGTTTGCAGCTTTGAAACTCAGCATAAGAAAAGCCTTTACTGCAGAAGTTACCAAAGATATCAAAAACATTTTTATAGCAGAAATCCTCTGGCTAGAAATGCTTTTCCCTTATGTGTTTTCCCCATTTTTCTGAGTTAATGAAATACAAAGCAATATCCTTTGATAGGTCACATCTACTGAAGTTAACAAGAGAAGGAAATGCATATGGATGTAGTGAGCTGCTGTCACTCAGCATTTAATTTCTGATTGGTAATGCTGTAGTCAGCCCTTCTGCAGTTAAGAACTGAATTAAAAACCTTCATATTAACTTACATTATTAATACTACAAAAAGTTAAATGGGAAAAAAAGTGCTGACAAAAGGTGGTTTTTTGGGTTATTTTGTAAAAGCACTGAATTTTTCTTTTTTGTCAGAAAATGGGTGTCAGTATTTTAATTACCGCAAATGGTGGCTTTGCCTGAGAGAAGCAGAGCCATGGCTCTATGGTGCTAGCAAATAAGTAGGAGAGATAACACTGCAGCCTAATTTTTTGATTCTCTTTAATTCTGTTTTTATAGAAACAACCTATTCATTACAGGGAAAAACCCAACAAAACAACCAAAAAAATCCCAGCACAACAACAACCACCCCCAAGACTAAAACAACTTTAATAGCTCCAGAAAGGCTCAAACTGTAGAAAAACACCTCTCTATGATGCTTCCCTTTGTGACAGACACAGCTTTTAACAGCCTTTCCCTCACTGTCAGAAGCATTTCTGTGAAGGCTGCAGCTAGATGTGTTTTGCAGCTAGAGCTGAGATCAGCAGGTTCTGCTGCCATGGCTATTATGTAAGACTCTTCTTCAAAGAGAAAAGTATCTTTTTTGATTAAGAACTTAATACCTTGAGCTCTCAGCATGACACATGAAGTCCCAGTTACCTAATGGAAAGATTGAGAAGGCAGCTCTCAAGAAGGGTTTGAATTCCCATCTGGTCCAGAAAAAGAAGTAAGCAGAAAATTTCATACTCATCTGTCTGCCTGTACACCAAGGTTTCCATTCAGGCTGGAGACAGGCGTTTGCTAGGGATATGTTTATATTTTGATAGTATATGGCATCTTTCACAGGCAGATCCTTCCCTGTTTGGTGACCATCTAATGTATCTCTGTGCTTCTGAAGACCATGGGCTACACAACAATAATGTTTATCTTGAGGAAAAGGCCCAGAGGCAGCTGTTTGTCACTTTTCTGTTGCAATTTCCGGAAGTTAGCATTAGCAGCTACTTTGAAGTGTTCCATCCAGTGTAATTAATTTCTGAGAGTTGAATATATCTGAAATACATATCTACCTCCAAGGTTTGATACCTTTGTTGTATCGCCTTGCATATGGCAAGTCTAGGGACAATCTCTTTAATAAGTATAGAGAGGTTTTTTGTGCTTATGAAATCTGGATCAAGAGAACCAAAAACAGAAAACACAAAATAGGAAGGTTTTGTTAACAGGCCATGCCAGGCTAAGGAATGATTAAAAAGTTGATATTAACAGAAAGTGCTAATAGGTATAATTGTTTGATGAGTGCAGAGTGCAAGCAGAACAGCTCATAAAAATAAATTGTTGTTCCTCAGAGTGAAGAATGGGCCAAGTCTTACCTTTGTCAGCAACATAAAGATGTCTAGCTACAGCCTTATCCTCCTTCAGGGGAGTTCCTGCAAATGAGTGCAATGCAGCATGCACATCCTATTTTTCTGAAGTGAAACTGCAAAGCTGTAACTAGCATTGCTGTTGAATTCATCAAAGGTGTTAGCTAACTTGACAGTTTGACCTCTTGAGGAACACTTGGGAATATGCATGAGAAGTTAGATTGACTTGACTTCTTGTGCTTTATTTGGTGCTACTGCTGCTGCCTTTTGGCTTTTGTGAGGCAAATTGCCCTTTTCTTGCATTCTCAGCTCCAGCTGTAAAGCAGACTGCCATGAGCAAACTTCTGCCTTGAAAACCTAATACATAAGATTTGCTTGCCAGCAGTTTGCTAGCTGCTATTAAGCACAAAAATGGTGTCTTAGGGTATGATCAAGTTTTTACCTTAGCTTTATAAATATTCATTATCTTACATTTTCACTAATTGCTCTAGAGCAAGAGAAAATGTTAATTTTTAATCAATAATACAGCATCCTTGAGAACATTTTATAAATTAGGACTTCATTACAGTCCCAGCATATGTTGCTAATGTTGGTTGTTACATGCTAATTAGTTTGGATTTTTTTAATCAGGAGTAACACTGGAAATACAAGCTATAAAACTGTCATTGTACAGAAATTTTCCAGGCAAAGGTCAAGTAAGAGCTCACATATAGAAGAAGTGGGATGCAGTTACTTGCTGTTTGAATTTACTCTGTGAAATCAGTTGGTAAGGAAATTAACTCCTTTTCCTAATACAGGTTAACCAACTCAAGTGTATGTGTAATGCACGGGAATTTCTTCTGATTTCTGATTTCACCATTTTAAGGCACCATGATTATAAATTGATGGGTTTTTTGAAGGCTAAGCATTTTAAAGCACATAGATTTATTCATGCAGACTATCAATTACTTTGATATCCTTTGAATTAGCATTCAAGTTGAGGGTCTTTGAACTGAAAGGATTTCATTAATTGCAGGCAAAAGATAGGGAGTCCATAATTCCTTTGGATGTAACTGCCATGAATCTTGAAATGTGGCAGGAAGAGTCATTAGCAGAGTGCCATTCACATTGGCTCATCAGAAAGGGAGTTTGATGTGATTGCCTCAAGCAGAGTACAGAAGGTCAGCACGGGCCAATACCCTCAGCTAACAGAAATGCAGAAAGTTCACAGAGCTGCATGACAGCTAGCTCCAGTAATCCTGACTCCTCTGTCTACATGACTTGTTTCTCTGGGAGAAACTTATCGTCAACTGCTCAAGGCTCTTGCCATTTAAATTCTTAAAGGGATTTTATTTTTTATTAGCTGACATTTCTGTAATATTCTACATGACTTAACATTATTTTTAGGGGTAGTAGTAAGGTTCAGTTAGAGATTACGGATCAAGACAATGACCTGTGCCGTCTTTCTATGTGTTTCACTTCCGATTTTTCTCAGTGTTTAATGTTCTCCTACTGTAGCTCTTGTGTAATTTCACATACTATTAAATGCAAACAAAAAATCTTGAATTTTTGCAGACTGGGTAGACCAGTCAGGAAGGGCCATTTTTCCACTTCATTTAGCAGAGAGAACTTGGGCACAAAAAAGATGGATGTTGGAGAGAAGGAGAGGGCACCAATCACCATTTCTCAATTATTTTGTGCTTTCAGTTTATTCTGCTGGTACAGGACTGGGCAGGAAGGCAGACTGGAATGACTGAAGGCATTTGCCTTTCTTGCCCCTGCACCACTAACATGGATGGGCACAATTCTGAGAGCAAATGAGGAACTGTGGCAGAGCCTCCCAAAGCAATGAAACGGGAGGGGGGGAGCCAGAGGGTCTCTGTCCAATATAAAAAACTTGAAAATATATTTGTGGGAAGGAGAATATTCCCCTAAACCTTTGCTTTTCTTCTTATCCAGCATCAAAAAAATGAGATCTGGAGCTGTTTCAGCTCCTTCACTAGATTTCGTTTATGGAAGTATAAATCTGAACCAGTTCTGTAGTGGACAGCAAATACTTTACTCTTTCTATGGCAGTTGAAATTATATATAGGATTTCATGCTTGCTGGTTGAAGTCTTTAGAAGGACTATCTGCCTCACTATTCCCTGCTTATTAATCCTTCCATTACCCCATTTTCCCACATTAAAGTTACGGTGAATATTCCCCATAATGAGAAGCTGAGACACCAAATGAATCCAAGTGGTCTGGTTTTCTGTCTGAGAGATCACATGTGACTTCATGCCTACAGAGAAGTAAATAGAAAAGATTAAGTTTTCTGAATCTTGGCTATTTCTGTTACTTCTGCAGAACAGCTACCATTTCTTCAAATGAGAATTGCTGGTCTCAGCCTCTATAAGAAGGTTATTTGAGACTAGAATTGACTGAATACATTGACTTGATTCATAAACCATTCAAATTGCTAAACTGATAAATCTAGAAGAAGGGATGGAAAAGGCTTGAGCTGACTGGTAGCAAAAATTGCCCTCATGTAAAGATTACAGGGCAGACAAGGTTCTTTGTTTTGGTTGGATTTTGTTTGGAGGGTTGGGTTTGTTTCGTTTTTGTGGGGAGTTTTTTGTTTGGTTGGGCTTTTTTGGTGCTTTTTGCTTACGGAGGGTGAGAGTTTCTGTGGTGGTTTGAACTGTGGTTATTACTTTTAATACTGCTGCCTTTTAAGAACTGTGTGAGATGCACTCGGTTGTGGTTGCATGAAAGTTCATGCTTAGCCTCTGGGGCTGTGAATAGGTTCAGTTGATAGTTAAAATAAAAGGTGGGCACTTACAGCTAGTCATATATCTGGTGATACTTTTGGGGAACTACTTTCCATGCCATTACAGGCAAAGGTGCTTTTTCCCCTTTCAATTGGCATTTCAGGCCGTAGCTATATTTTCTCTCATAGTCAAGTCTTGAGCTTTTATGTCTCCTGTCACAGTAACAAAGTGTTAATGATTTCATTCAAGCAGTCAGTCAAATTAAAATGTCACACCATTTATATTATTTATCCATCTTGGCCTACTATCTCTCAATAGAACTTCTGATCACTGACGCTCAGTGACTCTTAAACCTTGACAAAGTTTAAGTCTCTGGGTTATTTAGGTGTTTTCCTCTTTGTTATTTAATTAAGCATATTAGAGCTGTGGCCTATCACAGTATATGCTTTATTCATTCAGATTTGTTAGTTTTGGTGCTTTGGATACACTCAGATTCAAGCCTGCCACGCAAGTTTCAGATCTAGTAGTGACCTCTGAATCAACAGGAATCAGAAATGTTAGGGACTGGAAAAATAAGGAAGTCACAAGTATTTCGCATTTAAAGTAACAGTTTCCCAGCTCTTGTGTGTATCTCCTGTTTTAATCTACCCTGGCATTATTTTGAGTCAGCTGTAAGTATATGCAGTTTTCCAGGTAGTAAATGCTACAGTTTAAAAAATGGTAATTGGTGACACTACTGCGAAACAGTGGAGATCCAGTGTTTCTGTCTTTTGAATCCAAACACAAACACATGCTGTATTTGAAAATACTACTATGCTGTATGAATTATTTGCCTTCTATGAGATGCTTTTTCTGGCAAAATGCATTCCTTAAAAAAGAAAAAGTTTGGAACTGGTAATGGTGACCTCACCAATGATGACACCACTTTTTCATATTTCTTTGTTGCAGTCCAGTAGGGAAGATGCAATGACTTCATTTCGTGGGACCCAGAGATGACAGTATTATCATGAGGGAAAAAAGCAGAGTGAATGAGTACTTGCAGGGTGTATATATATATAACTATGTCTTTGTATGTATATATTATGTATAAGGAGTAGATAAACCTGATAACAATGAGTGATTTAATTTGATCTGGTTTTCTAGTTATCGCTGAAATCCATTGAACAACCTTTATTCCAGATGGAGATTAAATCTGAACATAAAGCCAAAGCAAATTGCATATCCATTTATTCCACACAAGGGAAGAAAACTGCATAAATAAACTTAGAATCAGCTTAGATTTTTTTTTTAATGTTCATTTTATTGCACATGCCCCTTGACAGTTACTTAATTTTAAACAGTTTGGGGTTTGAGTCATAGATTTTTAGCATATATCTCTTCAAAGAGATTATCAGTGTTGCTGCATTCCAAAATAAACTGTGATATAAGTAAAGCAAAGTAAAAATCCTTCAGCAATAAAATTTAAATGTACTGGATGTTGTAGTTCAAAAATCCCACATAATTTAAAACACCATTCCTTTAATTTCTAGTTGTTTTCTTCACTTTTTCATATTAAAAATGTAATAAAGAAGTAGACTTTGAACTATAAATGTAAATATATACAGTGTATTTAATAAAATTTTATAAAAGATTGCATACACTATATACATATTTTCACTTACTGATAGCTAACTCAAAAAACTGCAAGCCAAATTTAAATAGATTTTCCAATATTTAGACCGGCTCACTTACTTATATTAGACTTGTTTTGATCCATAGCAGTATAATTTGGTCTAAAATGGGGCTAGGTGGAAACAGATACGGTGCTAGTTTAAGTTCATTTGCAAAGACATCCAGCTGAGGTGGTGCTATAGATGGAAATATTTTAATTCAACAACTGTAATAGGGTAACTAAGTAAAGTTTCCTTTTGGTTTTTGTGGGTGTTTTTGCGTTTTGGGGTTTTTTGTTTTTTTTTTTTTTCATTTAGCCTTTGAAGAACAAAAATCTGTCAGGACATTCTTCAAAATACTTATTACAGAACAAAAATAGAGAGAGACACACAGACAGAGAAACATGCTAGGAGGTTAAACAGTTTTCCAGTACAAACTCTTCATTATCGTAATATATTAACTTGTCCTAGGGTCACCCTCCACCTCTGCCTTGTACTTCCTCAAGTACCCTCATTAGGACTTAGAGAATTCACAGCATTCCTAGGAAGAGCCTTATTGATAAAGAAAAAATTAGCATGGAAGCACTCAAAATAGTAACAAATGTCACTGCCTCACATTAATTTTAAAGCAAAGATCCCAGCAACATTGATTATTTTCAGATGTTTCAACATTTTCAAAGCCACAAAATGATCTCTCTCAGGCTATCAAAGGCTGCTTTAAGATTATCTGAACTCTTTGTAGGAAGAGTCCTTGAGGATTCCCTGCCATTTTTGATCCAAATGTGTAGCCCTCATATTGATTGAATTGAAATTTTCATGAGAAGAAATCTTGTAGCATCTTTCTCTTTTATACCTCTGGGTAAAGCTCTGCTCCCCACATCTCAATTAAATCAGCATTGACCTTGCAGCTCCCAGTAGAAAACACAAGAGTTCGTCTTGTCACTTTTTTCTCCTGCTGTTTTCAAGTTGTTGTGCTCTCCAGAACTGTAGGATCAAACCTTCAGAAATATATCCAAAGCTCGTGGATGTATTACAAATACAATTTCTGTATTAAAGGTAACCGGTTGTACAACTCAACATGCTTCTCCTGGAAACAGTTAAAATCATACAGAAGTTAATCAAAATGAATTCTACTGCCCTCATTTGCACTATTTGCTAACCTCAAGTCTCCCTAAATTTCTGTCTAGGAAGGTGTTGTGCCATGTGCCAAGCTGGATTTGGTAGGGGGCAGAAGCAGTAGAGATAGAGCAGATGTACCATAACTGGGTTTAACTGCCAGTCAGCAACTGGGTCTTGCAACAACTACTTGGTTTGGGGGAAAAGCTGCACAGGAGATATGTGAAAACCTGGATACTGAGAAAAATAAACCCTGCCAAACTGTTTGGTTTTTCTTTTCCCCTTCAGCTCTGCAGAAGGGCTTGTGCACATATGCATTTCATACAAAACACAGAACACAGACCTATATTGAAGGTAATGGTTCCTGAATCCTGAGGATGAGACATTTTTATAGAAGCATAGACATTCCTGAACAGGGAGTGAATAATACAAAGACTTATAATTGATTTGAAGGCATTATATTTCCTATGTTATTCTCTACATTTTATTGAGTATTTACTCAAAAAGAAATTGCATTATATTTTGCATTTTTATTATTCTGACATTTAAAAATAGACTTCTCAAGTAGTTTTAACAGCCCTTTATATTTTGTCATATATCTAGAATATGGTACAGGTGTTTTATTTTTCTCCTCTTCCATTTTTTGTACTGGAATTTTAAAAAATCCTTTCTTATTCGTGGAACGTATACCATACTATATTCTAGAGTACAACAGACCAAAACCCTCAAGCCCATTCAGTTACGTTTGCAAACATTTATGCTTTTAACTATTGCATGATTTTCAGAGGCTTCTGTTCTATTACTTGAAGGGCTGTTTCTTCCTAAGAAGCAGCTTCGTAAGGTTAGGTATTTCAGAGGCTTTTTAAATCCCTGGTCAGGGAGGACTGGTTTTTTAGCTCAATTTTTTTTTTTTCTGGCTTTACTGTTGAATTTGGATGAGTATTAAAATTGTATATGTTATGGATTGGATTCTTCAGTAAAATATTTTTCTTCAGGCATTCTCCCCAAGACTACAGAAGTCATATCCAAATTCATTAGTCCCTTTCTGTTTAAACCAAGTAAGATGCTCTGACTGGCTATTTTTCATCTTTCTTGTGGGCATTTGGTGTATATGAGTGCAGATGTTTTTGCTCAGCTTTGTCTTTGATAATATGTGGATTACAGTAGAGTGTACAGGATCAAAGACAGAAAGACCTAATAAATTCTTTATGTCCTCCAAGCAGTTTTTTGTCTCCAAGAAGCCTGGAATATGTATGTTGAGTGTAATTTCTTCTGCAGATATTAAAGGGGGATAAGAACGGTTGATACTTGCTTTTCATTTTACTAAAACTTTTTAGAGAACTGGTGCCTGGTAAAAGCAAGGCATAATGAAAGCAGAAATAAGGTCTGAAAATCTGGGACTCAGAACTTGTCCAGTCACAGCCTGATCTGCTGTGCTTAACAGAAATAGGTCATGTATTCAGCAGAAGAACTATTAAAGCAGCAGGCATTTTTGCCAGTTTGGATGGGTTTGTTCAGTTGTCATTAGCTGGTATAAAAAGGTGTAGGATACAAGACATATGTATATATTACAAGGAGTATAAGGCAATTATTGTCTTAGGTAGCACACAGAAGAAAGGTAGGATTTAATGAGCTCTTAGGCTAAGCCCCAGGCCATCAGCATTTAGCATGAGCTCTTAGGCTGAGCACACAGCACCTCCGGGAGCCAGCATGGAAGGGTCAGCCTCTGCAGCCCCGGGCACAGCTCTGCTGAGCTGCTGAGCTGCCGTCTGCCACCAGCTCTGTCATCACTGCTGTCACTGCCAGCTCAGAGCTGTGACCTGACCATTCCCAACTCACTTGACTAGCATCCATGGCTTTTCCCTTTAGGATTTTATACCTCACTGTGTTGGTGCAACTTTCCCCTCTCGAAAGTTAGCTTACTTCTCTTGCCCTCTTGAATTCTTGCACTAGTAAAAAGCCCCAACTCAGCAACTGTAACCATTTGTAATTTTTATTTTATCATCTTTCTACTCTTTCAGACAGCTCTTTTCCCTAACTTAGTAATTTTCTCAAAAACCAGAGGCACGGGAACACAGTTGGGTTGGATCAGAACCTCAAGTCCTGGAAACACAGCCAGCCAGGGCCCTGCAAGTCAGAGGGGAAGCTTACAAAGCATAGATGTTGGTTTTTGCTGTAGCCTTTTTTCTTAATATTAGTTTTATCAATTTTTTGACAACTAAACAATAACAGTTCTGACCATTGTGTTTGTGGAAGCATAACTTTATTCATCCTGCTTTCCTCATATCAATATAGGCTATATTTCTATATATTTCAACCTGTATTTCTATATTGACCTATTTCATCTTTCCCTTCATTTTTCAACCATGTACATAGTTTTCTTTTCACAACCGATTTCAATATGTATAGCATATTCTGTAGGCTTATAATACAAATTCTAACACCAGGAAATGTATTTGTTGCATGCATTACAGAGGAATGTATCTGTGTTTTCATTCCACAGCATAATTTTGTTTCCTTGCTGTGTTCACAGAAGTGGTCCTTATAAATGTATATTGATGTAAGTGCTGAAAAAAACCAGATATTCAGTGAACTACTTTTGTTAGTATAGATTTACATTTGGTACAAATTCCTTTTTTAAATGCAGATTTCTCTGTTTCAGTGGATTTTGTATACTTATGCAAATTACTACTCAGGTTACATAAATTTAGTTTGAGGTCATTATATGGATAATTTGTTACTTAGTAAAGTAGTTTGCCAGGTTATGAGACATTAATCCTCCAATAGGTCTTTAATTAGGAGAGATGAACTAAATAATTCATAGCAAGACTTGGCCTGAAAACATTTATACTATTCGATTATACCATTTTACATGCAGTGACAAATTGTTTTGGTGTAGTCTGGAAATAGCAGGACTTAATTAATTGCTTCCAAGGTTTTAGACATCTGTGATAGGTTCTTTAAATGCATTAGATTGGAAATTCATACAAAGGCTAAAAATAGAGTTCAAGTCCTTGGGGTTAAAAAGCTGAGATGAGAGAGGAGCTTGCAGAAAAGAGCAGGAAGCAGCTGAAAGAGGAGGAGAGGAATGGCAGCTAACTAGCATGCCCAATTTCCTAAATATTATTTTTGCAAAGCTGAGCTGGAAATCATTAAATACAGAAAATGTCATGGTTTTACATTTGAGTATAAGGAATGTGCCTTTTGCATATCTGGTCAATTGGATGGAAGAGGTGGCTGAGAAAGGATCCCTGAAATCAACTAAATTAAAATTATTTATTAGACTGGAAGGAGATATTATTTTTAAAAAAATAGCCAAAGCCAAGCAAAATAAGCTGGATTTTGTAGTAACCCAAGGATCAGTATATGTCATTAAGTGGGGTCTTCAGATGATGAATTGGTGAATCATGCTGCTGTTGCACCTAGAGCTAGTGGGAAGAGCAAATAATAAAGGATTATAGTCATATGATCATATATAGCTGAGAAAAAAAAAATTTTGATAAGGATATATACCAATTTATGCCATGGAGGAGGATTTTTTCCTATGAATTAGATAACACATTGAACACTTGAATTGTGAACTCTAAAAGATGGAAATTCATGACCCCAAGCCTGGAATTAATCCCTGAAAATATGAGTCCCCTTTTGAGTATGGACAAATAACTATTTTTTTTCTTTGCAGCCAAGTTGCTGACCTTTACATGTAGCCTCGCAGCTGGAGCACTCATCCTGTGCTCTCAAGTCTGCCTTTATTTTCCTCTATGGCCTGAGAAGACTCAAATGTACATTGCTACTTCTCAAGAGGACATCTGGGCTCAGTAAAAGGAGCTGCACCATTGTGCTGAATGCAGCTGTGGGAGACCAGAAAATGAGCAATCAAAAGGGAAAGTAATGGAAAAGATAAGTCATTTGCAGACTACGTGATGGGAAAGGGCAGTTTGAGCACCATACAGTCTGAAAAGGGTGTTTTATCTAGGACTGCTTTCTGACTTTTTGCTGGAAATAGCTACTGGTTACCTACCAGCAGATCTTGAGGTTATACCTGTTTAGTTTATTGGTATGGATATGGCTTGTGGGGACACCTGGACGTTTGTGAAACATCCTGTCTGGATCCAGGCCACTATCTTCCACCAAAACTGCATGTTAGGTGCCTTAGCACTTGTGCTGATTCAGACCTTTGTACCTTGAGTTTCAAGAAATCTGTCTGTTTGTGAAAGTACTGAATTGAAAACCTCTTCTGCCCAAAGCACTGGCCGTAGCAGCAATGCCACTGAGGACAAAAACAGGTGTGACAAAACATGTCTGAATGGAAATAAGAAGGGAAATAGCAGTAGCCACCCAGTAGACACTATTGCTATTGCTAGAGTGCACATACCTAGCTTCATTCATAATAGATTTCACTAGTAATTATTTGTAGTGATCCTAGGTAGTCTCAGAATATCTGCTGCCTCTGGGATGATTTTAGACATGTATAGATAATTCCAGGCGTATTTAATAAAGAAAGGATCTGACATCCCTCTCAGAAGCAAAACATGTCTATGTATTGTAAAAAGATAGTGATAGTAGACATGCAAGAGGTAGAAGAAAAGGAACCTGTAGGGTCTCAGCAAAACAATGTAGTTATATCAAGAAGGATAAATAGTTGAAGAGTAGAGTTATTGATTATGTTTGTCCAATGCACATATGTGAGTTAGGTTGAGACTGAATTTTATGGGTTACATGTGAGTAAAGAAATCGCATTTCACGGCTTCAAAGGAATTGCTTTACTTTATAATCACCCAAAATCAGATGAAATTTTCTTGTTCCATTTTTCAGTCAGAAACAGATTTTTACAGACCCTACTTTTTAGCAAGACAGGGCACTTAGAAGGAACTGCAGCAAACTCTTTCAATTCACTTATCAAAGCATTTGCAGTGCCCATTATAAAACAACAATAGATGTTAACAAAAGGAAGTTAATCTGTATTCTATAAATAAAAAACCAGAGAACATCAAAGCTACTTGCAAAATCTTATGCTTCTTTTAAGTTTCATTCAATTTCCCCTTTGCATCCACGCGATGAAAGTTTACTTAAGGAGCCCAGCTAAAATATTCAGCATAAGAGAAAAACAAAGAAACAGCCTTCATAAAGAAGTAAGAAAAGCGCAGCTGAGTGGGAAAGACATCAGAAACAGCTTAGCTGTCAGTAGCTGTGATATGTTGCTGAGGCAAAACCCTGCAGACAGGCTTTAGTTGGCTGCTGCCTCCCTCGACATGAGAGGTCAGTGCCCTGAGCAGCTCCAGCAGCACTGCTGGAAGGAATCACAGGAGCATACTCTGTTCCTCTAGCATCCACAGCCCCAGTGCCTGCCTGAAGCTGAGCCTGGGTTTCAAACTAGCTGATGCTGCCACTATTGTTCCTCTCGGTTCACCTGACAAAAACATCAGTTGTTGGTCTTGCAGGGCCTGCTTCTGCTTTCTGTGTGAAGCTTTGGACCCTGCTGCCGATCTACTCAGCTGTTTTGAGTTTGTTCTGAAGAAATTAATTGAGAGAAGTGATGGCTGCCCCCATGTCTCTGGGCTGCCAAGATGCATGCCAAGATAGTACCAAAACAGTGTGCCCCTGAATTCTCAATATCAAGAGGAAAAAATTAAGCAAAGTGGGTCTCTGAAGACAAATTGACAGTGGAGAGATCTGGTAGAACAGCATCCTCTGCCAAGACAAGCCATTACATGTAAAGGATACAAGGCAGAGGCAGTGATACCAGCAGAATTCAGCATGATCTGTCTCACTGTAGCCTGGCTGCTGAGAGACAGCTTTAGGCTGTGGCAGACACAGTCCAAGCTTCCTTCCCTATGACAGAGTCCATAAAACCTGAGATAGACGTCCTTCCAGGGCTATATTGCCTCTGTCCTTTTCTGAAGAATTTTTATTGTCAAGCTTGTCGTGTCTTAATCTGCTATTAGTGCATTGCAGTTTTCTGTGTAGATTTTTTGAGGGCAGAACAGGTGTTTGTTTTACCTGGTTGGAGAAGCTACCAAAACAGCTAATGAGGAAATCCTGCACTGATGTCTCTCAAAGAGGTTAATTTCTAGTTATGTCCTAGGTGAATTCAGCCTGTGAAATTGTTTGAATGTAAGTTAAGCTGAAGTGTATGATTTATGGTTCTTCAGAAACTGGATAAGATAGATACCGTTCAGTTCTTTTTACTTTGGAAAAAAATACCCTGCCACCCAACCCAAAAACTCAAGAACCATCTTCAAATGACTAGACTGTGTTGTCATATATTTCTTAGTCACCCTCACTAAGGATGCTACAAAAATGAAGACTGCTTAAGTATATTTTGCATTTCTCTCACTTTTTAAACCATTACTCAGATACATACAACCATCCTAAGTGTACCACTGCAGTTGTGAGATGGATCTTAAAACAAGGAGATCTTGTATAACTCAAGTGGGGTTTGCATATTTTACTGTTTGCAGAAACATTTACTCAATACTGGGAATTGCAAGAAATGCAAATTTTTACCCAAAAGGGTGGGAAAGAAAAAAAAGGGGGAAAAAAGGCTGTGCCATGAAGGAACAGCCACACTGTGCTTAAGTGTGCATGCTGTCCCAGCTCTCAGGTGTGGGGCATACTCATGGAGCTTATGTCTTTCCCAAGGTAAGGTGGATGAAATGCAGGGCTTTTCTCCAAAACAGCTGATGCCTCAGGAGCCTGAGAGCTGCTCTTGCCTGGCAGGAAAGAGGGCTCTGGTCACACCCACACTGGGTAATTCTGGCTGTACCTCCTCCCTAGTGAGGCAGCAGTGAATGGTCTCCACTGCCCCAGGGGCACCTGCCTTCCTCCTGCTGCGAGTCACCCACCTCTGGCATCCTCAGGAGGGGCTGGGGCTGTCACCCACCTCTGCCTTCGGGGCCTTCTGCAGAGGAGAGGGGCTGGACTAAATTCCCCATACTATGAGCTTGGGAGAAGCCTCGGCAGTGTCCCTGGGAGAACTGGTTTTGTAGAACGACTGAAATGTGCTTTTGGGCTGAGAGGGTGTGGGTGAGATGGGAACAGGCCTGGCCAGGGGTAGGCACATTGCCCTGCCTTGGGTCGTCAGAAGGACCTTGATGCTTCCTGCAGTGACCAGGAAGGGTGGCCCTGAAAAGCTGAGGGGGTTCAGGACACGTGCCCTGGGTGGTGCCACTCTCCTCCTGTGGCACAACTGCCATGTGGGGTATTGGTGTGACCTGCAGCTTCTGCCTTGCCAGATAGCTTGCTTGGGTTCTAGGGAGTCACTGCAAATACACTGCTCAAGGTTTGGTAGATGTGCACAAACATCCTGGGCACAGGGATTTGCTGAAGCTCATTTGCTAGAGGTGGGTGTGCGAGGAAAGGTGCACTGGGGAGAGCAGGCAGCTGGGCAGGCAGTGGGCTCACCTGCCTAGGAGCACAGTACCTGCACTGCCCACAGTGCCATCCCACCTGGCATCCACAGCCTCCTGGGGTCCTGTGCTGCTTTTGAGGCCTGTGTGTTGGGGAATGTAAAAATCAAATTGAACATAATGCATCATACCATCTATCTATATCTATCTATATTGACAGAGATATATATTAAACTTTTAAAGAGCTCTTGTCTTCCACAGAAAACTATTCTGTGCCTATGAATCAGGAAAGGCTGAAAAACACTGAATTAGCAAATAGACAGCTGTTGGTGTTGAGCTGTGGTGTTTTCACTTCATCCTGGTTGTAGTGTGGAGAGAAGGTTGAAAGGCTGTCTCTTATGCTTCCTTGCTATAACACTGCATTAACTTTTGGGTAGAAATAAATCAAGTGCGAATGCTGCTTTTGTGGGAATACAGTATCCATGATTACTGGTAGTTAAGGAAATAATTCACTCTGTTCAGAAACTCTTGACTCTGCCTTCATTTACTGCTGGTTGTCAAAGACGAAAGATACTGTGTAAAATACCTGCATAATAAAGTAATCTGTAAAACTAGTGGTTATATTCAGAAGACACATTCAGAATGCTCTATGTTCAGAGCATTAGGTAGCATACTGTAGCTCCATAGCTCTGGGTATGTGCTAAATTTGCTCACCAATATTCAGCATTTTAAAACCTTAATTAGGCTGGAAAACAGAGAGCTAATTTTTAAACTGCCTTCTGGTACACTTGCAGAAATGTTTTAGAAGTGAAATAAAGCTTTTGAAACCTGCCTGTATGAGCCCCTCAAGGTGGTGTTTCTTGACAGCTCCTGCCAGACTTCTGCACAGCCAGATCATCTGGTGGATTAAAGTTGGTCTGTAATTAGGCACAGTTACATGCCTGGTCTCTGCTACATGATGGCAGCCATCCAGTAGTGACTTTACCTTTACAAAACTTCCCAAAGTTTGGTTTGTTGTTTGTTGTTTTTTTGTTTTTTTTTTTTTAATTCAGGTGTAAAAACCAAACAACTAACGCCCTTCTCCCTGTTGCCCAAGTGCCACTACCTTAGACCTTGTTCTGTGTACTGACAGCTCTTCTTCAGTACCTTTCAGTGTTAAAGCTGTATCTCTCTGAGATGGTGTCATCCATACAGACCTTTCTGAGAGCTCCCATGAGCAAAGAGTGTTGACAAAATGTATAGTAAAGTCTTAATGGGATGTCTTCTGTGCAATCCATGTCCTCTGCCCACAGGAAAGCCATCTCACTCCCCTTTGGTATCACCTGACCCTAAATATTGTGACACTGTAATTCTTCGGCCACTAATGTTTCTCTCCGCAGTATTTGTTTATAACTTTGCATGGGGATCTTTTCAGCCTCCTTGACCTGTTATTAGACTGGGAAATAGTGATGGAGGAAGGTTCATGGAAATATTAATTAGAAAAGAAGGAAGAAGGGGATGAAGTTTGCTTCAGTCAACAGAAAAACCTCCGTTTACTGGCTTGTAAAACTAACTTTTATTAAAAATGCAATTAAAAAAAACCTTTGGTGTGTCCATGAACCATAATACATGAAACATTCAGTGGTCTCTGGTTTGAAATGTATTCTGCAGTTCTCTTTAGGCCTGCATTGTTTGGGCTTCCTGCATGTAAGTGGTGTGTGCCTGGGTCTAGTTTTGGTGGAGAGAGCTCTACCTGTTCCTTGGTATAACCATAACTGTGTGAAATGTAGATTGAATTTACTTGGAAAAGAGACTGATCCCCCAGCTAGCTAAAATCTCCTTTTGTAGAGAGGGAGAAAATCTCCAGTTACCATTTAGGCTACAAGGCTGTGTGTATAGTTCACTCGTACACTGATGTATTTATTTTTATACCTTTGTGATATTAATGCAATGCTATCAGAAAGATATCAGGTGTTTGTGTGGCCAGACCCAAATGGCAAATGTCCAGTATGGCCTGGGATCCCTCATATGTGGGTAGGGCAGAGACTTTTGCTAAGAACTCTCAAAGGGCCATGATATCGGGGGGGAGGGGGTGGGGGGGTGGCGTGGTGGTGGTAAAAAAGCATAAGCAAGGAGCTGGGTTTACCAAAGACAGCCTTTAGTAGCTGACTTGGAAAAATGGCATTGATACCTGCTGGAACCAGCTGTCAAAACTGAAAGAATGTGCTGATTTGGTGTAGCAGGTTTTCTCTTTTAATTGTTCCTTTTATGTATTTCAGATTTTTCTTTGTGAATGTGAATAAATGTATTATGTACTGCATTCTGCTATTTTAACTATGGGTGAAATGTGAGAAGGGGAAGAGAAGTGGTGAGATGCATTACATAATAAATCACTTTCTGGTCTTGCGGATGGTAAATGCATGTAAAATGAAAACGTTTCCTTGCATTTCACTACTTCTCAGTTTAAAGCTATGTCATATTCTCCATAACAGGAGGCAGGAAAAACCATGCTGGATCATTTCCTTGAATACAACTTGTAAAAAATATTTTAAATGGAAACCTCCATTCCACAAATTATCCTTTGCTTATTACATCTTAGTAATAAAAGAAAAACATGTTCACAAGTTGATTAGGTAGTTCTTACTATTGAAATGCTGTTTTCAATCAAAAATGACCTTTTTGCACATTTATTGGGGAACCAGCTTTAAGACATGTTAAACTGAAGCTTTTGTGCTGGTGCTGTAAAGCTGCTGTTCCACAAAGGTGATCTTCAGTTTGTTTGCTCTCTACAACCCTTATTACAGACAGCTGGCTGCTTGATAAGCTTTTGGGGAGAGGAGGGAGTCTCTCATATTTTGGCTCAGCCTTCCTGGTCTTTCAGTCTCTGCTGCATGTTATTAAGTCAGCTTTACAAAGCCTTTGCTCTGCTTAAATTCTGTGCATAAAGAAGGATGAATAAGAAAGGGTTTAGGTAAAAGATTGTCTCCTGAAGATTATGCAGCAGTCTTATTGCATGGGGTACTGCATCAATGTTATCTTTAGACGTTGAATAAGATGATTTTGTTTTAATTAAGTTATTTTAGAGAACGTAAACTTGCTATTTTCAAATTTGATTCTTATCTCCATTATAGTTCTGTTACTAGTTTTCTAGTAAAGGCATTTTGTTATTGAATAAACTTCTGGCTCCTTTCTGAAACCTTCTCATCCTGCTAAACAATATGGGAAGTACAAACAAGGATCTAACTGTTGGCATTTGAAAGAAGAAGAAAGAAACTAGAGGAGTTAGGTGCTATTTGAGAAATATATAAAACCTGCTGTCTTTTATGTTTCTTCTTTTCTGATCAGAGACACGTTTTTCAGAGCAGAGTTTTTATGTTTGGCTAACATCCCTTTATGTAGTTTCTATTCCTAATGATCATGGTAGGGAGTTATCTTAGAATATTGGCTTTTGCTATAAAACATTTAATATTTCATCTTTTCCTGCATCGTTTGAAAGTATTGGTGTTTTTTTCTGTAGATTACTTTCTCCTTTTTATGTGAAAGTGAAAATAGAAATCCTACTGAAGATTTTAGCTGTGTACTTTTTCAAGCTGTAGTTTTTTAATAATCAGTCATTAGAAGACTCCAAAGTGTTTTGCACACCAGAGCTATAGTATGTGAATTGTGCCCCTCTTTGTGTTGCTAAGCAAAGCTTTCACTATATTTTATTCCTGTGCTATTCTATATTATGTAATTTATATCAGTGCTATACAGGACAGAGATGCCTCATTGCTTTACACTGAGAGTAGGATCTATCTTACTTAAAGCATTCCCAACACAGGCGTCCACATGTACACCAGTTGTGCAGATCCCCTCTTTGTAGTCAGTGCAGAGAAAAAAGCCTTTCTATTATGTGGTCAAGATCATCCTAAGGTTAGTGCCAAAAATACAACGGAAGTGTTTTTTTCTTTCCACTGATAATAAAAGTCTTCTAGAAGCTGTCATTCTCTAGACATTTAAAGTTAAACTGACATTTCTATCAACCATTCTCTCAACTGTGGAAAGTACAGAGATACAGAGTTTGAGAGCATTGCTTGCTGACAGTCCAAAAGGCCTCTGTGCACTGAAGTTAATTGCTGTGTGGTTTTTAAGCTCTTTTGAAAGAAAACCTTGTGGGTTTGGGGACAAGAGGGATTGGCTTTTAGATGGGTGATAATTTTTAAACAGTAGCTATGCCTTATGGCTTGATACCTAGGGATGTCAGAAGTAGCACAGTGAGAAAGAGAGGGATTTGTGGGCAGAGGGCAGGTGAAGATAGTCAGAAGTACCAAGTAAAAGCATTTATCAAGTGGTTTTACTGCACAAAGAATTCAATATATTCTGTAGGTAGTTACCACATAGCATTTTTTTGCTGTGATTCATCATAAGCTGTGCCTCTATCATGCCACTGTGAGGGGCACAGTGTAGACCATGACTTTTGTTCTGTCCCTGTGCACAAGGATGGCAGAAGCTCATAATTTTCCACATAGATTCTCATGAAGCTTTGTAGAGAATCTTAATGGTGTCATGCTTTACCTAAGATTTTGTGGAATACCTCTGTCTGCAGTTTCGAAGACTTACAATAGATTTGGAGAAAATTTGTCTTTTATGCCCTGATTGCTTGACCTGAGACAAGAATGCAACCTCTCTGCTACTGTCAGTGGTATACAAGCTCCTTGGAATTATAACACACAAGTTTTTTTTGTTCGATATGACAGAGTATCAAATGAAATAAACTGGGGCTTGGGTTGGTTTTTTGGGGTTTTTTGGTTGGTTTTCTTTTATTTGGTAGGTTTTTTGGTGCATTTTTATTGTAAAAGGAAGACTGTTGATGCAGATATAAATTTCCTAGAAGACAGAGAAAAAACTTTTTATGCATTGGACAAACAGGCAAGATAGTTCCACAGTTAAGTGTTCTAAAACCATTCAAAGGGCAAATGGAGCACCAACTATGAACTATCTATACTTTTCTATCACATAAAGTTATCCATTTATATACAATATGAAGGTAGATTGGAATTCAGGCTGTATGTCTTAATGTGTGTACATGAGGAAATTCTTTTCAATGCAGTATAATTAGCCACAGTATTCTAAAATTAGAAGAGAACTTTTTGTTTGATAGGCTGATGTTCTTTGTGTTTGACTTTTTTTTAACAAAAAAGTTCTCACATAAAACATTGAATTAATGTGATGTTATAATTTCAGATGCTACTGTATCAAAGACTAAATTTAGGCAAGTTTTGACAGAAACATGACTAAAGTTCAAAGCATTTATTTATTTTAAGCACATTTTAATTCTAAAAACAATTAATGTTATGCAGTGTCTACAGTAAAAGCTATTGGGTTTTTTAGTTATGCCATTAAAAAAAAAAAAAAAACAGCAAAGAAAGTTTTCATCAAAGTTATTCCGGTGTACAAAGAGCAGCTATTAATGTTTGTATGCAGTGTTGGGTCATAAACTACCTGAGAGCTGCAGGGACCAGTGCTTATTAATGGTGTTTGTCACCTCCTAGGGCATCATCTATAAATTCTGGGGTGGCTTTCAACTTGAACATCACAATACAGATGTAGAAGTCGTATATAGTGCCAATGAATTGGGTGAATGAAGAGCAGTCTGATACTAGTATATTTTAATTCTGAGGTGAAAAAATATAATACTCAAAAGATAATTGTTTTCTTCCTTAAAAATTAAAGACCAAAGGAGAATAAGAGTAGACAAATATCTCAATTTGCTCTTAATTTATTCAGATGTGTGATTCTGTGACTGGGTAGGATAATTTGGTTATTTAGGTGAATTTCTGACTTTATGCAAATAAAAATTCAATGAGGCAGAAAATGAGAATTCCACGCTAAATAGAGGCCGTTCTTTTTACTCACAGTTAACTGATTGGAACAAGTGGAAATTAAAAGCAAGCCTGGAATTTAGTGACCCACTGATAAGATGCCTCAATTCAAGTGGCACAAGGGTAGAAGAAAAATTCATCAGGTTCAGGAAATAATATGCAAGGGTGCTGGTACCAGACAAAGAAAGGTCAATTTTCAAATTGTGTGAACTTCATAAGGAGTTTTTCACAGACTTACAACTCTACAATATAAATATAAATAGTGTAAGTATAAATAAATATAAATATACACACGCTCATAAATATACATTTATAGTATGTATATTTTAGTGTACATTTTACACATAAACTTTTTTAAAAAGCACATTCATTTTCTGATGGCATATTAATCTACAGACTTTATTTTGATCCCTCGGTAGTTCTTAAAAAGAAAAGATTCTTAATACTACATTTCTGGCTCAACCAAGGTTTAAAAGGAAATGTTGTAACATCCATAGTTGATTTCTGCGTGCATGACAAATCATGTGTGGAAGCACACCTTTCTTAGATGGTTATTGCAGCAGAAATACCAAAGTCATGGTTAAACACTCCAGTATCTCTAGTGAGCAAATGCTTTTTAAAACTCAGTTTTGATCTACTGACACTATTTTTTTTAATTTATACATTTTATGGTTATGTAAGTGCATCTCCAGAGAGTGGCTTTAAAATTAATGTTATTTGGGCTTTTCAGTCACGTTTTTCATAGACTTCATTATTCTCAGTTGTCTTTATAATTTCCCTTATGTAATTATATAACTAGGCAGACTAACCTTCATCTAGTCTCTGCTGATCTTTCTCAAGCTAGAATCATTCATCAAGAGATAGTGAAGTTTTTGTCTGGTGGCAAAAGTCTCAGTTGAAGTTCGAATGGACGATTTTGAAATCTGAACTAAAACCTAGGTATTCAAAAGCCTTTTCTGGGTCTTATTTCTTAGGAAAACTAGCAAAATGCTAGTGGGGGCATGGATTTTTTCAAGGAGGCAATCATGACACTTCCACACTTCCATTCACCTCTTTGAATTAGCACTTTTTACACTGTAGAGGTAGAAATAAAATTGAAGGTTATAGAAGTCAGATTGGTAGAGTTTTGCTTGTTGATTTGTTTCAAGTCTGGTTTGCTGCTAATGCTGAAAGAAAGCATACATATTTAGAAAGATGATAGATGAGATTATGACTGTGCACAATGCAGCTGAAAAAATTATTAAGAGATTTGTTTTTTAACTTCAGATATACAGTTGCAACTGGCATTAAAAACAAAAAGTGGATTTGTTCTTACTTTAGTAGTGCCTTTTATTTGTACTGTTGGTTACAGACACTTGCTTTCCTGTCAAAAAGACATTATTATCAGCCTACTGGAGGGTTATTATGGTGTTTTGTTTTGTTTTGTTTTTTTTTAAAATGATGTGATTTGCCAGTTACACATTTCTAGCAGGAACTGGCAGTGATATCACGATCATTGAGTTCTATGAACTTTCACCTGTTACTTACATATTTTAAAAATAATTTAAAAAATTATCTTTTTCACCCTTCTGTGCGTGTATCTAACTTCCACTTAATTTAGAAGGGAGGTTTAACAGACAAGGGACATTAGCTTAAAATGTGTGTAATCCCTAAAATAGTGGATAAGAGCTGGGAGGGCTATTTTGGCTTTTATTCACATATATTTCTAATACTCTCTTAGAAACCATGCTTCAGACCACTATCAAATCTGCTGTAGCTTTCCTAAGGTGGTAAGTAGGAAGGAGATGTGCTACAATTTAAAAATATACTCATGGAATCTGCTTGGTGAAAATCAGCACAATACTTTTCCTTACTCCACACACACGTCACCTGAGAGGTCTCATCCTTGCAGAGTTCTCTCTCTGAGCTTTTTCTCTGATGTGCAGGCACGAGGCCTTGGCAAAGGTTTGATGACTGCACTTTGCTTTCTGTTGTATTCAGTAGAACTTTTCAAGGAAATGGAATATAATCCCTGTGAGTTTTCAGGGAAATAGCGTTTTGATGTTGAAGGGTAGAAATCTTCTCTGACCTAAATTTTTGGAAATAACTAATGCTTTGGGGAATTGCATTTTCTAATGCTTGGGCTGAGGTTATGTAAGGAGACCTTTTATGTCAGATGAGTGCTAACAATTGGGGAATTGACAAATCTTAAATTATCTAAATTGGTAATCTGAATATTCATGCCTTAAAAATGGATGGAATACAGTTTCTTCTCTCAAATTGCATAACATATAAATACATTTTTTTCAGTATTTCAGAAGCTACTCATATTAACTGGTGCCCAAAAATGTGATAACATGAATTAAGGCAGGATTATTTCTTTTTCTATTCTGATTGAATTGCTTGTCATATCTCTCCCTCTCTCTTTCTGACTTATATTATAAAAGCTGCATGGAATTTTATGGAAAGCATTAGGATATGGATAAAAATGTAAATCCACAGAAGTCAGAAAAACAAAAAGTAGGGTTCTTGTGATGTCTGCCACTTTTCCTATCCTGTAGAGATATGCAGTATTTTGCTAATGATATTTGCAGTGCTAAACATGTAGCAGAAAGGAGCTGCTGCTGGAAGAAATATTTTTGTCATTTGATTTTTGTACAATTTTTGTGGTTTTTCAAAAGGAGGCCTTCAAATTTTGTTTGTTTGTTTGTCTGCTCATGTAAATTATTTTAATTAACTTCCATTGGAATTTCATCAGGTCACCTTGAAAAGAAAATGTGAGTAAAAAGATACTTCATTTGAGAGGGAGATATAGAGATGGATGTAAGGTTTCTTTAGTTTCTGAGGGAATAAAATTTGTAGACACTCATACCCTCACTGAGTGCCTTTGGTTGGTGGTCGTCCAGCAAATGTAAAGCAGCTTTCCTAAGTGTGCTTGTTGTAGCTGGCTTTTCACACTGGTATTAAGAATTTGAAAGAAATTCTAACATTCCAATAAAACTGTGTTCTCTTACACAGAATAAACAGTTGGGAATCACACTTCTTTCAAGGTGGTCTAAAGTCTTCATGACACTCCTACAGTAATTTGCCTAAGCTCTATAAAGTGTATAAATCTGTTCTTAGAAAAAATGTATATCAATTTTGAAATGCAAATATCTATTTGTCCTCTAATTAGGCAATCTCTGGGTACCTTCAAAGCAGGTGGAACTTTCATCAATGTAATGTAAAAAATAATAGAAATCATTTACAGAAAAGAGATTTAGCCAGAGAAGCAAGGTATTCTCAACTTCTTTACATTTTTTTTTACACATTGTTCAGAAGGCTGGAGTTTAGTGAAAAAAATGGAAATATAATCAACAAAATTAAGGCTAGCTAGAAATGTGTCTCCAAACCCTTTACATTTCCATGGGTTTCATGTTTGGTAGATTTAGGAGTGCTGCTATACTATAACTAAAGCTAATTTGCTGTATATGAGAACTGACAATTTAAAGTCATTTGTAGAATAAACTGATGAATTACAGACCATTTCTAAAAACTGGATGTTAATTACATTGGATGAAATTCAAGTCAATGTGATTGAAACTTACATCCAGAAGGACTGCATATTTTAAGTGTCATCCTTTGATACATAACATATCCATGTCCCTTTAAAAAAGCTAGCTTTAGCAATGAGGACCAAATTTCTAATGTGTGGGATGCCTAAAGATGCAGTGAATGCATGGCAGAATTTTGGAGTCATATGCATCTGAATGCTACTATCTGGTGAGGTAGCTCCTGGAACTCAGCATGGAGGGAAGAGTCTACATAAAGGTGCAACTACCTAAGAGTTTCACCATACTGTGACTGTAGGCACTCTGAAAGTGATGGGGAATTGCAACTTTCAAGCCCACTTTGTGACTTAGGAGGTGTTGTCTCATACACTGAATATTGTTTTATACCTTTATGTAAGATTTAATGGCAGATGGTAGCACAGAGGAAAATCTGGATAAAAAGAGAGATACAAATACACTATGAATAAAGCTCTCCTTCCCTGGGAAAAGAGAAGGGATGTCACAGTAAATGGTATTTTTGTAAATCTAGTTTACTTTAAGAAGCTTTTAAATCTGCAAGGTGAGTGCAAAATTCAGGTGAAAAATAAGTAGACACAAAAGCAGCTGTTAGGATTTACTCAATAAGGTGATTTCTTGCTGTTGAATGCTGCATTCAGTGCAGTATCTGGACATATGCTTGCTACACTCTTCTCTCATCCCTTTTTTCCTAAGTAAATATATGTGAAGAGCTAAAGAATGATTTAACTCCTCTTGAACTTTTTGTTCTTTATTGCAAACTCCCCAAACCTAAAGGGGACCTGCAAGAAAACTAGAGAGGGACTTTTCACAAGGGCATGTAGTGATAGGACAAGGGGGGAATGATTTTAAACTGAAAGAGGATACATTTAGATTAGCTATTCAGAAGGAATGCTTTAGTGTGTGTGGGGGCACTGGAACAGGTTGCCCAGAGAAGTGATGGATACCCCATCATTGGAAGTGTTCAAGGACAGGTTGGATGGGGCTCTGAGCGACCTGGTCTAGTGGAAGGTGTTCCTGGCCATGGCAGGGAGTTTGGAATTAGATGATCTTTAAGATCCCTTCCAACCCAAATCACTCTATGATTCTATTATTCCCCATGCAAAATTCCATTGCAATGCTTTTGAAGACAAGATTCCTCTCTAAACATGCTTGGGGAGAGGGGAAAGGAAGTTAATGTTATTAATTTATTCAACACATCAGCCTCACTAATCTCATAGGATTTAGTAGTCTTCTGAATTATTAGTTCACTTTTACGACCACCAAAGTAATTATTTCTTTTTCCTTAAGTTGGCATAAGAAAGTTTCTTGTTACTTTGGCATACTCTTGAGTGTACAGTCAGCTAGTTTGGGGAATTAAAGTCAGCAACATCAGTGTAAGTTGTGTATACTCTTTTTAGTTCTTTCATGCTATTATGTGAAAACAGCTCTTCTTATATTGAAAGCCTCTCTTGGCTGCTGAATGCTAAGAGCTAAATGCAGGTTAAAACTGGAGAAGGCATAACATGGAAACTAGCACATCTAGTAGATTCTGATGGCTTGACTTCAGTGAATCTTTGATCAGGGCTATCAAGGGATGTGTCCTACAGGATTTAATTCAATTCACTATGTTCAAAGAAACTCCACACAGACATGTACAAAAATGTCCTGAAGTAATGTTCATTAAATCACCTTCAATAATAAGATACTGGTAATTTGCTACAAGTATTACACTAAAGCACCTATAATAGCCCTGGTTAAAAACAACTTTTCAGTTTAGTCCCTGTTTTGAAGTGATGAGGAAATGTTTGTAACTTCTTTGAAATTCGTTCTGGAAAGAATAAAAAATAGAGGGTTACATTAAAAATCCATTTGGGAAAGAAAAAACTGAAATACATTTGAACTGATAATAAAACTATTCTTTCCTTGCATCATGGAATTATTTAGATCTTTGGCTTATGACATCTTTGAGAAGTGTTATTACCATTACATCATTCTTAGACTTCAGTTTGTAGTTTCCTCCTGTACAGTGTGAGCTATGGGAAGCACAGTCTAAACTGCAGCATTCTCTTTCATTGTATTCAAACTACTGATCCAGTGAAAGGGCTGTGTCATGCTGCATTGTGTATGTGCATTATTTCTCTTAAAGAGAATCACCATTTAGAATAATTAGTCATAATTAGCAGCAGAGAGGGAACAAGGTCAAAATAATAACTGGATTTTAGTCATACATATCAATCTCACGTATTTGTGCCATCAGGAAAAAGGTCGTTTTTAGAATGTGTGCTTTTGTAGCTTGGATCCAGCAGTAAAAGATATTAAAATGCAATTGTTAGAGCTGATTTTATGCAGATTTTTTTCACCTGAAGGAAAAAGTCCCAATTTAAGCATTCATGTTAGGAAGGGGTTTTTTGTCATCCCTTAGGAATTCTAACTAGGGTGTATTCATCCTATTCAGGCCTGTAGGTTGTTGGAGTCTTTTTTAGTTCCATATGAGTTATTCCCATCAGTGCTCATGAGCTGTATCAGCACCACAGAGGTAACTACAGAAATGAAAACAGAACTTGAGGCCAACACATGTTTGCTAAAAGCACTGAAAGAGATATCCTTGACAATAAGCAAGAAAATAAGAGGGAAGACCATGACAAGATTTTATTGTATATCCTCCAAACATGTACTGATGCTATAAAGCTGCACAAATGGAAATAAAACCCCTAGGCTTGACTCCAATAACTGATAAAAAAGTAGGAGGAAGAACAAATCTGATCTGAGGGCTGAGGAAGTGGAGAAAAGGTTATGACATATTTGACCCTGAACATATTAGGAAATCAAGGTGAATGGAAGATCATTAAAACATGATTCTGTATGCTGGTTATCCATGTAGATAGGAACTGACTGAAGGCACATTTGAAAGAACCAGATAATTTGTATTTAATGGGTCAGAGCACTCTGAAAATGTTAAATCAACTTACTACTTGTTTAGTTGCCATGCTTCTACTTCAAGGACAAGTGATTTGATGAAAATAAATAAACCAATAAAATTCTTTCTACTTTTTAAAAGTTAATGAAAATGGATCTTAACATTTGCCCCTTTCCTCTCTACTTTTTTTTTTTTTTTGTAAACCAAGAGAGATCACTCCTGACATAAAAAATTATTCCTGACCTTAAAAACAATGTTTTACACATCACTTACATGCTGTACATCAGATGTTGTAATTACAAGCCTTGATAACTTGGAAGCATAAGTTTTTGAATGCAAATATATCACTGAATGGCTACTAAAACTCAGGAGGGAGGACTGCTGGGACATATGACATATGATTGAATCAAACCAGGGAACACAGTGAATTGCTCCTTAAACTGCAAATCAAATAAGGAAGGGGAAATATTGTTGAAATGCCTCAATTTGCAACAGGCTTATTAGAAATTGCATGCAAACAACATTTTCTACAATTGATAGAAATGTTAGTCTCTATAATTTTTTAACCTAGTCGAGTTCTCTAAAATACTCTCTAGAAATGACAGTGCTTCAGAAAGGAGGGATAAAGATGGGAAATGCTGGGAGAAAAGATCCAGATAAGACCCTGAGTAACATATACTTGGGGATAGCATTTCAATGTCAATGAAACAAAACAATTTAAGCTCTAAATGAGAGGTTCTGAAAGAGATCTAAGAACAGTGGACTTAAAAAGTGCATTTCAGTGTACTTGAGTGCCACATTACAGATTTGGCCAAGAGAATTTTCATTATAAATATTGACCTTTAAAGCTTATAGAAGTGACAAGTGGCTCCCTATTTCCCTCTCTCCTTTCTAATATCTCTTTCAGCTGAATTATTTTAAATTATTATAATTTTATTTTGTTTTCCCCTCATGGAAAGTCTGACATGAGATTTCTGTAATACATCCCATTTCTATTCCCATTACGTAAACATCAATGGGAAAAAATACAACATTACAGCAATATTTTTATGTATTTTATATACATTGTGAGTATATATCATTAAATAATTAACAAAAGCAAAACAAAAAAAACCTCAAACAAACAAAACCAAAAAAATCCCCAAACAAACAACACCACCAAACAAACAACCCACAAGAAAATAAAAGGAAGAGTTTATCCAGTTTCCTTTCTCTGAAAGAATACAGGTAGCTGAAAACTCAACTGTACTCAGATCAAACTAATTCAGGCTGGAGCAAGTCATATGCTCTTCACTTTTACATATTTTGTCTCCTTGTATATTCATTTGACTTAGTTACTGGAGAACTTAACACAGAGGAGATTTGAGACAGGAAAATGTGGACATGAGCATAGCATTAACTAATTATGAGTGCTGTTGACTGGAAAACAGATGTGATCTGAAATGCTGTTGTTTGAAGTGCTTGTGACCTCTTTACAAATGACTTCAGTGATTTTTTCATTACTATAGAATTGTTTATTACTGCTGTTCTCTGTTCCAAAATGCTGCATCATTCTAGAATGCTCTAGGGATATTTCCTTAGTACCTAAATGTTGTGTTTTAATGAGCAGATATGTAAAGCATGCTATTATTTTTTCCATGATAATCCCTTGCACATTAATGTTGCTGAGATGGTTTCTAGAAGATTATTAAAACAAATTGTTCAAAAGCAATAAATGTGAGCCACAAGGGCAAGACAGACTAAGAGAATTTAGATGAAAAGCATGAAGTCAGCTTTACAGTTGCTTTATTTTGCTTCAGCAGCCAATATGCCTTTGACTAGATAGGGTCTAACCATCTAGTACAAATTCTTATACTTGCTGCTTCAGTGGGTTTTGTTGAAGATACTAGCTTCTACTATATGAGTCAGCAGTGTTTATCAATTTTTCTATCATGCCTCAGGAATATTGCCACTTACACTTTAATATGACTTGGCTTGTCACTTCAAATCTTGGAGGCTTTTTTGCAATTTCAGCTCTCACATTGTTGTAATTTATAGAGTTCCATGATAATTAAAAAAAATAGGACTGTCAGTTCTTAGCTAAACAGTTTAGGAAGACATGGCTTTTTGTTCTTGCAATGAACTGATTTATTTGGCAGGTTTTATTTAAAGGTGCAACACTGAGAAAACTCTAAATGCAAGTTGAGAAGTTCATATTTGAATCACAGCGGGCATCTCAATTGGAAAATTCTCCTGTAGATGCCATCCTCGAAAGATTTAATTCTTGTTGCTGATATGCCCTATGAGATTCCTTTCATATTCATGTATTCAAATAATAGCTTTTATAAGCCTATTTATGTGGAAAATTATACTTTTTGATATAAACTGATACCTTAATCTGTATCACCCATCAAAACCCACCAAAAGAGTTCTGTTTCCCAATATGTGCACAGCCCTGAAATCATCACTCCTTGATGCAGCCTTTGGTGTAGAATTTTGCAAGATCATGCTGAATGAACGCTAAATCCCCAAAGACTGCTGATCATTATGTTGCTAAATAGTAGCTTTCAACATGTTTGAGCCTCAGTTATGGGGAGTGGTGGAGGTGTGATAAGGGTTTAGAGTTTTTTTTTGTTTTTCTCTTACCCAGCATTTTCCCAGCCCCATTTTTTTGCTTCCCTATTTTCTTCTCTGTAGCCCTCACTATTTGAACATTTGAAAGTTACTTGGTACACTTTTGTCTATCTCTCCTGCCACCAAGCTACCATTTCCAAAGTGATACTTCAGGTGCATAGATGCTAACTGGTGGGTTAAAATCTTTGTCAGCTGTAAAAGAATCGTTTCAGCAGGACTTTCACTGTGAAGTATTTACCATGAAAGGGTGGACTCAAAACGTCTGCTTTAGGAAAATAGTATTTGCAAAATACACTGCTATTATACTATACTGAGAATTCCTGAACCTCCATTGCTGGGTATTGCAGTCTACAGGCATAAGCTGACAGAATAAGGAAAAGCAGAAGGAGTTCCAAGGATTTAATTTATAGTATATGATAGAGTAATAAAATTATAAACCTGTTTTATGTGTTTAGTTTTCTCTAAATTGAAGTTTATGGGGTAAAGAGTATAATTAATCCCTATATATCCCCTTCCTTTGTTCCAAATTTATGACTTTAAAAATCTTCAGTGAAAAGCTGTTTGTCTCAGCTCTGTGCCTTTTAACATACAGGACTCATGTGGCTTCATGTATTTAAACTAGAATGCTTGTGAAAGAAACACCAATTACAGCTGTGGGTATTCAGAAACATAGTTGGGTGATACAAGAGCAGAACATCTTCTATACTCTGTGGTCTCGATTTTTCAGTATCTCGAGTTTTACTTTTTCCTGGATAAAGTAAACATTTAGGTAAAATCGATAGAAATTTGGGATTATTCTTTAAAAAAATCAAAATGAGGAAATGAAATAATGTTTTGTAGTTTTGTATATGTGTATATACAAATATGTGCACACACTAATTTACTAAATAGCAAGTTTCAATATCTATAAAGCTTTTCATATTTACAGATAACTATTTCAGTGGAGCTACCTGACAATAAAACTAGAGTTGTACAGGTTTTCTTCTGTGGACACCTGCCCTTTGTCATTCCACAAGCTGTGTTTCAGGTTCAATTAAAAGTGTCTGGAGTATATTAATACTACACAGAAGTTAGACAAAAGAAGGGAGTTGCAATACCTCTAAGCATTGCTGTAATTTATAATTTCTTTTGGATGCTTTACATTTATTGTTCTGAAAGGGAAATAATGAGCTGGTCTGTAGTTTTATATTGGGAGGGAAGCTAGCAGAGATGACAGGCTTCAACTGCGGGGAAAAAGAAATTTGTGATAGCTTCTCAGAGTTTGTGTAGGGTTTGGGGGTCTTTTGTTTGTTTTTCCGCAATGCTCAGCAACTTGATCATCCTAAGTTTTCTTGGTGTCAAAATCAGCTCTTCTTCCTTTTTCATGATCTTCATTACAGGCCTGTTGCAAGAAACCATTTAATTGATCTTTGTGATATTTACAGTGAAGCTCAATGTACTGCCCTCCTTAGATAAGCAGTAAGCATCGGTTCTGTGAACTGGTCTGTTCCCTCTGGGCAGTGCTGGTACATCTGGGCTCACACAGAGCTGAACACACTGTGTGGTCACTGCTGCCATGGCTATCAGCCATTTCACAGATAACATCACAGCCTGATGCGAAGCTTGTAGATGCCTCTTTGCTCTGATAACAATATTCTGTTCACCCAACCTTCTAGCTCCCTCCTGATCCTAAATACTGTTACATGTTTTGTCTCCTGGAGGTTGAATTTTCTTGATTATGAAACTGCTTACATTCTTGAATTTTCTGTGTTCATGTATATGCAAGGAATACTTAGTATATGGAAGGATTACTTGTGTTCCCTCCTTCCTAAAGCTCTGTGCTTTGTTCCTCCCTCCAAACACAACATATCTTGGAAATACGTCACATATCTGAGATGCAGTCTCCTCTTCCACCTCCTTGCCTGTTTGTACAAAACCATTTATTGTTTCTAGGTTTCTTGCTGACCATAGGGTAGCTCTGTTTCCCCTGGGAAGACTACCCTGACTGAGTTTTTAATCAGGATAGTGCTTTGGTTTCACACCAGCTGGCAGCTCAGTGCTACACAGCCGCTTGCTCACTCCGTGCCACAGGATGGGGGAGAGAATCGAAAGAAAACTCGTGGCTTGAGATAAGGACAGTTTAATTGTCAAAGTAAAAACTGCACACAAGCAAAGCAAAACAAGGAATTTATTCACCACTTCCCATGAGCAGGTTCAGCCATCCCCAGGAAAGGACTCCATCTCATGTAATGGTGACTTGGGGAGACAAATACCATCACCCCACACCCTCTCCTTCCTTCTTCTTCCCCCAGTTTTATACACTGAGTGTGATGCTAATATGGTATAGGATATGCCTTGGGCCAGATGGGGTCAGCTGTTCTGGATGTGTTCCCTCCCAGATTTTTGTGCACCCCTGGCTTCCTCACTGGTGGGGTGAGCTGAGAGGCAGAGAAGAAGGCCTTGATGCTTTACAATAGCAGAAACATCCATGTGTTATCAATGCTGTCTCCAGCACAAATCCAAATCACAGCCTGATACTAGCCATTATGAAGCAAATTAACTCTATCCCAGTGAAAACCAGTGTGGATATTGAAATAAACTCTATGACCTCTACCACATGAACTGTCAGGGGACATGTCCTTTAACAGCAGGGGATGAAATTACTTAGTATGGCCAAAATTTTAAGTAGCAGTCAGGAGAAACTGCAACAGCAGAGAACATCTCTCTGAGCTCTGCTGCCAAGCCTTGGCTCTTGGGTAGATTACAGCTGTTAGGTCACTTCTAACTCCTCTGTATGGATCAAACACCTTGGCTCAGTGTTTGTCTGTGTCCTGCTCTAGTGAGCCTTGAGTGACTAGTGAGCTAGTGAGTGACTCTGTCTTCAGTGTGATGGCCTTGACATATGGTAATGTTCTACCACACAGTAAACCTAGTGTTTTGTGATATTGCTTGTCTGCTGTGTTTCATTGTGACTTAGCTGGAGAGGTTCACACTGCCCATTTTAATGATCTAAATGTGTCTAAGTGGTTCCCGACCTTCTCTTCATGACTTTCGGCGCATCTATCACAATGAGGCGTAAATGAACTGTGACTGTCAGTGGCAACATTTTTTCAGTAGTGTTGTATAGCCCAGCTGATCACTAATCAGCCCCACAGCCTGTTTTACTCCTGTAGATGAGTGCAGAACTGCAGCAGTCAGCTGTAGCTATGAATTTTGATCAGAGTAAACACTGAGGGCTCATTTGTTATGGAGATAGGTGGGAGCATGGCAACAGGAGATGATGGCGAAAAGCAGGGCTGTGTGCTGTTAAAAAATGAGACAGTCAAATAATGTTACACTTCACAAATTTTCAGACACAAAATATAGTATGAGGGTTTACAAGGCTGGTATATTATACATTATCTGGTAGCACTTGGAATGTTAATTCTGGGTAACTGTGTCTGTGCCTACATGGTTCAGATAAATCTTTTAGGCAATGCTTCTAATAAAAATTAGAGAAAATTGAAAATGTTTTCAATGAAAGGCATTTACAAACTGCCTATGGGTGCACTCAGTCTACAGCTGTTAGTGTATGTCAAAAGAACATCTGTGTTAAAACTGGCTGCTTCATCAAATGGAAATGATATCTGATGTCCAGTTAGATGTTGATTTTGCTTGTCTGTAACATATTCTATTATTTCTCTTCCCACTCTTGGTGACATCAGTTTGGGATTGTACAAATTCCAATCTTCTATCTAGCATGTTGACATGGTCTATCAAAAGCAAGGGATCTGTTTTCTCCACCTTTCTATCATGTTTATTTTATCAGTTTGCTCACGTGCTTATGGTAAAGATATGCTAAAAGGAGGCCCACGGGGACAGGTGGGACTGCATTTGATACTACAGTGATAGTCATGATCCAAGGGGATATTTTCTCTCTCTAGGGCCTCTTTTTTCTCACCTTCCAGCAGCTCTCAGTTTTACACAGAATACTTCTTGTGACAATTAGCTTTAAGGAATATTAAGATAATCAGAAAATATACTGGCTTGTTCACTATTTGCACTGTGCCTTATTTCTAAGGCCCCGTGAGCTAGTACATTACTACATTTTAACAAAAAGTTCATCCCTGCCTCTAAAGCATTACAAAGGCTGTTTAAAAGAACATTGGAAAGTCAAAGGCTCAGCCACTGGGCACTGCAGTTGCCCAAGCTGCCAATGAAGCTTCCAGCCAACTCCTTTTCTATGAGAATTATGGCATATCATTCCCTATTTTTCCTAGTCCTCAAAAGCCACTGCCTTACCTGGTAGTCAAGATCTTAATGAGAGCTATACGGAGAACTACTGCCACTGGCTGTAGATCAGCTGCCTTGTTTGGTCTTGTTTTACTGTATGTAAACAACTTCAGTGCCTCCAATTGCCCAGCTACCTTGTGTGTGTGTGTATATATACTCTTAGAAGGGTTTGGAGTTCGTAAGGGTTTCTACACCACTCAGATTCTTCTCTGATTGAGCAGTGTATAATGACCCACAACCAGTTTAACAGTTCTGCCAGGATTTTGCTGGGGTGCCATAAATAAAATTCAGGCAAACACAGAATTTCACAAAGATAAAGTCTGAGTGTCCACTGAGCAGGTGCTGCACAGAGATAAAACTTTCGGCACCAACATTGCACAATCCATACTTTTGCCATCATGGAACATATCTATGTATGCAAGTTTTATCTACTTGGTATTTATTTTTGGGTTTATATCTGTATGAATTAATAGGTTATTTAGGTGCCAAGATGCCATATGCAGTACTGAAGGGCTATTAGTGAAAAGGAAAAAAAAATTATTATAAAGAAAATACACATGGAAACAAAGGATTCCTCAAAGAAGGACATGGTTTGGCAGGGATTTTATGATTAGCACTGACTGGTACTGCATTTCTGTACCATGGCTCTGTACTACAGAATCAGGAATTAAGTGTTTTATGTAGTGACATCCTTTATATTGAAAGGGATTCACCCAACATTGGCATTAATTCTGCTTACACTTGTAGCTGAGCAAAGTGCTGAGCAAAGAAGAAAAATTAGATATTTGTTTTTTATTGGAAGTAAAGTTTTTCATATTTGTACAGAAGAATTGAAAAAATATGCCAGAACTAATATCCACAAGCCTATTTTATCAAACAGCTCATGCTATATTAAAATGCTATAAACACGCCCTGCACCCAACTTCACAAAGTATTTTTTGCAAATAATGATAAGTATTGGTCTTGAAAACATGTTCTCATGGTTTATACAGTGTGTGTTTTAGAAGTAGTTCACTCTCAGTCACTGGACCTCTGTCAATTTTTTAGTGCCACAATCGGTATAACTTCTCAAAATGTGGTGAAATTGTATAGTACTTCTTTTTTGAATTTTAGTTGATTTTGAAGGGAGGGGTTGAGAACACAGTGCCCTTGCCAGTGAGATGGTACATGCAGTAACTATGTTTTTTAAAATCTAAATTAAGAAGACCTCAGAGGCTGAGCTGATATTATCTGGCTGATTACATTTCCTGCTGGTGGATTACTGTCAGGAATCAGTGAAGAAAGTCTTGGTGGGACAGATAGAATCTACCTATCAGTTCTGCTGTAATTAATGTAGAATTTACAGCAAAAAATCCAGACTCTTGGTGATGTGTTCAGTAATTCATGCCAAGGCCTTGTTATCAATAATTCTTACCTTTGGAAGATGCACAGTTAATTTCTTCAGCAGTCCATAAATTACTGCAGAACTCACAAATCTCCTATGAAATCAATGCAAATAACTGTAAATTAATAGATTTCTAAGTGTGAAGGAGCATGTAATAGTGTAGATGAGTCTTTGAATGAGCATGCCAGTTCTGGTGTCAAGGGTGGGAACTTCCCACTGTTTTATGCGACATCTTCAAGTGTAAACACGTTTCTTTTCCTTCCCCCAACTGATTTAGCCTGCTACCATAGCAAGTAACATTTCCATTAGCCTCCCACCGTTAAATCGTGGAGCAACTATAATCACAAAAACATCCACCATGCAAGCAAACTAATAGAGCAGCAACTGTGGTCATAGCTTATCTCCATCTTACAGGCATTTTTAGTGAGTTCACCACAGTTGGTGCAGAAACAAATCCCTTTAAACTGAGTCTAATGAAGGAGAATAAAAATGGTTGGTTGCTATACAGATTAAGGGCTTATAAATATTCTTGAGTGAGCTTGCTAGAAAGAAAAATGTTGTGTTGTTTCCCTTATGTGCAGTACTTTGCAGCAAGGCAGTGTCCTGTGTGTCAACACCTAGACTGCTTAGGCTTGAAATGGCAGAAGAGGAATAGTCTGACTTCAGGATACTTCAGGTTTTAATTAAAATATATGCAGATGTTGACAGGTTTAGCTTTATCACAGGTAGCAGGACAGAAACAGTCCTAAGACCAGAAGAACTTTCCTGTTTATTGCTTGCACTGTTTTGGTTCTGAACTGTTTGGTTCTGTTCGCATATGTACAATAGCCATCATTTTCTGTGATTTAGCTTTCTTTTCAGCTAGAATTAAATAAAAATAGCCTTAACTGCACAGCATACTCAGGTTTTGTATTTCTATAATTGCAGTTTTGCAAAGCCTGTAGACTTGTAGCTGAAGCGACTCTCAGGCAAGGTTAACTTGTGTGTAAAAGTTTTTCTGATCTGGGATTTCAAGGTGTCTTTATCTTCCTGTGAGGCAGAAGTCTGGAAACTTGGCAGAAAGCCATTCCTGCCAAGGGCTTATCTTGCAGCACAGCTTCTCTCTTCTGGATACAGCTATAACTGTTCACATTACTGAATCTTATGTCAGCTCCTTTACTACCTAGGCACCATGGGTTTGGCTTGTGGAGTGTCTTAAAATAATAGAATCATGAATAGGATGGTGACACAAAATATCATATAGAGTAGTCTGTATGTGAAATATATGCAGTAATAAGACATTTACAGTGTCATATTTTGGAGAGAGGACGGAGTCTTAAGCTTTGTAATGAAATACTAGGACTAAAGTGCGTAGAAAGTAGACACTTTCACTTTTTTGCTTTTGTTTCTTTTCTTATTTTAATTAAAAGTGAAATATGGGATTTTTCTACCAGTGTGTTAGGTGATGTAACAGCAGGGTGACATGGAGGGAGGACACACAGCTCACTGTGCCAGGCCTGCCCAGGAGGAACAACAGCAGCAGAATTGTGAGATAATTCCTAACTATATCAGATGCCATGCAGTCGTTCTGACAGCCACCCCAGAGGCTCTTTCCAGGGTTGCTGCTTACAGTTTAGTAACTCCTAATGCTTAGACGTGTTTATTACAAGCCAACTATCATTCTGGGCTTCCAATTATCCTGTAGCAGTAAGTGGTAGAAATAAGAGGTACCTTAGAAACAGTATCTGACCTGTGCTCTATGTCTCCAGTCTTAGTGTGTCAAATGTATCATGAATATGTGGGTTTTTTTGGTCTAGTTTGAGCATTTGTTCAGGCTCTTAGCATTTGAGTCCTTTCCTGCAGAGTGTCTCTTTGGATGAAAGGATGCAGGAGAGCAATGTCTTAGCTATGAGTAATATGAAAACATTAAGCAAAAGGCTGAAGGGAAACGTATTTCTTAAAAGGTCTTAGTTTACTTACCAATTATATACATTTTAGAAAAAAAAAGGGAGTTAATGAAGATCTTTACAGAGATTGACAGAGGGGGATTTTTGGTGTGTCGTCCCCATCATGTTTTTTTCTGGGCTTGGGAGAGAGGAGGAGGGTATCAGGTGAAAGGGCTGTACAACTATACTGCATGACCCAGCCTTGTGCTAATTAGATGGCATTTCTGTCTCCGATATGATAGGAATATTTTTGCTATGTTAAGAAAAAAACAAACAAAAAGTTGCACTTTAAATATATCTTGGAAGGGTGCAACTGCATGCAAACTATTTTAAATCTTCTGACAATTAGAGGTTTATTATATAGTCAGTTGTACTCTGAAGGAAATCCTTTGTCTCTCCTTAACAGGCTTTCTAAGTTCCTTATTTAAATGTACAAGATCCTGTTTTAAATGATTCCAACATTTCCTATGGTGGCAAATATAGAAAAGAAGCAGTGCAGTTCAAAGGTGGTATCAATTGTAAATGAGGGACTTTGTTCTTTTTCTCTCTTCCTAACCTGTCTTTAAGTGTCCTTACACATTAGGTATTTCATCTGGTTGAAGAGTGGTGTACCCTCAAAAAACCCCTTCTTTGATAGTCCATGCTAGGATTTAGAAAGGATGTGAATGTCTGTAAACACATTTACACTGGAGACAATCTGTTCTGTTTTTTAAAATCCCATACTCCAGGAACTTTCAGACACTACCTCATTTCATATTTCACTGAATTAATTTTTATTATTACAGTTTTTGCTTACAAATTTAATGAATTATGGAGGACTTCTGATCTAACAGCACTCCAGTTATTAAGAACTATTTAAGCAGAAGGGATTAAATGCTATGCCAGTTTTATAGTTGCTGGGTTTATAATGATGCATTAATTTAGTTTTATCTTGCCTTTGAGTAAGGCCACTGAAATCAATCCACCGATTCAGAAGGGTGTGCAGTGACTGAGTGACCCTTTGGCCATGAGGGAGTGGAAGGGGGAGCTGTGGCTCTGGCCCCCTGGCCAGGGAATTGTCCAGAGCAGCTGTTCTGCACCCATCCCTGCTGAACAGGATTTCTCTCCCAACCTTGGTTCTCCCTGATACCCTAAATTGTACATTCTTTTCCCAGTTTTTTGAATTTCTGTGCTGTTTTGGGTAATACGCCATTTGGCATATTAATTAAGATGTATGTTGATTAAATATATGTGCTGGTTGTAATACACATGCAGCCTACTACAGTTTCTTACGCCCTGCAAAAAATCTGTTTCCTTTTTTTTTTTTTATTTTTTTCTGTGGGAGGGAGAAGAAGGGAGAGTCAAAACTCAAAACTAACTATAGTGAAACTAATTTGCCTCTCCTAAATATCAGATCTGTAACACTGAGTTTTTGATAAATTATTTTAATTTTTTTTTTTTAGGTAAGTGGAAGCTTTCTCTTCATGACTTGGGGCCACCTTTAATTGCTGTGGTAAGTGTTCTCCATCATAAGAATATAGGGATCAGCTGTGTGTAAATTAACACCTTAAGTTGGCTGCACAAGGGGCAGTCAGTGGATTCTAGGAGGCTACATATATATCCACACATTGCTGCTCCTTGATTGATATTTTTGAACACAGAAGATGATTTGCCCTCTGCAGATCTGCTCAACTGCAGGTATCCCAACTAATTTTTACTCATGTAACTATGGTTTAGCATTAGCTTGTTGTGTTTGGTCTTACAATGCAGAAGCTTGTTACCTGAAGCAGTTTACTTGTGTTTCTGGTTTGGCAACTTATCCCCCAAATTTCTTGTGTTTAGGTACAGAAGTAAATATTGCTTTCCTCACCTCCTTTAGCATTATTTCACTGTTTTCTAGTAGCAGAGTTTGGATTTTTAGTGGCTTGAGCTTATTGCTGTATGTGGGTTTTTTTATTGTGTATTACTTTATAAATTACATATGTGTATGAAAAAGATTTGGACACTGAGCCATGACTTGTTTCAGAGAAAAATTAATGCTTGGATTTACTTTTGTGTACTAACTGTTCCTGGTATACTAAAGCTGGGTGAAAGGGAAGGATGGACTGCTTTTTAGGAACTTGGGTTTTAGATGGTAAGGGGGAAATTCTCTGTTGAGACCACACAAGTACCCCGGGGGTTTTATTTTTGCCAAAGCAGGTGTATGATGAATGAGGCAGTGGACTGCAGGAGTGACAAACTTACTTTTGCATTTCTGGCATTGTCCTGGGAATAGCAATACATGTGTAATCCTCCTGTTGAAAAGACTGTGAATGTATGTTGTAGCATCATCTATTCAGTTGTGGCTTTGAAGTTAAACTTTATGATTCGGCTGGAATTTTGGGTTCTTTTGGAGGGGTTTGAGAGTTTTGTGATTTTTAAATCTTTATCCTGTGTGGGTTTTGTTTATACATTTGATTAAATAATGCATTGCTTACAGCAATAGTATTTTAAGCACATCCATCATGTTTAGCCTATGCCAACAGCATTAGTTATATTGATGGTATTTTTGGATGCAGATAAAGAAGGTTGTGCAATTGCAGAATAGTTCCTCATTAAAATGGCTTTTTTTCTAGTAGATCATCTTTTCAACCAAATGAAGTCCGTTTATTTGTTTAGTTTCTTTGTCAAAAATATAACAATGGTGATACTTTTCTTATTTTTTTAAATATTGGTTATTAAATATGAAAGTGATGGAGCTGTAATATGTCCTGATTCAGAATATACAGAGACTTGGCACAGTTCATCTATACTGGCATGGCTATTTTACGTGGAAAAGGTTCATTGTATAGTTAAATCTATACTTGTAAAATTCGTGTTTTACTCAAGGCATTTGTGAATGATCTGGAGGATACCCAGGTGCATTTTATTTTGTTCTGGGCTTTTTTTTTGTTTGTTTTCTTTTTTTTTTTCTTGCTTAAGGGAAACATTTATTCAATACCATACAGAGATTAAAATTGGATATATGTTTTTAAAGGCTACAGATTATTGCAAATGCAGAATTAATACTGGGGTGAAAGAGAGATTAATACAACAGACAAAATCACAACCAGTGTGTGTGTATGCACCTACATAAATATATGAGTTTTTTATTTAAATATGTTTTCCAATTGATCAAAATTCTACCAGTGCTTAAAGTAACTTAAACCCCTAAGAAACCTTTGAATAGCATAGAAGTCAATGCTATTGAATAAGAATAAGAAAAGAATATTCTTTCTTTATTGAAAGAATAAGAAGTTAATAGCATAGGTTGTGTACAAATAATTTTTATAGGATTCAGGGACCTGATAAAGAATGTTAACTACTTGTTACAAAAATTCTGAATTTATAATGGAACAGTACTTCCTTGCTTCCAATGTCCTTTCCCCTCACCTCCTTTTTTCACTGAATGCTTGCTAAAATATTTGATGAGTTTTTTTCTTGAAAAAACAAACAAAAAAAAGGATGAAATTTGTTGTCTAGAAAACCAAGTAGAAAAACTCAACATAACTAAAAAAAAAAATCCAATCATACCTTACCAATACAAATAATATTTGATTGCTTGATGATGTAGACTAGAAAAATGTCAGCTCTAAGAAGTAGAAAATGTCCAAAGGGAAGAACATTTCGTGTCAAAGTTGAATAAAAACCTCATGGGAATTGTCATCCCTTGTTGCATTGGTTGAGCTGGGGGAAGGATGCCATATGTGTGTGTAACATTATATACAAACTAGCTGCTGAAGAGTTGCCAGTGGTCTATGCATAAAGGAAGCTGTGCTTGAAAATGCAGTTATATCAGTGTCAACACTAGTTACATATTCTTTTTCAGCTTTTAAATTATATCTCGTTATTGTGTAGGAAACTTAAAAATGAATTCCTGGCAGACACATAATTTTTTCTTGAAACATACTAAAGACAGCAGATTTTTCTTTAAATGCCACATTGAAGTCTGTGCCCCATGCTGTTTCCAACCCTGTAATGGTGTTATTTTCTATTGAAGAAAAAGGACAAAAAAGATCAGAAACCAGAAAAATGCGAAGGTGAAGGTCAGTTTTTCTGCTTGCATAGGCTTTTTATACTTGTGCTTTGAACCCTTGTAAGAAGGACAGAGGCACGCAAATCCAGATGTTTGAAGAGCTACCTCAAAGGAGGCTGGTCAGAGGAAATGACACAGTGTCAGGGCAAACCTGTGACTGTGGTTTTCATGACCTTAGCCAGTCTGATGTCCAACAGCTTGACAGCTGTATCCCATTTCAAGCGTTAATGCTGTACTGATATGTCTGTTTGTTCTGCATTTGATTTGGGGGTGCTGGTTCTTGACACCTGAATTTTTTAGCTCTAATAGCTGTAGTTAACAATTTGTCATAGATTTGGTTTTGGTTTTTTTTAATATTGCTTATCCACAGTGATCCTCATTTATATTAGGCATCATTGTACATGAAGCTTTTTTTATACCAGTGATATTCTTAATTTGCATTGAACTTCAACAATCAAACAAAATATAAGGAAGTAAATTTGGGATTAATGGAAATACTAAAATCTTTTCAGTTATTTTTTCAGCTCTGGTTGCTTTCATATTTCTGTGGAGAAACCTTAGTAAAACAACACAGTGTTGTAGAAATGGGGAAAAGGCAATCTTGAATCCTTTACACACAGCAAAAATTCTAGTTAGTCTGGATTTGCAGACTTCCTTGGTAATGACTATTTTAGGATGTAAACACTTCTAATATTACTTTTCCTCATTCAACCACCTGCTGCATTCTAGTTATTCAAGTTAGGTTTTGTTTTCAGAGATCAAGTAACTTTTTAAAAGCTTTTAGCTTGCATCTTCTATTACCATGCTGTTTGTTCTCTTGTATTAGTAGCTCCATCAAGGGCTGCAGCCAGGACATTGAAACACAGAAAGAAACTGCTGTGCATTTTGCAGCTGCTCAAAGGAGGGGCCAAATCAAAATTACACTACCTAAAACTTGTGAACACAAAAAACCTCATGTTTCAAAATAGCTATTAAAAATAACCATTCAAGTACAAAATGCTGGGTTTGGCACTTGTAGCAATTACTTTAGACTTGTGAAGATTTCTGTGAATCTATGGGAGGGGAAAGCATTTCCAAACAGCTCAGAAGGTTACTTCAGGTGAACATGACTTTGAGGCATGCCTGAAGTGCATGTACAGCTAGGTGGATGAGGGCTATCATAAAGTTTCTCTGTCTGGCAAATTGGATAACTTTCATTTCAGAAATAGTCCTGGATTGATGAACTTTTAGGAATTGGGATTGTTATGGGGTTTTTTTGTGGTGATCTGTTGCTTTGGTTTTTTCAATTTTTACATTTCTCAAACTACTTTAAAAAAAAAAAATTGTTAGACTATGTATTTATTGTCAAAACTGATTTTTAAAAATATTTGGCTCCAGAAAGTGATCCTTAAGCCTTGATCTTACAACATAAATCAGTATTTTTGAAGATGGTTCATGAACAAGAATGAAGCAAATAAGATCTCAATTTTCTGACAGTGCAAGGTGCAAAACCCTCCCAACCGAATCGGTCCATCTTCTTGTTTGGAACAGATGTGAAATTTGCAATAACAGATTGCTTCTAATAAATTTATTTAATTATTTATATGTAATCTATGTATTTATTAATAATCTGTTTAGTAACATTTAACTTTGTTTTTCATTATTATACTATTGAGATTTTTCTAACCCATTTTATTTCTACAGCAGGCTGGTTAAGGTTATCACTCAAAGAAACTTCCACTGAGAAACATCCTGTGTCTTTGAACTGAACTGAACTGTTAAAATAATAATCTAAATGTTTTGAAACATTTTTGAGTTTGTGTGCATGTATGTGTAAACATGTATGTAACAGAGCAGGCTTGTAATACCAATCTGGCTAGATAATTTGTTTCAATTTGTTGTTTTGACAGTCATAACTGCATTACCTTTCTGATTACATACACAGACATTTTGTGTTGCATTCTTATCTCTTGAAGTCCATGACTTCACCTTTACCTTACCTCATTTTTGGTGGGATTAGTTAGGATTGCATTCCATAAAGCAAAAAGAGCATTACTTCAATAATTCAGAAGTCCAATCCAGAGGGATTGTAGTCATAAGCTTATCATTGTACCTTTTAGTCTATTAAATTTCATTCAAAAGGCTTAACAATAAGCAGGTTGGAGGTTTGGGGTTTCGGGTTTATTTTTTTATATTTGGTTTCTTAATTTTGAAAGTGAGGGGTGAATTTGTCTGGAGATAATCAGTATAATCTCAGAAGATGCACATGATCCTCCAGAGAGGATTTGCTTCTCTATCCTGGTGTGAGCAGAACCTCTGTGGCAGCAATAATAGCTTGTGTGTGACAGGGTTTCAGAGTGCTCGTTTTACTTGATTGTGCAGTGTCCCTTGTACAGACCCAGTGTGTGGTGAGCTAGAGGTGACAGATTGTCTTGTTAAATTGGCACTCTCAGATTGGACTGAGACCCTGGAGAGAGCACTTAGGTGCACATGTACCTGCCCTGATTTGTGCCAGTCAAAGCACGATATCCAAACTAAGCATCTGCTGGTTTGCCTGCTTATGGAGCACATGGCTAGCCTTACACGTCTTATGAAGCCTTGATCTTTTTGTGTGTGGCTTTTTTGTTTTGTTTTTTGTTTTCTATCAGCTAGTGAGGACAAACTGAAAAGCAAATTACTTGGTGTTGTACATTAGTGTTGGATGTTGGAAAAGAACCATAGTGTTATCTATGGGGGAGAGTAACTCCTGAGTGCTTAATTGCTGTGAATATGAAAAAAATTAAAAGTCACAGTGTGGATTGCCACATAATTATGGATCTGTGCATTTTATTACCATTATTTTTTTCTTTTGAAACAAATTGGAATTTGCGAATTGCAACTGAAATCCAACTCTTTTAATTATTTATGAAATATTTAAGTAAAACATTTCATTTTGCTACCATTATTATTATTATTATTTGAATGAGTGCTTTCCTGACAAGGGTTTGCCTGACAAGAAACAGTAAAATGCTATTTTATAGTGTTTTGGTTTAATTTTATTTCTATTTTGTCATCTTTGAGGAGTTCTCTCTGTCTTCTATATTAATAACTTTTCTTTTTGGGAAAAGAGATGGGAGAAGCACCTTATAAATATGTGTAACAACATCGGACTGAAGTGACAGCAGAGGTGTTGACAACAAATTGTTTTAACCTTTATTTAAAAATGTAATTAAGAAATGAGAAGATTACCTTAAAATAAAATCATGGGGGAGAGTCTCATGCATGGCAAAGTCTGCTTTTTCATTAGTGCACACTTCCAGCACTCATTTACATTGTTATTTCCCTAAGTCCCTGCAACTGTTAAATTATGCAAATCAAGTTACCATAATATTCAGTGCCAAAATGTTTTATTTAATAGCAGTCATTAATTTATTTCTCTAATCGAATCCACTAGGAAATCATTTTAAATGTATCATTTTGCTTTAAATAGGTCCCAGTTCAGCAGAAAGAAAACCTGTTGGGCCTTACAGTCATCAGGGTTTTTTAACACACGCATGACAATTCAGCAGTGATGCCTCCCTTTTCCCCTCCCATTTACCCAGTAATTTTGCATAATGGGAAAATCAAACAACATGTTTAAATGTGACATGGCGAGTTATTTTATAATGCAATTAATAACTACTGCTGTTAATTCTCTTGCTCAAAGTGAAGCATTGTAAGAGGGAGAAGAGTTGAAGCTGACCTGAGAGAACTAGGGTAGCCCCTCTGAGAGATGGTGAAGGCTATGCTAATGAGATTGGAAAAGGAAAAAAGGAGAAATTCTTATATAGCTCCAGGTCTCTTATTCACGTGATATTTAGAATAGAATACAAGAGTATCTTGAATGCATATGCTGCAGTGAGGTAAGTTCAAGTGGTTTCTGGATCTCCCCAGGAAAGTGACATTTTTCAAAGTCTTAGCAAAGGGGAGGCGGGAGAATTTGCTGTTGATTCATCCTTCTGTGAAGTGTATTTCAAATGTGCTGTTTAAAGGAGGGAGATTTTAAGGGACATGATTTAGTTCACGGCAATCACAAGAAAAAATATTAAGGAGTTAGAGCTGCCCTAGGTTTTGGGAGGGCTAAGCATAATTTAAATGGTCTGTGATCCTGAAGTACTATTTGAGTATCATACACAGAATTTATTTTTGTGAGAGGAAACTGTTGCATTTAAAATCCTGAATTTTAGGTATAAAGTATAAGGATTTGAAATGCACATATTTATAACCAAAACCTGGATATGGGCAGATTTTCTTTCAGTTTACTTTAAACCTTAGCACTGCCACCTTCATCCCAATACCCTTGTGCAGCTGTGACAGGAAATTAAATTCAGACAGGAGTCGAGATTGCAATCATCTCTTCTCCTGTATCTGGCACATTTTTTACCTTGTTCTGTTGCAGGGAAGTTCTGGCAACTCGTTTGAAAATGCGAGTGAAATATTTTAGCAGGTTACCTGTGCACCATTTAAAAGCCGCAGGAAGCAGAATATCCTGTTGTCTTTGAGACCATGCAAATGAGATTCTTGTCTAATTGAAAAATAGGACAGTTCCGGGTTAATTGCTGGAAAAGACCAATTATCCAAATGCCTTTGGTAAAAGAAACAGCACAACCCCTCTGCTATCTTTCTTCAAAGAAATTACCATCTTTAATCTGTAGCACATTCACCGGAAGACTACATGACTCTTACTATTCACCTTTGTGAATAACTGGTGAGATTGTTTCCCGCCTGCTTCATTTGCCATTTGAAATCAAATGGAGCAATAATTCTGTTGTCAGTGCCTTGCCTGTGAGTGTCCCTCCTAGTGATCAGCTGCAGATCCTTAAGCATATGAAGGGATGGGAAATAGCAGGTAGAGGGCCATCACCTCCTGTTTTCCCATCCTCCTTCCATGCAATTTAATCCAACCCTAAGCAAGTTGATTTCTTCCACATCCATTCTTCCTTCTCTGCTTCACCTCTAGAAGTGTTGCTACAGGAAGCAGAGGAATTAAATGAGCGGAGAACCTGATCACCCTTTGTGTGGGGTGAGGAGCAAAACAAGGCTGCCCTGGTCTCATCATGCTTCTTCTCTCCCCCTCCCAGCAGCTGGGCTTCAGATCCATCTGGTATGGAGGGGGAACATTCCTGGCTTTAATCTTAAAAGGAATCTATAGGTGTTCATAGGCTTCTTTGAATAATTACGTTTTTCATGCAACCCCAACATAAATAGCATGATGGGGTGTATGCATCTTTTTGCCTAGTAAATGGTGTTTATCTCTGCATTAGATGTAAAGTATCTGGACTTGAAATACATTAGAAGAATAAGTAGATCTTTTGGACAAATCTGCATGTATTTTGTTGGTTTGAAAACTAAGAGTTTCATCACTCTGAATAAACACTTATTTTCATGCTCAGGACAGGTTTTTTTAATAATTATTTTTTAAGTCAAAACCAAAATCTAAACAAGAATGGCTCATAAAAAATTTATTAACATTAGCCAAAGTAATGCAAATTAATTTTGATCAATCTCCCCATATATGGAGATGTTGTATTGTGACAGAATTAAGTATTCCGTGTATTTTAAAATAAAATAATAAATAAAAGTAACAAAATTATAACTATCTCTTTTTCTTCTCTACCTCTTGACTTTGTTCTTGACAGATTTCCTGTCACTGATTGTGTATTCCTGCATTCCCAAGATACAAAGCTCTCTGCTGAATCTGACAGGAAAGAATCTCAGCAGGTTTATTCTTTAGTGATCTGACCTTTCCTCTGTCAACTTGTTTACTTAAAAACAGTTCTGCATCTTTGATTCAACTTACAGTTTACTGAAAAGCAAGAAGCAAAACTTTTCAGTTTGCCTCTTTTCTTCTGTGGTCTGTAATTCTGTTGCAGAATAATAGTTTGGAAGAATAAAGGGAGGTGTTTGGGGTTTTTTTTTCTGTTTGGGGGTTTTTTCTGGTTTTTTTTTTTCTTTTTTCTGAAGCTCGGGGTCTCAGGCTGGGAGTTTTTTTGGCACTATTTGCTGTATTGAAGTTCTTGTATCCCTTGATGCCGTACTGGATATTAATTGGATCAAATGGAAGTGGCCAGCTGCTAATGCCTCAGCTCCTGTCACTTCTACATGGAGATAAAATGCAGTAGGTAAAGTGCTAGCTCATCAGTCCTAGGCTTTTTCCATTTTCCTGGTTGAAATTCTTGGGGGTGATCTAGAAATGCTTTTATAAACTCACTAATGTTGAGAGAAGCCAGTTGTGAGGGAAGCGTGACTGTGGGTGTGAGGAATGAGGGAAGCCTCTGTCAAGGCTCAGTCTTAGGAATAATAGTTTTCATCTAGGTCTCCTTTCCTCCTCACCATGTTTTCATCTGACCTCAGTGACCTATGTTTTCTTAGACTGCATCTACCTAATCTGCCTACCTCTTAGCACTTTGCATGGGCATACATGATTTTCTGTGAGTTTTGCTAATTATGGATGATCATGTGTAATTATTGGAGTTCTGTAATCATAATAACAGGGTAAAGACCAAACTCATACATACAAGTGGATTTTTAAAAATCTAACAACTACCTTAGCTGAAGACTGAAAGCTCAGAAAGCACATCTGCTTTTATTAGGATGTTTGTTCTTGTGTATCACAGCATGTCCTTTAAAACAATCCAGGATTTTCTTTCCCCTCTTTCTGCTTTAATGATTTGGTTTCACTGATGAGAACTTTATTTTTTAAATAATACAACACTGACTTGGAAGGTCTTTAAACAGAGAGGTGTTTGCTTAAACTAATTACCACTTTGGCAATCATTCGTAGCTGTTCCTAGGCTTCTCCTGCCCCAGATTTCCCTCCAAAAGGACCTCTCTGCTCGATGCTTGAGGACCTTCCCAATGCCTGCAAGTGCTGAGCTCTCTGAGGGTGCCCAGGGTGACAAGGTGTGCTTTACCAGCACACAGTGAAGACAGCTGGTAATGAGGATTTTTTTTCAGAAATTCAGATATTTCCTTGCCTATTGCTGTAAGAGTGAAACCATGTAGAGTTAGGGAAGTTGTTAATGTGTCTTTGCATGCTACGGAATAACGTGTTCTTGAAGAAATCTGAAGACCATGACGATAATGTTGTATGAGTAAAATGTCAGTCTTCTGTAATTATATAGCAAATTTAATTGAAGAAAGGACCAAAGTTCTAATTCTATCTTAGCAGCTTGCATAAGATTTCTGACCATGGAACATAGCAGATAGAGGCCTTTCAACACTAAACATGAAGAAATGAATGACATTGGTAAAAAGTAATAAATATAATGAAGAGTCTAGGAAGTATATAATGCTAGTGCTCTGAATATTACTTCATTTGGCTTCATAGGAGTTCTAGAAACTGCTTGGCAGGTTTATAAATTTTATTCTTAAGGAAAATTATCTGACCAATAGAAATACAACAGCTAGAATTGACATTTCGAATTGTGTCAGAGTTGTGTAAAATCCTTTCAGCCTGTCTTGTACCTAACAAGTCAAGAAAGAAAGATGCCTGTTTGCTGAGATCCTTCCTATTCTATGTTTTAAGTATTGTAAACCCTTCCGACTTTTATTATTCTTTTCTACTAAACTTTTTTCAAAAGAAAGCCAAACATTGAAAACAGCACAGCATTTTGGAGCATGTTACATAATATACTCAAAACCATGGTTTCTTTTCTGAATAAAAGATGTTGGTTTTTAGTTGACCCCATTATTGCTGATTATAGACACCACCAGAAAACTGGTAACAATACTCACCTCTATTAATATCTGTACATACATCTGTATTTGCTCAGCAGATGTTTGTGTTTGAAAATGAAATTAAATTCATACTTCACTAAGTAATCTAAGAAAATTATTTTTGGTATGCTGTAGTCCTGCAAATTGAAGTGATAGTTGACTTCTCTGACAGGCATTTTGTTATATTTCACACATGGAAATGCATTGCACATCTAGAAAGCCAGAGGAATGTGCTGCTAATTATTGTTTAGAAAAAGATTCATCTATCATCCACATAGATGACATTTCATTTAAGTGTGATGAATGCATATTTCCATAAGAAGTGGGACATCCTGATTTTATTGCATACACCTTGCAAATTACTGTTGTGCACTCTTCTAAGAACCAAGTTTTTTGTAGATAAGTATTTTTGCCAAATGTCCTTAAGAAAGTCACAGGTACTTGATGCTCTAGTGATCCCCAAGGGAACCTGAAAATATGTTGCCCAGTGCAGAATTATCCCTAGAAGCAGCAGGAGAGCTTAAAAATCACATGGATAATTTCTCTAGGTTGGGTTAGTGGCCACAGCAGCAGGATCCCAATACTCAATACACTTTGCTGGGCTGGTGTGCCTCTAATGCTTTGTTGGACTCTGTATGTTGATGAAGTGGAATGCCTTTGGAATTATTTTGCCTCCTGTGTGGCCATGGTGGCAGCTCCAGTATTTAATGTCTGGTAATATCTTTGCCTCATGGAGACATTTATTTAACTGTGTAACATGAGGTTTCCCATCAGCTATTCATCATCCTCTAAAGGAAAGGAGTAGGTCACGTGTACAGCAGCCAGGCTGTTCTCACTCTTCCTTCCTTTAGAGCGAGGAAAGTTAAGAGATGTAGATCTTGAGACAGCAGAATTTGGGATACTAAACAAAAATGGAATGGAAATATCAAATTATTTTCTACTTTAAACTGTTTGCTGCATGGATTATTAGTTATGTCTCAATTAGCTTGCTCAAAAACAAAAAAAATAGTAGGCAAATTGTTATTAGGGCTTTATTTTGGTTTTTAATTTCTTGGGCTGGGCTCTTACAATATATTTTTGTGTGTATTTATTTATAAAGTATGATTGGTATGTTAAAGTACATTTAATGTGTCACTTTGCTTGTTAAAGCAATAATGCGCTGAATATCCCTTAAGTGCAAGCCTCCACTTTTGAAGCACTCTCTGATGAACCTGCCTGCCTTCATATTTAGAATAATCATATAATTTAATTTTTAATAAAATGAAGTTGTAAGAATGATATAAGATCTATAACAGAATAATCTGATTTAGAGCTGATAATGTGTCAAATTGTAACATGATATGGAAATACAGTAAATTGCTGTAAATGTGTAAAAATAATTTGTTGTTTGAGTGCAAGGACATGTTTACAGTGCACACAGGTGTGCTGTTTGATCATGGGAAAAGAACGGAATATTTGTGGAAGATCAGACGAGCTCATCTACAGGGTAGATTTTATAGTTCACCTAATGTCTGAGAATTTTCTTTTAAAATTCATGACTCCTGTAACTTTAGCTGGGGGAAAGGTTTCAGTTGAGCAGAATTTTGTTCTGTAGAACAGTCAGTGAGGTGACTGTGCACAGTCAGTTGTCATGTCATCAGTGGGGGAATCTGTCTGTGACACAACAGGAATTCTTTGAAGGATGGTCAAATCCGTACTTTTAAAAACCTACACTGAAAATCTTTCAGTAATAGTTAAGTTTATCACATACATTGGAACCTGATCTTAAGGGTTATTTCACATTTCACTTTGAATATAGTATTATAATAACTGGAATATTAAACTTGAACAGTGTTACAGCCTATCCCCTCTGTGGCCAGGTAACTGGCTAGTCTGCATAGAGCAGATCAGAGGCCCACACTCGAGAAGAGTTTCTCTTAAGTGTATGTGCATGTGCATAAAGGTTTGGTAGCTTAACAAGTACCAGGTAAAATTTAACAAACAAACTGAAAAAAAATAAACCCCAACCAAACAAAAAGAAAGAAATAACAAAGTCCCCTTTGGTTTGTATCAGTTGTTGTGCATGCTGAGTAGAATAGAAATTCCCTCTCTTTGCCAGCAGTGAATAAAATGATAATCTTTCAACATTCCAGTATGTTGTCTCCTGAGGAAAAAAATACTTTTAAGTTTAAAGCAATTAATAGCAAAATCAAGGATGTATTTTGGATGTATTTCTATTCCAGTTGGCATTTTAAATAGCAGACTCCTGTTTTGTGGCATTTGGCTCGAGTAAGGGAGGGGGATTCCTTTCGGAAGGGCAGAGGAGATATTCCTGCACATACTCCAAAAGCACCAGCACAGCTGCCCTTCAGTGACCCTGCCATTTGTCCTGGCCTTTGCATATGCCTACCTCAAAGCACAGGCATCGTGACAGATCCTCAGCTCCTCCTGTTCTCTGGCCTGTCTTAAACCCTGCAAACACTTGTACGCTTACCTGAAACCAGTGAGGAGCCTTGTGCCAAGTACTCAACATGAATGTAGTGTGTGGCTTCTTCAGTTAATGCTTCCCTGCTTTCCTCTGAGCTGTTATTAAAGCTGGTATGGTGGCTGGAAAATAAGAATGGAAGAGTTTGCTGCTACTTGCTTGTTTGTTTTACCTCTACTGTGTTCTTCAGCTATCAGTCAGTGTAGTCTGTGGATATAACGAGTTGCCAGTTCAGTCGCATCAACGCTACATTTGTTTATACTCTTCTGTTGAACTCTGGCTTCTTCTTATTTCACTACAATTAATACTGTTACCATTACATGTGGCAACCTGTTTCTCTATCAATGGAAATAAAAAGGCAGAAAGCGGCTCTGCCTTTTTTTAAGTGGCTTGCAACAGAGCCAGGTGAACAACTAAAACTTCCAAGCTGAACCCTTATCATCTGCATTTCAAACTTATTATTACTTTGTCTCTATCTTGCTTTGCACAGGCCTGCTCCTTCAAAAATGCTGTTATCCTGTGTTTCAAACACATGATCAGATCACCCCAGAATCATGGCTGGCTCTCCCAGACATAGTCTGTGTACTTCCTAGAGAGCAGGAAACATTCATTGTTCTTTCAAAGCTTTTTTTAATTGTGGGAGAGGGTGATGAAGGTCTGGTGAAAAGTGTGACAGAACTGGATTCATAAGTCTGAGGAAATAAGATACTCTAGGACTCATTACATAATAATGAGGTTCTCTTAAGCTGCATGCTACAGGAAACTTGTTTCCTTTCTGCATGGCCCATATTGAGTTTTGTCATTGCATGTAGCTGTTTTTTTCTTTTTAAACTTGTGTGGCATGTCTTGAACTGTATGTAAAATATGATATGGAGATAGTATCAATGGTATTTCTAAACATAGCATTTCTGGTTTCCTTTCCTTGCTTTGATGTCAGGGTTTTGACAATTGCCCTTTACTTGTGTGCCTACATGCTGCACTTGGAGGCCCAGCTCCATATGCCATACTCTGTCTTTAAAGCTGTATTATTTTTCCTTTGACATTTTTATCCTCTTTTTTATTTTTAAACTCTCAAAGGATTTTGTGTTTTATGTCGATTTTCTGTTACTCTCTTCTTTATGCTAATACAAAAAAGTCCACCCAAGTTCAATACATAGGTGAGGGGTTTTTGTTTCTGTAGTTTTCCAGCTTTGATGTTGTCTACAATGTGTTCATAGTTCTGCTGCACTTTAGAGACAGTATGCTCTGGTCTAGCATTAGACTGTGTAATAATTTGTAATCAAAATTGCTTCAGATGATTTAACAAACAACATTGAATGCAATTGCTAAGTATAGGTGGTATGGAAGCAGAGCTGATTTAGAGGCTGCTCCTAGGTCTTAAGGCATAAATCTACTAGTGCTAAGATGGTAATGTGGAGACAACTGTTTGTTATCTGAGCCTGGCGTTATGGAAGCCTAAATTAGGGTAGTGCTGTACTGTGGTCTTCACATGTAACAAATCCTGCTACACATAAGGAGAGCACAGAAAGAAAATCACCTCTGTCTGTCAAAAGTGAATTCACAGATGCATCTCAAGAGGATCAGCAGCATATTTGTACAGTTCTGTTCCTGATGGTTTCCTTGTTTTGAAGCAATGGGCTTGTTGGCTTTTACTTGGAAAGGCTAAGAGGGGGGAAAAGAATTTCCCCTTGGAAGAGGAAAATAATTCCTGTTAAAAATGTCAAGGCTAGGAAAGCTAATGGGGATAAGTATGATTGGGTTTTGTGGTGCAGAATGATGAAGAGAAATATTCTTGCAGTCTGTGGTTGGAGAGTTTATATATGATTTTTACTTCTGCAGGTGTCTATAATAAGCCTTATTCATTATATTTCTCCACCACTGTCTCTGGATTTAACTTACAGAATTCAAAATTTAGCACTGAATTTAGTGGTGCTACCATTGATTGGCAACAATTTCAGACACCTTAAATGGGTTGCTAACATGTTTTATTGATGTGTTCATTAAGCTCTTAATTAAGTAATGGTACACTATGACAATATTGTATGATGTGACATCTTCCCCAAACTGTTCATGAGAAGTTATGTGTTTAAAAAAAAGAGTAGGGGGGATTGTAAGTGGGAAGTTCATTACCCCTTGGATATTATTAATGCAGTTTTAAAAAGCAAACATATTTTGTTTTAGTGGGAAGAGATACAATTTCAGATTATTTTCATTTTGAAATCTAATTCTGAAATGTTTTAGGTTTTTTTGTTTATATTTATTTATTGACTTTTTCATTCCCTTGCAGTAAGTTTGTCTACAATTTAATAGGTGTTTGATTTTTTTCTTTTGTTTTTTTGGTTTTTTTTAAAGGTTTTAAAAAGTGGAGGTTAGCAGTGCTTCCTATAGAAATATCCAGGTAACAAATTTAGCACCCTGCTGGTGAACAGCAGGGAAAAGAAAATACTTCCTTGGGAGCATTTAATTTGCCTAAGAAGACTGTCTTTTCAGTTGAAGGGAAAATTATTATGAAAAATCATTCAGAAAAAAAATTCAGCCTTTTTGGTGGTTAATAGGCTTGTTGGATTCAGACAACACTACTTCCAAAGACAAGGGCATTGATAAGCTATTTAAACTGAAAGGTGTAACAGGCAAAGGGAACTTGAGTTTCTAAATGTGTGGTTGCCAAGACAATTGTGGGTTTTTTTTTAACTTGAGTGAGCTGAAGGTGAACAATTCAGAGAAGGGAAACGAAGCTGGTGAAGGGTCTGGAGTACATGTTCTGTGAGGAGAACGTGAGGGAGCTGGAGTTGTTTAGTCTGGAAAAGGGGAAGCTCAGGGGTGACCTTGTCACTCTCTACAACTCCTTGAAAGGAGGGTGTAGCCAGGTGGGGGTTTGCCTCTTCTCCCAAGTAACCAATGACTGGACGATAGAACGCAGTCTAAATCTGTGCCAAGAGAAGTTTAGGTTGGATATTAGGAAGAATTTCTTCAGAGAAAGCGTGATGAGGCATTGGAATGAGCTGCCCAGGGAGGTGATGGAGTCCTCGTCCTGGGAGGTGTTCAAGAAAAGGCTGGACATGGCCCTCAGTGCCATGGTCTAGCTCACATGGTTGTGTTTGGTCATAGGTTGGACTCAGAGATTTCAGAGGTCTTTTCCAGCATACTAGATTCTGGGATTCCGTGATCTCAGGGAATACATTAATGAGTTAAGCCAGATTCAGAAGCCACTGACGTTGTTGTTTCACTTGTGATGGCAAAGATAGAAGCTCCAGTGTCAAGAGTTTTTCACTGCTGAGTGGTGTAACTGCACCCAGGCAATAGCATGATACTTACCAGTGAATAAAATTAGACAGGGTGAAGTGGTAACAGAGAATTGTGGTTTAAATTATCTGACTGTTATGCTGGTCCTTAACTACGCTTAACTACACTTGGAAGGTTTTTTAATTTAATTTTTTTTTAATCTTTCCAGTGTTATTTCTGTCTGCGCACTGTAATGGTGGGAGCATTGGTGTGGAAAAACACAGCTGCCCTCTGAAGCTGTTTTCAAATACTGCAGTCTCAGTAGCTGCTCTGTACACTTCTACAACTCATACATCCTAACAGGTGGTACAAACATTGGCTGTCCCAGGAGAAGAAAAAAAATGCTCTGTTAAATAAGATAATAGCATATCTGTATAGTATCTTTGATTCTGTAATTACATACAAAGGCTGTGAACTATAATTATTTAACCTACCTCCAGTTTACAATTTGGCAACGTTGCTATGTAAGCCTAGAGTTATAAGAGAGGATAATTTCAGGCTTCAAAGCTCCCAGCATAGATGTGTCCAAAAGTCCATTCTGCACTCTGAACTCTCAGTGGTTTTCAATTACTACACACAAAGGTCATGATTTTCAACCCTATTGTTCTGCTCCCCACTAGCTTTTCCAGCCTCTGATTTATTATTGTGGAGAGAGCGATAAGAGCCAGTAAGTTAAAAAGTGTGTATGTTTTGGTGGGGGATGTGAGCAAAGGCTACAAATGCTTTTAGTAAAACAGAGTGTTCTCTTGGTGACTGCTTTTCTGAGGTTTATTAGTTCACCTGCCGTCAAATGAGTCCTGCAGGTGCTTTGACAAATGGATTGAGAGATTGCCTAGTAAATTCCTCTGCTTCTTGTAAATACTTCTGTGCCTTATGTAGATGATTTGTAACTTCCTATGCCAAGATGTGTTTGTAAATCATGCCAGAGACCCCTGTGCCTTCCAAAAGCCACAGTGTGGTTTGGATGAGGAAATGAATAAAAGCTGAAGAAAAATACTGACAAAAAAAAAGTGTTAATAGAAAATTAAGGCATTGAAATTCTAAATGTGTATTTAGGAAAGAGATGTCTTTTAGCCTTGCTAGTTTCTCCCACTCATGCCCATAAGTGCTGTTGCTCATGGAGTTATATGACCAGTTCTTTCTTCTGCCAAGTGCCAAGGTCCTAATTTGGATCTCCCCCTCTAAGTCTCATTTCTGTTGTGGATTCTCCTTGAACCACTACTGATCACTGAAGTGACACTTCAGACAGTTCAGTTTGGCTCATCCCAATGCCACCTCTGCCTTGAAAGATTACTTTAAGCTTGACATAGGGACTTGAATTATTCACAACTGTTGACATGATAAAGTATTTGATCTCTCCCAATAGTTGGAGAAGAGATGATAGCTGTGGGTGTTTATGATGCATGAACAAAGTGGAGAAGATCATGTTTAGAAATACTAAGTAAAGCATTACTGACACAGTAATTAGTTTCATTTCACCCTGGATATACTTCAAAAGCATTTAGTTAATCTTGCATACAGCTCTGAGATAGGCAAGTGTAGTATTTTTACAGAGGGAAGTGGGGAACATAGCATAAAGTGCTCAATCTGAGGAGCTGGAAATTCTGGAGTCTTTCATTTCAATCCCTTCCTTGTTTAAAAATGCAGTTTTAGTTTTCTGCAAGATCCTGTAGCTCAAAATTCAGGGCAGGAGATATTTAAAAGATGTGTAGATGTGGCACTTAGGGACATGGTATAGTGGTGGACTTGGCAGTGCATGGTTAATGGTTGGACCCAATGCTTTTAGAAGTCTTTTCCAATCTAAACAATTCTATGATTTAATAAATTCTGGAAATGTTTCCTTCTTTTTCTAAACTATTCCCATGCATATGTAAATGTGTGTATATATGTGTGTCTTAAGGGTGGGAATAGTACTGCTATCACTTACTATGTGAATTTCTTTGTAGATATTCTTACCTTATAATTTCTTCTGAATTGACTACTGTCAGAGCTCAGATAAACATTTTAAGATTGAACTAATTAATTCTATTCAAAATTAATACCATTTGAAAGCTAAAGATACTGGGGTTTTTTTGGTTATTTGTTCCTAGCAGAAAAAGTGTTTACAAAGAAGAATTTTCAAGTTTTAGACATCTTTTGTTTAGGTACTTGGTGTCCTGATTTCATAAAACATATTCTGAAATGTTTCTGAATTCAATCTGAAAAGAGAGCTTATTTCTAAAAGAGCACAGAAGAAGGTTTGCTAAAATCTTAGTTTATTTTGTACTTGAGAACATTTTGTTATGTTTTTTCTTATTTACGCAAATGTATGGAGTGGCAGGAGTAGGGGCTTTCTAGTTCTTTCCTAGACCTCCTAGCCTGTACTGTGGCTGGACCTTGGTATTTCCTTTTTACATCTTTAACTTTTTAACACCTAGTAATTTCAGAAAAATCAGAGGGGTTGAGCAATATTTCACCTGCACTTACTCTTCCCTCTAGGGAAGATAATTTTTTATTATCTTCCTACAGGATGATAATTTTTTATTCCACTTGGAAAGTATAAGACCCTCTTAATCAGCTGTTTTCCTCTGTGTCATTCAACTTGGGCAAGAGTTTCCATTCCAAGGTCTACCATTTCTCCTATTTGTTTTGTACCTTAAAACTTAGTCTGTGACTAAAAGGTGCTAGTATGCAAAAGTTCCTTGCTTTCAAAAACGTTGGTGTCACCTATTAAAATTCCTGATGGAAAGAAATTAGGAAAGCTTGTTAAATTTTTAGAAATGCTATTTTACCTGCTGGGGAAGTTGCAGTGCTTCAGATTATGTAAATGATAAATGCAATCTGGGAGACCTACAGGTTGACAGTGACCTTTGATTGACTGTGGAAGCACAGAAATTCTTAATAACTGACTCCTTACAGAGACAACTTGTAGTCCACTGTATCCATTATAACCTGATGGAAATTGGGAGGTTTGTACAAAATGAGGTGACTCTTTTAGGCTACACTTGGGTTGGCAGACACCCGTAAGTCTATAGATTCTTTTACTGGCAAATGCACAATTTGGACAGGATTGATATAAATTGTCTTTGTGTTAAGATCATAAATAAGAACATACTTCATTCATTGTTCCAACCAAATGTTTAATTCAATGTTCTTGGTTTTATTTTGTTTCAAGTCAGAAATACAAAAGAACTGATACAAGTAGGAGTTCCAGTAAAATATTTTTTTAAAAATAGATTTAGACATCTGACTTAATCAGCATTCATTATTAAAGGACAGAAGGGTCTTTCATATTGGAATTTCTAGTTATTTACAAGGTTTTGTATTTAATATTCTGAGCATAAGGAAAATCCCTAATATAATTTAATTTTAAAGGGAATTTTTAAATATCACTGCAGACCAAATATAGAACTAGGGCTAATAAAAGACCTCTACTTCTTTCATTATACACATATGCATGTATTGGTCCAATATTCTTTCTCTTTTCTCTTAGGCAGTGCTTGCTGAGGAATGGACACTTTCTGATTACGATTACCACACAGTGAGATACCTGGGCTTGGAGGATTCCTTACATTACTTTTTATTTTCCTTCTCTTGTGTGAAGTTAAACTAAGAAGATTATCTTTGCACAAGAGAAGAAAAAAAAGTGTTCAGTTTACCAATGTTGCCATTTCTACAAACTTGAGAGGTGATAAAATTTAGCCATAAGAGTCGGGTTTTTTTCTGAAGCATTTTTTAAGGGAGTGAAGACAAGAAAAATACTGAGTCCTAATTTTGAAAAGATATGTGGTGGAGCACTGATTACCTTTCTTGACGATCCTTCTTCAACACTCTAGCACTGAAAATCTGAAAGCACAAACACCAGTCATCATACTATGTAATTCACCATATAATTATAGGGAGAAATTTCTAAATACTCTGAAAAATCTAAGCTTTCTTTACAAATACTAACTAAAACTATTTCCCATTAGAATAAATTGTTTTCTGATGAGTACTTGTATGCATTTTACTTAATTTTTGTTATCCTTCTGTGTTTTAACTCTTTGATGTGGGCACTGTTTCTTTGTATGCAGAGGAGAGAATCTTTTCTGTTAAATTGTTCAGATGGAACAATTGGAAGTGTTTAGAAATAAGAGTTTCAGCAAAGGACAGGGCGGATTTTTTTGCAGTGGCCATGAGGGAGAGGAGCCTGGAGCTGTGTGGGCATGGCCAAGATATTTCGCTGTTCTTTGCCATCTTGTGTCACGGCCAGAGTGGAGGAAAGGGACTCTCACTTCCCAGAATGACAGGGGTGTTCCTTTACTGGGGGAGCAAGTGGCAGATGGAATGGTGGGCAATTAATGCTGGTCCCAGTTGGAATGTTTGTCCACCATTGGTTTTCATTGTCTCAAGCTTGGGGGAAGAATAGAGGATCTGAGGTCCATTTTGCTCTTTGTCTCAGGGACTGCACAGCATTGGATCAGTCAGTGATCATTTTTCATATGTAAATTGCCCTCTTTTTTATGTGATTCTATTATTAATATGGTTGCTGTTCTGTTTGTTTTCTTATTTCATTGCTGTTTCCAAAAATTGTTCTTGTATCAACTCAGAATCTCTGCCTTTTGTCTCTCTCTCCCCAAAAGGGCTGGGAAGTAGAGCAGAGAAGCTTTGGGGTCTTTCAGTTTGGTGAGAACACTAATACCATTCCTAAGCCACAACACAGAGTAAAATCCTTTTGAGTTCATTTAAAATTAATATAGCAAACAAACCAAAGCAAACTCATGTTGATATTTGTCTTGACAAATCCCACGTTGCAACATATATGCATTAAGTGTAGTAACTTCAAACTCTGCTTAACTAATGAGTTAAACAAATTTTCACTTTCACTTTGCATTTTTAGTGCCCAGTTTTGTACTGTGGGTACAAGACAGATTTATAGTAAGGTGGGGATTGATAAGATGGTGAATTTGGGGTTTGAGACAGTTTAGTGCTAGATCTGAAACATGTTCACCATGTACATGGTGAGCAATCTATTTCTGTTGCAATTTGTTGAAAAGCTCTGAAAGAGTAATTTTGTCCTGAAAAGATTTCCAGTTGGGTTGGGTCCTTTGTGCTTGCACATGCTATCTAGTATTCAGGAAAACTTTAAATTGGAATGATGCCTCTGTCTTGTTACAGCACAAACACCTGCATGGACTAGGGTTAGAGGGAAGGATGTACAAGCCTGGGTAAATAAACTGAACAGCAACTCAGAAAACCTTTTTTTAAATATAAAAGAAAGCAAAGACACTGTGGTCAGTAGAAGTGAAAATAGCAGTATAGATGGCAGCACCACAGTATGGGCTGTCTATTGAAGAGAACAGAAAGCCGTGTTTGTAGCGGATGCTTTCTGGATTCTGTCTCAACCTTTACAAATAGATCACAGCTGGAGTATTTGCAGAGCCTCACATCTTTGGGGCATGTTCAGCACTCATGTCTAGTATAGATTCCTTTGTCCTTTTGCTGGCTCAAAAGTAATTGAAGTACAGGTCAAAAAGAACATCTGACTGAAAATACCCGTGTCAAGATAGCAGGACAATTAAAACAGGAAGAAAAGGGGGAGGATAATAGCAGGACTCAGCAGTCACCACCAAAGCATGGTAACATTCGTTGCTGATCCTGACCTCTTTGCCTCTTTACTTTCAACTCCCCATATTGTACTTATATTTTTGGAACATGTTAACTGGGAAAAGAAAAAAAGCAGACACTAATCTAAGGATGCTAAAATAGCTCTGCAAAATGGGATATTGGTATTGCAAATTGAATGCTATTTAAACATTTTTTAAAATGTTAATTTTCTATTTTAAACCTTTTTTCCTAACCGCGCACAGATATAACCATGAAAAATGACACTTGGTATGCAGTGATTTGAAAATTGCTGTCTGTCCCTTGATGTCTTCATCTGACAACATCTATATGTTACCAGGTTGCCATGACAACTAAGTACAGTTGTAATTGCAACCCTGGAAAGGTAATTCTTTCACTCAAAATGTGGCATACATTTAGCCTGTCTGAAGTTTCAACAAACCATCTTTTAATGACACGTATTTTGAAAGGCCTGAATGGGGTAGTTTCTTTGATGTCAATTTTCTTATTATCTCGCGTAGCTTAGCCATAAATGTATGTTGGCTTTTATTCAGTGGAGTCTGTATTAACCTTTTTATGTCTTATTTAAGTTTCAAATATATGGTATCAACTGTGAATCTGAAATTAGCATATGAAAGCAAAATACCACATTAAGTGATCATTTATTTGTATTGCCAGTTCTGAAAGCAGATCTTGATACATTCCTCGTATTTACTATCCTTTGGGTTAAGTGAGTTTTATATGGCTGACTCTATTTTCTTAAATTGAAAAAAAAAACCAAAACCAAACCAAAAAGGAAAAAACAAACAAACAAAACCAAAACAGAAACTCAGGCAAATAGCAAAAAAGCACACCCGTCAAACTTGAGAAATAACTGCAAGGGTTCTACTCAACGGGCAGCATAGGCTTTATAGTACCACAAAGGTAATCTTAAGAATCAGAAAACTGCAGTAATTTTAAGAAATTTCCACTTGATTTGTATGACTGTTGGAAGAAAAGAATCAGGGAATTATGTGTGCAGGCTGAGTCTTATTCATCTGCAGTCCTGGATGCTGAGAATTAGCACCATGTGGCTGCATTTTGCCCTGCTGATGGCCTGACCCATCCTCTCCATCCATGATAATGTGCAGTCTCTCACCATTCATTTTCATGGCACAGGGAAAGTAATATGGGAGTCAACTACATCGCTTAGTAGTAGTGGAAAAAGTCACCTCTCATGGATGTTTTGGTATTCATTTAGTGCTACAATATTGAGCTTCGTGCTGTCTGAGCAGTATAAACTAGCTGTAGAAAGTAAAAGCAAATGTGGTACTAAGCATCCACAATAATTTCCTCAAACTGTGTTAACCCACTTGACAAAGACATGGTAGAAGCATTTTCTAGGTCTCTGAGACATTGCTCTCTAAATGATGGTACTGTTGCATGGGATTTCTGGGATAAATCAGACAGCTTTAGCCATCAAATTTTTTAAGAGGTTCAGTGAAAGCTGAACATAAATAGTGTGTGATTAACTTCATACGGGATGCCTGCATTTATCTGCTTGTCTCAGCAATGTCCAACACTAAAATCATCCTCTGTCAGACACACACAGAGATGTTTGGGATTCTTTTTTTCCCTTCTCTCGAAAACAAGAGTAGGGTGGGGCTTTGAATGTGTTTTGAAAGTCAAGGTGATTTTGCTACAACAGCTTTGACTTTTCAGCTTACCCTTAGATTGTCAGTTGAAAAATAGTTTAAATTCATCGCAGCCATTCACACTCTCATGTTGTAGTTCAATCTCAGCTGGCAAATAAGCTCCAGAAAGACACTCTCCTCCCCAAGTGGGGTGGGGGAAAAGAATCAGAAGTGTAAAAATGAGAACTTGTGGATTGAGGTAAAGACAGTTTAAAAGGTAAAGTAAATAACACTCACAAGCAAAGCAAAACAAGGAATTCATTCACTAATTCCCATCAGCAAGCAGGTGTTCAATTATGAATAATAGTGAAGGAAGTTCTTCTTGGGAAGACAAATGCCATAACTCCAGATGTTCCTTCTTCCTCCTTCTTCAGCCTTCCCTTTCAGTCCTGAAGAAAGACTTTGGGGTGTTGGATGACAAAAAGCTCAACATAACCCAGCAATGTGCATTTGCAGCCCGGAAAGCCAGCTGCATCCTGGACTGCATCCAGAGCAGCAGGGCAAGGGAGCTGATTTTCCCCCTCTGCTCTGGTGTGACCCTACCTGAAGTGCTGTGTCCAGCTCTGGAGTCCCCAGTATGAGAAGGACGTGGAACTGTTGGAGAAGGCCCAGAGAAGAGCCATGAAGATGGTCAGAGGGCTGGAACATCTCTCCCATGAAGAAGAGCTGAGAGAGTTTACATTGTTCAGTCTGGACAAGAGAAGGCTCCAGGGAGACATTACAGCAGCCTTCCAGTTCATAAAGGGATCTACAAAAAGGATGGAGAGGGACTTTTTACAAGGGCGTGTAGGGATAGGGGAAGAGCAAATGGCTTCAAACAGAGCAGGAGGGTAGGTTTGTATAGATATTAGGAAGAGATTCTTTACCGTGAGGACAGTAAAACACTGGAACATTCCCCAAAGCAGTTTTGCATGCCCAATCCCTGGAAGTGTTCCAGGCCATGTTGGATGGGGCTGCAGGGAACCTGGTCTAGTGGAAAGTGTCTCTGCCATGGCAGAGGTGTTGGAATGAGACATTTTTTAAGCTCCCTTCCAACTCAAATAATTCACTGTTATGTGTGATATCCCTTGGGTCAGTCTGGGTCAGCTGTCCCAGCTGTGTTGCCTCCCAGCTTCTTGTGCACCCCCAGCCTACTTTTTGGTGGAGTTGGCTGACAAGCAGAAAAGGCCTTGACTCTGTATAAGCACAGTTTAGCAATGATGAAAATGTCCCTGAATTTTCAACTTTTCCCAGCACAGATACAAAACACAGCCCCATACAAGCTGCTATGAAGAAAATTAATTCTCCCCCAGCCTAAAACAGCACAACCAGGTATAGAGAGTTTTCTAATAGGTCTCCTTGCAAGTCTAAACATCCGTGACAATTTCAGGAGGACAGGTCCTCTGCAACAATTGTGGCACAATGCCAACTAACTTTGTTTTTTGTCTGCTCCTTTGCATTTGAAATTATTCAAAGCATTTTTATTTGGCTCTCTTATTTTCGTTGCCTCCTAATGAAACAGAGGACAAAACCATAGTATCATTCAGCAAAATAGATCTTGTATATATTGAAACAAATCACAGAGGCATCACTTGAGATGTCCTGAAGCTCAATATAACCAAAGCATTGAGCTAGACTTTCAATATTCTAACACAAAATGTAGCGGTATAAATTGCAGAGAAAGAATCACGATTGTTTAATTTGAAATAATCCTTTTATCTATGAGGCCTTTGCTTTTGTTGTATCATTTGAGAATTCTGCGTGATCTGATAAACAGTCTTCTAATTGTTTTTGCTGATCACTAGTTTAAAAGACAGTCACACCTTCAACACAGGGTAGAAAACAGCCATTCTATGATTAAAAGACATTGAGCATCAAACATGCAATACCAACTGGTAAGGCAAGAGGATTAGGGATGGGGCAGCAATCCCCATATCTCTCACTGCATCTTACCCTGAATATTCATATAGGGAGATAATCTTGTGCCTCTGAATAAATGAACTAGGGTGTGCTGGTGTAATTCAGCTCAGAATTTGCTGCTTAGTATATATGAAATATATGAGGTGGTTTATGTTGAAAGTTAATTTTCTGTGCTGGATATTTATCTAGTTAATCCCTCATTTACTTCTTTCTATAAACTTTAAATATTCACTTTAGCACGCAGGGAGAACAACAAGGATCTTATATTCTGGTTTCTGCTTTCTGCTGTACTTGTTAATTTTCCTTTTCTTAAAGCCATTGAGATACAAATTTGGCCCAGTGTTCTTCCAGGAAGACTGGTTGTTTATGGTTTGAATGCTAGTTATGGCTGTGTCTTCAATTTATTATTCCAGTTGCCAGTGTTTCCTGGCAGGGGCACTGTGTTACGCCTTCACAGTTTGGAAGTTCTCTCAATCCTGCAGTAACTCCTCACCATTAGTTCGTTGGTTTGAATCTTCACCTTCGCTGATGTGCTCTGAATTTTGTCTTGGCATATGAAGGGATAGAATCCCTTCTTTCCCTCTTTTTTTTGTTTGGTCTGTAGTATGTTTGCTGAGTACAGGATCTTGCCTTCCCTTCATGAGAACTATGCTTTCTGAGTAGCATGGAAATCATTTACACCCTCTTGTGCTCTGCCCCGAGTGCTCTGTATCTACAATTTCTGTGTTTAGGGTTGTGTGATAGGGTATAGCTTATAGATATGTGTATGTTGCATTGGATGAGAATGTAACTTTCATAACTTGCACAAGAAGTGCAAAACTAGGAATCTCTTTAATGTATATTCTCTGTCACCTCAAGGTCCTTCAGAACTCCTCTGTTTTAAACCCACTTGCATCTCCTGTTGTCTGACTCTGTACTTAGACAGGACTCCTCCTGCTAGGAAAACAGGCTCTTCCCTTTCTGTGTTGTGCCAATGCTCTTTAGGGGCTCAGTTTGTTTGTTGTTATGGTGACTTCATCGACCACTTCAGCACTCTTTGCACAAAGCCTTAGACAAACTGTGCCCACTGGGGCAGCTTGCTTAGCCTCCCGCCCTGGGGTCAGCACAGCAATGTTAAGAGATAATCACTTCACCTGAGCCTGCTTCCCACAGAGGTGTGTTACAGTCTCCTTTCCCACGGACTCACACTACTCCTCAAAGCAAATACATATCAACATCAGAATGGTTCCAAGAATTCATAAATTATATATAGACTGCCTGTATCATCACATTTCTTCTTTGTCAAGGAGACCTCATTAGGATAGAGGTGAGCTAGTCCCTTGGGTGCCTTTCTGATGTTTTGGCATCTCAGTCACAACATACCTTATAATCCTTATTAATTGAGACTTCAGCATTCACTCAGGCAATGGTCCCCTATCATGTTGTTGTTTTAGGTCTGTTTCCATCTACCCTACATAAAACTCCTTTCTTGTTACATGTGGGAAAGCTGTACAGAAAGCATTCATAGCTCCCACTTCTTTAGTTCATTCATGTATGAAATCTGATTTTCATGTGTTTCACACATGAATATTAAAAGAGAGGATTTACATGAGGTAGGTGTGATTTAACCTGTAATGCTTTTACAAATCTCTACATCTGTGTGATCATTCAGGCAAATGGGTGATTGTGGTGTCTGTATGAAAGAGAAGCCACTTATATGCAGTTTTGTTATTACTGTAAAGCTTTCTTGGAGAAGTTTGGAGTCCAGAGTGTGTTTGTCTGCCTGTTGGGTGGGACTTGTAGTTATAAGAGAGTAATAAGTACTTCTTTTCTGTCACCCCTTCGGCATGAATGAAAAAGTTGTTCCTTTCGTAGCAGTGTGATATAGATACAGTGCCTTGCATACTCTGTAACAGTCTTTAATATGCATACTGTGATTAATACAGTCCTGGCAGCCTTTGGTTATAAATGTGGAAATGGGCTAATCTGTAAGAATCAAACTTTCAAAATGTACGATCCATGCCTATAAATCTGAGAACCCATTTTGGCAATGAAAAATGTGTTTGAAGGGAAAACAGTATTTAAATCAGAGGGTCACACAATATTTTCTTGAAATTATAATTCAATAAAGAAATTGATGCTAATTAGTGTTTAAATCTCTCATCTTGTCAGCTCTGTGTGGTGCCTTATTTGAAGTGAAATGTTTTTCGACACAGCCTTCCTAATGCAAAATTTGTTTTCCTTAGTTCTTTGATGTTGTCGTTAAAGGGAAGGACATAACAAAGCACTTTTTTTTTTTTTTTTTAGCAATAGTAGTAAAGGAGGGGAATTGATTTGATATTCATATTACTTTATATGCAAAGCCCGAGAGGATTTATCAACAGCGCCGACCTATCTTCATCAAGAATGGAGGAAAAATGATTTATATTTTGTATTATAGTTACACCTAGAGGCCCCTTTCAAAATCAGTTTTATCAAATTTGATGTTATACATGTCCGTGAGCATCTGTCCTCCAAAAATTCACAAATAGGCCAGGCAATGACTATGAGTAAAACTGGTGTTGTGCTAAGTGCTCCTGTCTGTATTGCTTTGTGGAATTGAATGCAGCAATGGCAGCAGCAGCTCGAGGTGAGCTGAAGGAGAAGAAAATGGTGACAGTAAAGGCTTCCTCGATGAACATTGGTACTGTACCAATTTGCATTGCCTCTACACGACATATTCCTGATGCAGTGCAGTATAAACACATATGTGCTTGCTTTAAATGCTGGGATCATGCAGTGCATTGTAATCTGCTGTTCGCCCTGCACCTGGCAGATGCATAAAACAAAACATTCCAGGTGCAAGTGAAACAGAAATAATAAAATATGCATTATGAGGTAAGTGGGAGGGTGGGCTTGTTGAGGAATGCATGTGTGCATACAGACATTATATAAGTCGTAAGTAAACCAAAATAATATAATGCCATGCAAAAAAGCAGTGTTAAAGTAGGTTTATTAAGGACAGCAAATTTAGCTTTTAGGAACTTGGAGATGTCTTGAAGGTTTTCTTCTTGGTCTCTGTTAAATCTTTTCTTCCCCTCTCTTTTTCATTCTTTGTGCACAGTCCCTATACCTGCTTTATTGCACATTATTCAGTTCAAATAGAAAAATGTGAGTATTCTAAGTTGTTTTATCACTACACATATGATATTAAAAACTGGTATCATTATTTTTATTTATAAATAAATTTTTCTGGAGTTTTATGACAAAAAGAATAAAACCTGTTTGAGTAATAGGAAGTCTAGAACCAGGGCAAATAGATTAAGGTCAAAATAGCAATTTATTTGCCTGATCTGAGATGTCTGGAATCTTCAGACATGCTTTTCTATTTGGTTCAAAATACAGTGCCTGCTTGGATCCACAGATAAGAAGTTTGGGTCTACATCCTTTCGGCAAATAAGAGCCAGACTGTTCAGCTAAGAAGCTCAACAATGTAAAATGCAAACATTTAACCATCTATGAAAGTTAGATTCTGATTTTGTCCAATATTCTGTGTTCTCACACAGTGAATATGTAAATGGAGAATTAACTTCACCATGGCAACATCCTTATGACATGACTGTTTTTTGCGCAGTATCTCTCCAGCTTTCAAAGGGACAGCCAAGCATGAAACAAATGTCACAACAACTTTGTGGGTGTTAGTAATCTTTATGGATCCCCAAGGGGAGGTACATGATATCCAACTGCATTTCACATACAGAGTCGAGCAAAACAGGTACTGGTCAATTTTAAAGATATATTACGCAGCCAACAGTCAGTGTGACACATTGTTTTATTATCTGCCCTGTGTCATTGTCAGGAATGAAAACTGTAGGACTACCCACAAATGACTGAGTTAACAGAACACTCAACAGTAATGGAAAGTTATTGTTCTTTAAGTCAAGCAGAAGATACTGTAGGACTGATAGGGGTGGCTGGGTCTTGGGTTAGGGTTGGAGAGGTTGTGGAGTTTTTTTTTGGGTAGGGGGGGATTTGGGTTTGGTTGGTTGGGGTTTTTTCTCCTTAAGACACAGTACAGAAGACATTTGCTTAGTCTTACAACCAGAATAGCCTGTACTTGAGCATATTGTCTTCCATTTTAAAAAGAAATCAAATTTTGGTAGTGCATACTGAAAGGTTTAAAGCTTTTTCTCTGAAATTAAATTCAGCAAAAACAGTAAAAAAAAATTATATAACTCTGGGTGTATATATATACACATATATATATTTAAGACCATAGGGTTTTTTTCGAGACACCATGATCACTTTTGAGCAGGTCTAAGAAATCATAAGTTGGGATAAACTTGGTGAACAGATTTGAAAAAAATAGAAACCTACACTAAAATAGATTCTTCTTCTCTATACCTAGCACAGAATTAGCTAGAATGCAGGATACTTCTAGAGACTATTTCAAATAGTGTATTTGTATTAAAGGATGTTTCATTTCTAGTGTTCTTCAATAATAATCAATTGCACAAAACGTTAAATTTCTATATGGATTGATTCATTCTGTTTGTATTATTAATGATGAATTGCAGTTGCAATGCTTGTTTATATTAATTATGCATCTTCAATCAATAAAGAGCTTCCAGCAAATTTTTGAAAATGGCATCAAATCTGTTGGTATCTTCTGTGGATTAATTTATACTGTATGATGCTGACTTTTTTCCCAGACATTTTCTCTCAAAATAGCAATTATTATAATGTGAACTTTGTGTGGAATATCTTCTATTAAGAAACCTGATAATTACTGCTTTCCCTATGATATTATATATTTTTCCTTATGAGCCCTGTCATTTGTTAACTTGACAATTTGGAAATTTTCAGTCCTCCCTCACATCCTAAGGCAGCTCTAAATGTAGTATGATAGTGCTGGAGAGCAGTGAGTGTAGAGAAACCATCTCACTGAGCTGTCTGAAAATCAATGATACTCATTAAAAATAAATTCTAATTTGTATTGCTACTCCCAGATATTTTTTCACCTTGGATTAGATTATATTGCATTGGAGCGATTCTTCTTTTTTTGCTTGCTGTGTGCTGTAGAAATGTTAAATCGTTCAGGCTACTTTAATCATCTTTTTAAGTCCTGCTAATACTGTCAGTTAGCTGATCCACAGTGGAGCATTATTAGTCAAATGAGTCATTTCCCATGCTCTAGCAATAAGTATCATATTTAGAGATATTAATAGCACCTTCAGCTTGGGTGGATGTTGCACTGTTATTTCAGTGGCTTGGAAAGGTCTGAAGTCTTGCTTCCTTAAGAAGAAATTATTTGTGTGATCTCCAGGAAAACCTCTGCCTGGAAAAGTGCACTTTGGCAGCGGGAGTGGGGAGCAGGACAGGCTGTGCTCCCCCGTTGGCTGATTTCTTCTCTTGTGTCACACATTTGTGTGTTTCAGGCCGTGAGTGCCACTTAGGTCAAGGGCAAGCTTTGTCAAGGCTGTGCCTTTCTGTGACTGGAGCTACAGGCTGTCTATTCAGGCCTAAAGGAACTAATTGTAGTGTTAGTGTGGTGTGTCAAAACATTTGTGCAGTCAATATTCACGGATTCTTTAATATAGCACTTGCTTGTAGAGTTTCCTCAAAGTAAGTAAGCACAGAACCCCACTGACTGTATTTGTAATTACTTCTAGCCTGCCTGCCTATGGAGCCAAATGAACTACCACTGTTTGCAGGAAATTCTATGGTTGTTCAGCCTTTGCTCTGCCCAATTAAAAAAGTCATTATTTTCAGACATCTGATCACCTTTAGTGTGATGATTTAGATGGCAGGGAAATTTCCTCTTGTCTTAGAGTAATATGTTAAATAGAAAATCTTAGTAATGTCGACCTTAATAGAATTAAAGGTTTTCTGTGTGGGTTGTTTGGGGTTGTTGGGTTTTTTTTTTGTTTTTTTGTTTGTTTGTTTGGTTTTTATATTGCATGTTAGAAGTCTTTTCCCTTAAAGTTCAGGTACTCTTTGGAACGATTTTGATAAAGAGACTTTTTGATTACTGCGAGATCGGTTTAGCTTAGTAGCATCACAAATATCAGTGACTATCCATCTCAGACCTTTCCCTGCCTCGGCCATGTTGCCACCAAGTGCTCCCTATTTCTGAATTAATGAGAAAATAATGGATGTGCCAGAGCAGTTTAAATATTTAGGAAATGTAGCCAGGCAGGAGGGATATTCCAACAGTGCTGGGGCTGCAAGCAGAGAAATGCTTGTTCTCAGGTTTATCTTTTGCAATGTAGTTATGTTGAAGGTCTGGGTGTATTGGCTTGCTGTACCTGTCTGACACCTATACATAAATCTGTTTTGTATCCATAGTTAATATTTCATTTGTCTACAAACATAAAAACTTTAGAAACACGTTACTTATCTCTTTGATAATGTTGGAAACATAGGCTCAGGGTTTTTAGTCTCTGATTAATCAGGGGAGTAAGGAATTTTGCAGGAAGGCCATCTGAATTTAGTTAATTGCATGTGGAGGATAAATCTGTATTCTAAACAGAGCCTTCAAAGTTTGAAGGCATCCATGCTGGGCCTACATAATTCAGACCAGTAACCTGTGTGGAATATGTATGCTACCCTCAAAAATAAAAACTCATGTATGCTTGAAGCTGATACTGCCTATGGCTGTGCAGGTAAATAACAATCTTGCCTTTCTAGTACATCAGTATGCTTTGTCATGAAGTAATAAAATGAATTTATTTTTTTCTCTATTTGTGAGAAAAACTAGTAAATTCTGTGACTTTTTAAAATCAATTCATATGTATTTATATTCCATAAAAAGTTTTGGGAGGTTCTTTTCTCATATTCTTCATATAAGTCCATTAAAAACATGACCACTGGTTCACCTCTTTATTGAAAGTGTGGCTAACAAAACACATTTGTAGATTGATAGATCTAGATATTAAAAATATATATTATTACATATTCAATTCAGTTAAATGCAGAGGTAATTTTTGAAAATAGTATGAACATGACTGACTACATCTGTAGAAAAGATATCATGCTTGAATAGTTCTGAATTTTAGGGGAAACTAGGAGAAATGTTCATGCTGGAAATCAGACCACTTCCTCATATAATTTAATACTGTTGCTACTGAATTATATGAAGGAAAAAATAAAACTAAATGCATCCAAAGCAATTACACAGAATTAAGAAATAATCACAAGATAATTCTGTAATGCTTTATCAATATTTATTTTCTTCTTGAGATAGATTTCAATCTTTTGGGTTCTTTTTAAACAGGTATATATGGCAATTATTTGGAGTTCATTCTGCCAGATAAACAAGCAGAGAAGTTTAAAGGAAACTTGGTTTTTGGTATGTCAAGAGACATCAGGATAATTCTTCTCTTTAACTTTCTCAGACTAAAGGAGCTAAAATATGCAGGGAGTGGATGTGCTGGTATCCCAGAGAATTAGAAAAGCTGTGCCTCTTCCTTTGTCATGGGAACAGTCTTCAGTGGGTTGGAGGAAAGGAAGCTCAAGTGGAAAGCGTGCCCTTGGCAGAAGGCAGGCATTTGTAGGCTTCTGCAGTTTTATCCTTTAAGTCCAGTGATAAAAGGCTTTGATTTGGAAGAGTATGTTTGAAGGTGCATTTACTATATGTTGGCTAGATTGAATGAGGAAGATCCAAAGGCCCTTAAACTTCAATTGAAATTCCTGGAAGACAGAACACAGTCTGGATCTCTTGTCTGAAAATAGTGAGGGTAGCTTGTGAATAATTTGCGTTTTTGAGAAAGCACAGTCCTCAGGCCCAAAGACTTTAAATCTTGATTAGATTCAGGCCTCATGGGCTGGTCTCGAAATAAATTTATGTATTCAATGCAAAAAGTTAAAAGAAATTGCTGTCTCTTGAAAAATGAGAGTCAGCCTTTGCTGAAGAATCCCTTTAATTATATTTCTAGTCTACATTTTTTCTTTTAAATTCATTCAGCATAATCTTCATTGGTGTCTCCAAAATAAAACTTAGTTTAGTTAATTGGCTGCTGAAAGTGAACAGGCTCTTACATAGCTGCTGCATGACTCTTTCAGTGATAGAATGGGGAGTGGGCTGTATCCTCTATGCAGAGCTCTCAGGACATGCATGTTGCTGCTGACAAGAGCTGCTGCACTTTGGTTTAATACTTACTTTCCTTCTGTCCATATTCCAGCCAAGTTCTCAGTATTTGTGTGTGTTTTCAGGCACAGCTCTGCCAGTACATTTTGTCACTATGCAACCCCACTTTATTTCTTTGCAATATCCAAACATCACAATGCTTTTTTGTGGTGAAGGTTAGATGGCAGTGATTTGTTTGAAGCCACCAAGTAAGTCTTCAGCTTTGGCCAGAAATGGATTTTTAAGTTCAACCATGGTGACAGACTGGCAGAGGAAGTAGTACAGAAGAGTCATAGGTGATATTAAAGTAATAACTTGGTAATTCTATTCTTGTTATTGAACTGCATTTCAAGTTGCAATAGAAATTATGATTTAAAATAGTTTAAAAAAAAATCTTTAAGCATAATTAAAAGGCTGAGAAATTCTGATCAAATTTAGTTGCATGATTTTAAATAGTTAAGAATAACATCACAATATACTATTTTTAAAAAGACAGGTCCTTTGTGAAAAATGTTATTAGCAGAGTCTTTGGAGCAAGTGCTAGAAAATGGCTTTTCCATTACTTTGGAGGCAGCATTAAAGTACCATGAAATTCAGAGCTTCTGATTTTATTACGGACATTTTTATACTAGTATTTAAGCATTTCCCTCATAGACCTTATATCTAACATCCAGCATTTTAAGAGAACCAATATACACGGAGATGGATCACCAAGCAATCATTTAACATGAAGTTATAAATCTATCAGATTTTCTAAGTCTTGTAAATACTTGTGTATCACTAACTTATATTAAAAACAAATTGGGATTTAATTAAATGTTTACATAGAACTTGCTTATGTAAAAGGAAGTTGAAGATTTAGCTAACCTGAAGCAAGTTATTGGATCTTTCAATTTACTTTTCTTTGTCAGTTAGGTGGACTTTTTACAAGTTAAATTAAATTATTTGTTTGTGTCATGTAAGTGAATGAACTTCCAGAGATCATTCCAATTACAGTACTCAGTCATGATTTTCATTATATTTTCTTTCCTGTTGCAGTGTCATCTGCAGTCTATAGAGAAAAGGGTTTGCATTTTATTCCTCCCTGGAGACAGTTTACAAGAATGAAGAATTAGTTGGTAAAACAGAGCGAGTCTGAAATACAGTACTTGTGCTGTCTGTCCACCCTCCCATCAGTCTCCTCTTTTCAGCAAATGCACTGAAGCAGTATTTTTTTAGACCTGCAGACTGTTTAAGGTAGCTGTGGCTGATGACTCCAAGAACACAGCTGCTAACACCTGGGTTATAAATAGGGGTAACAGCAGGGGAAGAGCAGATACATACCTGTCTCCAAGCCAAAATATTTTACTCAAGGAGCACTTTCAGAAAAAGAACAGACTGGGACAATGGGAACAGTTTTAAAGAAATATGCTTAAATGGCACTTTGACAGGGCAGGGTAAGAGGGGTTACTACAAAAAGCGTTTGCTCTTATTTTGTATCAGAACTATGGCTTACAGGAATCCAAAATGAGGGAGGAGCTGGGCAACTCAAGAGGTTAGATAGGCATTGCCACATATTTGCTATGACACTTTTTTTTCCTTAAATACTGATAGTAGAGCATGGTATTACAGGTCACTTCCTTTTGTGAGATATTTGTGTGCCTGCCAAGTATATGAGGCAGATGTATTGTTCTGTTCTTCATTTACTGGTCAGATGATTGTTCTTTGAATATTCTGGTCAGTGTTAACATCACAGAAAAGTGTATCATCTTATAGCCATAGTGTTTTGTTGTCTTCTTTCGCCATGATAAAGGACAAAGCACATGGAAGGTTGGTCACTCCTTGGTTGCTAGATCTGTGGGGAGCTTGAGACGATTCATGGAACTGGTTGGTGAAGGCTAAGGGGGAAAATGATTGCATTAAGAGAATAATGCATAAGGTTTTTCTCTTGTAAAAGTTATGAATCTGAGTTTTGATCACTTGGAGTTCTGACAGTCTATTTCACCTTTCATAAGGTTCTTTCAGAAGTAACAACTACTGATGTTCAGACCAGATTTGATGTTAGGTAATTGTCTCTGTGTTGCAATACTTCTAAAGCAGTATAATCACATCCTCTCACAAAATATGGTCTGGTGTTATTGCATTTTATAAAATAATTGTTCCTTCTTCCCTAAAGCATATGTTTTGAAGGAGAATAGGCAAATTGCTTCTGACAGAATAATTTTAGGCAAGCTAGCAGGGAAATAAGGTTGGCTAATGCTTTCCATCATTAAAGTCTGCTTCCTGTAGCTTATAGTTTTACCAGACTTAAATTTCTTGTTTGGCATTTTCCGTGCTTGATCTCTGTTTTAAGACAGGTATAAACTCTTTGCATGGAACAAGGTTTACAGGTGTTACACACACCTGTAATTATAAGACCAGATCATTGGAAGTATATTTGGGTTGAATTGGTGGACTTAACTCTTAAAATGCTGTGGACTCTTGTATGGTCTGAACAAAGTTAAATATTTCAGTTAAATTAACATGGCAGTCTTGTGTTTGGATGATGTAAGAAGTAGCTGAAAGCTGAGAAGTCAAAAGTTACCAAATACTATATCATGTATAATGTTCTTTCCAGAAATTTAGGGTCAGTCCTTAGTATGGAGAATTCATAAGCTTGAAATTAATTCATTAGTTCCGTCACCAACAAGTTAGGGGAGACACCCAGAGGAAAAGCAATGGCCCCTATTTCATTATTTTCTTTCATTGGATCACATAGGGGTTAGGTGTCATGTGGTTAGGAAGAAAAATTATCTAGATTTAATTTTTTTTCTTTTGCTACAGGATCATGTGAAATATCACTTGAAAATATAATTTCATTTGTCTTAAATATTCTTTGATGGATGAAAAACTGAAAGGCAGTAAAACTGCTGAATGATCAATTACAGTGCACTGATTATAGGAAGCAGGATCTACTGAGGGCAGCTCCAGTTGTTGGTACCTCTGCCTATGCTGAGTGAATGGTTTCAGTAGTTATTTCTTGTGAAAAAAGGTCACATGTTTATAAAATATGTCAATTACACTAAACTGGACGAGAAAATAAATAATGGAGCACAAAGCAGCTATTCATACAGAGAGGCAATAACAAATTTAAAATTAACAAATTTGTTGTTACACAACATACGTAAGAGAAACAGTTGCAGATTTAGTTTAAAAAAATCTTGTCCTGGTGGGAGTATCTCTGTAGTAAGGATACAGTGTAGTGCTATCAGGTTCTAGTGCAACAGCATCAGAGCTGCACAGCTTGGTATTTGTGTGCTGGAATAGAAAATCACAAGTTGAACCTACAATAATGAATCATTGGCTAGAGATTGATCTCTAACTTGTAGAATAAAGAGGTCTAGAGTGCCTCAAGTTCACAGCATTCACATTAAACCCCTTGATGGTGTTCCTGCCATGTACACACTGGTCTCCCCTGGACTATACAGAGCACCCCTGCCACTCCCAGACATGTGAGCATTGGGTCTGGACAGAAGGGGCCAAGTTCAGTTTATAACCTTAAATGGAGAGAAGACTAAGTCACAGCCCAGCAGAGTGATGGTTTATTGCCTAATGGCAAAGACATGATAGAGAGCAGTAGTCAGCTTCTCTAATAGGGAAACTGGTCCTGGCAGAAGGTGGCATTAAATGTGCTGCCTCATGCATATACTGCCCCTCGGAAGGAAAAGCTGAAGTAGATCCGCACAACATCACCTCAGTAGTGTCTGAATACTTTCTTCAAAGAAAGAGGCTGAGATAGTCAGTGGGACATCACCCACTGTGATTAGAAATCTGTGCTGTTTGGTGACATACGTGCATCATCACAGTTGTTTGTGGGGGCTGGAATGACTTTGAGTCTGATTGTTCTCTGTAACAATACACAAGTAATGGGCTACAAAGAATTGTTACTAAGTATGCTAAATTAAGACAGAGAACCTTGATAGCTTGTGTTGGACTAGTTCCAAAACATTTATAACCTAATGGATCATTGGTCTTATATATATATATATCTATATATATATATCTCCAAAATCTTCCACACCATTGAGGTCACCATTGTATGCTATATGCCTTTAAAAAGCCATGAGTGACTGTGTTGGTAAGAAATTCCATCACTCTGATGATTATTATTCTTCCCAAGCTAATGTAGTTGATGATTGTTAACCTGAGAATTATTAGGTATGGAATTAATGATGTGTGCCATCTGTAACAACGAAATGGTAACTTAAAGTGGCAGAAAGCATTAATGTCTAACACTGGATATTAATAAAAAGGCTTCCAATTAGAAGTACTGTAATTGACAGAATCAAGGTACTAATGAGATTTCATATCTAGTGCTATTAATTTCAAACATCTAGGTTTTGTTTTGGGGTCTAAGATAGAGATCTAAATCTAGATAGAAATTTCCAAGGGGTAGCAGTGCATGTTGTCAAAATTCAGCAAAGTTAAACTTACAAATTTTATATAAAACCAAGAGAGCTTTTTGTTTGTTTATTTGTTTGTATTTTTTCCTTCTTTGTTTGTTTTGGGCTTTTTTTGTTGTTATTGTTTTTAAATCTCCACTGTATTTCCTATTCTCTTTTTAGGAGCAGATGTTTTCCTGAAATTAGAAACTGTTGTGGGATAAACAACAAATTTTTTGGAAAAAAGAGTCTGTTAACCTCTTTGGTCAAAATTGCTACTTGAAAAATACTAGTATAATCCATAGAATAGTTTATGTTGGAAGGGACACTTAAAGGTCATCCAGTTCAACTCCCTTGCTGTGCACAAGGACATCTTCAACTACATCAGGTTGCTCAGAGCAACCTTGAATGTTCCCAGGGATGGGGCATTTACCACCAGTGTGGGCAACCTGTTCCATTATTTCCCCACTCTCATTGTACAAACCTTCCTTATATCTCATCTAAATCTACCCTATTTCAGTTTAAAGTATTAACACTCGTCCTACTGCAATAGGCACTCCTAAACATTTGTCCTGTCTTTCAAGGTACCCTTCATGTACTGAAAGACTGCAATAAGGTCTCCCCAGAGCCTTCTCTTCTCCAGGCTGAACAATTTCAACTCTCTCAGTCTGTGTTCACAGGAAAGGTGCTCCAGTCCTCTGCTCATCTTTGGGGCCCTTCTCTGGACTTATACCAGCAGGTCCACATCCTTCTTATGTTGGGGCCCTCAGAGCTGAATGTTGCACTCCAGCTGGGATCTCACAAGGGCAGAGCAGAGAGGCAGGATCCTCCTCCCTTGCCCTGCTGCCTGTGCTGCTTTTGATGCCGATTGGGACTCTGAGCTATTGAACACCCTCTGGATGCAACTGTGCAGCCTACTCCTCATCCATGAAATAGTCCACCCATCAAATTCCTGTATCTCCAATTTAGAGAGAAGGGTTTTGTGGGGTGGTTATGTCAAAGGCCTTATGTCCACATAAATGTTATCTGTATCCCTTCCCTTGTCCACCAGTGTAGTCAGTCCATCAAAGCAGGCCACTAGGTTGGTCAGACAGGACTTGCCTGTGAGGTTGTTACAAAAATACAAAGTAGGCTGGCCATTATAGTCTAGCATATTGCTTATGAAAACTACTCCACAATTTGATGCCAGTATATATGATGTTATTGTCAGGTCTTGAGGCAGGTTTGCCAAGTTGAGAGTTACTATTACAAGGCATTTTCTGTGACACTTTGCTTTAAGATGTTACTTGGGCTACGTGCAGTTGCCAGTGAGTCCTTTGTTGTTATTGTGTGAAAAATATATTATGAAAGTTGCCTGTAAATATGTTCACATCAGTCACTTTGTATGAAAACAGAAATTCCATCTGAGCAATGAGCTTTGGAGAGAGGGCAAAAGAATGAGCAGTAGGATCTATGCCAGTAGTATGTCTTATATCTTGAGGAGAATGACTTTCTAAGATTAATTCATTTTAAGCGAGAGGAATCACCTTGTTTTATGACTATGCAGTAATCTCAAGGTCTGTACATTACATTTTGTCATTATGAAAGGTTCCTGAAGTCATATAAAAAAACATGACCTGTTAGAACAATCCAGTGCACGGAGCCTATTTGCAAAAATTGTTTTATAAATCACAATGCATTGTGTGATTGTGATCAGTATGTAGTAGAAAAAAATAATCTTTTTCAGTGGTGTATTCTTTTATGGCCTTCTTTTTATGCAGTTAAATTGCTTTACTACTTTGTTCTTTATCTGAGTTTAAACAGTTCTTTCGTCTTTGCTTGCATATTTTCACAGGATCTATTTTATAGCATTGAAACCTTAAAAAGAAAAGGGGGGGGGGGTTTCGTTTCTTTTGTGCTTTATAGAGCCTTTCATTTGCACTTATGCATTAATGTTTCAAACACAAGACTAGGCACATTTTAGTGAAGCATCACCTTGCTCATTTTTGACCCAAATTGTGGACAATCCCTACTGGGGGAAGAAGATTCCCTAAATCATCTGCACAACTGGCCTGGGCTATAAGTTGTAACCCAGAGGGTGGCAAACCAGAGCTAAGCATGAATGAGAGCTGAAGTAGAAAGCTTTCCTCACTGATCCTTTTCTGCTGCAGTGTGCCTGAGCTGTCACAGAGGTGGGAATGATTTGGAGCACCATAAAACTGTCACTATGCCCCTTTCCTTTGAGTAACTGCCTGATACAACTGCAACTGTGTGTTTCTCCCTCGGGTTTTGTATCAAAGGTAGAATTTAGCCTCTTTTCATAAGCAAAGAGTATAGGTGTGTGCAGTCTTTGCGGAAACTTTATTTTTACTGACTCTCAAATGATTTAGAAGTATAGTTCTCGTCTAAAACATGATGACAACACAGATTTGTAACTTGCCTTTACATGACATGAGATCAATTTACACCCCAATTTTTTTCATTCTTCTGTGCTTGAAATACTTGAAAATATTTTTCTTTGCCAGCAAGTGCAGATATCTTACAGACCTTCTGTATTTAAATATCCCATGTATTTAAGAGTGTTGCTAGTTACCAAACTTCAACAGTGTAAGGAACAACAGATGGAGAGCATAATAACTTTACTATCTCGGTAGAAAGCCAAAAAGCATCAAACTGTTTGACACATGTGCTCAAGAGCACACAGAATTATACCACTTTTTTGCTAGAGAAATTTGAATCTAAGATGTCACTTGAACCCCAAAATGTGAAAGGTACACTTGGACATGTACAGTTTTTAATTTAAAAATGCATTTGCACTAAACTATCTACATTCAGATCAATATATTAAAGGATCTATACCCATAGTAATTTAAAAATAAGTAGTTATAACACTTAATTCTAAAAATCTCTGATATAGAGTACTCTATTACTGAACTGAGTAAGACTTATAAATCTTTCACTTGTGTGCAGAATCTTGAACTCTTCTATTGTAGACTATCAAGCTAAATGTCCTTTCTTCTGCATACTACGATTAACAGTGTGCAGGCCTTTGAAACTCTGTGCTAAGCTTTTCTAAACATATCAGTGAATGATTTTTCTTTCTTTTTATTTCAATGACATGACCTCTGAATGAAATCATGCAAGGCTTGCCTTAGAATTAGTCTCTGATGCTTTGAGGGCAAGCCAGCAAGGGATGTGTAAATTATGCAGAGAGCAAATCCCGACTGTGTGTCGTTTACTTGCACAACAAGCTCAACTTTAATTAAGCCAGGGCCTAAGATCCTCTGCCAAGTTGCTTTCAATACTGATTTTACAGTTCATAGAGCAACATCCTCACCTATATGAAGCCTTTTTAACCCTTCAAAACCCTACCTGTGCTAGAATGCATGTGATAAAGGGCAGTCATAATTCAGCATCTGGCAGAAACAATTTTGCAATCTGCTAAAGATTTATCAGACTTGAATTTAAAGATGCAGATTTTTAGATTTCTTTGGTGTAACTGGTATAATGATTGACATGACCTACCACTGTAGTGTCAGTATTAAATCTATAAGATTATCACTTGCTAACATCAAATGGTAAGGATTATAAAGAGGTGACCTAAAGGGCACACCCAGGATTTGGAAGTGAGATAAATTCTCAAAACTCATGAACACTGAACCTCCCATGTGAACTGCAAAGGTATATCCCCCTGAGTGGAATCCATTCTAGGGCTGCACGTTACCATGTGAATTCTTTCCTCCTTGAGGAAAAAATATTAATCCATTTTGCTTATATTCTACAGAGCTATATTTTTCAGTTCTATTACAGGTGCCAGCTAGCAACGGTCACTGTTTCATTTTAGAGGGATTGTGGTTGCAGTAATTTATGAATATAAATGTGTTAAACATTATTTCTAAAAATTATAGGGTTTGATTTCCAGTAGTAAAATTCAGTGGTGTGCCTCATAGTAAGGTCCATCTAAAATCCTGATTTTAACAAAGAAGAAATTGAAGAAAAAATTATCACCTTACAAGATTTAGTAACTTAGCTGTAAATGGTTAAACTTGGCACATGCTGTGAGTGTTTTGGATTTAAGTCAAGAAAATCAAAGAGAAAGATGTTTTAAAGAAGAAACACAAGTAAAAGTTTGGAAGGATTTTCCTATTTTTGTATTTTGTTGTTGTTGTGTTTTTTTAAACTACTGTACTAGCTCTGATAAAGGACTTTATGCAGAAGCAGGACTTAGAAATGCATGTAAAAACTAGTCAATAGTTGGGGGTGGGACAGGGAGGACTGCGTTTTGTTTTGTTCTTTTTTGGTGTTTAGGGGGTGTTATGATTTGTTTGGTTTTCTTTTTCAATATTAGGTACCTCAGGAATGTTGAAGAACACTTTCTCATCTCTAAATAGCTTCAATAGGTTCTCCTTGCTTACTCAGTTCATGTCAAGTTTCTGTTAAACCTCTGATGAGGAGGGGGATTTGGATTTTTAAATAAGACTAAAGGGAAATTTTGGCTTTTGACAGTCTGTTTTAAAGATGCTACTGTATGTCAAATGCAGCCAAATTTGATTCTGTCATTGGATTTCAAATAATTTTATTTATTAGCTATTAGCTATTTATTATTAACTATTAAAAATAGTTTAAGCTTCATTATGACTCACACCTTTTGAATTAAGCTCTCTGAGGCTTGATGGTGATGGTTAAAATTGCAAACTGCTGTGAGTCCTGGTCATTGAGCTGAAAACCATTATCAGGTAGTGCTGTTTATAGCACACTGATCACACTCAGATCTAATGCATGCCATGATATATTTTTATGCAAGATTTCCCTTTAGTGCAATTTCTGGAAATGTAAGTAATAATTTAATATTAAATGCATGTAAATATTAATGCCTGGTTTAGATGATATCGTCAACATTATCTTATGTTCCAGTGTTATTTCTTCTGTAATTCCTGTAGGACACTCAGTGGATTGCTCAAGTTATGTGTTTGTGTTGGTATTTTAAAAACTCTATATAGTGTTGAACAGTAAATAGTAAATATTTTACTGGTTCCTTTTCTTTTTCAGCACGTGGTCATGCAGAACTTCAACAGCTGTTAGATCTCCACTAGTCACCCTCTGTTTTACAGAACTTTAATCTAGGTTTTTTGGTTCATGAATTTGCCATTGGTAGTCATGTAAATATTAGGCATGGGTATATGGTGAAAATTCACTGTTTAGTTATCAAATACACAGGCAGAGTCTCCACAGAGACTTCATGCCTTTTTGTTTCTTTTTGAAAGACTGCACACATCTCTGTATCTTTTTTCCAGTTCTTTATTTTCCTTTCAGTAGCTTCTTTTAAAATCGGTTTTTCTAGCCATTGTCTGGTTTTGGCATGAAAACTGTAGCCTCATCATTGTGTCTTAACTCATTAGTCAAAAAGATTGTCCCGATTTCCTTTCCCAGTGTCATATAACTCTTTCTCTCTTGACTCAAATTCCATGCAATATTCTTCACTCTACTCAATATAACTTACAGGCCAAGTCTTCTTGACTTAAGAAGGTAAAGCCTGAAGAAGAGAAAGACAGTCAGGGATATAATTACAATTTTCAGTTAGAGATTGGAAGGAGGATTTAAGAAAAAGAAATTGGATTCCTCTTGGAGGTGTGCACAGAGCAAGTACAAATAGCAGTAAACATTTGGTTGGACATACTGGGGTAAAAATGTGCCACAGTATGTCCAGGACTGTTCACTGAAGTGCAAGTTTTTTGGATGAGCTGGGATAGACCTGTAACAGACAAAATGCTGGCATAGTTCTTAGTTCTTTTCTAGGCTTACATGATGGGGAACGGATGGAGAGTTATCCAATACTCAGGTAATGTTAGCCATTTCTTACCTCAGGCTCATATGAGGAATGGTTTAGAATATGCCCTAAAGAGACTATTAGATATCTTTAGTGTATTGGATTAAACCCAGCTTAGATCTCACGTGCATTACCAGCAACAGGAGGGGGAGGAGGAGGAGGAAGAAAAAATAAAATAAGAGACCTTCATAGGATTATGCCTATATGAGGAAAAGTTATGCCCAAGAAAGAATGTCATATTTGTGCTACAGGAAAAAAAATAATTAAAATGACATTATGTAGCAGGAATTTGTATTGTTTTTATTTTCTTTAATTTTTCATTCATGCATCACCCTTGACCTTTAGGGTAGAAGGTATTTCACATTAGCATAAATATTAAGCAGATGCCATTTCTGCTACATAAAGAACTTTCAGCTAATCATTTTTCCATGCATTTAAATAGGAGTATTAGAATGAGGGTAATTACTTCAGTTTTCCATGAGTGATCCATCAAGACATCGAATTTCACTGTATTTTGTTGCACAGATTAGTAAGTGTAGAATAAATTATAAACCAGTGTTAGAATTTTGAAGTGTTTTGACACGTTCGATTTTTTTTTTTTTTTTTTCCTAATGAATTTAGGGGTTTTTTTTTTAAATATATTCCCTCCCCTCTTATGAAGAGGTTATTTTTTCAGGAAAAGGTACATCAGATTGGATGATAGGAGAAAATTTTAGGTTTAAGATATGACCAGTTATATGAAGGAATAATCTAGGAGGGAATTAGACAGTGTGAAAAAATCAGCTAGAGAAGTTGCTTTAGAAATGTAGAAAGATTTCCAAATTATTATTTTTGTTGCCATTATTTGATTTCACATCAAAGATAGCACTGTTGGCATTGGGGAAAGACAGTACAGCATTGTTGAAGCAAATGTTATTGTAACAAAAACATACAACTTAAGCTTAAATATCTCTGAGAGTTTCAGATTTGGCTATTCTCAAACAATAAGAGCTTTTATTTGCTTTTCCAGTTTTTAGCCATTATACCCAGAGAAATTTTATTTTCCAAGTCTTTACAAGAGGATTTCACATTAAATCATCACACTGAAATAAACACAAGAATGTACTGTTCATCCCCTTTCCAAGTGGAGAAGCAAAGCTTTTTTTTGTGTTCCTCTCTGCCTGACTCTATGCTTGAAAGCCGATAATCAGCTAAGCAAGTGATGGGACTTGGAAAGAAATTTGCTTTTTGAGTAAAACAGACTGCATTGCCAGAATAATGTATCAGAGGAGCTGCTTATTGCATGAGTGCAGATCTGATATTAACAGGATGCTTTGTTGGTTGGAAAAATCCTAAGTAGGCATTGACTTCTCTTGCCAATATCAAGATTTATTGGCACGAGACATATTGACTTCAGCAAATCCATGACATTATTATATCTCACAGACTAATAAATCTTGTTACCAGCCAAATACATAAGTCAATATAATTATGCTTGATGATGCATGTTTTCCCTAAAGATCTCAGCATCATGTTATACTTCCAAGAAATATCAAAATATCAAGGAAAAAAAAAGGGAGAAGTCAGTATAAATAGCCACATTCACATTAACGTATGTCTTGAAGTCTCTGGGTATTCAAAAAAGGTAATTGCCTGTTTCTGTGCCATTTTGTATGCTTTTTGAAACAGGTTGTTTTCTCTTGAAAAGTTGGACTCCTTTTCAGTAATAGGATTTAATTCTTATTATTGAAAAATAACTAGATGACACATACATGTGTCCACAAGAACTTCTAAATTCACAGATAGTCTCGTTTCCTAAATTATATTGTAAAATAACATAGGCCTAATGGGCTACATAGGATTGTGGTCTGTTGGAGAGACCATGATTTATAATTCACAAAGGAAAACAGTGCTACAATGTGCAATTTAGGTAAATCATCAAAAACATGCTCCTCAGTAACCTGATTTATTTTGAACCAATTTATTGTTTTATGAAAATGAAAGTAGTTTTCATTTTAAAAAATCCTCTGCTATTGATTATACTCGGGGTTTCTTTTCAGTGGGTTTTTGTCTTGGATTGAGTTCTTTACACCAGAAGGAAGGCAGGGGAGGCCCAGGAAGGCTGCTCAGGTGTCCTGTGGTGGGAGGCAGCCCCCCTCACCACCCACCCTGGGGATGGCATGGTTCCCAGCTGGGATCTGAAACATGGATGCTCCTTGTTGGGAGGTGTGGACAACAAAGCTGCTCAAGATTCACAGTTTTTGCAGTGAATATTTCACCATAGAAACTGCATCACTCTGGGAGTGCATTTTTAATTTTACAACAATTTCTGGTTCTCTGGGAAGTGTCATGAAAATTTGTTTGCCTGGATTAGTTTTGACTACTTTATTTATAACAGATTTTTAAAGTCTGAAGAAACTTCTGCCTGAAAATATAAACACTTCTCTCTATTTCTCAAACTATTACATATATTTCAGTTATATCTTTTAAATTATCCTCTTGTTCAGCTCTTTTCTTCTCTGAAACATGGTATTTTCTTAACCTGTTGACATAATCAGCATTAGCAGCTTTTCTTTCTGATTTACAAAGTAAGCGACAATTGTGGAAGCCTAAGGTTTTATCTGTTGACTTGCAAAAATATATTACATCAAACGTGGGAGGTGTATCACAGCAAATGTGTAAGTTTCTGAAGAAAAATAGGAAGGTTCACAAAATGTAACCATACATTAAATTGCATGTTTGTGTTTTTACAAAGAGGATATTAAAAAAAAACCCTCTCATGTGAAGACCTACAGTCACACAGCAGAGATGATAATAGCTTTGCACAGGAGTTGAATTCAGTTTTGTAAAAAAAACCAGTTATTGAAAATGCATTTTCACGAAATTGAAGATACTGATGGGGTTGAGGAAGAAGATGAATTTAAGACGTTTATTCAAGAAAGGGGACAGTGTTAAGAGTAGGTGCTCTGTCAGACCTGATATAGTTGGGGCTGCAAAACAGTTTCCATATAATGTGAGGGGATATAAAGTATTAGTGGCTCCATAAAATCAGGTAGTAAAAATGCCCTCTCATAATCTTCCTGTTTCTCCCAGAAATTAGCTGGAGGATTGCATTACTTCAGAGCAAGTAAGAACTGTCAAGCACTTCTGAAAAGCACAGATTAGATCAGGGAGATTTAGCATGTTGTGGGATCATATCAGTCAGTATTTTAATATTTAACCACATGATGTGGTTTATATGTTATTCAAAAGTTGAGACAGTTGGGTTTACATAATTGGAAGCAATTTGTAGAGATTAGCTTCAGCATAAGAACATGGAGATAAATTTTAAAAATCTGCATACAAACATTCACAGAATTACAACAGCTTTTCTAACCCTATCAGTTCTGTGTTACTCAGAGGGTTTCAAGGTGGCAGCCCTCCTAGTACTGGGGTTGTCTGCTAGCAGAGACAGTACTAGCACTGCAGGAAGAAAACAGTTGCCACATCATCTGTAGACTCAAACAGCATGAGTTTTTTCATATGAGTTAGTAAATGTTCTCCAAACTATATTTTCCTGGATTATGTTTTTTTTAAGTACCACAAATATTGTACTTTATATTTTAAAGGCAAGTTTCAGAAATACAGTTTCCCCCTTAATGTGTTGTATTTGTCACAGCAGAGAGCATAGCACAGGCAGTAGTGTCAAAAAGAGGAGACAGTGTATAGTAAAAGTCTAACTTGGTAACTTCCTCTTGTGATAATCCTTCTTCCTGTCCCTTCTGACATGATGCACACTTATCTTTTTTAGCTGGTGATTCTCTCTGGCCTCTACAGTCTTTTGGTAGAGATCACACCTACATGTCTGCACACTAGTTTTGGGGGAATTTGTGGCAGTGTTGCACTATCCTGTTGTGGTTTAGTGGACCATCACATCCTGGAAAATGTGAACGTGTGGTCAGATTAACTGTTGTCTTCTCAGAAGGTCCTAAGAGTACAAAGGAATGTGTAGGAGGAGGGGGTGAAGCAAAATTTATGGAAAAGCTGTACTGGAAAAAGGAGAAAAGCATTATAACACGTATGGATACAGTCACACAATTAATCCCTTTTTGTGAAGGTAGTGGCGATTAAAAAATAACCCCCAAAACCATACAACAAGAGGGTTCCATGACAAGTAAAGACAAATCTTAATCCGGCTAAGCAATATGCTCTGGAATCTGCGTGTATCTCTGGTGTAACCAAGGCAGAACTGTGATCTGCTGAGGTACACATGACACATAAGAATTTCATGCTTTTACAAAGCATGTGGGTCAGATCTGTAGTAGGTCCTAGTAAAATCCTAATGCAAAGCCTCTAAACTGCTGAAATGTGTAATTCTGCAGCATGTCTACAACAAAATTATTTTTCATATCTCTAGTAGTTATTCATAGCAAACCTCACAAGTCTTTTTAATTCCCATTTCCAGTTAGTTATAATAAAGATAGAATTGGATGGCTTAGATACTGTTACAATATTACATTATCTTAATTTTGCTGACATATATTGTCTTCTTCAAGGTGAAACATGAGATTTCTCAATATCTTATGAAAAGGTGAAAGCAAAGAGTAGAGTAGTATGGCTAGAGCCAGTTTACACTGCAAGTACCAAACCATTTGCTATGAATTTCCTGATGAATTAGTAATTTGTCTTTTTACTTATGCTGTATGGACAGACTCAAAGTACAGAATCCTATACAGTATCCCTGATCTACTGATCAAATAATTTTGTTTATGAACACTATAAGATAATGGTATGTTGTACTGTGCACATAACTAGACTATAAACCTTTTCTCTCTGCTCTGGTAGGGGTTCAATTTGTAATCTTTGATTCAAGCTATTGCTCATTCTTTTTATATTTTTTGCTCTCGGTTGGCTGATTCCCAATACAGTTTGTTCTTTAAGCAAGCACTGGGAGCAATAGCCATTAACCTTTTTAAAGTGGCTTTTTAGCATGTCATGAGTTTAGATGTCTTGCTTCTTTTTGCCATTAACCTTTCTGATGGGACAGTGCGCTGTGTTTTGCTTACTTCAGCATGTCATGCACATTTTCACCCCTTGCCCGTTTGCAGGCGCTGTATTTCATCACAAGAAAGATGGGGGAATGTGGTGGGGAAAGGACAAAGGTAGTGTTTCCCAGGCCTTTTCCCTGTGCACACAAGCAGGCAGTACAACCCTAGTTAAGAACAACAGCCCCTTAAAGACATATCCTTGTTTAGGTGCAGAAGCAGTTCCTCTGACACTGTTGCTGGCATTTGCTACAAGGCCATAATTGTCAACCACGATAAGGCATTGCAACCAGAGCCCTCAAAACAAAAGCTGTTCATCTGAGGCCAGCATCAGTGAAAGGTTCAGTTATTCTTGCTTTACTGAGCATGAAATGGAATTGAAAGGCAATATTAAATGGGTTATTAAACTTAAGACATGGTGTCTTTTGATCTTCTCTTGCAATTGCCCTTACCACGTGCATATATAATGTATTCTCAGTAGGGTTAGTCATTTGTATGGCCTTTGAGTTTCAAGAAATGTTAGCATTGCAATTATTCAGTTGTCTTGTTATGATAAACTAAAACTGTGGTTCCTTTGGAAATTAAATGTCTGTTTACTGGTTATTTTCATCCTTTCTCTACACAGGCAAGTATTTACCACAAATGATTAAGAAATAGAAAGAATGTAGATATTTCTAGCACAGTTTCCCTCCCTCTCAAAAATTCTTGAATGGAGAAAGATGTACTTTTGTTTCTCTTCAACCTTAACACTAGTGTCTCAAGGTTTTGGTTTATTTTACATACGTATGACTTCCTATATGTCCTACTGAAGTGATTCTAGGACAATTGACATGTGTTTCCTGAAAACCAAACAACAAAACTACATGAAGTTTAAAAGGAATGCCATTGTCTAGTACCGTCTTTATCAGATCCTCTTCCCCAGTGAACACTGAACAGTTGTTTCAACTGACTGTAGCTGGCTGGAGCACAAGCCCAAGGGAGTTGCATGAAAGCACATTTCTAGTGTTGGATTCAGTGTTTGTTCAGCTTACCTAGAAACCAGAAAGGGCTGAACCATCCAACAACAGAAATTGTCTAGAGAACATTTGCCAGTTAAACCCAACAGCTGGTAAAGGTGCCTGGTAACAGCATTTCCACTGTTTGCTCAAAAACTGCAACCAAATGGGACTAGGAAGCTTTCTTGCAAAAAATTGTCGTTTACCTGGCAACCACAGTATTTTCTAGATAATAATTATCTTCCTAACAAATTGAAAGACTTATGCAGACTGGTCAATTATCATCAGACAGGACAGTAGCATGAAGCAGAAGATGGAGGAACTGACACAACACCTTACTGGCAATTAAGCAGAAGACAGAGTGTCAGTTAATTTTGCTAAATGAAGCTTAGCAGATATCTAGTTTGTGTGTAACCATTTACCTGGAAGTTCTTGCTAAAAATTTGCAAAATTTAGAAGAAGGAAAAAAATATTTTCCTTGTGGAATGAAAGAAATATTACAAGATAACTCCCAAAAGATATTGCTAGAAATGTAATCACTTCTACTAGGATTTGTCTGTCTTATTTTGACAGTACATATTGAAAATGTCATCTTGGCTTAGGAGTGGCTGAGAATTATAGCATAAATGGTATACCTGCTTTAGAATTTCTGTTATGTATAGCTGCAATGTATGAATGTATTTCTAAAGCAATAGTAGAGAACTTCCACTTTTTCTTTAATGATTCTAAAATATTTTTAATACTATCTCTTTAGTAATTCATATAGCTCTGGAAGATCTGTCAAACAGTAAAATAAAAGGAAGTGTTGATACAGTCAAAGCACTCACAGATAGCCTTAGAGCAAGAAAATATTAAATGGAATCAAAGATGCCATGGGGAGGGATTTGGGTTTAATCAAATGACTTGGTTTGGTTTATATCTGCTGACAGACAGGTCAACTGCCACAGCTTCATTTTAACACTTTACAAAATCATTTTCCAAACTGCTAGGAGCATGAAAAACATGCAAAGGCAACATCCACTTGAAAATAAATTTTTGTATTGGAAGAAAAGTAGGGTTAGAATTAAATGCTTTCACAGATCAGGTTACTTGGACCAATACAGGTGATGTAATGTTACTTTAAAAATTCTCTGAAACTAGAATTCAATCTTATGCAGAACTAAAACTATTTAGTTTCATATATTTAAGGTCCTATCAAATGTTGATGTGTTCTATGCCTAGGATTTTGGTTTATCCTAGTGGTCTTTTACAGGAAATATAGAATGTGACTTCTGATTGGGGGGGCACCTCAACATGTATCTAAATCCTGCATGTGCTATTATTAAATCATTTTACAGCTATACATAGGGGGAAAATATTTGTGCCAATGATTTTCTTATTTTCTTTTGCAGTAATGAAATTCCAAGCTATATTTTTTTCACGCCAAGCATTTCCCTTCCCACCACTAAGTCCGTCATTGTTCTTCAGCACAAGTGCCAGATACTGGGCAAATGCACAGAAATGCTTCTTATTTCAAGCACTGTCACTAGTGATCCAACTTTCTGGGTTAAGGAAATGGGTAAATCCACCTTTTCTTCATGGCTCAATCGATTTCCTTTTGAAACAGAAAACCTGTGCTTCTTTTACCTTCAGACAGTGTGTCAGTATTTTTACTGTGTTATAGGGACAATAGATTTAGAGGGATTTTTTTTTTCCTGTAAACCAACAAGACCCATGCTGCCTGTTTGCTCTTAAGTTCATTTTTGAAGTGTGCTGTAATTAATCCTTCAAGACTGGTTTTAGCATGGCAGTTTGTGCTTCTGCCTGCACAAGGTTGGTTGTTCTCACTCCTTCTGCTTTCTTACCTCACGCTGATTCTGCAATACAGATTCACACTAGTGGTGCAGTGCTCTGTGCAACCAGGGATACTCTGTGTGTTGTGTTCCAGTGACTGTGCACACAGCAAAGAGCCAGTTTTGAGTGCTCTCCACAGTGCTGCCAGAAGCCTCTGTGTCTGAGCTGTGTGTCGTTCATGCTGAGTTTGTTGAGGTCCACTGAAAGAGAAGTAGTACAGTGCACAATGATGTTGGGAGTGCTTTGTGATTTTGTACAATAATCTTTTGCAGTCTAATTAAGACATGAGACTTAGAGGTTTGCTCTAAAACTAACAGAAAGACAAAGTTTCTGGTTTGAGGGAAATGTCAGTTTGGGCCTAAAATTTGCATTAGGTTAAATAGGGCTTGGATGCTTCAAATCCATTCTCAAGCTTCTCCATAAGGCATCAATTTACTATTGCAGGTGCAGGAAGCTCAAGTATCTCTCTCTCTCCCCACCCAGCCCAGGGAATCCTGTAAGGAAGCCAGGCTTATTTTCCTTAAACAGCCTTGTGTTCAAGAAACACCAAACATTAAAAAAAAACCTGACAAAATAAACCAGAATTCCTTGCAAAAAAAAAAGTTTATACAGATTGACTTTTTACAGTGTCAGTTTTAAAAGATCAGTTGTGCTTCCCTGTAAAATCTTTAGGCTAGTTCTGCTTGATGTAAATTGAAGCTCTCTGACACTGGCAAGGGCAGAGTCACAAACATACTGTCCTCATCATATTTAGAAACTATATGGTGACATCCAAGAACTTGACACATTTATTTTGGTTTTAGCTCCTACATCTGGTATTTTATTTCTCTGGTTTTCCTTTTATAATTCACAAATCATATCTATTAATCACATCAATAAAAGATAAATATTTTGTATTTAATGTAAATGCACGTGTTTTAAAAGAGGACCTCAGTTTGGTCTCTGAAAACCTCCTCTGAGGATAGAAGTAAAAGTACAAATTTATGTTGTTTTTCGGGTCTAGGATGGTATTCCAAACATGGAAGAGTATAACAGAGAATATAAAACAGGGTATGGTTGTCAATCCATCATACCCCTCACTGTGTTCCCCTGGTAGAACAGGGACCCCTGTAACCTGTCAACAAATTTAGAGGCAGTTTAAGCTCAGCAGCTTTAAAAAGATTGGAAATGGTTTTCTTTTTTATTTTTTCCATTTTTAGGGTCTTTCTAAATCTCACTGGTGTCTGCTCCTAAATGCAACAGGGATTCTTTTTTACTCTGAGGCAAGGCCTGAGGCTCTAATCCATGTCTGCAGGTGACCTGCAGTAAAGGCTTGTCAGAATAATTACATCTTGCTGTGGATAGGCATAAGCATTCCTTCTCTTTTTTTAAGATTCTTCTCTGTGAACTACCTGGCCTGAGCTAGCTACTCTTCACAATGGGGGCAAGGAGCATAAAGTAAAATTAGCTATGCATATCCTGCTGTCAGCCTGAGATCTCCATCATTGACTTCTCTCAGCCTCGTGTGAGGAAAACAATCTATTCTTCCCATGCTTTGCTTTATGAAAACAATGCTTGTCCATTAAAGTAAGGAAGAAGAAACAAAAGAAAACCTGCTGACATACATTAGTTTACATCAAATTGTCCCAGAAACCAAACCCCACATGTTTATTAAGATGTGTCTCCTTGTTGCTGTGACCACCTGGTGCTGGCTTGAATTGCAAAGAACAGACAAGAAGTGATCAAGTGTGGATTTTTCCTCTTTATGTATTATACTTTAGTTTAGTCTCAGTCTGGCTCCTAAATAGAATAATCAATGCCATTATCTCTTCCTCCCTTATCTAAATCACATCAGGAGATCAATAGCTACAACAAAGACGGCCAGTGCTTTCTTTCCACTGGGACTCATTACTTTGCTGCCCAAGATGGGGGTATAGATATTCTCGGGAAGGTTATCTGGTGTTCCCTGGTAGTTAACAACAACTGTCAGTTATTAATGGTGCTCTGCAGCCTCACCTTTACAGTGCTGTGACTGATAGCAGGACATGTTTATAACACAGTGAATCTCTGCTGCCTTTTTTCCTCATCCTCCTGAATCTTGTTTGTTCTTTAGTTTCCTTTCTCCCCTCCTGTTTGCTGTTGCAATCTCGGGCAGTATGTTCGAGAATATCAAATGTTGGGGCCCTTCTCATTGAGATTCTTCACAAGTGCAGGTTTGCTTTTATACAGGCTAACATCTGCTGCAGTATTACAAAGACTAATTAAAATAAATTCAGATCCTAAATTAGTCTTTTCAGTAACATTTATTACACAAGACACTGGGTGATAAAGTGTATTATATGGTTAAGCTGAAGCAAAAGTCATATTTTTATTGGATTTGCTGGCCAGTCAGGAGCAATCTCCGCAAAGAAGCTTATATTTGCAATAGGGTATTTTCCACTGGGCTAATAAGGAAGTCTACCACAATGTCCTCATGTTTATTTATACATATCAACTAAATGTAAAAAATTACGTTTAAGAAAAAAAGAAGAAAAATACACTTCTCCTGTTAGTTTGGACTACGCTCCTTGTTTTTCTTGTCAAAACCAGTCAGTTTGCAAATCCTAGGTGAACTGATATGACAGACAATTCACACATCAAGTCATCAGATCCTCAGAGGGGTAGTTATCTGCTAATTTAATGGCTTCACTCTCTGCAGTGGCACAGCCTCAGTTCAAGTGCAGATCCCACCCTACTCCATAATTCTGCTGTGGGAAGCTGGGCCTGGAGCTTGGATAACCCCGAATTTCTGTGTAGGGATGACCAAAGAGAAGCAAGGCAAAGGAACCTGAGGTACAGTTTGTATGTATCAAGTGCTTACAGCAGTTAGAAATACATGGATAACCAGGACTGTATTTATTCCTGATTATGTGTTCCAGAGAAGCAGAACAGGGTGCTAAAACAACAACATTGTCGCTTTTCTGACCTGCAAAGCTGTAAATGAATGAAAATGAGGGGAGAGCAGTTGTGAAACTGTGCCCTCCAGACATGCTAAGCTAAGGAGCCAAAACATAAAGCAGTCACGCTGCATCTTCTTTCTAATACAACATCAGAATTTGCTTGTTGAATCTTATAGGTCTGACCTTATGCCAAGTGAAAATGAAAGTTTAGTGGTTGGATTTGATGGGAACAGGAGTCACCTTTCTCTGCAGGAAAATGAGGCATTTTCTGGCAGATGGATTAGAATAGAATGTGGATATTTCAGGCCTTTAGACTATCAGTGAACATTACCATGATGTGAAATATGTAGCTGTAAAAAAGCTTCTCTTAATAAGGAAAGGAATTACTTGTATTTCCAGTTGTGCTGCATATTAGGAGAGGTTGTTAGGAGGGGGTTTCTCTGACTCTATGTTTATAATTCCTTTTAAATTTTTATTGATTACTTTTATCTGCAGTCACACTTGATTTTTGATGAAATAGACTGAGACAGAACAGAAAACATTTTTACTTTTGCTTTGGTTGTTTCTCAATGTACCTAAGAAAATATAGATCAGGAATTTGGAGTGTTGGGGGCATTGCTTTCCTTTGCCTGCACACCATTTCAAGTGCAAGATATCTTGGCTTGGACCATTCCCGTTTTAGGTGCCTTTTTTGTCATCTTTTTCTTTAATTATTTTTTACTTTTACAGTTTAAAAAAATTGCCTTTGACAATTAAAAACTTAATATCTCTATTGCTGCACAAAGAGTTTGTATGCCTTCCAGTGGATGGCAAATAAGTTCATTAGCAAATATCTGCATTTCTTACTATGTGAAAGAGAAAGAGGCCTGTCATATACTATTTGCTTTGATATATTTTAGACCCTGAATAAAAGCTAGCTCAAGGACCTGTTTTCCAATAGCTCTCCATTGGTTACTTTATTTTCCATATGTGAAACAGCAAAGCAGTGCAGGAGTTAATAAAAATACAGGTCTGTAAAAACAGCATAATGTGTTGCAGACAACTCAGCAACAATATTTATGTTTTCTTTTACTCTGACAGTCCCCAGATTATAATATACAGATTGAGTATTTCCAAGGACACCACAGGGAAACGTGCAGCGAAATCAAATGGACTTTGGTAGGGCATAAACAAAAACTGTCCAAAAAATAGCCTCTTAAATAACCAAGCTTCAGAATAAGAAAATCTCAGCAAAATACTTAAAAGGAGCATAATGAATGAAAGAGACGAGCAGCAGAAGTTACTGAAGCTGTCTTAAATGAGAAAAAATACAAATGAAATGGAGTTTCTTGTGTCTGAATTTTTGGGAAATATTTTTAAAGTTTCTTTTGTCTCTGATAGGTTTTTTTGTTTGGGTTTTTTGTTTGTTGGTTTAGGCTTTTTGGTGGTATAAATAAAATGACTTGTATCTGTTTTGTTGCCTAAAATCAGTCTAGCAGAAAACATGAACTGGCAGTTAAATTTTGGATTGGCCATCTTTGTTACGTGGGTGACATTTTATCTTCATCTCACATGAAGATGAATGGCTTATATCTGTTAGAGCACAGTGTTCTTTTCTTCATTTGACAATCTTTTTGAGCTTTCCTCTGCTGATTTTGGGGACTTTCTAAGCCATCCACGGTCTTTTCATTACTATTGCTTTCAGTACTGTTCAAAACCAAGGAGAGATGAAAGCAAATGACTTAAAATAAAAGTATGATCCTTAACTAACACAAACACATATCTCTGCACTGTAAAACTGGAAAGCTATATTAATACACTGGAAAGTGAGTGGTTCTGGATTTTGGATTCAGTCTCGCAGGAATAACACTGGAAATTTGGTCATATAGTTCCCAGTGCAATGTTTGGCCTCAGTTCAGCAAAAAGCTGAGAAGGGAGGAGCGAGGCAGTGAGACAGGAACACCACGCGGGAGCGCTGGTGCTGATGAGATGTTTCACTAAGATGATTAACGCCCATTTACAAAATTGGGCTATTTACAAAATTGAGCATGCAGCTTAAAGACTGGCTGGGTTAAAAGGAAGTGTCCTTGCCTGCTGACACTGCTTTTACCCCACACTGTTCCCTCTGTCCCGCTGCACCGTAATTATGGCTGAGCCTTGTGCAGTGGCCTGTCCCAGGTGGCATTAGTCCAGGTCCTGCTCGCTGCAACTGCTCCTGTCTCTCCTGGTGTGTTGTGCCAGGTTTTGGGAGCGAGGGGACAAGGAAGCTCTTAATGGAAGTCAAGAGGTTTCCATTTATGGCTGTTACTTCACTGTGATTCTGGGGTTAGAGCCATTATAACGGTGTTTCAGAGCTCAACAGGAAAAAACTACCATAACTAGGAGTAATGGGATAAGGTTGAGCAAAGGCAAATGGAGGCCATTTCCTGACAGTGAGTTCTATTAGACTGTGGAATAGATAAGTCTCCCAAGGGAAGTGGTAGAAGTCCAAGCACTTGAGTCATTTAATATTACAATAGACAAAGAGCTCAGGAGTATGTAATAGGAATAATCCACCAGCGACTATAGAATGACAGGTTGATGCAGTATGTCCTTCCATCTCTAGTTTTTTGAATACATGCAGATTGACAGCAGCTTTCCAACTTAGTTTTCCGCTAAACATACTTTGGAAAGTCCCATTTCTAGAGATAGAGTAATAGCTGCAGGTGTCTCTGAAAGAAACTATTGCTTGTTTGGTAATGTTGTTCCACACCCTTTCTGCAGGTGTTTCCTCTTCAGGTGACAGGTTTCAGGCTTTTGCAGTTGACTGAATTGCAGCTCAGGGGACAGCTTCCTTGTCAGAAATGCCATTTTTTCCTCCTTCTTCCCTTATTGTTCATCACAGAGTGTACCTAAATATGTAATATTTGTTAATATGTTAATATTAGTTAATATTAGTCAATAATATTTTCAGGCTCTTCTTGTACCTTAACTGTTTCTATAAACAACCTAAAACATAGAAATAACATTTTATCTCTATGCTAACCATCTACTTCACCTTACAACCCTATGTTGGCATGATGGAGTGAGTGAGTGTGCCTTTGAGGAAGAGAAGTTCATGGTCTTACAGTGAAACTCAGGAAGGGGAAAGCACCTCATGCATGAGGGATAGGAACAATGGGAAGCACAAAGAAAGCACCTGTGAGAGGCATAGCAAAGTCCAGAATTACTAAAAGAGCAAGAGATGGGGCATGATGTGGTGCCAAAGGAGAGCATGCACAGTAGGAGCAATGGAGTTTGTAAGTGCTCTTGAGCATGAACATCTGAGGCAGAGGGATAGTGACGTGAGCAATGCAGTGCCCTAGAGCAATAGACCCAAGATGCCAAGTTTTTGATAACTTGGAAGTAAAATGAAAACTGCTGAACAGGAATCACTGAGGAGGGCAGAGAAACTTGTGAAATACTTCTGATTTTGGGAATTCCACTGCCTCCAGTGGGCACCATTGATCTTATGATGCACTGAATTAAAAACTGCATCTAACCTTAGGCCTTGTCCTTCTTTCACTGTTGCATTCATAGCATAAGCTTACATTAAACCACAGACTGCAGAATTCATGAGCAGGTTGTGCAATGTAACTATGACTCGTTCCTCCTCTGATGCTTCTACCCCTTATTGGGTATTGACAGAAAATACTACTAGCATAAGAATTGGCTTGATCTAATCTGCAGTGTTGTTTGTGCTAGAAAATGGAGAAGAAAATTGAAATGGATTATGTTCAATAAGCCCTAAGGGTGGGCTAATATACTCAGAAATCTTTAGCACCCTGTAATGATTTGCTGTCTTCAAAAGGCTGGTTTCTTTTTAACTGTGACCTGTATGTTTTTAATGTTGCAAAATTAATTTTTAACAAAATTGACCTGAATATTGCCTTGTTTATTCCATATTTTTTATCTTCTTTCCCTAGCTTATTTTTCAATACTTATATGTTTCATGTTTGCCATTTATATCTAAGTGCACATGCATTGCTATCTCAAGATTCTCTAGCTAAAAGCCCCATCTGAGAACTGAAACAAGCACATTAACCATCTCTGAACCATGTACATATCACATTAAATATTTTTTATCTTGTGCTGTGTTTTATTTATATATAAATGAAAGGTTTGGTTTATATAGAGTCTTTATTTATGTTTGAGAGGTTTGTTTATATATTTAATTTTATTAGCTATGATGGTTGATTCTAAAATTTTGACCTCTAAGATCAGCACCTGTAATTCATTTGATCAGCACCTTACAACATTTCTCTGTTGTAAGTGGTGAAGATTTTGAAGACAATGCACTGTGATGCAACCTGCTGTGCCAAAAGAAATTGCAAAACTTTTATTGGTCTTTTTCTAATTCAAAACCTCTGTTTTGCTTGATGTGTAATCTCAGATTAACAATAGCATCTTAAGACAATTTAATGTCTTTTCTGCTGTCTATATTAAGCAGACATTTTTTTTTCCACTGGTTTGATTTTTTGCAGAGCAAATCCATAAACTTTGTCTCAAGATTGATTCGTATAGAATAATAATAAAACTTAAGTATCAATATTGTACCTAAATAGCTCTTGCTTTATATAGATCTCATATTTGTAATGCTCTTTTATATTTAAAATTGTAAAGAACTACTGAACGAGGAGCAAAATTTCAGTGACTATACTGGTATTTATCCACTAAATGAACACCTTTATTGTATCATTTATATGAAAGATAGGTATATTTAAAGGCTTATGTTATGGTAGGATGCAGAGTGTGTATGCATATTATATACAGCCCAGTAGAAAGCTGTGCTGAAACATATAAATGGATTAACACAGCATATGTAACCATAGTCTATCAATATATATATATTCTGTATTATTTCTTGCAAAGTGTTTTCCAAGAGGGAAAAATAAAAGCATGTGAATGGAATACTGATTCCACTGGTGGTAATGGCATCTGATCTAGAGAGATGGCTTGCAGGTTCAAATCATTATCAGCTCCTGCCTTCTAGGCAGCTATTTTTCAATGAGGATTTACCATAAAGATCAGAAAAACAGCTGGCAACTATCAACTTCTTATAAAAAAGACTTTTAAATGTCTTCGTCTATCTATCTGTGATGTAGTGCAACTTACTTTAAAATGTCGCTATTGAATGCACGAACTTATTCAAGACTCAGAACTCCATTTAGCTGGTAAAATCCTGCTACAGCTTTAATTGTTTTAAGGTTTCTGTGAAGATAGGAGTCTGTGAAGAGCTGAAAGAGGGTGGAAGGAGGGGATTGACTGTGTTCTGGAAATTTTATTTCCAAAATGTGACAAGAATATTTCACTGGACACATTTGCACTGTCATTAGCGAGTCATCCCTCTGCCACATAGTAAATATTACAGAAGGATAAGATACAGCAAACTGCAGAAAAATATACCTGAAAAGATAAAATTGGGCATTTAAGGACATGTTGGACATTTATAGCAGGGGAATAACAGAAATCATGATTTTTCTTGTCACTCAGTTGGAGCAGCAATGCAGATGTACAGTCCATGCAAACTCATGCACTCTGTTGGTGGGATTGGTGCATCTGCACCAGAGTCAATCCTGAGAATTGGATTGGGGAGTTTTTGAAGATGGATTTTCAAGGCACATTCTGTCCAAAGCAGAAAGCCATAAAAAAATGTAGTTGCCATCAGCTGGATTTAAATTTCTATTTCTTTTGTAAGGTGCGAACTTGTTCTTCAGTTTTCCATACTCACGCCTCTTATTTTCTTTATTTTTGTTTCCCTCCACAATTCCTGGAGCTCTCTCTGTATCGCCAAGTATCTAATTCAGCTTACATATCTGTTTTAGCCATCTCTTTGTTATAGCTACATTTCAACAAGCTATCCCACTAGAATATCCTGTCTGAAAACTCAGCCCAACAGCTGAGAAGAGTGAGTTTGGATGGATGGATAGATAAACGGTTATCCAGAATGGCTCTTAGAGTGATCTATTTTAGCAAACTATTTAAGCTGTCAGCTTCCGTGTATTTATAGCCTACTTATCACACTAGTATCTGAACACCTATCAATTTACCATTAGAAATCCAGTCCAAGTCTCAATCCAATTGTGGAGACTCACTCGGCTGTTCCCTACTTGCTTTAGATGAGTAGAATAAAAGATGTGATAACCAGCCATGCTTTGCTTTTTCCTTCCTAGTCTATTATCTGAAAGCTTGATCTAGGACTTCCTAAAGTGTCAGGAAAGACTCTTTTTGATGATTCCTTAGGAAAGGTATTTGTTGCTCATAGCTCTTTTTTTGAAAGGTTTACCTCTTTCTGAAAAGATATTGTCATTAAAAAGTCTTGCAAAATTTCCAAACTAAAATGTTAATTTCCGTTTTTCCCAAGTTTTTTTTCTCCTTTTTTAGTTTCTTACCTTTTCCCATTTCTTTTATCTGTGGAGTTGGGGTTTTTTTGTTGTTTACATTACTGCTTAGGCAATATGTCAAAGAGAAGGTGAAGATTTTTTTTTCCAGTAAAGGAAATGGTTAACACTTTTCAGGTGACAGTCGGAAATGCTAAGCTTTGAAAGTGAAGCTGTTCTGTTCTACAGAATACTGAGCTGAGAGACATCTAGAGAGAAGAAAAGGGAACTCTTAAACAAAATTTAAAGTTTCACTTCTGATGCTTTTTTTGGTTGGTTGGTTGTTGTTGTTGGTTGGTTGTTTTTTGGGTTTTTTTATGTAATAGACTGTCTTTATCTTGGCCACCAAGAGTGAGAGGAAGATTTCCTTGTTTTTGCTTTTCTGCTTCTCTGCCTTGTCCCACTGTGGGGAAGTCACAGAGTGGAACAGGTGGAGGCTCAGCTGCCAAGCAGCATCAGCACCACAGTCTGTAACTACCTAACTTTGGAAACAATGTAAAAGGTCAAGTCTATCCTCTCGGGGATAAGAACTTCATGTCAGCTCCTCAGTGATATGCAGCTATATTTACTGCTAACATACTTTCTACATTCAAGGGCTGCTTGCAATAAAAATATAATGGGGAGAAAAGGACATGCATATAAACATAAATCTGTAGAGGTGTTAATGACAAGTTGCTCTCAGAGGAAACAGCTGATCAATGTATAGGGAAGATGAAGGGGTGTGATCATGATCAGGCAACAAGGTTAACAGTATCAATCAGGTCTCCTAAAATAGATGGAAGAGTTGCAGTTTCACGTCTTCAGCTACAACCTAGCCTTGTTTTCTGGCTTCAAATATAAAATAGCAATAAAGCATCCATCTACCTGACACCCTTTTATGCTCTCTTTCAATCATGAGCTGCAAAATGTTTCTTTTCAGGTTTACCCTGGTTTGACATCCCTGTTATTGCCTATCACTTTAAGGAGTTGAAAGGCTGGGGATTGATTTCATTTTCTTTTAGCTCTCAAGCTTTTTTATGTGGAATCTGTTTCTCACTTGGTTTGCATTTCATCTAAGATAATGCTGGCTATCAGTGCTTGAATAATAATTGAACTGAAGCAAGCTGTTCAGCCTAAGGTCTCAAGCTGGGAAAGCTGTGTATGTCATGTGTGAGTATTTCAAAGGAATTTAACATTGCAGAATTAAGTTGCAAGCAAACACAAAGGTAGGGGGAAATCTGTGCAGCTCTGCTATACAGCTGCACCACTGCCTTCAGTAGTGCCTCACTGAACATGAGCTAGCCCTTCATGTTGTTTAACAATTTTCATCAATGATACGTAGTAAGGCATTACAGCACTGAAAGGTGGAAAATTACATACTGGTGATTTTGAAACATGGATGAGCCTTGTGGAATTGTTTCTCCCACCCTCTCAGATGCTTAGTTTCTATTAAATGAACATTTAATAGTTACCCTGCATGAAATTGTACTTTTATTTTGATACCACTAGTGCTGCTAAAATATAGATGCAGTCTGTTGCTTTTATAATTATGTTGCTACACCTTTAGTTGACAATAACACTCTACTGTTACTGTTCCACCATCTGTAATCTCTGGTAATAAGTATTTGAAATTGTGGCTCAACTGGCAGAAAAAGCAAGCTTAATTTACAGTATCAGTCTGTAAGTGGATGGGTGATCATGCAGTTTGAATATTGCTTATATTGAATGCCACTGTTTGACACATCCTACTAGAATTTGGCAGATCTTAGGAGTTGGAGATGCACAGCTTTGGGTTGCAGTTTGGATTCACGTGCAGATATTGATGATAAGCACCAAGTGGTCTGAAAACAACAGTACTGAGCTGTGACTGGGGACAGAGTTTTAGTTGGGGGTAGAGAAGCAGAAAATTTTTCACTTCATGAAACTCAACAGAGGTGTACAAAACTACTGTATGCTTTATCTTTTTTTCTTTGTTATATTGCTCTTTGAGCCATTCTAATAGTCTTTGTACTCTCCTATATAAACCATTTCTTCTTCAACTTGTGGAAAAATTGTATTAATAGTCCAAATAGTAATCACATCTTATAAGTCACAATCTGATGGCTTGTAAACATGGGTTAATTAAAAATTTGCAGACTGATTTTGAGAAGTTTTAGCCTCCTTCTGGCGTATTTAATCCAGATATGGCAGCGAAACTTCACCAATATATAAGCATTTTTACATATTTTACTAAATATTCACATGCACAGTTACTATGCTGCCAGTTAGATGATGTGATTTCTGTGTGCTCTGGAGATGAGTGACAAAGAAGGATGTTAAGTATTAACGAAAGGTCTTTCTATGAGAAATTCTGCCATTTGCATAAAAGATGCCACAAGACACAAAAATGGGAGTTAATCACAGAGGTTAAACTATAAAAGAAAAAGTCATGCTTAGAAAGAGAGAGAGACATTCCTGTTGCAGTTATCTATGAATTTATGATACTGCTGATGGGTATCTTTTAAACTTCAGAATTAATGAGCACCCTGAGGACAATGAATGACGGTTAAAAAAAAATTAAGTGAACGGGCAGTATTGAATATAGGGGTTTTTGCTCTGCCAGGGTAGGCATTTTAAAATCCTTTTGCTGATAAATATCAAACAACTTCTGTTTTGAAAAAAGTTATGCTTCAGCCAAATTAAAATTACACCAACACTTAGTTCCTTTATAATGTAAAAGAGAGCTAAATAGCATAACTTAAAACCCCTAGCTTTTTCTTTACCTTTGAAACTTCAAGGAGAAAGTCCAAGCTTTTAAATGTTGGATTGTACCCAAACTGTTAGTGACAGCCTTTTTTTTTTTTGGAAGTGTGGAACTGGGCTGCACTGGGACTGTACTTTGCTGTGTTCATAAAGTTAGGAGTGTACACACTTGAAACATTCTTTCCTGGCCAGGTGACTGCAAAATGATGTAACAAGTATATTTGCAGCCTTCCTGAACTGTGAAGAGGTTGCAATTCAGCATGAACTACTTGCTTAGTATTTTCTTTCTTAGGTTTAAAGTGCTTCTCATGAGTTTTGAGCTCTCCAAATCAGCAATGAGGTTTGCTATTTCAGCGCTGCTCGTGCGGAGCCGTGTGATCCTGGTGGGTTGGTGGAGATTGTGACCAGCCTCAGACTGGCAGCTATTTTAGAGTCAGAGTACAAAGTAACATTAGTTACACCTACAACAATCCTCCAGCGTGTCAAAATTCAGAGTTCTGCTTTTCAAAAGGTTGCAAACATTTGCATGGGCATCTCCTGGTGGTGGATGGTCACTGTCATGTCACAGGGGTTTGAATTCAGCTTCCCTCTCTTGTGAGTGCACACTTCATTATCACCCTTGTGCAGATTTTTGGGTTGTACCTGCCTCTTGCCTGGTGGTACCAGATCAGTGGCCATAAAAGTGTCAGCAGTCCATGAGAAAATGACTTTTTAGGTTGTGAGTCTGCTACCTGCATTATGGAAGAAGGGAGCAGTGTATTTTACAGAGTTGTCTTGTTCACATAACAATGTTTTTTGGGGTTTTTTTCTCCATATCATATGCCTTCATCTTTGCTCCATTTGTAGAATATTCAGGCAATTGCCTGCAATCTTTCAACTTACACAGCATTTAATTGTGAAAGCACTTCCATTTGCTGAAGTTTTTCCTTGCCTCTAGAAAAACTTCTCTTTTAGCCTTTAAACATTGATTCAGCAATTTTTTGAAAAGCTCCATATGAATGAAAAACTCCTTTTAATCTCACTTGTCTGTTCATTTCTCTGTCTTTTTAGCCCTTATCATGAGAACCCCTCTTTCATATGGGTATTTTTTTCCTTATCAGTGCTGAGCAAGTGCCTTGCTGTTTAGTATAAAGCCCTGAGATTTCCCTGTTGCAATGGAGTTAGGCAAGTAATTTCAACAAGCCTCATACTTTTTGAGTCTCTGGCTGGTCAGTTTTTTCATTGCCAAAACAAACTTGTGACAGGTGAACAAACAGATGAATATGTGACTGCACTAAGTAGGACAGAATCTTCCCTGCCGTTGCAGAGGGGAGTCTGAATGGTGAAGAGAAGGAACATAAGCAGTGTGCCTCTGCTTGGGTTGTGTTATCAGGGGAAACAGCAATGCTGCACCTCTTAATCGCAGCAGCTATCAGCTGAACATAATCTCCCAAGGCAGCAGTGAGGCTAATATGGGGATAATTGCCACCTTTAGATACTGAATTCGGTGTGACCACTCTGGAGCACTGTGTCTAGCTCTGAAGTCCCTGGTACAAGATGGAAACCAGCAATTTCAGAAGGTCTCAGGTGAGAGAGCCTTGCAGTGACTTTCTAAAGGTCAAGGAAATGGTTAAGAAAGAGCCAGATTATTTTAGATTAGCATTGCACAGAGAACAGAAGTGTGATGTTAGAGGGTTTTGCCATCCAGCTGACAAATGTATCTAACAACTGGAAGCTAGAAAAAATTGAGAGAAATACAGTGATTAACACTGGCAAAATGTACCACAATCAGGGACAGATTTTCTAAATGACGTCAGTGGTAGAACTTGACTCAGTACTTTCAAATTCAAATGTACATTAGCTCCAGGAATATCAGAGGTTCCTTCTAACCTCACATATGAAAGTCTTTAAAAAAATTATCCAAGGAGTAATGTGCCTTCCACCTTTCTCTTTAATTATTCCATTCTTTTTACTATGGGATAATGCTGTATTTCAAGACTCCCCAGCAGCTTCTCTTTCTGCTAGGCACAGAGTCTGTATTGTGAATCTGGGGCAGTCAGATTCTGACTGAGTTTGATCTGAGTGCAGGAATAACAATATAAACTGTGAGAGTAATTATTTGATTTCTTTCTGGGCTTTGAAATTGCTTTCTTAGAGGACAAAGGAGAATATAGGTACATGAGGGCATATTTTATCCTTTTTTCAGATCCTACTAGACAAACAAGTCTGTGCTAGTGTTGGGTTTGAAGTTTCATCATTAGACTGCCCTACTAGTAGCAAAAAGATGCATAAAACCTTCTGTTAAGCTTTCCACCAAAATTAAACATGGGTTTTTTTACTAATCATTCCTGAAGCCCACTCCTTCACTCTACAAATCACTTACACTCTTTGCATGGATCACTTGAAAACAATCCTTTCTTTTGAAGTCTCCTGAGCCTTCTTCAGGGCTATGGATGGCAGCTATGCTGTGTGATTTTTTTTTTTTTGTTTGTTTGTTTCTTTTAATAAAGGTGGTTGAGTGCCTGCAGTACTTCATGCTCAGAATTGAGACAATGGCAATGTGCTCCCAACAATCATCAGAATCTTTAATCTCCAGGGCTAGGAGATGTCATGTCTCTATCTATATTTATTTCTCAGGAGGTTTTAATGTCTTGGGTTCCTTTTACAAAATAGGGATATTTGCACTAGGTTTTTTTTTTTTTTATGAAGAGAATACAAACAAGACAATAATAACTTGCATTTTCATTAGCTACATCTCTGCCTGTTCTGACATTTTCTGATGAATACCCCCAAGAATTTGAGCAGCAACAACAGCAAAAACTACCAACTTGGGGTTTCTTAGCAGGTTGAGAAACAGGGAAGGGGGAAAAAAAGGAATATTCTAAAAGTATATTGACTGTGGCAGAATTTGGGTCTGCTTCTGATTAATGTAACCAAAAATATACTGGAGAAATGAGTAGGAAATTATTTATGTTCTCAGGCATACAGTTTGTATATCCTCTCTCCCAGTTTTCAAAAATATGAAACTCCTGAGTATGAGCACCACAGTAATTTTAAAGCTTCATCTGATCTGTGTGTAAATGGTATAAACCAGCTACAAGTGGTGCAGTTTGTTTATGGAGCATTCGCTGGCAAGTGGCTTTAACTAACAGCAGTGGCCAGAGGGCAGCTATGCCTACAACTTCCTCAGCAGTGCTGAGTTGCTGTTTCGTCTGAGTCCTCAAAATAACTATGAGCAATTCCCACAAAAATTTAGTGGATAGACAAGCTTTTGCCATTAAAAAAAAAAAAAGTATTTCCAAATTTGATCTATACAATCATATATCTGTCCTGGTGTTTCTGTCTCCAGCAGTGGAGAGTATTAGATCTTGGAGAAAAGTGCTAAAACTCCCACAGTGGACAATTATGGAATAAGCTGCTCTAAGGAAAAGTTCTTTCCTAACCTCAGGATGCCTTGAAGTATTTCTGTGCTGTTTAATGTAATTGGAGATCTTCATATTAGTCCTATAAATGCCACATCCTTTTATTAATCCTTCAGCAAGATTAGTTCTTTTAAAAGTCAGTTCTGCACAGTGGCTGTTTAAAATAGTAGAAATTAATCTTTAAAAAAAACCCTCTTTCTGTTTTCAAAGCAGGAAAAAATCTAACTGATAATTTAAAAATGTATTTCTCTTCGTGACTAGCCTGATATATTCCAGTTGAAAGACAAGCATGAAAATTCATGCTAGTTGTAGGGAACTGAATGAATTATGTTACTGCTAGAGAGCATATTCTTGAGACTTCTTTTTAGTGTTGCTATTTTTTATTTACCTGTTTGAGTTATTCCTATAATTCTTTGTGTAAGACTCATTCCCTAATTCCTTTCAAACGTACCTCAGATGCTCTCTTCAGAGCATTTTGCACCTTTTTTTTTTTTTTACTGCAGGTCCATGATCTAAGTTTTAAACATGTAATTCACTACTAATCTTTATAAGAAATAGGATCATAAATTCAGGCAATAAAGATAAATATTAGGTAAATTATGAGGCTAATGTGTTCCCAACTAAGTAATTTTCTGATCAGCATTGACATTTCCGGAAGACATCTAATTATTGATGTGCAATAGATCAGGAATGATTAATCAAAAGGGTATTGTAAGTTCAAATGGGTATAAATTATAAGTTTTATAATGCTGACATTATTTAATTTACTAGGACTTTAGTTAAGTAGTCATCTTGGATTAGACAATGTAGGGGCACACTGTGGGAATATTAATTTTTTGTCTGGCGTCCCACAGATTCTGAACTGGCAGGAACTGGGCACGGCTTCCAAGTCTAAATCCTATGTCGAATTTCAATATAAATGCGTGCCTGAAAAACTGTTTAACATGTGTAATGCTGTCAAACACAAGCAGTCTTTTAAAAGAAAATTACATTGGCTTCTGTTTTCCATTACTGGTGGGGAGGTGGTGTTTAACCTTCTAATGATCTTACCAGCAAGACCTATGTTGTACCATAAGGTGTCAAAAAATACCATCATCTATTTTTATCTAAGATGGCATATTTTAAGGTTACACTGAATATTTAGATGCTGTAGATTTGATTTTTCTTTCTAACACAAATTTTTCTCCAATAGAGTAGTGCTGATACTGCTTTCTCATGAATATGTAACAGCATAAGGAAAGAGCTGGACAGTATGTGTTCTATATTAAGAAATCTATTTTCTCATCATTATAAAACACAAATATGTTCCTAACAGAACTATCCATACTGTAAGTATGTTTAAATCAGCTGTTCCACACTGGTTTTATGCAAAAATGCAGTTCTTTTCTATTCAGTTTCTGAGCATGCTGTCTATTGTGCAGGCTACGTGCTAGCTGACAGATCCAATGCTAGTAGGACTGGGTCTGTGGTGATGATTTCTCAGCCCTTGTGAAGATTGTATAAAGATGTGGCCTTTCAACTCTGAAATGAGTTTGGGTTTCAAAGTCAAGCTCATCTCTAAAATGCCTTTTCCAGCTCAATAATCAGCTTACCAAAAATCTTCTAAGTTAGCACAGTACCAAAGTAATTGTGAACTGAAAGCTTAAAAAATGTAAGAAAACAAAAAAACCCAAACAAACAAACCAAAAAACCCAACAACAAAAAACAAACAAACAAAAAAAAAAAAACCCACCAAAAAAATGGAAGCACTTTAGCATCCTTCAGGCAAAATAATTTTTTCAGTGAAAATCTGGATGCAGTTTTAACTAGAGAGTTTGTATTGGGAAATGTCAGCAGATAAGAATGTTTGAGCAGTTTGGTATTTTCTTTTAATCTGACTTGTTCAATTATTCAAATCAGATAGGAATCTCATTATTAGGACCTTTGGTTATCAATTCCCTTAAGTGTATTGGGGTAATACTGCTCTTCCCGCAGCTTCCATGGCAACTGAGGAATATTTAGAGGTTCAGTTCAGTGGCACACATCAGTGATAGTAGGAGGAAGACAGTGGCTGTCTGACAGTAACATCTCTGTTCTCCATTGCCCTAGAGAGTGAGCTTATGGAAGAAGAAATAGCCCATCTCTGCTGCAGGTGACAGAGGTCCTGGGTTTGCCTGCATCTCATGTTTGAAAGTATCAGGGACTTCTTAGGCATTTTTGCTTTCCCAGCATACCCTCCAGCCATTACTGGAAGTCATGCAGACACATATCAATGCATTAATTTTTTGTCTTTTTTTTGTTCTTGGAATAGGTGAAAATGAAACTGTACAGCAAATACTTTGTTTTAAAAGGGTGGGAAAAAGGTTCATGTCCTTAATATGGCAAACTTCAGCCTTTATGATAATGGACATTCATACAATACTTTTTTTTACTATGATATCTGTACAAAGACTGTGATGGCATCTTCAGTTTGGAAGAAGTAAAGATCAAAGGATCTTAGAATCTGCTGAAGGGTTTCAGTAGGTTTTGTTCATGAGTTTATAATTTTCAGTAAATTTTTTGCAGAGGTGGGCTGAACACTGCAGTATGACGACTTTTTTTTTTCTTTTCTCTCATGTATCTTCCTTAAAAGAAGGAATATGTTTCAGGGGTGGAAATCAGTTAAATTTTAAACAATTGCATCAAATATTTGTATCAAAATAAAAATCATCCAACAGCTCAAGTATTGAACCTGGCTGGAAGTTATTTAACCAGCTCTAAGGCCATGACTGTGTAACAAGCCTGTTCTATAGCATGGGCTTTTTTAAAAAAAATTGTTAGACTTCCACTATGCTTTTTTCAGGCTTGTTCTGCCTTTGAAAACACCATGGTACAATAATATAATTTTGGTCTGGCACATTCAATATTTTAAAGATGGGCAAGGAAGATCTCCCTTGTAATCTTACTCGTATGTGTGCAGATGCCTTTACAGATATTCCTGTAAGAATCCTGCTTGGATTCTTTCATGATCAGCTGGTCTGCTCCTGCTGTCTGAAGTTATTACTCTCATAGTGGCCTTTTCCTATAGACATGATGCGATTTTTTAACAGGGTGTGCTCTTAACTGTGTGCTTGAGCTACTTTGGTGCAGGCCAGAATGGCTGAGATTTTGCTCAGGGTCTTAGCTTGAACATGGATAAACAATCATTTGGTTAATTGCAAAACAATCATGTAAGTAGATCCTTTGTTAAGTAAATTAACAAATAGAGAAATATAATTCCCTCATGTGCATCATGTGGTTCCCCTGGTGATGACAGGACCAAGGACTCACTGAAGATGAAGGAGAAGATGGTGTATATTGAGGACATTTTATGCCTAGTGTCAGCCCAAACCCAGTTCTGATCTCTAGGGTTAAAGAATTCAACTGCCATGATTAACTAATGTCAAGGAAAGATTGGAAACAGCAATCAATACTCAGTGGAATAAATCTTGAGGGTTGCATATAAGTTTGTATACAGTAATTTTAAGATTGCATATTTTAATGCATGAAATGCTAAGGTTGGTTTGTAACTTCAGAAGACGCTGCAGAAATTATCATAAGATAGTTACTGTATTTTACATATTTTCTTCTTTTCTGTTTATTTTAAGAACTTAGAAGCTTTAAAAAACCCCATATACTTTCCTGGGTAATTTAGTTGTTGTTCTGTGGGGAGTGAACATTGTATCCTGGAGCAAAACCCACAAACTACACATTGCATTTGGTCAGAGTTAACTTCAGATTTTTATTTAAGCTTCTCTCTGCAGGGATTAGATGGCCAGAGTATTGTGAAGTGGGCCGCATTTATCTAAAGAGGTTTTAGCTATTTGCTTGTAAAAAAAGGCTCATGAGCACAGAGCTCATGAATTTGGAATGGGGAAAAATACAGAAAAGAGTAAGCATTTTCTACTTGAGAAATATTGGTGTATTCATGGATGGCCTTATTTACCGGTAGAGATTTTCTACTTCCATTCCTCTTACACACCATGAAATGTGGCTTAATACTGCTGATCTATTGCATGGTCTTTATGGTGCCTGGCTGCATGGGGAGGCACAGGGGCAGTGTGCCTAGCTGAAGGCAATCTAGTCAGGACTCATTCCAGTGCTGCTGAGTTAAATTCAATCTGTTTAGGGAGAGAATTTGTCTTACCACTGTTCTTTAAACAGACGAGAAAAGGCCACTTCTGTGAAGGGTTAGAGGCTTTTCAGTAGTCAGAGTTGTCAGCCAAGTGAGTGCTCTGTTTGCTTTCCCTCTGCAGGGGCCTGTGTGCAAAGTGGAAATTCAAGGTTGAAATGGGATCTCTGCAGTCATTTATGTGAAAGTTGTACGATGATGCCCCTAGATGAAAGAATACATAAAAATTCATAAGATACATGAGGAGCAAATTTCATTAATATTTATCAGCCTTCTTCTTTGTGGAATATACAGATGTTGGCTCATTGTTGCATTTAAATGCAGTAAACTCAAGACAGGAAAGAAGTAATGGGCAGTAAATTCCAGCAACCTAATGTGTCTGAGTACATGGCCCTGCAGTCAGAATGGTAGTATCCCTGCTTTTAAAGCAGCATTTTCATCTACTCTTTTTCTCATGTGAGTTGGCGAAAATTAATCAACTTCATTCTCATCCCAAGTTAAATACGGCATTAAAAGCACCTTGGTTTCTAAAGGTTGCTCTTCAGACTTTACCAATTGCTTACCATTGCAGTGCCAGCAGGACTGGAAAATTAAACTATGGTGGTAAACCACTATTTCTGTTAACATGCCTGGGTTTTAATCTACTGCACTCTTTGTGAGAGAGTACAAAAGTTCAACCTGTAGCTCATCGTTCAGTGCTGCTCTGGAAGTGTAGCTGAAGGGGAGAGGGTTATTTGGAGTTACAAGTATGCTAAAGCCTATCAGATTCTGCTGTGGCTACTCTTGTTCTCATGCTAGGGGGTAATTACTTGGAACCAAGGTTCTTGGCAGATGTACTTTGTGCCATACCAGAAAAGCAGGCAGAGCAGTGCAGTGTAATAAGCAGTTTTGTATAACACATTGTTCCAATTAGCTCGTGCCAGGACCTATTAACAGCACTTTCTCCCATTTTTATCTCCCAGCCAAACACAACAGTAATACCACTGGAAAACACAAGAGAACAATTACAGTCAATCCATCAGTTCTAACTAAAAGGCAGTACATAATCAGTTACTGAGGGGTCCTGCACTGTTTGTGGTGACTGACAGGGCTACCCTGAAGTAAAACCAGACTATGAGCAGTCTTACAGTGGCAATTCTGCTTGTGCCCCAAACTTAGCAGTTTCACCTGATGAGGTTCTTGAACAAAACAGCATTCTGCTCTCCCAGGATGTGGGAAAGATACCACCACCTAATTCCGTATAAAACTGCCTATCTTGGTTGACAAATTCATGCAATGCTAGCAACTTTTTGTGATGTCCTGCTCTCTGCAGTCATAATTTCCTGTTGTAGGCATTTGTTTTTATGACAGCCTCTAGGAGCCACATCGTTTTCCTTTTTCCTTCTCTCTCCTTAGCTACTGCAAGTCCTGGCTGGGTCAGATGTTAGTTTCCAGCAGTGCATGCCTTCTCGTTGGAGTTTTTGGTTGAGCAAGATGTGATAGCTATTGACAGAATTTCTCCTCAGGCCATGTTTTAGATCATATATTTGTGCAGATACAAGATATACTGAAGTGCCAGAAACAGGTGTGTGAATTCTGGCCAAGTGGGCCCTTCATTGGATTTCACATTGGATTACTGTGAGAGTCGACTGTCAGCTGCAAGACAGCAGGCAGACCCACACATATTCTCCAGGCTATCCAACAGACTTCAGAGGATTACAGCATTAATCTCAGTGTCAAAGGTGGGGAAAAAATTAAATAAAACAATCAAAATTGATGCAGTGCTCTCCACAGTGGAGGCTGGCTCTAATGGCCTGTCAGAGGCACAGTCTGGTGTGGAACTGTGTGTGTCAGATCTGGGCGATGCTCGCTGCACAACAGGCTATTGCACAAATAGTACCAGAGGAGCAGTTTCAAACGGCCCTAAGGAAAAAAAAAATCAATGATCCAGAAAAACAGAGTTGAAGAAATGATGATAGGACTGTAAGAGTCCTGAAGGAATTGAGGACTCTGACCCTCAGAGGATTTTAACTAAATGGCTGCTTAGTTGATTGGATTTACTTGGGGATGGAGAGGTGGAGGAGCAGGGAGGAAAAAAGCTTAAATGAAGCTAGATGGAGAAAAGATTCTCTAATAGATCAGACTGAACAATAGTAAGAGCTTTATTACAGTCTTGTTAAAATTCCCCCAGCTGAACAGTTATTCAGTTATCATGTTAAGATCCCACTATAACATGTTCCTAAGGGGATTTTTTCAGTCTCAGAGGCTGTATCCATGCCATAGTAGAAACAAATCAGTATTTCTCCAGTTTATGTGCCGAGGGAAGACTGAACTCATTCCTTGTGAGACATCAGCAGAGCTGTGCAGAGCTCATCAGCTCAAAAAGAGCCAGGTATAAACCATGTAGGTCAGACTTCTGCAACTATCTTTTCATCCAAGCCATGAAGTGTGTCTTTTTTTTCTTGCTCTTTCCTGTGGATCTAATTTGCTTCTTTTTTCTGCTATTAAAATGTCACTCTGGTTTTCCTTCATTGAAAGGCATGTGTATGGGAGTCATCCCAGCAACTCCTGGATCCCATTTTTTTAAAATCCGCTACAAAGAATTACTGCTTTATATTATTCTGAATACATCCACTGCTGCAAACATCAGAGTATCCCTCTTCCCGTCTCTTCTTCTAAACACTTCACTTTGGTTGTAGCTCAAGAGTATTCTGATCTTACAGTAGGGCACTTCACCTCAAGTGATGGCTCTCCAGCTTCAACGATCTTTTGCTTTCTCCAGCCAGGAAAATAAGTCGTAGAATCCCAAATGTATGTGATTGCCTGCCTGTGCACCAAGGTGTTGCTAAAGGAATTCTTACTGCCTTACTTCATATATTCCATGCAGGCAGATCTGTGAAACTATCACTCTGGGTCTAGGAGGAGGGTGGCTCCTATGCAAATGCCAAGATAAAATGTAGTGTAAAGGACAGTGTCAGATGAAAATGTGTCAGCAGATGGCAAGCTGCTGCTGCTACTACTACTACTAGTTTATTTGTTTCCATAGCAAAAAGCGTATGGGGAAAAAAAGGTTTTGTCAACTAAGCACAGAATGTCACGTGGATTCTTTAGGGCAATGTTTTACCTCTTTCTGAGAGTCCTAATGGCTGAGTTTGTCATGGGATATCAGCAGGGAGGTTGGACTAGATGATCTCCAGTAGTGAGTTATCAGTGATGCTTATACAAATTATTTCCTTCTGTAATCTTAGCAGCAGCACTCTGAAATTGTTCTTTTTAATATATAGCACATTTATAAACTATTTGTTCCTAAAATTATTTGTAAAAATTTTTCTGTGTTTACTTTAGCGGTTTGTAGAATGCAGAGGGACCATTTTGTTGACAATTAGTTTACAAGACTTGTAAATGTGGGGGTGAGGTATGTGAATTTAAATACTGATATAGGAATTAAGCTTTACTTCAGCAAAGACAATTCATGATCGTTCTTTTGGAAATGCTGCAATCTGCTAAAGCTGAAATTACATTAAAATACACATATTAAATATGTATTAGATAAATATTAAGACTGAAATATGCAAATGTTGGAGCCTGTGATTGCATTTTTTGTTTTTCCTGATGTGTCTATTGATTTTTTTTTTTTTTTTGATGACACCAAATTTTCCTCTTCTGATCTTTTAACACCTAAAAAAAAAAAAATTAGAAGTACTGGGGTTAGTTGCATTATCATCAAATCCACAGTGGGTTGCTCTGTTGAACTAGTGACTCACCTCACCTTCAGAATTTACAAAGAACATATGGTATATCTTAGATATTAAGGGAAGTAAATAGGTATATAAAACTAATTTCCAGTCAAATGTCATTTGAGACTTTGGAGTAAATATTGCAGTGGTGTATGCACTGTCGTTTATTATTTGCACTGAATAAAAATAAGACTTTGACCTTCAATGATTCAATTGTTTTCTAGGAAATAATAAAGGCTTTAGTAAATGTAATTTAATGGTCTAGGACATGGGTAAAAAGATGTGCAGATACAGACTGTAAGAAAAATGCTAATTATCTTAAATTTAATTACAGGAAAAGATCATGATGAGAATACATAAAAATGCTTGAAATGCAGCCAAAACATTTTCCAAAGAACATTAAAAATGATTGCTGTTTACTAATCACAGATGATGTAGACACAAAGCTGCAGTGAGAAACATGTTTAAATTTCACCTGTGTGGGTAGCAGTAGAGAATCTGGGCCAGATGTACAGAAAACTGGGACCTTAGTGTTATAGAACAGTAATTTGTTTGAGGCTGAAGCAGAGACTTCCCCATTACCTCTGAGCTGTGCCAGCTGCATGTGTCAGCAGCCTCCATAAGTGACAAATGTCTCCACACAGACTTTCTCATCCCTGAGCACCAATGCACACAAAATTGCATGATCTTTGTGAGGAGTCCTGCAGCTTTCAGTGGTCTCCTTTGTGTTTAATGTAGTCTGAAGATTACAGGTAGGAAAGAAATGATGGTATGTGACAGCAGCATTACCTACCCAGTAACTGTGGGTGTTTAAGGATTACTGTCTCTTACTTGCAGCTGGGAGCTTCCTTCATCATGGCAAGATGGAAAGTTTAACAATCCTGCACTTTCAGACAAGAAATACACATGGTAGCCAGGGGTAAAACAGAAAAGTCTATTTATTGAAACAATTGTTTGTGACTATTGATTTTCATCTCAGTACTCCGACTTCTAGTTCCCTTGAAAGTACTGCTAATTTCTGAAAAGTCTTATTCTTATGTTGTTTTATCCCAACCTGAATGTTGCCTGCTCAAAATGAATCCCAGAATGTTAATTTTTGTCCCTATTCATTGAAATATTTGATACATAGAAATATAGATAAGTCGCTAAATTCAAATGAGGACTAGGACGTTCAAAATTATAGTTTGCTTTCAGAATTGTTAGAGTTTTTTCCAGTTTTGCTTCGACCATGTCTTTACCCCCATTCCAATAAGGAAACAAAGTGTAGGCAATTGGGCTGGCTGTTTGTCTGGTTGGATTCCAGTTGTCCTTCCTAGTTGGAGGTGAATGGTTTATACAAACCTTTATTTTCTACAGAATGCTACTATTTCTCAGACTGCTAGGTAATCTGAACTAAAACTTTCCAAATATGAAAGTGAAGTAAGTACAAATTTCAAGGTAGGACAAAGGAGAAATCTTCAAGTAATACAACGACAATCCTGAGACAAGGGATCAGGATCATCTTCCTGATGGTCTGTAGCACAGTACTTGAAAGTACCACCTTCCTCATCCCACGCATTTCCTTTTTTATCTTCTTGATAGATGAATTGATTACTTAAGTGCCATTTAGTCTTAAAGTAGGAAAAGGATAGAGGCCTGAGATACTTCAGGCAAAAAGCACTGGGAAGGAAAGAATGGACCAGGGAGTCAGAGTGTGGGCTGAATGGGAATGCAGAGCAGTGCAGGTGAGCCTTGCTCCTGCATCCTGCACAAGCTTTCTGCTAACAGTGGGAGCTGGCCTGTCACTAACCTACCCCAACATCTGTTGGAAAACCCAACTGCAGAGTAATGACCCACAGACCACAGTTAGAAATCTCATGCAGCCTTGGCTGTGGATTTGGCATTTGTCCTTGTAAGATGTTTTCAGGGAGCTTTCGTTCTGACCTCTCAAGCAACAAGCGCTGGGAGCTGGTGTGGGGCTGACCCCCATGCCCAAGTGGGAACAAAGGGAGCTAGGGGAGCAAAACAAGTACCTGTCAGAGCCCCTGGAAGGCTGCTTGGCCTGATGTGTTTGGGGAGAAAGGATTCATTATAATTTAGGCAAATCAGAACACACTGTGGTTCATAGACCTTTCAGGCTGTGCAACAGATGGTGTTGTTTTGGCTGGTGCAGGAGGCAGGTGTTAAAACAACTTCCAGAGATAATGGAGCTACAACTAGCAGAGTTGAAAAGAGAACGGAGAATTAGAAGGCATAATACATGTACTTGGAGAAAAGGAGAAGAGGAGCTTTGAAACTAAACTTGCAGTTCAAAGGCAGCCATCTGACTTGTTTGCTGCTTGTAGGTAAAGTCACTGGTGACTGGAAAAAAGGGAAGCATTGCATACATTTTTTAAAAAGGTAGAAAGGAAAACCCTGGGAACTACCAATCTGTCAGACTCACCTCTGTGCCTGGGAAGATCATGGAACCAATCCTCCTAGAAGGTATGCTAAGGCACATGGAGAGCAGGAGGATGATTCAAGACAGCCAGCACAACTTCACCAAGGGCAAGTCCTGCCTAAACAGCTTAGTGGCCTTGTGTGATGGAGTGACTATATCAGTGGACAAGGCAAAAGTCATGGATGTCATCTGTCTGGAATCTGTGAGGCCTTTGTCATAGTCCCCCACAACATCCTCCTCTCTAAATGGGAGACATATGGATTTGAGGAGTGGACTCCTTGGTGGATGAGGAATTGTTTGGATGGTCACATCCAGACAGTAGTGGTCAACAGCTCAGAGTCCAGATGGGCATCAGGGACAAGCAGTGTTCCTCAGAGATCCATATTTGGCCCAGTGCTATATAAGGTCTTCATCAGTGACATAAACAGTGGGATCAAGTGCATCCTCAGCAAGTCTACAGATGCCACTAAGCTGTGTGGTGCAGTTGGCACACCTGGAGGATGGGATGCCATCCAGAGGGATCTGGACAAGCTTGAGAAGTGGGCCCATGGGAATCTCATGCAGTTTCGCAAGATCAACTGCAAAGTGCTGCACCTGAGTCAGGGCAACCTCCCATATCAACACAGGCTGGAGGATGAACAGATCAAGAGCAGCCCTGCCAGGAAGGAGTTGGGGATGCTGGTGAATGAGGGGTGGGATGTGAGCTGCCAATGGGCATTTGCAGCCTAGAAAGCCAGTTTCATCTTGGGCTGCATCAAAAGCAGCATGGCCAGCAGGGCGAGAGAGGTGATTCTGCTCTTCTAATCTACTCTCATTACATTCCACTTGGAGTACTGTGTCTAGCTCGGGGGTCCTCAGCACAGGAAAGACATGGACCTGTTGGAGTAGCACCAGAGGAATGCCATGTAGATGATCAGAGGGCTGGAGCACCTCTCTTACGAAGACAGGCTGAGAGAATTGGAGTTTATTGTAGCCTTTCAGTACTCAAAGGGGGCTTCTAAAAAAGATGGGGACAAACTTTTTAGCAGGGCTTGTTGTGATAGTGGTAACGGTTTTAAATTAAAAGGGGGTAGATTTAGACAAGTTAATACAATGAAATTTCTTAACTAAGGGGTGTAAAACACTGAAGCAGGTTGCCCAGAGAGGTGGTAGATGCCTCATTCTGGAAACACTCAAGGTCAGGTTGGACAGGACTCCGAATAACCTGACCTAGCTGAAGATGTCACCTGATCTTTAAAGGTCCCTTCCAACCCAAACTATTCTATGATATCTAGAAGGACAGGAGATATGATGGCATGACCTGGTTTGGGCCCCCTTGGGAATGGTGTGAATTGCTGAAAATACATAACTTTGTCAGGACTGAGACATTGTAGTTACCATCTTTTATTGCTGTTGTTTTCCATCCTCACATATCACTGAAAGAAGAGATTTGCTGTCTGGAAGAAGTAAAAGTTGTGAAAAACGGGTGTAGATGATCCCTGAGCATGGTGATATTTATCCACCAGAGCAGTCAGAGCAGAGAAAAAACGTTCAGCCTGGGACTGGGTCTTCAGTCTGCACAGGATTTTGTCTTCAGCAATCAATCTCAATCTGTCACTTTCTGGGGTTTGTTTCTGTAGCTGAATTTCAGGTTATAAACCCTAGCTTGGCACAGCTCTCCCAAGCCATAACTCCTGCTCTGATGGTGGGCCTGGCCCGACCTCTCTAGTGTGTCCACGGCAGCTCCACCCCTCCACTGTAGTGCCCAGGGTGGATCACAGACCTGCTGGGCTGCAAGCCCTGGGGGCAGGTAGGTGCCCATAGGCACTGCCTGGGAAGCCTGCTCTGGGACACATCTGTTTAGACCATGATCAGTGTTTGCTGCTGTGGCCAAATGCTGCTGTGACCAAATGCTGCTGGCTAGCTAACAGTACTCATTTCCTGATTCATTTAATGCTCGCTTGACTGCAGCTACTTGTAACGCAACTAGGAGGACTTGCCTGATATTCAAGTGAAAGTCCCAAGGCTTGTGGTACAAGCTTAATAGAAGGGCAATATTGAATCTTATTAACTCTCTATTCACATTAATTTGCCCCTTGGCAAATACCTGCTGTCAGTCAGACCAATTTATTTTGTGATTCAGGCATAATTTCCCACAAAGGGACACTTGGAATTCCAGAAAGAAAAAAAAAAAAGGTCTATCACACTGTGTGGGAGTGAAGTGCTGGATGCACCTGCACAGTTTTCTTGCAGGTTAAATACAGATATTGCTGCAATCTCATCAGGTCAAACAAGCCTTAAGAATGCAGAGAGCAGCATATGTGATGCACACACAGTCATTGGTGTTTGCCCAGCTTTAGAGCCCCTGAGAGAATGACTTTTTAGGTATTGCTTTCAAGCTATAATTTCAAGGGCTATTTCCTCTCCTTCTTCTCTGTCTTATTTTAGTTAAATTTATTTTAATTTCATTGTGACAAATTTCATCATTGTTACAGAGAAAGTAAATAGTAGCATGGTTGCTATGTACAGATGATTAACATCGAAAATATTATTCTACTCGTTTCCTTTCACTAAGTTAATGAAGAGTCATTGGAAGTCTCAAATGCCACTTACTGTTTAAGATGCACTTTGTGATTGTGTCAGCTGCTCACTTGGCAGATAGTATAAAGAAATATGAGCTATATGTCCCAGTTAGGGAACTGTAATAATACCTAGGTTATTGATCATGGGGATTCTTTTCCTCTAAGGATTGGTGTGAATAGATTGTGCAAAATATTTTAGAATTAGAACTCTTTTTACAAATTTGTCTATCATTTGATCTGCTCTTGACAGTGTGCATGGATTATAACTGGTGTGTATGGATGCACAGATAAAATAATCTAGGAAATAAAACATCTCTTTTCTAATTTAGACTGCTGCATTTAGTGCTGAATGTTGATCATGATCTGCTAGGAAGATTGATGCTCAAATTGTCTAAATAGGCAACTAGAAGTCTCCCTTTACAAAGAAAGCTACAAAACTGCTCATTTTCCATTGACTGAGTGATACAAATATGTATTATTCTCGAAGTACAGTTCTATATTTTAAGTAATTTGGGGGCTTTGCTTGCAATAGGACATTGCATCTAAATTGTTATATTTAAATACGGCAACATTGGGATATCATGCATGCTAAAATAGGTGCAGTACAAATTGCCTCTTAGATGTGTTTGTGGGAGAGTGAGCGATATGCTGTTTGAACTTTCTCTGGTCTGTACATATTGGTTTTGGCTGTGCGCTGCCTGGTATTCCCAAACCCAAAATTTTCAACATCTGAGACTGACTTACTAAATGACTTACCCACCCCACCAAAAACCAAAAAAAATCTTGCATAGAAACAAAATGCAAAGAATATTTAAATTGTTTTTTTGTAGGGCAAAATGCTTACATATTTCTTTTAAATTGTCAGTCTGCATAAAGGCATAGGTATTTATGCTTCATTTCTTGTCTAGTCAAGCAGATTTTTTTTTTCCTCTTTCAATTTGCATTTACTGTGATAGGAGCTTTGAGGAACCCTTTGTAATTTAATTTGACAGGTAGTTTGGATATGCTGCACAAATTTATAATATGTGGCACTTAAAACACACTAAAGGTCTCAATCTTTCTGAGTTTTGCTAGGCAAACAAGGATGGACAAAATAATCTCATCATGAGTCTTTAGAAAAGTCAATATGTGTTCTTCCTTCCAAGTATTGCATTTGTCTTGCCACTGGCCTAAGTTCTCAATAAAGTGTGAGATTTTGCATGGTAGCTGGTGGGAAGTTAGCAAGGTGCCTTATTTCTTGGCGAGTATTATTGACAAGAGTTTTGAATTTAAAATTATACAGTTACTATCATTAGTTTAGAAAATTTGAATTGGTTTAATATTCAGGGATAGATTGATCTCGTGTTCCTTTTTTGAAGTGTGAACATATCACAGCATAATTCAAGTTTGAAGAAAGATCAGGAGGTATCTACTCCAATGTCCTGCTCAAAGTAGGGTGAACTGTGGGTTCAGATGAAGTTGCTCAGGATATTTTCCAGCTGGTCTTGAAATCCTCCAAGGATGGAGATTGTTTGGCTCTCTTGGCAATCTGTTCCACTGCTTCACTGTCCAAGCAGTGAAAAGAACCCTTTTGTGATAAAAAATCTGGACTTTTCATTTCAGTTTATGCCTGTTGTCTCCCATTATCCTACCATGCACCCCTTTAATTCAGAAGTATCTGTATCGTTTCCCTGTTTTAAGTGCCGACACTCTGTGTCCCTGTTTTTTTGAAATTTTTGAAGCAGCTCTTTTGACTGACTGGATCAAAATGTCTTCTTCTAATGAGTGACCTTTCACTTTAGTTTTATTGATTGAAATTTAGAATGAGTGATATTTATCATTTAATAAAAGAAATAATGGAGCTGGTTATGAAAAGGAATGCTAAAATTTCATCGTTTGTTCAATAAATAATTACTTTCTCTGTCAGACTCTCTTTTAGGCTTTTTAAAAATGCCTATCTGTAATGAAAGTGATTTCTATTAATTATAAAGAAAAATTATAATTCAAACTAATGGAGTTTTATTCTCATAGCAGTATCTTACAAAAAGGTTGTCCTTTACCTTCAGGCAGACTCTGTTTAGGGTGATTTTTAAATCTCCTCTTACAGATATCCTCGCCAGCTAGTCCTATTAGAATACAAAATTTCTAAGTAATCGCAGTCCCTAAATTACATTGTTTATGGATTTGAATAAAAACTTTGGAGGTAAGAAACTCCTCTATGTCTGTATGCACATGCACAAAAACTTTGGCCTTTGAGACCAAACTACTGAAGAACCTGAATTTCCTTTCCTGATATGGCAGACACTGCAGGTCATGTTTCCAAAGCTGCCTGGGTAGCAAAGGATTTATGCAAGCATTGAGATTGTTAAAAACATCTGTTTGTCTACCTCCAGCATACTTTACCTGTCTCAACTTCACTCATCTTAAGCATGTAGTCAAATAGAGTATCCTCGATCCCCTCAACAAGCCAGAGAGACAGATCCATCAGTGAATTCTTCAATGCAGTCCAGATACCTCCCAAATGGCTTGTACTCTGTACAGTTTTAGGTTTTATAGTGCTGCTGCAATTAAATGTTAATTTATATTTGTGCCCAAATAAAATTATTGCATCTACTTAATAATTTGGTATTTAAGGCCTGAAGAATCCAATCCTTGTAAGCATTTATAAAATCATGTTTAAGAATTTTTTCAGCCCGGATTGTTATTGTCCATATTTATGGCAAAAGCCTGGCTTCTAATTCTGAAAGACCTTGCAGACCCCTTTTTGCTTGTAAAAACAAAATGGAAAAAATAAAAAGCATTCATAAATTACGTTAAAACATCCTTCTATGTATATTGGAGAGGATCTTGTGTTTGCGTAGCAGTTTTCATGAGGGTAGCTATCCAGTTGTCCTCTGCTATATATGAAAGAAAATGGGAGCTTGGACACTTTTCACTTCAGTGCTGGAATTGAAAACAGAACATATGCACAAACTGCAGAACAGCTGCCTTGGCCAAAACCCACTCTGTTTTATCAGTACAATTGCATTTTTCTTCAGGCATTCAGATAATAAGGAAACAATGTATTCTAATTTCTTCATCCTGTTAAAAAGAAATATGTATTAATAAAAGACATAGATTTTATTAATATTAAAGGAAAAATTGTGCTTAGACAGGGCAGAGGTACTAAATGCAAATACTCCAGAGAAATATTTCACATTATAAGGAAATCTTTATGCGTGTAGTAAAAGACTGCATAAATAGGCTCCTTTTTATTCTGTGAGGTAAATGGTAATGAATTTCTTACAGAAAGGTGTCTACCAGAAGCTATGGGACAGGATAAATTGCAGAAAGATTCTTGTTTGCGATTTGAGCTCATCAGAATATCCAGACTGTGGACAGTGAGTCTGCAGCCATTTTTCAGGGAACACCACCTAAGGCTGGAAGGTAAACAGATCCCACCTGTATTAGCAGGCACAGCAGAGAGGCAGGTGAGTACCAGGCACTGCTGCTGTGAGCAGAGCTTGAAGCACCAGCCCTGTCCAGGGGGGTAGGAGAGGGGAGGGGAGCGAGGTGGGGAGGCACTAATGGGTGCCTGGAGGCACACTGCAATCAGGATGAGCAGCCAGTTCTCAGGCTCCTCAGCTCTGTCACCCTCACTTGAAAAGCTCTGGGAAAGAGATAAGTCAGTCGGTTAAACACAATAATTATATTCCTTCAAAAGCGAGTGAAAGTGGCACATGTTCAACACGGATCTCCTCCCCCCTTCTTGATTGTAACAGAAGATTTGGGCGGATTTCCTATTCGGAGGCAATCAGTGAATGTGGAGAGCGAGGGATGAAGGATGCCCTGGCTGACCTTCAGAAGAATTATTGTTTCTTTCACTCATAGCTTCTCCCCCAGTCCCACCCCCATCTGCCTCAAACAAGGCTTGGGAGCTACAGAAGCTTTTTATTTAAAAACAGGTGCATAAGTAGAGCTCTCTGCTGCAGGGAAGTAATTGATTCAGGACAACAGTGCCCCTAATCAGACAGCTGCTTTTGTTGTCTTGCCCTTTTGTATGAGGGAATAGGAAAATAGCTAGCACTATGTGTTTTAGTCAGGAAATACTCAGCAAATATTTGTCAAGTAAAGTGTGTTTAGAATATTGCTTAAAATTATACATATATTTAACACTTTCCCCTCCTTTGCTGCTCCAAACTGCCAAGCTTTAAAGGATACAATTTAATTAGCAATGGCATTTTAATACAGTTACTTGCACTGGCTGTGCTCTATGCAAATAATTTATTTCATGGAAATTGTACTGGGATTGAAAACGTTTTTTCTTTCCCAAGAAGTATTATAATTCCTAATTGACTGAAGCTTTGCTGATTTAGAAATGTGTTCAAAGAAGCCAAAGCGAAAGTCAAGGGTATAGGGGGATTAAAGTTACTGTCACTCTTATGCAAATGTCTGTCACCCCACACAAGGCTCACAAATTAAAATTGAAGTGCTGGTTTGCTGCTGCAGTCATGCTTTTGGAATAATCAGTAATGAATTCAGCTACATACCACAACTGTTTCCTAAAACCAGAGCATTATTCCTGTATAGAACACCACATTTATATTGATACAGAAAATTTATATCCATTTCATCCTACATTCAGATCTTTTAAGTTGCTAGATATGAACCAAGTGCCTTTGCCTGCCCTGAAGATGAGCTTTCCATGTGCAGCACCATGCTTGTCATTACAGATTAGTGCACCATTTAGAGGCAAAGGGAATAGATAGAATAGATAAAATATTTTGCATATGCATAATCAACACAATTGCAAATAAAGGCAAAAGTCTTGGGAGGCAAAACACAGCTGTAATGCTAATGCTGAGTGAATAATTTTCTTGATGAATTTAGCCTCTGTGTCTGCTCACCAAATAGCCTCAAACATGTTGTAATTTCTGAAAATTTGGTGTTTCTTTAGAATTGCTGCACTGTTTTGTTTGGGGGTTTTTGTTTGTTTTATTTTTAACTCTTTGGATTGCATTCAATTTGTGATTATAAAATATTTGCTATCCAGCCTGCAGGCTTTATTAGGTAGTACTATCATATGAACATACCTCATTGCTATCTACCACTTCTTGTGGTGTAATTCCTTTAGGAATACCATCTGCAAACAGTTGGCCCACAGCAAAGAGTTAGAACTTTATTTTTAGTGGTTTATGGCATGTCCTAGGAACAGCTGCTTTCTGTATGGAAGAGAAAATTTTAACATTTATGTAACTGCAATCTTTGAAGGAAGCAAAAGATAAAATGGTGGTATTCTTCCCATGGGACCTAAATATAAGCTTTGATTACCACATTTTCAGCTACTTGGCCTGGTTGGACTTGCTATTTTTCTGCGGAAGGGAATGTTGATTTTTGTCTAATGCTTATAATTTAATTTATAGCCAAACTGATATTGACCACAAGCATTTTGAAAGAGACAATTCTTACAGATTTTACTTTAAAAGTGTTATTCTTTCTGGTACAATATAAGCAACTTCTTAGCAAAGAATAAGGAAATAAGCATTATTTCAGAGCAGTTATTGTCCTTCCTAGAGTTATTAGATGATTGTGAGACATTTTGTGGTGGAAAGTATTTACTTTAGTGGTAATACATTTTATTTCACTTTCTTATTCTAGTTATTAGAAAATGCTATGCTGAATCATATAAGGCAGTTCAGTATTGACCCAGACTCTACCCAATGATTTAGAAATATTTTTTGTGATTGTGTTCCCATGGATAGCAGAGAGGTTATACCAAAAGCCATTACACAAAGTATAAAGCTATGAACCCTTTGAAGCATTTTCATACAGAAATAAAATCCTGTGTTTTCAAAAGCAGTAAATCAAAAAGATGTGTCCTTGCAAACTGAAAAAAACCCAAGACAGTGAATGGACTTGTATTAGTTCATGCAATTTAAAACTTTTTAGATGTACAAGCACCAAACAACAGGCCGCTGCTTCTTCCAGTAGGGTCTGTATTCCTGCATTTGCTTTCCCATAAATCCATTAGTCAGGCACCACTCTGCAACAGCCTCTGTACTGGATTTTACAAACCATTACAGTCACTTATTCTAAAATCAGCAAGTTATGTATACCAAATAAAACCCAAACACTGTGTTTATCAGGGGCCCTGTACCAGTGGTAGGGTTGCAATCAAGCTCCCATAAATCAAATATTGTTAATGGTTCTGATTGTGTAATAGTCACCCTCATAACACAGGAGAATGAATGATTGCCCAAAGCAAAACAGTGTGTGCAAAGAGCTCATTGTATGCCACTTTCTTTCATGATGCATTTGATGACCAAGTTCAAAATCTTTCTAACTCCATAGCTGGTACTCAGGAACATAATTTGTTTTGATGGTGGGGTAGGAAGGTCAGGCTCATTTAACAGCACTGCACATTCCTCACCTGTGTCTGACATGATTAGTGCATAGATTCTGATTATCAAATCATCTTTCTTAAGACCTTATTTGAGAAAATAATCTGGATGCAGCTTTTATATGTCTTTGCTGTGCACTGTGTTTTCAGGAATTACTAGAAGTAGATCAACCAAACACATTCCTACAGCACCTGTAATTTTTGTTATGCATTTTAGGGCTTGCTGTCACCCCTACCCACAAGCATTCAACTCCAGTGAGGTAGGCAGTATTGCTCTTTGGCCAGTGGCTTTCTTGGGTCTGAGAGGTTTCCTGGGAGTTAAAGCTGTTCCCTTATAGAAACAGCTTTAACTGACTCTGTAATTTTTTAATTAACAGTACACCCAAATAAAGCATATTGGCTATTGTTATTCTTCTACATCACAAAGAAACAATTTACAAACTGGAACTACCTTTCTTTTCCCCTCTGCAAGTAATTATTAGCTACAAAGCTGTAATAAATCAGAGCACTTAAGGATGCCTCAAGGGAGCTTTTATGTTTGTAAAACCTTGTCAGTCAGGGTTTGGTTTTGCAAAAACTCCAAATGAACCAAAGTTTTTTATTTCGATTTTATTTGAACTTTCAGAGCAATGAAGCTGAGAAGGTTTGGCTTGAAGTTTCTTGTCAGGCTTTTCTTTATTTTTTGATACTGTTATCAGTGATATCTCAGATATCTGATATAGTAAACCAGTTCTCTTTAATTCCCAGACTGGTAAACATTGATGTGAAGAGAAGATACTTGGTTTATATCTTTCTTACAACTAATTAGGTGTACCCAGACCATCAGTTGCTTGTGTTACTCTGTATTTGGGGATGGTTTGCCAGGAGAGAGAGCTTGCAGTTGGAGATGCATTGTGCTGTCAGCAGTCTGGCAGAGCTCATGCCAGGCTCAGATAGCCCTGGACTGGTGTGTTGGGAGCTGCAGACATTCCATATGCTTACAGAGGTTCCTGCAAACCTGGGCACCTTGAGTCCTGGTGTTACAGTGGCAACTTCATTTTATGTGCTGCAGATACATTTCACACATGTGAACAATTTTATTGAAAGTGCTTTGAAGTACTTCTGCTGGAGGACACAAACTATCCTGTAAGGGTGTTTAGGAAGAAATCTCTTGAAAGGAAAATCATCACAGAACATTGTAAAAAACTAAGTTACAGTGATTTGGGCAAAGAAATGTGGCAACTCTATTCCTGAGTCTTTAGTTTTAGCTCAGTAGAGTGGGATTTTTTTTTTCCTTAATAGGAAAGGAGTTTTTCTTTACAGTGAATGAGGTCAGAGTTTTCAAAGTTGATGTATTTGTTCTTTTAACAAACTGAATGGGACGAACCTAATGGCAGTTTTTGGTAGGACAGACAAGGTTAAAAGCATTAATGGAGAGAACAGAGTTACAGTCTGTCTGGAGAATATCTACTGGAACAGTTGAGGCTGTTTTAGCAAGGAGATAGTTGTTACAAGCCATAAGTTGGCATTTGCCACTCACTGCCTTTCTTCTTGTTCAAGAAGCATTTGGACAATGCTCTCAGGCACATGGTATGATACCTGGGGCTGTCCTGGCCAGGAGCTGGCCTCTTGGGTCTCTCCCAACTCAGGATATTATTACAGCCAGTGAATCTACTAATCTAATCACAGATACTAACTAATCAGTTAGTATCTGTGATGAAAAAAAATAGGGTGTGAAGTGGGGGGGTACAACAAGTGCTAATCCACTCATTAAGGTATATGATGACTATTAGAGGAATAAAGATTAATTGGCACAACTGCAGAAGAAAGAACACAGCCCTATAGCATGGTTCGGGTGGGCACAGCCTGGAACTGTTGAAAGTCTTTCTTGTCTGTTGCCCCTCTGCTCCACTGCAAAAAATGTTTCGGGGAGTGGTATATATTGTAAGCAATTTTTTTGTTGACTCCCTAATCTAGAACTGAAGCTGTTACTGTAATTCTTACTGTATTTGTAGAGCAGCTGCAGGCCTGATTTAAAAAAATTTAAAAAATTTAAAAAAAAGAGAATAGAGTGGGACTTAAATTGGTGGGACAGTTAAATGGCTGGAGGGGTGGTTAAATGTATTTGAAAAATTAAAGCATTACTTCAGAACAGTCTAGACCAGGGCATAGTGACAGCAATACTCAGGACCAGCTATTTAAAAACACTAAACCCTCATTAAAATAGACACCTCTTTACTATTGTGGAAGAGTCATTGAAGTATGAGATGGAATGGCAGACGAACAATGAAAAAGGAAAATTAAAGAACTGCAAATAATTCTTCCCTTTCAAATGCTTTGTAATTAAATGCCTGGATAATTTCTACTACTCATTAACTGAGATCAGCTAATGAAGAGTCCACAAGACACTTGGGCTGTAGCTATGCTGTACAATTGGTCCTGTGAATAAAATTGTTACCCAATACTAACAAAGTGTTACTGAAGCTGATTGATAGTGAAACTCCAGCTGACCTTGATGAAGGAGGAGAGGAGTCAGGATCTTTTTCCCCATGTTTAGCTAATGGAGAGACTTCTAACATTATTGAAAAGGGAAAGAAATTCTGCTTCAACTTTTCACAGAAACACCTCAAATAAATAGGATTATACATATGTAAGCTGTTCTGGTCTAAAATAAATTCATCAGATTAACAAGTGCATGCTCAAATAACTAAGTCCATGGTCTGATTAAAGAGGGTGAATGGTAACTTTGAAATAAAGAAAAGGTATGTAAATTAAAATAATTCCCTTTTAAATTTCACTACATGTATACTGGGAAAATTAGTGAAAAAAATGGTTCTCAGCTCCCAGTGGATTACTTATAAAAGCATCACAAATTACTAAAACAGTTCCACATAGAATTAATGGCACATTCCCAAATGACAGGAATCTTCTCCACTTCTAGCATGTTAAAATCTGCACACAAAATCAGGCTTTGGGTGAAAAGGAGCAAACATAACAATGACTGGATGAAAAAGTGAAACACTGAAGAACTAAACCAATATTTTACTTTGGTCGTTCAGTTCCTACTCAGCTGAGCAGTGAGAAGCACAAGCTCCTTTTTGATTCTTCACAAAACTTCAGTGCCTTGGGTTTGGTTTGTTGGGTTTTTTTTCCTTCAAGCTCTCTTGGAGATGTCACTCCTTCCTCCCTAATAAATATTTGTGAGTCATGCACATACTAAATCCAGGCTCAGCAGCCCTAATTTATAGGCTTTGTAGCTGCATGTGAAAATGTGGTACAGCTCCCACCTGGCAGGCTGTCCAGCTGCCTTCTGGGACAGCCCCTTGGCCTGTGCTCAGGCTGGACTCCTTCCAGCAGCTTTAGTCACCCCTTGCTAAACCTGCTAACAAGGATCTGGTGCCCATTTTCATGTGAAGGGTGTAGTGACAGCAGCAACAGCTTGTTAGTTTTTAGCTTGTTTACTGCTTTTTGTCAATTCCTTCCCCAATTCAGAGGGGCATCTGAGAGGTCATAGTTCTGCTTCACTTCTCCACTGCAGGCATGTGCATTCTCTGTTCACCTTGCTGCAACCTTTAATCTTCCAGTTCAAAGCCAAAATCAGTGGAAGGGTGTTCAAAAGCAGTAATTACTTTGCATTTCTCTGTAATGTCATCATCTGAAAAACTGCATTCATCAATGAGCTTCTGTGAGAAAGTCAAGAACATCTGGCCATGGAAAGGCAAGTATTAGGTGAACATCTTGTTTGACCATTGCTCACCATGAAAAACTACTTTCTGTCATAAGAAGATAGTTACTTGGCATTGCTTTATATTCATAAATCTAAGCTTTTACTCTTGCCAAAATAGTTTTTATTTTGAAAAGACAATGTCAGATAGTGGAGAACTTGAAGACTTTTGTCTGAATTTGTTGCTGTTATATGGAAGATGCATGAGTGTCATAATGACAGGGAGAAATGTAAAAACCTTAAAATAAACTTCTTTTGGAACTGGAATGATCCAATGAAATGAGTAGAATTACTATAGTATGAATCATGGTTTGGCCCAAAGTCTGAGGATTTCTTCAGGTTTTGGTAATTGCGTGTAAGGCCCTTGTAATTTTGTCGGTGTAGAGTGCGTGCAATCAGTGTTGCCATTTCCCTCAGGTTAGCCCTAATCACACGTGTTTCAATTATTTTCTAAATGTGCTTTTAGGGTTTAGTGGTGGCAGGCTTTTTCTTCACCTGTAAAGAAACGGAAAAACAGGGAAAATGTTCCCATAATGCTCTTATGTTTTCATTGCACAGAAGTGATCATCTCAAACCAGGAATAGTGCCAGCAAACTCTGATCCCTGAATAAGCAGTTTACTTGCTCAAACTCCCAGGCCATATGGGAATCGGCACTCATCTCCCCCACAAATACCTCTGTTACTTGAAAGAAGTAGTCCCTGTATTGCACACATTGGTGATCAAGGGTTCATACTTTGAATTTCATTTGAGAGTATGTTAATTCAAATACATGCTTCAATTTCAGTTGTATGTAAAGCCTCATGCCTTTCCTTCACTCAGTCTCTTCAAGTTGGTTAATAACAAGGTGCAACTACATTAGTAAGGGATTTTTTTTTCAGATATTTTTGCGGGATTACACTGGATGTAGTCTGATGAGGTTAAATAAAATTTTGTCTTTGAAACATTTGGAGAGCCGAATTTTAGAGTTCAAGATTTTGGGTAGGCCTAGTGCTGCTTGAAAGCTGCTGGCTGGGGGAGGTGTCAAATCCTCTGTCATAACCTAAATGCTAGTGTCAGTGCAACATCCAGCATAAAGTTTCTTCAGATCTAGCTTATTCTGCTTCTAGGATCATGACAGAAGATGCAGAACAGGCTCAGGCACAAGATCTGGGAGGGTATGTGTTTGGTTGCTTGCCTTTAAAGCAGCAGGAAGCGGAAATGTCAGAGGATCACCTGAGACATGTTACAAGCTTGTGACAACAGCTTGGCACATGCTGTTGCAGTTGAGTCTTCTTTGGACCACTGCTAGGCTGGGAGAGAAATCTGGGGTGCAGTTTAGAAGCTGCATACATCCTCCTCATTGGTGCTCTGTGGCTGGTTTTTGGGGGGGTTGGGGATTTTTTTAACCGTTTCCTTAGTTTCTTTATTGGCTTCCTGTAGTTCTCTGAAGAGAATGGAAAAGCTTTAATAGGTAATAAATTAAGCCTTTTACAACAACAATGGTGAAAAAATTATATTCATTTTTACAACTGTGTGGTGTTGGAGGGGGTTATGTAGTATTTGGGGGAGGGTATATTTTTATTTTTTAATATTTATATTTTTAGTAGTTACTGTATAAGTGGGAGCGTGGGAAACACAGTTGTTGTGAGGCAAAGTGATAGGGACTGTAAAGTCCAGGATTGCAGGTTATTCCTGCTATGGGCGAAGGCACTGTGAACACTCACAGACTTCACAAAGGTGCAGAGACAGCCAAAGTGATTTTCTCCTGGAAAAGAGTCAAAATTAGCTGTCTTAGTGCTTATCTGCAGGGAAAATTTGCCAGTGTAATTAAAGTGCTCTAGTTACACAGGTAGAACTCCTTGCTCAGTCACGCTTGTCTCAGGAGTGCCCAGGCAGGGAGTTTCCACCAGAGTAACCACAGCAGTGTGCTGCCCTACGAGTACAGCGAGGCCATTTGCCAGCTGCTACGTGCCAGCTGGTTGCCATCTGAGATGCTCAGGACAGCACTGCTCACGGTGAACAAAGTTGCTGAGTTGTGCCAGGGCCTTAGGCAGGACACACATTCCCATCAACGCCCTGAAAATAAACATTTTAAATCATAAGTCAAATCACTTCCCTAAGTGTAAAAGCTCCAGCTGCCATTGAAAACCTTCAATCAGAGCTTTCTTTTGCAGTTCGATTTAAGAAAAAGATGAATTTAACTGTTAATATGCAGCAGGTGTTTGAAGTTTGATCCTTAACTCTGTTTCTCACCACCCCTCTGTGCTACCACCCTTCTTTTTCTCCACCTTGTCCTTGGCCACAGAATGATTCCTGGCTGAGGGAAAGGTTAGGAAAGACATGATGTGACTAGCTGGAAGTAGGGGTGACCTGGCTCCAAGTCCTTGCTTTGCTGCAGAATTTCTCTGGTTTTGGGTAAGACAGTCTCCCTTCAGTGTGATTTCTGTCTTGCAAGGGTGAGGAGCAGCATGTCCACAGCTTTGTGGAGAGCTGCAGGTTGTGGTAACCATGTCAGTGAAGGTGAGTTATGGAGGTTGTGCAAGATGAGAGATTGTGTCAGTATCACACCAGTGTTGGAGATTTCACAGGAGATAGGGTCTGAAAAGTTGTTCATTCCCCAGGCAGGCTGCTTTTCTGGAGTGAATTCGGCTAGTCCCCCCGCCTCTTCTCTTACTGAGCACTTGCTGAGACCTTAACTGCCCAAAGCATGTTTCTGCTTGCCCTAATGCACTCAAAAGTATCTTTCTGAACAGGGATAATGTCCCTTGGAACCCCTTGTGACCTCTGATTATTACAGCCTGAAGAAATAATTGATTTTAAAGAAGGAAGGTTCATGAAACTTCTCAGGTCATTTGTCTTGCAAGGAGATTTGGCTGGAGAAAGACAACTCATTCAGAGAGACAGACTGAAAAAGAGAAAAGGACAAGGAAAAGGTGGTGAGTGGAGGGGGACACACTAGGTTGTTCTTCATTTCTTCTTCATCCATGTGTAGCATCCCTGCTTGGCCTTGCCTGGACTGTAGTTACTTACTTGGTTAGTGGGGTTTTGCAGGGTATTCCTGAATTGCTAAATAATTGTGTTCATCAGCTTGCATAATTTCCTCTTACTTATCTTACAGCAATCTCTGTCTGAGGAGGGGAAAAAAAAAAGCATATCTTATGTGGGAACTTCATTATACAGCTGATAAAGGCAGCTGTTTGAATCCTACTATCCAGTCTTTCCTTCATTTCAAATGGGACAATTCAGATTGTGAGTTTAGCTCAAGGATATATACAATGAGGGTAATCAAACGTCTTTATATAGCCTCAAATTTGTGTCATAAAGAACTGCAAAAAAGACATCCAAACACAACACTGGAAGTTAGAAGGCATTTTATGTCTACAGTGTAATCTGGCAGTCATTCTCCTGGCCTACAACAGGCTTGGAAGTGCTCTGCTGTGGTCTGTGCACGCTAGAAAGAAAGAGATCCTCATGAACATGCATACATGCTGATGTCAAATGTACCTTTTGTGTTTCAGATTTTCTGTTTGCTTGTGTCACTGTAGGCATACAATATCCCTGACATAAAAAGGAGGCTAATAGGCTAATACTTTATCTGTAATAATCTGTATTCCTTCTTGCAGCCATATTGCTTTTTCTACATTAGATGTCTGGTCATGGGACAGACAAGCCACAGTTTTTTAACAGCACATAGATAGTGCTGGCTCTCCAGTCTGATCCTTGGACAGAGTAATAGATGGGGTGATGGAGAACAGTTAGCAGGGAGGAACTGCTAGCTCCAATCCTTCTCTTTATCCAGACTTCAGGCAGATTTCTCTCCCTCCCCAGGTTAGTGAGTAGTCCAGCAGGGGTGGGGGCCATCCACCTCTGTTTTCTCTTAAAAGCTGCCTCTGGTTAAATATCCCTTTTAATTTTCTTTTATTATTATTACTCTGAAGAGAATTTTTTTTTCAGAAATAGTATATTTCTCTTGTTTCTTTCAAGATGCCAAGCAAAGTAGCACTGTGTGCTTTCAGGCCAATGACAAACCTTTGTTGCTTTTTGTGTGGAGGTAGCCCAGAGTGGCACAGTCAGACCCCAATCCAATAGGCATTATTGTCCAGACAAGAGGAACAAAGCTGGTGAAGGGTCTGGAGCACAAGTCCGGTGAGGAGAGGCTGAGGGAGCTGGTGTTGTTTAGCCTGGAGAAGAGGAGGCTCAGGGGTGACCTAATCACTCTACGTGAGAGGAGCATGTAGCCAGATGGGGGTTTGGCCTCTTCCCCCAGCGACAGGATGAGAGGACACAGTCTTAAGCTGTGCCAGAGGACGTTTAGGATGGACATTGGGAAGAAGAATTTCTTCCTAGAGAGGGTGATTAGACACTGGAATGGGCTGCCCAGGGAGGAGGAGGAGTCGCCATACGATATTTAAGTACAGCGTGGATGTGGCACTCAGTGCTGTGCTGTAGTTGGCGAGGTGCTGTTTTGGTCATAGGTTGGACTTGACGATCTCAGAGCTCTTTTCCAGCCTAATTGATTCTGTAATTGAAATGTGTGTAAAGCTTGAGCTCCTTTTGCAATCGAGGCTATTTAAGGGCAAGCCCACAGTATAGTCAGTGCTTGGTAGGATTTCATGCGTGCAGCTTGCATGCTTGGCCTCTGCGTTGGGTTAAACACCAGTGGTGGGGATGTTTTGTTCAAAACTTGCTTTGCTAGGTTGAAAATAAAAAAACAACCAAACAAAACAAGCAGGCGCGGTGTTTCTGCAGCCGTACGAACACTGTTTTTCGGCGCAGCGCTCAGTTTTCAGGCGGTGTCCGGGCGCGCTCCGCGCTGTCCCACACCGCGGGCCGCAGCTCATCCACCGGCAAGGCCCGCCCGGCTGCGGCTCCGCGCGTGCGCGCTGCCACCTAGCGGCCAGCGCGGGGCACACACAGCGCCGGGCCCAGCGCGGCCTGCGCAGCGCCTCGGGAACACGGCAATACAGCGAAATAAATGCGTGTGAAAAGAGAGCGAACCCCAGGCTTCCCCCGGGCACTGTGCGTGTTTCCTTGGGTGGCGGTGTTGCTCTCCGGCTGCCCACCCTGCGGTGGGATCTTCTGCAAGCTCCCGCCGCATCAGGTGAGGGACGGGCTGTGCCGTTTGCTTTGGGTTTGCAAAGGAGCTAGATGCTTGATGAAGGAATACCCTATGCCCTCCCGAAAAAGTCCCTGCCAAATAGTCTCTTCCCTGCCAAACTCCAACAGAGTGAAAGAAAAAGGAAAATATCATGGAACAACTTAAAGAGGCTGAAGAAAGGAAAGCGTGGTTTGCTTATATACAGTATACGAGATCACAACATAAACACAACGTAAAGAGATGATATTTTGTCCTGACTTACTAATCATAACTTGCAATTCTTTTTTTTCAAAAGATGAAATACCTCTGATCAGTATGATGATGTGGCTTAAACAATTCAGCCATTCAAACTGTTCTTTCAAATTTATCTGGCATCTAGTAAATGAAATGACATTACGTCGCTGGATTTTTTCAAAGCCTAGATTTGAAACTACAGATTTGCTATCCATTCACAGTTACTTCCTATTAAAAAATCCCTCCCGTAAGGTTGCTAGTATTTTCACTGTATTTTGGTATTAAGCACTGCAAGATCAGTGGGCTGTTTGTAGCACAGGAAAGTTGTTTCATTGTGCTTCCCACTGTGCCACACTACCTTTCTGGAGCCAGTGGAACTGAGCACACTGGAAAGCAGAGGACAGCTTGAGCTGTTTATGATATTCTACACAGGTCTGGACAAAAATTGGGTGAGGCAACCAAGTCCATTGTGGTTTATGATAGAGAATTGTGGATATAAACAAAATGTTAAGGGGTTGTATTGGTCCTAAGACATTTTGATTTCCCTATTGATAATGCGAAATGTGAAAATAACCCCAAATTTTACTTACCTTATTACATTTTATACCTTCTAGGTATTAAGAGTTTATGTCCCTTCTCTGTCATCCTGAGTACTTAAAACAACGCAATTTTCTTTGTGAATACTGGACTTCTCATAAATTCCAGGAGCTGAAGCTTTAAAAAATAAAGCTCTGCTTAGATAACAGTGAGAAAGTACAAAGTCATGAAACTTACATTAATTAAATTATAGTGTTATTGTTTGTGGGGTTTGTTTGTCATTTTTAGTTATCAAAGCATCTATGGATATTTTATAGAGACAAAGAATGAGACTTACCAAAAATACTGTTAAATCTTGTTCTGTTAAAGCCAGATTCTGGGGGAGGGATGGGGGTGCAGCCACTGCCTTTGCCAGGAGCCAGGTTAGAACTATATTGACATCTAGCCTTGGACCCTTTTTCCCCCCATCAACTATCAAACCCTGACATAGCTTTGAAATAGTACTGTCAAGAAGTTTGATAAATATCTTGCTGATTATTTATATACTTTATATAATTGTGGCTTATTTTTGACAAGTAATCTGTCTTTGCGACAACCTAGCTTAGACTATAAATGTTTTTCTCATGCTGCCAGGTTGCTATGATAGGTTGAACACAAGGACTGTCCGCCAGTCCTTGTGATGGAGAGAAAGTGATGTTTCATGAGAAAATTATGTTTAAAAATCTGTGTTTGCAAGTCTGAGCAAGAGAGAGGAGGAACGTTGTTTACCATTGTTTACTGGGGACTTTACAGAAGAACAAAGCAATAATTTTTTTTTTCTTCCAGTCAAGATCTGTTGACTGAAAGCTACCTTCTGGGATTTAGGTTTGTAAATCCAGTAATTGACAGGAGCCTCCCAATAATGGGTAAGAAAGTTGTGTAGGAAGTCAGAACATGAACAACATTATTTTCCAGAGCCACTGGAAAATTCAGAATTACTTTTTCCTCTCTCCTTCTGTGTTTTTTGGTAAATTAGCTGGTAGATTTTTTTTTTTAAATCAGTATCAACCTTTACTGCATTTTTCCCAAGAAACACTAAACGTTCACTGTGGGTAGGCCTGATTGAGCACAGTGTCAGTGGTTTTCTGTTCTATCTGCTAGCATGGGCAAATTATAGAATAATGTGCTGTATAAGAAATTCTTGTAAGCACAAACTCACTTTTCCCAGAGATTGCTGACATCGCTCCTGCCGAAGTAGCAGAGCTCTATAATGATTCTGTCTTCCCCCTCTGAACTGGCAGTGCTCTGTGTACATTATCTGCAACATACATCACACTGCATATTGTCAATTACCTAAGGACACAAAACTTAGGACAGGTGTAAATAAGGCAGCTAGCAGACATCAAGTATCTTCAAAAGAAGTTTTTTTGTTCTGACTTGGTTTTGGTCTTTACTTAAGCTTAAAATCTCTGTTGTCAGTCTGTCCTGAGCCACTTCCTTGGAAAACAGCTAAAGATGCATTTTTTACAACAGCAAGTACTTCATTGTGCACTCTTTTGCCAGAAACTCTTTCTTTGCTTATATTGATGCTCAAGTGTCACAATCTGTGCATGAGACATATGTGTACAGATACATTTCTTGAGTTAGTCTGGCTGCAGATGGAGAGCAATGTCAGCTGCTGCCTTTGACTCACAGCCCCAAAGACCATAGATCTGATCCAAGGAAATGACTTTGTGCTCCTCTGCTTGCAGTATTTTTTAAGTGTTTCTTACACTTCACACAGGAGTTGACCTTGAGATCCCAGCTTCGTTTGAGGAGTGAAAGGCTACCTGCTACTCAAAATTCTTATTCCTACCAGGGTTTTCTGCTACAAAATCTATAAAGAAGAAAAGAGCAATGGGAACTCTTCCTGTCAGCATCCTGATTTCAAAAAGTAGCATTGTTCCTGCAAGGGAGGAAAGGAAAAAACCCTCATAAGTAGTTAGAAAACTAAAAGCAGCACTTCCTTGCTTTTCCATTTTGGCAGAAGTATCTGGGAACTTGACAAAGTTTTAGTACTTGTCAATGCTGAAGACCTGTGTATGGGTTCCTGCATAGTGAGCATGCTGACCTCTGCTTTGAATTCCCAAACTTGCCATGAACTTTACCATCCTCATTAGACTCCCATACCCTCGGAAGATTCCATGCTGTTACAGTGTTGTACATTAAGGAAAACAAGAACTGAAGAAAATTGAGTAAAGGCGTGATAAAGTTTTTCCTAGGCAAATTTTCTCCTGATCCTCACAAGTCTCTGTAGCACAAGAAGAACAACTAGTAAAATTTAAGGTTCCCTTACCACAGCTGTCTCTGGATTTAGTATATAGTTTGCATTTGGAGTCATCGTTAGAGATGTTGGAGACCTTTTTATCCCATTTTTTCTTTATCAATAACCAGAGTCTTTTCTGTTGTATTTTCATGTGTTGTTCTGTAATAAATAGGAAAAATAATTCCTCTCACCCCTCAGACTTTTTAGTTAGACCTGTTGCCATTTCACATTATAATTCTCAACTGTAAAATTGAATCCAGTGTTATAGAGAGTTTACTTGAAGTTTAGAACTGTACCATTTTCTACTCAAAACTTGGTATTTGGTGACCCAAGTTGTATTTTAGGGTGACAAAGGAGATCATGTGCACAGGTAACAGTGGGTATCTGTAGCAGGGTTATGTTTGACCGCTTACCTTTGTCACAAAGATTAAAAAATAATTATTTTCAAGGATCTTCTGCTGTGGTAAATAGTGAGAACACAATAATTTTTAATATCCGAGGTCTAAAACCACTGTTGTTTCTCATGCCCGTAGAACACTTTTAGCTCCTCTCTTATATTTTAGTTTGATGAGTCTGATTCAAATTCCATTGGTATTAATGAAGAACACTCATTGACTTCAATAATCTTTGAATTGCGTCTAGTATCAACTATATTAACATAATCAAGTGAGAGGCAATTGTTACGGATGCATTATTTAGCACTGATTGGGGAGGTGCTGTCAGCTCCCAGTGTCAGATGGTGTTAGATGTTATTTTATAAGGACATGTTTATTAACTTAATATTGTAGGTTATAAATCTTTCAGTTGTGCTTTCACTTCTTATTGTGGAATAATCTGTATTTGTGTTATAGTTCCCCTTAAGTGTACATTGTAAGAGTTCACCTACTTTATTTAATTTCCAAATCTGTAATCTGTTCTTCTATGAAGTGGCATTTCTTACAAACCAGAGTAAAGTGAGAGCTGCAATGTGGCTCACATTCCTCTCCACGTCCCATAGTGAGATGCACCCTACGTTGTGGCTGGTAAGGCTTTGACCTGACAGCACTGGTTTGGGCATATAGCATTAAGACAAGAATATCCAAGCACTGATGGCACATTCTGGAATGACTTCATCAAGCTCTGTTCAAGGGATGTGATCAACAGTCACAAAACAGGTGGTGGCAATTAGGAAGCAGGATACTGGCAGGTCACACATATGGTATTGCTCTGGCCTAGCTGTTTATAGTGACAGTGTTAGATGTTGCCCTGTGCTGAGTGGATCTGCCTGTGCCCAGGAGGTGCAGTAATGGGTGGGTTTAAGGTTTTTAAAATCAATATTCAGCATTCAAGTCATACCTGATTGCAATTTGAGTGAACAAGTTCAAATCCACAGTAGTGTAAATATAGGAGACAGGATGTTTTCTACAGTGATAATCTCACGTTTGGGAATACCTATGATGTGGTTAAAAGTAGTTTTGTTGGTGATCAGTGTTTTTCTTCAAAGAGCTGCAGAGAGCATAGAACTCTGCTGCAAGTTAGTTGCAAGTCAACTGCTTGCCTTAAATGAGCGCATAATTTGGTGTTAGTGAAGTCCAAAATGATTAATTGCCATGTTAACAAATGCATAGACTTGTTTCAGCAGCTAGAATTTCACTTTAGATTCTGACTTTCAGACTGATGGGCTTCTGTGCCAGTGCAACACTTCTTCAGTCAATAGAAGTCCCCCTGCAACCTTATTTCATGTTGCAAAACCCAGATCTCCACGAGTAAATCAGATGGGAAATCTTCCTCTGCTTGTCAGGCTGGAACAAAGATTTGGGAGAATAATGTGATTTAAATTTTGGGACAGAGAAATGTGTGTATGTTGTACTGAGAGCAGTAGTATTACAGTGGGCTGTCTTAATCACCCACAGGATGAGGGAATTCTGAAGTGTGACAGTGGTGGGTAAAGAAGGCTCCTCCCTGGGCTGAATTGCTGCACTTGCACAGCTCAGAGAGGATTATGTGACTGCAGGAACAAACTCTGCTTCAGAAATAGGGCATGAAAAACAGAATATACTTGTGCTTACCACAGGAACCAAACCTCATAGCTAGATGATGAACGTGTGAAAATGTTCAAACCACGTTTTCTGGGGGGGATCAGTATAAAAGAACTTCAGGAAGGGTACATAAAGGTGATTTACTTTTCACCTTTCTCTGGCTTACTGCAAAAAAATGTAATTGAACTTCAACTGATCTCTGAATTATTTTGCCTTCTGTTAAGGCAGCAGAGAAAGATCTTTGATCGATGTTTATTATGATCCTGATTAAAGATTTCATGCTGTGTAGCATGAGAATCAAGAGATTTTTTAAAAAGGAGGAAAAAAAATAGACTTTTAAAGATGGTTTCTTTAAAAAATGCTTGGTTTCTACTGTGCACCATTTCACCTTTGTGGTTTTCCTTGCTATGTCTATCCTGAGTGCTAGCTTACATGATCCTGCAGTGCACAAGCTGCCATCACTCACTCTTTGCTCTCCGTTTTCACCCTTCCCTCCAAATATTAGTTGAAAACTAAGAACTTAGTCACTTAGCATTTACATCACAGTTTTTCACCACAATATTTCTAACTGTGGAAATTGTTTTCTAGTTGTTTAAATAACTAATCTGAGGTAATTTTCCATGTAAATTAAATTTCATAACACAGTTTCAAATGCTTCTCATAATAAGATGACTAAGTAAAATAAAGTAACATTATCATGGTAATGTAATGGATCTACAAAAATTCCTTAGAGCTGACAGTGGAGACATATTTCAAACCCATTAGGTTCAGGGAACATGGTTCAAAACAACAGATAAGGTATTGGAGACATTCTGTTTGTGAATTAAAAGCCCAGAGGGTTAAGGATCCTTTGCAGAAGGACAACAATGCCTGTGTTCCACAAAATGCCACAAGAATTATATTAGTTTACTGAGTTGCAGGATTCAGAGACTAAAGCAAGAAAGGCAGACATGCCGATAAGGAGCAGTTTGTTAGCTTTTGCGAATCAAAGAGCTTGAAAAGCACTAATAATAGATTTATTGCTGAATGACATCCTTTGAAATTATTTATTTCTGGACAGATACAGGATGATCTGTATCCTGTTTTATTTAATTTTGTTTGTATAAGTAGAACACGGAAATTATTAACTGGGAAAAAGTGCTGATTAAAGGTACATCTAAATTTATTCCACATTGTTTGGGGATGACACAGATCAGGATATCTGTAATCAGATCATTGGATTGTTTATCAGTGTGTTAAACAGAATTTGATCAGTGTGTTAAACAGATGGCCCAAGTATGTACCAGGCCAAAGTGTGCAGAGTCCACTATGGATGTTGCACTAGCTTGGGCAACTCTATTGGGTGTAAACACGGCATTTCTAGTCTCCTTTTCATTTTGGCCCACTGATCTAATTAAATGCTGACTGAAAATGTGTAACTGGTTCAGGTTAAAGCAGCATAGATATCATGCTGGTGTGTGTATATATATATTATTAGGTTTTATGTGGAGTTTCCTAGGCTGTAAGGTTTTTCTTACATTTTTAATTATTTAAACAGGTCAGTAGCCTTACTGCTCTCTCACCCAGTGAAAATCACTGGGTAGGGGTATCATGCCCCAGCTGTTGAGGGGTCACCCCAGCTATGAGGATGAAGTGCCACAGGCCAGCCCAGCTACCTCCCACCACTCCAGCCCCAGCAGAGGGTGCTGGGGCTCCCTAAGAGCCACTCCCTGCTTTAATCCGTGTGCTTACCTAGTTTTGCCTGTCTGCTTCTCAGAGTTGTGGGAAGAACCTGCAAGCACAGCAAAGGCTTGTGGAAAAATAAATAATCGTTTTATTATGAGTAAGATGTTAAAGATAGAAGCTTGGAAGAAAACACGATCTTTTAAATGTTAAAACTTGTAGCTGTGGAGAACGTTCATCTTGATTGTCTCAGCAGTTTCCAAGGCAGTAAGGGCTGCGGCACGTGCAGTGCTCCCAGCTCATTAGGAAACGTCAAGTGGTGTAGAGTGAATGCTACCTCAGACCCCAGTGTGTCAGAAAAAGTAAAAGCTTGCAAAGCAAAAAAGGTTATCCAGTGAATCCGGTGAGGGTTTGATGGTCATGTAAAGGTCTGCATCAGCATTTATTTGCTGGTGTGTGGAACTTGAAAGATTTTGAACTTTCACAAGGTTTACCTGTCAAGGCAGCTGACATAAGCTTTAAAGATTGATGAAATAAATGACACATCTTGCACTAGAGGCTCCCAAGTATCAGGCAGTCATTAGGTTGTTATGGATTTCTCCCCTCTTCATCTTAAGGCAGAGGTTTAGTTCTAAACTTCTCTACCTCTCTTTTCAGGGCTTAGACAGATCTGCACCTCTGTGGAAAGGAAGACACAGAGATTAGATTTTAGATTTCCCCCAGGTCTTGTTAGCCTCATTTCTTAGAAAATTACCCTGCAAATTCTTCTGTGCTTTCCTTGGCAATTGAGAGAGGAGGGTGTTAATTGTTAAAACTTGCAATTATAAACCTATTTAAATATGTTTTTATAGAGTACTCCTATCATAGTAGTTTTGTGCATTAATCTGGTAATGCATTGTGGCAGACTACATGTTTTTAATATGTGGCTTATGAACTTTATCATTCATATATATGCAGCAAACAGGAATCCACAGTTACATTCCATACACAGAATGTAACTTCATACACCTTAGGGACTTAAACTTCAGAGACTTTTAAATACAAGCCTCTGGCTTGAAGCTGTCTTTCTCTTGGCTGCACATAACACCCAGTAAAAGTTTCTATCTGGCTCGTCGTTTTTGAGGTGTGGCAGACGTAGAGATGGTAATACGAGTAGAAGTTTTACAGATGATTGTGTTAGAGACGTGTATGAATCCCTGAGTTCCTTTATTATACGTTGTGCGAGCATTCAGTTAGCTGAGGCATACTTCACTTTTGAATCATAAGGAAAATGCCACTACCCAGCTTGCTTGCAGACTTGCTCGTTTGCTTAGAAGGCTCATTGCATCAGCAAAAACAACAGTGCGTGTTTAGAGTGCTCTGTGGAGCACAATGTTTCCTTTCCTGCCTTCAGTAATTTAAATGATTGGAGTGATACTTTTGACAAGGAAGAAATCATTTCATTGTTATGGATCATTTTTCAAGTGAAACTGAGTTTTGGAATAAAGTGATGGTGAGTAAACCATGTGAGTGGGGAAAGAGGGATTATTTTTGTTCAGAGTTTTATTCAGCAGTTTCTGAAAAGTAAGATGGAAGTGATTTTGCTATTGTGTCTGCAGGGTTATATGTCTTTTATTAAGCGGAAAACATAATGTAGCCATTACAGAGAGTAACAGGCACGCTTGCTGTCGTGTTCCATGGGGAAGTGGAATGTGATTTCTCTTTTAATATCAAGATACAAATCTGATTCACAGTTAGTTCATATGGCTTTCAGAAGAATCTGAAAGGGAAACATGTCAGCTCATTAAACAGATGCATTTTGTCTAAGCAGTTGCTTTTAAGATAAATCTAACCTAGATTTTCAAAATCATTTGTGGTATTGCTATCTGGATATTTAAATAGGTGGGCTTTTCACTTTAAAAAAAAAGGAAAAATAAAATCAAAAACTAATTTTATTTCAGATGGGGGAAAAAATTTTTAGAGGTGACTAATTATGATTGTTCTCTTTATGAAAACTTTATTCTCCATGTTCTATAAGTAGCAATTTTCTTTTTTTCCTTTTTTCCTTTTTTTGCCATCAAAATGCAAATAATATTTCAGTCATTGAATTATTGATTTCATCCAAGGAGAGTCCATGGGGTTTTTAAGTCCAAGTTTTTCTCAGAAGAGCAGAAAGGCCGGACAGAATAATGCTGCTTCAGTAAAGGGAGGTACTTTAATGCATAGCTGCAGGTTAAGACAAGTAAAGTTTATTGTGTCTTCTCTTGCTGCTGGTGATAATCAGAACATTCATATTAGCCTGACGAAAAGGCTAAATCAACTGGAGGCTTTCTAAAGTAACTCTCTATATAAAGAACACTCTCTTTTCTGAGGGAGAAAGGCAGCCTGATCTATCTGGTAAAACTTATAATCAGTGTGTCTGGCTTACTGTCTCAGGCACTGCCACAAGCAGCCTTAGACCAGTTTGAGGAAGCCACAGTTACAATTTTACTACACTTGCCTACTAAGTAAATTGTACTCTGTTTGTGTAATACAGTATTTCCACAAAATCTTCCCATTTCTGTATTCTTAAAATGGCAGTAATTTTTTCTTCCTCTGCTGGCGTAGAGTAATACTACTGTCTGATGACACCATTTCAGCTGTCTCTAGGTCTTTCCTCCATGGGCAGCACTTCATTTGGGAGAGCATGATTAATATCAAACTTGTTCAAATGTGTGAGGGCTTATTTGTAGTTCCTTGTTTTAAAAAAGGCAACTAAAGTAACCATTTGGCTGTCCAACTGCTGAAAATACAAGAGTATACAAGCAACCTGCATATTAGAGATGTATGAGTTAAGCTGATTTTTTATATATCACTTAGTTAAAGTCTGTGAGTCATGAAGTTCTTCATTTTTCTATCTTGTATATGTGATTTGTGCAAATGTCATTAGCTCACAACAGCAGGTCTGCATGTGGAAGTGATTGTCCTGTTGAACCTTTAGGCCACAATGGTGTAATCTGGTTGTAAACCAAGAGTTCTGTGGATAAAGACAACCTCTGTGGTTGTCTGAACATATGTATTGAGCAGGTTCCCATGCATGGAAGCTACCTTTGCAATTTAGTTGTATCAGCTTCAGTCTAGTGACCACTTTCGAAATATGTCTCCTGCATGATTTATTTGCTAAGTGGCTTAAATATCTGTTAAAAAATAAAACTAGGAAAAAAATCTCAGTTTGTTCTTTTTTTTTGCAGTGACTGGGGTTTTTTTACTGCCTTTGTCCCAGAACAGTTGCACTTTCATCATCGTCTTGATTGTACTCTCTTCTCAGATGAGCTGTCTCTGCCAAGAGCAGAGCCCTGCACTCAAGACTGAGCTTTAGAAACATGACATGAAAAAGATGTAATAAAATCTTCTGTCTGTGGGATTTCCCGTTTCTTGGAATCAAAAATGGGGCTAAGGTTGTGTGAACATTGTAATTTTAAGGAATTATGTTAAAAGAAAGGTGCCAGGAAATGTTGGTTGTAACTTCAAAATAGAACAGCAAATGTATTGCATTCCTGTGGAAGAAGCTGATTGTTGTGAAGAAGATACGCTGGTGTTCACACTGTTAGAGAGGCTTGCAGTAACATAAGAGAGATCTGGCGTGGATTCTCAAGTTGCTTTGCAGAGTATCTCAGCACTGGAACCTGGTGAACTGGTTCCCCATGTGTCCTGACTGTGGGGTTATCTAGCCAGCTTGGTGAGACTGAGTCAGGATATCTGGTCCTTATTGGATCATTGGTCTGAGCCACATCCCCTGTCAAAGATAAAAAGAAAACACTTTGAGGCATGCTTAATGCTGCCAAGGCATTAGTGGACCCATTCTCCTGATCCGCAGGCGTTTTGCTTCCACTTTTGAGTTTTGGTAACAAAATACATAGTAACAGAATGTGGTTTATGCTGTCAGGATAGAAAGTGTAACCGTGGTAGAAAAGTATTTCACCATATTGTTATTTGCATTGCAAACTGGGAATGGGAGGGACATCATTGGAGAAAAATGGCTGTTTGATGTAGGGCCACCAAATCCTGTAGAAAGATTGGGGTTTTTTTCTTGGTTTCATATTAGATGCTGATTTCTGCCTCTCTTTATATCCATGGCCATATATCTTTATATGCAGTCTGTGTGGACTGTGGCTCTCATCAAGGGATGATGAATGTGGAAGGTCTGTTGACTTCCTTTGTGGCTGCTGCTCTCCTAAGGTCAGGAGTCCCTCTTGTGGGCAGAGAAGTACCCTGCCATCCTTAGCATCGGCTAGATCATTTCATTTGGGGTGCAGCTAGTCACCAACAAAATGTCTTGTTGATGGGGATTTTCTTCACATAAATTCAGAACTGCTCTGTTGTGCCAGTTGGTGTCAATGTAGCATTTGAAACAGGTTGAGAGGAGCCCAGAACAGAAGGACTGTCAATTGCCAGTTCAGGGGTTCTGTCATGGGGTCTGTCTAACCATACGAGTAGGATGTGCCAGTGTTTGCTATTGGCAAGTGCAGTGTCACTCTGCTAAGACTTTTGGGGTGTAGCTCAGAAACTTGGCTCTGCAGAACTGTAAGTTTACTGTGTGTGTTGGCAGCTTCACCACACAATGGGAAAAGTGATCACACTTTCCTTTAATTAAAGTGCTTAAAGCAAAAAGATAAACTAAACAGTTCTTTAGTAATAACATAAATAAAAGCACTAGGAGGTTTTAAACATGAATGCTGAAGAAATCATGTTTTAAAATGAAAGCAACCCTTAGCTTGGGTGCATCAAGGGAGTAAATTGCATCTTCTCCTTGTTCCAAGTTCTGGAAATATTGGCTGTATCCAGCTTCCCTTACCAAACAGAGGTTTAATAATTTTTGAAAGGCTGGCTCTTGTCTGCCTATAATCCACCAATATCTGAAATTATTTATGCAGCACTGACCAAGTGGAAAGTTCAAATTCACATGCATGAAGGAACTGCTGATCCATTTGCATGATATGCCACAATCACGCTGGTTTTATGTAGTTAGTTAGTAGATAGCAATATATTCTTCCATAGTAATTGCATATAGACTATTTTTTCTCCCTTCCTCCTAATCTTCTCTCCCATTTTACTACCTCAGTGTATATTTCGTGTATCTTTCACCCCATTTATCAATCTGAAAGCGGTGTATAATGCACACCTACATTTATTTTCTGTTGAGACATGTAAATTCTAAAAATCTAAATCAAATGTCAACAGGTAATCTGCTCATCTGGAAACCAATAATTTTTTTAGAATCAGGTTGGAGACTATATTCTTCCCCAGAGAAAAGGCATATATATTGATGTGTTTATGCTTTGCAATAATAATATTTGTCCATGTGAGAAAGTGTGAAGTTTTCTCCTGCCACACCATATGGCTTATGACTATTTACAATCCAAACAGTAACAGCTGCTGCTGTGTAAGAGAATCCATTCCTCTGAGCTGGAGATGCACTGTGTAGGGAATGACAAAGTGTGTGTCCACAGATGTATTCCAAATATCCTCATTTACCACTCAACATCCTGTCTGTCTTTCTCCTCTTGGAAACCATTGGAGCTTTTTTCTTATACGCATAGCTGATGAGGAGAGCTCTGAAAGCTTTGTTTAGGAGTTTGGGGATAGATAGGGAAGCTGTGTTCGATGATGAGTATCTAAATGGGAGAAGGGAAGGAAATTCTGGTTGGGTGCTCAGCAAAATGAGAAGATGAATCATGCTCTTAACAACTTTCAAAGAAAAACCAGTTGACTCTCTTAATAGTTAAGTCTCTTAATCAATAAATTAGAAGTTTCTAGTTGGAAGAATTAACCAGGTAGTCTCTAGAAATTTAAAATATGTGTCACTTCAGACTCTTCATTGATGGCATGCTTAAAGCTTGGAATTCCATATTACAAAGATGTATTTTGCATTCCTCATATAGCATCAGTCATTTTTGGTTCCTATCAATTATCTGTTTGAGCCTCTTTTTTTTTCCTGCATTTTTCTGCTCACCATTTTGGTAATACCTGAATTTTTTATCAGACTTTATAAGAAAAGACTTTCCAGTGTCAGTCCTTCCTGTCAACAGCAGGAGGACAGTTTTCCGATATTGCACTAGTGATCTACATGCCTGGCCTTTACCTGTAGTGCTCTCTTTGAAAATGGCATTTAAACCACATCCATGCCTGTCAGAAGCTTCTCCCAGATTTGGACCAAGTTGTTCAAGTACCTGCTCTTTCCCAATAGGTTAGACAATTGGCACATTATATTTATTATGACTTATCTCACAAGAGCATATTCCAGGGAGGATGAAACATTCAGCGAGGTATTCCCTGGACATATTCTTCCTGTCACACAATAATCAAGCAATTCTCATTAGCAAAGAAGAATTGCAGGTTTCTTGCAGTGGTTGCTTTATCTGCCCGTGAAGGTTTGCTGGTAAATAAAACCCACTGGATTTCATCTGACTTCAGAGTGCATTGAAAGGTGGCTATGAATAGAAGTGAACACACTTTTTAGCAGCATTTCCTTTTACAGTGGACCCTTCTAATTTAAAAGCCTTAAAATTAAACCAGATTAATTCCCTGACAGCATATAATGATTTACAACATTTGCATCTTGGGTTTTTTAATGTGTCTGTAGTACTCTTGTGCCACTGGGAATTTTTTATGTCAAGGCTACAGCTGCCATAGAAACAGAAGGACTAAGAGGAACTTTTCGAGCTTTACTGGTAGTTAGGCTGGCAGCCCCAAACCTCACTGCTTCAGCAAGCATTTAATTTAGATGCCCTTGTGGTTGTCTTACAGAGACATGTTTTTAACCTAAATAGTTTTCTTCCTTCTGCTTGGTGTGAGTGAGTTTCTATCTCAGACTCTACTTACCAAGGTCAACAGCCTCTGCTCCTCTCCTTACGTACAACAGATGCCCTGCTGCCATGATTACACTGCCTGCTTGTGTCTGTGCCACTCTGTCATGGCTGTGCAGTGACCAGAAGGGTTTTGAAGAAGAGAGCCCACAGGAATGAATACACCCTTGTGACCACTGAGAGCAACCCATAGGGCACATGCCATGTGCCATTTCAGTATATAAATAAAGCAGAACTCCAGGTTGATACAAATCAAATCCCTTTATCGCCCAAGCAATGCTGCTAATAGTTAAGGCAAAATCTTTGTAAATTTAAGGACTGTAATATGGTAGCTGTGATTCCATAATTGTACTGAGTCAGCTTATTCCCATAATTGTACTGAGTCAGCTTATTCCCATGTGAAGAAAGGAGTTACTTCAGAACATGTTCCTTGGTGTGAATTTCATCTTGCTTGTCACAGATAAAATGAAATTACCAGAAATATTTGTATGAAAAGCCAGAAGTGCAGTCTTAAACTACTTCAGTATTACAGCAAAGAAGTTCTAACCTATTCCTGCCAGAAGAAAAGAATGGTGATAAGTGCCATCTTTTCCCCCATTTCTGCTTCACTAGAAGGGGAAAATTACTTCAGCTTCCTTGGTTCAATGCAGCTGTGCCTGGGTAAAACTTGGAACTGCATGGAGAAAAATCTATAAAACAACTGACAACAAAAATGGCAGATGGGAAGAATTTCTCTGTATTAACTACAGCTCTGTTTTGTCATGGCCTTTGCTTGCCAAAGCTATTCTGTGAGCAGTAACAATGGGTTGCATAAACAAATTTAAGGGATTGATGGAATTCGATTTCATGCTTTGTTCTTGCTAGCTGTCTGCTGTGTTAAGCAGAGAATCCATTTCAATACTCACTATGCAAAATTCTAGAAACAGCTGTGAGTATTTACTTCTAGGGTGTTGCCCAGGGATAGCTGAGTTTCCTGGCAAATTTGTGTTAGAGCAATCAGTGTCAAGAAATCACCTGGAGAATAAAATTGTTTTGCTGACCTGTGACATGATTTGATGCCTTCAATACCAGATATTGAAGGCTCAGCTCTTCCTCCAGTCCTGCTCTTAGTTAATACAACACTGAGATGAGAATTTGCTGTTGAAAGCTGTCTCTGCTTCTTAGCAGGGAATCCATGAGTGGAGCCTGAATTTATACTCATTCCTTTCTGCTGCCCCATGGCTTTAGAAACACTGTAGAAATAAATTGCAGAAGGCCTGTGCTTTACTCTCTGCTTTACAAGCCGGTGAAATGAGCCTCTCCTGCACAGAGTCAGCCTTGCATACTAAAATTGCTTAGCTTTGGGACTTCATCGGTGTCTGCATTTTGGCTTCAGACCAGCAAGCTAGAATCTCAGACAGTAATCTCTCAAATCCCATACACTTGCTTAGCATAGCAAGTTTGAGCAAGAAGCTGGATTTGGACAGCATCCCAGTGAGACACCATGGAAAGTATGGAACTAGTTAATGTCAGAAACCTGTGCCTTGATGTGAATCCTAGTGTCCTGGTGCTGCTGAAGCACACCTCTCAGAAACCTCCTCCTGGAAGTTAGACTTGTTGATTTTCCCAGAGACCTCTGCCAGGAGCCAAGTGAGAGATCTGAATGCACTTAGGCAATAACTGTGTGGAGGCACACCCAGTAGCATCAGGCAGACACCTCCAACAGCGATTGTGTGTATGGTTTTTCCTGGCATGCCAGAAAAGGTTGAGCAAGGGATGAGGTTAGAGGGCATGTGGGGAGGTCTTCTCTGTGCATCCTACTCAAAAGCAAAGAAAGTCCTGCTTTTTCCATCTCCTGTCTATAAGGGATCTTCTTTCCTATGCTTCCACAGGCTGATGATATGATGGCTAATTTTGTTGGGAATTACAATGTAGGGATAGTAAGAAAATGTGACAGCAGAACCTTACAAGAGAAAAATTTAAGTCCTAATCCTGCGTCTTCCTCCTTTCCCCTGCAGAAATGCCCCATCTCAGCCCTACCAAAGAGCAGGGGTGCCAGCATCAGGGAAAGCTCAGCAGCACTGAGACTCTCTGATCCTTAGGGAGCCTCAGGCCCCACTGGGCCATAGGAGAAGCATTTTGGGCCATTTCCCCCAGCGTGGCTGTCACTCCATACCTTGATAGCACAAAACAGTCAGTCAGTGCCCCAAGCAAGGTCTGACAAGCTGAGAGCTGCGCACAGGCAGACGGGTTAGCAAGACCTCAAACATCTGCATGATCTGCTTTAATGCAGGCCACTTTAGATTTAAAATGCACTTGAACGATCATCCTAGATTAATTCCTGCTACATGAATTGCACTTTATCGTGCCATCAGTTTCATTATTTCTTCACTCTCATTCCTTTCACTGTGAATTTTATCTGGGAAAAAAAAAAAATTACTGTTCCACCCTTTGTTGTGCCACTGGATAAACTTACTTTCTCCAATACCTTTACTAAACCAGTGGTGCAAATCCTCTGGTAAAAACCTGCAGCTGTTACAAGAATTTCAAACATGTATCTTCAAAATCCATCTTTTGCCTCTTGATTTAATAGTCTTCTAAGCCATTACTTCAAAAAGGGATGTTGCCTATTTTTTATTTCTCGGGTTCAGTAGTTAGTGATAAATGAATCTCAAGAGAGAAAATAGCTGAAGATGATGAATAGAAGAAAAATGTTCATTATTAGCTCAGGCAGAAAATTAATCCCTTTTCAGAAATTCAGGAAGTTGATAATAGTGGATTTTTTTTATATATATAGATGATTACCCTCATGACAAATCTATCACTTTGCCTTCTCAAACAAGTATGATATGTTTTGTCTTTTTTTTCCTCTTGACAAGGGAATTCATGACATAATGTCACCCTGTTGGAAAATGTGTATGTTTCTGGTAATTACTGGAAATGATGATGTTCTTAATTTCCATATTATGCAGGGTGGTTGTGATTAAAAAGTTAGACATTGACATGCAAGAAAGTGCTGGGATAAGTCAGTTAATTTCTCCTAGCTGTAGCAGTCATTTCTCTGTGAGGAGACACACTACAACTCATGTGTGCATTTTTTAACTGTTTAACAGCAGTCACTGTAAAAAGCAGAACTGTGATCCCTCAGAGATGCTGGATTTCTTTGCCATCTTCCGTGGATGTAGCCCATCCCTCAAGTAAATTTTTACCTGATCAGGAACTCTAGGGTACCTCTTTTACTATTGCCACACAAAGCAGGAAAAGAAAGACCAATTTCTTACCAATTTCCGGGTCTGTATGTATTATTTCCAGAGACACAGACATGAAACTTCATCTGAGCACCTATCTGCCTACAGTGATGTGCTGCAGTGGAAACTAAGGCAAAAAACAAGGTGTCAAGCTGTCCTCCTTATCTGTAATCAAAACAGGATCTGTGCCTTCTTAAACATACCCTGCCTTTGGACTTCATTTAGTATTTCTCTCCAAATTGCTCTCTTAAAAAGTCAAAGCCAAGGGTGACAGAACCACTCTGTCACCATGTGTACTGGTCACTCCTTGCACTTAATGAGTGAAGTCACTTGTGTTAAATCTTGCCCAGCCCTTTCTAACTTCTCAGCCACATTTAACATGTCACATCTGGCCACCCTTAGGCGTGGTCGGCATCTTTATTCAAAAAGTGTGATGGAATGCTTACCTAAAATGTTTGCCAAACTAAAAAAATGAAGCAAAGCCAAGACTTAAGGTTCCCTTGGGAAATGGAAAGAGAGGCTGGCAGCAGGGGTGTTTCTGGAAACTGCTGGGAGAGCAATAGTCAGTAAAGTAGGAGAAATCAGAAGGGATGATCCTCTCACCAGTATGCCAGAACAAGGCACGGTTTGCATTAATGGGTGGCTGCAACACAGACAAATCCTGAGAGCTTTCTGAACTTAATAAAGGGGTTTTTCCCTGACTATTTGTGGTAGTGAAGTAATCCTTTAATGCAGTGAGAATTTATAATGTTGCAACACATTTTTCATTCTCCAAGTAGGAGGAAAAGCCTAACTTCTGAGAAGCATTATAAATTCACAAATTAAAAATAATTAAATAAAAAACTAATCACAACATCTCTTTGTGTTTTCTGCCCCTTTCCTTTCCAGTTTGCTCCTTGTTTTGCCAGTTTTTTTAATCTAAAATTCCTAATCCTTAAAAAGGTATTGCTACGGAAAATACAAACTTCTGCAATGAGTGGTGTTTTGGCAAATTGAAATATTTTATAAAGATAGGATGTGTTAATTGAAAAACTTTGCAGTTGACTCTACTCTTGAAAATGGTCCCTTTTAATCCTTGCAGAATGCAGGTAAAGGCCCCTTGGTAGTCTCTTTCCATGGATTGTGGTTAAGAGTCTGGGTCCCATGAACTTAGAGCACAAGATGAAAACCTGTCCTATAGACTGGATCTACAGTATATTCTAGATTGAGCAATCGCATTGATTTTTATAGCATGTGGCCCAAAATGCTCCAAAATTCCCTGTCCAGGGGGAAAGGAAGAACAAAGAAACCTTATGTTAAGTGCCTAGATTAAATTCCAGTAAGCCACTGTGTTATAATGGAATGATTGATAAAGGAATAGCACATTATAAAATGATGTGAAAAAGATGAATAATGTTCAAATAGATTACTATGCGAATAAAGGGGAGGTTTTGCTCTGAAATAATTATAAAATCCACCTCCTGCAAATTACTGAATAGGCTCAAGTTGCTTGTTCCTAGCATTTCTTTGCCATTGGTTATCTTTTAGCGCTAAAGTTCATTATGTGCAGTGTAGTAGTATAATGAAAAGCAAGAGAAGGAATGGTCATCAGCTCAAGAGGGTTTCATTGTTTTTATTCTTGACAGGCTTTCTGGCAGTTTCATTTACCTTTCAAACAGCCAGAAATTGTATTTAGGTCTTGGATGCAATGTACAAAAATTTCAGGCAGAAGTTTTTAGCCTGAGCGAGCACCTATCAAGAGGAGTGGAGCCCTGCACATATGCTCTGGAAGCTGGTGTGTGATGATCCCTGCCTCTGCTCCAGGGTGCATGCTGGATCACTTTGGTGTATTGAAAAGACTCTTTCAAGTACAGCTAACAAAAAAGGGTCTTTCTGATATGATTCATATCAAGCTGTGAAGCACAGGGAGCTGTCAGGGCAGAGTTGGTGGAAACACAGGACAGCTGAGCCAGAGAAAGAAAAAGACCTCCATCCAGGCCTTTGCTAGGAAGGTAGCAGGATGCAGGTGGTACGGCATAAACAGGATAGCCGTGTAGCAAGTCTCTCAAAAGGTTTCTCTTTTTCAAGGCCCTCATTTTCAAAGTCACCTTGCTTTCACAGAGTTTTTGTCTGATCTCACCTCTCTCATCTAGCATCAGAGGCCTTTTGGTCCTACCAAAGGCTGCCTAAAACTTGTGCTGCCTGAAAAAAGCCCTTCTTTATCTTTCTGAAGCATCTGCTCATCAGCTAATTTCAATAGCTGAAAATAGCATAGCTGAAAATCCTCTTTATTTGTTTGCTCTTTTTCCGTATGCCAGTGCTTTTAAATTACTTAATCACTTTGTTGTTGTTGTTTAATTTGTAAATTTTTAGTTGTAGTCCCTCTTTTTCTTTAGAGAGCAAAGATACTGCCGTAGGTACTGCCTTATGCATGGCAACATATATCAGGAATTTATTAGTTAATAATACTTTTAAAAAACCCCAACACAATATCCTCATTATGTTTAAATCTGTGTAATGATCTGAACCTCTTTTGTTTCACCTAACCAAAAAGCACAAGAAAGAAACCAGTTTGCTGAGAACATGAAATAGTTAATCCTGACGGATTTTCACATGCGTCAGTTGTGATCAATTTTTGTAAGGTTTTTCTTTCCTGTAGTGCGACAACTGCCCTGTCTGACAGTGGGATGCTTGTCATGACTCTGTAATCCATGGCATACAGAGAATGTATGTGGTCCTTAGTGCATGGAAGAATAACTTTGGTTTTCCTTTCCAGTCCCTTACCTCCCCCTCCACCCCACTTTTTTCTTCATCCATATTTATACTAACAGTGATGAAATAAAGAGAGTTACCTCCTAACATTTACTTCAAGGCTTAAGAAGCTGGTGCACATAACCAGTTGGGTTACACTGTTCAGTTTATATGGATTTTTTTTATTCTCTCAATTTATGGACTGAAGTCAGGAAATGCCTTCCTCTTACAACCAGCCACAATCCAAGGCTCTTAGAGAAGAAGGAGGAAGGGCAACAATGCTGGGGAAGGGGCTGGAGTTCAGTTCTTAAATGGAGCAGCTGAGGGAGCTGCAGATGTTTAGCCTGGAGAAAATGAGGCTCAGGGAGGACTCTACAGCTGCTTTAAGGGAAGGTGTAGCCAGGTGGGGATTGGTCTTTTCTCCCCGGTGACAAGTGACAGGACAAGAGGGAATGGTGTCAAGGTGCACTAGGGGAGGTTTAGATTGGCTGTTAGGAAAAAAATATCCATGGAAAAGGTTGTAAAGCATTGGAACAGACTGCCCAGGGAAGTGGTTGAGCCACCAATCCCTGGAAGTGTTCAAAGCATGTGAGGACACGGTGCTAGGGTGATGGTTGGACTCAATTATCTTGAAGGTCTTTCCATCCTTAAAGAGTGTATGATTCTGTAACTCTCAGAACTTTTTCTTTCCCTTCCTTCTCTCCTCACCTCTTCCTCTTGAAATCACTGGTCCAAACATCTCATCTCAGCCAAACATATATTTTAAATGGCATGCATACATACCTGATCTTTTAAAATTCATTTTTCAAGTAAAAGGATTTTAAAGTAAAATTCACAGTCTTTAGTATGGGTAGGAAAAGCCTTGAGAAAGAGATATCCAAACACACCATGCTGAGCCTATGTCAGACACTGCTTCCCCTGAGCACCTTCTAAGCTGTGTTACTTGAGTCTGCTTTCACCAGTGCAGCTTTGATAAACAAATTGCCATGTGGTTGGCATGAGTTGCACCACTAAAAATGTTTCAAATCTGAGACACAGACAAGACAAATTATATTTTCACCAAAAAAATGAAAGTTGCATCTTATTTTTCCTTAAATAATATTTTTAACCAAATATTTTTCTTCCAATACTAAGTATTTGGGTATCAAATCTCCTATATAAAAATGGTAATAATTATGAAAATAGCATTTAGATTTTCATAGTTCTCCAAAATGTTTGAACTATGAAAAATTCATCTTCCAAGAACAAGGAATGCATATGATTTGTAAAAATAATTGAAATTGTAAAGGTATGAAGATCAAGAAGCTCCACTAGAAGTATTCATGCAATGTGACAGTTGCTATTCTTCCCTCTGTAGAAGATGCCTGTGGCTGAACACAAGGGTTTGTATGTATACACTCAGTCACTGTAAATCTTGTCTTACTGAATCCAGCAATCCAGAGAACTCAGTTGAAAGGTTTGGAAAAAATCTGTGAATGTAGTGTTAGATCTGTAGCAAATAAGAATTCTGCATCTATCATCAGTGCAATGGTTTAGAGGGGAGGATATCTCACCTAAAAGCAGGTACAACAAGTATGATTTGCCTGAGTTCCTTCTTTGAACTTAGAGAAAAATGTTCTCCACCTAGGTGAGCAAGAGCTAGCTGCCTCCTTGCTTATACACATGCATGTCTGGTCCTGTAGAATGGGCAGAAACTGAGCTGATGCACTGAGCAAGTGTAATTTAAATAACAGGTTTAATTACACTCATTGAACTGGAGTGTCAAGTTTGTGACAAACATGTAGTAATTTCCACTGCACCTTCTAGAGTCAGCAAATGTTGATCAACAGGTACTGCTTATTTTGTCCTTTTGAAGTTTTGATTTAAAATAAGTGAGATCAAACCAGTTTTAAGGACAAGATATGCCTGCACTGGATTCTTAAAGTTTATTTATTTTACCAATTCATTGTTTTTCATGGTGTGTATTCTTAGTAGCAACAGAAGTTGCAAAGCTACTGCTATGAAAAGATAATACCATTTTAAAAGCCAATACTGTTGAGTGCTGGAAAAAAAATGAGAAGTTAGTAGCTTTTGCACAGACTTAAAATTTGTGTGTGGTGACAGTTGGTTTCCTGAATGTCAGTGGTTGTCAATAATCTCATCCTATTCAGGGGATATGGCATCAAACCATTCTAAAGGCTAAAAGCTATACATTTTCATTAATCAGTCAGAGCTGTATTCCCACAGCACTTGAAAAATCTGCCCTTAAATCTTCTTTTTTGTTTAGATTATGAAGGAAGCCTCTTATATTAAAATTATTTTGCCTCTGGTTAACAGACAATAATGTTGTTAATGCAGAAAAAAAAAAGAAAAAAAGAAAAAAAGGAAATGGTGCACAAGCAGTTTATTTTTAGAAGCCATTTTCTAAACATTTCATTTGTTTTATGTCCATTACCTACACTAAAAATGAATGGAAAACTGGGAATTATATTTTAGAAATAAACCTTTTTCCCTCATTAAAATATACTTTATGCATTTTTATGAGACTCTCTAGAGAATTAGAGCAAATAGCTTATTCTCAGGACGACTTTCATTTGATTAAAAGTGAGGGGGTTTTATTTTTTTTTATAGAACATGGTCATTTAAAAGAAGTTATTCAAGTAAAATGGGTTGTTGAATTCTTGTTCCTTTGTTTTTCCCAGTATCTTTTGCTTTTCCAAAAAAACACCTCTATGTATTTAAATGTGTTTTGGGTAAATCAGTGTTAGAAATAAATTACTACAGTAGATATTTTGAAATTCAGAATCTGTCATTTTTATTTTGTCCTTTCTAATTCAGGCACACTTTTTCTCTTCCCTCCATTTTTCTTTTCTCTTCCCCTTCCCTAAATCTCTGGAGCATTTCAAAGAAATACATTGATGACTGCAGGATTTTTGCCTTGTTTCTGTACTCCAATATTTGGATTAGAGAAATAAGTTCTATCTAATCTGTTCAATTTTTATGCCTCTGATGTCAAAACGCAAGAGAGATAACACTGAATGCCACCTTGGTCTCTTCAAGATAAGAAGCCAGTTTTGTGTTTCTTATATCTTCCCCTATGTTTTCCATAATGCTCAATTAATAGAAAACGGCTCGTCCTTCATGCTTTTAAATTAATCAGTTTTCGAAAAAAAAAAAAAAATTCACTGAATAAAAATCTTACTTTGTGTTAATTCTCTGCTCTTTTCCTTTGGCAAATTTTAGACAACCTTGCCAATTTTAATAGTACTTGAAAAATAATATTTTGGTTTTAGTTTTCCAGCCATGTTTGTGAAGACTTACGAAATAACTGAATAGAAAACATATATTCCATTTACATGTGAGGATATTTTTGCTTTTCTATTTGCAACATGAGGATAAGCAATTCCATTAATCAGTTATTGAGTACAGGACCTGGCAGCAAGACAAACAGTGAGAGCTTCATGAACCGTACTGATTGTGAGCCATTGCAGTTAATCACGGAGAAAGGGCTGTGGCTCTGCGCATTCTGCAGTCCCCCAGCCTGATTCCCTTATTTTCATATCTTTCCATCTGAAAATTCCTATCCTTAGAAAGTGTCTTGGTTTCCATAACTGACAAAATTATGCACTGTCTTTCAGTGCATTGGTTCCAACCATCCCCTACTCCAACCCCCCAGGAGGGACCTTCCCAAGAAGATTTATGTCAGTTCTGCCCTAGAATATCTTGTGTGAATACGAGGCTTGAGCTTCTCCCCATATAAAGTGTTGTGAACTTGTCCCAAGACTTGACTTGACAATTGCTACTCGTTAGTGTGACATCACATCTTGACTCCCTGCTCCTCTAGGGATTACTTCAGAAAGAGAAGTTGCAGTTCATGCTGCTCCACCACAGGGAGAGTGGAATTATGTCTGTTCCCTCCAGGCTTTCTGATTCTCTTTAAGGCATTAATCAAAAAGGAGCCTTGGAACCAGAAGACTTAGGGGTGATGCTGCAGAGGTGTTCGTGACTTTCTGTTGCAAAGTGAAAGAAAGATCTTCAAGAGTCACAGCAGGACTCTCTATGCTGGTTTTGCACTCTGATAATATTTTCTCCTGAAGGGATGATAACAGCAATAACTCCACTAGACACCAGTGGTCTCTTTCTGTCACTTATATAAATCTTTTAGGCGCTATTGTTCATTCAGACGCAATCCAAAGGCTGCCTGATTAAGAAAGACCCAGTTGTCTGGTGTTATAAATACTGGCCTATGGCTTTGCCCTGGGTGACCTGAGAGGTACCATAGGTTGAATTTTTATTATCAGTACTTCCCCAGTAAAGCTATTTTTCCTCAAACCTCACATATTAAATTGATTATGCACCATGTCATTTTAAAAGTATGCAGTTGCTGTTGATTTATATGGTCAGACTGGCTGCCAACTCAGCGATTTCCATCCTAAAATAACAGATCCAAAAAAACCCCAAGTCCTACAGTTGGCTGCTTTATGTTGTAATGAGTCAGCTGCAGATCTGTACAACCACTAATTTCAGCCCATTTGTCCAAGGGGACAAGCAAAAACATGCAATTTTCTAGCAATTATAATCAGTGAAGAGCTCTACATGGAAATGGTCAGCAGAAAGATCAAGAAAAGAATTTACACCAGGAAACATTTTCTTCTCTTTTCTATGAGCACTTTTTCTATATCCATATATATGTTTCCAGTAAACAATTGGATGACAATCACAGCCTTTGTTGGCCAGTTTTAGGAAAAGAAAAAAAAAGATGAAAAGCTGAACCAAAACAAAACATAAAAGAAAAACCCGAACCTGGAGAAGTCAATGAAGTTACTGGAGGTTTGCAACTAAACATGTAGTTAAGTGAATGGATGCTAACAAGACAGTGCAAATTTTAGTGGTGTCTCAACACCGTAACAAAATGAATGAAAAATTTTCTACACATGGGTATTTGAGATGTAAACCAGAGAGGCCTTTGTTTGTCATGTGTGATTCTCTGCCAATGAACAGCACACAGACTAACAGAGAGCAGTAGGAAGTGTGGCAAATGTAGAGCACTTCTAAAAGCAAGAAGAGATAAAGAGGCAGCCGACAAAGCTAAATGAGGCTGTTACACTCTTCATGTGTATAATATGCATCTTGGTATTAACTAGGAAGAAATAAGAGAAGAAATTAATCTATAATTACTTCTAGTAGTTTGAGATACAGAGCTTGTTGATGTCTTCAGGATGTTATTCTAGAGCTACTAGGAGCTGACCATTTAAAATCCACTCCACTGTGGTGCTACAGTCCTTTATTTGTGCCTGGAACATAAAAAGATGTGAAAGAAATTACATCCTCAGAGTTTTCTAGTGGTAGCAGGAAACGAAAAAAAAATCTAACCTATCTAGTATAGCATCTATACTAATGACATAATGGAACCCATTTCCATTATCTTCCCTTTTGGTACTATGAAGGGCACCAGGTACTGAGGTAGCCTTTTTTGATGTGAAAGAGCCAACGAGCATCTGACAATTGCTGCGGATACCAGCTTTTACCATTCCAATTACTTATGACCATAATCATGCGTGACTGTGTCATTTTAAGGTGATCTATAGAGCCTTGTACTTAACTTGTGTATTGTTTCTGTTAATGATGCATAGTTAAGCCTAGAGCAGTAACGTAATGAGATGAATCAAACAGAGTTCATTTGTAGGGCCTGTGAAAAAAACATCTTTAACAGACCTTGCATTTAATGAGAATATGGTATTGATTAAATTAGACCCACGATGGCATAAACAATAACACTGAGTTTTCAAAGTGTGCTGATTGAGCTACTACTTCAGATTTAGGCTCTGGGGTTCGAAATGGGGTGAATGCATATCCATAAATAGTCTTTGCTTGGCATCAGTACTAATTAGTGTAATTATATGCCAATGTCATTTGCCTAATTTATGAGTTGGCAGCATGGCTGAAAGTAAGGGTTTTTTCTTGCCTTTTCTGTTTAGAATTTGGTTATTAGGATGAGGTCGTTAGTTTACAATTAAGTCACTTTATTTCCCCTAGCTTTAATATTAATGGAACACTTCATCACTGGAGCCCATATCTTGCCTTTCTGGTAAATAGAGGGAGGAACTCCTATGGGGTTTAGCTTCCCACTCCATCATTAAAGCTGCAGGAGGAATTTCTTATATGTTTTATATGAGACAATGAGGCAATTTCCTAAGTAATTTCTCTACACACATTCCTATCTTCATGCCTCCAGTGGGCTCTTTGGATCTTTCCCCTAACCCTCTGCTGGCACAATCCATCAGTTCAGATGTGGAAGAAGATTTTGCTTTGCAGGGAGGAAAAGAGTGAAACTGACTATAATGACAGAGTTTTACCAGCCCAAACCTGCCATAAATATTCAGTTCTAGGATATGTATCTGGCAGCAGTTGAGATCAGGTGCCTCTGATGAAAGCTTTTTCTCCTTGGTGTGGAAAGGGGATAAGGAAGAAGAACTTCTCTTTGGATCACCCTAGATTAAGAGTGTGCCACATAAATAATCCCTTGTTGATTTCATATGATAACATTTAAGCATCATGTGATGCTTAAAAATAAACAAGCAAAGAGATCATAAAGAGATAGGCTTTTTCTTTCCCCACCTGTATTTAAAAAACTAAAAGAAAAAGGTGAAAAATTGCCTCAGGGCTTTTTATTATTGGTACAGCACCAGGATGTGTTTGAACAACCCGCCTCTCCCTCCATGCCGTTCCCTCTAGCGGTGAATCAGGGGAGGAGCTGCTCCCTTCCTGCAGAAGCTGCTGCAGAGCACAGTGAGCTCCTTGCTGTGGAACTGGGCAGCAAACGTTTGAGTCGCTTTTTATGACGCAAGTTTATAAGCAATTGCTCCTGTCGTTTTAAATACTGTATTTTCCAGACAAGTAGTCATATCTTTTCATAGGTTTTCTTTTTCTCCCCCCCCAAATTAAATAAGCTACAGCTCAGTACCACTGCCATAAAGCACACACTTCCTTTTTACCGTTCTCTTTGCCAGCACTATCCAGTCAGAGCATGATGCATACTACTATAATAGAAAACTGTATTTTAGTCCCAGTTGACTAGTTGTGTCTTTCATTTTTCTAAGTCGTTTTAGAAATGCTTTTTAAAGAATCTCAAATCCAATGTTGCCGAGAGTGTGTGCTATGGCTTTTTACCAGCATAGCTGTGTTTCATGTACAGTTTGTGTGTCCCTGCATAAAAACTCTGTGCCTAAACTTTCTGAAGCGGGGATCTTGAGCTCATTGAAAAAGCTCCTGATAGAAACCCTGGGCAGCTGCAGTGGTGACCATGTGAGGATGTGTCAGAGTGGAACCCTTGCCAAAGCTGGCCTCCTTCCACCCTCTCTGTTTGCCCCTCAGCCCCTGGAGGAAGGTGCACACTGGAGAGCTCTGCCCCTTGACAGCAGAATTAGCTGTTTTCGCAATTTGCTGGGGTGGGTGGGAGTTCAGAAAGGCTGAAGCTGAGCAGCTGGCAGGGCTCTGAAAGCAATTAAAGGGAGAGCTGGGGATATTGCCTGAGAGTGGAAGTCCTGTGCTGGCATTCCTTCATCCATCCTACATTCCAGCCTCCTGCATTCATCTCAGATGTGTTCCAGAAACCTTCCCAGGAGAAACAGCTGCCTCATGCTTAAAAGAGGAAATATTCGAAAGCTCCTGAGGCATTAAATCTTGGAGGATTGATGCAATTTCTCCTCTTTGACAACACAAACAGTGTTTAACTCATCTCTTTCTACAGTCAGGGGCTGAAAGACTACCATAAAATTTTATGTTTATTTGAATAAAGGATGGGACCTTCTGCAGGTTCTCAATGGCCTTAAAAGTGGACAGCTCTTTGATATTAAATCATACAGCTTAACAAGATTTGAAAAGCCATATTGAGAAAATTATTGCAGTGATTTGACACTGGCATGTTTGTTCAAATTTTCAAGGTCTCTAAGAATCTTAGGCTTGTTCATCTAAAGGTGGTACTTTGGTGGGTTTTTTGTAGTATCCACTAATAGTTAGGAGAATGATAACTAATTTAGCAAATATCAATTTTTTTGACCCTTTGAGAACCTAAATATCTTAAAAATAAGTAATATGAAGAAAAAAAAGTGTGTCTTTCTGTCCTATAATGGCTGAAGTTTTACTCTAATGCCATTGGAAGGCAGACACAAATATCAGTTGATATATAGGGCTGACTCCTAGTAATTACTCACAGACAGAAGTAGCAGGCTGACAAGTCTGGCAGAGAGGCTAAAGCCTGAATATCTACACACATGGATAAATTAGTGCTTGTATTGTTGTAGACAGGCAACTTCTGAGCTGGACTTGCAGCAGGTTAATGTTAATTGTTAAGTAAAGTGTTGGATAGATAGTTTGGTTCATAGACACTTGGTCACATTCTCATAAGAGTGTGGATCAGCTTGTGCTAACTCGTGCAGTGCTGTATAAGTTACCCAGAGTAACTTCCTAGAGGCAGTGGCTTTAGCATAAAATTTGCCAGGGTGTGTAAAGGGGAGCAGGTATCTGAAGAAGGATGGTTAAGACATGGAAGGGAAATTAGTTGCTGTGGTATACTCTGTAATTTTGCTAGAGGAGGTAGAGATGACATTGATACTCTTTAGAAATAAAGAGATAGAAGCCAAACTTCGGTAACTAAATGCATATGAAGTACATTTCCTTCTATATATTTCTTCCAACTTGCTTGCTTCACGTGTTGGACAGCATTTTGAGGATAGCTGTGTTTGCTGCAACCCCTAGCATATTATTTAATCAGTTTTCAGTGTTATGCCCGGGTTGCTGCTGTGAAGTGTTTCCTTGAGTACCAGCTGGATGCCTGGCATTGCCTGAGAACAAGGATGACAGCTTGGAAAACTGCTAAGGCAGCTTAAAAATCAGTGTGTTTTTACAATAGCATGTTGGAAGTGGATCTGCCACAGTCAGGTAAAGCAGAACTTTTGGGGAAATTTGGACAGAAGAGTTGATATGGGGCAAAAGACAAGGAAACTCCAACATCGTGGCAGGCAAGAGTTCTGGGAGGAAAGGGGAAGGTGTGGATGGAAGCAAGAAGATGAGATAAATTATATTAACAAGATAAATTAAAGGGACCCATAATTGTACTAAGCTTGAAGGATGCTGATGTGTTTTGATTCTGAAGGAAAGCCAGTGGTGAAGCAAAAATTGTTGGAGTGGGGGGAGGAAGGAAAGGAGGTGATCACATTTTCAGGCAAGAAACACATGTTTCATTGGCAGCACTTTGATTTGTATGTTTTTGTGCACACAGGAAGTTAGAAAGGAAGCATAGAGGCTGCAGTAATGAAAATGGGAATATGTGTTAGACATGAAGTAAAGGATTGTACTCCAAGGATAGAGATGAAAAGGTGAATTTTGAAGATGCTGAAGAGATTAGTGTCAAGACTTGGAGATGGTTTGGATGTGGCTAAGGGGGAAGAAATCAAAGATGACCCCCAAATGTGGGCTGGAGTAACAGCAAGAAAAGTGGTAGTGTCTACAAAACTAGGAAAGTTTTGTGAGGAAAGGTAAATTTGTTTTGACCATAACCCATCAAATATGACAGAGAATTACAGACTTTCTTGGATAGCTTACTCATACTTAAACAATGATTTTTTCATGGAATTAACAGCATTAGCTCCCAGCAACTGAAGCAGTTGCCAGCTAATTTAAAACAACCTTACACAGTTTTGTAAAAGGCCTCACATTTCATAGCTCTGTTGAAATGGTTGGTAGTTTTGGGATTATATAGGTTTTTCAGATACCGGTGGGGTAGGAGAAAAGGGAAAATGTAACTGAAAGATTCTGGAAGTTGGGCAAAATGTTAGTACCTTAACTAGGTAGGCTGTATGTGCAAAGTGCTTGAGCAGGGAGGGTAGAAGAGATAGTCCCACTATTGTCTCTTCCAACCTTACCTGTTATTATCTGTGGTTAGTTATAGGTTGGTACTGCATTTGTTTGTGTATTCCAGATGGGTCTTGGCCATCCTTGTTCTATGTCTACTTACAGTGACAACCTCTCTGTATTCATTTGAAGTGGCCTGACCCTGCTTCCATCTCTTGTGTATTTCCTGCTTATGCTTAAGTAATAACAGGAGTTCTTTATTCATCTAAATATGATGACTGGTATTACTCTTGATGTCTTCCTGGACCACAGTTTAGGAAAAAGCTGTTTCTTGGCCACTGTTGATACAGTTACATAGAGCTGTTTATTCCAAAATTTTTACAATAACACGAAAATTGCCAGTTTTGGTCTACACAGCTGAAAGTCGTGTCTCTTTCTTTCAGAACTGACAGCAAAGTTTGTTTTCTGCCAGCTGTCAGGTCTAGGGTATCCATGAGAAATCACCTCCTAATGAACCTTTACAGACTACCCAAGTGAAAGAGTCAGGCAGCTGTTTGACAGACATGTATCAATAAAGTGGCAGAATCCTGATCAGCTGATGGACAGCATCGAAACAATGAGTTGCCAATACTATTGTGGCATTCACAAAACTAAAAAATACTGAATTATGTACTTCTTCTCTTCTTCCTTTGCTGACCTCTGCTCCCAAAGTGGGATGGCGCTGCTGATGCCAACCTGGCTATTCCTTTATTCCTTGTGAGGAGGTGAGAGCAGCCCCCGCTCCTGAGGGAGGTGTGAGGGCAGCCACACTTTCCTTCCATTCCTTCTGTCAGACCCCATGCAGAGTAAAGTTCTGCAGGGACACACCTAGGATCCCAGCAAAAGCACATAATTTGAGAAGCAGAGAAGTTAGTAGGGCAAAGAGATTCCTATGCCAGTGGGATACTCAGGGTAAACAATCTACTGTGTGACAGTACAGATAAAAATTCTTGAGGAGTGTGGTCCCTTTTATCAACATACAGATGAACATGCTAGTTGTTGATGCAAAAGAGAGTCTGTAGTGTGGTTGAGTTTAAAATGTTAAAATGTATTTATAAACCTGATGCTTCCTCCAGCTGAGAGCTGCAGCAATTCCTGTAGTTACTCAAGGACAGTAGTGGCTGGTCTGTGATAAGAGAAAATTATTCATGCAAAATGTCTGGAATACAGATTACATCCTTTATTTTTAAACTATTAGAGGAAGGACATGCACATGAGAGGTGGAAGGAAATAAAAAAAGCAAAAGTTTTAGGAAAGTCAGTCCACCTCCTGCCCCTCCCCTAAGCAAATATTTCCTTGCACAACATCAAGGCCACTTCAGTCATTTATCAGCAGTCCTGGCTAACTAGGGAGCTCCTGGTCAACCAGAGGTCAGCAAATGTGATGTCATCTACAGGAAAGGTCAGAATAAGAATCTGAGGACCTACAGGCCTGTCAGTCTGACCTGGGTGTCAAGGAAGGTCATGGAGCAGATCATCCTGAGTGCCATGTGGCACACACAGGACAACCAGAGGATCAGGCTCAGCCAGCTTGCGTTTGTGAAAGGCAGGTCTTGCTTGGCCAATTCTATCTCCTTCTATGATAAGGTGACCCACTTCACTCATGGGGGCAAGGCTGTGGCTGTTGTCTACCTGGATGAATCTGTGATCCTGTGATCAGGAGTTTTGCTGTCCTTGACATTACTGTATTATATCATCAACTTACAGTATTCATTATTATTATTAGAGAAAACCGAGCTGGAAACTCCCCATTTTAAAACAAAGCATTGCTTGCTAATCAGGGTATTATATTTCATTTAAGGAAATCACAGTGTAATTTCCTGCTAAGCAATCCATTATATTGGGGTGGGGAGGAAGCTTTAACTGCTGATGCTACTGTTGTTTTGAAGTGCTGGTCTGCATTTTCTATTGGTAAAGTTTGGGGTTGCCTGTGTCATATATACGTAATGATTAGGGAGAAGGTGCTTTAGAATGTTCTGATGAATTTTCTCAAGAACTAGACTGTGCTGTTCCACCCCTTCTGGGCACTGTGCAGGATTTCTGGCAGTCAGAAGAGCAGAGGGCAAATAAAAGTGGCAGCTGGAGAAGTGCCAGCAACAAAGGTCTGCCCTTACCCCTTCAGCACCAGGTTGAAAGTTATTCAGACCATGACAGCTGAACATTTATTTCCTTTGTAGCAATTACTCTCAACCTAAGTTTCCTCTAGGACATAATTGGGTCACTTGTAGTGGGTTTTGCTATCTGTCTGCTATGAAGTCTTGCATGAAATGTATAAGTGGGTCAAGAACATTAAAATCTTGTGGGGAACTGTTTTCAGGCTTCGATCAGGATTTTTGTGTGCATGTTCACAGAGACCAAGCGTAAGGCATGTATTCCTGTGTACATAGACTGCCTGCTGGCTGATGAGAGGTCTGTGCATACTAAGATTGACTTCTTTCCACTTGGACAGCGACAAGAATACAGTAACCTGCTAGGGTAGCCAGAAAAAATTGAAATTAAATTACCCTGTCCTTACTGCTGAGAAATGCAGAGCAAGAGCATCTCCATTCATATAGCTTTTTTCTACTCAAGCATTCGACTAAGGAGGCATGAGGGAGTGCAGCTTTACTCTTGTTAGAAATAAAGCAGCCCTCATTCTCTGACTTAAAAACAGTGTTCTGTGGCTTCTGTGTGGCTGAAGCAGTAGCTCCTTTCTTGTATACTTCCAGTTTTACTATTGCTTATCTAAATATAGCTTTGCTTATCACAGTCATCCTGTCCTTTACAAGAAAAAGGCAGATATTTTTTAAGGAAAATAATTATCGAAAGACATTCTATTTCAAAGCTCACACCATTGAACTCATTAATTTCTTTTCCTTGCTGCATTTTCAGGTTGACTTGTCAGATCAATTCCAAACATTGTTTTGGTGGAATATTTGGGAGCCAGATCTTAATTTGTACTTGTAGTGTTCATGCCCAGAGCTGAATGATCCTGTCATGTTGTAACTACTACCTCCACCTCTAGGGTATTTATCTCTACCTTTTGCTGTCACATTGCAGCCTGTGCTCTGCTTTGGCTTCCTCCACTATTCATGCTTCGTGTTGTTTTCAGGTTGTAGTGACTCAGCTTCCAGCATGGTTCTAGTGCAAAGTTATTAATGCCAGAGAATCACTGCTAACCCCTGCACAATACAGTGCCAGGGATCTTGACATGGAACCCATTCAGTCCATGATTTACATTGGATCAGAGCTACGGGTCCCAGATGCAGTCCAGTGGAGACAGTTTGTCTTTGTCTGTCCTTGAGTTACAGACAGTTGTGAAACCACAAATAGTTTGACTTCAGCACTTTGGTTGCATTTGTTGGTAAAGACTGAAGTGGACAAAGATGAAGAGGAAAGCTATGGGGGAGGCAGCACATTCATCATTCTCCAGGCACCATTCATCAGGAATTACATTTAGGATGGCTGAGCAATAGTCGCTGCTTTGTCCAGCTCTGTCTCCTTTCCGTGTGCATGTACACATATGTGTGTGTGTTCATACAAATATATACACACACAAACATATGCACACCCACAGTCTTTGATATAAATAGAATTTATGATTCTTGCTTGGCTCCTTTACCTATATGTAAGTGCTTCCAAGTATAACATATGGCTCTGGGGAGCACAGTAACATCCCTGTGCCAGCTGAGATCTGTGAGCAGTCAACATCCTCTGCTAAAGCAAGCGTCCTCTTTGTCCTGATGAGATGCCATTTCTCATTTGCATCATCCCTCTTGCAGTACTGCATCCTTCAGGCTGGGGTCCTAGGAGGGCAAAGGAAGAAGGATGGCTTCAGCAGAGGTGTTGGCTCATGTCAAGTTGGCTTTTAAATGTCCAGGTGTTGTCTCAGTAGAAATGTAACTAATCATAGTATCCAGTCTGCCACTATAGATCCCATTACTCAGGAAGTGCCTTAAAATTTTATGTATATTTACTATAAAACCAAGAGATTCTTTAAAAAAATGCTTCTGCATGGCTCACTTGCATGATCTGTATAATGAAGTAAATGGGCATAAGCGCTAATGAGCAAAGTGTAAAGCATGGTTTGGAAAACATGCAAATCCAATGAATAGTGCATCAGATTTCAGGTGAGAAAAAGAAGAAGGAACAAACATGTGAGAGTGTTCCCTCAAGCCAATATTGTTACTGTGCTTGGGAAAATGGAGGAACTGTTCTGAAATACTTAAGCATCCCAGACCCAAATGCATTAATTCCGTGTTCAAAGACTATATTATTGTTTGGTTTTAATTTTTGTGACCCACCTGCACATCAGGGGTAGATCCTTGTTACATTCATAAAAATTGCTCTTCCTCTCCCTCATAGTGCCACAGGGAAGCAGAAGGCCGTGCTTGGGTTCACTGAGCTGGAACAGCATATTGATATAAACAGACCTGGGACCTGCCGAAAGAGATGCTGCTTGGCAGTAACACCACCTTGAGTTCAGACAGGATGTACATCTGTGCCTCATTGATAATGTAATAACCTTCATTACATTTTTGGCTGAGAGCACCTGTGCACAGCCCGAGATGTCAGCCCAGGGCAACCATTTTGATCGAGGTGATATTAACAGCTCTCATTAAAACAGATGACTATAGCAGTGCCCAATAGCACTGCTGTACTAAAGCGTCTGTCAGCATTTCTGTTATAGAGCTCTGTTTTCAGGAGTTAATAACTCAGCCATAAAAGTTTGCCTACCTCTGAGCTGGAGCTTGAATACAAAATATCAGACTGGGGTCTCTTCAAAGAAACTTAACTATTGCCAGTCTGACTTTCACTTTTTATTCTGAGTCTACTTGTGCTTTGTTAATCGTGCAATTGCGTTTATATGCCAAAAAAAACCAAAAAGTCATCTGTCTTCCTAGGCTGAAATGGGAGAGCTGGAAATGCCTGGAAAGTCTTGGAAGTCCATTGGAGGAGGCATCCTCTTTCTGCCCTGGGAGGAACTGAAGCAGTCTATTAGACTTCAACATTAGACATTGTGCTAAAGTATAGCAATGTGATTATCTTATTTGTACTTGAACTTTGGCCTTTTTTTTTTAGCTTGATTTGAATGTATAGACTCTATAATAGTATTGCATGTCTGGATAATAATTGTCTAGCAATAATGAAAGAATGATTATTTCAGATAAATATTCCTGGTTAAATTTCTGCAGGTAGACACACTTATTCAAAATAAGAGTATCATCTTAATACCAAGTTTTCATACTTTGGAGAGTGTATTTAAGTAACTTCCAAAACTTAGACATTATGATTTGGGAATTTAAATTTTTCTACTTAACTATTCCTGAATTATGTTCATTTTAAATATACTTGCCTCTGGGGACAGGCCCTAAAAGACACTTGTATTCATTTAAACAAAGCTAATGCATAAATACAGACCCTGAAAATGTCATCTTTCCCATGCTTGACTTTACTGGCAAATACATTAATGTGTTTCAAGGGATTAAATCACAATATTTAATTATAAGATCATGTACAGACACAGAATGACCCACTAAATCAGTGGGGACCGCAAGACAGCAGATATATGTCAGCAAAAAAGAATGTGGATAAACAGCAATTATGAAATAGATCTGACAAGTCAAAAATCCAGCTGAGCTCTAAAAGTTTATATTTTGGCACCTGGCTCTTTGCCAACACCAGTGTTTCATACTTGACACCTTCCATGGACAGTGTGCACTTCTGAGAATATTCTTACACAATTATGTGCATCTTGGCTAACCAATGTCCCCCTTAGGGAAAGGAGGGGGTGGGAGAAGAAGAGGAGAGAACAAATAATGGGAACATAAATGATGCCTCTTATTAGTCATATATTATATAATCACATAATAATTTAAGTTTAAAGGGGTTTATGGAAACCATTAGTCCCAACTACATACTTGAAGCAGGGCTAATTTCAAAGATGGATCAAGCCCTGTCCATTTTTGACTATCTTCAGGGGTGCTAATTCTCTGGGCTCCCCTTTCAGTGCTGAGCCATTCTCGCTGTGAAGAATTTTGTCTTTCTGTCTGATCAGAGTTACTCTTGTTGCAATTTGTGGCTGCTGGCTCTTTTCCTGTTGTCATTCATCTTTGAGTAAAGTTTGGCTCTGCCTTCTCTATGTTCCTGCTTTAGGTAGGTGAAGACTGGTTAGGTTGCCCTTCTGCCTTCTTTCGTCCAGGGTAAGCAGATGTGGCAGAGTTTGGCTTGGGCCCAGCCTCTGCTGCATTTCTCACTACCTTTTGAGTATTTCTCTTGTGATGTGCGGCCAAAGTGGCCACAGTGGTTTGGATGTGATTTCAGGTTTTAGAGAAAAGAGAAAAAGCTTCTCTCTAGACCTGCTGGGGATTACCTTGCTCATGCAAGCTGGTATAAAGCTAATCTCCATCATTGCAAGGGTTCATTGCTGGCCCACATTCCACTTGTTCAACAGGAGCCCACAGTGCTTTTCTGCCAGGCTGCTGGTTGGGGAGGTCAGGCTGTATTAGTGCTGGCTTTAGTCTCTCAGTAAATTGATATTTTAGGGGATTCTGGATTTGTTTATTTAAAAAAAAAAACCCACCACACAACGAAAACATTCTGAGATTTCCATGTACTTTTGTTTAGAAAGCATTGGAGATGTGAAGACAGCCAGGAAATTTAGTTCCTTTACTCTATGGAATTAAGGCTATCAGTGAAAGAAGGTCACTTTACCAGTAAGTCATATTCATTCTAGAACTGCTTAACACATGTGTAGGAAGTTTCAATATCCAGAAAATCTGGTTTGTATACAGGTGGGTAAAACAGGCTAGGCATCCTTTCCATGTGTGTTAGCTAAAGCACAGCACAAGGATGTGCTAATTAAGCATTCCTCCAAATGCTTCAGCAAGGTAGGGAGATAAACATTAAGACCACTGTAGAGCGGATAGGAAAAGTGAGGCATGATGGTTCCACTTTTGCCAGAGGGCCATGCAGTAAGTCATTAAGGAAAACAATCCTCTTAGCAATGTATCAGTCTGTCACCTAAGCTATAGTATATGTGTATTTTAAATCTAGTATCTTTACACTTTTAGTAAAAATCATTTGAAGATGGTTTGAGGAATGCATAAGTGTTCTGCATATTTAAGTTTTGAGTTAACCAAGTGGTTCCTATTTTTGCCTTAAAAAAGCAAACACTTCGGAGAGAATAAATAAACTACAAATCAACAGAAAATTAAAAAATGTTTTCCATTTTCACAAATGAAAGTAGGATTTATGTCTTGTTAGAATGACTACAGTTTACAGGGGAAAAACTCTTCAAATTGTATTAAAAAAGACTCAAGCAGCAGTAAAATGGGCAGTAAATCTAAAGTTAAAAGACTGAGACAAAAAAGCTGTGATTTGAGGAATGTGGTGTTCAGAATGCAAAGACAGATCCTTAAATCTTCACTTTCTGGAGAAATCAATCTAAATAATGCCTTTGTGATCAGTCCTTCCCAGAACAAATAGACTGTGCTCAGTGTATTGGGTGGTTTAGATTAATTGACGTGGAGTCTCCCAGCCAAACCAGAGAGATGGGAAAGCAGATCAGTTGCTTGGCACTCCTCTGTAGCTGAACAGAGCCAGCAAGCTGTTCATGATGGCAGCAGATGTTCCTGCCTTTGCCTTACTCCAAAGTTTGCCATATGGACTTAGTTCATGGTCCATTCCTCCCAGCTGCAAATTCCAGTGTAGGCAAGAGCCCTTCAAAATAGAAAAATTGGATGCTGAGGCATCAAGACCTGGAACTAGTTTTCAGATAGGTGAATGATAGGATAACAGTAATCTGCAGTGTAGCAGACTGAGGATATTGGAATGAAGATATCTGAATTGGTTTCCCTTCCAGACTGTCCCAGTGATCCTCTCTTTTGTTTCAGTGCATAAACACTGAGGTTTTTATGGCTGGACCCCATTAAAATTTGCACTTCACAAAGTCCATGTTTCTTTTGATATAGTCCATGAGTATTCAGGGGCATTTGTTCATGACCCAGCCCTGTGGAACAAATGCTGGCATGGATTTGCACAAGTAAATAATAATATAGGAAGATTTTTTTATTTATACCTCTTTTATCCAGAGAAATCCTGGTTTTGCTACTGAAGGGGTTCACAAAGAGCAAATCCAGGCCAGCTCTGTTGCAGAGGGGATTATCTCAAATGGGAAACAAACTTCATCATGTGCATCAGTGAATATGATACAGGAGCAAACTCCTCTCTGGCAGTGCTGCATCCCTTCTGAGCCTCTGAAAGGCAAGCATGTGTCAAAGCCACACAGAGAGCATGTGTGGAGCTGCTCCTGCCTGCCGTGGGGAGCAAGCAAGGCTGTGCTGGCCAGAGCAGAGCTCCACCCAAGAGATGTGACTCAGGCTGCGGGACTAGAGCCTGTGCTTCAGGGGAGCAGCATTTAAAAATTGCAGTCTTAAGTAAAGAGATCATAATTTCTTTTTAAGTTAGGGAATTTGGGGAGTTTGGAGTGGGTTTGGGGTTTTTTTCTTAGAAAAAGAGCTGGAAGGCATGTTGTTTGTCATTTTAAAGGAAATAGATTTTTTTTTAATTGATCACAGAACCTTGATAAAATAATTATATTCATTGCTTAATTTTTAGGTATGGAAAGTCAAATGTCTAGTTTTACGATGCAGGGTTTTTACATATTAGAGGAAGAGAAATGGATGCATCTTCAATTTTATGTTGCTTTTTGTGTGACTTTTTTCAGAGGGCATAAGTTCTTAATGGTTTGTCTATTTTACTTCTGAAAAAACAGAATATATCATGCAACATTTCAGAAATTCTGCTCATTTCTCACAAAACCCTTTATCCTTGCACATACTGACTGTACCATGAGGCTGACTCACCCTATAGAGGAGGAAGGTAGAAAGCCCATGGGGTGTTCCTGTGGAAATATGACAGCATTTCTATATCTATCACTACAAGGGCATTTTTAAATATATCAGTTTTCATAAATGGAAATTTTGGAGTCCCATTTAGGAGTTTTGACTTTTATTCAAACTAGAGAGAAACTTAAGAGTGCTTATACTACTGAACAATATTCCAGAGCCTTAGGAGCTCCATTCCTGATTTTCAAAACTGAAAGAGTGTTTAAATCCATTTTGAAAATAAGACTTGTGTTGCAAGACCAAGGTTGCTTCTGGAATGCGTTGCCTTTCAACTACACTACACCACAATCACAGCATCTGGTTAGAACATGTTTAAAATGTACAATGAGTCTGGCACCCAATGGCAGCATTTAACATTTTATTTTTTAAGAGGATCTATTGCAAACCCCATTTTTTTCCTTTAAGATTTGTTAGTTATATAAGCCTTAATTTTTCCACATGCTTACTGACAGTTTGACAGAATCTTAAGTATGTCTTGTATGGGAATCAATTCCTCTGTTTTATGCCCCATGCTAAGAGTAATTTGATTATCCCTAAGGCTGGAAAAGAAATAGTCTGCATCTGTCCTGAATTGAAAACAGATCTACATTAAAAAGCATTACATCAGTATCACTGATACACTAGAAATGGATCAGCTGGGAAGTACATTTTCAAACAAAATATGATGGAATTACAAGCAATTAACTTCTTCTTTTGAGTAACAGAGATATACAAAATACAAGTTTTGTTCTTTAAAAGTACCTCATGCTGTTAGTTAGAGAATAAGACAGGAATAATGTGCTTAAAGAGGAAACTACACAGGTAACAAGGAAATATGTGCTGCAGAGCATCAGGGACTGTTTGCTTCAGCCTCACCCATGTAAGTGGTAGATGTTCAACCAGTTAAATGGTCATCACTGCTTCTTCCTCCAGCTGAAAATATTGCCTAACAGCTCTAGTCATGCTGGTGCCTTGATAACATCATATCTAATGGGTCTAAAATGTATTTTAGATTTGCTTCTACTGTGCAAGAGACTACAATTCTGTCAAACCAACACATCTTTTTAATTCATATAATACAATTCTTAGTCAGAATTGAGGGGTTTTGGTACAAATAAAAAAAATTACTTATGAGCATTTTTACCTCTCTTGAGTGACAAGGAGAACACAGTAGGTAGGACACCTTCTTGATAACCATAAAAATGTATTAAAAAATCCTGTTGAGAGATAGGTTTTCCATAGCCCTTTCCTGTTTTAAACATATGTGTGATTGACCTAATTTTTTTTGTGAAAGGAAGCCTCATTTTAGCAAATTAAAATGCAATATGTCAGTATCTCAAAATTTTAAAACTATATAAGGCATACTATAATCATTATCCAATTAGAATGTATTTAAGGACCAGCTTATTCTAGAGGTGACTCAGCAAAGCACATAGAATTTTGCTGTAGCAAGTCATTCACTTTGATCCTGCTCTTGACTGTTTCACCTCCCTTAGAAAAAGTCAAAGAGTTAAGTTACACTGCTTTGCTATTTTAATTCATTGTTTTGGCATTTTCATGTAAAATGGAGTCTCTTCTTGGCATCTGGGACAACAGTGACTGAAATTATAATTGAATCATCTAGATATATGTTGAGTTCAAAAAGCGGTGAGCACAGATGGGACTGGCACTTTTTTGATTGCTTTTGGATGGCCTGCTTGGGACAGGACAAGGCCGTGGGAGGTAATAAGCCTAATTTTTAAGGAAATGAGGCTGTGAATCAAAGATTGACTCCCTGCAGGAGGTATGAGTTATATCCAGTGACTAAAACCATGTGAAGGATAGGGAGCCAAGTAGCTGACAAAAGTGGGGAAAAAGGATTTTTTTCGATTCATTGTAGGAGAAATAATGAAAGCTAAAAAGATTTTGGAAAGCTGGGGCAAGAGTCACTGGGAGATTTTCTTCCTTTCTTTTAGAGCTGTTGGAAAAGTGGGAGCAAAATCTGATCTGCTCAGCTACCACTTTTGTTTTTCAAAGTCCATTGACCATAAATATAGTGACGGTGTTAAGAAAATTTATGTTTCACGAGATTCTCATAACTGAAGTAATGATGCACTGGCCAGGAGGTGATGTGTTCTTTAGAGCATCCAAAATTTTGTTTTGTTTTGAGAACCTGCCAGCATCCCTTAAATGACATCAGATTTTTGTGTATGCCAGAAATTACTGCAGAGTACCATGGGACTGTCTTTGCCTTAGAATCAGACAGATTTTTTCGTTTGGGGTTTTTTTGTGGTTTAACTTCATCTAACACTGAAGTATCAAAAATGTTGATTGATAGAATTAATAGATTACCAGGATCTCAAACTATTTGAGCAATGGGTGGTCGAGGGTCGGTTAAGGAAGGAGATTGATAGATAACCCTTTCATCTCTGAAAATCCAGATCTTGTCCTTGAATTCATTTTTGATCAAAGTTAAAGACACATTCCTTGTTTTTGACTCACTGGCACTGCTGCTGCCAGTCTTGTGATGGCAGAGGAGCACAAAAGTCAGAGAGATAGTGCTGTCCTGGGGGTGAGATTGGGGTGTGCTGTTTGTACTTTGATAAGATTTTCTGCATTACTAATGTAAAAGGAAGAAAACTCTTACTTGAATGTTTTACCAGTGCACAAGCTGGCTTTTTTTAAGAAAAGGAACTGTACTGTTACCATTAATTTATGCTTCTGTGCATGCTGTTACAGAAGAAATATAACATTCATGAGGGAAAAAAAAAACCTCTCTACATTTATTTTATTTGTTTTCTCTGTACAGTTATCTTGTTTGTGTGTGTGTAAGATTACCTAGTATTCACAGAATTTGAGTTAAAAATATTTGCAAAATCCCCAAAATTTCACAAATTACTCCTGACCTAGCATGCTTTGCAGATTATCATCAGGCATTAGTCACCTCTATTCTGTTATCAAAGAGCAAGAGAAATAGTCAGCAGACAAATAGCTAAAACTGGCAGTAATATTTTATTAAATTATTTAGGAACAAGTTATGAACATAAAATATGTTTTCTGTAACAGACCAAAGTAAGATGCCATAGAGATTAGGGGAGAAACAAAACAATGCAGGGATGTGGCTGTTGTGCCATCACACTAACTAGTTTTACTGGGTATCTGTTAGATCAGGGAAGGGGACTGTCTCCTAACCTTCTCCCCAAGAAATCTACGTTTGTCATCTGTTAAATAGTGAAGCTTTTGTGTGGAAAAGTACATCAACTTTACATAAATTTAGTGGTAGTGATTTGGCTGCACCAGCCCTGCCTGGGGCGCAGTGGTGAGTAGTCTGTTGCAAGCCTTGATAATCTGCCATGATAAATCCACCAGCTGATTGGCTGAGAAAGTTACAACATATACTCAAGTGACTCTTACTTCCTAATCTAACATAGCTAGAACCCCATCTTGCAGGATATGGCATTTAAGAATGAGTCTAATTGTAATAACATAAATATTTGAATTGAGATGACCCACATTTTTATTCTTAAATATATGAATAATGGTCCTGCAGGACTGACACCACAGCACTTTCCAGCATCTTGTCAGAACAAGATATTGGTTTATTATTCAGCAGACCAAAGTAACATAAACCATGTATGGGTATGTCTACACTACACTTGGAACCATTTTGGGACATCCAGCTATAAGACTACAGGTTTTATCCACCATAACAGGCATTTTATTTCTTATTTGGTTGGTTGGCTGGTTGAAGTAATTTTTGTTTCATATGTGTTGAACCACCATTAGAGCGGCTGAAGGATTATGTTTAATTCCACATGTAACCATTGCCAGTGATGGGGATCTTTCCACTTTGCCATTACCAACAACATGCATTCTTTCAACTTTTCAAAAAGCCGATACTCAATAAAGAGTAGCTTCCTAGTTTTAACTGGCAAATGTAGCATAGAAGAACAAGAATAATAAGCCAGATCATTACTTTTTGTTGACCACATCACCAAAACTTTCTATCCTGTGTATCAATACACATCCGCATCTAGTATACTGCTTTCATTATCAGAGGTTCTTTTGTAAGAAAATAAGAAAATCCTCATTTTCAATGAGAAACATTTATTGTATTCCAATATGTAGTCTGTGTGTTTATTTTTTCATGCATTAATTTCAGGAATAGGGTTTTATTTTATCTATTTCTAAAGGATTCCTGTCATCTGAGCCTTCGAAAGGGAAAGGGGTGATGTGTAGTGATGAATATTCTATATGTTTTTATTAGTTAGCAGCAATGCCAAAGGATTTGAAAGCAGGTTAGTACCTTAGAGGCAGCTATCAGAAAGGCTTTCTTCATTTATTCAGTTATAGACCACATGACATAAAGCACAAATAAGTGTCAAGAACTCAGGTGAGAATTACACACTCTGTTGTATTCTGCAGTGTTTCAAGAGTCTTGTAATTTGGAGCTCAGTTTGCTTGGCAATACACCAAGTTTTTAAAAATCAGTATATGTGTACATTTGGGCATGCATGTAGAAGCTGTTAAATTTATTCTATTATTATTGTGAGCATTGCAATTACTGCTTTGAGAAACCCAAAATTTCTCTGGTTTGCAAGAGATATAATCTTTTTCAGGCTGTCAAATCCAAAGAGAATTTAAATTTGAGAGCTTCCAAAGGAATTACTGGTGACATTTTAAAGTTTATAAGAGAAAGATGGATAATAAAGTGCTGTCTAAAGGGAAAGCACCAAAATGAGGTACTGTGTTTGCCTTTTCACAGTCTGTGCAATGTCAGCCTTCTCTCAGGAGGATCCACTGCAGTGTTAATAACATTGAGATTGCTTCAAGTAATTCTCTGGCTTCCTTAGGGTAAATTTCAACCTGAACTAGACTGTTTGGAAAAGGTGCAATTTACCTAAGTAATCTGTAACTTCTTCTTTTTCCTAATCTGAACTGAATTCTCACCCCTTTGTCACCCACCTTAATCATATTAGACACCTGATAACAGTTAACATTGTTAGTGAATGAGAAACAACAAAATCTTTACATGCATTACTGGTCTCTGCAGTGCACATTTGCTTTAGGTTTCTCTTGAAGTGTGGATCAAAGCATTTCCTGGTCCCTACAGTTAATCTACTGTGCTTTCTTATCAGGCCTCCAAACAGAGGAAGTTTACAGCTCAGGCTGCACTTTGATTCAAATATAAGATATGTAAGTACAGGGAAGGTTTTTGCCCACTCTTAAGCCAATAATTATTCCATAGAGTAATTTACATTTTGACTGATGTGTCTCTGAGTCTTGCTTAAAAAAAATATAGCTTCTCCCTTTTGAGAGGTATGCATCATTATTTACTGTTCTTTGCATGTCAAAGTTCATCTGGTAATGCAATTTTATAAATGTATTCTGCAAGGAATACAGGAAAAAACCCTATGTTTTCTGTTTGAAAGGGCTGATACTCCTGCTTATTCTTTGGGGACTGCAAATTACATCCCTAAGGAAAAAAAGTCCCCTTTGGAACAGTTGTTCCTATCTGTTGGGCAAAAATACAGTGGGCTAACTTGGCTACTGCAGTAGTTTCCTAAGCCAGCAGTTCTTCTGTCAGTCACGTAAGGTTTTGCAAGCACTCAGAGCAAACCTCACTGGAGAAGCACTGCCCCACAGTGTCAGGAAAATATTGCTGAATTCCATTATATGAAAACTTAAGAGTTCTTCACGCATGAAGACCTCTTTGCAAATGTTTTCCATTATCTAAACTGTTGGCCCAGATCCACTGGCAAGAGCAATAGTGGGAGTGTAGAACAAGTGGTGAATATGGTTGTCTCTTTTAGGTTTATTAGATTTCTCATGATATTTGGTATTTTTGCTAATCCCTAGTTGCTGAATATAGTGATTTCATGGGAAAGACAACTTTCATTTAAATAAACTAAATGAGAAGTTGCATCAGTGGTAAAATTCAGCCATTGCTGTTGCAAAGAAACATTTGAAAACATTTACTCTGGACATGTAAAACTCCAAATGGAAAAAGAACCCAGAAGTCTGCCATTTATACAGTACTTTGAGCCACTGTGGGAACTTGGGGAGGGCAAGCTACACTATTTGAGAATGGGATGTCCACAGTCTAGGCTAAACACATTGCAGACCACCAGTTCCTTGCTAGCTTCAGAGAGCATCTCATAAACCACTAGTAGCCAATTCACCATACCTCTACAAAACCTCTTCTGCCAAGTGAGATGGGAACAGATTAAGTCACTGGGAGGCCAGGTACTTGCAGATAACACTGGATGCATGATAGGAGTGATATGCAGCGTCCTGGTCTTTTAAAATAACTTTGAAAATCAGAAGGTGGTGGTGTTTAGAAAAATGAAAAAAGTCCGACTTTTAAACACTAAGACAGTGAGATTTGGTTGAGAAGTTGATATAGTTCAGGTCATATCTGTTTGCTAGGACCAGAACAAGACCAAAAAATAAATCTTAAAATGCAGGCCCAATGCAGTGAGTGGTGTGGGTGAGCAAGGCAATTTCTAAAATCCATCTGAATGCTTCAAGAAGCCGTGTTGATGTGAACCAGTGCAGGAGTTACCAGCTGGCAGCAGCAAGCTGGAATCCCCTGGGCAGCACTATCCGTCTGTCCCACTTCTGAACCCGTGCTCCAGGGGGCCCTGCACAGCCAAAAGTGATGCTCCATCCACTCACCATCTGCAAGCCAGGGCGTTGTGCAGCTGCAAGGGCTGTGAAATGCCTCTCTGCAGCCCCGCATTAAATGAAGTATCTCAGGGGCAGCCTGTTCTGCCCAGGCCCTGCGCACTTCCAAGAGTCACTGCTTGCTTTTTATAAACCACAGATTGCTGTAGGAGTGACGGTTAATTTAGAGAGAAGTATTTTATTTTCCTATAAGAAGACAGCTAACATGAAGAGCAATGAATTCTCTGTGTGTTGTGTTTGCATGTTTGTGATGGTTTCCGGATTTAAAAAAAAAAAATCAAGTTAAAAGTGGTCCACCAGGGGCTTGTAGTGCTTATAGTGAACTGAGGTAGAAGGAAAGCAGGTTTTTAGTTACTGGTTTTATATGATATTGCTGCTTCACAGGTTTAAAAACAACTGTAGTGCACCTCTAAAAGGATTCCTGATCTTCGTCACATTTGGGTCTCTATCTCTGCTGCCCTTCTCTTCCCGTAGTCTTTCAGGTCCTACCTGCAAAAGTGATGCACATTGCAAAGGGTGAGAGCTAGCTGTAAAATGTTTGGACCGTCTGACACCTTGTGCTTCCTTTAAATAAAGTGTGTTTCCATATCCCTGAACGGAAAGTCAGACTTCCACCTTTTCTTTTTGCTGCTTGGGTTTCAGCTTTACTTGGTCATGTGGCCTCTGACACTGTACAAGAAAAGCAACCTGTCCTTTTAACCATTCCTGTCATTGAGACAGGAGCCCTTCTTGAGGGAGATACTGGGAAGTTTTAACCAGCAGTATTCCCTGTGGCAGGAGAACAGGCTTGAAATGATGCTTCTCAGAGCTTGGCTAACATCAGGAGTCACAGACTTATTCCTGATAAGCTTTAGTTACTTCAAAAAACAGTGATTGGAAAGTTGAAGTTTTGAAGTTGAGAGAAAACTTTTTTCTTTCTTAGGCAGCCTCTAGTTTTTCCTGACACAAGTAGACACAAGGCAGTTTTCTGAACTAAGGGAAGGGAATGCAATGAATCAGGGTTACCTGTTAGATGTAGTTGGTTTTGTGTACTAAGATCAATAGAAACTGTGACAGGTCACAGAGTAAGACTTCTTCAGCTACCTGCAGATTTATATAAAATGCTTACCTAGTTTAGTCTCATTGATGGCTGGAGTCCAGAAGATATAAAACTGCTCAATCTTAACAACAGTGATCATTCTCGCTTCAAAGACCTTCAGAAATATCCATGTGGCAGACTTGGGACGCCACTTAAAGATGCAGTTAGAGACTGCCACGGTCATAATCATGGCCTGTTTCCACGGGGCACTATTACCAAGCTTGTAAAAAATTGTGCCCAGCTTTATTTAGCTTTACAAGGCTTCATTCTAGCAGAACCACATGAGCCTGTTTCCCCACACACCCCCATGAGAAGGAGAGAAAGTTTAAAATGGGGGCCCAGCTACTACTAATGAACACCTGAACTGTGCCCACAAATACTACTTCTCAGGGACATAGGAGAGTGCTTTGGCTGTGGCTCCCCATCAAGGAGCAGCAATGAATAACACCTCCCATAGTGCAGCATTCTTTCTTTCCTTTTTCCCACCCCAGACTATGCCAACAAAAGTGCTCATGTGGCTTCCTGATGTACCTGGTCACAGAAGTGATCTGGATGGAAAAATGCCTAGAATTTTTTTCCGGTTTCTTTTCTCCCCGCCCAGATCAGCTCCTTGAAACATTTCACTGCACAGCTGCATAAATAGTTGTCTTTGGCAGAGCACAGGGAGGGAAGTGGGGCGGGCACCAATGTCCAGAGAAGGAGGGGGGACTCAGGGCTGTTTAAACTATCCTTTCCATCAGAGAAATGCTCCAAGAATCACAGTCCCAGCTGCATGAAGTCCAAAAGCACAGGTCTAGTTTGCCAGTTGCTTTTGGTGTGCATGAAGAACCTGAAGAACAAATTTGGGAGGCTACTGCATACTAATGCAATACTAGCTCTGATCTGTTTCTTTTGTGGGGCTGTTCTCCGTGCTATGGACCATGCTGGTTGTTCAACATTATATTGCTGGATACCATCCAGAAGTAGTTTTATGCCTCTAAAAAAGCAGCTTCCAGAGGTAAATTAAAGTGACCTTTGGAATGAGTGGTGTAAGCACTGAGGTCCCAGAAACATCCATCCTACTTACAATCCCATTAAGATCAGGTCTGTAAAACGCCAGATCCAGATGAGTTGGCAACATAGATGTGTCCCATATCAGAGTTGGGTACATGGTTACTCAATTAGCATGCAAAATTACCTGCAAACCACCATGTATTTCAGACTTCTGTTTATGCTGGATTTAGAGGCCAGACCGTTCCTGGTCAGGAGTAATGCCTGCCAGAACAAAAAAAAATATTCTTCAGAAATACTTTAATAATAACCAGAAATGTAAGTTTGGACAGTTTTGGTGGTTTATGCCAAATAGCTACATTTTGTTTTATTCTATTTGGTACTATGTGCCCTAGAACCAGAGTTAGCACACTGTGTGAAAACAACCTGTTCTGCACAAGAGTTGCAACAGGAGTGAAAAAAAAATCAGCTAAAAAAAAACCCAGCTAAATTCAGTTGCTTAAAATCCAGCTAACAAGTTCTAAAACACCAATAGCTCATGAAGTCTAGCATGTTTTCTCTCCTTTTTTTAATGCCTCAGACTTAGTAAATGCTTTGAGACAGATGAATGAAAAGTACTAAGCTTTTGTTTTCATGATGGCAGCCTTCTGCAGAGATGGAGATGGTTAATTTTGGCAGCTACAGCAACACAGAGCAGCTTCTCTATATATTAATGAGTCCATGTGTGTGTATTTTTTAGTCACCCAGGAAAAAGCTTTTTACATCATAAGTTAAGGTGTTTGCAGTGTAAGGTTTTTGAAGATGTCTCTGGAGGTAGTTATACCACGGTCTGTGTGGACATCTTACTGAATACCTGCCAGGTGTCTGCATCTGACTGAGCAAGGTATTTTGCAGAATCCTTCTGGAAGGAAAGCTGGTCACAGATGTCTGCTTGAAAACTTGGGATGATGGCAGAAAGGAACAGACTAAATTTTTATGGAGTATCATCCTACAGGTCACAGAAAGCAATTTGCAAACATTGAAGAAATGTCAGGGAAAAGAGAGGCAACATGGTCCATCCAGCTCCAAAAGTATCTGTGAAAAATTACATAGCCCAGATGGCTGAAATGATTTTCACATTCATTGCACATGTAGTCTGGTTTTAGCTATCTCCAGTGCAGTCATTCTGCTGATCTATGGAAGTTATTCCCCCCTCAGTGCATGAGCATGTTTCCCATTCACATAAATAAGAGTTATGTCTTTGTGTCCAGGGAGAGGGGATTTTATTTGTCTAGTGCCAAAGCAGCTTCTCACAGGACTGTTTTCCTCCTACATTCTCAGTTGTGTTCAGATCTCCTGACCTGTGTTTTCTTCGTTTTGATCTGTTTGGACTTTTATATTTTAGGTAATAAATGTTAGTAAACTTTGAAGAAGGTGACAGGCTAGAAATGGGATCCTTACTAGGTTAAACCACCTCAACCTAAAATATGAGAGGTGGCTAGAAAGACGGGAAAAAAATTGGAAAGTTTTGCAGCATAGAAGTAATTTGATTTTATGTGATGATATCACTACATTTTCCCTTCTCCTTTCCCCTGGTACCTATCAATGAGAACCTTGTTTTGCTGTATGTGGGAAAGTTTGCTCTTATTTCCAGGGCTGCTGTCAATTGCTTTTAAAGTATCTGTCGTAAGGTACTATTCAAGCAGTGCTAGTAATGACCATGTCTATCACTGCTAAAAAAGTTCTAAGCCATGGAGCATGGGTTTCTTTCACAGGAGTTTGGGTGGCTTAATTAATGGAGTGCAATGCTGGTGACCAGGGTACCTCGGCCCGTACAGGCACTGCTGCTGCACTAGCAATCACAGGGTCTCATTTTGACACCACCTATTTATTTTCTAAGACTGTTGCTGGGAAGGTGGAGCTAAGGGTTACTCAACATTAGGTTTGATGTGTCAGGGTTTTCTGAAACAAAATTTTGTCAAGTTGGAATACTCGATTTTTGCCATTTGTTCTCCCCCTATGCAGTTCACTTGGTTATAGCCATGCTGTGATGAGGTTAAGTGTATTCCTCTCCCTGTGAGCTTCTGGAAGTGTTGCTGATGTGTCTGCTTCATGTCCCCTCATTTTTTTTCCTGGGGAAGAGGGGAGAGGTGGGAGAAGAGGAGGAAAGCAGCAACAAAAAATATTTTTTTTTTAATTTTTAAAATTTCATTCATCTGCTACTGTTACAGACCAGCCCTCCAGCCACTCCAGCCTGTTGCTTTCTGTGTGACAGAAGCTGTCATATAACTTTCTGATGATGATATTTCTCTTTACCTTTTCTGTCTCTTCTCTTTGCAGGCAAATTTTCCTAACATGCGTGCTGCCTGGTTAATCAAACAAATTGGCATGCAGCCATCTTGGGAAACAATTGTATAACTGGAGATACCAGGGAGAAAGCAGGGGAGGTTTCTGCAGCATAAAGTAGTAGCAATGTGTGATGAATGAGCTCCTGGATAGCACTACAGGCCTGTTAGCATCCCCTCAGCTGGCTCCTGTATAAATCAGGGTCAGCTAAAACCACTGGAGAGCGAGGTTGTACTCTTAAGCGAGTGCTCTGTAGGTTGCTTGGTCACCGTAGCTCTGGAGTAACTTGCAATGGGGATGTGGATAGATCCTGCTCTTTTGTATCCTTTGTACTGATGAAAGGCAGTTTTTCCTCAACTCCTTGTGGCGCTGGACAAGCGTCCTGTTTGCCCAGCCACTCCCCGGGTTATCAGGGGCTGCAGAAGCAGCAGATTAGGGCCATTCACACCGGCAGTTTCCTTAGTGCCTTTGCGAGACTGATAACCCCTGGCGGAGAGGCAGTGACGCCAGCAGGCAGCAATCTCGTCCCCAGGGAGAGCTGCCTGCCCTGCATGTGTGTTTATCCCCGCAGGTGTGGCTCCTGGAAACCCTGTCTCTCCCTCTGGTTTTTTGGCGCCTGCAGTAGTCTCCCAGACCGGTCATCACGGCTTGTCCGGCTCCAGCCATGCTCCCTGGGGGGCCTCTTCTGGGCAAGATCTCGGGGAAGTGTTGCTCAACAGCAGCCTCATCCTTCACAGGTGCCTTTATGGCGCTGCAAAGGGCTTTGTGCTGAGCCAGCCTGGCTGTGGCAGAGCACGGCCCGCACCCTTATTTCCTCCCCGCTGCCCGGCAGCCCGTGGGGAAAGGTGTTGGCTTCGGAGAACAAGGCGGGCTAGGTGAGCGAACAAGAAGAGGCATGAGCACAGCTAGGTTTAATTCCCGAGCCCTCCCGTGCTGCCAGTGAAAAGGCAGGGCACACCCGAGGAGCCTGGGCTGGCCGGCAGGGCAGGGTGCCCACCCCGGTGCGTGGCCGCAAGCACGTGCTGCTCCACAGCCACACCAGGAAAACTCCTTCCTGGCCAGGGGCTGCGCCTCGCCGGGGCGCTTTCCACAAAGGCAGCACGGATACGGGCATGCCCTTCATCTACTGCCCTCACCTTCGGCAAGTTGCGAAAACAAAGTTTGAAGACTTTTGCACGTGGCTGTGAATGTATATTAGCTTGCTTGGCCCAGGATATAGTGAGCCACTGAGAAAGAGTGTTTACTGAAGTGTACCCTGGCATCCTTATCCTTCCTTTGCAGCTGCTATTTACCAGACAGCATTTCTGGTGAATGTAGCTGGCAGGAAACATCGTCTGGAATGAGCTGGATGAGTTAAAGAGTTTCTCACACTAACATTGTTGCAGGCATTTGAAAATACTTCACGAGGGCATATTTTTGTAACACTGAATTAAATTAACATTGCATGAAGCTGGCTCAACTAATTCGAATTTACCATCAAAATGTTTGGTGTTTTTGTTTTGGGTCCCTGCCTTGTTTACAGCTCCTCTGTGTTAGGCTCTGTGTTGCAGAGATCATCTCTATCCACTCTATTGACACGTTGGATCACAAATGTGGCAGCGGCACAGCTGATTCATCAGCACTGGGGGGGAGGCTGTGCTTGGGGGGTGGAGGGTGAGATTTAGACTTTTTTTGGCAATTAAAGAAACTGATTATGAAAATGCACATTTTCCTGGTTTAGTCAGAATTGTCTGCTATGACACTGTTTCTTTAAGAAACTCAGATTGCTTAACTAGAATGAGAATATCTTCTTTAAAAATTGCTGGAATAGAGTAGCAGGATTGTTTCTTCCACAGGCTGTTCCGAGATTCAGAAATTGCTTTCTCCATTCTGGGCTTTAACTTGACAGTCAGATATAATTATTTTTCTTGTAGTTTGGTAGCCCATGACTGGAACTTTTTCTTTATTTAATTACCATTCCAGAAACTAAGAAAACTGCTTAAAAATAGATATAAAAAGAGAAGAGATCCCACAAAAACAAACAGCTATTAATATGCATGTCACCCCACCATGCAGAGTCTCTCTTTGTAGGTTGTGCAATCTACTCCTTCCTTTACCCATTGCCTTTGTTTTCTTACTTTGTTCCTTGTTTAGATTTCATGTAGTACTGTTATTATCTGGTTTTTTCTTAGGAAAGTTTCTAGCAGATTGTGGCTGCTATAGCTGTATGAGAACAGACTATTTTGTTCGAGTTATTTGAATTGGGACTCTCTAAAACTCCCTCCTTGCCATCAATCTAATAGAGATGTTCCGACAGTGTATTAGTCATTACCGGGGTGACATGAAGCAGAGTTTAGTTCTGGAGACGCCCTTCCAGTGAAAGACACTGAGCTTTAAACCTCCTCACAGATGTGCAGAGCTGTACTAGCCATGCCTAACTCCCTTGCATGCTTAATAGGCTTTTTGCCTATAAATCCCCATGTGCCACTGAGATATTGGATCTTTGTAGTAGGGCTGGATTTAATGGGAAGCCTGGATGTCTCCAGTTTATCTTGCAGCTCCCACCCTCAGTGTTGCTTATGGGGGTGGGTGGAGTGCACTGCTGCTGCCACCCTGGTAAAAGCAGCAAAGGGAAAAGATCTCCCTGCCCAGCACCCAGAAACAGGCTCAGAGCTGGGGCTTTGTCTCCAGAGCTCTGACAGCAGCATGGTCATGAAACAGATGAAGTAAACAAACCAACAATACAGGCATTTTTGTACAGAATAGGTCTATTATTCTTCCTGACAGCATGACTTGGATTTTGAGTTCTCATTCTTTGTATTGTTCCTTATTTAAAAAGAAAGAGAAAGCAGAACAAGGAATAGTACAAATGAGACAGCCTAGGCCTTTTCAATGCCTATAGGATATTCTTAAGGTTCTGTTGGCACTACAAATTGGAAGCATTTTGTAACTAGGTCCCTGAACCCTGCTGTATTTTTAAGGCCGTCAGACCTTGAAGTCTGATGTGCTGGTGTGATTGATTCGCCCAGGACTGTTATGCAGACCAATAAGCAAGAGTCTGTAACCAATCATTTACCAAGACCAATTAATTGATCGTTCAATGTACAGAGTTTTCCTTTAGCCAGCCAATGGGGCTCGCAGTCATACAGATAGCATCTGGGTATTTAATGCCCTCTCCTTCCCAGCCCTAGGTAAGTTTAGTCAGGAGGATATATATGCTGCTGCTCCTGGGCACACTGAGCAGGGAGCCCTGTTTGTGGCAGGCTAGGTTACCATCTAGGTTAGGTTCTGCCCTGGATGTCCCTGCCAGGCAGTGGCTTCTGGAGGGAGCCTGTGGCCAGAGGGCTACTGGAAAGGTGCATGAAGCTGTCAGGGCTTTCAGACAGCAGTTTGTTGCAACCCTTACTTCAAAGCTTCAAAAAGTAAAGCTTCAAAATATTTGCATGAGATTAATTTTGAGCCCCTTCTGGTCATTTGGACTGGAAACCCATGCTGTCTGCCGGACACAAAAAAGCCAGGATGGATTCTGGGAGATAGCCTTTTCTTCCTGACTCCAGCAGAGGCTGGCTATGCCTGAAAAACAGCCCTTGAGCTTGCTGAAGTATCAAGGGTGGGAATGTTTCCCAAAGATGCATTAAAAGAATATGGAGTCACACACCCCTGAAAGCACACAAACTCCCTGCCAAGGGGTAAGAATTTTGTCTTATCTGCATGGTAACCTCTTCACCTGGCTGAGGAAGTCTTCTGAGAAAGTCCCCCCTTCAGGGGGAGGTATGGCTGCAGGAAAGCCCTGCCTGTGGGAGAGTTGAGGGTTGAGTCCTCATGCAGGACTCTGGGCAGCCATAGCAAGGGAAAAGCAATAAAACTATCATCACTGAAATGAGATGCACTGTTATCATAATCAAATTAGCAATCATGATCCTGCTTCAGTAAAGAGTACATCAGGAACAATAGGTAGAAAATTTTGCTCTGTGTTTAAAAATTGTAAATTACTGATTGTGTGAAAAACAGAATTTCTTGAGTTGTTCCATAGCACTTCTGTTTTTATGTCTGCACTTGCAATTTTCTAAGGGGGACACATGGCGTAAATCCTTATTCCACTTTCAAGACTGCATGTAAACCTCAGTTTAACAGGGCAGTCCATGAGATCTTTTATTCCACTAGATGCCATTTCTGTTTACACATCTGTAGCATTTAAGCATTGCAGGATTGTTTAAATGCATTTAACATTTAATGCATCTATGTTTATGTTGAAATGCATAAACAATGCATAGATTTTGTTTAAAGGCAAAAACATTGCGTGACCAACTCAGTTCATGGTCTTAAATAATTGGGGGATTTGATTTGAAGCAAATAAACTGACCGTGGAGGAATTAAAGGGAACCACAGAACATCTCTCCACTATTGACAGGTAATAGATAGCAGAATAAGTTTATTGGCAGATAAATAAATAAATGACTGAGCGTCACATCCATTAATGGCAACCAGCAAACATCTTCCCCACCTAGTCTCTTGATACCATTTCTAGAGTCAATGCCTGGATGCCCAAGAATGCCTCTTGCCTCCCTGTTGCACCAGGAGATGGGAAAATGGAGTGGACAAGTAGGAACAAGAAGAGGTGTCTGAGAGAAGGAGAAGGAAGAGGCAGAGGAACTCTGATAGATAAATCAGATGCATTAAAAAATCTTTGACTGAGAGACATGGAAAAATGAGGAAGTGAGTTCACAAAAACACTCAGCAAGAGAGGCAAAAGGGAACAGACACAGATTCTGCTACAGGAGGACATTAAAATGTCCAGGTAAGGAGATGTGGAGGGAGAACATGAGGGAACACAAAAACATTGTATCCAGAGCAGACTTTGGCAACCGGTGAGGGTCAATGGATGGAGGTACAACAGGAGGAAAAGGGTCACACCTCAGTTAATGCCTCATGCTCACAGACTCAGATACCTGGAGGGGTTAGAGAAGTCCACACTGGGAGGACACAGGGTACACACAGGATTGCAGGCACAAGGAAACCATGGTTAGCTGCAGGAACTTATTGTGTGACTCTGGGAGAAGTTCAGTCTCTTTCTCCCTATGTCGTTACTGTTGGATACATAGCAGAGGCAGCATATGCAGTGAGACTGTCCTCAGCAATGCACTACACAAGATTGATGGCAATACAATTTCCTCAGGAAATGTATTATGCATTTGGTATTGTCAATGGATACAAGGTGGGAGAACCAGCTAAAGGTAATTCACTGGCTTACTTCCTACTCATATTTAAAATTTGGAAGCTTAAGCCTTTTCTTTCTGACATTATGGGTGTTCAGCAGAGGTTGTAAAGCTTTGCTTTCAGTGGGGAAATCAATTAACTTGAAAACCAAAAATTATCTCTGTCTGACACTGCCATACAAATAAGACAGAGTGCATACTGTTCTTTTTGTCCCTTTTATGCTGTAGATTTCCTAGTGTGGGGCATTTGTACCAGTTTTTTGAATGCACACTCATCTCTAATTGGATATCTGTCATTAAACATTTATAAAATTCACAAACATACGAAGCATATGGAAGTCTTTTTAAGGATTTAATCCCTCTGTGACTATATACAAACATTTGAATACTTGAATCAGACTGAATCAGGAGGTTAAAAATAGATTGGTGAAGTCTTCATATTTACATTCTAAATTTTAAATGCTTTGGAGGCATAAGGAAGCATTTAAAGTTAGCTCACTTTAATCTTTTTCTCTGATACCAGAAGGAGTAAACAAGGGGGTTTTCTTTCCCTTTCTTTTAATGAGAACAGGAGATTCTCAAGACTTGAAATGAAACCCTGAGAAGAGGCAACAGCTTGTTTCCTGCTTCCTTCCCATGTTGTTTCTGCCAGGGACCCTCAGCTGTTGGGCTCAGCCCCCAACCCTCCTGCAACCTCAGCCCACCTGCTTTCCTTGCCCTGGTGCTTCTGCGTCCCACCTCCCATGGACAGTTGGCATTGTGCTCAGATGGGCCAAGGCTGCTCCTGCTCACTTTGGCCACAAGGCCATTGCCACTGAATGTAAATGTGGGTGTAAATCCCTATCCTGGAACCTGAGGATAGTGGCTGTTTGTAATATGCATCTCACTTAATCTCAGCCCTCATTCTTCTTTCCACAGCAGCAGGGATGGTTGGTAGGATCAGGATGTTGTGCAGCTCTAGCCTGTGTTGTTTGTCCCTGTAATATTGAGGTCAGGCCCTCTCCAGGAATTGCCCACTTTAATAGCTGCAGATGAAAATGTCACCTATGGCAGCTGGAAAGAGCTGCTGCCAGAGCACAGGTTTGCTTTGCTAACACAGAAATTGTTGAGCTGCAAAGGTGAGCTTATGCAAGTAATGGAGTGTGGGGTAATTATTTAAAACCATCACAGTCACCATCATCTGTAGAAAATGGTTTTCTGCCCCTTCCGGTACTTCGGAACAGCAATGCCATTTTTGCTCTTGTAAGAAAGACGTCAAGACATTTTTAACCTGAAAGGGTGAAGTCTAAAAGCATCAGGGGGTGGGACATGATACATGACACTTTATCTCAGAATCATTTTTCCCCTTTTGAACTCATAGTGATGTATCTTTGATAGAGTATTTTAGTGTTTTAATTTGCTTCCAAATAGAGCTAAAATATATTTTAGAAAATTATATGCAGGGACCTTTCTAAGGGTCTAACATTTAAAATCTTTCATGACTGTGTGTGGGCATATGCCTTAGAGAATTTTTTCTGTGTATGTGTATGTAGGATCAAGTCACAGTTTTCAACACATTTGCTTGCTTTCTGCATTCCAAATTCACTTCCATTTGTGCAGCTACAAAGCTTCTGCTGTTTTTAGTTCTAGATAAGATTCAGAGGGGCACAATAAATTGGCAGTACAATCCTTATCAGCCATTTTCATAACCGGCAGAACTCGGGTTGGTCCAGGCTGGAGGGGAAGCTGTGAAGGGACCAGCCTGGGCTGGGCCAAGGCTGTGATCTCCGGGTGAGGGGTCACCCTCGGGGTGATGCTGGAGTGCTGCTGGGGAGCAGGGCTGGCTGCTCCCCTCTCGCACCAGAGAGCCTTTGCATTCCAGGCACAGACCTGCTCGCCGGTGCTCTGGCAGTCGGTGTCAGCGGCAGCCAGCCTGCGGTGCTGGAAGTGACACATGTCTAGCAGGAAAGGAAGAAGGTGTTTTCAGAGGGGGGGCTGCAGCTGGACAACTGCAGCTGGGTGGCTCTGCCTTTGTTTGAAATGTAGTGCTGGGGAGTCAGCAAGGCCTTTGGCTTAGCTCCTCTGAGCCTTTGTGTGTGCCTGTCAATATACCTTCTTCATATTTTAGGGAGTAGTTACCCAGCATTTTTAGGACACATGGCTCTTCCTCAGGAATAGGACCATTTGGCTTGCTGATGCTTTTCATCTGGAGTATGAAGTACTGCTTTGACGGCTGATGGGGTTTTTGCCCTTGCTGGTTCTGGAAGTTGATGGAGAAGGGAGTGGCACAGATGCTTTGGAGAATAGTCTAGGCTGTAAAGAAGAATAAATTTAATAATCCCTATCAAGGCAGTTGCTGTTCATCAGTGTCAGATGGTAAGTCACTGAGATCACTCCATCTTCATATATTTCTATACTGTATCTTCAAACTGTAGATTACATTGATGCTTTTTGGAAATCTATCATAAGGCTAATTATAGCTAAATTTAGTAGTTCCTGGAATTGAGTATTTGATTGAAAATAGTTACTTTCACACTGGTTTCACCTGAGAAATAGAAGCATTAGAGTTCTGCTGCTTCCTGTCTTCTTATGACAAAAGGTAAGAAATTAAATTAGACAGTAAGTTATCATTACAGGTAAGATTTGGATGTTGGTTTACACTTTTAATTTATCCCTTAGAATAAAATTTGTGGATAAATATAAACATGAGGAATGTTTAAACTGAAAGGAAAGACACTAATAAATACAAATTTTGAGCAGTTGGATGTGGATAAAAAGTTAGTCATACAGGGAATTGTTTTCTCTCTCTGCTTTAAATACAAGTGAAAACTTGCTTCTTGAATTTAGTTTTTTATGTAGCACTTGCTACATCTTCTAATTAGTCACCTATTCACATTGTTTTAGAGCCAAGAGAGATTGAATTTTGCTCCTATGTATTCATTTGGTCTAGGTGTAATTTTCTGTTCAGGGCACTCGTACAGGAGAACATAAAAAACTTCAGTGATTCATTGGGTGGCTGAAGCTGTTAGTACTCCCCAGGGATGGTACAAGAAATGAAATCTCAATTAAGAGTGACTTTCCCTTACAAAGTAAAGCCTTTGAATCAGAGCATACCTCTTAGCCTTTTGTCTGCCAAATGGGTGGGGGTAATTCAGTTGAGAAAATGCAGTCAAGATGTGAAAAAAAAGTGCCTGGGGGCATCCAAGGCCTGTTTCCAATGATGCACGGATGTTAGCAACATGCTGAGCTTTAAGATCCCAGAGCACAATACGACAGAATATTCCCTTCTCAGTTTCTGGGAATTAAATTAGGTGTCAAACCAAAGGCCTTTAGGAAAATAAAATCAGAAAACGTTTGGTTTTCAGTTGGAACTTTTACATTACTTACAGACCTTCTGTGTGTGAAAGCATGTGATAATATGGTTCTTTGCTGGCATTGAAGTGAGGATTTGTCACTATTTTAGTGGCAGTGCCTTTTGTAAAAGCCAGTTGTAGCTTTTAACTCAGAAACTGTACAGTTATATGCCCAGTTTTCAAAAAAAATCAGACTGTGCTTCAGCAAAATTAATTCTAAAAGTTATGAAAGTATACTTTATACTTTATAGTACTTTACAACATATAAACTTTTTAATACTTGATATTAAATGGCATAAAATTGAGCTTAAGATTCTAAATTCCTAGAACTATGTGTAGAACTGAACCAAGTTATTTTTAAAGTTCCACCAGAGGCTCCTGTTCCACCCAAATAAGTGGGTTTTCACAAGTTGATCATCTCACATTATCTATTACATAGAATTTTAAATTAAAAAAAAAACCAACGGAGACTGAAACTGAAGGTGTATTTCTCTGAACAGACAAAGTAGATGAAGTAAATAAAAGTGAAATATATTGTAGTGGTGGAATACATTTGGTTTAAATGAATTTAAAATATACCACTTGAAATATCTGGTATGAAGGTGTCACTATGAAGGGAGGATTATATATGTCTTAAGTGTAGATTGTCTGTTTTAAAATGAAACAGTAAAAAAAATTAAAGAGACTGAACCTTATTCTATGGTTCTTCATAAAATATGAAGAATATCTTTAATGCTTTCAATTTTCTTCCTCTTACAGTCTGTTGTAAATAGGCAGTATCCTTGATCTCAGCTGTTCAAGTTTAGGTTAGGCTTCCTGAATAATGAGAATTCTCCTGTAAACAATTCTCCCGTGATACATTTTTTGTTTCTTTTTATGCTAAGTGGATTTTTTTCAGTATTTGAAATACGCTGAAATTGTATTTTCATGCACTGTAAAATTAAGAGGACTAAAAATGCCTACTTTCCTCTCCATTTCCATTTAATAAAAAAAAAGTGCCCACATAAATTCATGTGTTTATAGAGGGGCAAGGAAATGTCAACTGTCATAAATTTTTAGGTTGAAGATCTTCCAACTGAGCTAGCACTAACTCCCAGGCAGTTGGTTTTTTTCAGAAGGGCGTGTTTTGTAGACCTAATTACTAGGCCTCTAGGTTATTTAAGGTGCTCTCCTTTGGAGTTTTCATAACTGGTTCAGATCTTTTTTGAAATGCAGTGTCAGGAATGAGTCTCATAGTCCAGATGATGGAGGTCTTGCAATGCTGAGGAGAGCAAACGATTTATTTTATGTGCCATCTGTTAGTAAATCTTTATATAATGGTTGCTTTTCTATGACAGCAAGAAAGAAGTTGACTCATGTTCAGCCTGAAGCCTGCAGATCCTTTTGTGAGAACTGCCGCAGGGCCAGCTGCCTCCTATCCCCTGCTCATCCTCCTAAATTATTTCTTCCCAAGTGAAGTATTTTGCAACAATATGTCTTTTTTGCATACTGCTTCCCCTTTGTCTTAGCCCATTTCTCCAATTTCCATATCCATCTGTGTATCTAATCTGCTCTCTGATATTCCTGCAGTTCCTCTGAGCTTTCTGCAGTCTGAAAACTCAGAAATGAGGTGCCTCATCCTCATCAGAGGACATAGTCCTCTCTTACTCGCTCATGGTTTTCAGTGCTTTCTGCTGTCCTCTGCAGGCTCAGGTACTTTTTGCAGGTTTCTGCTGAGCACCGTGACCTGGAGAGGATGGTAACTGAGACCTTGAAAGAGCCTCAAAACTGATGTCTTGGTCACAAGATTCAAAATGTGAACAGTTCTAAACGAGTATGCTGTAAAACTACTGAATAGTGTCAAAATGTCTTGATGCATCTTTCCAGTTTGATGAGGAACTACTGATAAATACTTTTGGGTGTGGTTTCCCTGTCATGCACAAACAATTTCATGTAGACCATTCTCTTCATGAATATGCCATGTGAAGCAGCATTGGGAACCATTTAAAAGTGGAGCTGCACCTTGCCTGTTTCCTTCTTATTTGTAAGGTGTATTACTGTACTACTGAACAAAAATTAACTTTATTTGACAATAATTTACAAAGTTTCTTGCAAAGGCAAGTGACCTCAAAAATTTTAAGTGCTAACAAATAGTATGTGTGATTCTTTTTTTCCCAAGCACTTTTTCCTGGAAATTTAGGTCTGACTGAAAGGTCAGTGGGGCCCTTGTGAAACTTACTTTTGGTTCATAGAGATAAACATTTACTTGCCTTTTCTCTGTCGTCTGCACTGTTGTGCCTGGATCTGTGCTATTGACCTCTTTTACGGAGGAGGATTTTGCTGTCCATGGCTATGACAGCAGGAGGGCAGAGGCAGCATGGAGGCAGGGCGATGGTGTGGGCAGCTCTGTAAGGGGCTGGTGAGCCTGTGTCAACCCAGAGCACTCTGGTGACCTCTCTGGGAGTGAGAGGACTCAGTTTCTCTCCCTGTCTCATGCCCAAACTGCATCTGCCATGACCTCTTCCACATACCAAAGATATGCATTGTGGTCCTGTAGTGTTTGTATTTCAGCAGCATTTGGGTAGTTAGATCTTTCTGCTTACCAGCAGGTTCTGCTGTGTGTGATATTCTTCAGAAACAATCCTTATTCAACCTGCTTTATACCTGATGTAGTCATCTATAATCGGCGTTGAACAGTGTCAGGACCTTTGTTATTTTCCTTATTAATGTCCCCAAACTAAATGAGCTTTCTGGTCTGTCTGTTTGGCATGAGTGTAAGTTACCTCTGAAATACAACTGCAGGCCTCCCCCCTGCCTATCATTCCCGAACAATCTGTACATTTTTTAAGTTAGTATTTCAGTTATATGAATTCCCAGAAAGTTTCTCTTGTGCCAGTTAAATCTCTTTATTTAGCATTAAGACATCCAGTTCCTCCTGGTTTATTCTTCATGGCTATTTTATTAGCACACAGGGTTTTAATACGATTGCCAGAGTGAGCTGCTATTTGTTCCTGTCACTTTGGTGACATTACAATGAACCCCAGTATCTCTTTTCCACTTTCCACTCTTCCCCTCTTCAGAGTTTGTGCTTTTTTTTATCCTCTTTCCATCACTTCCCTGGATTTTGACCATTGTCTGCATTGTTCTAGTGGAGAGGGGAGAATTTAGTTCACTTCCTTGTTTTCTGTCTTTCTTCACTAGATGGGTAACAGCAGAATAGCAGGGAATCTGTTGTGGAGCCATTATTCTGTGATCAAAGAAGTCAAAGCATTCTTGGCAGTGTCCTCTACACAGCGCCTGCATGCAGCCCCATCGTGTCCATGTGCTTGTGTGCCCACATGTCCATGTGTGTCCCTCTGCCTGGTGTTTTACACGAGTTGGAAGGGTCTAAGGTGATGCTGAGGCAGCCCCTGCACCTTCTTACTTAGCCCAATTATTGTCCAAATTTGTCCTGCTTTCCCTAGGAAACCATGGGTTTGGTTTTGTGCATTTCCTGTTCCATTTTTCATCGTAAGAGAGACTTTTCATCCCTCCTGAAAGAGACTACAACTCTGGATGGCGAGAGGTCACTGAGGTGCCTGAGCACCTGGAGAGGAGCAGGAGCACTTCCCACACAGGCAGGGCATGCCTGGGCTCCTGATAAATTTAGGAGCAAACAACAGCAAGGGAAGAAACTCAAGATCCTGACCAAGAGAAACAAACTTCTAAATAGTTAAAAAAAAAACTTGGGAGAAGAATCTTGTGATGTCTTAAAAGAGTTTGTCATTTCCTTGAAAATATTGTGGCCACCTCCACCACTTGATTGATCCTGCCTCCATACTTTAAAGATGGTGCAGTTTAGTGCAGTGCACCTGTCTTTTAGGGCCTCTGTGCTACTTAGCCACCTGACTGCTAGGACTTTGCCACGAGAACTAGCTACTAAATTGACTCAGAATAAGTAATTATCCCACATACTTTTTGCTTGCAATAGTTCCCACGAATTACCTGTGGCTGCCATTAGTACTTATTGTTCAGTGGCATTCCCTGCATGTTTAACCATCAATCTGACACCATAACTTACCTAGTTAGTTTCAGACTCTGGTTGAAACTCAGCAAAAGTGATTTGCAACTCTTCTGTATACCTAATGATGTTTAGGCATAGATGCAAATTAGTGTGGTGAACTTAAGACTATAAAAACTTAAGAAATTTTCTTAATGACTTTATAAGGACTTCATTAAGATACTTAGTAAGGTCTCAGAAGTCCATGAACCACAAGGACTTCCACAAGGGAAAACCACAGCTTCCGAGAAAATCTATTAGGAATTAATGGCAAATTCAGAGTGTTTGTTACCTGCATTGCTGCTAGTAAACAAGAGGAAGTATCTGCTATCTATTTAAGCAGTGAAGATTAACAGTAGAGGTTTCAAAAGCTTACTCCATTGATGTTGATCTGGAAAGGCCTTCAGGATCTACATTATTCTAAATGTCTCATTTCTCTTTCTCCCCTTTCACCATATTTCCATATAGTTTTCAATATGGAGTAACATGAAATCCAGAAGGATGTGAGAGCTGGAAATGAAGAGATAATGCTGTAAATCATATAACCTTGGTTAATGCAGTTGTAGTTAAATACTGTGTGATTCTTCATCTTTAGTACAGTGTTAGTAAATGCAGACCATGGATCTCTGTGATATAGTATCCACTACTTCTATAATTACCATTAGTATAATTTTACATGGAAAATACAATTGAAATATGACTGTCTGTCCCTATGCTACCCTCCACAATGATCCCAGTTCTGATAAAATTGTTCCGAATATAATGCTTCTAGTTTCCTTGCAAGTTTCCTTGCCAAAAGACTTAAAAAAATATTTGATATTTCAGTTTCTTCTGAATCTCTGCATTTTGCATGCGCTTTATAGTACAGAATTATTACTTTCCAGCAAGTACTCCCATGTCTTCGTAAGGTTTGGGACTTTATAACAGAGCATTTCCCCTTCCCATTTACAGGAATAAGTATTTCCTTCTAGTTGGTTATTTTCTGCTGTTGTTGCTGTAATGATTTTAGCAGGCTTATTTCTTTTATACTTCATTTTATAAAATTTGCCCATCAAAATAGATCATTTCTTAAAATATCTTTGCTTTCCTAGAGTCATGGAGCACGTGATGTGCAGCCTGTACTGTTGCATGATTATTTACAGCACAAAGAGTACAGACAGCATGGTCCAGTTGGCAGTGCCCTGGACCACAACTTTGGAAGACCCTGATTTCCTTTTTGGCTCTATTACTTATTTACTGTGTTTCTCATTGCAGATAACTTAAACTTTGTGCATCTTTCACTTCTATATCTGACTCAGATGTAGAGTGAAAATGCTTTTAATATACATGCAGTGTTTAGTACAATATGAAAAATCCTGTTCTTCAAGTGATGCTTCCATAATAAACACTCAATGGATGTGAAATAATCTTTGAAGAGGTAGCAAAACATGTTAAAAAAACTGGAACAATATAGGAGATCTATTTGGGCAAACATTTGTAAGGAAAATTTCATCATGGTCCTACTGCCTGTAATTTCCTACTTTTGTATTTATTCCTGCATTATTTATTTCTAGACTTTTCAGAACCTTATATGTAGACAAAAGTTGCCATTTTACTTTGTATGTTCGTCTGACTTTGGGAGCTCTAATTTTTTTAACATCGTCTCTCATTATTACTGCAAGAATTATAATATTGTGACTTGTGGATGGCTGGCACTGTGACAGGTCAGGCAAGTTCTGTCGAAAAGAGGGAGCTGAGAGAGCTCCCTTTTGCAACTGCCAAGGTAATTTTCAGCTATGATAAAGTCCAACCACTGGTGATTTTAGACTGAGTTTGGTTTTTAACAGAGAAGATAGTCATACCTGAGGAGAAAAAAAGGTCTTTTCAGAAACTTTGGTCCTAACTTTATATCCATGCCAACACTAATTTTCTGTGTTTTGTGCAAATTGAATTAATTTCCAGTCATTTTAAAGCAAGCCTGAATGCCTAATGCTGAGAGTCTGCAGGAAGGGAGTGCTGGGCTTTCAGAAGAGACCTTGTCTCTATTCTGTGCAACGAGGAGAACAGACTGGCTCTCCCCATCCTGCCTGGATGTTGCAGGAGAAAAGAAACTTCTTGCTGCTCCTTTCCACTGCTCTTGTTTCCAGGGAAGTGAATGGGTGAATTATGATTGTCATTGTACCCTTTGCTATGTGTAAACTTAGAATTTGCTACAAATGTGTTTAGACCCTTCTGGTAGGGAAATGAGATACATAATGCATAAGCTGGTAATTTAATTCTTCTTTCAAAATTTGTATTTGAGGGAGTGTTTTCCTATCAGTAGAGTCTTTAGCTATAGTTTTTGCACCTTCAAAGTTTTAACAAAACTGACTCTGACTTTTGTGCATGGTAAAAGTGTGGAAAGGGGTTCTCTTTTTTTTACCCTCTGATATAAAATATTACTGCAAAAAAAAAAAAATCCAAACTTTTCCAAAGTACTATAACTGCAGAAAGCTCTAACACAAAGAGGCCTTTGTTTCACAGAAGTATTTAAACCTGTGGTAAACTCTTGCTCTTTTGTGTTTGGATTTTTTTTCCCCCCAGACAGGTGCCATGGAGCTCTTTGACATTTGTAGAGCAGATGGGATGCCATTTTACTGTTGCATCTAATTGACAGAACCTTCCTTACTCACTCTCTCCATGCATCCTGCCTCGGAAAGTGTGGGCCATGGAGTTGCAGAGAGCATTTTTTTCCTCAACAGCAGCTTGTTTAACTCACTGCTGGATGAAGATTGAGAGGGATAACTCACTAACTGGCCTGTGAAACCTCTTGGGAATTCATACCTTCTTGCTGCTGAATTTGTCATTTTGGCTGGTTGGTTACTTGCTGTTGACTTGGCTACCTACATTGTTTTACATATGTCTGTCGCCACAGATATTACTGTGTGCACGTATTTTAATATAAATAGCAGCGCTCTCTGTCTGTGAAATCCCATAATGACAGGTATAATTGAATATGTGTAAAAAACATGAAGATGCCTGTGAAATGCTGTCTCTGGAGATGTGGGAATGCACACGACCCTCCATGCCTCCTCCCCCTTTCAGACTCACAAAGGAGGGTTTTTGCAAATGTCCAGTTTTGGGTTTCCAGACATGTTGAAGGTCTCATTTCCAAAAGACTAGTGTTTGAGAAGGTCTTGGAGGAGAAGGTGTCAGAGAAAGACACACATCCCAATAATTTCGGCTAATCTTGGCATGCCACCATCATGATCAGTTCTTACACATACATATGTGTTGTATAAAAAACAAAGAATAACTGTTTCTAGTGTAATTTATCCTAAAGGTTGTATACTCCTTGGCAGGTCTGATTTACACCAGGAAGCCACATTTGCTTTGTGCTTCCAGCATTTAAATCCTGAAAGCTACATATATTTCCTCAGAAATTGCATCTTTGGAGAATGCAGGTGATGATTTCACTTTCAGAAAGGTAGCTGTAATTAATAGTGATCATTGTTGGATATGACCAAGAGAGGTAGGAATATCCAAACAAATATTTAGTGTGTTTCAGTTGGAGTATAAATGAACAAACAAACCCCTTGCCCAAGAGCAGCTGTAATTTTTAGGATTTTTCTTGTGAAGCATATTGAGTTTGAGATTCTTGGCTTCCTTGTGCAACAGCCTGTCCCTCTGGCAACTGCCATCCCCAGTCATATCAGTTACATGCTGCCACAGCCACTCAAACGTCTTGTGCAAATGTTAATATTAAAAGCCAGCCAGGTGGTTGCAAACTCTGGAATAGATCTTCAGTTCACTATAAAAATCACAGGATTTACAAATAGCCTGTGGAAAAATTCTTCAGTTCTTTGGGTGACAATGGTTGTTTCTGTGGTGCTGGCATACAAAACATTTCAGTGGCCTTTGTGGTATCCTTGATACCTGTAAACTCTAACTCTAACTTGCAGCATTGTATCTTGGCCTTTTGGCATGAATGCCATTCAGATACCCTTTTGAGTAAGTGCTGGCTGCTGTGCAAAGCACTTTAACAGTCTGGTTTTAAGGAATTAAAATACAAAAAATGTTTATTAATAAAAATAGACTGGAAAGAGGTTATGTAGCCAACTCCAAGCCCCAGAGCAGAATCAGTTGTACCAAAATAATGGGCTGTTGGGCGGCTCTCAAGAACAGGTTAGACAGTGATGAAGGCACCACACTGACCCCAGGCTATCAAGTCCATTACTTCTATGAACCTTGCAGTTTGAAAGCTTTTTCTAGTGTTTAACTGAACATTTCTCCTGCTGCAATTAAACTTGTTCATTCATGTCCTATCCCCAGCAGACAGAGAATTTTATTTTGCTTAGTGAAGCAAAGATTTTACATATTTGAAAATTATTATCCTATTCTCTAACAATCTTCTTTTGTCTTGGATCAAGCATCCTCATTTGTTCAATCTCTGCTTGTAAACATCTGATCTGCATGGTTGTCTTCTACATTTTCCCTCATTAGTCCATGTCAGTCCTGACATCTAGGGCACACTGGGTCAAAACACAACCCCGAACTCCAGCTGAGGTGCTTGGGTTTGGTGGGCAGTATATGGATTGCTGTATTTTACATGTGGTTCTGTATCCTACTGGCTGTCTTGCCTATGTCCTCCCATGAAACTTGCTCTTCTGCAGCAAGATGACTTTTTTGATGCATGTTCAGGAGCTATTTTCAAGCACTCTGAGCTATCTGTCATCTGTAAATTTAGTGAGCATATTCTCTATCTAGTGGCCAATCTGTTAATTAAAATATTGAAAAAACAGATCCCTGCAAAAGCCCACTCAATATATTTTTCTCTTTCATGCCAATCACTGAAAACTAATCTCTGAAAGTGTTTCTTTCAACCAGTTGTGTACCATTTTATAATGGTATCAGCTGTGTTGAGTAAGGAAACCTTATTAAATTCAATAGGTACTCCAGCTGCTGCTGCTTCTTATCCACTACCAATTATCCTCCAAAGTAGGAAATTAGATTGATTTGACAAAATTAATTCTTGTCAAATCCATTTGGCTGTTTAAAACTCTTGTAGGATAATAGGGTGGGAAATGAAACATTATATAACTCGTTTGTGTGTCTTTCCAGCCCCGTGCTTGCCCTCCCTTAGCCTTCTGGAGCTCTTTTCTTCATGAACCCTCATTTGTAATTACCATGGCACAGGAGTGAGAGCAAGAGATGGAGACAGCAGTCATTATTACTGCCAAAATCCTTGTCTCCTGAAGCCAAACTTGGGCATTCTTGGATGAACATGAGCAGGATAAGCTCATTTGAAACACCAGGCTCACTTAAGTACCGTAATACAGTTTAGCCCTTTGACACTGCCCTGAATTGCCTGTTATACCTGAAGCCTGTTACAATCCTTTCTTATACACCCATATAAAACCATTCAGCTATTTAACCTCTGTCACTTATGTACATACACACTTCATGAAATAGGTGCTAAAATATTTAAAACTTGTTTTTCCCTTGCTGAAACCTAATTACAGATCCGGATAATATTGTGCATGTTTGGGGGTGCTGTGGATAACTAGGTCCTTTGAATTACTTCCTGACTGTAGACAAACATTAACACTAGCTAGGCAAGTACAGGCAATTGAAGGCATAAGTTTAAATAAGGTTTTATATATTGAAAACTTCTTCAAGTAACTGTCCAAGAGAACAATTATATTTCCTTCCTATTCATAGGAAGCCCACATCTGTTAGTATGTATTTGGAAAATGCTAGGAGTTAAAAAGGTATTGCAACACTTGGAGAATGCTTTTGGGAGCTAAGGAATTTGTCTTTTTGGCAATTCAAAAGGCGGTGTTTCCTTAGATCTGTCTGCTCATGCAGTTTACATACACAAATATAATAAATATTATATAATAATATAATAATTCTTATCTCTGGGAGTTTTAGATTTCTGTATAAAACCCTGAAATTTGGTAAGGAATTAAAATCATCTACATGAGACCCAATACCTTGCTGGCATCCTACTGTGTGCTTATGTATTCCCAAAATGCCTCATATTGCCATGGGGAACTTAAGAGCCACACAGGCTTTTTAGACTTCTTAGGCAATTGCTCAGATAGCATGCCCCTTAGAATAATCCTTAAAACCACCCAAAATATTTCATGGAGCTGCAAGTCATGTGAAATTAAGTCATGGATTGTATCTAGCCCAAAGCTTTGTGGGCTCACCACCCATCCCTGCTGCTGCCTCCTCAGCAGTAGAGACAGGAAATATAGAGTGAATCCATAAGGTCACTTGGCTTGTCCCTAAGACAGAGAGTTACTACTGCTTTCATATTCCACTCACCAATATAGCAATTTTTTTTTTTCCTTTCAATTCCCTTTCACATATTCTGTCCTCGGTGACAAACAGCAGTGACTGAAATGACCACTTTGTATACACAAATAATGTCATCGTTTTATGAGCCAGTATTTCAGGGCTTAAAAACACATACATTTATCTCATTGCCCTGAGTTACACCCTCTTGAGCTTTCGTCTGCAATCTGACTTTCCCCTTGGTGTTTACACACCCTTCATGCTTTCACATAATTTCTGCATCCTTTCCAGTCCCTTTAACCTTCATCCAGCTAAGCAACAGTTGTTTGTTTAAATTTGTTCTCGCAAATCACATCTTCCCATAGAAGTCAAAAGGAACGTGTGATGCACTTCTGAGATCCAGTGTATTAGTAATTTTCAAAAACCCAAATCTCAATTACTTTTTGTTAGGCATATATTGCTACAGGATACACATTGTACTGAAGAAGCATATTTGGCCTTGTAAAACAGAATTGCCTAATTATTAAATCCTTGCAAATGAAGATTCTTTATTTTTTCCTGAGATCTAGAGATCCCGGTCTACTCTACATATACTTAAACAAAAAACCTCCCTGTAAAACTTCATCAACGTGGAGACAGTGCAGTAAGCTCACTGCCCTAAAGGGCTGTTGTATCATCATTGGTGCAGTTGGTTGGGTTGTGGAGGGTAAATTCCTCCCACTCACACCACCACAGTCACAATGATCCTTCTGTTCATGAACTTCCCAAAATATTTATTGAGAGAATAGCTTGGAGGTATATTTTCAGCAATGCTTAAGCCTGTTTTCACTTGTCTTTTTTTTTTTTTTTTTTTTAATTACATTTTGGGGGGGGCGGGGGTGGGGGTTGGCCAGTGCTTAAAAGCTGGAGTCTCAGATAGATGGCTTCTTCTTACTTTAATTACTTTGACAGGCACCTCTCCTTTCCAGCTGAGCTGCCCTAACTGGAAGCAGCTGCTCCTTGGAATTACTCCCCCTCCTCACTGTGTTAGAGAAGTAATGAGTGCCTCATGCCCCTTCAATGAATTTATGGACATAAAGTGCGGCGTGTGCCTGCTTGTATGGAGATGTTTCTCTCTTTTCTCTACTATTTAATGAAGTTTTATGAAGTGAAACATGTCATTACCAATATAGGAAAAGTGAAATTTACAGATTGGATATGATTCTCCACTTCTTTCTTAACTCTTGTTAGTAAGTGCAAAGCAGGTTTTAATATATTTTTCCATGTCAATTTGAGACTCTGATTTGAGAGAGAGTCCAGAGTGATTGATGGTACAGCTTGCAAGCCAGTGAAGAATAAAGCTTCTCTAGAGGAGCACAGGCTCTGAGAATCAAGCTCGTGCCTGTGTTTACAGCCACAGCTGAAATGAATACTTATCATCTTGACTACATTGTCAGACTCTTGTGAATGCTCCAGATTTCGTCACTGGCTTGATGATTTATTTAACATCCTAACACCTGCAGCCAATGATGTAAAAATTTCAATTTGCTGCTGTTTTTTAAATAATGGAAATGTAAATTCTGGTTTTATTTTTCAATAAAAGGAAAATAACTTAGACAATTGCAGCTGATGTACTCCATAATCTTACTTTTAAAATTTCATTAGATTGAAATGCAACTTTAATATTCAGGTGCCTGCCATCTGTAGTTTTGAACACTAATCATTACAACAGAAATTGCAACACAACTGCTTGCCTGCTTGCTGGTCAAGTGCCATTTGTTTTTCCATAAACTCTCTCTTTATGTACATATTGGGCTTGCTAGATGGCACAGGTTAGCCAGGGGCACAGCTCTGACACGGGGAGGACACCCATGTTTTAGTCAGATGTGGTACTTTGGAGAACGTGCAGAAAGCATTTAAAAGGAAAGATTAGGCAGCTGTTTGGGAAGTGAGGGAAGGGAGCTGATGAGAGCTGTTTCTAGGAATGAAAACGAGATGAGAAGCTCTGGTGATGGAGCAGGAGTTATCCCAGCAGAAACTGATCTGAAAGAAGAGGTTGAAGCCAGTACATTGTTCTCAACTGGCTGCAGTAGGGAGAATTGACCTTAGGCTGATGTGATACACAAGCAAACATCAAGTTTCACATCTGGTAACCTGTGGCTGGCTGAGAGCATCAGACAGGTTTCTTTGGTCGGCTTCTGCATTAAGTAGGCCCACCTACTTCTTCACTGCTAATATACTTATGTGACTTAGGAAATAAGCTTAAAAAGTGCAAAATCGAAGCTCAGTTCTGAATCCTTGTGGGACTAAAAGTCAGGCTTTCGCATGGTCTGTTCGCTGCTTGTTCAGATAGGGGTGAGGGGAAGGGAAGTGTATTAACTTTCAGGGAAACATTTGAGGAAAAATTTGTGTTCTGCTGTGTTTTGGGACAATATTTAATTGGTAAATTAGGAAATGGGTATTAGGTGGAGTGTGAAGGAGGTGACTTGGATGGAAGTGATCTGTCCTGAAAGAGAAGCTAGGCAATTCTTCCTTTTTTTTGTTCTTCCAGCTGTCTACTGTTGGCATGTTTGTGTCACATGTACTTTATTGTAATAATATTTTGCTACGGGCATCTCTGTAAAGTTTTATCTCTATATTTGTAACAGGCAGGGTTTTTTTAAGATCTATGTTCACATTTCATACTTGGTTGCTTTTGCAAAGGTCAAATTAATTAAAATTTAAATTAATGAAGGTTCTTGGATTACTTTTTCCAGAAAATATTACTTTGAAAAATGTTAGTTTGCCTTTCAAAGGGAGATGCAGTAAGCATCATCTCTGAGGTGCATCCATTTTTATTTTAAAAATTTTTGCTGCTCACAAAGTGGATAGTAATATAGGTGTGACTCTGTGAGATTGGCCATCTCTGTTGATGCTCTTCCCATCTTACCATAGCTAATTTAGAGTGATGTTTACATCAGCACTGAGCGTCTCTGAAAAACAGAGTTGTCACACACTACTGAGTCGTGGCTTATGCCGCTTTTATGATGTGCTATAGGATGAGATCATCAGACTCCATTAGTATTTTACTAAGAGTTTCAACACAGGAATCAAGGGACACTCCATTTGGAAAAAGGGGAGGCTGAAGTCCTATTCCCAGTTCTAAGGCTAGCTTTTCACCTTTTTTTACTTTCACAGTTCTAAAATTATTTGGGAGAAGAGCAGCCAAAGGACACTGAGTTAAATACTTCTGTCTCTATGGGCTTTGTAAGTCTCTTACAAAATAGATTTGTATGCATCCCTTTTAGCAGGCACTTACGAAAACAATGCAATCAGTTGAGCAACCTCCTGTGAATGACAGTGCAGAGAGTACTCCTAGGTATCTCAAAGGATGCTGAACTCCTTTCTGAAAAATTAATTAAGGTTTAGAAAACATTTTGTAAAAAGTGTTGCAGAAAGCTAAGAAAAAAATGAATGATAACTTTTTCAGTGTTAACAAGAAAAAACAACACATCACAACTGGCTTTGTGTAGGTAGAGAAGAGGGGATGCTGAGTTTGGGTGGAGAAGGCAGAAGTAAATAATACAAAAAACAAGAGTCTTAGTAATTTCTGGAAAATCTCCTAAACAGTGCCTGACATTGCAGGAAGCAGCTGGGGTTCTGATCTGCAGGCGGTTCTGGAGTGGCATGCTGTGCACCTAAGAGGATGGTGGTTGTGGTTTCCCTGGGGATATGTGTTCCTCACCAGTCCTGCTCCAGCTCCCAGAGCCCCTGCACTGGCTGAGCTAGTGCTACCACCTTCCAGTTAAGAAATGTGGTGCTGTGCTCCATGACAGACAGGGGAACTGGCAGGATATGAGAGGCCTTTGTGGAGCATATCTGTGGGCAGGAAGGGAAGGATGTGAACCTTTCCTTTCTCCTTATGAGTCAAAAGATATCCTTCCAGGAGGGCTGTGTTTAGATTTCTGTTCCTTATGTGATTTGTCATGTACAGTCACAGCCACTGTATTTTAAATGAAGCCTGCCAAGCATATCAGTACTTCTGTGTCGACTGAGTGTGGTGTTAGCCCAAAACATTAAGACTATTAGAATGATCTTCCTGGGCATATGTCTCTCCCTCCTCTAATTTTTTAATCTAGTAGAGTACTGATGTCTAGGGGAATTATTGATCAGGTGTAATGTAGAGAGTTCAGACTTGTATCAGAATAAAGCAATTTGTTGTTCCTCACTGCTTGCTACAGATAGAATTAAACAGACTTAACTCTGGTCTATGTTGGGCATATTAGTATGTCACTGTCACTGTGATGTGATACTCCAGACATGAGGCTGGCAGTAAGACTGGGAGCTGACAGCTAAGCCTCTAAAAGAGTAAATAATGATTTCTGACTGTACAGCATATGATATATAATCTAAATACTGTCCATTTTAAAGTCATTGGATAAGTACTGTCTATATCACTTCTAAAAACAGGAATATTGTCTGTAGTTGTCTATCTGGCAGAGGGTGATGAAAAGTGATCCTTTTGGAATATATAGAAGTCTGATGTGCAATTGGATGGATGATGGATGCATGACACATCTTGTACTCTCTCACAGTTTATGCATGTACATTCTAGCAGAGTGGGACAGCAATAACCTGTTTGTCAGATCAACTCATGGGTTGGGCGCATGGGCCCCCATTCTATCCCACAGCAGAGGGCAGTTTCTGGAGCAGCCACTGGCATGTCTGCTTTCTGCTGGAGAGCAGCTGGTGCTGCTCACCCTTTGGCTGATACAGGTGATCCCTACTCCAAAGGACCATGCTAGCAGAAATAATAATACTACTTAAACTGTTCTTAAGGAAAATAATTCAAAAATTAAGATCAGGGGAGAGGTAAAAGAGTTTATACTTTAGAAGGACCTTGAAAAAAAATGTAGCAAGGACAATGAGATAAAATTGTTCCAAGATGGATCTTCAAAAGTTGATGGGATGGAGCTTTCAACCCCTAAGGATTGCATTTCCAATCAAAGGCTGTGATGTGAAACTTTGCATGTTTCAATTTGATGACCTCCTCCAAGGGGGAAGAGGGAAAGAGCTGAAAGGAGATGCAATCACTGTTAATAGTGTGTTCCATTGTAATGTGCTTGTGTTAAGAGTTTTAGGGCTTTTGCGGGTCACCTGCAGGAGCTAGCTGGAATTTTTATTTCTCCCTTTCCCTGCAGCCTCTCTGCATACAATGGGTTGTTTATTTATTTCTCTGAAGTTTTGATGTTCAAATTTGGGCTTGATATTCTGGGCAGGGTGTTGTTAGCAATGTTGAGAAACCTCATGTGTTTTGTTCATGCACGCAGAGGTAATTGCCAGGTCTCTAAGCAGGAAGCCATTTCCCTCAGGTCATCTATTGGGAACCCATGAAGTTTGGTGTCCGTTTACTCTGTGGGGCATGATCTCCTTTCCGAGGCAACCTGATATCACCCTCTTGCATATGGTTCAAAATTGATATCAAAGTGCTTGAGGTTGTTTATGGTATAGATTTTCTGGATTAAATGCCTTTGATGTGGGTGGCAACAGTTGTGATAGTCTGGTTATGATAGTGCATGTTGGCTTTTTCAGTTTATTTTGATGCATATTTCAATTTTTCACTATTAAATGCTTTGTTGAAACCCTTGTTTCACTTTTATGTGACATTGTGGTGAGATGGCACACACTGCTTTGGAACAGAAAGTTTATCATCTTTTGCCTTAATTACTCAGAGGTTTGTGTTTGAGGTTTGTGCTTTTCACAGAGAAAGGGTTTGTCCTAGTGAAGGCCATCTCCCTCAACCTTCAGTAATAAAGGAGAAAGATGAGCTTCTCTATGGCCACGTTAACCTAGAGCCTGGATCCTGCTCTGAGTATCCATCTAGAAGAAAGTCCATCTCTCTTAAATACAGACAAGTGCTCTCCAGGCTGGTGAATGCTGCCTGGTTTGTGTGTGTGGGGAACTCTAATTAACTTTACACCCACATGTAACTGATGGTGTGATAGGAAGACAGGCTCATATGCACAGTGCATCTGCCGTAACTTGGCAAAACTAGATTGACCACATATGTGTCAATTGTTTCCATCTCCTCTTCAGAGATATGTGGAACAACCATGGGGAGCTTCACAGCCACACTGTGAGTACAATGCTCTGGGGAATTATATCAGAATTGCTGCCCTGCTGCCTACTGCTGCCCTGAAGGTGCACAGTGACCATTTTCCAAGATTTCCAAATGTTACGCACCTGGTCAGAGCTCCTGTGAAATGTCACAAAAATCTCAGAAAATTTACCAGATTTATTTCTTCCAATAGCTGTATAGAGGTCCAGCACAAGATGCTTTTAGAGAGCAGTCTTTTGTAGGTGCTTGAGTTATCACCTAGACAACTACAGATAAAACTGCAAGCAAAAACTGTATCATAACTTGCCAAATTTCAAATAGTTTGTAATTTTGTAGTAGAAGTTGTAACACAAAACAAATACTGCACTCACAGCTGGACTTCAAAACCCTTGTAAGGTATGAGTTTCTGCATGTTCTAAAACTCCCATACTCTTGTTGCAGCTGGTTTTTGTAAAAAAAAAACAAACCTGGGATTTAGTTCTGCAGGACATTGGCTTCATTAAAATAGAGGAGTCCTGTCATATCTAGAAGGAAGGGGTGGTTCTACTTGAGGGAAGAGCAGGAGATTATTTTAGCATGTTATATGCACTGAATGTCTTGTGAAAATGGCATGTTGTGAATGTCTGAAAATGCATAAATACTATAGTTGGAAGACCATAGAAGATGGTAGCTATTGTAAACTACCATGGATTTGTTTTGATTCCCTCATGTCCATTTGATTTTTGAAGCAACTGCTCCTGGAGCCATGTGATTTTGCATGATGTTTCTTTCTTTCTTTAGCTCACTTTCTTGAAATCAAAGGCTCTGTGTCTCAGATAAATTAAAGTCAACCGGCTGAGGGGAAGACTGCCACAGCCGTGCATCATGCTCCTCTGATGAAAGCTGCTGCCTCCCCAAACGGGATGACATCATGGCTCCGGAAGCAACTCTGGGACCACCACAATTTATTTAGTTTCTGTTACCTGTACTGCAAGGCTGAAAAGTCTGGCTATTCAGGACCCGCATCTGTAAGTGGTGTAGTCATCATTGTACAGAGGCAATGACCTCGGTCGGCAGGGAGGGGCAAGGCAAGTGGGAGTACTGCCCCTGCTCCTATTTGATCTTTATCTGTTGCTGCCCAAGACACAACAAAGTGGGGGATTTAGACTTTGTGTTGTAGAGTTTTTGTTTTGTTTTGGTTTTTTTCTTCATATGCCTCCATCTATAAAAAAGACAAAATACAGCAGATAGTGTGTATGAGAATACTTAAATTCTGAGATCAAGCGTGCCTTCTTCAGATATTTTAAAGTAGATTGACATGACTACTGTAAGTGGTTCAACATGAATTTCAGAGGGTCAGTCAGTAAACTACCCCATACTAATTAAACCAGTTTTGAATTATGCAAGCCATCTCAGAGTACAGAGACTTCACTGACACGCCTTTAGTCTAATACTTCATAGGCTTATAGTTGTGTACAGTTTAAAGGTCAATTAGAAGATACTTTGTACCTGGTTTGGGCCTTTCATTATTTCTCATTACTAGTCAATAAGAGGCATTACATAGGGTGTATCTCACAAGTGCATCCCAAAAGGAGGGTCAGTAAAATCAGGCATATTTCTACATCATCAGTGGTTTCTTTACCACTTTCTCTCAGCATAATTCACTTTTAGTTTTTCTGTCTCTGCTCCCCACCTCCTTTCCTCTGTTCACTGTGTGCTGTTGACCACTCCAGCAAAAGCTGCAGTAACACAGTGCTTAGAAAAGTCTTGTCTCTTCCTTCATCCAACATAGCAGTTGATGAGCAAGTGTTTTGTCCAGCTTTTCTCTCCCATGATAGCCTACAAAGTAAAATACACAACCTTAGCTTTGAGGACAGAAAAAGCATTGCTGAGAACATGGAGAGAAGATGAAGAGTACAATAACCCCACTTTTCCTTTACTCCCTTTCCAGGTACTATTTTTAGCTCTGATAGCAAATGGTATCATTTGTTGCTCCAGCCCTCCCAGGCCACTGGTGCTGTGCCCTCAGTGTGAGCCTTGTCAGCTGTAGGGCTGGCAAGTGGGCTGAGGGGAGACTGGTGCCAGGACACCCCGGGGCTGAACAGGGAGTCTGGAGGGCAGCATGGGTTCCAGGGCAGGCTCTGAGTTGTGTTTGGGCGACGCAGGGCATGTAACATACAGCCGGGCAGCAAGCAGGGCTGGAGGGATGTTGAAGAATCTACTGATTGCTCAACTGTATGAGCTCTCAGAATGCTTGGCCAGTGTGTGACAGCTGCATATCCATCAAATACATCACTTTCCCCCTCCCACCCTACCCTGTGCAGGCAGGTGCTTCCAGTAAATGGCAGCTTGAAACAGTAGCTTTTCAAGAAGCATCTAACCATTTCAGAGCTTAGGAATGAGCATTAAGTGTAAAGGATTTCACTGCTGCTGGTCACAGCAGAAGCTGAGAGTGAGGTATGATGTGGTGGACAGGCCTTCGGGTCATTCTCCTGCTGACTTCTGCCACTCCTTCCATCCAGGGGCAGTGGGGTTTGGCCACTGTTATTTAATGTGCCTTCCTCAACACGTGTGCCTGTATGGGCACTTAGCAGTTTTTTCCCAAACAGAATGCAGGAGCATCGCTGCTGCTGTATGTAGTTAGTAATTATTTAATTTGACTGTAATGGGGATAGGGGATGATACCAGGGAACACGAGGCACAGACATAGGGGAGACAGCGTTCCCACAGTCCCTCCCTAGGGGAAATAGGAGACAGACTAATCTCCTCCCGAGAATGATGCAGTCCCGATACCCAAACTCTAAACCTGAACTAACCGGGTGCCCCTTCACTTGCCGCCGAGTAAGGCGCGCAGCTGGCACCTCTTCCCAGAGAGCCTTTCCCTGCTGTTAAGAAAACGCTGTTGACTTGGCGGCCGGAGCTCCCGGCCCTCAGGCGAGGCACTGGCACGGGGGTGAGGGGGACAGCAGCAACAAGCTCTGCGCCAGCGACCACGCGTGTCCCGGCAGCGGCTCTTGACTTTTGGGATAGGTGAAGCCGCCGGGGCGGTGCTGGGGCCCTTTGTTGCCGCCCCGGGGCGGCCACATGCTCCGGGCGAGCCCACGGGCGGGCGGGGAAGGAGGGGCTTTGGGCGGCAGCGGCACCGCCGGCCGCCCTGTCGCTGGGTCGAAAGTTTGAGGGGGGCGGCGGCGGGGCCGTCCCGCGGTGTCCCGGGGCGGGGCGGGGCGGGGGAGGATGGCGGGGCGGGGCGGGCCGGCAGCGGCGGCGGGGTGCCGGCGTTGATCCGACGGCCGGGCCGGGGCATGGAGGGGGAGCGGGCGGACGGCCCCGCCGCCCCGGCGGAGAGCGGCACGTCGGAGGTGTTCGCCCAGCTGTGGGCGGACGTGATGGGCATCCTGGTGAGTGCGGTGGGACGGGGTCTGGGAGCGGGGCGGCCGCGGGGGCAGCCTGCCGCGGGACGGGTGTTTGCGGTGGGGGTTGTGGGGATGCTGCGGAGCGCTCGCCTGGTCTGCCTAGCACCTGCTGCGGCGTTTGCCCGAGTTGGAGCGTGCCCGCCCTGTGCAGGCGCGTACGTCCCAAGAAAACTAACTTCAGGGGCTAAGCCGAGGGTTGTGTCGGTGACCGCCTTCATGGCAGCTCAGGAGCAGAGCTCTCGGGGCTGTCGTGGTGGAAGGGGCGGAAGGGCCGCGCCGAGCACCGCCAAGGCGCAGAGCCGGTGCGGGCAGGGGCTGCCCGCTGGCGGGGACGCGCCCGGGAGCGCCGGTTCAGCCGGATCAATGGGCGCATTGTCCCCCCGTTGTCCCGGCGTGCCGCCGATTCAGGGCACTTTGGGCTGAAGGCGGTGTCGCTGCAGCCTTCGCATCCCACGCACGTGTTCTGGGGTGAAGCCCCGCGGGTGGGGGCGCTGCCCCGGGACCCCGGGCACGGCCGCCTGTCCCCCAGCGCTCCCGGGGCCCCGCGGCACTCCCAGGCGCCGGCTTTGGAGCTCTTACTCCCGGTAGTTTTTCGGAGACGAGTTGCTCGGTTACGGCCCGTGGAGTTTCTGCGCCGGTGATCGTCTGAGCAGGGACTAATCCTCGTAATTCACTGGTTACAGACAAAAGAGATGGCCCCAGTAACGAGGGCTCAAGGAATTACGTCTAATGGGCACGTAGCGTACCGACAGGACGGACTGGATGGCAAACAGTAAAAGTACAGGAAGAGTCAATCCTTTATTTCTGCTTGCAGCGAGAGAATAATATTTACTTTAGGTGCAAGATGATAATTACCGCAGAGGACTGCCACTCAGCAAAAAAACAAATACTAACGTTATATACGTACTGGAGCTGGCAGCTTTCCAGTGATGCAGGAATGTGGTGATCAACAGTGGAGTGCCTGTTTATTCATTTTAAAAGCAAATGAATAGACTTGATGCATGTTAGTTTTTGTTGTTAACATTTAACTAGCAGACATTCAAGAATATTATGAGAAATACTTTTTGGAAAACTTCCATGGAACATAATGAATGGTAAACCCATAGGATCTAATTGAGAAGAAATGTTACAGAATTGAACAGAGAATTTAATTAGCATTTTATGCTGCATTTTTTTTACCACGTGGACTTTATTGTTAATATTCAAAGTCAGATTAAAAAACCTGTCTCATTTCTTCACAGAAATTCTCCACTGACATGACATTGTTTAATAGCACCCAACTGCGTACACTTTTTCACTGTTAATGATTTTAATCTAAGAATGCAAGCAGAGTCAGTTCTGCCAGTTTGTAAAGAGCACACAGTTGGTACTTTATGAACAGTCTCTTTCTCTCTTTTTCTGGCAGGTTTCAGTACTGCATTTAGTAAGAGCAAAGTGCTATTGGATGCCTGGGAAGGAGTGTTTGAGGAGGCCAGACCAACAGCCTAGCATGCTGAAGCTCAATGCAGAAAAAGATCTGATTGTCACACAACTAATAATTTGAATAGGTTTCTTTTGGCCATATAAGCTAGTTTCCTTCCTGGGAAAACAGAGCTATTTAATTATTATTTATCTTCTAATAAAACGATGCTAAAATCATAAGTCTTAGAGTTAGTCAGGTCAACAGAAAGGAATCATCTTGTGACTATGAAGTTGCTGGTTTATATCAGTTGCAAACATCACCCAGCATTATTAGCTTTTGTTACTTCAGTGTTTTGTGTTGCAATACAATTACAAATATGGAGAGATACCTTCTGTTGGCCCTCCTAGAATAAGAAGGAGCTCTTCTCACTGCAGGCTGTCAGTCTTCTTCAGATTTAGATTTTTAAAGAGTTTCTAGTCTTTGAGGCTGCAAAATAAGGTTCTAATATGTAGTGAGTATATACTTAGTGCTCTGTCCTTGTTTGAAGACAAGGAAGAGGTAGTTCCAGTTACATTTTTGCTGCTCATCCTTGTGGTTCATAGACCTTTGTCCCTTTCAAACTTGTGCTGCAAAAGGCAAGCAGTAAACTATAGAGTTGTGGCTTCCAAATGGATGTCTGTAGCTTGTTGGTTGTAGTCCATGATGCCATCAGCAGCCTGTGTAGCTGGCTTACTTCTTTTGCATTGTCAATTATCTGAGAATATGGGTCTTAGTTTCCTGGGGTCTGTAGCAGTTCATGACTCAAACTGTCTAGAGAGCACAGAGGTAGACACCAGAGTGATTCACTGGGTATGGGTCTATGAATAAAGAAGCTAATGTGGTAGTCTGGCCAGGTTGGCCCTGGAACAGCTTGAAAACTACCAAAGGAATGCACTTGCAGAGGGAGGGAGGCAGGAGAGAAGAGCCAAGGTCCACTTTTGTGAGACCCCCACCTGCAGTGCTCCATCCACCTCTGGGGTCCCCAATACAGAAAAGGACATGAACCCGTTAGACCGAGTCCAGAGGAAGGCTGCCAAGATATTTGGAGGGATGGAGCATCTCTCCTCATCTCTCATCTTCAGAAAGAAAAGGCTAAGAGATTGGAATTGTTCAGCTGAGAGGAGAGAAAGCTTCAGGGTAACCTAGTTGCAGATCTCCAGTACCTGCAGAGAATCTACAACAAGGATGGAGAAAGACTTTTTAGAATGGCATGTAGTGACAGGACACGGGGGAATAGCTTTAAACTGGTAGAGAGTAGATTTAGGTTAGATATTAGGAGGAAATTCTTTACTGTGAGGGTGCTTAGGCACTGGCACAAGTTGCCCAGTGTTTTGGGTGCTCCATTTCTGGATGTGTTCAAGGCTGGGTTGGATGGGGTGCTCTGAGCAAACTGGTCTAGAAAGGTGTCCCTGCTCATGGCGGGGGGGAAGCAGGGCTGGAACTAGGTCATCTTTAAGGTCACTTCCAACAGACACCATTCTGTGATTCTGTGATCTTGGAAGGAGAAAACTAGAATGAAATTAAGAAAGGAGGTGATCATCAAAAGTTTGTTGATTGAATGAAAGAGAAAAATGCATTCTTAAGCCATGATTGTAGGATGATGCAGGGTAGAAAGAACCTCAGGCAGCATCTAGCCTATCCTCAAGCTGAAGCAGGGAGAGATCTGAGGTCAGGTTAGGTTGCTTGGGGCTTTATCCAGTCGTGTCTTGAAAACCTCCAGGGATAGAAACTGCACCACCTCTCTGTGCAGACTGTTCCACCAATTTGCTGTCTTTACAATAAAAAAGATGTTCTTCATAAAAGTGATAAAATGCGTGATTCTGCCCTCCTCATAATGAGAAGTTAGAGCAGTGGGGAAGAGGAGGGGAAGGTGTTGCCTTCCTCCTGCTGGCTCTGCTGGAAGCCTTGAGGAATGTGGTGGTGTCTGCTCTAGGTGCTGAATTAGGAGAAGAGGCCATTTCAGTACTGAAATTACTTGAAATAAACATTGAGCCCCTCTCCGTATTTATCTGGATAAATATATTTAATTGTTTGTGTATTTCTAGCCAGCTCCCTTAAAACAGGACCTCATTAGGAAGAACCTGTGATGGCAGATCCCGGGTCTGGAGGGGAAGCAAATAGTTGTCAAGTGCTGCTTGTAAGGAGCACATTTTATGGACTTTGATGTCACATCATAGCTCTATAAATACTGAGTGTATGCTTGCAGCTGTACTAAGATTTTGCTGAAGTAAATGTGGCTTTTCCCTTCTGCACTTTTCTAATAAAATGTTCCATAGATGCAGCTGTGGTATAAGCACCTCAAGCTATTTGTGCTGTTAATGGAACTCGCTAGATAACAAAATTCTACCCAAAAGCCTTTGCTTGGTGTGTAGCAAGCACATTGGAATGTATTGGATAATTATAATTTTCAGTGTTTCAAAGTAACAGTGGATGGTGGAATTAATGTTTTAGAGAGAGGTGGATTGTGAGTAATAATAAAGAAATTCTCTGCTTAGCCAAAACTTAACCCTAGAAATAGGAATATTTTTGGTATAGAACCATATATTGATGTAGTGATAGCAGACTTGTTGCTAAAGATCTAAAGGTTTGTATGTGATGAGATATGAGAACAAGTTGTAATATGAAGTGAAAATCACGAACTTCATTCTTTTAAAGTTGTGCTTTCCAAACATTGGCTATTGACCTTAGTACCGGAAAGACATTCCAGTGCCCCTCTTTTTTATCAGAAGTTCTTCCTTCTCATATAGGTAGAAGAAATATCTGGGTCAAATTCTGGCATTAATGAAATCCCTGGCCAGACAGCTCAATTTTAATAGAGCAGAAATTTCACTGAAGAAAGAGTCTTATTTTTGTGAGGAGCTTTTGTCTTCAATGGCCAAGACGCAAAAGATACAGCCGAACTTGAAAGAGATGCCATGAAATTAGAAGTCTTTCCAGCTCATTTTTTCAAAGTGGTAGCTAGTTTCTTGTTTCAAACTACTGAATCAATTACAAGAACTGAAACAAAAATAAAATTATTTCTTTTTCAATAGTATTTTGCAATTATGCTGAGAGAAAACCAGTGCTTTCCCACCACCTGCTGTTAGTTGAAGAGAAAAGAGTATGTTGAGGACAATAAAGCTCACTTGGCTATTGGGTGCCCTACTATTTACAATCATAATCTATTTTGCTCTCCATGTTTAAGTGACTATTTGAATTTCTTATCAGAGTAATAAAGAAAAAAACCAAAAGAGAGAAAGATGCCAGCTGATAATGCTACTGTGATAACATGTAATTGGATACTGGCTAATATACTTTGGGAAGAGGAATTTGATATTAAGCCAGGGTGTCTGGATATCTGGAAGGATCAGGGAAGTAGATCCCCAACTGATAAAAGCAGTTGTAGAACTGCCAGGAGGAGTTGTGGCAGCTAACAGCAGCCAAAGATTTCTTCCAGGATTGCTCTTCCTTAAACCATCATTACGTCACTGTAACCTCCTGTGGAAATCTCTACTTCGTTGCTCCTCCAGTTTCTCATTGGGTGACTCTGTTTCTCTGATGTCAGATTGGCACCAAAAGGCACTCCAGCTGAAGCCATGGACATGCATGGCTCTGTGGAAACGTGCAGGCAACTGAATGGCTGCTTCAGGTAAAATGTGCTTTTGAAAATGCAATGTACTCATTTTTTATGGTTTTTATTGACGACATGTCAGCAAAGTGCCTTTGGCACCAATTAACTCAAAAAGCACTTTGGGACATTCTGATTCAAAACATTTTTGTCCCGACTTCTATTTGGAACGTGTTTTCTAAAGCATATCCCATTTGCAAAAATAACGATAAACCCAGAAGGCCTGACCTCTTCTTTTGAACTAGGAGATAATATTTTTTCTATTTTGCAAAACAATGGAGGGTATTCTGCTTTCAAATAAAGAAGTCAAAACAGAGAGCGACTGACTGTCAGTTTAGGAGTTGGATTCAATTTTATAATTTAAACTTTAACTTTTGCATCTCCTTTCCCTTTCCGTGAAATGTTATGCCTAGCAATGTTAATCCCTTTATGAAGAAAGACAGCTCACAGAGATAACCTTTGGCCTAGGCTTCTTCTTGCACGTCAGGGCACATAAAACAGATGTCTCCATCAGAGAGTTTAGTCCCCACAAGACCCTACACCGTGAGGAGTGATAAGGGTTTTTGGTTCTGGTGCCTTCGTCTTTCTTCCTTGAAAGTAAATTCTTTTACTTGCTGATTTGCTGTGAATACCAGCTTGGAAATACTCTTTTTCTTCATACTTTTTTCATCTTTTGAAAGTCAGTCAACCAAGCTCTCTCTGTTTTTTAAGAGCAGTGGAATATGACATGGCCAGAATTTGTCTGTAATGGTGCCTTCTTCCTTTTGTGGATCTGGAAAAAAATGATAGTCTCTATGGAGAAAGAAAATGTGAAAATTGATGTGGAAAATGAAAAGGTGTTGCACATGACCACTTAAAGGACTTTTATTACATAGAATGAGATGTACTATGCTACACATGTTGGCTACAATTTTCTCTAGTTAGGTGAAAACCTCATCTCTTTAGTGTATCTCAGAGCAAATGACATATTACAGAAGTAGGTAATGATTAATTTTACTTAGTCTGATGCTGTCTAGAAAACTCTGTAAATTAGTGCTGATTGTATAAAGTGCTGTGCAAACAGGAGCAGAGTGAAGGGACCGGGACACAATAATGCAGCATGGGGTCACTGCTGGATGTGGCACAGGGCCGAGGGACAGAGGGAACAGGTAGTGCCCAGGGCAAAGGAGTCAGAATTCCTCCATCCAGACTCAGGCTGAGCCTTTCCAGATTTGGCCCTGGGCTATGTTCCATCAGGACTTTTTCCCCTTCCGAGGTGGCTTTATGGAGGAGAGGGTGCTCATTACTGGTGCACCCAGCCCTGCTTCCTGCACCTTTCTGGGTCACCTTCTTGTCATTTGGGAATCTGTACTTGTAACTTTTCCTTCATGCAGCAGCCCAGACTTTCTCCTTTTCCACTTACCCTGTTGTCACAGTGTTAATTGCCATAGAGTACATGTTGTGTTCAGGTTCAGAAACACAGGATGGATAGAAATTACTTTGTAATGACCCAGCAAAATGTTAAAGTTAAAACTTAATGTTTTAACATTAAGTGCTGCTAACAATTTTCCTCTTGATGATTGATTGATGCAGCCGATGACTAATGAACCTGCCTCTTTGTCTGATGCCATTGTTGATGGTGGGAGGAGGAAGAAGGTAGCTGTGACTGCAGGGATGCTGAGGTGGCTTTGCAAGGATCTGGATTCCATTATTTTCATGAGAAAATGGACAAAAGGAAGAAACTGAGTTTAATATGTGCAAGTCTAAAAATCAAGTTTCTAGTATAAAAACATGTTCTCTATTAAAATATGTGTAGACATGTTGTGGGATTAGGTAAAGAGGATGAAGGGTTTTTATTTCTGCTGACATTGAGAGACTTAACTCCCTGAAAAATTTCAATGCAGTTAGGGCATAGGAGGTCACAACACATATTTCCATTATTGAAAATAACAACTTTAAAAATAAAAGGAGTTACCTGTGCTCTCTCCCCGCACAGTGCAGTTGCTGTGGTGAGGGTCAGATGTGGGAATGCTGCCTCCACTTTGATCTTCTTGAGGCAAGGGGAACATTTTTCCTGGTTTACAGTAATAGCAAAACTTTCTTGTCTACTGCCGTGTTTTGAAGCACAGTTATAATGTACTGAGTTTATTTGAACTAAGATTAGTATAACAAAATACTTAATGGTTTAAGTTTTAATGACACCTGTATAAGCATTTTTGAGCTACATAATAGTTTTAGAGGCATGTTTGCTATGAAGACTTGGAAATTGAGAGTGGGGATTGTATAACTTATCTGGAAAACTGTTTGAAGCAGGGTGTAGCTGGAGAATTGGATCGACAAGCTTAAGAACATAATACAACAATGATTTATAAACCACACTTTCAGGCTTTTTAATGGAAAGCATACAATAAACTGGAGGACTGGTTTCTAATATCCGTGTCGCAGTCTGAGTGCGATGTGTTTGGAGTGCTGTTGCAGATCTGCTCTGCTACAAGCCCATTAGGTTTTGGTGATTTGACTTCCTTGTGGCCCTGCATGGACATGAGGATATGCTCTTGAGATCAGTTTGCATCATCAGGCCTCCAGATGGAGAAAATACATCTGTTTTCATGTGCATGGGTAAACGTACACATTGAAGATTCCAAGCGTGGTAATACAATTATCAGTAAATAAATCCTTTTATGTTGCATTATTGTCACTGTATTTATCATGACATACAATGCTTTTTGCTCTTTGTAGGTAACAGCCTACTAATACTTTATCTCGCAGTGTTCTCCACCTTGAGTATATTCTTTGTGTGTGGGAGTGTGCGTAAAGATTAGGCAACTGTTTAATATAATAATAAAACCAATGCTTTGAAAGCTTTGCAGCAAGAATGACAAGAGCTGATAGATGATAGTGGAAACAGTACCATGCTTGTTACAATATTAAATTGAGAGTACATGAGTAATCTCTTGATTGCAAGATGCTCCTAACCCTCTCACCTGCGACTGAAGATGCTTTGTGCAGTGCTGATAAGTATGATGAAAACAGAAGATAAAGAGAGAAACAAAACATAAAGGATCTGCTTTCTGCACTGTTTACAGAAAAACTTCAGGAGCTTAAGGCACAAGTTTATTTATAGCGGAGCAGTGTGTGGCCTGTAGGCTTTTAAGAAGAAAGGAAATTGCATCTTTTGTTGTTCCTTCACAAGTTCAGATGAGTTGAGCCTCCTGCCCCTTTCAGTGCCAGCACCAGGTTGACCCTGTTCTGCAGAGCTTGCTGTCTGCTTGACTGTAACCCAGAGGAAACATGAGAGCTCATTGCACCATGGTGGCGCTGTTAAAAGTTCTGTTGGTGAGTGCACATCCACAGCTGGACCTTGGTTGAAAAAATGTGTTAGAGCAGATTGCATAGCATTATATTGCACTTAAGAAAAAAAAGGCATTTTAGGCTTTAAAAGTATTTTGCTTGCCAGAGTAATATCTTACCAGTCATAATAAATACCTTTAGAGATGGTATGTAACTGCTGAAGGATCCGTGGGTTTTATGCACTTAACATCTGTAGGGATGTTTGGATGTTTGTGTTCTGCCTGTTTATTATCTCTGTCTATATCTGTTTCAGTTCTAAAACACTTTCTTTCTCATTGGATTCTGTGCTTGCAGTTTTCCAGCAGAAGCTTCCTGTATATTTCAGCTCAGCCAAAAGGTGTTTTTACACAGAAATTTCTATGCAATCCTAGGGATGCAGTGCAAATTGAAAATACTTATTTTCTATTGCCAAATTAAGAGTCATCTCTTTTCACCATGTCAAGACATGTTTCATTTTGTTATCAATATCACTGCATAGACTTAACTTAGCCTTCAGTTATACAGAATAATATTTAATACTTGTGAGTTTTGGAGCTTTCAGTGGTTGGCCACTTTAGTGCAGTAGCTCTGAAAGCTGATGGTAAACTCTTTGCATTTAAACTGCAGTTTATAATCTCTGAGGATGAAAATAAGAAATATCCTGTTTTATACGTAAGCGTGTTTGTATTCATACATAATATGCACCACAACTTGGAGGTTGTGATTTCCACTCCATTATTAGGTTTTGTTCCCACCTTAGAATTCATAAATAACCATTGTGAAACAGGAAAGGGTGGGGGCAGGCTGCATGTTGTATGTCACTTGTGGTTCCTGTCTTCAAGTTTCCATCTTCAAGATGACTGTATGTGTACACTTCAAAAACATAATGCTTGGGAGTGTGTTTGGGAATATGTAATGTTTTATGTGAAGACTGGGGAGAAAGACTTTCCCATGCAACATTTTATCAGAGGACTAGTAAAGATACTGTATTTCCAAACCAAGAAACCTGTTAAGAGGAAGAAATTTCTAGAGGAAGTTTTTCTTCTGAAAATCAACCAAGCAATCAAAAGCTCCCAGTCAACTGTTGCATTGTGGATGCCAAGAAATGCAGCAGTTGAGGTGCAGTGGAGCAGGGATGCTGGTGCCTGGGGCAGTAAACTATGTTGGCCAGTTTTGGATCTGTTCTTCCTCAGATTTGTATGATACTTTGTGTCAGACTGACGGCTAATTAGGCTCAGAACAGGTATTTGCGTTTTGCTGGCCTATGAGTGTTTGGGCATTTCAGTACAGCAAACACAGTGGGGAATCTCCACCATGGAAGCTGCTTGTGTTCTTTCCTTCCGTGAGCCACTTGAAGTTTGCCACTGCTCTCGGTGGAAGTATGAGGAGTCTGTGTGGAGGCTGCTTGCGTGCCTTGAAAAATACTGGCAGCAGAGACAGCTCCACACTGAGGAGGGTGGGCAGGCACTGATGTCCTGGCACAGCTGGAGTGCTGGTGTGGCTGCCATAGCAGGCATCTCTCTCTTCCCCCACTGGATGTGTTTCCTTAGGTCTGCCTGTTTTCATTTCACTGAAGAAAAAGGGCTGAGTAGAGGCAGATTTCCTGCTGGCGGGGCATGTTGTAAGCCTTTTGTACAGGCAAATTCTTTGGACATTTTTCTTTGAATTTTTACATACCATCCTTCTCTAAAGTTTTTCTGAGGTTGTGTTTTCCTTATAGAGGAAAATGGAAAATTCATGTTGTCTTTTCTTAATTATTTAAGTTTTTCAGCCAGTGTTCCTGCTTGTATGTGAAAGTTCCTGCCTTGAGTGCTGTGCACTGTAGAAATAAAAATTGAAAGATGCCTATTTTTCATTAAATCTTGTGATTATGTGTCCCATTTGTTGTCTGGAGAGGTTTGGGGGAAAGGTCTATTTTATTTCTTGTTTAATCAGTGGAGACTGCTCAGTTTCAAGGAGTGCAAAAGGATTGTCCATCCTTAAAAATTCTGTTTTCTTCTCTAATTACACCTACCTTTATTCTGAGTGTTTTACAATGACACAAGAGATGGAGTCTAATCCTGCGCAGTCCCTCTCCACTGTGGTGCCGTGTTCTGATGTGTACTGAATTGAAGGGACACTGGGATGTTTCAGTTCAGCATTGTATCCTGCTCAGCCCAAACCCAGCAAAGTAGATTGTTTAGATTTTGTGTCAGGGAATGAGTATATATGTGCAGATGGATAAACTTTGTAAAACCTAAGCTTTGCATGATAGCTATCTAAACTCAGGAAGTTAACAGTGAACATAAGGTCAAGGACCTCATCAAAATACTGGCATGATGGTGATGATGAGGAATAGCTTCATACCACATATGGTGTGTGGTCATGCATAAATGAGAAGGGAAAGGGATGCTTCTGCATATCCTTGTTATCCTAGTCATGATGAGCCTCACTGGGTTTAGTCAGTGTGGAGTTTGCGTTCCTAATTACCAAAAGTAGGAGGAAAAAAAAGAGGTGGATGTTTTCAATGCTGCTTTTTCTCTGATGGAATGGTTCTTTCTTCAAGTAATCTTTGCCAAGTTACTTGTGGGTTTTAATCTTTGTCTCAAGTGCATAGAGAATAGAGAAGATTGTACAAATCTTCATTTTTCATCTGCCAAAATAACAACTACTGCAAAATGCTTATAGATATTTATTTTATAAACTGCCATGAAAGAGAGAGGAAAGAGGGATAAAAAGGTATGTTAACTCCTGCTGACCTTTCTGCCTTTCTTAGGGGGCTGTCTGTTGCTGGGGGTCTTGAGCAGTTAAAAAAGACAAAAAATTTAAAAAGAGTGAAACACGGGATTTTCTCCAGACTCATGTCTCTCTTAGGAAAATACCTCTCACATAAAGCAGAAACAGAAGATGTCAGGGGATGGAGGTGCTGTGACTCAGTATCCAGAGTTGTATTTCTGTGGCCAGAAAAGCGAAAAGAGTCCCAGCTGAGAAAGGTAATTTGGAACTGCTAGGAAGAGGGATTAAGAAGGATCATGTGAAAGGAAGAATTGCCGCCTTCATGGCAGGAAATGGCTGGAGCATGCACTGGGACCTTGGCAGGGGAAGGTCAGTGTGCAGGCTGGCTTCGTGGAGGCCCAGAGGAGGAGGCTGAATGGTGCGGACGGCAGGGAGCACATGGGAAGTAAATAATGGAGATTTAAGCTTGGTTCAGAAATGAGAGGGCTTATTTCAGGCACTGAGTAGGGATATCAGAGAGCAAAGTAAGGCTTCACGTCTAGTTGGTCACACCTTGTTTTGTTTTTGCGTAGAGACAAATGCAGGCTATAGGTGGGTAACCATTGATGTGCATATGAGTCATGTAAAACTAAACCATCAAGGTATTGCCAGCAGATGCTTTGAATGGGTAATATGTAGCAGAGGGCTGGTTAGCTAAAACAGGCTGGGGATGAGAGTGCAATTTACTATTTTCCTAGAGACAGTCTGATACCCTGTTTTCCTGTTCACATGTAACTCCTTCTGAACCAGCCTTTGCCCCTCTCTGGCTTTGAAGAGATTGCCATATCTGAAAAGATGTGATTTTCCTTTCCCTTTGAGAGAGTCATACAGCAAAATCTTTGTTTTCTTTCAAATCCTAATTCTCTCTGAATGAAGGAGCTTATTTACTGTACATCCTTTGTTTTGAAACTGATAAATGTGCAGACTGTGTCAAGTGGTAAAACATCATCTTCTTGCTCAGAGAGCTCCCTGCTGGTTTTGTGTTGCTTCAGATGCATCCTGGTACAGAGATTGGCCTGCCACTCTTTCTGGGTTTATGGGATGGTGTTCCCTGAGACTGCAGTCACCTTTTTAATCTGAGAAGCAGTCGGTGAGGAAACTCCTTCCATCTGAGACTTTGTTTTCATGTTACTGTCACTTTTACAACTAGGTGAGATGTTTTTCTTCGGGATCACAACTGTCCTGACAAATGGTTAGTTACCAGGATATTCTCCTTTTGATGTTCAAGTTGGTATGCATAGAGAAGTTGCTCAAGTGAGGGTTTAGCTTGCCATCCAAGTCCAAGTGTCTTTATCTGCAGTTGTTTTCTTTCAACCTGAGGTTCAGGGCCTTGGATTGGTGAGAATCAGCTACCAGGTTTTGTAGAGACACAATTTTTTGCGAGCTTCATTGACACTCGGGGTCTTCCAGCTTCTACTTTTTATGATCTCTTTAGCCATATGGGGCTTTTCAAACTGTTTTGTGCCTCAGTTTGATGTGCAACACTTGAGTGATTTATTCAGTCTCCAGTAACATAGAACCACAGAATATCTAAGTTGTAAGGGACCCATAAGGATTGAGTCCAACTTCCTGCTCCTCACAGGACTACCTAAAACTGAACCATAAGACTAAAAGCATTGTCCAGATGCTCCTTGAACTCTAACAGGCTTTGTGCTGTGACCAGTTCCATTGGGAGCCTGTTCCAGTGATGTACCACAATATCAGTGAAGAACCTTTTCCTAGAGTCCTAGCTGAACTTCCTCTGATGCAGCTTCATCCCATATCCTCATATCTCTTATCAGTGGGCAGAGCCACTGGGCTGATAGCAGCCACAGGATTAAGCACTTCCTTGAAACAAGCACATGGTGCCCTTCATGTTGCCTCTTTAGAAAAATGTGTGCTTGAAATATACAGGAGATACAGCCCAGCAACCACACAGTTATTCAAGCCCAGACTCTGTAGGATGTACTCTGTTGGTAGGCAGAAATATTCCTCTTTTATTTGTGTAAGCGGCCTATTTAGCCTAATTAGGAAGTGCTTTGGCAATGATGAAGCAGTGTGAGCACACAGGAACGCAAAAAGCCCATCTTCACTGTACACAGATAGAGGGAAATGAGTAAATAAAATACGAGATCCCAGAGTGGAAAAGATTATAAGCTGGCAAGAGACAGAGTTCTTATTGCTAGGTTGATATCCCTAATTGATATAAACATGAAGCCCTGTGCAATCTGTGGTAGTTAAAAGATATGCATCTAAATAATATTTAAATAGATTCTTGCATTTTTAAGGCCCACTGGAGTGTAATTGTATTCAACTTAATTAAATGAACTGAAACCCCCTGATAACTGGTGTTTCACTGTTCCTAAATAAAACACTCTCCAAAGAGACTTCAAGAAGCTTAGTTAAGGCAATAAAAAACCTGAGCCCAGCACCATGAAGTTTTGCATGAGCAGTTTTATATTTAGTTCATCTGCATGCTACCTACAGTGGTTGAGACTGTGTTAACTGTGCCATACCTCTGCTGAGAGTCAAAAGCTGAGGCTTCACAGAAGAGCTTCAGGGCAGAGTCAGCCTTTCTGGTTTTAGATTATTTGTATGAATGTGGGGCATCTATTTAAGTTAGTTTATTAACGCCACCCCTCTGTGCCAGCGCAGGGCACGTGGTCCCTGCAGGAGTGAGAGTTTGCAGGGATAGCACAGGCAGGCAGGATGGGCAGCACTGGTGGGGGGGAGCCTGGGCACAGTTTGCTTACGGGAGCGACAGGAAACCATTTCTTCTGCTGCTAAGATTACAGGGGGAAACATGGATTGCTGCCATGCTCAATTACAGTTGTTTCCTTTCCTGGTAAAAGATGTCCCTGCAGGAAGCGTTAGGAGTGAAGGCGAGGTTAGTCCCTGGTTATGTAGAAGTGTTGGGTGTATCCTCTAGGCTGCAAGCTGCTGGATTTCTAGCAGAGTTTTGGAAAGCAGCAGTTTAAACATCAGTGTTTTGGCTTTCCACAGCTGGCAGCTGGGCTGCCCTCTGCCCTTGCAACAGTAAGTCGAGGGCTGCATCCCTGGGGCACACAGTACCCTGTGCTGCTGAGCGCCACAGCCAGGATTGCAGATTTCCATTACCTACTCCCAAAAAAGGTAATGGAAATTACCTTGGTGTGCAGAGCAGTATTTTTTCACACTTCGTTAAAACAGTGTTTGAAGTGAAGGCAGATATTCCAAGATTTCCTTTGCCCTTTCCGTAACCGTAAGAGGGATAGCAGGAAATCACCTTCCTCTTGGAAGTCAGCCTCCGAAATGGCACAAGTGGGAGTAAGTAATTGTGCTTGCTGTCACACCCAACTTCCTAAGAGCAGCATTTCTAAACGCTGGGATGCTCATTGCCGAGCTGGGTGATGCAAGGTGTAGTGCTGCCCTGTAGCTCTTGCCATGTAAGTGCAGATGAGGTGATAGGCTCATCCAGCCATGAGAAAGGTGGGGCAACTGTATCCCTGTTGGACTTTCCCAGTGCTAGATTTCCTGCAGACTGGGAGAGGACTGTGCTCTCTCCTCTACTCTTCAGTAGTTGTAGCTGGGGGGAAGGTCCCATGCAGGATTTAGCTGCTGGGGTGGCAAGAAATGAGGGAAGGCGTGGAGTGTTCTCCTTTACTGGTGCATTGCCAAAGTCAGTGTGGCTGGGTTTTGGTGGGCTGGGGGAAACTGCTGTCCCTAAGGACATGCCCAGGATCCTGGGACTGGCTCTCAAAGTAAAGCAGCAAGGAGCACACAATATTACACTGAAGAGGCTTGGGAAAGGGGCAGGGGAACAGAGAAAGAAGGATGAGAAGGCTTTTTTTGAATGAACTTCCTTTTTGTGGACAAGGTGTGTCCTGCTTCTGCCAAGCTGTCCAGGTGAAAAGCATAGCACAGTTTAATCTAAAGGCGGTCATTCTCTCCTACCTTGACACTTGGAAAAGTACTTTCATTAGTAAAACTAGGACATAACCATTACCAAAGTTTGCTTTCCCTGAGCAACTTTAACACCTTGGGGAGATACTGTAAACTAGACTTGATAAGCTTATGCAGTTGTCCTGAGATACTGTTGATTACTCAGTTTGCTTTACCTTTAAATATCCAAATATTTTTTCTTTACATGTTTTCTGTTTCCTTTTTTTCAGACTACCATTTTAATGATTACTCACACCTCAGTTACGTAGTCTCATATATCACGGAAGATTTATTTTTGTCATACTGTGTTACTACTAAATATAAGGAAAAGAGCTTTAATGAGACTTCTTTCACTATTGCAACTGATATAGCTAACTCTGAAATATTTATTTCATCATCTACTTGAGATGCTTGACTTTTGCATATCTATTTCATTAGACCCTAACTTATCTCAAACATGAAGCCACCCCCGTAATATATGCTAAATTTCCCAAATCTGAAACAAGAAATTCACCTCCATCTCCTTAGTGGTGCTTTAATCAGATATATGTACATTTCTTAACTCTTGCTGTTCTTTTGTTTACCATTTGGTTCTGCTCCAGGTCTCAGGCTAGAACCTACTGCACCTCGTGCACATGAAGTGACAAATTTTGACTCAATTTGAGAAAAAGTCTCATCAAACGAAGTGTGCAAAAGGAGGAGGCAGTGAAAGCAAGGGAGACAAAACTAATGAGAGGCGATGTCAGGTGCAGCTATTACATGGCTTAAGGAGTTGACTTTTTCTGCTTTACAAGCTGGCAATGGCAACTTGTACCTGACTGCTGACCAGCCAGGTGGGTAGTGGTGGCCTTTTAGGTATCAGAACAGACAAGGTTTTGAGTTACATTTTGATGAGCTTAGTGCAGAGCACCTCAGGGAAAGGAGGATAGAAGATAATATACTGTTATTAGGGAAGCTGGACATTAAGGGTGCTTTGAACTAACTTTCATGAATAAAATTTGCATATAGTCTTGTCTGTCAAGACCTGATTCTACTTGATACCTACTTTTTAAGTATGTTGGAATGTACATTTGCATAGATGCAATTTTTTTGTTAGCATGCATGTATTTTTAATTTTTTCCATACAGGACTTCCTTGGTTGAAAGCCACAGAGATGGACCCCAGTAGTGTGTTTTCAAATTTATTTTAATTTACAGAGGAAAAAGCAGAAATCTCATTCAGAATGTTTTTTTTCCAGACACGCTTTGTTATACCTTCTTGACAAAGACTTTGAGGTTTGCAGTAAAAAAGAGGGAGCTGGGGGTTGGGGGGAAGACTATGGTGCTGATTGTGAAGGAAACACTTTATTTGCAGAATTTTGAACAGAGTAAGAGGTTTGGGTTTTTTTATGTAAAGACAGGACAAAGTTTCATATATATATAAAAGAAAAAAAAACCTGACATAACTGTGGTTTAATATGAAATTTCTGGGTCTGGAATGAGCTGGAATCTGGAATCTGAACTCAGTGGGTTGTATCAGTTATTTCAGATAACTGCTGCAAAATCTTTGATATCAAAGTACACCACTGTGCTTTCTGCTTATTGTACAGAATCTATAACCATTTTAACCACGCTGCAGAGAGCTTGACACAGTAGTATTAGATCTATTTTTGTGACTCTGTCTGTAAAGCCGCATAGTTTAATGACTCAACCCTCAGATGCCATAAAAATTAATGGAAAGTCTATTGAACTGGCCTGATCTGTATGTTCTCTTTGTTCTCACAGTGTCCAGCTATAGAGAGGTCAAGGGAACCATGACAACTTTTCAGCATCCTCAAAAATAGCTGTTCTCAATATAAAAATGTCATGACTTGTACACTGAGTGTTTTATGCCTTCTCCTGAATATCAAGGCAAATGCTGGCTGCCTAGCCTTGCACTTCTGTCTCATTCAGATTTCTGACCCTGCTGACTGTCAAGAAAGACTTTGAACCTGTCATTGCATAGATAGTGGAATTGTTAACTCTGCTGAATGGAAGATTGTCCTTTCTAAGCCTTAGGAATAGAAGAGAATACTTCTCTAGCAGCTTGTTGGGCTCTATTTTAATACAACCATTTTGAAGCTGTGCCAGAAGGCAAAACATCAGCCCTATTCCTAGCAGAAATACATTGGTAGCAAGGGACTGGTAAGAGGGTCAGAAATGTGTAACAGAATTCTCATGAAGCTCTGCAGCTTTTCCTACAGATGCCTGTCCTCAGTGTGTATTATTGTAGTAAACTGTGATGCAAGCTCTAGCCAGAGAGGTGGATGCAGGTTTAACTCTTCTGTTTTGAAAAGGTTTGGATCTGATTTAAATATGCCTCCTTAGAAAAAACCGTGAAGGAACCTGGAATACAGTGTCTCAGATTAAAGTGTAGCCTGAATTCAGGTAGTAGTATAGTGTCGCTGTTGAGCAGCTAGCAGAGTAATGAAGGGCACCAGTTCTCAGTGGCAAGAAGGAATGACCTTTATTGTTTTGATTTCATCATATATATAGAGTTTTCAAAAGTCACCCAGATTGGTCAGTCAGAAGCTTTCCCCCAGGCCTGATTGGCCAGGCCTGCACTGTCCAAGTTCTGGGACACTGTTCCAATAACATCCAAACTTTATCCTTATTTATGAAACACAAGAAGAATTCTCGTGGGAAAAACCTGTGCTAGCCACAGTATAGTTTGCAATGCAGGGAGTTCTGCCATGAGTCCAATGATGCTTAGGGAAGGATGCAAAGTTTCTCAAGTTCTTATGAGCTTTTATGATTAGTAAAAATATCTAAAATGGCTGACATCTTGCTAAAGTTGTCCCATGAAAATCTGAACATCCCTTGCTCTCTAGCTAAGCTGGTTCTGCTTAACTTTCAAAATCTCTTAGGATGTGTGCTATGTAGATGAAGTCCTGTCATAAACAGGGTGTTTATTTGGCATAAACATGTTTTCCTTCAGTAGATGTTCTCATTTCACTGCTTTTTGGTCCCTCCTCCCTCTTATCCATCTCCCCTCCCCAAACAAGCCTGTTTGCTCTGGCCCACGTTCTGGCTTTCCATGTATGTACTTCTTAGAGCTATCCAAACCAAAGATATCATTGAAATGCAAGGTCATGTTCCACAAATTTTTAGTAGGCATCCCTGTTAAAATCTAACTGCCAGAAATAAGTTGCTAATGTTTACAGTGACTCTCCACACAGTAGTCCTGTGTTTCAGGCATGGAAATGTATTTTTCTCATCTGGAGCTGTGAAGGTCACAAAATGAACGTTTGCCAGGGCATGATTGCAGAGTGTTGTGAAAGAGCACCTTCCTTTTGCCAGTGCCATTTCCACATTCATTTATACTTTAGTAGGAGAAAAATTCAGTTTGTCTTCCTTTCAGCTTCTGACCTGTTTGTAAGATCCCAGATTATGTATGTTTTGGCCATAACTTTGGTGGTTTCTAAGTTTTGAACTCGTATGGTTGCATTGTGTGCTGTAATCTGCATTGCCATGTGCAGATGGAGACCCATCTGTCCTGCTGAACAAACAGGCCTGTAGCATCCACATCTTTTTACATGTTTGAGATTCATGCAGTTACATGAATTTCACCCAGTGGCTGGGAAAGTGAACCCAGCTTCATATATCCAATAATCAAGACCTCTTTCCTGACATTTCTGATATCTGCCAGAATAGGAGGAGGATATGCTGGAATACTCAGCTTTGTAATACATTTTTCAGATTCTGAGAAAGAAAAGTACAGACCAAAAACATTGTAATTTTGGAAGATTTTTCTAAAAATCTTATTCTGCATGGAAATTTATGCAGAAAGTATGCATGCTCTGCTAGTGCCTAATATTTAGATACACATGCAGGTTCATCAAATATATTTGTTACTTAAAAAGTCTGTTGTTCCTCCTTAGCTATTACTGTTTTCATCTTTTTGCTACTATTAAAATATGAATGTATTTTTACTTAATTTTACAGCCAGCAGAGCTCTCTAGCAAAACATTTTTCTCTTTTCACTTTCTGATGTCAAATACAAAGGTTTCTGCCAAGGCGTTAAACTAACTGATGTGCAGTGACCGATAAATTCTAACTTTATAATAAGTGTCAAATCCTTCCAACTTTTCTTTGTAGTCACTCCATTAACAGGAATCCCAATGGATTCCTTTGGTATTCACATGCATATCAGAACTAATTCTCTGGGAATTTTAGGGCAATTCATCATTTTGCTCTGTGTTTTATGATGCCAAAAAATGTTGCATGCATACATTTTAAAATGGAAATTTAGGAACATACTTCACAACCAAAAATAGGAATCTCAGATAACTTCTCTTTTCATTAGACTGTTTTATTAAATCTTCATTTTACTTCTACCCTTTATAAATAATGGGTTGTTTACTTTCCTGGATATCTTGTGGAAAAGTCTCTGGCAGTAGTGAAGTCTTAGGGGAAACATGTTGTGACTTTTTACCAATAAAATGTTTGGGGAATGGTATTCCTGCAACATTTGTGTTGCTCACAAATTTTTTTCTATCAGAGAAGATCTGTGGGATTATACAACTGGAACATTGCATTTTGCATGGTAATAAACACAATTGGTGTAAAGCACTCTTCATGCTGGTGGTTTTTTTAATTGTTAAATTTGTAATAAAATGAGAGAGGTTACTATGAGGTCTTGGTTTTAAAAATGTTACTGACTTAACAGTTGAGAATTTGAGAGACTTCTGAAAACTTGAAAAAAAAATTGAAAACTATATATTTTCTCATTGCTCACATAAGCTGTTTCAAATATGCTACCCATTAAAATGGGACATAGTGGTACATAATTGAAGGCTTATTTTAAATTGCATTGGCTTATTGTTTTTTGTATCAAAGAACTGTATGCTTTTTCCTACATGTGAAGCTAAAATGGCACTCCACGTTTGTCTAAACCTGTGAAAATTAACACTGAGTCTTACTCTTTATGCATCAGAGTGAAATACTTTAAAAATACTGTTAGTTATGAATGCTTTTCTTGTTCTATTTTATTAATAATTCTAGAGATCTTTTAAAACTTTTCAGACAATTCCTTTGACTCCCTTTGTAAAGGAATGCTTGACTTATTAAAGTGGAGCTAATGTTTTGCATATGAATATTTTTTAACCACTCAAAAACAAAATAGAAATGCAAAGCACACTTCTGTTGATTTTGTGTCAGACTATATAGAGTTATTTAGAGAAGTTGGGGGGGTCAGTTTAAAGAATAAACAAAATGCCATGGTTCAAAATTTATCTTCAGATTAGTTATACTTGTGGTTTGATGATATCTAAAGTAGGTTTTCTTGGCTGTTATTAGTACAATAGAAAAATGAGGCATCTTCTCTTTTTTAAGTTTTGCCATGTTTTTAGTAGTGCTTGAAGAATAAAGGAGTATGATGGAGATAACTCTATGTAGGGATCAAATTTGAGGTAATATAAATCAAATATACAATCCTTTGTTAAGTTATGGCATTTACTTACATCAAACATGAGTGGTTACTGTGGGTTGTGAGATACTTGCTGTCTTTGGCTTGGGTTGATTTATGTATCTGTATTTCTTTTGACAAAACCTATGCTTTCTGCGTTGCCCGCATGCATAAACTCAAAAAAGCAGCTCTCAGCCACAGACACAAATGATTCAATCATTATTTTCCACTACAACTTTCTGGCAAGCTGAGGTGCAAATGTAAATGTTTGTGGTTTTGTTCTAATTTTGAAGCTATGGGGCTTCAAACCCCAAAGCTGTCCACATCTAGTTAGGAGGGTGCACGCTGCCTTTGTGGAGTGGCAACTGTGTAAAGCTATAGCTGCGCTCTGTCTGGTAACCCAGCAAAAGCTTTTGGCAGGGCCGTAATGAGTTTGTGTCAGCTATCCTTGTCTCTAAGATCTTGTGGGATTTTTTCTGGTCCTTCATCTTTTTTTGAACATTTCGCTTGTTTTCATTTGGAGCATAGCCCCTCATGCAAGCCGAGGGCTGCCGACAACTCTGCTGTCAGTCAGGCAGGCTGGTGCCTGCAGCTCTGCTCCTCTGGACACGGCAGCACTGGTGGACTGGGTCACTTGTGAACAGGTCTTTCTTTGTAGCCACGTGCTCGCTGGCACTGGGGCCACCCACATTCTGTGGGCTTTAATTGGGGTGCTGCATTCGAGCTAATTTTGCTCTAGGGACAGTCAAAGCCTTCAGCCCTGTAGAGACAGCCTTTAAAAATAGCACAGTGAACTGCATGCCAGCATAAGCAAAAAATGAGTACTTGTTCAGCTGTGTTTGATCCATTGGCAGTGCCATTGCTATCGTGCAAACAGTCCATGACCACATGTCTGAGGACTTCATGTGATCCTCAGTTCTGTCTGCCTCTCAGCTAAGATAAAGTTCACATGATATGTTTGGATCTGGAGTATTTCAGACAATTTTAAAATCATTAATTACCTTCAAAAATTACACCTATTTTGGAGCAGGTTTACTTTATGAAATAGTTTCCAGAATTGTGAGAGGAGATGGACTGATAAATAGACAGTTTTCATATTGTTCTAGTAAAATGATACTTTACTGTGTTGCCCTTCTATCATTACTGTTTCCACCTTCTATATTCTCAACTAGCAAAACTTATGAAGGAATAAACAGACTTTGGCTGGGGAAGATACCCCAGAGTGGAAATGTTTGGTAACCCTTAGAGAGGGATGTTAGGATTGAGTGGCTGGGATTCAGATGTCACATTGTCTCTTTGAAAATCATACAGGTTCTCTTATTGCCCACAGAAGTGAGCAAATGAAGGGTTTGAGTTTTGAGGATACTTTATCAGTTTGGTGTTCATTTTTTCCCCCAGCAGTGCAGCCCTAGTTATTCCTACTGGGTGTGCAAACACTGTGAAAGCAGCACACAGCACATGTGGGATGAGCAAGCACACCCTCAGCTGCCAGAGTGTCCAGTTGCACAGGGAAATTTGTGGAACTTGTGGTACAGGCAAAGAGTCTGGGTTTCTTCCCCAGCTTGGTTGGAAATGATGGATGGCCAGGAGGTGGTTGGAGGAAGATGTAGGCTTTCACTGTGAGCAGATAGCACTGTGCCACCAGTGGAAAGGCAGGGTAACACTGTTGTGTTCTCAAAGGTGCTGGTTTTTCCCCAATGTGAATTATACACTTGCTTAGCAGTGTGGGAAGTTGTTTGTTCAAAGCTCTGAAAAGTCTGAAGTTCCCAGATGTGTGTTTGTATAAGGACCCCAATCTTCTAATGCTTCAAACATCTCCTGTGTGACATCTTTGGCAGGCTGAGAGATAGGAACTACAGTAAAAAAATACATAAGGGGGGGAGAACGTGTAGATATATATTTAGTGTAGTTATTTTGCTTCTGCTGCTTCAAGAAGTGACATGCAAATTGCTTTCCGCCTGTCCTGAACACAGTAGTTTTGAGAAAATGCAAGCTGTTCTAAATTTTGGGAATGTGAGCTCTGCAAAATTTTATGGGGAATCTGCAGAAGTTTCAGGAGATACCTGTTGTGCATGCATGTGGAATTGCACTTTAAAAGGGTAGAAAGTGGTTTTCACAAACTCTGAGGCTTAATAGGATTTCACTTTTATTTAAACTGGAAGGTTTTTTCCAATTCTCTGGAAGTGATACTTCATTAGAATAGATCTACCTCTTAAGCATAGTCCAGAACCCTGAGAATGGGACTACGTGCTTATTTCCAAATAATAGCAGCTTCAGTAAGGTGTGGTTACTAATTAAGAGTTCCTCCTAGCTCACATGCTATAACTCAATATTGCAATTTATATATCTTATTAGCATAATTATTTTTACTTTATTTTGCTATGGCTTAGCTTTTTCTTAATGATCAAGACATTGTTTTATATTTACATATGTGCATCTATTAACAGCATCAATGAAATAATTGTCTGCAATGTATTCTTGTTTTCTTCTCAGGACAGGCACAGAGAGTAGGTTGTTACCTTTTAAAGAATGCATACAGTAACATACCTGCTCTTTCATAAATTAGACAAATAGGGATGCAAGATTACTCCATCCCATCTTTTGGACCTATTTTAAGTGTACATATTGTATGTGCCCCTGCCTCACCTCACAGGTGCAGCATACATATTTGATGTTTAGAAAGATTTCTCACGCCACTTAAAATCCAGCGTATTTACTGTTTTATTTTGTTCTTATTTTCTTAAGTCATCATTTTCTAAAGTATAAATTTGGATTGTAATTAACAGATTGTTACAATTAGATTTCTGGCTATGGCCATTTTATTAGCGGTGTAGCAATCCTCCCTTGCAAAGCTGACATTTGGGACTTAGCAAACCATGTTTCCACCTCCAGTCCATCTTAAAAGACCAGCTGGCAGAGTGTCCTTGTGGGTGTCATTGCTTGCAGTCTGGCTGATGTGGCTTATAAGCAAGAAACTTAGTGCTTTTGGTTGCTGTTAGTCGTTAGCAGGGCTACTCCTGGTAAATAAGGGCAGTGAAATGTACGCAATTACTGGCTCTTGGAAGAGTGGGCAGATGCTTGGGAGAACCAGATGCAATGTAAGAATATGTTGGTGGGAGGGAATTGAGGCAGATAGTGCCTGGGGATATGTTGTTCCACTGCTGTGCATTCCTGTCTCTGCCTTCTTTCTCTCTGGAATTAACAAGATCCCACCTGATTGTGAGAGCTGTTGTGGTACTGCAGTTCCCAACTGTTCTTGCTGTTAGTGTGCTCTTGGGTAGGGATGGAGAGGATGACCTGAGCACCATGTGCTGGATGTTCTGCAAGGAGGGGTTTGCCTTCAGAGTTGTGGTCCTACCTTTAAATTAGAATTTTAAAATTGATAAACCTATTTTCTTTGTCTCCCCTGTAGGACGGGTCACTGGGAAATATTGATGATCTGGCACAGCAATATGCAGACTACTATAACACCTGCTTCACAGATGTGTGTGAGAGGATGGAAGAGCTGCGCAAGCGGAGGGTTTCCCAAGACCTTGATTTGGTATGTAGAAAAGTTACAATTTTATTAACAAATGATTGCCATTCATGCTCCAGATGAAGAATCAGTATTACAGCTTGAAGAGTTGTACCCAGGGAAATGACTGTATGTGGCTGTGTTCACGCACACAAACGTTTCAGCCAACTCAATTAAATGCTTGGAATTAGCTGGATTCGTTTTTTCTAGGTGTTTGTTATGATTCATTAAGCCTTGAAATCTGCATTTCTTATTTCTTCTTTAATTAGAGTGCTTTTTGTTTGCATGCATTTGGTTGCAATCCTCACCTCGCAGAGGCAAGATACTGTCTGACGAAAGCATCATTTCCTTGCTCCAAGATGCTCCAAGTGTGAGCACAATGAAACTGTATTGGTTTTCAATTGCACTGTACAAACTCTAAAGTGGTGCTTCTCAGAAGTCCAAGGTACAAATGCTGGTTCATCCAAATGTAAGCAGTTCTGTGAACCCCTTTTCATTATTATGCATTGTAGAACCTGTAGCAGGTGACATTGAGTTACAGAGTGTTTGAGGATGGAAGGGACCTCAAGTGGTCTCTAATCCAGTACTCAGCTCAATGCAGGGTCAACACTGAATTCAAACCAGGTTGCTCAGGGCTTTATCTGATTGAGTGTGAAGACCTCCAAGGCTTTGCAGCCTCTCTGAGAAGCAGTTAATACTGCTTTGTGCTATTCGTAGTGAACTTCTATTTTTAAATGATGTTTTTTGACATCTTCCTTATGGTCATTTTACCGGTTGACTATTTTTCTCATGCCACACACCTTTTTGATAACCTCCCCATCACTGTCAGGAGATCTTGAAACTGTCTTTTCTGACAGCTGAATCTCCCAACTCTTCTTGCAGGGCAGGGGCACAAGTCCTTGAGAGCACCTTGGTAGCAGCTGTATCTGATGACGTGGATTTTTTAAGGCTACTTCCTTTTTGGGATTCCAGGATAGCAACTGAGAGGCTTCCAGAGCTTGTAGATACTCCAAACTTCAGTTGCGCAATTAATGGCTGCAGAATCAAGACAGGGAGTCATCTCCTCTGCCCCACTGAAAGTTGTTAGTTCTGTCTTTATTTTTAAATGGAAAAAAAAGCTAATGTATTTTGCAGATCTGTTGCTGCCAAGAAGTTCCAAGAGTTAAACAAAAGGCTGTTGCAGGAAATTCTTTTGTGGACAGACCCTTGAGGCTTCTGTGCTGAGAAGCTGATGGCACAGAATTGTGGTTCTCATGAAAACCCCCATGCCTGGCAGGCCTGGTATTCTCGGTAGCTGTTGGCAGCAATGAAACCCCTTTTCCTGGTGCTCTTGGAAGGCAGCTTCTGTGCTGGGTAATGAAGTGTGCCTTATGGTGGGAGAGGACTCCCTTCCATTTAGACAGATGGGCCTAATTTGGCTCCCTTCCCTTCCAAAGCTGCAGAAGCCAGGCTAGAGAAAGCCATGTGAGCTTAATTAACTCACATCAAAGGTGCGGATCTTCACGCTGGTTTAAATAGATGTGAGCTAACCCAAGACAGACCAGCGAGTGATTCATTCTACTTGAGAGAAGGTATAGTCAGAGAGAGTAGCTGTGTGCAACAATATCCTGAGAGTCCTCTTCTGTGTCTCTGATACTGAGTTTGCTTACTCTACTAGTCCAGTGATGACTTCTTGAACTGTCGGGTCAGAGAGAAGACAATGCAATTGAAAATTAAATTAGTACTCCATTTTTGCTACAGCTGTCACTCCTATAATACAGTTTCTGGACATAAGATAGCCATTCTGCTGATAACATATGAGGCTATAGATGTTAGCTCACTTGCACAACAACAGCATCAAAACAGTGCTGACTGCAGCTGAAACTTGCTCTCACCAAGAAGGAGGCAGGCTTGACTTAAGTACACAGGGAGGGACAAATGGCCATGTAGACCAGAATGTAATTTCAGTGTGATAGAGTAGTATGCCTGTTGATGATCTGCTGTAGAAACAGGAGTTGGTTTAAACAGCAAAGCTGCTGAAGTTACTGCAGAAGTGCTAATATGAAAGACAGAACAGAAGAGCAACTCATTTGTTGTGGTGTGTTTACTCTCTTTACACCTTGAGGAAACATAGTGTGTTGGCAGAGGCTTGGGGATAGTGAGTGGGGAGTAATATGGGGGGGCAATGCCAGCATCTTAGCATATCCCAGGTGTGCTATGATAGCAAAAAAAACCAAAAAGCAAGCACCAGATAGCAAATATATGTAGCTCCAAAATTATTATGCACCAGTATTGTTGGGCTGTTAGTCTAGCCTGACTTTGCTCTGCCAACTCTTCTAGCAGGGGTGAGAAGGGACAGTGCTGTCTATTTCCAGCAGTGGGGTTGTGCCAGAGCTGGGGGTGGGCAGTGTATCAGCTCTTCCTCCCCTCCCTGATGGGCTTCTTCTCTCTTTAGCAAAGTGAACAGAGCAGAGCTGAAATGCGTGGAGTGTTAGTGCAGATTTTCAGGGGTTTGCTGGAGTGACAGTTACTGAATCCATATGAAAATGCAGCATGAGTGCATAATAATGCTTAGCAGAAACATAAAAGGCCAAGGTTAGGTTGTTCCTTTTACTGAATGCTCTGAACAAAGAGAGAGAGCAGGTCACCCCAGGGGTTGAAGCGTCCTCTAAACCCTGCACAGAGAGGCCCTGTCAGGAGGAGCAGTGTAATAACAAAGACATGCCTGAGCTGGCAGAGCTTTGGCAGGAACATGTATTTAGCACCGACTCGCCCAGATTGCCCTTTGTAGCACGTCCACTGGAAGGACAGAAATATGAACTGTTTATTGCAGCTTCTGTGCACTTTGAAATAATTTTAAGCTGTTTGGGTGCAGTGTTGATATCTTGATTGTGTATTGTACTTTCTAATCAGCTCCCCAACCTTTCCTATCACACCATGACCATTTCAGTCTAGATATCCTGCTCTGAAGTTGAATTTAAAAAAAAAAAAATCACTTGGTAAAATTGTTTGGGAAAGCAGCATATCTTGTAACAAAACAGTGGGTGCAGATGGAGCTGAACACAGAGTATTTTTCCAAATGGTAATGCTGTCAAGGATTATTAGTCGTCCCTAAACACGATAACTGCTTTTTGTGTTTGGAATTTTGCCTATGTTTTTGTAATGGAGAATGTGCTTGGGTTTGGACACTAATGTTTGTGAACAGCATGGGAGTTGCCCACATTTCCTAGCATTTGGCCTATTCTTGTATACCATGTGGGTTTTTGGCTAAGGAAAAACTGCAGGTGGAGTAGATGTAGTGTTTTTTCAGGCCCATAATGAATGTAGCACTGGTAGTATTGAAGTGGACATCTGCTAAAATGCAGTTACAGCCAGAGAAGTGACTCTGTGAGGATGGTGTTTTGTAATTGTTCACATGACATCCTTGTCTTTAAACTGGAGAGATGTGAATTCATGGTTATATAAGAAATTGGCTGGATGGTCACAGCCAAAGAGTTGTGGTCAATGGCTCAATGTACAAATGGAGATCAGCGATGAGTGGTGTTCCTCAGAGATCAGTATTTGGATTGGTGCTGTTTAACATCTTTGCTGGCTTCATGGAGAGTTGGGCTCAAGTGCAGCAAGTTTGCTGATGACTCCAAGCTGAATGGAGTGGTCAACATGCTGGAGGTAAGGGATGCCATCCAGAGGCATCCTAGATAGGCTTGAGAGATGGGCCCATGAAACCTCATGAAATTCAACAAGACCAAGTGCAAAGTCCAGCGCCTGGGTCAGTGCTGCAGTGAATTAGCTTTGAATTTGATCAGCAGGTCAGGGAATCCTAAGCATGGGCTGGAAGAAGAATTGATGAAGAGCAGCCCTGGGGAGAAGGACTTGGAGGTGGTGGTGGATAAAAATCTTGACGTGACTGGCAATGTGTACTCACAGTCAAGAAGGCCAGCCACATCCTGGGCTGAATCAAAAGGAGTGTGGCCAGCAGGTCAAGGGAGATGATTCTCCCCTTCTACTCTGCTCTACATCCAGCTCTGGGGTCCCCAGCACAGGAAAGATGTGAGAAAACTGGGTTTGTTCAGCATGGAGAAGAAAAGGTTCCAGGGACACCTCACTCTAGCCTTCCAGTACCTAAAGGGGGGGCTAAAAGAGAGCTGGAGAGGCACTTTTTACGCAGGCATGCAGTGATAGGAAGGAATACTGGGCTCAAACTGGCAGAGGGTAGGTTTAGAAGAAGAAATTCTTTGCTGCGAGGGTGGTGAGGCACTGGAACAGAGTGGGTGCCCCATCCCTAGAAGTGTTCAAAGGCAGGTTGGATGGGGCTTTGAGCAACCCCATTGCAGCAAGGTGGAAACTAGATGATCTTCAAGATCTGTTCTGACCCAAGCCATTCTATGACTTGCTTCCTTTATGTCTCTGGGGTCACATTTACCTGGCTCACTGACAAAAACAGGTTTGCCTTGCCTGTCAGCAGGGCAGGACAGCATTGATTTAGCTGTGAAAGAGCAAACTGCATTCTGTTTTTTCATCCGTCACTGACAGTGGCCAGCTAACCGCTGCTGCCAAGATCTGTGTTGTAGCTGATGATCTTGAAGTCAAAGAATGGCTTGAGATTTTGTGATGGACTGACAGCTGTGGTTGGGGCACTGAGAAATTACATCCATCTTTTGTCTTGCAAATTATATAAAATTAATGCCACTGAAAAGCTACGTGGTGTAGTAGTATACTTTTTTCCCACATTCATGCAATTAATTACAATGTCTAAAAGGGGAAGTGTTCAGAATCTCTCTTTGTACACTGCGATAAAGTACGATGCATGTATTTGGACAAATTAACTTGCCATGTGTTTTTACAGTACCTGTGCATGTACACAGACAAAGACAGAAAATAGAAAGGAACATAAAACCATCATAAGCTTCTTGTTCTGCTTCCAACATCTATATAGTCTTCCTAAGTCTTGGCTGTGCATGGTTTTAAAAGATGCTCAAGAACCAGTTGTTTGATTACAGATGGAGTTGACCATCTAGGTAATGTCATCACATATAAATGGTATGTCCAGCAAGAAAGAGTGGAGGAAAAGTAGAGTAATTAGTAATTTGAGTGATAGAGTAATAAGGCTTTAGCCTATTTAAAGGTGCATTTGTGAGGTGGCAGTATCATCAGGCTACTTGAGATACTAGCCAGCTTTTGCTGAAGGAGACTAAAATACCTGAAATGGTTGCAGTCAGTGATTTGATGTATATTTAAAAAAATCTTCAGGGGAGTTAGCCACCAAAGCTGCAGTTGGGATGCTGAATGTGTTTGTGGAGTCTGCCTGTGTCTACTCTATAGCTGATGCTAGCCATGTCCACTATTCTTCACATCTTACATTAAAATGTCAGGATCCTAGAACAGACTGCTTCTCCCTGCCATGAAATGATGACGTCTTCTTTGCAAATTCAGTGCTGACTGCTGTTACTGTTGTCCTGGGAGGACACCTCTGTATCTCGCTGGAACAGGATGCCACTGTTTTGTTTTGTCTTGCTGGCTGCAAGAGGCCCTCCAAAGGATAAACAACATCTGAGTTGTATTAAAAAGGTATCTACAGCACAAAAAAATAAAAACAAACAAAAAAAAAAACAAACTGGAGAACACACGGATAAGATTTCCTAATTTTTGAGAGTATTCAGGCTTTATGGGGCAGAGATGCAGAAGAAAAAGTAACAGTAGAAGGTGTGGACTTTCAAGCATCATTGTGGGCATTTTTTTCTCAGTATAGATTGAACTAGAGGAGATTTAGCCTGAATATGAGGTGCATCAGGTAGATTTACATAGAAAATATTTAATGGAGATTTACTGTGTGTGCATTCTCAGTCTCTCAGTATTTCAGGCTTATCTTCATAAGATAAATTCATAGTGGCGTTCTCATCATTAATGGAGCTTTTCAAAAGTAGACACCATGGAAATTCTGGAACAGACAGACTATTTTTAGTGTCTCATATCATACACCAAGACAGCAAAGGCATTTAAATACAGAGCTAGCATTAAACATGAAAATAAAGCAAGGCTTGTTCCATATGTAGCAAAGTGAATGCCATTCTTAAACAGTTCTTATTTCACTTAGTACTAGCAGACTAAGTAAAAATGTCTTAACTTTCTGCAAGCTAATGATCTCCTGCAGTCTCACCACTGTTTTTATTGGAAAGCCATTTATGAATAATCCCTTAGGCAAAATCGGTTCATTTGCAGGCTGGAGACTCAGCAGACTCTGCAGATGTGATGGTTTGGGTGACCTTATCTTCCTTTCATACTTTTCGAGGATCCTTGCTTTTTGGAGTACGATCTTCTGTTTAACACTTCTGGTCTTCTGAAGTATTTTTGACGATGTCTGTGTTACAGGAAAAATAGATTGTCTAAGGTAATTTTTTTTTCTGAGCTGGTAATACTGTTATGAACAAAATATCTATGTTATAAATAGAAAAGATAACTCACTTCTGGCAGTCTGACTGGTAATTTTGGAGGGCAGAAATTCTCCTTAGGTTTGTAAGTGTTTTTCTAGGTATTCTTAACCTTCTAACATAATTTGTAAAAGTTTTCTTGTCCCTTCACATACAGCAGGAATTTTACTTTGAACCTTAGATCAGTTGAATGTATTCTTACTGTGCTCTTCTTTCATCCCAGAAACAGCACAGATCTGCTGAAACTGACAGACTAGATTGTATTAACTCTGTGATTTAATCTCATTGGAGCCTGAGGACTAGAGGAGAGGGGTAATTGATTGACTAACTTTAGCTCCCTTTGAGTATTTTTTTTTCTTTTTCCCCTTAGAATTTAAAAGTGACAGCAAAACTGGAAATGTACAGCATCATGCTGGTAAATTTCATTGCAAAGGATACAATTGTTAAAAAAGACAGCAAATTAAATTGTCATTAAAGATGCATCTCTGAGGAGGAAAAAAACAAAACAAAATTCAAACAAGCAAAAATCACAGAAAAATCAAAACTAACAAACAAAAGCAACTCAAACCCACCCAAACTCTGGTGAACAGTTTTGGTGATGCGCAGCATTACTTGCTGTTCACATATTACTAGATGTCCAAAATACCCTGCTGAGTGGCACTACTCTGGGAAAGACAGCAATGTGTATTGGCTGTGTTAGAAGAGTGTCAGACTTTTGTAATGTGGTAGCAGCTAAACGAACAGAGGAATGAACCTATAAGATGTAATGTCTTCCATTAAGATTACTCTTCTTTGTCTTTGCATAGCATCAGCTTGATTCCCCAGGCAGCCTTTCTGTGCTTTCCTTCTGTGGTTCCCCAGCCACTGCTCACCAGTCCATCTATGTGTGTTGAAGCAGCAACTTCAAATGCCAACTAACTGTAACACTCGCTTGTGCTTCTACATCCCCAAGTTGGGGAACAACAGCATGTGTCCTTGAGGAATAGTAAGGATATTGCTCAAGACAGATGTCTTGAAGTTAGTTGAAAAACCTCACTTGTAAGAATCATAACAGCCTTGCAGGTCATCAGGGAAAATAAACAGGTCTTAATCAATAATAAATCAAGAGCATATTGTGATGAAAATGAGAAACACATCAGGACTATTTGTGCACATCTGGATGTGCTTTGGAATGTCTGTTTCTCCAAAGCAGAAGGATGCCCTTCCAACAAAGATGCCCAGAGGAAGGCAGGCCTCCATCTGTGAATTCAAAGGGACTGATTTCTCTTTTTTCTTTTTTGCTGGCCTGGCCCCTGCTCTTCATGATGTAGATTCTGATGCTCCACAGCTACTCTCCTTTGATCTTTCCGTGCTTTATCTTCTCTCAGTGTTGTGTAGGTTTCCTGTTTCAGCAGCGTCGCCTTAAGCACACAGAGAAATATTCCATTTCAGACAAGATGCTCTGTGAATTTTGTGTTTGAAGGAGAACTCAAGCAGTTTGAAGACACATGATTTCTTTGGTGAATGATCAATCTGTCTTCCACGAAATAATGAAAAGGAATGGCTATCAGCTGGAAACCCCTCTTCCTGACCTCCTGGCATATGTCATATCCCTCTTGATCTACATTTTTACATTTTCCCCAATGGTTTAGATTGCAGCTTTATCTTACATAAGGGAGCAAAGTAATTCAGGATTACAACATCCAGATTTTCCCTGATTCTAAGGCTTCTTCGGTTGTTGAAGCAAATAGAATTGGGAAAGGCAATAATCCTGTAAAAACATACATATGAAAATGAATGGGTAGTATTTTCAAAAGAATTCAATTTCAGTTCCTTATCAGAGGGATAATTTCTTGCATTGCTGGTGGGCATGATGAATAAAATCAGTCATGGATTAGAAACTAATTAAAGAAGAAAGACTTGAAATGATTAGCAAAATTTGGAATTCATAAGCTCATTATGAAACACATACTGGTAATTTTTTGTTTATGTCAGTGTATTTTGCCTGTTGCTGTTGAAGTTCCTGATAAGACCACAATTGTAAATTGTTTGATTTACAATTCATGTGAAACTAGTAGCAGTAGGGTTGTGTACCCTGGTGCACTTAAGGATATAAAACTGATAGTAATAACATCATAGCAAATCAATGGTTATAGATGTGGAAAAATAGTCAAGCTTTCTCTTGTATAAGGCTTTATTCACAAGCCATCCAGACAAATTAGGAAGATAAAAAAGCTGGGAAAACAAAATCAGAATTTGGAAACTCTCTTTAAGAGAAAATAGGCTGATAAACAGTATTTGAAAGAAGTCCATCTTCCCTTCCCTTCCCAGGGGCATGCAGTTCAGAGTTCTGTCAGCTCTCTGTCTTGCTGCATCCACAAATCACAGAATCAGAGTATTCTGAGCTGGAGGAGACCCACAAAGATCATGAAGTCCAACTCTTAAGTGAATGGCCCATATAGGGATTGATCCCACAACGTTGGCTTTTTTTTTTTTTTTTTTTTTTAACCAGGCTGTAACCAGCTGAGCTAATCTCAGAGTCATGTTGGCCCAGCAAAGGTTAAGACATAGTTGAAGTCCATTTTGACAGAAGAGATTTTAAAGTTTTAAAGCATATGCCTGGTGCTGAAAGTCACACAAATGAGAAATACAAAGGAAGTCAGTCATCAGAGTAGCTTTATTTTGTTCATGTGGTTAACTATTGAAAGCTACATAATTGGAGCCTTCAGTTGCTAGCCTACACAGAAGCTCACAAAATGTTTTTATTTCTCCTTTGTATAGCACTTTCTACCCTCAAAACCCTTTGAAAACATTAATTAGCCTTTGTTGCGTCCTTTGAAGCTGGTAATTTTAGTATCATTATCCCTATTTAGGCCTCGCCTCCCTGAGATCCAGCTGCTGCTGAAGATTTACCTATGTAATTCCCTAATTCTTCCTCTGTAGCTAAATTTGCAACAGAGTAGCCCGAAATGTATAGTAAGTTCAGAGCAACTTAATAATGCATAGCAGTTTATCCCAGTGTAGCTGTAAACAAATACTGGCTACAAGAGCCAGTGAAGCAGTGCACAGCCAGTGGGTGACAGACACTGCGGTAGACTTGCAACTCAAGCCTCAAGTCCAGACCATTAGACAGGACTTGATAAGAACAAAATTCAGATGTTCTTTAAAATTATGCCAGACTATTACAGTGTTCTCATCTGGCAACTTTCCTTTGCAGCTGGAATGCGGAGGTGTGGTGAAGAGTCTAGCTCTCTTGGTCAATAGCTAACTACCAGCCATCTCTCCTTCCTACCATCCTTCCTCTACTTTCAGTAATTGTCTGACATATGGCAGGGTTAATAGAAATGCAGAGGTGCTGTGGAAGAGACTCTGATTTCTTCAATGTGTTAATTTCACTGGCATAATGTCAGTTGGTGATGACTGAAAAAATGCTCTTGTTAAACTCTAAATGAGATGTTTCATTTTGAACACCTGTGGGAAAGCATGAGAAATGAAGGGCATGGTGTGCAAAGTAGTAGGAGGTGGTGGTTTGATTCACTAGTGTAGAAAACCAAAGTTTGGTTCTTCCCTCTGCCTGAGGAAACTTGAACTCTTATCTCCTATCTTGAAGCACAGCGCTCCGCAATTTAATATTCTGTCTTAACCTTATCTGCTGATCAACCCTGTTCACATATGTAAACAGTTCCTTGTGTAGCAATGGGAATACCAACGTCTCATCTTCCAGGCAGGCATCTTCAAAAAGTTAGTGAATCTTTTCTTTTTCACTTGCAGGTTAAAAAATTTAGGTATTTTAAACATGGTTCAACAGGAATGGAGTAGAAATGTGAATCTTAGCCCAATTTTTTTTGCATATATTTTTATTTTTATATGATACATTAATATATTAAATAATGTAACTGTAGTTAAAATAATTATATAATTATAGTTATATCTATATATTTTTAATTATTGTACATATTTTGGTTGCGTCACATCAGAATGATACTCTGTAAAGGAACTAAGCTGCTGACCCTCTAGCAAAATTCAAATTAATTTTTCTCGATAGCTGTTTTTCACTCTGTAGCTAGTTAGGATAATATTTTGCTTGTAGGATAGACAATAGCAGACAAATTATCTCACTTGATCTCTTTGTCTATGATTAGCCTCTCAAGTTAACAGCAAAACTAGAACTTAGCTTAATGCCAGGCTAGATGAGCATTTGGGGGGATTTGGTAACTTTATTTGTTTTTTCTCCTTTGTACTGAGTTATGTTTACCCTTAGAGGTTTAGTTTTGTTATGGCTTTCGAATAGCAGGTGGTACCTGTAAACTCACACCTTTGCTCTTGAAATATATACAGCTGTTTTGTAGCAATCATCTTAATTTGCTAAGAAATGTTAATGTTTTTCAAATTTTCTTTAAACAGCGTAAATGGAATAACACCAAGAATTTTATCAGCTCTAAGCATGTATTTGGTAACATGGAAATATGAAGTATCTCATAAAGCTTTCCATGACTGAATGACAAGGCATATTTAGACATGGAACACATGTTGTTAAAAACATGTCTATAAACAAATCAAATACATCTTTTTCAGTGTTTTACATTTTGTCTAAGGTAAACAGTTTTTTAGAAGCTAAGTAGCCGTCAAGTTTTCTAACTGAAATTTTGGTCTGAACGTAGTAAAGCATGTTAGGAAGAAAGAAAGGTGAACGTATATTTTGGCAGTTGGACTTGCCTTTTTGGAGCTTCAGGCTCAGTTTTTCCATTCTTGTAGGTTCTGTTTGAGGCACAGGAGGTGATATGTGCCCAAGGAAGGAGCCTCAATTTTTGGGCAAAAAGGGTGGAGCAAGGAGTTCAAGAGTGTCTGGAGCAAGTGCCCCAGGAGCTGGATCTTCTCACTGCGTTTGTCAGGTGGAAGAAGGGGAAAGAACGAAATCTGGTCATTGCTTGCTTAGAAGGGTAAGGAGTGAAATAGTAGAAGATTCACTGACTGCATGATTAGAAAACTAAGCTGGAGTAAAGAAAAGCAGGTGATGCATTCTGATGGCTGCAAAGGGTGAAAAGTGCCACAAGGCAGCAAAATATTTGTGTAACGTGAGCCTGAACTGCCTGCATGGACCAGGATATTGTAGTAGTGCAATACATTTTATGATAATAATTTATAACAAAAAAAAAACCAAAAAAAACCACAACACACTAACATAGCACAGCTGGTCATATTAAAGCACAAAAAAATGTTGCAATCTACTAAGAGTTAGAGCTAGAATGGTTGCCACTGCTTGCCAGAAATGTCTCCACTCACCAGAGCACTCTTTTTCTGTGAATCTGTCATGGTCACTGGCCATAATGCAGGCTTGATTTGATGAGGCACAAGGTCAGAGGAGGAGATTTTGAATAGCAGTTTTGACCTTTTCATTATAGGTACAGCAGGAGAAGCAGTGAGCCACAGTCAAGCCTCTGATTGCCACTACAGTAGGTTTCTCTGGAACTTTGCAAGCTCCAAGATGAAACTAATGAGAAAAGAGAAATAAAAGAATTGAAAAAGAAAGTTTCTTCTTTGAGTGTTTTATATACCTGAAAACACCTAGGGGCAAAAGAATAAAATTGAAATTAGCGCTATCTTAGTCCAGCTTCACAAAGTCACAGGAATTAAAACTGGTAACTTTTAAGAATAAACTGCAGAAGTTCTGTGAAAAAGCTAAGAATATAGAAGGTATCTATTCTATTATAGGTTTATTTGGAGCAGTGGAAGGGCATGAGTGTCCTTAGGGTTTACATCCTTAATGCATTTCTTCTGGTCTTAAAAATTACAAAAATAGAAATACCTTCCTGACCACAGTTCAGTCACTAAATGGAGAAGAAAGCAGGAAGACATTTTATCTGAGTGAGTGATACCAAACATCACAATGAAGTTGAAGGGGATGGGCATTTTGCCAAAAGTCACTTTCATGGGAAGCATAGCGAAGTATGGTGGGAAACACTCAGTGTTTTCCTCTATGTCTATGCTACATTCAACAGGAAATATTATTGTTTTCCCTAAATAGTGCTAACTCAATTGTCTTCTCAGTAGTGATGTATCAAGATTCTTCTGACTGAAACTATTTAGATTTCTAAAACAAGCATTATTCTATACTGGCCTTTGTTGACAGTAAAAACGGTATAGTTAGGGCAAGACACCACCACTGGGCTGATAGTAGATTACCTGTTGTGTTTCCTTTCAGCCTTTGACATAAATGGCTTCTTTAATTCTTCCCTATTGAATCTTGAGGTCCTCCTAGCACTGAAGAATGCTTTATAAGTCATTGTGATTGAGATACTGTGAGGTGATTCCTTTGAAACGATATTTTTGGTTGCATAGTAGCAGCTCTTCAAGTATGAAAGCTGTCTTTAGAGATTATTACAGCACTTTTCAAATCTCTACCTATAAATTTATGGACTCTCTTAAAAAGCTAGTGTTGAATTTTTTTCATGATCTCTGGGACATGTTTGTATTTTTTCCTCTTATCATTTTATGACCACAGTCCTTTTCACCCTTTATCAGTCTTGAAAACAGGAATATTTTCTGTATGAGATCAGAAGTTTGCCATGAGCTGAGGCCTAACAATTTCCTTCTTAAAAAAACAAAACTGAATTTAATCTTACACATTAGTGCCATTCTGGTTCCTACTGCTAATGCAATTCCCTCTAATTGATCTCTCTTACCAGAGGAACATCTTGAAAGTTAGCAAGTTCATTTAATTTCAGGGAGAGATATTTTGTCAATGAGTAAATCCTAAAAATTTGGTGGCAATGTTTATCTAATGCCTTTTCCATATAAATGCATATTTTGTTATGTTAATGCATTAAGTAATGCAACATTTATAATACGGAAATGCTGACCCCATAGCACATAGATTATTCATGGCTCAAACCCACCCAAAGTGAAATGATACAAAATGAGCGATGTTTTGTCTCACCTTTTTAACTGGAGGGAAATGGCACATTTTTTTCACTTCACACCTAATAGAAACACCAAAGGAGATTGGGAGATCTAAAAGGGTGTCTTACATAAATTGGTCTCTAGGCTATCTGAACAGTGGAATGAAAACAAAATGAAGACTTTTTGTGAACAAGCACGAGTCGTGAGTATTTAATGTAATTTTAATAGCTCCTTTTATTAAGAGTGGTCTGTTAGAAGTTTTTAAGGACCCTGTTGACTGTCTATGTCTCTGGCTTTGGCAGAGTTTAGTATCTGTAGTAAGAGTGTGGAAAAAGTAATTTTATATATCATACTAAGAAAATTAACTTAGCATGAATCACACTGCTTATGCTGGTCTTACTGCTGTTGCTCATCTCAGGACTGGATAGGTGAGCAAGGCTTACAGAAGTTGGACCTGTTTCTTATCCTGGTTCACTACCTTCAGAACATGGTCAGTTCTTCTGAGCGAGAATTTATAAGCCTGCAGAAAGAAGTTTGTTGAAATACAAGCATATCAATCTTTGTACCCTTTCTCTTACCAGCAGCTTCAGATCAACTCAGATGCAGTTATGTCGAGTGGCAAGATATTTTCCAAATGGGGAATGTTATGGATTATTATCACATGCAAGGCATTCATACTGTTAAAATGTTTTGTATATATGGGTTTGAGCAAAGACTTTTACTTCCACCACCGTGTCAGAGCAGCTAAGTGGCAGATGAAAGGTTTTGATTACCAATGCTGGATTTGTCAGGCTCTTTCCCAGAGCAGATGGAGAATAAAATAACTGAAGAAGCTTCCTTGTTCTAGATTAATTACATGTATAGCCCTCAGCGAGAGCTCAGATATTGCCTCTGTACTGCCTTGTTACAGGAGGAGCCTCCATCTTTTTTCTCTAATGACTCTACTTCCACGATGCCATGTTTCTTCTCTAGGCTGTTCTTATTACTAATCACTATCATCTTCCTCTTTCATCCCATTCCTTAGCAGCTCAGCCTATGTCCTGCCTTCCTCATTTCACTCCATCCATGCATTTTTGAAAAGCTTCACAACATTTTCTCTCTTCAGTACTTGGCACAAGAGTCCTTACAGCACCCTTTCTCCATTTACTTTGTCCCAGATTTCATTTTCTTTTCCTTGAGTGCCTCCTACAACCCTACTTTTTTTCCATCCTTCTATAGTCCTTGTTCTTTGTTGTATTTGCCTCCCTGGCTGGACCTTGTTACCTTTGGAGAGCAGTGATTTTGTGTAACCAGCTATGCTACTACTGCAGAATAGCAATAGAAAGAATATAAAATATCAGAAATCTGTGCAAATACAATCCCTTGAAGACTAGTGAGTTTAGGGTAGTAGTGCAAATGTAAGATATCCCTTGACATCTTGATAAACCCTTTATCCCTCTATCTCTTGATAAACACAAAATAAATGAAAAGTGAAGCTGCGTGTTTAGCTTCTCCGCTTACAACTTTGGATTAGACATCACCATAAGCAGTCTGCATCTTAACTACATTAAATTAAGCTTGCAGTACCTGCTCTGGGATAAAATTGCCAGTTTTTGCAAAAGAAGGAGTGGAAATTCTCTGTGTAGTTATGTGTGAAATGTATAAACCAGAAGTGAAACACAAATATAACAAACCTGAAATTTTTTTGTTTTGGTTGAAGGTGGTGTTGCCACACCTCTTTTCTTTTAAGTACAGTTGTATTTCATGGAATTTACCTTGGCTTTGTTTATAATTCTGAGAAATCCCCTAGTGCATCCTTTGCCCCAAGATAAATTCAGCTGTCCTTATCATGCTTGACAGATGTTGATCAGACCTGTCTTTAAACTGTCCCAGCATGTTAATTCCGCAGTCTCCCTGGGCAAACTATTTTAGCATTCATAATATTTGTAATACAATGGTGGTTCTTTACACAGCAACTAAGGCTTGTGTTCAGTTGATGATTCATCATAATCCCTACATCCTTTTCTGCCAACCTGTTAGCTCTCCAGATGTTCCCCGCCCTGAATGTCTTTGTCTGGGTAATTCTATTTAAATGCAGTACCTTTCAGTTCTCCATATTGCACAGCATCTGGGTCCCAAACATTAGGCCAGAATAACCTGCTTTTGCATTTGTTTCCCTAGAAGTGGTGGTGGATTGACATGTTTGTTTCTCTAAAAAAGAGTCTTAAATGAAAGCAACCTCTGTCTCTATAATGGGTAATGACAGTACCTTCCAGCCCTGTGCTCCTTGGCAACAGAAGCAGGCAGCAGTCTCTTCTTTGCACCTTTCTCATTTGATCTATCACCAGAGATCAAGCATATATTTATTGATCTAATATGTATATCTGAACCAATATGTATATATTCATGTAGATATCACTAGCTTTGTCAAAAATTAGCTTCTAGGGTGTCAGTTTTTAATTGACCAGTCCCACTACATCTTCACTGATGCAGGTATTTTTTTCAACTCCTTCTGAAAAGTATATGCCACTGTGGATATTTGGAGGAAAGGGTCAGCTGTAAGAGTGACAGTGGAGGGTCCAGAGAACACCCTGTATTTACATGTGACCTTGCAAAAAAATGGAAGATCACTTAACCGGTCTCAACACAGAGGTCATGTGCAAAATGTTAAACAGTTCGTTCAATGCAAATTATATTCCATGGATTGATTTGGCATGTACTTGCTATGTAGAAAATTTTGTCATCCTCTGAAGTGAAGTTACCAGTATTATGAAGTTGTTTTATTCATAATGCCTTCTTTAGTCACTATTTATTGATTTCTGTAGTAGAGACTTCCATAAATTCAGTAATTAATTACTTGATCTTCAACCCTGAAGGCCTTATTTATAGCTTGAAAATTAAGAAATCAACTCAGGCTGTAAGACAACTATTATCCAACTTCCCTTTCAATAGAACTGACCTGTAAAATTAAGTGGGTTTTATTTTTCTCAATTTTATGTAATATTAATACCTGCTATTTTGTATATACTTTGAAATTTTCCTGAGATGTTTGCAAACTAAACACAGTTGCATTCCCCCTGTGCCTGATGACTTTGAAGTCAAATGAACAATCTATATTGCACAGATTTATGTTTATGTAATAGCTTTGAGATACAAAATTATTTGTGTGACTTGTTTTCTGTTGTCAGACATTCTGTTGTTCTATGGAACTGCATTTTAAAATCCTGACTTTTATTGCTTCAAAAACAGTATCCTGAACATGTCTTATGATGAGGAAAACTCTTTCTTTTAATATAGTTTTTATATCATTATCTCTATACATAAATATATAAAAATTATATTATGTATGTTTTTATACATTTCATATAGTTTTTAATATATCATCTGCCAATTTCTTAGCTCACAGATAATTTTATGATCTGGTTTTCATTAATATGAAATAATGCCCTATTCACAAAGTCCTGCTGAAATTACTTTCTATTTCCACACCAACGCCCCCCTTCCTTTCCTCTGGAAAATACCATTCTCCATCAAAAGTTTAAAACCATGCAGGAAGGGAGATATTTGTAGTGCTCATTTGATTTGTCTGTAAAAATAATTTTAGAAGCGTAAGGACATGTCATGTAGCATACCTTCTGTCCTTCGTCATCACAACATCTCTTTCTAAAAACACATTTTCAGGTAGTGGATTGTGACTGCTCTGAAGAGGGCAGACTTTTTAGGAATTTTGTCTTTGTACTGCGGTTTTGCTGTGTAGGCAGACAGGCTGTTACATATGATTTGCATCTTTGTATTGAACACAGGTATATGTTAAAATATCCATTTTACAGGTTGTTTAACAGAGGTATTCAGATGTTAAATAATTTGTTGTAAGTATTTGGGTTTGATGTAGCATCATTTGACAAAGATCATTTTCTGAATTGGATATGGATCAAGCTTGTGATGGAACAATGGATTAGACTGGATTTGACTTAGGACAAATGATGTCTCTTTAGCAACACTGAGAAATAGCAGCGCAAGTGGGTGTTCCTGGTATTCGACATACAGGATGTTCTGCTGCTTTTGGTTTCCCCGTTTTCTTGACAATTTGCTGTGGACCATTTCTGGATTTTCATTTGCCAAGACAAAGTTTCTCAAAATTGCAGAAAATAAATTAAGCTTGCAAGTGTTGAATTCTAGCAATGTTCATTTCCTGAACTTAATGAAGATTTCATGACATGCATTCATATGTGAAAGGCTCTCCAAGTGCAGAAAGCAGCACTTAACAAAGGAACATAAATTGGAATTTGAAGGATCTGCAGCAAAAATTAAGAATATGCTGTTTAAGAGATGCTCAGTCAGAAGAAGGAAAATAATGTGTATTCATGATGCTGTCCCTTTAATTAATCTACAAAAGGAAACATTTTTGTGCAGTCTGGAGAGGTTTTTCTGGAGGAGCAGAAAGCTCTCTGTGAATGGTTCCCATTTCTCATTAATGCGTGACAGCCTAAATCTCCTTTGCATTGCTACATGAAGGCCTTATCTTAAGCAGTCAGCAAGGCAGTACTGATAATTTGAAAACATTTGTGTATACTGGGAAATTGACATATAGAAGCATTACACTATAGCTTCAGAGGGAATTTATGGAGGCCATAAATATATTGGTTTAATTAGGGGCACAGTACTAACGGATGACACATTCTCCTCAAAGTCTGCTTTCAGAGCACAATTACTAAATGGTTTTTTTTTTTTCAAAACACAGGGAGCTTGAGGATGAAAATTAGGTTAGATAATTCAGTTGGGGCTTTTTGTGTGTTTGAAGTATAGTTACAGCCCATGAAGTCTGCAGGGTTGCTTGTGAATGTGTATCCAGAATCACAGCCAGAGCTGAGAAAGAGCAAACCATGAATTGCTACACAGATTAAAAATTATAACAGTAAGAGATGTTATCTCAACTTGGCACACACTCTTTTCATAAAGCAGAGCAAATTGAGAAAAATTAGTTTTCAGGGAATTAGAATGTTATTAAAAAACCATTTATACTCTTCTGTTTCCCCCCCATTTATTTTTTAAAAATTGTTATTTATGGTATGATTAAAAATCAAGGCCCTGAGAGTAACCATGCAATTACATAAGGCAGGGTGAACTATTTAACCTACTCAACATGACTTTATCTGTTTGCTGGGGCCTTTGCCAGCTTTGCTTTCACAAAGACTATTTGTAAAATAGCTCCTTTCTGTCTGTGTTGTCTCTTTCTGCTTTCTCAGACCGCTAGAGATAGCTACCCCTGCCTTTAGTGACCAACCAGGTCTGATTAAAATCTAGTCTGTCCAATAAAAATACACTGGCAGAAACACTGGATACACGTCCCTCTAAGAATATGGAGAGGGGTTTGTCTGGTGCTGAGTGGGAAACAATCACGGAGTGTTTTGTGGGTGCTTTCTCAGAGGATCAGTGGCTTTCGAGACTGGTTTTGTCAATGAGGTAGTCACTGTAGCAGAGTCCTCTCATCTCCTGCACGTGCAGGACACCAAGGAAAGGAGAGGTACACTGTGATTCCAGTTACTTACACCTCCCTATGTCTTTCTTGAGGTGATCCAGCAGCTTTGACAAAGCTACTGGATATACTTGAAATACAGTAGGTAATAATTCTTGTTTTCAGGCAAATATATTGAGACACAAAGGATTTAAGTAACTTTCTGAGATAATACAGAAAGCCAGTGGCAGAACTAGAAGAGGAACTGAATGTTTTTATTATCTAGATGTCCTTTTTGCTGTTTTGGGAATGCCATTCACAGAAAGTCAGAGGGGAAACACTTTAGTTTCTGTTCTGTGTTTATGGTGGGTTTAGGTTTTTCATTTGGATTCACAACCTAAGAGGACTCCTTTTTATCTTGTAATAAACAATTCTTATTCTTGTCTTTGGGCACTGTAGGAGGCATGTTACAAGTGTTTTTGGCAATTCAAGGCAGAACAGGCACAAGTAATAACTGCATTTTACTTTCTGTGATGTCATAGTCTGGGTCATTCAGGCTCTTAAATCCTGGAGAGCCTCGTTCAGAGTGCTTGCAGCCAGAGCACATGAAAATTGCAAAGAGGACTCTTTCCTTATAGGTTTGCTGGATGAATTTTGAGTTACTCAGCATTGCATTGAGCTAGTTTATTAAGCAAGTAGGAAAAGCCTTGCTGTCCATTGGAAGACCACAGCAGTCTGAGTGATGTCAAGTGTTAATTTGGATGCGTCAGCACTGCACTGCTGCTGATTTTGTCTCAAGCTTTTCCACTCAAGGAACGCCATCTTCTGAAGTAATCTCCTGTGTGTTTGGGCCTTGTGCCGTGTTCTCTTCTGACCATCACACCGTGTTTTTCCCAGTTTTTCCTGTTGAGGTGCTGATCTCCTCAGCAGTACCATGAGAGAGCTCAAAGCAGTGTGACAGATGTGAACCCTGTGGCTGTCCTGGTGGGAGGTGTAGTCCTTAGACTGAGTAGGTTTGGGGTTAGTTTTTCTCTTCCTGGGAATAGCGGTGCGTTGTGTGTTTCATGGTCAGCACATAAATAATGTCTCTTACCTATCCATCTGTGGAAAAATTCCTTAGGAGCAGGTCCTACAGAGACTAGGACCTAGTCTAAAAAAGCTCTAAAAAGCAAATATTTCACTCGAGGCAATACAAGGTGCAAAATATACAGAAGAAAATGATGGAGGAAATTTTTTTCTCTCTGAAGACCTTTGCTTTCCAGTTTCATACTGTGGAGGACATCAAAATAGTTAATTGCTTTTTCATTCTGATCAGCTAATACATTTCTTTTTTGCAGTAAACTTCAAAATGTCTTTTTGTCCTCTAACACTGAGACTTGAAGTGATAGAAAGGAATGGTGTAAAAGACGAGCATTTGCCAGTGCTAGAGAAGCCAAGGACGTGCAAAGAAAACAGATTAATTTAGTAGCAAGCAGGCAGAGGCCACGAGGAACAGTTTTTACAGCAGATATCTTGCATAGCCAGCAAAGGGACTGGAGCAGGCCTGATCTACTGAGATAACCTCACATTTTAATACCTAAAAACCAGCAGCAGCATTTTGAATCCTTGCAGGCGTTTCAAGGCCTTTTCAAGGAGGGGCAGCTGCAGAAGGGGTGTGAGAATCCATTCAATGAGAAGCATTGTGCTGTTAAAAGGTGGTTCTTAATTACATTTGAAGGAGTGAGGAAACAAACCTGTTAATATGAAAGGCTAATTGAATTTATGCAATTAATAGTGTCTGATTCAAGCTGAGAGCTGCGAGGCAAATTAGTTACTGTTAAAAATGTGCAAAGATAATGTTAAATCAGTTCTATCACCTTATTTAAGCTTAAGTTTTGGCATTTAAAAGTCATAGCGAGCTATATGTGATATGAAAACAGGTTCTGTATAATATGTACTTTTTCCATTGATTGTTTTCAAGAAGCTAGAATTGAGTACTTGTCAAGGACAGGGAAATACAAGAAAGAAGCATTGCTTCAAATTAGAAATTAATCGAATTTTGGCATTACAATTTCATTAAGATTTGGAGTTTGTTTCCTAAAGTGCAGAGTACCAGTAGATTTTTGACATCTAAGGAGTTCTATTAAATCTACTTTTGCAGTCATAGAAGCCCTCACGGAATTTCACTGCTTAGGGAGTATACCTGGATGTAAGGATTTACATGAATTTATAAGGAATGTTGAATTATGAAACCGGTTTCAGGTGATCTCCCTGTCATTGCTGTAGCCCCCACTCTTTCTTAGCACTGAGCAGTTTCCACCGTCTTGTCTTCCTTTTGTGTTCTGGTGCACTGATAACGAGTGGCCTCTGAATATGCTGGAACAGCAAGTGATTTGTTTTCCCAAATTTAAAAAGATATGTCTGTCCTCTAAAGGCTTGGGTAGTCATATAGAAACTGCAGCTTGTGCACTGTGAAATGTGAAAGCTGCAGTTTCTACAGGAACTGCAATCCTGTGCTATGAAAAATGAATGTATTATTTACTAACTTGTCTTACTGCTTGTACTCTGTCCTGTGTGATCAGGACTCCATCCAGTAAAGCATGCAAAAACATGCAAAGGTTTAAATATACTAGTACTGTTGCCAGACATGTGCTTAAATAATTCATTGTCCTAACCCCTCAATTTCTCTTGAAATGTTGTATTTATATATATGTATAAAAGAATTATCATAGATTAAGTGAAATGAAGAGCAGATGAGAAAGGGAATAAAAATTGATGCTGAACTTCAGTGTGTCTCTTTCTGCTTTGAAAGTCAGTGGAAGTGCATAAACCCACAGTTTCTTTATAGAACTGAGTAGCATGCTGAGCACGTTGCAATGCACTTGATCTAATTTCTATTAGATTAGAGGGACCTGTTGGTGTATGTGAAAGTGTAGTGTAGCATATGGGATATTGTTCTGTAGTTTCAGCTACATTTACTAATGTACTATTTTTATTTCATTTGTTTTTTAACAAAGTCTTGTGTAATTAACAATTCATTCTGTATCCATTGGCATGCACTCATTCACAGACTGCACATAACCTTGAATAAAAGACAGTATTGTTGAGGAGAACTTTGTGTTAGAACTGGATCTGAAACAATAAAAACTTTAAAAGAAATGGTTTATGCATTAATAGAGCCTCAAGATGTTGTAACTAAACCCTGTTAGGGCCATAACCTGGGGGGGGAAAACCCCCTAAAGTACGAAGAGGACTGTGAGCAGGAAAAAAAAAAAATGAAGCTTTTGGTCAAGTCATTTGGTTGCTGTCCTGATTAGAGCAGGTTTGTTTCCAAGAAGTCTGGGCTGCTTTCCCTGCTGAAGACAGTTGAGCAGAGGAATCTGTAGCATGGACACTCCCATAACAGTGGCAGCACCTGCCCAAACAAGCAGGTCTTGGCTGCAAAACCCCAGGCATTTAGAAATTCTTGCAGGTGTTTGTACAGCTTAAGTTTTACTTCTCTCAGGTTTTCCATACCATGGTAAATTAATTTAGTTGGAGTGCCTACCAGCAAACTAAGTCATAATGCTTACACAAAGACATTTGCAAAGACAGGGTGTTTGGTCATTTGTTCGAGGAGCTTTGCATTTGTAATTTACATTTGCTGGAGGGAAGAGGAGACAAGACTGAGCGCGCTCCCTTCCTGCAGAAAATCCTCAGCTTGTTGCAGGCAGGCAGCTTGCAGTGCGCTTGCTCCCTGGGATTGCAGCAGTGACAAAGCAGAACTGAAAGTGCTTAGCAGCAAATTATTAACTGAAATGGTTTGACTTCAGTAGCTTTTCCCCAGCCTAAAGCTTTGACTGCCATTTGGTTTAGATTGCAATCGAGAATAGTTACGGCTCACAGCAATACTGCTATGTTAAGAGGCACCAAGTTTTCTGGACTTGAGGGCCTCATTTACTAGATGTTTGTGAGGGTTTTTTTTTTTTTACCTTTGCTACTGCCTTTCTCTTTGTGGGTTTTGTGCAATTGGTTGGAGTTTTTTATGGTTTTGCTGATGGTATTTTATTCCAGGAGTTTTATCCTCTTGCAGGATGAAGTTTGGCTTAACACTTCTTGCCTTGAGAATTACATTATGCAGTCTGCTTTGGTCTTTTTCTTACTACACATTTCCTAGCTGTCAACATTTACTTTGTCACTTCTAGTCTTGTGCTTTGTTATGTCATTGCCCATAGTATTTTGTTTATCTTTCTGGTTTTTGGTTGGTTGGTTTTTGTCTGTTTCTGTTCAATGTACACACTTACTTAGATTATTGGGAAGAGTTAGTTATATGAAGCAGGAGTCATGACGAAGCCCCAGGTTTCTGCAGCGTGACAGTAGCAGATGGCCTTTATATTGACCTTAAATTAACTGGGCTTAATGTGGAGCTTTCTTGCTCTAGGTGCCCTTCAAGGTGTTGTGGTTTAACCCCAGCTGGCAAATAAGCCCAACACTGCTGTTCACTCACTCCCCTGCCCTTCTGAGGTGGGGGGGAGCCAATCAGAGGAGTAAAAGTGAAAAAAACTCATTGGTTGAGATAAAGACAATTTAATAGGTAAAGCATAAACTGTGCACACAAGCAAAACCAAACAAGGAATTCATTCTCTGCTTCCCCTGGGCAGGCAGGTGTTCAGTCATCTCCTGGAGAGAAGGGCTCCACTCTATCATGTATAACAGCAACTTGGGAAGACCATCACTTCTAGTGTCGCCACCCTCTTCCTCCTTCTTTCCCCAGCTGTGTATGTTGAGCATAATGCCATATGGTATGGGATATCCCTTGGGTCATTTGAGGTTAGTTGTCCCGGCTGTGTCCCCTTCTAATTTCTTGTGCCCTCCCAGTTTGCTTGCTGGTAGGAGGCAGAAAAGGCCTTGACTCTGTGTAAGCACAACTCAGCAATACCAAAAATGTCCCTGAATTGTCAACAATGTCTCCAGCACAAATCCAAAACAGAGCCCCATACTAGCCATGGTGAAGAAAATTAACTCTACCTCAGCCAAAACCAGCACATTTTCCACCCTTTATTCCTTACCATTTACACCATTCTCAGGTAACACACTATCCAAAGCATCATCATTATTTGCCTTGCCTCTTCTCATCTTTTGATACAATGCACAGATATTATTCCCCTAGCCTATGGGCTATCCTTATAAAACGTCCATGAATGTCCACAGGACTGGAGAGGTGGTGTATTGTGTGGAATTACTGGGCACCAAATCCAGTTCAAATCGGTTTGCTGCTGCACTTAGAACTTCTTTTTGTAAGATTTGGCCTTCACTGTATTGTGTGGTTCCTGCTACAGTCATTCTTCCAACATGCAACTCAAATCATGGGTTACAATGATTTAAAGCCATATCGATTAGAATCTCTGCCCCTTTTCCCTTTGAGCCAGACCATAACGTTGAACATTTCAATGGAACTCCTTCCCTTGCTGCTAGCCTAGCTAGGATTTATGCACAGACTGCAGTCCATTATGGCTATGCCTGCCCCAAGTGGAGCCTTTATCTCTGAGACAAGATCACTTTAGGGGTATAGCTGCTGTGGCATAGGCCTATCCACAGTCACAGTTGCTTTGAGGTGCACCTGCTCCAGTGTGGCCTTTCCCACAGCCACAGCCCCTTCAGGAATAAACCTGCTCCATCATAGCCTTACCCATGGTTGCAGTCCTTCCAGGAGAATACCTGTTCTGCTGGGGGCTTACCCATGGCCACACCCTTTCAGGTGCTCCAGCATGGGCTATCCACAGCCACTGATGGTTCAATATCTACCTGCTGCAGCACAGATTTATCCCTGGACCTCAATCCCTTCAGAGGTGTTCCTGCTGCTGCACTGACAGAACCACAGCCACAGGCAACTCGAGATCTACCTGCTGCCTCAGCCACAGGTCACTGTCCCTTTGACTGAAGCTCACCCTGGAGCCCCAGCCAGCCCAGGCCAGCAGCACAGACACACAGCGAGTCCCTGGCCACCTGCCAGCCCAGGGCATCACCACTGCTGTTATCACAATGTTCCCAGACACAGCACAGGGAGGTGATAAAGCAGCACGGCAGCAGCGAAAAGCAAAAACCAGCCACTCATGAGCACTAGGCTCTAATGTACAGTCAAGCAAGCAAGGCTCCTGACAAGCACCTGCCAATTAATAGCTAATCAGTAATTACAGCTATAAATTCAATCTAGCACATTCCAATCAAATCTGTTGTTGTCTTGAACCCAGCAAGACCCATGTTGGGCACCCAAAAGGACTGTTGTGGCTTAACCTGAGCTGGCAGCTAGGTCCCACACAGCCACTTGCTCACTTTCCTACAGTGGGATGGTGAAGAGAATCAGAAGCAGTACAGGTGAGGCACTACTCCCTTAATGTCCCAGTTTTGCCTAGTTTGTCAAGACATTGCTGTGACTTATTGCCAGCTCTTGTGCTTCTGGACTGCCTGCATAAGTTCACTGTGTAGTGCTAATAGCAAAAGGGCTGGGTGTTGAATAAACCTTGAAACAAAAGTAGTTATTAATTGCTGAGGTCTCTGTTTCACTTCATGTGTGTTTAAAGACAAATTATAAAATTCAGAGCAACACCTGCCAGCACTTTTAATGCCATAATTTGATTACTGTGACTGCGGTACTCCTTTAATAGTAAAACATGGGCCCTAGTGGATAGGGGGAATAAGAAGGTGCATGAAGGAGTGAAAAGCTGTGCAGGGTTTGCTGGAATGAAGTGCACGTGGTACTTGTACACATTACATCACTGGAAAACTATGGGTGGCTCTTGGAGTGCAAGACTGCTCTTCACTTGTGCTTCATTTGTTTCTGCAATGCTGGTTCTGTGCATCCATCTTAAAGTCAAGTGTGACCCAAAGTCTGGTGGAGAAAAAGGCTGAAGTTTCAAGTGGAACTTGAGAAGAAGTTTGTTGTAGTTACTGCTTGAGGGGCAACTTCAGGAATAAGCAAGGAGAAAATGTTACACAAGAGGATAATTTGGAAGGCTTTACCACAGCACTCTTAATTCTCCAGTGAATAGTTGTAGATAATAATTGCAGATTATTTGCTTGGAACAGTGGTGGCAGCTTTCTTTGCAGATTCCTCTGGCCTGAGTTATCTGTAGTGATGGAAGGATGGATGTTTGCTGAGGTTCAAATGCTTTGTCTGTAAGCAGCACATAAGTGTTGTGATTATTTTTTCTCTGCAGACATTCTTGGTGCCAAGTTTGTTCATCATTCAGCAATTGGCCTTCTGTTCAGGAAAGATCCTCACTTAGTCTGTGATGGGATAACCACATGTTGCGTAACCCAACAAGGCAAAGCAAAACTGCATCACCAACCTTCACTAGTCTGAAAGTGGGGTGATGCCCCTGGACTGGACAATGCAGCAATCAGCACAAGCTGTAGCCCTGTGGGGAGACTTCTGGCCTCCACTGTCCTCTTCTGGGGAAAATCTCTGCTCCTGCTTTAAACAAAGAAAAGAATGAGTGTTTTACAGCTGCTTGATGGATCCTCAGAATTCAGATTTGTGAATCACTGAAACTTGTATTAAGTAGTTTTCTTCTGTTTGGCCTGTGTGCCAGGGCAAACCCCATCTTCTACCTCAAATGTTGGTCATGTGGCAAGAGCCCACTTGTGCCTTTTCAGCAGAACAGCTGAGCTTTGCAAAAACGGGCTGGAGCTCTGCAGCTGGGCTGGAGCCTGGCCCAACAGCAGGAGCTGTTGATGGTGTGATTGAGGCCTTTAATTTAACCCTTTACCAACAGTTGTGCTGATTAGTATTGGAGCTGTCACATGTCGCTGTTCCACCATTACCCTTCAAAGCAAAACATGCAGCAGTAATCCCATAGAGCAAAGCTCCTATTTGCTGCACCACCAGTTGAGGCTGTTCCTGTTAACTACTCCATCTATGGCATATGAGTTTCTATCCCAGTCTTATTTTAAATGTAATTAGAAAATGAAGTATATTTATATCAACAATTGTGTAGATAAGATTTTCATTATGAATATGTAGAAGGCAATAATTATTTCTTAATATTCTAGAATAGGGATGCTGTGAATCTTCTGTGTAAATAACCAAATTGTGCCAGACAGTCTAATGGCATTCAATAATAATTTTTCACTCTGATGGGAGCAATCTTCCATGTTGACTTTGAGCCTAAAAAATGCATCAGAGTTGATTTGAAATTAGTTAACAATCATCATGGGATGACCAGTGATGAAGATTTAAGTAAGCATCCATCAAATATAGGCTTCAATTTCAAAGGTAAAGAGAGAACATGTAATTTTAAAGTTTGGGGTTTTTTTATCAAAGGTAGTTTTTATAGCAGGAAGAATGAATAAGTACAACTAGCAATTTGCGGTCTAGTCCTTTTTTTGCATTAATATGATTAATTTGTTTTCAGTTCTTTTGTTGAAGAAATTAATTTCTCCTCCCACTTTCTGGGAGACTTTGAAGTTAGCATCCAACTATCAACCTTTGTCTCTCTTCCCTCACCCCCTCACATTCCTGGAGTGTGTTTATGCATGTTAAGAGCAAGCAGTGCAGTGCCCAGCTCTAGGGAATTAATTAATATTACCAGTCTTAATTTTCACGTGTTCAGTTTGACATATCAACCTACCAAACAGAACCAGTTTGATTTTAAGTTAATCATTTATTCTTCATTTTTAAATGGTTATAAAAGTAATATTTTAAAAATGTGTATCTGTAATAAACCTTTTCCCAGTATGACTAGTTTCTTTCCTGCTTCAAGTGCCTTCCTAAAAAGGATCCTGAAATAAACTGTTTCTTCAGAATGAGTTAATTGTAATAAAGCAATGTTATCAGAGAGTCAGTTCCCAATATGTGACACAAGTTTGTCTGACAGAAAATTTTTTTCAAAACCTTTTCTTAATTGTATTGCTGCTCTTTTCATTGTCAAAGTGGCTGAAATGTGGGTCAGAACTCACCAGCTCTCCATGTCTATAAGCAATGAAATACACTGCATATCTCATGTTGTTACAGCTTTTTGACTAATGGTCTTCTCATGAAATAATAAACATAGAAATTACTAAGGGGGAACTGAACTGAATTTAAAAAATTAAAGTGATAGTGCAAATCAGCAGAAAGGGCCTACCCAGTCTAAACCACAGAATGGATGGCTTGAAAGCTTGGGCTGCAGGGCTTGCTGCCAATGAAGACCTGAGTTCAGGATGTCTGCTTTTTTGAGCTAGCAGCTGTTAATGTTTTTAACCTCTGAAGGAGGAAAAAGGAGGTACAGTGTTACTGTCAGTTGGAAAGCAAGAATCTGTTTTGACCAAATGTTTATAATTTTCATATAATTATTTTTGCACAAAAAAGATGCAACAGTAGGCTGTTTGAATTTCTTCATGGAAAGATGAGAAAACCAGTAAATGTCCATGTGGGCACAGCCTCGTGATAAGACTGCTTGCCAGGGTTGTGGGATAATGTGGCTCAGGTCCTGACTCAGCTCAACTCTCTGTTACATAGTTCTGTTGTCTATTCTTTCTCATGGGGTTGGTTTGGGATTTTTTTCCTGTGTTGTTTGGGGTTGTTTGTGTTTGTGGTTTTGGGGTTTTTTTGTTTTTTACTGGATTCTTTCACTTCTCTAAAAAGTTAAATCCTTTTCCTGAGCCAAATTTCGGAAATTCTGTCCTGCATGTGAGAAAGTCTTTAATCAATTTTCTTGAATTAAATTAGGGCTTTAGTCATGTTCTGAGAAGTTTGATTTCATGTTTAAAAAAACCCACGGAGCAGGTATATGCACGTCTGTACAAACAGACTTTTTAAAGCTGGAAATGTGGATGTAGGTGCAGGTTTTTCTAAAGACTTATGAAGCCAAGAGGAAGTCAGGAGCTGTGAAAAACATGGGCTGATAGCTGCCACAGGCAGCCCAAAGTGTAGCACTTGTAGAAATAAAGGGTTGTGCCATGTATCTTCCACTGCCCACAGTGCTGTTCAGTTTGGAATTTTGGGCTTGCCCACTACAGTTAAAGAACCTAACACCTAAGGTTAGGTCTTTTTCAGATGTATTTGGGTTTGGGCTCAAGTCTCTGCAATGTGAGGTGTCTCAAGTAAAAAAAAAAAAAAAGAGAGAACTGTCTAATTCTACTGTGCATTGCAGTGACTGTATGATGGAAGTTTCTGACACAAAATGCCTTTCAGCTTATCAGTTTGTCATAAATAAAAAAAAAAAAACCAACAAGAAATTAAAAGGGTGGGGAACTTTAAAACCAAAAGATCCTTTGCTTTCCACTGAATAACCTCTTTTTTTTTTTTTTTAAATCTGTCTTCTTTTTAACAAAGTAAAGCAAATCACTGCTTTCCCAGAATGAAATTGATGCAAAATTTTGGCTTTTTTTCCCCCTGAAATGGGGGACTTTATTGCTGATACTCCATACATCTGTGGTAATACAAAAAAACCCCAAAACAAAACATTTGTAGATCTCTTAATGAGCAGTGCTTTCTCTTTATTTGCCTCCCCCTCAACCTCCAGGGTTTTTAAAGACTTAGTAACTCAAAGTTAACTCAGTTTCTGATTTTCTTGATAAATTATTGTTTGGTACAACGTAAAGTGAAAAGAACATAAGGTTTTTAAATGTTAGCTATCACAGTGATGATGTGAAAGGGGGTCTACTTGCAAAAAGTCATTAGTATTACAGTAATAACCCATTTTACAAGAATCCCTGAGCCTTGAGTGTATTGATTCATCCAGCACAAAAGCTTCCATTCATTTGCAGTGTAGATCATCTGAATTTCCACCTGCTCAAGACACGGATATTGGCATGTAGGTGCACAAGTATATTATCAGTACGAATGTGACAGTGGACCTGTGTTAGCCTGTGTTTCCATGGTGTGTCTGAAAGGATTTATAGTATGGCTGTAGGAGTTTTCCTGGAGGCAATAGTCTAAGTCTGAGCTTCCCCCTTCTCTTTCCTTGCCACTTTTAAAAAAGAAAATACATCTTTTGTTGTTCTTGGAAATACTGAAGTGAAATTGAGAAAATGGCAAAAAATCTTAATCGAAATATGGTACAGATTTGTGTACATGAAAATGAAGAATTGGTAAGATCTGAAGTGTTTTGCAGAGGGAAATGGAGAACATCAGTGACCCTTATGAATAGTGTCCTGAACTTGAAGAGGACATAAAAACAAATCAGTACAGTTGATATTCAGAAAGAGGTTTGCCATATTCAGCCATGGCTTTCATGGCAACGATCTGCACATGGTTGTTTTCTCATCTTATCAGTGAGTGCTTTACTTCAGAACCACTTGAAATTCCTAGCTTCACAGTTAGAGAAAGCAGGCTGCAGTGTGGTGGTGACAGGGTCGTGAACACTCAGAGAGGTGCTGCTTTCCTCATTAATTGAGGGTATTTGTTCAGCAGGTGACTGAGGCCAGGGTACAGCACGCTGCCATAGCCATCCTCACCAGAGGGCCAGCACCTGGGCCAGGAATTTGTGCTTGGCTGAGCAGACTGCTCCCATCCCAAAGTACCCTGTGACAAACCATTATTTGCATGTTTGTTTATTTTCTCTCTTCCTTTTGTTGTGGTTTTCCCACAGGACAAAACCCTCTCCCTAGGGGAAGTAGTGGCTCTTCCCCAGGCCTAGTGTCAGCTCTTGAAAAAGAAGGGCCCCATTTGGGCAGTATCCAGTTGGGCTTTACCTCATGCCTCCCTTGTCTGTGTCACATCCTGAGTCCTCTTTGGCTTCACATTTAGCCATTCTTGATGTGGTTTGTTTAGGGTTTTTTTCATTCCGCTGAAACATTGCAGCTCTTCCTGATGCCAAAACTACTCTATCTTAAAGTCCTCCCTGGAAGCCCATGTCTTCCACTGTGTTTTCCGCCATTATTTCACGAAAGTTCTTTCTGGCCTTACCTGTGCAATAAAAGTCGATGCTGACAAACGTAAGGACTTTTAGGCAAAGATGGCAGGTCTTACTCATCCTTTTGTATACCAGCAAGAGCTCTAGTACAGAGGCAGTTCATGCCAGCAGCAAGAACACTTTAGTATTGTACCTTTTGAGTAACGAGTGTAAAATGCATCAAAGACCTGCTGTGTCCAAATCACATATTGGCCTTTATATTAATGTGTTTTTAACACAAAGATAGCTGCCGTAGTGCTGGGCTTGCTTCATCTTGTGTGGAAAATTGATCAGAAGGTATTTGATTTCCCTGCTGCAGAATGCTGTGTTCCCATATCGACTTTCCTTTCTCTGAGGCTCATTTCTATTGGGGTTTTCTTTTGTGTTTGTGCAATAATTTTGCTGGACTCTGCTTCTGTTTGTTACAAGTGAATTTATGAGTTAGCACTGCCTCACTTTTTATTGTTACAGGGCTATACAAAAGCTGACATTTCTCTGTAATTGCTAATGAATTAGGTTTTCCAAAATCATCATAGAATGTTTTTCAGCCCTGTGACTCCCAGCCTTAGTGTTGAATGCAGTGTGTTTGAGATGGCTGAAAAAACCCTTCTGCTTTCATTGCTGGCAAAGGGGAGAGAGAGGGTCCAATGTTTGTCCCTGAGATGTGTTAGGTTCGATAGATTCTGGTGTTTGCATCAAGCTGAGAGGCATGATTTTCCTTCCCTCTCCAACAGTAAAAGCAGACATATGAGTGCTCTAACTGTGTTCTCTCTGAAGCTGCATTTCATCAGTAGTTAAGCTAAGTGTTTACCTATGTCTGCACTTCTGTATGAGGCATTGAGACACTTGGACTATTGTTTCATACATAGAAGTATTTCTTGTTTGAATTTTTTTTTTATCCATCCCTCCTGCATAACTCATTTCCTTGATCCAGAGTTTTGCTGCTGCTGCAGGATATTATCATTTACCATGTGTCATCTCGGCCTCTAATGTGCAAGAGCAGTGATGCAGAAAAACGTTCTTTCTTTGCTGAAACAACTAAGGGGATTGTCCTGAGGTTGTGGTTTGGAACTCAAAATGGGACTTTAACTAATCTGGAAACTCACTGAACTGTTAGTTCCCTCAAACATTTGCTGAGGTGGTTGACACAAGAATAGGTCTTTTTTATTTCTTTATTCTGAGCTATGGCTCATACCTAGTGACTTGTAGGCAATTACCGTTACACACCTGTATACCTGTGCCATCTTTTTACAGGGCTTCCCTTCATCTTCTCCAGCACCTCTGCAGAGGCTGAAATACAGAGTGTGGTGGAGTACTCCAGGCAGAATTATTGCTTTCAGAGTAAATCAAACTCTTACAAGCCTTCAGTCTCTGCTGTCTTTCAGATACGGTTTTGTTTAATCGTTATAGAAGCTAGACTAGAACATGCAATGCCTGTTCAGAGCAAAGAGGGAAAACATTTGGGGAAAGACTGGCAGAATTTTCTCACAGTTTTCTGCTCTAGGTATCTTATTTACACCTGCTGAAATGGTTTCATAAAATTATTTATACATTTATGAGCGTTTTAGTCATCTCCTTTTTACTGGTTATGTCACTGAATTTTCCCAGCACTCATCTGTGTCTCACTTTGCACATTTGCTGTCTGCGCAGTGAGATTAATCCTGTCTTGGGATCTGTAGAGGGGTGCTTAAATTTATGATTCAAATGGATACAGCTCCTGTGGCAGAAACTGTGAAGGAAGTTCATGAATTTCTAATTATAGGGGATTGATTCAATTAATATAATTTCCTAAGCTAAGTTGTGGTGTGGAGCATAGATGTGGCTTAATGTTTAAGTAATTAAAATATGCACATTCCCCCTAGAATGTCAGAGCCATACCCTGGATAACCAAGTTTCCTTTCAGATGCTCTTCTCTGCCATGCTTGTGTATTTCAGGAGCAGAACAGCAATGCCTTCAGATAGGCCATGATATGCCTCTTATCTGTTATATTACATACAGAACAAGTGAACTGAAGTTATCATGGAAGGAAAAGTCTCTCATGAATTCAAAACCTGCCATTCCAGTCAGGAAATGGTTTTCCAACTTCTTTCCCGTGTATTTTGTGCTTTGTACTTTCTTCCCAGTTGCATTTTTCAGACTTAGCTCATAAATGGTTGCAAAACTGTTTTGAAGATTTTTATGAGGAAAGTAGTATATAAAACCAAAATCACAATATTTACAAGCCTGCAGTATTTTAAAAGAAAATGTATGCAAATTATCACATAAATCAGTGTAAAAAGGCAAGAAAAGCTACCTGTGAAAGAAGCTGCTTTCTTGAGCCCTGAGGCAAATAACTAAAGGCTTGAAGCATAAGCTACAAATCCTGCTTGTTAAGCTCACTACACACGTTTTCTTCCTACACACATTTTCTTCCAAAATGAGAGATTTGTAAAAAGCATCTCACCAGCTTGCATTTCTGCACTGGGGCTCCTGAGTTTACCAGTGTGGCTCTGCAGTCACTCTCGGTAATGCCCACAGTGCCAAAGGGCTGGCAATCCCAGGCAGTACCTGGGCAGTGTGACGCCTGCCATCCATCGCCTCCTGCAGCTGCTGGAACAGAGCTTCAGCCAGGACCTCAGGGCTTTGTCCTGCATCCATCCTCTTGATGGCTTTGTCTTTGGATGAAGGAGGAGACAGGAAGAAATAGAGCTGCTAAGAAATGGCTTTAAAGGTGGGAGAACAGCTTCCTTTGCAAGCTGAGATTGCTTTAGATCAGCTGTAGGTGACTTAATGGAGGATTCCCTAGTTTAAATTCAGTGGGCTTATTCTACAGTATATTAGCATTACTGATTTTTAAAACCACCCCCTGACTTTATTATCAGTATTTCAGATTCTGTGCTGTGCTGACCTTGGACCTCAAGGGGAGCTGGACAAGCTGGAGCTAAGCCACAGTTTGCCTTCCCTCTAATGTGTTCCCTGGGGATTGGATACAATTTATGAATATCTCAATTTCTCCAGAATCTTCAGATCTTTGTTGCTGATTTTAATGGGTATTGGTCAAGTTCAATATGCACCAACAGTTTCTGGGTACAGGACAGGTGCCCTGCCTAGGGCCACTTAAATCCAGAAACCATGCAAGTAAATCAGCCATGTTTGGGAAACACTGGATTTGATAGTGTAGCTTAAGCAGTCTGCACTTGATCAGGTACTTTCTCAGATCATTGGATTTCTTCAGACCACTGGGTAGCATGTAGGTGATGTGAATATCTGGTTCTCCTCGGACAAGCTTCATGGGCACATGTGGAGGGCAGTTATCTGGGGCAGCAGGCTGCTCACACAGAAAATAGCTATTGCTCTGATCCTACTTTGTCTAGACAAGAGCTCTGGAAATGCAGGCTAGGTATGTCTCTTACTGCAGCCACGATTTCTATAAGCCCAAGCTGTCCTCTGTTTCATTTTTAAGTTTTGGTTCAGAAGGACAAAACTAACCTTCAAAAATATTTTCTGAAAAGATCGTATAGCGTGCTAGAGACCATGCCAGCAGTTCAACATTTGCTCAACCTTCTAGAATTAGCCTTTGGTAAAAAAGGCGCCCGATCCTGATGGATTAAAGTCAACACAACCTGTGGATTTTAAAGTGAGGTTTAATGTGGGGTTTAATGGATTTTAACCAAAATAAATAGAATTGCTTGAGGCTGATGAAAGTTCTGTGATCTCTGATACAGATTTAAGCCAGAAGTTTAACTGAGAGTGCTATTTCTCTAAGTATTTTCCTTTGGTTTCTTGTGTAAATAGCAATAGAAAAAATATAATTCTGCTGGAAAGGCAGGTAGGAATATTAATCACAACAGTGCAGGACTATCAGGTGTTTTGCATTCCAGCATTTGCATTCCATCTTCCAGGCCAAGTAGAGCACTAGAGGAGGGATAGGAAAGTTGTCCTTGCTTCTGCCCTCCACAGTCATCTTGGTCCTGTAAAAAAGCTCCTGTTCTAATAGGGTGGGCTTGACAGCAAATGACAAAAATGAAAGCAAATTCAGTCAGGTTTTTTTAGAGTTTAGTTACATGGGATGCAGCTGACTGTTTAGTTGAATAGTTTTATGCTGAAAGTAGTAACTTTTCATCTAATTGCTGTCTCAGGCTTCAACTTCACGAGCAACTGCTCAAGCAGAAGATTTCTGTAGTTCTGGGAGGCCAGGCAGCATCTTGTAAATGGTAGTTTACAAAGAAACGGGCATATTTTAAAACAAACAAAACCAACAACAACAACAAAAAAAAGCTAAAACACTAGCGGCAAGCAGCTTTTTAAGACAACAGATAAGTCATCAGGAACTTGGGCTCCAAAGGCATGCTAGGGACACAATGGGATTTTCCTGATGCCATATTGAAACTGTAACATAAAGCTGATACAGTGCTCCTTTTTTCATCAGTGCAGTAGTGTGTGGACAAACAAGGTGCTCATGAAGGAGAAGTATTTGGGTCATGGAGCTTGTCTTTCCTTCCCTCCTTGCAAAGTCTAGGCAGGGTTTGGAGAGTGTCTGAGGAGGATTCACAGCAATGTGCCTGCAGCCTTTTCCAGATGCAAAACTTAGTCAGATTCCATTTTGACAGAACTATTGGACAAAGAGAGGGATGTCTGGTGCCAAATAGCTAATTTCATATTTCTGATCTGTGAACATCTGTGGAATTTCCCTGGCCTTGGTCCAGCTTCTCCTTGACTAGAGGAGTCCTGTTGGATCTGTCAGTAAGTGAACATGATCACCTTTTCATGCCTACTTCCACTCAAGGACTTCATTTCCCTTTTCATGTTACAAAATCAGCAAAAGCAGATAGCAGACAATGCATGGCCAGGAAAAATCCCCCAGCAGGGCAGTGACCTGCTGTCAGCCTTGCACACGAGCAAGGACATGGCCCTGAGCCATCCTGTGCCGTCCCTGGCTGCCATGGCCAGCAATGCAAGCTGACTCAGTTGTGTGGTGGCAGAGCAGGCTCTTCTCTACTCTAAATCTTGCAGACTTCCGTAGTGGGTTAATCCAACACCACTTCATGGCAGTCAGCGGTAATTTCCTGTTTAGTATTAAAAGGCGGCATTTCCAGAAAATCAGAAAATTGTTTCTGGTTTTCTTTCTTTTTTTTTTTTTCCCTTTTTTTCCTTTTTTTTTTTTTAATTAAATCCCAAGAATGTTTTGTCACCCTTTGTGTAAACAAAGGGCATAGGAAGTACAATTTCACAGAGATAAGAGTTTTACGTGTAGGCTGAGGAATGCATGAACAAGAAGTCCTTCAGTACTGAGAAACAAATCCACGTCCTTTTTTTTATTTTCTTAAAATGTGTATACTACTGCTTAGCCAGCTGTGATGAGTAAGTTACAGAACTCACTTTGCAATAACTTAACAAGGGCTAGGGCTGGCTGAGAATAAAGTAGGAGTAAGTAGGTTACCCCATGATTTCATGTGAAGATCAACCACCAAATTGTAGCTCTCAGTGCTGACGACTATATTATCTTCCTCCATTTTAACTGGAGTTTTCCCACTGATTTCTGCTAGACATGTTAATAGTATCTGCCTTTTAGGCAGTTGGCTTGCAGTCTTAGATCAGATATCACAAGTGGGTCTCCCTCATCTGACTTGAGGTAGCTGAAACCCGTTGGGCAAGTTGTTCTGTAACAGTTTCTGCGTCTCTCCATCAACAGCAAAGGGAGCCTGGATGACTCGAGTACTGGAGTAGATGGTTATATCCTAGGTGTTTGTAGAAAAGTGATTTGAACTCTGTACTGTTGACAAGTTTCTGTGTGAGAAACTGGTCTTGCTGAAAGGTATCTGCATCCTCTCAGTACTTTTTCCTCAGAGAATCTCCAGTGATAAGTATGAAATTAGCTGTTTTAGTGGATTGTTGGAGAATTTATCCTGAAAGTGATTCCTTCTGGAATAGTTAATATTTCCTATATGAACTGTTTTGAGATAGGTCTTGGTTCTGTTACTCTCCTGCTTTTCCCTTTTTCTCTCCCTCAGATTTCTTCTTTCTGGTGTTTGGATATTTCATTAACTTGATTTTTGTTGTATTTTAGGAGAAACCTGATGCCAGCCCCACATCTCTACAGCTGCGATCCCAGATTGAGGTAAGCACATAGATTTTGATCATCCACTTTTTCTTTAATTTGATATTCTGAATAAATTGGGTAAAGTCTTCTCTAGTGTCTGCTCTCAGTGCTGCATGTCTTCTCTTTCAGGAGTCACTTGGTCTCAGCAGCACTGCATCAACACCCGACACTGAAAGAAAGTAAGTGAAGGTGCAGGAAGTGAGAAAGGAGGGAGGGGGAATTTGGAACATTTTCCTTGGAGTAAATTAATTTTAGATTGTACTGATGTTTCTAGATTTCAGATCCAGACGCTGTGAGTGAAACCTGTTTAGGAACCTGCTCCTTCTCTTCTTCCCTTTTGGCCTTCTGTTATTTTGTGGTTTTATATCAAGGGAGCGGTATTGTTTCTCTCTTCTTTGAGCACTTGGGTGTACATACACCAAAACAACTGACAGTCATTTTTTAAGAACATCAGTGATTTCACATTCTCTGCAAATTAAACCTGCTTTCAAAATTACTTTCTGTTACTAGACTTAAATGTAGTCAAAAAAAGATAGGTGACGGGAAGGGAGAATTACAAACTTACATCGCATTCCTTTTCCTGTGCACTCCTGAGTTTGTAACTGTGCTTTTGAAGAAGGTGCCAAGGGAGTGAAGTATTTAAAACCAGTTAAAAGGAGCTTTAATTTTAGCGTCCTTAATAAAAAGCTCTCTGTGAGGACTGAGAAGGTTTCTGTTTACTGTCACCTCCTGCTGCAGTGTGTGTGCTTATTTTCGGCGCCTCCTTCCTTTGATCCCAAGATCTTGGATCCCTGCTGCTGAGGGTAGTGTGCAGTGGTGCATGAAGACAACTGACACTGTATGTCCAATTGCCTGCACTTTGTAGGGTAGTGCCAGCTGGACTGCTTCAGAGGGAGTACATGAAATCCATTTGTGATGGGACATGCTTTTGTAAGGTTTTACAGTCCCACACTGGAATATCCTCAAGTGATTCATCACTGGACAGTAATAGGAAGGTTCCTCCCCTTGTTTTTGCTAGTTCAGTAGAAGGACTGTCAGTCCCAGAGGGACCTTTGGTAGGTGCCTGAGTATCGACCGTGTAGAAGTCAGTTGTGTGATAATGGACAGCTTCTTAGGAGCTTCCTTTGGGCTTGTCTGGAAGCTGATTCATGCTAAAGGTCTCAGAACATGATAAATTGTCTTTCAGAGGTGCCTTGTCCTTCATTATGCAGAGAAAAAGCAGAGATGGTTTGATTGAAGTAGATTATTATTTTCAAAATAGCCTAACACAGATAATGTGAATTTTACCTTGGGTACCATCACTGCTCCCATATTACATGGTGGTAAGAGAAGCCTAGAAATCTTAGAGCTTAATAGTTGTGGTTCAGATATTGAAATATGGAAAAATATTGAAATATCCTTGAAGGATACCTGCCTGCCCATAATTGTAGTGAAACCAGAAGTGCCAAGTAGATGGGAACTAAAATCTGGACAGTAAACCTCCAAGGTTATCCTATATGCAAATAACTTTTTTCTCAGCCTCAAACCACTTCACCCATGGGTAAATATCATAATCACACCTCAGGTAATAATGAGACAGAGATCTCACTGAAGGACAGCACACAACTTGGAAAAAGCTCCACTTACAAGTTCTAGCCAGCTTCCTAAGTTGTGTCTCTGTGTAGGTGTTCAGCCACAAATAACTGAGAAAGCAGTATCTACAAAGACATCTTCTGTGTGAGTCCTCTGAGTTAGCCCATTTACCTCACTGAAAGGAAATTAACCAAATTATCTTCGTTCAGATGAAAGGAACATGTGATTTTTGTGGACCTTGCAAGAATGGAAGTATGCCATTTGAGGATTTGTTTAAGGGTGTATGTGATTAACGTGATCATATATATGAAACTGGTGCAGGACAGGTTGTGCTAGATACTTGCACAATAAGAAGCAAGGCCATGTGATGCATGATAATTGGACAAGGTGTTCAAAATAATAAATTGTATCTACTCAATACTGTACAAATTACTCAGACCTGAAATTGCACAAGTCTGTGCCTACTAGTGACAGCCTGCCACATCTGTGTTGGCTTCACCCCTCTAGCTTGGAAGGCTGAATTGTCACAGGAATTGCCTCTTCCAGGGAGGCAGAGTTTATAAAATTGATATGCAGGAAAATGAAAACTTCAAGCCCATCCAATATATCTGTACTTGCTGCTAACATGTTGAATTTCATATTTCTCAGAGGAGGGTGTCATATTAGCCCTAGAGGTTTTTGTGGGGGTTCAGTGTTTAGTATATGGCTTTCATCTGAATTTTCTGTGTTGGGCATGCTACAAGATGTGGCAGCTTGTCCCTTTGGGGACGCTGTCTTTGTGTCCCTCTCATGCCGCATGAAAAATGTAGGGTAAACCTTCTACAGAACTTCTTTTGTTGTGACAAGACTAGTTTGCCAAATATCAAACTTGCTGCAGATATGCATTGGTTTCTCATATTCACAAAGAGATTTGGGGGAGAAAAAGAAAGATTTGTTCAAAAGTAGACATACAGACTTTCAGGAGCTGAAAAATCTGGTTTTGTAAGTACTCTTTCACAAGTAAAAGCTTATCCAAGAATAGTTATAATTCTACATATTAAAAATCAAAATGTTTTGCCAGGGTGAAATTAGTTGCTTCTGGTCTGGTGTTCTGAGCAAGTTGATTTAGAAAATAAAGGCAGTCCCAAGGAAAAATCTGTTCTGAAATAAGGAGGCAAGAGCAAGTGTTTGCCTGGAATGTGGTCACTCTCGGTAGCTCCCTCACCCAGCATTGCTGCTGCACACCCTACAGCTTAATGCTACCAAAGCCTAAAGTTTTAAAATAACACATCTGGATGGTTGTTTAATTTGCCGGAGTTTAGACATTCCAGACAGAAAGCAGCTTTGAGGGAACCTAGGAAAAGCAATGTTTGCTTTAACCTGATTTGATTTTCCTTTTCTGTGCTGCCCAACTGGAAGAAAGAGCCCAACAGGCTCCACTGTACAGCACACTGAAAACAGTTTAACCTTGGTGGTCTGTGGTAGGAAAGAATCCTGTTTGTGTGGACAAGCAGAGTATGTTCAGTCTTGCCTTGAGTCTTACTAACTCTGCTGCCCAGTCTGGTCTAAAGTCAGTGCAGAATTAGTCAGTATCCTCAGTCCAGCTAGCTGCTTCACAAGTATCTGTCTAGTGAATGATGTGCTCTAAAACAGATGAGCAGCAGTCAGACCTGTAGGCAGGCGAAAAGGATTAAATGGGCCTGAAGGCAGAATTGTTTGTCACTGTGAGTCATTGTCCCCCCTGAAGGTGTTTGGGGCAATACTACCTTCCTCTGTTGCTGACAACACTGTTCCTCTTAATTAGATGAAGCTACAAAAAAAAGACTGCATATGTGAACCTGCTCATTCCATTACATGTGCCCTACCAAATAATGCCTTTTCTTTGATTGGTTTTGACAAAGAATGAAAAATCTTTGCTGTTAGCAAAAGCCTCCAAGATTTATGTGAATAACAGCAAGGGTACTGATGTGGCCTGAAAAGCTATCCATAAACAACAGAAAACAAAGCCATGTTTGTTCATGCTTTGCTTCACAATTGCTCTGGTTTTTTGCCCTTACTGGAGTTCTTTCTATATATTGAAACAAGTTTGCCAGGTTTCTAAGTCATATCATATACAGCAACTAATGCAAAGCATGGAATGAGGTGTTTGTAGCTTTCTTCTCAGAATAATAAATTTCACTGCCCTCTGCCCCTTCCAAGATTTTCATCTTTTAAACTGCAGTCTTGCTGACAGTTGTGGTGCTAGTGTAGCTGCTGATTCTCCTTGTGTCTTCAGTAAAGTAACAACAACATCTTTAACAGTGATATTATTCATTTTAAACAAAAATGTCCCCAGAATCACAGGTGTTTCTATTGACTAAAGACATATTGACTTCTGGTTTTGCTAGAAGAATCATCAGTGTAGAAAATACGAGGTAAATGTGTTCTTTGGCAGTTACTGTTACTTCCCTGACCCCATACTGTGTTCATCTGGGGATGTGTTGTATATACAACTCCTATTATTTCTAAGTGATGGCAACACTCCAAGGATGTTTACTCAGATAGGGGACTGAGCAGGGTTTTCTCATAATTGTAAACAGATGATTTAAACAATGTAACCCAACTTTTAGCCTGTTCCCATTTTTGAGCATTCAAGTCTACATGACAGACTGATGAGCTCTGCATGTTTGCCAGGAAATCCAGGTTAAACCCAGTCCCCTGAACTCAGGCTTCTGCATCCTGACTCTCATCCTGTTTTTAGAAGAACTGGGGGGATGTTGCAGAAGGGAAGTTGTGTGTTTTCCCTCTTTGGAAATAGATCTGTTTGCTGTCACTGTTTGCTCCATCAGCCTTTGGGTGAGTTTCAGATGTGGTGTATCTGAGAACTGCTGGGAAAGAAAAGGAAGTGGGTGAGAGACCCAAGAGCACTGCATGCAGATAGGTTGAGGTACAGACGTTCCTATATACTTCTTTTTCTTTGCAGTTGCTAGAAAAAGCAAGGGTGAAAACAATGCATGAAGTTACAGTTGTGTCATGTATCTGATGTTTCATAGTCATTCCCACCACCTTTGTGTAGTGGTGGATGTTGCAAATTGTCACTTCCTATGTGAATCACCTGCACTTTCTTGAACTCTACCACTCAAGTGCACTCCTGACCAGTAAACACCCACACTTCATATCAAGTGCTACAATTCATCCTGCTGTACTCCTCAGGCTGTGGCTCAGTACAGTTTAAACGTTCTTGACCCTGTGATACTCGAGACCTAAATCCAAGACTCTGTCAGAGCAGGGAGCTGGCCAGAAACAGACTTGTCAGGCAGAAGGAGAAAAGCAGGCATGTGTGGGGTGCAGGTGACACAGGGCAACATTGCTCAGGGGGTTTGCATTCCCCTGGCGTGGAGGAGCTGCTGTGCCTCTGGCAGCTGCATCCTCAACTCCCTACTTCAGCTGCTCCTGAGGGAGAATGTCTGTCACCCTCTGTGTGTGTGCAGGATGTACTGAGCCACTCACATGTGACATTCATACAGTTTGGCCAGATCTCTGATGGCTTGTTGGGAATGTCACAGCAGGAGATGTAGGCTCCTCAGGCATTATTGCTTTCTCTGGGGTTGTTAGCAAGCAAGCAATGAGGCCCCAGCACAAGTGGCTGCTCTCTGCATTGTATTTGTTGCCACTGCAGGAAAGACGATTGACTGAATCTGTTTTTAAGAATTTTTTGCAATGAATGTGCCATAGTACAGCCTTTCAGTGTCCCATGGTATAAACTGGAACTCCTATCAACCTCAGGCTTGGAAAAGGCCTGCATTTCAGTGTTCCCATCTTCCACAATGATTTTCACTGAAAGCTGTGGAAAGGTTCATGCAAGCCTCAATTCTGCCCCCTTCGGTGCACTAATCTACTGGCCTTTGCCAGTAGTTTTTAGCACTTGATTCCCTAGTCCTCTTTCCCTGCAGCATCCAAGCTGCAGGTCAAGATTTGAATGCGAAGGTTATTAAATCATCCCTCTAGGTCATGGATGGGGTGGCTTAAATTCTGTCACCTTAGATTCTGGCAATGTCTCAGAGTGTCCAAATTAACTTTGGCAGGTATTTGTAAGCTCATCTGCAAAGAAACAGGAGTGTAGGTCTGAAAGAGGACATGAAGCAGAGAGAGGGCAGAAACTGAGAAGAACAAAGCAAGAAACAAATACCCCAAACTGTGGTAGCTAAAGGCTGCACTTACTTGCTAAGAGAATAAGTCCTTCGTTTTGCATAGTTTAAAAAATGGAAAAGAGTATTATAAGAACAAATAAGAGATTTTTGTATTTGAGATGTTTGCATTTAAGATATTTTTTTTTTTCTTCTACACTGTTCTTGCAGGAATCAAAAAGAATCGGTCAGTGTGTATGGCCCTGTTTTCACTTGTTTGAGGCCTGATTTAGTCAAAGGCAAATTATTCATGCTGCCTTTAAACAGCCTTCTCAAGAGAAGTAGGGCAGGAAACTCCCACAATAACCCACACAATGGGAGTGAGAGGCCAGCCAAACGCCGCCTGGGACACGTGAGGAGGGAAACTAGTGCGCCTTTGAGCAGCTGGAAGAAGATTTCAAGCCTGGTAATTTTGTACAAGGAAGTATGAAGGGCACCTTTCACAAGAAAGCCTGACTTGTCGCAGCAAGTTGAGATGGCACATAGTGAGCAATGCACAGAGAGCAGGAAAGCACTGCCTGCAGCGTTGGGCCCTGCTCTTTGCTCTCACAGAGTTTTTAGCTGGCAATTATCTGCCCCCTGCCTGGGACCAACCATTCTGTTATTAAATACATGATCCAGTCCCCAGACTGAGCCCATGGGACCAACGTGGTGACTTCCATGCTGGTGATGCTGCAGAGTACACATACACACGCACGGCCCACAAGCAGCTCAGTGTTTGTTTCCACTGAGAAAGTTTTGACCTGCTTAAAGAGCCATTGCTATGGAAACCTAATGAGAAGATAATTGAATGAAACCTCTTTGCTTTCCATCCCTTTCTCACACTGGTGCCAGCAAGGTCAGAACCTTGCAGGCCTCCTTTCTCTTCAGGTTCATGCAAATTTGATAAAAATACCAAAGGCCCATTTTCTTCCCTGTGCCAGCTCCAGTTAGATAAATTACCTTGTATTCAGTCAGGAGCAGTTACAAGTCTGTCAGTTTTTCATACTAATTATGTAAGTGGGCCATTTCTAATGCACACAGATAACCAAATGGCTTTGCAGCAGAGCCAGCATGGGCTTTTGCATTGGTTTATTCACTGCTCTAAAAGTGCATAATATTTGTATACTAAAAATTCTATCTAAACCATTTTCCTCGGTGAGCTATAAATAGTCATTGGGAAGGAATGAGAGGGGCACTATCAGTTTATTGAAGATGATAACAGTAGTGTTTTCATCATCATATGGTGCTATGCACCTGTGGATTTTATGTTCCATAAATGACTCATGGCCATTTGTTAAAGCACATCTGCATTTAAAGTATAAATGCCTATCATTCTCAGTTCCCATATTTGTTCTGTTTTGAGAATGATGAGATTTCAAAAATCAACAGGCGCATTCATGAAAGCAGCGCATGGTGTCATTTGTTTCCTTTCCCAGTTCTGTGGAGTACCAGCACGTTCTTAGGGCACGTATGACTGTGTCTCTTGTAAAATCAACCACTCTCTATGCAAGATTAGCCCCAGTGTTTTTCTGTCTGAGATCAGAATCAGTCCAGAGTTAACAGGAAGGCTGTAGCATAGCAGATCAGTGCAGCCCAGTTTTAATAATCAGACAGGCTTAGTTGGCTTATGACATAAATGTGTGCATCAGTTCTTCCTTGCACACCAAGTTGTGGAGACCACCTCCAGGCTTCAAGGGTATTACTTTGGTACAGCAGTGTTATCCCCACTGCAGGACTTTTATGGAAAGATAGAGTTAAAGACCATTTTAGATGTCAGGCTTTGACATTGCTCATACAAAGCCCCCAGGTTGCAAAACAAGAACCAAAAGTGCCCTCCAGAGGCAATCCTTATGACAATGTCATCATTGTCTAAGATGTCTGGTCTGGTCTCATGTCTTTCAAGCCACCTCCTATAAAAGCAGTTAATTAAGTTTTTAAAGTTGTCCTCCCTTTTCTCTACCTACTGTTGGAAGTTTGTCCAAATGGTTAGAAAATGTTAGCTTCTCTTTTCTAATTTTTTCCATCATGTGTCTGTTTGTTCCTGTGCCTGATTTATTAATAGGCAGTAAGTTAATTTTCTTGCAACTTTTCACTTTGACAGCCAAGGCTTTTCTAACTTTCTTTTGTAAGATAAGCTGTCCAGTTCCCTGGCTATTCTGATAGCTTTCTCTTTACTTCTTCTAGTTTGAAATCATCTTTCTTGAGCATAAATAATGATGGTTGTACAGCCATTCCCATATATAGTTGTTCTTTGTAGTGCCCCTAGAATTTTCCATCCTTATGCCTTTTGGGATTAATGTGTAGGTTTTTTCTCTGTCATCCTTTTCCACCTGCTATCCCCAGGTACTCTGTCATTTGCAGACCTCCAGCATTTGAAAGACTGACTTTGTGTCCATCTTGTTTATGTACTTGCACATTTTAATGTTGAATGTAAACTCACTTCTGTTAAGCCACTCTTTCTAATCAGCAAAATTATTGGTCCAAGTTCTCTGCTCCAGCTGTTGCTACTAAATTTTGTGTCACTGATCACTGAGTGGCCTGATATAATTTTCTAAACTGTGTTCAAACCCATTGACTCTCTAAGGCAGTAATATTTGATTAGTCTCCACAGTAGCTCTATTTTTAGATTATATATTGTACCTTCTTTTTGTTTTCTGGGGTTTTTTTTTCTCATTTGTATATTTCAGCACTTTGGCTCAAAGAGGCACAAAGTACTGGCCTAGAGATGGTTTTGGATTTGTGAGATTAATGAATTAAAGTTTTGACTCCATCTGCTGCCTGCTTCCAGAGATTATAGGTTGATAGGAAAATTCTCCTTCCCTCTGGCTGTAAATCTTGTTTTCTTCCGGGTTGTGTGAACATATACCCATACATTTCTTCTGCTTTATGCAGTGACAGAGTACATTTCATGTGAAAGCTTGCTAATGAAGTTGTACATCAGACCACAACAAAAATGAAGGCCTCCATGGTGGAGTAATGGCATTTGGCTCCCTTTCAGACACACAGCGCTGAAACTTCTGCCAAGTCTCACTGCATCATTAACTTTCAGTACAAGTTATCAGTCTATGAATGGAAGAACACAAATCACTTTCAGTGCACGTTCACAGAAGCACTGCAGATTTAACAGAGTAAGGGAGTGTAATTTGCAAATCAAACATGCAGCGACTCCAAGGTAGTCTGGAATTTTTCACCAGACATCTAGGAAGTAAAACAGTTGATTGATTTCACTGAGTATTTTTAAGCATCAGAACTGTCTGGAGGAACTAAAAAGCAAGTGCCTTATCAGGCACTATGTGGTAAGTTTTGTTGGCATTTCCATCTCTTCAGAGCAGCTGTTAGCATTTTCAAGGTCAGCCCAGGCATGGAAGATTTTCTCTTTAAAGAATGCATGAAATGATAACTGGAATTTGCATCCTCTGATGAAACTCAGCATAGTTCTTAAATCAGTTATAAATGAGAAGGTGGTCAGTTTGCTGTGGATCCTGCTCTTTTCACTGCCTCTGGTTCAGGCGTGTCAGAAGTTTGCTCCTACTGCCCTTCCCCTTCTTTAGAGGCCAGTTGATGATGAGTTGGTGGCCTCAGGCTAATTCCTCCTGAACAGATGTCCACATCACAAACATTGCCGCTACACCTGCTGCTTGCATCGTTGTTGGCAACTGTGCAAGAAAAGAAAAGGATTAAAATGGATTTGGAGGCCACAGAGCACAAGAGACTGTCTCTCCACTTTGAGATTTCACTAGTGAGGCAGGGTTCGGATCATTTACAGATTTCATTTTCTAAGGATGGTGATTTGGTACATTTCATGGATACTAAATTAATTTAAAATAAATAGAATAAATGCTTGATGGGTGGAATCTGTGCTCATGTGCAAAACATGTAGTGGATTAATTCTGTCTGTTCCAACAGCACTTGGCTTTCATAGAAAGAAAAGTCTCCATATACAACTCCACACACTTTTTATCTGATTTACCTTTTTTGTTAGAAAAGTACTTGCTGACAACTTTACTTTGAAGTGTCTAGGTGAGTTCCTGGTCCTGTTAAAGGACTTTTTGTGGAAATTTTTACCAAGAAAGTATGGGGTCTGTATTTTTCACCTTTTGCCAGGCTTCTTAAAAATGAAGCATCTGGTGACATATTATTGACTTTTCCCCTTCAAGACTAAACACCAGCAAGGAAAATACTAAACGTCTCCCTTCTCCTGGTGCACTAGAAATCTGAAGTTTGTTTCCCTCAATTAGTTTGCAGTTTGTGCTGGATTAAATTTCTGCTCAGTCTGACTATTAAAGAGGTTGCATTTCAGAGCTTTACTGTACCAGACCCTCTTTGTCTAGATGAATTACTAAATCACACTGAAACTTCATACTGTTTCGTTTCCCCTTTAATGATGTCTTTGGAAATTGATGAGCAAGTGTTTCCTGCTTATAAGACTTTGGCCAGTAATTACTTTTATCTTCTGAACGCCGACCTGGCTTGAACTATAATTTTCTTTCAAGTGGTTTTGTGAATTGATCAGAAACTCTTTATTGCCCTCTGCTGGGGGTCTGAGAGAGCTAAAGGAGCGTGTGCAGACAGCTCTGAGTGGACAGCAACAAGAGCATGTCGTGTGTGTGTTATTCTATGGCCTCATTCAGAGAATGATTTGGCTTGAGGCCTCCTTGGTGTGCTGGGCTATGTGTGTTTCCATTCTGCGGGGCTGCAGCACAGCCGCCGCACAATGGGACATTGTCATGTCGCAGGGCTGAGCCCGCAGCAAAGACACTGCAGTGATGCTTTGCACATGGAGCCTCCAGCAAAGCCATTGATGCTGGCACAAGTCATTTCATTGGCTTGGAGCAGTGTGGTTAAGTAGCAGCTCCCATAGGAAGGCTTCAAGGAATAACGCAAGGTTTGGTAATTTCTGTTAGCTCCATTTATGCAGACAGGAAAAAAAGGAAGTGAAGTGGGGTGATGATGTCTCATCATAGATCCCACAATGAACTGTTGGCACTGAGTTGGAATTCATTCTGGAAAACTGGTTCAATGAACATAAAGACTAAGAACAAAAGATATATTTACTATTTTAGTGGGTTGTTTGTAAAGCCCATGTTCTGGACTTGACTAAATCTCTCCAGCTAGCTTTTGAAGAGGAGAGCATACACTGCTGAAAAAGCACACAGCATGTGGGAGAAAGAAGCCGTAGTCTCCAGTCATCTATGGTTACACTTCAGAGGGTGTGGACAAACTTTCTTCACCTTGTCTTTGCATCTCTACTACTGTCTTCCACATGGTGGCTTCTGGATGTGTAAGGAGCACATATTTATGAAGCATTTTCAAATAAAAAACAAATAGGCTGAAAATTGGTGTACAGCTAAACAAGAGCAGTTCCAGCAATCCCAGTTCTACAGTTTCTAAGGCAGCAAAATTACTGTTTTGCAAATGCAAGTGGGGAAACTATGTGAATAATTGTTTTTCTGAGGAATCCCTGGACTCCTTTGCCTTCGCCATTGGTTTCTGTCAGTATATATTTTTCTATGCTGGTCACAAAATGCACATTTAAGAAGGAAACTCAGTTACTGTGGTCAGACCAGTAGTTCAGTTTTTGTTTCCAACTTGCTGCGTTGGGGAGAAAAGGGAAGAGAAAACAGCTCATGATATATTGTTTGGAAACTATAATTTACTGTAACCAGACATCTCCCCTGAAATGTGAGAAGCCTGCATCAATAAGTCCATTTCTCTTTTCTGTCCTAGGCTCTCCATTCATAAATCAAGTTCGGAAGAAGGCTCTGTAGGTCAGTATATTTCATTTTATTTGATACTCCTATGGAATTCTTGAACAGCTTTTGAGTTTTGCTTTTGCTGGGATGTGAAGAGCTGGCAGAAGTCAGCAGCATATGGGTGTGTGCGGAGGGCGAGTCTCAGAAGCCTTCAGTTTGATGCTGAGTGCCTCAGCGATCTCTAAAACTGCCCAGCCAGTGCTGTCATGTGATAAATATGCATTTTTGACTTGTTATATTGAATTTAAAATATTTGCATGTTAGATCACTGCTACCTGTCCTCTTGTATTCCAAAAATTACCACCACCTGAGGTTTTTTGTTATTTTTGTTCATGTCATGCCAGAGTTTCTTTCTTTGTTTCTGATTTTTTTTTGCTCATTGGAAAAGAAAAACTAGCTGGGAGGTTTTTCTTGGCTTTTTCCTTTTAGTGGTATTCTAGGGACAGGTCCACACAGTGTAAGCTTGAGCAGTATTTCAGAGAGTTGGCAAACCCAGGTCTAGGTCATCGAGGGCGAGACCTTAAATACTAATAGCTTTATGTCAGTAGCATTTCTGCCAGATCAGGCACAATATGTTCTTTTGCAGGTGGCATGAACTTTATAGTGTGTGCTCTGCTTAATTCAACAGAACACAGTTATATATGCCCTGCCTTGAGGTAGATCCCATTTTTCTTTCTGTGGCAAATGGTTTACTTTGAGGTCATCAATCCATATGGAGATCTGATACTAGTGGACATGGAGATCCAGCCTTGTACAGTCCAGGCATACAGAGAGGAAGAGTCAGATGTAGCTGATGATCTCATGCCAAATAGCAGAATGTGTGTGTGTGTTGGGAGCATATGTGTGTGCATGTGTGTGCATATGTGTAAAGTATTTCATTTCTCTGTAGAGATGCACAGACATACTAGGAAGTCACTTATCTGAGTTGTGGCTTAGACTGCATAATTGTAATTCAGTTAAAGAGAATAAACCAACAAAATACTTCAGGCTTGACATTACCAACTCAACAGACATCAAAATTAATGTAAAATATTTTCTGTTTATAATTCAAAACATGTAAGTTACTGGCTTATCTCAGTCCTCTATAGCATTGGCAATTATAAAAGAATGTGCATTTCCCTGAAATAGCTACATTAGCATAGTTCTAGTACAGAATAAATCAAGAAAATCAGAAAATTTGAGGGTTTTTTATTCTTATTTCTGATTTAGAAATACAATGTAATGCTTGAAAGCGTCTCTAGAATTTGCTAATGAATGTCTCTCAAATTCTTTTTCCCTTTCCCCTTATCCTCCCACTCCACTTACCTTTTAGGGAAAGCAGACTGGAAAAAGAAAAATAAGTTTTTTTGGCAGAATTTCCGAAAGAACCAGAAAGGACTAATGAGGCAGACTTCAAAAGGTAAAGCTTTTTCAAGGATGCACATCCTTTCCATATAAACTGTAAGGCGCCAGCATCACAAAGGAATAAAATGCATTTGTAATAGTGTGGCAGCTGGGGTCTGTGACTCTGGAAGTGTCACAGGTTTGGTTCATCATGACAGTGCTCAGAATGACAAATCAAATTCTTGAGACTGCAAATGCAAGGCTGGGATGCCTTTTGTTCTGACTCTCAGTGATGTTACACATGTGAAGTGATACAGTTAATATAAAAGTAATATATGTAAATAATAGGATGCTTTTTTTTTTCCCTGGTCCTGACTTGATAAGAGAAATACTGATCTGTTTTAATTAGAAAGATATTTCTTTTTTCTCTGGCATTTTGTTACTTTGACCTGTTTGCTGTAGGCTTGAATCCAGCCTCTCGTTGTAGAAGACACTACAAGGAGTAGTAAAAGTGCCTCTGGTGACTAGTGCAAATGTAGGATTGATTCCACTTAAACTGTCAGGTGTCTTTCTCTAGTTCTTCTATAAAAGATGCAGCTGTGGATTGCATTAAGTATTTCTCTTCACACAGAAAATTTGTTTCCCCATGTGTATCTGTTAGATTCTTACATTGCAAACAGATGCTTCTCTGTGTCTGTCTGTGTTCAAATGGATTATGAAAGATTACAAAAGCCCATTTAGTAAGTCCAAAAGGGGACACACTTTCAGTTAAGTGTGGGTCCTTGCTGATTCTCAAGGCAAGTTCTAATTGTCTGTGCTGACATACCAGAAGGAGAGGTAGTTGAGAGTCCAATATATCTGGCACCATGTGCCAGCTTCGTGGGCAATAGTCTGGATAGATCAAAAGTGGTGATCAGTGCACAGCAGAGAGCTGCAAGGGCCCAGCACACCATTTCTGAGCAGGCTTCCCATCTTCTTTGGCAGCTCAGTATTCCTCAGGGCTGAGTGCGGGACTTAGCCAGAATTAGCACTTCCTCTTTTGATTCTTGTCTTTCAGGGTCAATAACCATGTGATGATGGTCAGTTTTTATTTCTCATTTTCGTGCTTGCTTGCTTTCAGTGTCAAAGTAGACTTAGTTTTTTAGTTCTAGATTACTTCCTTTTATTGCTTAGTTACTTCAAAATCATTCAGTTCTTTGAAATCATACCATGAGCATGCTTTGGGGAGAGTCTGTTTCTGGCCAGCCAGATCCACGTGGCAACCAGATTTCAGAGCACTGGGTAAAATCCAGTTTCAATGTACCCTGCTCTGTGCATGAATCATTACATGTGCTTAATATATTTGTGCTTTTTTCTTCAGGAGAAGATGTAGGTTATGTGGCCAGTGAGATCACAATGAGTGATGAGGAACGGATCCAGCTGATGATGATGGTGAAAGAGAAGATGATCACCATTGAGGAAGCGCTTGCTAGGGTATGATATGTGCATACTTCAATCTCTTTGAGAAACGTTTGAGGATATAGGATATATCAGTCTGGAGTTTTACTTTTTTCACAAAACATATGAGAAGGTGGAGAAAGCCTGACTTTACTCCGTTGCACTAGGTAGCATAAATTAAATACCAATTCCTTTGTTTATTGAGAAAAGTGAGATTTAGCTCAACCAGAAATAGATATCCAGTACATGGTAAATTAACAGAGTCCTAAAAGCATTGCTTCTCTCCATTAACAATAAAAGGTGCTAATCAGAAAAAAGACTAAGTGTAGATTTTTTCATTGCAGCTGTCTAAAGTCAGGGAGAGGAATCTCTCACTTGTACTAGCTCTTATTTATCAAGTGTGTTCATAGGTTTGTTTGAATACTAATAGAAATACTTCAGGTTTTGCTGAGCTTGCCTTACTTGATTCAGAACACATATATTTCTTACTATTTTCCTTTAAGTTAAAATTTCTTCTGCTTGTTTCTTAGCCAAAAAGGTGATGTTTTACTTTAATAACGTTAAAGAAAAAGTATTCAGCCTTTTTTGCTGTATGACATTATGTCAGATGTACAACACAGATATCTTTTTTATAAGTGCAGTGGCTGTCACAAGTGTTTCTTTACAAAATCTAAATGTTAATAAACCAGAAGAAGAAGAACTATAAGGTATTGCATTTGTGCAGCAATAGGGCCAAGGTTTTAATTGCTCAAGAGCCAAAAGAGGGTTAAAGTTGCAACGCAACCTTTGTGTAAAATACTGTGATGGAGCACAGGATATTCTGTATGGGCTCCATTAGAGAAAACATCATTTAGATCAGATGGCAGTCAGAAAGGGTTGTACCTAATCTGATGATTCGGATATGGACTGGTAGAGTTTCCCTCTAGTGGTCTGAGCGACTAACAGCAACCCTTTTTTTTTAATATCAGTTCTCGATCCTTTCAACACTTTGACTCCTGTAGTATTGGTTTTGTCTGAGGCCTTTTATTGGAAAACAAGAGAGACGGTTTTTTTGTGTATTTTTTTGGGTTTTGTTTTTAAATTTTTTTTATCACGAAGGATGATGCCTAGTCTTTTCTGGAGATAATTTTCTTCATGAAGGAAGTTGGCAGGTCATTGTGATTTAGTTTGTCCTCTTTAAACTGTGCCTCTAAGATGGGGATGCGTAATTTATGTTTTACCAATGATAGCTCATCAAATTTCAATATTTACAGATCATTTCCTTCTAAGAAAAAAATCATTTTTAAAACTTCTGATTGTAGGACAATTTATTTTGAATAAGTGAAATGTGAGTTGCAAAAGTTCAGATTTTCCCAGTTCCACAATGATACAGGAGGAGAAAATGAAATTACATTAACTCTTGCTATTTTAATGAAGACTGATATCTTCTTGTCACTGGAAAATGTTCTGTCTTTTCAAATTTCAGCTGAAAGAGTATGAAGCCCAGCACAGGCAATCGAGCACTGTAGATGCTGCAGAATGGCCTGATGGTTCTTATTCGACACTTGATGGGTCTTCCAATTGTAATGTAAGTACCTGTCATTGTGATATAGCTCCCCAGTGTTATTTAATATTTAAATTCTTTCACTGAAGTACCGAAATATCCTGATTTACCTGGCCATTTCCTTAATAGAAAATGTATCACTGACCTTCTGATGCTCTGTTCTGTCTGCAGAAAATCTTCAACTTGCATTCTAAATCTTCAAAATCTGTTGTTATGGACTTCAACAATCTTACTGTATAATCTCCTTCCTTCCTTCCTTCCTTCCTTCCTTCCTTCCTTCCTTCCTTCCTTCCTTCCTTCCTTCCTTCCTTCCTTCCTTCCTTCCTTCCTTCCTTCTTTCCTTCTTTCCTCCTTTCCTTTCCTTCTTTCTTTTTTTTTTTTTTTGTCTTGCCCTTTGTCACTTAGCTTTTGATGCCCAAGTGATCCTAAGCAAAAATCCCCTTGTTATAAAATGCACAGAAAAGGGCTTTTAGGTCATTTTGAGGGAAGTTGCTGATTCACAAGTAGAGTTTCTCAGGCTTTTCTAGCCCTTGTTGATACATTGTGGATGAGGGTCTGGCTAAGTCCTATCTGCCTGTTGCCTTCACACACTCCTGTCTCTGCATTTGCAAACTCACAGCACAGAGTTTGCTGCTTTTATCAAACCCATAACCAGTAAGGTAGCTTTTGTCCTCTTTTTTCTTCTGAGCTGTTTAGCTTCTGTTGTTTTTATGGGCATCAAGCAGTCTTTGTATTATGCCATACTGAATTAATTAATTTTTCCTTCCAGATATCTTCGTTTTCACTGAGTAGTTTATTCCACTTCATTTCTCTTATTGGAAGTTCACAGATAAATCTTAGAGAAGAGCACATTCGGCTGTCAAATTCAAGTTCTTTGTAACCCATATAATTGAATCATAGACTTTTAAGACCATTGGTGGATTTATTTATTATATTGTCAATGGAATTTCCTGCTAACTGCAGCAGCCAGTTAGCTCCTCCTTCCTAAATGAAAATAGGAATGCTATGTCATTTTATGAGATGTTTAACATATTTGGTGGCAGAGAAAGATTTTGTTGTTTGTGTTCAAAAAAATACGCCCATCTTTAGTTACACTGGAGCAGAGGGGAACTGATGTTGCCTTATACTCTGTTCTATATATCAAATATACTCTGTTTTATATACTCTGTTTTGATGAATCAAAAATGTGCAAAGAGCAGAGGAGGAAGGATCCTGACTCTTCTGCACTGATTGTTTAGGCAGCTGAAAGATATCTTGATCTTTGTCTCATTAGAAGTTTTATAACTTGAACTTTCCCTTCTTAAGGCTTTTGCGCAAGGTACCTATAGCATAAAATCCTCAAAACTCTCACTTACTGTGTTTAAATCTCAGAAGGATACTGAATTTCCCTCTTAAATCTTCTGATAGTGGTTCATGCTCTTGTTGAATTTACTAAAAGTTGTGCATATCTCTGAGGACTGAATATGATTCAGTATTTCCTCCCTAATGGAATGACTTGGCACTTTTTTTCTAAAATCACTTTCCTAAACCATCTTTGCACTTTGAGCCAAGACCTTGGTTGCATCTCTCTGGTGTTCTGGTAGGATTTGAACCATCTTTCTGCCAGTTTCATTGAGGGATCTCTATTCAATCACTGTAGATAATTCTCAAATTTTTTGCCCTTGCTTCTGATTTTTCTTCTGGCTGCCTTTAACAGAAGCTGTGAAACTGTTTGCCTTCAAGGGAGAAGAAGATGATCTGCAGAAATGAAACTTCATGTTAGAACAAAAATCAGCTTGACATTTTTTTTGTGGACAAGAATGAAACTGGGGTGAAAGACTTTAGGCTGTAATTGACAAAAAGGAAAAACAAACAATGAAAACTATCAGATATGTCTAGAGATAAGGATATGTGCTCACCCAGACTATTTTGTATCAGATATGTCTAGAGATAAGGATATGTGCTCACCCAGACTATTTTGCTGAAGGACATCTCTACTAATCTGAAATTACCACCTTTTGAGACATGCAAAGATGATTCTGTTGTCAAGTCCTTTGTTTCCCAAATGGTTTGAGTTCCAGTGCCTTCTGTGTGATTTGTACTCTGCATATCTGGAATCTCAGTTTAAAATTACCCCACTCATTTTATATAGGCCATGAAGCAGAGACGGTTTTCCATGTATTAAAAACATACCTTTAGGTAGCCCGCTGCCTTATAACCTCAGAAAGTAATTGAACATGCAAGTCCCTGAAGTAAACATTTCTGGTTTGAATTTGAAGTCCTTGGGTAATTGTTCTTCTGGTTCTGTTTGCTTTATTTATTTATTTATTTATTTATTTTTCAGTCTCACAGCCAAGTTGTTACTAGGCAGTTTTTAATGGAACAATGTGATCATTTTGTAAACAAAACAAAAACAAGTTAGAATCTAAGCAATGAGAGAATCTAAAAATGAGGGCAGAATGTCTGGAGTGTTCTATGGTTTTAAGTAGTCCTTTCCTTTCAAGTCAGCTCTGTCCACAGCACACAAATGATATCCAAAGTGCTTATATCATTAGCTATTTGTTTCCTTTTTAGGAAAATACCTCTTTTTTAAAAAAGCTTTTATAGCTATCATGTGTTTATGACTAACATAACTGGTGTTGATTTAAGGACTCTAATTTTAAAGATTGATCTGAGGATTCTGTTTTCCAGGTTCTCTTTTAAATTACTCTACCAGGAAATGGGAACTTGTGTTTCATACCCTTAACAAAACTAAACCCTAAAGATGAACCACAAAGGAGTGAGGAGTAGAAAGGTCAGCATCCCAAGGGAGGCAGCCCCTTGTCATTGCTGTGCTGTTAATTGTATATCCTGTTTGTTTCTTCTTAAGAAACGAATAAACAAACAAAAGTCTTGCCAAGTCAGTAGGTGACTTGGTTCTTTGCCATTTCAGAGCAGTTCGTAGCATTCAGTCTCACCACTGTGGTCCCCTTGTTTCTCAACAAAATATATGTGTTCTTTATTTGCTAATGTGGATATGCAGTTGACGCTGTTTTTCTTTTTAGTCAGATGTATCAAAGCTCTAAAACGCCTCATCATTTTCTTACAAATTTATTCTGAATATTTGTGTTTCATCTCTTGGAATGAAGGCAGTTCACAGTAACACTAGACAAGCTTTCATTGCCTTGTGCCAAGCACTGGGATGTAAAGCAGGTGCAGATTACAAATGAATCCCTTTCTGGATTGTAGATAAGGCCCTATTTGTCCTCAGGAGTCAGAAAGTCCAGGGAAAGAGAGGACTTCAAAATTGTATCACATTCTTTCTTTACACTGAGGTGCCTTTTATGCTTCTTAAAGATAGAAGCTCATTTGATAACTTCTAGGGGCTGACATTCTCAGTTCATCTAAAATAGGGCTGCTTCATCCCCAGAACCCTTGCTGGTATGGCTCCAGCCCAGCTTGGAGAACCAGTGCTAGGAGAAGTCAGTGTGTTCAGTATGTCAGTCTGGTTCTTTCCTGTGCCCTCTGCTAAAGACCACTAATTGTACCAGTTGCCACGTTTCATGCGAGAGTGGGGAAATGGAGAGAAGCACAAGGGAGCTTGTGACAGCTTGTATCACACATGTGCTGACACTGACACAAACCACTAATTAACTTCACTGACAGTTTCTGTAGATGCAAGTTAAATGAAGTTGTAATTATCTCTGGACAAAACTGGTTTGTTGGTCTCATCTTCTGTATTTTGGTTTCGATCAGCAGGTAGTGCTTAGCCATCCAGCAAGCTTCCAGGTAGTGTAGCTGGCCTCCGTTTGAAAGGTGCCACAGTGAGCTGTGCCATGCTTGTGTAACATCACCCCACCTACCAGATGTGCTTTAGCAGCCTCGAGAGAGGCTGAAATATTTATGAGTGGAGAGAACAAAAGCAGCATCTCCCTCCAACAATATGGCCCACACACGGGCAGTGATGGGGCCTGCAGGGCTATTTTACTTTCCTGCCCTCCCAACACTTCTTTTTCCAGAATCATTACATTTTCAGTAGGCAGCTGGCATCCATTTGTTATCTCTGAGGAGGAGTGGCAGCAGTGGTGCAGACCTGGAAGCGTGCTGTGCACATCTGAATCTGCCATGAGGCTGATGCTGGGGACAATTCGTACTTGTGTTGCCTCTCTTTTCCCGTCTTCTATTGATCCATTTTTTTACAGATGGCAGTGCATTGAGTCCACACAGCAATAGCTCTAGCTGGACTGAGATAATAATTTGTTACTCTTGTTCTTACTATTATTTCCTTTTTTTCACCAAGTGGTTAAATGAGGCTAAAAGTTGAAAGGCTAGGCAGAATTGGATTTGTGTCTGCTACAGGAATCAAAAGCAGAGTAACAGATGAGACTCGACTTTGAGTTGTATTCATTTCAGTCCCAGAGATGGTTAAGCTGTTGAATCAGGATTGTGTTGCCCATGGTACAAACCTGACTCTGACAAAAGATTAAGTCTGATATAGTTATCTCTGACTCCTGACAGCCATTACTGTGTTGTTTGTTAAGTGTGAAGAATAGGAAGAAAAGAAATAATTACAGTGTAACTTCTGCAGCACCAATTACCTCAGGAGTAAATCTAAGTATAATTACAGCAAATCCACATATTCAAGGTTCTGCTGTATTTCAGTACGTGAATCTTTTTAAATGCAGCTACTTTTTAATTGATTTTTATTTGTAGTACTGAAGGATTCTTAAAATTTTTAACCATTGGTTAACATTAGTTTTGCTCATAATACAGGACTGTTAGAGTAAACAGGAAAAAGCCATTCTTTTGGTACGGTCAGTTAAATTTGATAGAAATGAGCTCGGAGTCAATATATATTGGGAATCAGTATTGGGTATCTGTGGAGAGTAGGGTATGATGAGGTTTGTTTAACTTATAGCAGTAGTATTTTATTTGAAACAATGTGGATATTTTGAAGTGTTAGTCCTGGTTTTGCTGTTATACCAGGACTCACCATTTTTGGTAAGGTTTCTTTTCCATGAAAGGCTAAAGGGTAGAAGAGGATGTTTCTGTGTTCTAGTTCTTCTTGGAGAGCTTGTTGCCGCCTCCAGGCCCTCCATGCTCTTTCAAGTAACAGAAGGGAGCTGCTGCTGAGCATGGCTGTGAATGAATGCAGAGCTTTCATCTTTGCTCCAAAGAATCTAGTGACCCAATTTCTGTTAAGATTCCTTGAAAGGCATTGATGTGCTTCATCATATTGGATGGAGTATTTATTATTACCACCCAAATTCCTGTAATACTGTCAGTGCTTAGTAACTGTTATGATGAAAAAGAGCCTATAATAAGGCACAGCTTCAAAATGGTAGTGTTGAATTCCCACGCTATGTGCATATCACAGAGAGCTGTCCTGGGAGGCATTGGCTGCCCTCCTTTTCCACTGATCACAGGGATGATGTCTAGCACCTCTTGGTGAAAGCTAGGAGCAGAAGAATTACGGCGTATTTTGTTACGATCTTTCCCCTCTCTCTATCTGTGCATAAGAGCAGGAATTCCCATGGATGTAGTCATACAAAAACCTTCATGAGAGAAATGCAAATCGTCGTTACAGTTCCCATGACACAACCCAAAGTAAGGTCAGTGCTGAGGAGTGATGATAGCAAAGCAAGAAACCATTGATGTGTTTATGTTCAGTTTTGTAGAACACTCTAAGGAGTTTTTTACCTATTTTTTCCTGAAACTTTCCAGGACACTTTGGAATTTGTAGGGGAAACTGCTGAAAATTATTTAAGAAGAAAACTGTGTCACCTCTTTAAGTATTATTTACGATGCAAGACCCTCCCTTGTTGTTATCAGATACAGCTTGGCTAGGTATGTGTCCCTAGTGGGACTAAACATTATCACCACAGGATTGTACTGAGCAGCTGGCAGTAATGTAGCCCAAGTAAACCTCCTGCTCACTGCCAGTAGGAGCTGCTCCTGTAGTTAGTCTGTTGTAAAGTCTCTGAGAAAAATCTTCCTTCTGTCATGACTCAGAGAGCTTACAGTAACACCCAGGCAGTGGCTGCAACTAGATATGTTCATAACCACTTCTGTTTGCCTGCATTCAGACAAGTCCTGTGGACTTACTTTATTGCAAAATATTTGGCCATGTGTTTGAGGAGGATGGGAGATGGGAAGACAAATTAATTTAATATTTATTCGAACATACTAATTCACCTTTTTACATCGTTTTTGCTTTTTGGCAGCTGTCTAATTTTGCTGCATATTACCTAGAGGGTGGGGGGCTGGTACCAGCTTTTTTCTGCTCTCCATGCATCAACCAGCAGGAGATGCTATAATCCATAATGTGGTTTCCCTGCCCCCATCTTTTCTGAGACCAAGCTTATTAAATTGGAACAAAGCTCTGCTCAGTTCAAGAATTAGGAATCTCAAAAGCCATGTGTTTCACTGCCCTATTTGGCAGACCCAGGCTGAATAGTCTTTACTTGTGGTGTAACAGAAAATTTTAATTGCGCTCCCTTTGGTTACCACTTGTCCCCCTTCCCCAACACTGGTGTTTCCTTCCTCATGCTTTGGATGGTAACATTAACAGCTTGGTTGTTTGAAGATACTCTAAGAATGTAATTTAAGTTACTACAGCCTTCACTAAAGATCTCTCATCCTTTTACTTTGTTTCTGTGATACGAATTTTGCTGTATTTCATGTATTGCTGTTTCCCCTTTGGTTTTCCAAGAAGTTGAGAGGTGGGTTTCCAGCACCAGTGGAGTACTCCATAGTACAGCCTATGCCAAAGAATAGGAATTCTCCCTGGATCTTCTTGACCTTGCCAAAACACAAGATTCATTTGAGAGAGTTAAAGACCTTGTTAAAGACCTTTGTTTCCATGTACAGAGGAGTCTGCAGGAGAATTGGAAAGGAATGTTGTCTTGTAACAGATACAGAATAATGTAATACAGAGCTTCATTCTGCTACATATACCTATGACAAGTGGTACATGAGTACAGTTGTAATGTCACTAAAATTAATTATGTTAATCAGTGAGAGAAGCACTTAGCAATGAGGAAATGTGTCTGGCTTGCAGATACAAATGTCAGCAATGTGCTTCTCAAAATTAAATTAAAACCTGGAAACAGTTAACAGCTAGGAATTTGCCTAAGCAGCTATTCTTGTATCAAGACAGACCTCCTGGGAGAATTAAACTTTTATGCTCTCGTTACTTATGACAAATATTTCCCACTAATTTCAGCAAGTGGTGTCGTCACCAGCTAATGTGTAATATATCTCTCACCAAAGTAGCCGTTGGATGCTCCTTTGATTTTCTTATAAATAATCACAGACCAAACCCAGATGTGGTTACCTGAGGGGGCTGACTCTGCACATTTTAGACTTGCACAGCTCTTGCAATTCATGCTCTTGGCAAAAAAAAAATTTATGACCTCTGTTAATTTTCTTTAAAATTTTGGAGGTCATTATTTGTAACTTCAGGATATGATGCAGATTATCACATCTTAGCTTCATGCAGTTTTCTATAAACAGCCTCTGCAAGGATTAGTGGTCTGTGAAACTTACTTAACGAAACCCAAAACCTGCAAAATTCAAGTTGCAAAGCCCCAAACTTAGATCAGTTTCACTCACGGCCATGAACTTTTAAGGGAATCTGGGATACATTTCAAGGAAGTTGCTGTCATGTTTCACTTGATGTGGACTTGTATGTTATTGAAACTGGAGAACACGAGCTGGTTTTATCTGAAGCTCAGAATTTTCCATAGGGCTTTACATCAGAGTTTGGGGGCTGAAGTAATTCAAGGGTAAGAACCCAGCTACAGCACACTAGTAAATCTAGCTTATATAACCACTAGGGAGTAGAAAAGCTGTATACAGTCACTAGTACGAAGGTGGAGAAATTGAAAAGGGATATTTGGCTGGGGGGCTCATTAAAATCAGCCAGTCATCAAAGGAAATAGATGTTTAGTCCAGCTATGATTTTACAATGTGATTGATTTGCAGTAAATTCAGATTAACAGACCACTGATAGTATGGTCCTGATTATGGGGAATCTTCCGGCTTTAAAGACGGTGCTGTTGTGGTATGCCTTTGCTACTGCTTTCTACCTAATTAGTAGCAGTTCTGGTCCTTGTTTTCTTGTGCTCTGAGAAGAAATGTCCAAATTCTGGATTTTTTGCGAGGTTTGGGATAAGGTGTGGTTGCTTGTAAAAGGAATGCCAATTTACTTGAGCATCTCAGAGTCTTTTTCTTAGGGAGATCAGAGCCCAGCCTAGGCAGAAAAGTTAAAAGTGGCACTCCAGTGCTTTATAAAGCCACAACATGGCTAATTCTGGACCAGCATTTCTCTTTTCAGTTCTTAGTTATGTTCTTTTCTAGCACTGAAACCAAGGAGAAAGATCAAAAGAAGTATCTAAGTTCACCAAGTTAAAAAACATTTAAGCAAGGTTTATTTTGCTTTCAAATTAGCCCTTTATAAAGGGAAATTCTCAGGGGATTTTTGCCAAAAGAATTTAAAAAAGTAAGAATAAAAAAAGCCTGGTAAAGGGACTAAGTTATATTTCCTATAGACACAGCCTCCACTCTAGCGGTAGTGGTTGAGGGTCACTCTTCATCCTGGCTTTGCAGAGATTCTCTGTATTTTTTTCTTTCACTGAAATTCCATAGACAGTAATTAAGGAACTGGAGGCCAGCAAGAGGTCAGCAAGCCTTCGTCAGTGAAAACAGGGATTGTTTGCCATGTACAACACTCCCTTTTTTCCTTGTGGTGAATAGAAGATTTGCTTAGAGCTGATGACTTATGCCTTTCTTGCAAGTTATGCAGCTAGCGAGTAACTGGGGGAATCAATCAGTGAGCAGAAAACAGCTAATTGAGCCCAGCATCGCGCTTTTTTCTTCTTTACATATTCAGCGCTGGAATCGGAGCCAGTTCGGTGTCTGATAATGTAACTCCAGAGAAGAGGCATTTTGTGTGCAGGATTCAGAGCGAATACAATACTTAAGAAGAAGTGTCTGCTCCTAAATTTTAGGGTTACAAAGCTGACAGCGGTTGAGGACTCGGGGGAAAATACTCGAAACTGAGCTTTAGGCCTATAAATGCCGAAGCTGGTAAGTCACTGAGCATGTAGTATGATGTGGAGAGGATGTATCTCCTGTTTCAGAGAGAGAGAAAGAGAAAAGGGTTTTGTGGTTATTCTTAGGCACAGCACAGCATGCATAGCTTTTCTCAGTTTTCTTTTTCCTTTCCCTGGGCTTTTAAGTTCTTTTCTGTTTTACTTTCCTGTCTCTGACTTTATCCAGGCATCTTTAATAAAAAAAAACTTCTTAAAGTTAGAATGGTTGGGATTTTTTGGCAGATGTAATGCCTGTTAAAAAGAAGGAAGGACACGTGTAGCCACGTCTCCTAAAGGGAACAGCGAAGTCTCTTTGCATTTCCTACAGAGCTTGTAGTTTTGAGGTAAGCTAGCCAGGACTGGGGGATGTGATATGTCCATGAAAATAAATGTAGTTTTTTGCCTCACTTTGCTGAACGAGAATTGTCCAATAGTGAAAAAAAATTGCAGCTTGAGCTTAATCAGATATTAAAATATTCTCTTGTTTCTTAGACATAAGGTTTCCTAGAAATTTCAGTTTGGGGCTGAACTATTACTGGGCATAAAGCAATTTGTAAAATTTTAACATCTCTTTAAATGGCTTCACACAGCTCATGTAAAAGTCATGTATGTTTGGGGTCTTTTATGGAGCTGCAGCAAATGAATCAGTTATGATAGTTTAAACTGGATGTTGTCTAGTGTTTCTTACACATTTTTATTGGGACATGGCTAGGAAACTTTGCCTGTTTTTCAAGGGCTGCTGCTATAACCCTGAAGTGTTTCCAAACATAGCCCTGTCAAAAGCTAGCTACTTACTTCTGGTTTACATTTTGCCAATTAATTCCAAGTACGCTAATAAATGTTAGTTCTCTCTCCCTCACTCTTCCTCTCTCTCTCTGTGTGAAGCACTAATTGAAAGAGGGAGGTTAAGATTGTTATTTCTGTGGCGTGTGAAATGGGCTGGATGTTAGAGAGCAGCAGAGCAAGGCATGTGCCCTGCCTCCCGAGCAAGCAGCAGCTAAGAGCCTGGGTGAGAAAAGCAGGAGAGAAAGCAAGAAGGGTGCCAGGGGCAGAACTGTAGAGAGCCCCTCGAATGTCGGAGTACATGTGCTAATTTCCTGTTTGTTTCTGAGTGTAAAGCTTTTTGCTTTGATCTTACATATGAGATGATGCAAAGCGTGGCCTTTGGACCTGCACAAGTAGGGAGTTTTCCATGGTGAAGGGATGTGAGAGGTGGCAGTGGGGATTGATTTCCCCTGGATTTGAGAGCACCTTCATTGTTTGTGGCCAAAAGCTGGGCAGTGGGTATGGGCCTTGGCCTCAGTAGTTTTCCAGCCGTGTGGTACGTGGTGGCTGCAGTCCTCTGCATGCAGTTCCTGGTATTTCCAGATGCTGTTAATTTATTCCCTGTTTCCCCGCAGTCCTTCGCGCGTTCGTGCAGCCAAGCTCTCGGAGCTGGCGGGTTTCCGCGCCGTGAGAGCATTGCAGATGCGGGGATGCACTTGCTCCAAGGCGCGGGAAGGGCGGCTCCGCCCGGCCAGCCCTGCCAAGGGGCCCCGCAGCCTGCACCGGGTCCAGCAGCCCGGCCGAGCCCTGCGCTCGCTTTCGACCAGTGCGACTTTTGTGCAGCAGCTTTGGCCAATTTGCTATGGTTTAGGGCTGTGGAGCCAGCTGTCTGCAATCTGATGTAATGTTGCCCTGGAAACCAGAAATGAAACACTTAAGCATTCACCACAGAATTACTACATACAGCATTAGCCAAAGTAATTAAAAGTTGAGCCATATGGGCTTTCGGATGGAAAAATTTGGAGCGGAGGAGATGGAAGTTAAGTTGTTCCTTTTTGCAGCACTGCAAATCGGTTTGTTTTCCCCTCGAGGGCACGGGGAGAGACCTGCTTTGGCTGTGCACACTAGGACAGGGAGCAGGAGGGGCTCTGGCTGTTTTATCAGCACATTAAGGACACCAAGGCTTGGCCTGGTGGAACAGCCATGGCAGGAGGCATTGGCAGAGGGACTGTGGCATGGATTCCTCCTGTGCCGGAGAGCCTCTGGCTGAGCATCTTGTGGACACGTTGTCTGCTCTATAACAGACCACATCTACCCTTGTGCAGTGTTGCAGCACTCTGGAGTGCCTGTGAAGTGGGAAGAGGGCGAGAGGGGGCTGGAAGCTGGCTATATTCAAGCACTGTGCCAAAGCCTCGCTGCTGGAGCTGTCCAGGAAGCCATTTGCCCAGCCCGCCACACTTTGGGGAGATTGGGGTGATTTTCCCATCTGAAGTCAGGGACAGCTACCAAAAAAAGCAATTGAGTCACCATAAAAGAAGGGAGGGTAGAGTAGATTGGGGAAGTCAAGTCATAGAAGTTCAGTGATTTCCAAATATGTCAGTTATGGCCTGAATGCTTTACATTTCTGTTTTCTGTTTAATATTAGCTGTAAAAGAAAGCATTGCTTGAGCTGGAAAATTAAGCTCTGATTCCCATGTGCCAAAGTGGAAATTTTTGATAATTCCAAGGCCTGTCTTTAAAAGTTGATTCAAAAACAGGAAGCAAGTGAAGAGTAACCCTTTTTGAAAATGCTTTCATTTTCAAGGAATTGGCCTTATTTGACAATAAAGTTTCCTGAGTGGCACCACTGGTGTAGTCACCATTTTTAGGCCTTTCTACATAAACTTATTGTCCATCATTTTTCTCTGTAGAAGATTTCTGTCACGTGCTACCTGGTATGAGAGGTTGCTGGAAGGAGACTGACTTTATCTTTCATCTCCCTGTAAAGCACAAGCTGTTCTCACCTGTTGGTGAAGCACTGGCAGTAGGCAAGGTCTGTCACTGCTTGTGGAGGACCCAAGCTCAAAGGGTAGCAGGAATCCTGAAGCATTGGAGAAAAATAGCTGGCAATTATGATTGGACTTTATTTATTTTGAAGTATGGTGAGCACCCTCTGTACCACCCACTAGGGTTTGATTTCAGTACCCTGCCCTGAGGCTATTTTGAGACTTGCTTTTGCTGTGGTAGTTGTGAATGAAAATGTCAGACATTGTAAAAGCTCTTTTTTCACTGTTGTTGACTCTTCATAACCCTGAGGGGGCACAGTTCCTTATCAGATATCAGTGGTGCAAAGCAGGACTAGCCATTTATTCTTCAGTGAAATCCTGGGTGGGAGGACCAGGTACAAGGTGTTCTCTGAGTCTTACAGAGCTCAGAGTTTCACAAACAGTAGTCTTACAAACCGAGGGTGTACGAACAGTAATGATGGAAAGTAATCCCCTAGAGTAATTGCATTTAAAATAAACATATCTTGAGTGCAGAATATGCATGATGGTTGCTTGCCAGGATGCACTTAATGGCCCAAGAAGTCTTGACAGAACTTCTTGATTGCAGTCAATAATCCATTTATCATCTTGTCTAAATGTGTCTGTCTTGTTTGACATGTCAGTAAGTTGTCCCAGGCATAATCTCTGAATTAATGCTCATCTTGTTGCTTAATTTATCTTGATATAAACAACCCTGATACTCTTTACAGTCCTGTTTTTCCCAAAGTTTATTAATTACCTAGCCAATCTGTAACCACAATAAATGCATTCGTGCAATTCTTGGATGATAGAATGGCAATTCCTACTGCTATATGTGGTCAGTTTTGTATTCTTCTTTATTTTGGAGAAATGCAAAGTTTGTGGGAAATTGGTAATTGACAGTGCCCTTGCAGAAAGTCGTTGACGTTTGCTCTGGTGTGGTTCTGGGGCCCTTGTGAGGTGCATGCCTGGGAGGTAGGCTTTCAGAGATGCCCTGGCTCTGTCAGGAACTGTGTGTGCCTTCGGGAGTATATCCATGCAGCTGCTAATTGGTGTCCTGCCCCATGGCATCTGCCTTTTGTATCACATCCTGGTATTTAAGTGAACTACAAAAGTAGAAAGCATTTTTATGTTTGGCCTCTCTTACTCATCCTCCAGATAAGCAGACAGCATTTTTTGCTGGGAAGAGAAGGGGGTGGCTTTCTTTTTTTGTTTGTTTTTACTTGGCTTGCATCTGTTGGGGATCTTTCTTATTTTTAAAAGTTTAATTAAGGAGAAGGATAAAAAAGGATGAGCACACTGTGGAAACCCAGGACAGGAAGTTGCAAGAGAATTTTTAGAGCTGACCATTAGGAATGCTGTGAATTGGCTGGGAGCGGGAGTGAAAACAAAGTAAGGTATACGATCCATACCGCACTCCAGCTGGAGCCTGTGCTGTGCGCAGGAATGTGCAGCAGAGCACAGTGCCAGCGCTGTCCTGGCCAAGCCAGAGAGCCCTGCTGGCCTCCTCTCATCTCCCCATCCCTGCCCTTCCCCCCACCGCCTTCCACATTCTGAACTGATTAAAACAGAGGAAGTAGCACGCTGAACATTGGATCTGGCTCGAAAATCGAAGTTGTCTTCTCGTTCACAAGGAATGGATTGTTTCAGCTTGTTGTGTCACTGCTGCTGGAGAGAAGGGAATTTTTTTTTGTCTCTGTAATGTTTGATACTTGAGGGAAAACAGCTGGAACTGAGCATACTGGATCAGATGCAAAACGAAACGGGATGCTGGGGAATATGGACTGCACTGTATATCTGAAAAGGTCAGAGTTTTCCCTTGGTCAGTGCAGAAGGAATGCTCTGTCCGTCTTAATTCCAGCCTCGAGAGCCTTCAGGAGGAGTGTAAGGAGCAGGGAGGAGGAAGGGAATATTTTGTAGCTGTGGCAGTTCGTGAGCGAGGCAGATGAGGTCTCCTCCTGCCTTTCCTTCCCATCCCTTTCTTGTGCTGCTGTTTTTGATTTTCTGGGAAGACTGGGGAGAAAAAAAGAGCAGTCGTCAATGACAGAGCTTCAGTTTGGAAAAGCTGTTTATAACCAGGTTTAAACAGCAAGTTCTGAGATGCCAGACAGACCAGGGACTGACTAAACCACGGGAGCATAGCTGGTATGGTAAGAAGAACTCTGGAAAAGAGCCCTGCCTGAAACACACTGGAAGAGGACGTGGAAGTAGTTATTACACAATGCATGTGAAGAAAGACAAGGGCAGGAATGCATTTCAATGCCTAGGATCTTACGTTGCACAGATTTAGAAATCAAAATGGTATGTCATGCTTTCAGAAAAAGAAAAAGGGGGGGAAAAAAGGAAACAAGAAAACCCTCAGTCATTTAAACGTTTCTGACTGAGCTGGGCTGAAAATACAATACCAGTTACAGAGCTGCGTTGACACGATGCAGCAGATGAGCTGGGTTAACTTGACTTGAAGGAGCAAGCTGTGGAACTACTGCTTTATTAATATTCCTTTTGTTTCTTTGCCAGTCAAGAGAACAATCCGATGATGAAACAGAGGAGTCGGTGAAGTTTAAGAGGTTGCACAAGCTGGTGAATTCTACTCGCAGAGTCAGGAAGAAACTCATAAGAGTTGAAGAAATGAAAAAACCCAGCACAGAAGGTAAAAAGCAATGTGGTTAAAATTGCATGTGTGAATACATGTTTCTCTTAAGAGGGGACAGAAAGTGGAGGGTTGGGGGAGGGAGGGGTGGAGTGTTCGTAAGGGATAGTAGGACTGACTGCCTTGTCTATTGTGCATGCCTTAAGTTACTGAATTTTTAGGCTTTAGAAGGAGGAAAGTGACAGCCTAGAACGTGGTTACTGCTGATCTGGTATACTCAGAGCAGCGCTGGAGAGCCCCTCATTAAGAGATTAGAACTTGGCTTATGTTTTATGCCCCATGCTGGGGAGGGAACGAGCTTAGGAGGAATCCCAGCCAGCTGCCCCACAGGCTCTGCAAGGAGGTAAGTGGAGCCACCACCACACTGTTCCCTCCTCCCCAGCGTGGGGTGGCACACAGGTGAAGCTCCTGCTCATTTGGGGAGTGTAGCAGCTGGCTGGGGTGAAGTTGAACCGTATGGCATCATCCTGTGGCAAAACCAGAGAAACTCTGTCACTCTTGTGGGATAGCGACTGCCTCGTGTAATACTGACTTCTGCTTCTTGGGGAGCTTGCCTGCAATTTGGCTTCTGAATGAGCCCTGCTCCCTACAGACAGAGGGAGAGAAGGGAGGAGGGGAGGAGGGTGGAGAAAGGGAAGCAGAGTTCAGGCCCTGGGAACACCATGCTGCAGAATTAACTGCGGATGGCCTGTATCCATGTGTGAGCATTGAGATTAACAGAGCCTGATCCTCACGAGCTTCTGCACAGCTGTGCTTGAGTCCTCACTGGAATTGTGGGCACCTCTCTGTTGGTGGCCTTCCCAGCTTTGTATGCCAATTTCCCTCAGCTTTGCAGTGAGCTGAGCCATGTTATGATTCCTTCCTAGTGCATTTAAGGAGAACACATGAATCTTGCATATGTGGCAGGAAGCTGCTGGCAGATCTATGATCTAGCCTGCCTCTCCTACATTATGGATGGTGTTAGTGGCTGGCGTGAAAGGCATGGCCAGTCTAAAGCTCTGGAATGGGCAGCTGTCTCTGTCTGGAAAGGTTTTATCACCTCATGGGGAGAGCATAGAGCTGGTACACCTTGGAAGCAAAAATGCGGTATTTGAGATGGGAAAAACAAAACAGGATTATTTTTCCACTGCTCTGGGGAAAGATGGCCCCCAGAGAGAAGAGAGAAGCCTGTCCTACCTCCTCCTTCTCTCCCCAGGAGTCTGGGAAAAGCTGCAGGGAGCAATCAACAGGAGGCTTCAGGGATGGGAGCAGACGCAGGAGCAGGCAGCTCAGGGGCTGCTGGGCATGCAGATGCCTTCCTGCAGTTGGACCAGACTTTCTCTTCAGCATATTAAGTATTTGTCTTGCTCTCTGTATCCTTTCTTACAGTGCTTCACCTCCTTATTTCCTTTTTCCCCTCAGTCTTTCACTTAAGTGTACCACTCCTTCCAGGTTGGTTTTTCTTTCCATGGAGATTTTCCACCCCTGCCCCCTGCAGAAAAATCACTGCACTAACAATTGTATCCAAAAAAGTTTCTTCTCCTTCCTTCTTTCTCCATCTGCTGCCTGTCTTCTCTAGCTCTAGGCTTATCTGATTAAATTATCTGTAACTCTGAGTTCATACTTTATCTATCACTCCGGAGTTTCTTTGTAGATTGGCTTTTGGGAAACTGTAGCAGAACCAGTTATTGCTTAATACCTACATGGATTATTTCTGCATAACTTCTGTATAACTAGAAGTCCCCTTAAATAGCCAAGTCTACATTAGCAGTAGATAATCCATGACTTTTCTTTTAGGAAATTCCACACCCAAATTTCCATATGGCAAATTAAAAGTGCTTCATAAATGTTGTCCATCCCAATCTCTCATAATGTAGGTCTGTATTCGCATTTGGATATGTAAGAGGGCTATGCAAGATCACAAAACATAGGCTGGTCAGATTTGGGGATTGCTGTCTGGCCTTCCAAGTTACCTGCAGTTGTCTGGATCAGTTGAGCTGTTTGCTACGGTTCTTTGATCTGTGTTATGAATGTGAAGTAATATGAAATCACAGGTGACTAGGTTTTGGGGAGTTGGCTATAATATTTGATTGAGTAACATCAGTATAATTAGAATAAATTCATTAATGTTCAACAGGCTTTAGCATAGTGTAAGAGTAGACTTACTTTGAAAACTGATATGCAGTTTCCTAGAAGAAAGATTCTGCATAATCCTCCTCGAAAGTTTCTTCACAAAGAGCAACTTTGCTGAATTTCCCTTCTATGTTTCTGTAAGTTTTAAAGAAAAGCACACAGGTCTCAGATTCTTCTCCAATGTTTCTAATACTGACTCTGTTATCACAATCAATATATGGTTGGCTGAGCTGATATTCACTAGAATGTGCCAGCATCTCAATCCATATGTATTTTGTCTTAATCTGCTCCTAAGTGAGCTAAATAACTGAAACCTCTTAATTCTCGGGCACCATTCTTATATAGCACTTAAAAATGCATCACATCTACATCTGTGTCATTATGGCTTTGTGTCATGGACTCACTCCAAATAACATCTGTTACAGTGTTGACACACAATGCATATTTTACAAGCTGTTTAAAAACATATTTACTTAGTGGACTAAAATTGTTTATCAGTACATACTCAGTCCCAGGAGAATGTCTGTTTTCTGTTCAAATTAAGATGTAGAGGGGGAAAAGAGCAAGCTGGACAGTCCAGGGAAAGTGGCGTCTAAACCACACTCCAGTCTGCAGACTCCAATCTACAGACTTAACCAAATAAATTTCTCAAGAGTGAAAGTTTCATGTCAGATGTGGTCCACTATCCCTTCAATGTCATAGTGGGTTTTATCTTGGTAAAATAGCATCTTAGGTTTCAACAAATATATGTCAAATATGTGCCAATAGAGTGAACTGAAGGTGAGGCAGGAATCCTAATCTGTCATCATGAAAGGTGTGCCTTGTTATTGAATGAGTGAGTTTACTAAATCATGGGTATTTTGGTAATGGTTCAGATGTAACTCTGCTGCAAGACTGTGGAAGCAATCAAAGATGAAGGCAAAGTTAGGTCATGCAGTAAATTTATTTTGGCTAGAAATATGTACAATCATATTTGCGTGTGTGTGTCTAATACACAGCTATGGATGCTGTGAGATTTGTTAGGGAGACAGAGGAGGATGTGTGCTTTTTTCTGACTCTTACCTTGTTACTGCATCTAATACTTGTGCCTATACTTTGCTCAAAAGAAAACACCAGAGAAAAGTTTCTTATATGATAAATGTGAAAAGGAATTGCAGTTTTAAGTCCTTTATTCCCTTCTCTCCACTCCAAAAAGGAAACCTGGCTGTCTGCCCATCTCCAGTACTTGTGTTGCAAAATATTCCTGTGAAATATTTTCTGGAAAAATTTGGTGAAAACCAAGTGTTTCTGTCATTACCAGGACACTGTTGAAATTGGCACACCTGCAGTTTGACCTACTTCTTTGGTTTTGCATCTGTTAAATAAATTCTGTATGATTAAAACCAGTGCCTCTTTCCCCATTAGAACCCCAGAATTTAAAATTTCATCCTGGAGCTCAGCTCTGTAACTTTCTGTTAAAGATACTCCTTTCTGCAGCCACAGCAGCCCTAGGTATTCAAAAACTGGACCTGAGAGGTACTTGTTTGGGTTTTAATACCTGGGTATACTTCTGACCTATTATAAGCTCAGTAGAGCTGAGTGTCATATGCAAGTGTCAGAAGAAAAGCATGAGAGGAACAGATCTCAGTTCCAGCTTTTAAGGGGTCATTAGTGAGAACATCTGTGGTCTTACTTAGCTGCAGGTGAAAGAGAGAAACTCAAAATAACGATGAGTTTACTTACAGGATGTTGTCTTCTGTCTGTTAACTCATCCCAGAATTCTCGATTAACAAATGGAAGGAACTGCTTCAGGTTTATCCACTCAGAAATAAGTGCTGAGAAACTTACATCAAGAATAGTTTTCTTCCAATTTAAGTGGGTGATATCTTAAATAAATACAGTAAGACTCTACAGGGAAACATCTTACAGAATTATGAACAATGACAAGCATTGTGCTGCTTTTGTCCCCTGTAGGTGTGGAAGAGCACTCACTTGACAACTCTCCTATACTGGATGACAGATCAGCACTTTACTCTGGAGTTCACAAGAAGCCATTCTACTTTGACAGCTCCTGTGAAAAGCAGCCAGAGGATGACTCGGACTCACTCACTACTTCTCCCTCATCCAGCAGTCTTGATACGTGGGGAGCTAACCGGAAGCTGGTGAAGACCTTCAGCAAAACTGATAGCCGTGGCCTTATCAAGCCTCCCAAGAAACTTGGGACATTTTTCTCTTATCCAGAAGAGGAGAAGTCCCAGAAAGTTTGCCGCTCCTTGACAGATGGGGAAATGAAGAAGAGCCTCGGCTCACTGAGCCACGGGGTAAGTACAGAAAGCATTTGCTTTTATGACAGCAACAGGCACAAGCACCATCTTCTGGTGTCCCTGGAGGAGATTCAGAGTGTAAGGAAGCAGATCCGATTGAAGAAAATGGATACTAACTATTCCTGTTCCAGAGCTTTTCTTTGCCAGCGCCCTGCTAGGAAAGGAGCATCCCCCACAACTTGCGACCTACAATTACTGCGGCACAAAACGAAAGGGGGTGGAGGTTGTGGCTTCCCAAACAGAAGGCTCCGAGGGCGCACCTCTGTCAGCGAGTTCAATATCACCTATGTGGTGGAGAGAAGCCTGTACAGTCACCTCAACCTCTCACAGCTGGTGCGTCCCGTTACTGACAGGACCCTGAGCAAGGCCGACAAGCAGGACCTGAGGAGATGCCTGCTGGAGGAGGATGAGGAGGCCAAGAGGAAGTGGGCTGCCACAGTGGATCGCTGTACTAAAAGGGTTCTCTTGAGAATCCACCAAAAGTCTGTGAGTCAAAGAGTTGCCATGAAGGTGGTCTGCCAATTTCTGTGAGGTTGCAGCAAACACTTTCTGCTTTGTACTTTTAACTAAAATTCAGTGCTTCTGCTTTCTTTGCCATTAATGCAGCTATAAGGGAAGAGCTTGATATAACCTTGTCAGAGAAGAGTTTTGTTGAGTCTGCCATTTCTGTGTGTACAGAATAACTCACTGAGAGAGAACAAATACGACAAAATGCGTCTTTTTTGATTCGCCTAGTGCAGAAATAGAGATCACTGGTGAACAGAGAAGGTTTCAGATGCTATAAACAGTGTTCTTTGTGATGCTTTGGGAGTCAGTATTCTCTTCAAGGGGTACCAAGAGATGAAGAAAATTTTAAAGAGTAATCAAGTATTGTTACTCAGCTGTGCTCTATTTCTCTTCAGCTGTCATTGCCTTAAATTGGCTTTTTCCTTCTCAGCTTGCATCTCACCAGTTCGCTCACCCAGTCTGTATTTTCACTTACATACACAACTGCAGAAGGACAGGGAGTTTTGCGTTAGGTAGTCACTGCCCTCCTTCTTGCTGTCCACCACTGCCAGAAGTGTCACTACTGCTCCTTCCTTTTAGCATGGAATGAAGGTGGCACCTACCCTCAGAGTGTTACCGAAAGGGAACAAGGGATGGTCAAGAGAGGAAATTGTGCTTACAGTGAGCAACTAAATGATTTGAACACTCCAGAGAGATCCAAAGCTGCTTCCTGATTATATGACCCAGTTTTGACAGTTCCATTAACCATGATTCTGAGTTTCCTAGGAACTTGCCTTTGGTGCCAGATCTCCAAAGCTGAGCCAGCTAGTCTGTTGTCTAGTTGACAGTGTTCCCTACTTCAGTGGATGGAAACAGCAGTGCACTGGTAACATTAAGCAAGATATTCCAGTGAACAATGCAGTAGAAACAGCTTTTCCTCTTAAATAACAGGTTTTTTTTTTGAGAGGTCTCTGCTTAGTTTCTTCAGGTATAAGGTATAAAAGAGATAGCCTTGGTCTCCTTTAATAACCTGTGGGAAATGAGTGGGCCTTCATGGTTCACTTTTTGCTCTTGGGCCACAAAATACAGGGTTTTTTTTCTACCCAATACTATGAACATTCTCTCTTGGCAGCTTTACTAGTTCTTGTGCATTGACTGCTTACCCTGTCCCTCACAGGATACTGTTTATTGTCACAGACATCATAATGTAACATCAGATGTTGTTTTCCTCTAAGGATATTACAATGATAAGAGAAACCTTACTTGTTCTTCTATGTGTTGAATAATAGGTTTACCTTGGACAAAAATCATACTCATAAGTTCTAGAGATGCCCCATAACTAAAAATACCCTCTAAAACTATCTTGGTAAATACAGATAACAGAACAGAATTACAGTTCTTCTAATAAGTTAGTCTTGTCTCACTATAGTAATTTCGTTATGAAAACCATCTGCACTGACCTTTGCTTAATCACAGAGATATAGTTAAAGAAGAAGTGGATAATATATTGTTGTTGTTGAGGAACTCCTAAGTTAGCTGCTTCTCCAGCCTTGTTTGAATGGGATACATGTTGGAGACATGCTGCCCTTACTAACATTTTCAATACACTTCCTGAAACTGCAAATAGCTGACAAGCTTCAACTAATGCTGCTCCTTCCTACAAACACTTAATCTTTGTTTGCTGCAACCTCAGGGAAATTGCAATGCCTATGTATTCAGTGGAATTGGTCACTCTGTCTTGCCTTGCCATTCATTTTTGTCATTTATATTTGTTTCAGTGGCCTGGACATGCATGAAATTTTCAAATGGCATCAGGTTTTTTTTTTTCCCCAGAAGAATATTACTTTTGATTGCATGGCCATTCCATTGAATATCCCTCTCCTCATCCACAGACCTTTTGTTTGGTGCAGTATTGCCAGGGTCCCTACTGGAATCTGAATGTGAAAGTTAAATTTTAAATGTATGGAGAGCTCCATAGTGAAATCACATGCATCCATAATAAGGTTCATTTACTCAGAGGCTTTTAACCAACAGTTGCTTTGCTCTCCGAGAAGAATTCTTTAGGAGGAGCTCTGGCTGGTTTGATGGACAGGTTTGCTCAGAGCAGTTCCAGATGTCCTCTCTTCGTTGCTGGGATTACCATGAGCTGTAGGATTAGTTATAATGGTCCTTCACAGAAGGACCAACTTACTCCTTGCTAAACATGCTGTGCCTTAGAAACTGATCTTATTACTTGTGGTTGGTTTCAAATGTTTTCCAAAAACAATTTTTAAAACCTGTGCCATAGCCACATTGTCTTCTGGAAAAAAAACACTTTGAAAAATTATACATCACTGCACTCTCTTTAATGTGTGTGGGGTCTAGATGAAGTGGCTTTGAGTTCCACTAGAGTTGTGGTGGGTACAGAATCTGTCATCCAAGTGTGTTGGGTGTAAGCAACAAGAAGCCAGAAAATAAAACCTTTTAAAAGCTATTAATATGTTTGCTTCTAAGGGGTGAAGAGGGCAGGAAGTGTTTACGTTAAAAGAATGAATTTTTATAATTGTTTATTAAGTGTCACAGTTTATAGAGCTTGCTTCTTCCTAATAGAGGAAGCAGGCTAGTAGTTCTCAGGTGGTGGGTCTTCACTGACTCACAATCCATTGTAGGTCTGAGCCAATACCTAATTGATTCTTAAATTGTCTTTGAAGGTACTTTGTTGAGTAGTTCATGCCCTAAGAACTTCTAGTTCATAAGCATTGATCTTCTGCCTCCTGTTTGTCTCAGCTCTGACTCTGAAAAGAATATTTATAATAGACATCTGCCTATCTTCAAAACCGTACTCAGAGCCCAGAGCTGAAGTTGTGCAAGTTAATTATAGCTGCCATACCTTCATTTCCCTGCCTTGGCCCATGAGACTTCTGGCAGGGCCAGTTACTTGAGTATTGTGCAGCTGCTTTATTGGTCAGGTTTTATTACCTCTTGGATTGCAAAAAAAAAGCCTGAAGTACCTAATCTGGAATCAGGGCTTGCTGAGTCTCTAGGGACACAATGCTTAAGGATAGCTGGGCTGGGTTTTCCCTCCTCTCAGCAAGGGCTTACCCTAGTAGGCTTCCAGTGACTCCCTGTATTTCAGTGGAAATGCAGCCTATGCAGCTATTCAGAAGGTAGGTTATTCAATGCTTTAAAAGATTTAAAAGACTGGTGGTTCTCTGTTTCAGTGCTACTGTGGACTTATTTATGAAGGCAGATGGGAGTGAAGAGATGGAGTTGCCAGCACCTTGGAAAACTTGATGCATAAGATCAACAGTTTCCTCAGACCAAAAAGTCTTTTTTCTCTTTAAAAAGAGGAGTAGGCAGGAGATGACTCAACAGCAGCAGACCTTAGGCCAAGGAGTTGTCTCTGGAAAAGGGAGACTCATATTTCTTTACAACAGATTTCTTGATTTATAATCTCTCATCCCTTTGTTTGTTTGTTTCTTTCCATTTTTGCAGACATTTGTGTTTTAATTGGTGTTCTCCAAATCGCAGATGGTCTGAGTGAGCTAATCATGGTGATAAAACTGTATCTATCCTTGTTTTTTTGCAGAGAACCTGTAGCTTTGGAGGCTTTGACTTGACAAATCGTTCCCTTCATATTGGAAACAGTTCTGACCAAATGGTGAGTTTGAGAAGGTGTAGGCTTGAAATAGCATAAAATGAAATGTGCAGTAGAGTTATAATAGACTGAAGTGTAATTTAGGTCTGTAATAATAGTTTGGGGATCCAAGAAAACAGAGTATCTTTGTTAACCTCAAACTTCCTTAGCTTTGAGAATAACATACCCACCCATATCCATGTGTGTATAAGTATTTATATACAGTTTGTGTAAAGAGGTAGGAACAAGTGATCAAAGTGCAGCTCTGGGGGCACATCTGTGGACTATTCTTATGTCTGACTTCCTCAGATCATCACCCAAGGCAAAACATATGCTTGCTATACTTCCTTGGTAAAAATATTTACTATTTGGAATGATGAGGCTAGCTTTCATTCGCTGAAGATCTGCAAATTATTTGCATGGAAGTCATTATGTAAGAAGTTCATTATTTGTTTTCTCATTGTATCCAAGAGCTCTGGAGCAGACCAGGATCCTATTGTGCTGGGTGCTGCACAATTGATCTCAGAGCATTCTTGTGTTTAAAAAAAATGCATCTCCCCTGAGAATTAATTCCATTTTGTGTTACTCATGTTGATACCACTGTTACTGTTGGTCGGCCTGTGGCCAAAAATAACAGAACAGAAATGAGCCAGAACATTATATCAAATGAAATTGAGAACATTTTTTTTTCCTTTTGCCCATATATGTTTTTCTTTCCTGTTTCAGTGTTCGATATGATAACTCTTCTGTCCACTTAAATCAAGTCTAAATTGTCAAACATTTTGTATGCCAGTGTTGTGTTATTTTTTATGTCAACTGAGGTTTTTTGGCATGTTTTTTGTTGCCTTATTTGTTAACATTATAAATTAGCCCTAAATTTGCTTATTCTGCACGTGATTACTTTACTCATCAATTTTCAACTCTAAAATCAATTTTCTGGACTTACAGTGTTTATCTTTAAACACAGATACTTGTTTTGATGAGATTGGTTTTACTATTAGAAAGTGTGAAGTCTAGGTGTTACATTTTTCCCTGGGAGCATCAGTAGTGGGAGTGATGCAGTGCACTAGAACAATATATGCAGATCAAAGGGTTTTTTTCCTTGAAAACATATAACTCCACCAAGTAGAAGGATTTAAAAAAAAAAAAAAAAGATTAAGCAAAAAGCTGTTCTTAATTTCTGGTAAAAGATCAAAATTATCAAAGAAGTTGTAATTACAAACAACTTGTAAGGGGAAAAATAACGTTTTGTCAAAAATGAAGTGTCAGTTGAATTTCAGAGAAACTTCCTGTAAGAATATTAGTGAAGTAGAAAACATACATACATGTAGGGGAAAAAAAAGACAAATCTCTTACGTACAATATACCATACATTATTTTAGAGCTTGCCATCTTCATGTAGCTAAATTGAAGCAAGTCAGAGACCAAACTCAGTAGTCAATCTCTTTGGGTAGATGGATTTTGGTCCTTTTTTGTGCTGTGATTTATGGTGCACCCTTGACAATGGAGGGTGCTGGAGTAGCTCTAATAGAGCTGCATTGCTCAGTGGTTCCTGAAACAGAGTAGAACATAAGACCACATTTAATGTCCTCCCTGGACATTATCTGAATAAGGGGTGAATCATACAAGTTTGGCAAAATGTCAGCTGATCCATGAAAAGTGTATACTTATGGCATAAGTAAGTGCTTGGTAACTTAAGCTGGTTTAGGAAAGGTTAAATGCATTCAAAGCAGCTGGTCTTTGTCATCCACTAAATATGGATCAGCTAATTTAGTTTGTCAGTACCCTGTTGTATGCCTTAAAAAAAGCAGTGCAAGTTTAACCTAGCATGGTTGATGGATTTGGGGTTTTTGGGGGGTTTTTACGGTCCATAGTACAACCACAGAGGTTAGCAGAATGCCTGTCTGAAAATGAAAAAGTAAATTTGGGTAGCCAAATGTAAATATACATACACACACACACACACACACACACACATACATATATATATGTGTGTATATATATCTATGTGCACACACACATAGAGATATATTTGGCTAGGATCTCAGAGGTACCTTTATTCCTGTTAAACCTTTTGTAGTGACCAGCATGAACCACAACTACTGTTGTGTGTCCTGTCAGGAAAGTTTAGCCTGAAACCATGGGGTTTTCTATCAGATCAAATACTTACCTGAAATTCAAAGGGATAAAGGAATTGTAACAGTCCCCAGCACATCTACACACAATACTTTCACAGAAAGTTTACAAATCAGGCCTGGAGAGTAAGCTACAGTGGACTGCTATGGTGGTTTGCACAAGGTCTCAACAGTGAATTTGGAGCAGGCAGGAGGACACTGTGCTGCCTCCTGTGTCTGCCTGGACACTTCTGCAATAACTGCTGACTGAGGGAAAAATGGCTCTTCTGTGTTAAAGGCTTAAAGCTTGTTTTATTTTGCAGGGCAAAGAAGGAGACTTCGTTTATAAAGAAGTGATTAAATCACCCTCTGCCTCACGTATATCTCTGGGCAAAAAGGTGAAGTCTGTAAAAGAAACCATGAAGAAAAGGATGTCTAAAAAATACAGCAGCTCTCTCTCTGAGCAGGTATGTAAGGTCTGCAGTGGAATCCACTTAATAATGTAGAAGTGCTAATCAGTATTGATCCCATGCATCAAGGCATCTCTGAAGAAATTTCTAACAAGACTATATTTTGTGACTTATTCCTATGTTCTTATAAAATCCCTTACTGTGAAATGGCTTCTTATAGATGCCAGTACCATGGAAAATGCATTTTCAGATTTTCATTTGGATAGCTCATCAGAAGTCTGTCGTTGATGCCATTACATACCTTACTCTACCTATTTCCATTTCTTTTCTATCATAATTTGTTAAGGGAACCAGTCTGTGACACAGGGTCAGAGTAATACATTTAATCTGCAATTTACACCCTAGTTTAAATTCCCAGCATAACTTCACATACACAGCTCTTCTCTGCTATTACAGATCTTTTCTCCATCACAGCTTGCCCTGTGCAGCAGCCCATTAAAACAGAGGCACAGTCTAGTCAGAAAGGGGCATCCCACAGAAGATTTTCCTATTATTCTTTCATTACAGATTTTTATAGCCTATTCTTAAAGGCAAACCTGAAGTACATTAGTTCTAAATTAGGCTTTGAATTTCAGTGGCCTAGAAACAATTGCTGTCTTTTTCCCTTTTGGTATACTTTGAGTTCCTTGCTTTAGTGGAGTGTCAAAAATCTTCGGCATTTGTGTCAAACCGGACAGATTGTGTAAGGAGTAGGTTCGAAAGCCGCCGGGAAGCAGAGCTCTTCCTGGTTAACACCGCCCCCAAGTGGGCTCGGACCGGCCGCTGGCTCACGGGGGATGCTTGCAGTCATGGAGAATTGGGAATGGAAAGGGAGTTTTGCTCTTAATGCAAAGCCTTAGTGCATGTAAAAGGAGCAGTTTGTAACGTCCATAGTAACAACCCCAAACTGAAGAATCTGGAGGCACCAAGAGAGGCAGAAATGTGGCCAGTGTTACACCATGCTTTGCCACATTAGGATCCCTTTTCTGCAGAGCTATTTATTAGCCATACTTATTCATAACCAGGGGCAGTGCTACACTTATGGTTATTTAATTGAAATTTAAAATTGAAATATTTTGAGGTGTAACGTGATTTAATATTGATAAGAAGATGCTTTGGTGTCTGACTGGCTTTACAGTGCCCCTCTGCAAAGTCTGCCAAAGAAAAAGGGATCCCTTGAGAAACTGGTTTACAGTGATTTCGCAATAGTTCTGCTCTTTGTCTCTCTCTCTCTAAGATTGACTTGATCTCTCAAGTCATATGCTGGGATGAGATTTTCCTAATGATTCTGCAGAATGCAAATAATAGTGTTCACCTAAAAGTTTTATGACCACACATATCCACAAAACACTCTAGCATGCAAGCTACTGTTTGTTTCCAAACTTTACAGCACAGTCATTTTTGAATATTTATACCTTTCAGGCATCATGAGTCAAAGTATGTTCCAGTATCTCTTTCTGCATGCATTAGAACAAGCAAAAGTTATGCTGGCCACAAGTATCTGCTGCTTTGTTTTAACTGTGCTTCACAAAGGCTGGCAAAATTTCAGTTTAGGGAAGTCCCTTTTGATTTTCTGTAATGTTTGACTGAATCAAAAGAGAAATTGGCTCATCTATTGCACATGTCGCAAAATCTTTCTGTATTTATGCATTTATGTTTATGAGTATTTGTACTATGCACAGGCTGCATTTTCTAGCTAATTCCTTTTTTGTTCTTCTAGGTAAATAAGCAATAATATAAAAAATTCACTGCACATTGCTTTATATCTCCCTTGCATTGTCTGATTTGTTTGTGTTCATCTTTGTACAAAATCTTGATTCAAAAAATTGAATTTGAAACCTGAATTTGGCACTAGTTTTGCAAGTACTGCTGGCAAAAATATCACGTGTCATGAAAATCCTTGAATTGGGAGTTTTGTGTAATGTTTTTTGGGGTTTTTTCTACTTACAGTGCTAGCTTTTTCAGACTGATCTGTGTGCTCCCATCACCACTATCATGCCTAATAAAGTGGAGTCTCTACCACAGCTGGATACTGCTAAATAAGTAGATAGAAGGTTTCAGCCTGTCTGATAAATAGCAGGAAAACAGAACCTTTTTCCTTGGAGCTGAAGAAGCAGCTCCCATCAGTGCCTATGTTCATTTACCAAACTGAAATGGTCCAATCCTTTCAGGAGTCCAGCCCTGGGATCATGCCGGGTTCCCCGCAGTCGCCGCCACCAGACACTGACTCCCTGGACAAGCCCAAGCTGAAAGCTGGTGGCTCAGTGGAGAGCCTGAGGAGTTCCTTAAGTGGTCAGAGCTCAATGAGTAAGTTCAGTTGTAATTGTGTTGTTCTGTTTCTGTGGCTTCAGGGAGCAGAGATCTCCATAGTAAGCAGAATCAGAGAAAGTCAAAGCAGAAACAGTGGTTAAAAAGTAGAAAGGCTGATGGGTTAGTCATTAGGGGCTTGCAAAGAACTCTAAGCCCTTTGTTGCAGAGACAATTTTTTTTTTGGCTTTATGTTTATACAGAACCCTGAAAAAGTGAAATCATGCTTTCTGGTTTGGTCTGCTGGGTCCTGCTATTACAGTATAAATATTCTAATATAAATGTAATGTAATCATGAACCTGTTTACTACTGGCCTAGGATTGTAATTCTCACTTGGAGTGAGAATTACAATCTTTGGCCAGAAGCAACCAGGCTCATCTTTGCTCTGGATTTCTCCTGAGCACTCCAGATGGGCTTCCCACCACCCCTCCAGAGAAACCTTGAGGTTCTCTCATTAACTAGTTCAAGGAGGAGTAGTATTTAAAACCTCTCTGGTTAAGATTGTCTCTACACAAAACAGCTTAAACGGGACACAGTTGATGGGAATTTGCTTCACTATTCACCAAATTTCTGGAACTGAGAGGGATTCTGGAACCCCCCTGCAAGTTTCAGAGTTTGTTTTTCTCACACCACTATGGGGTTTTTGTGTGCAAAACTTCCCAGAAAGCTGACATCTCCTGTGACGTACTATAGATGAGACACTAGAAAAACACCTTCTTGGTTAAATTGAGGGGGTGAATTCAGGAAAACAGGAGTGCAGAGTAGATTTACTAACTCTCCCATCCATGTGTGTGTATAAGAAATAGCAGCATTTAAGAACTTTAAGCTTTGATTGCCATGTTTTGTGGAAAGACCCATTTTCTGTCTTGCCTCTGTTTTTGAAGCTTTTTCACAAAGAGGCTTTTTTGGGAGCTGATACTATGTCTCTCACACAGGTGGTCAGACAGTGAGCACAACAGATTCCTCAACCAGCAACAGGGAGAGTGTGAAATCAGAAGATGGTGATGATGAAGAGCCTCCTTACAGAGGACCTTTTTGTGGAAGAGCCAGGGTTCACACTGATTTTACTCCAAGTCCTTATGATACAGATTCTCTGAAGCTCAAGGTATCAGCTACATCTGTTTCTAAGGGGACAAACCTTTATTTTGCTTAAATTCTAATTTAAGAGGTTTTTGCTATAACTATAGCATTCTTAATAGCTTAATGAATTTATATGTGGTTTTAAAGCCTTTTGACCTGTCTTATATATTAAAGATTTCCTTATATAGCAATTACAGAATAATGGCAAAATGTTATGGAACATAAGTGAGTACTGGTGTTTCTCTGCATCCAGAGAAAGACACTTTAGTGTCTTTAGTTTCTGGAAAATGAAGGATGTGCCATGAATTCATTTCCATTTTGCAAGGGTTTTTCTTGAAAGATTGGAAAAATACTTTATCTGCCACAGTGAAGTAATCCTCAATGGAAAAATTTTCAAAACTCTTGGAAGAAATGTGCATGCACCTGCACACAGTGTTTCTTAAAAGCATTTCAGTTAATGTAACTTATTTTGAGTGTATATTGAAATACATTGCTAACTAAGTGGTTACCCCCCCTTTAATTTTTCTGGATATCAGCTTTGATTATTTTTAGTTGTGCTGTATTCAGTTCAAACTTCTGACTCTTTACATTCATTGCTTAAAATCCCAGGGACAGCTAATTCCTATTAAAGCAGATGTATATAAGGTGATCTCTTCAGGCAAACAAAAGCAGCTGTGTGTCCATTTCTTTGTTATAGTCAGGAGCACATTAGGAAAAGCAACTTTGTTGCATGGTTCCTTTTGCATTGGCTTCCTTTGCTTGGGAGATGTGATGTGAAAGTGTGCACATACACACTGAGTATGTTTTTATTTGCACCAATTGCAGATAGTCACAGCACTGGTGCTCTACAGAAATGTCAGCAGCGTCTGAATCTTGACAGTCAGGGTCCATCCCAGGTTCTTTTGTTGACTTGCTCTGAAGTCTGAGGCATGCCACTTAATTCCCTTTTCTTACATTTGTAAAACAAGTATAAGCAGACATTTTTGCAAAAGCTGTGGTTAACTTTTTGAAAACTAAAGTGTGTTGTCCATCCGATGTACATGGAAATCCAAGTGGTAGTGTTTGCTTAAATACCCGTCAGAAAGCTACATGGTTTTCTTGCTTGTTTGGTCTACAGAAAGGTGACATCATTGATATAATCAGCAAACCCCCCATGGGTACTTGGATGGGTCTGTTGAACAACAAAGTTGGCACCTTCAAATTTATCTATGTGGATGTGTTAAATGAAGAGGAAGAGAAGCCGAAGCGGCCCACCAGGAGACGCCGAAAAAGCAGACCACCCCAGCCCAAGTCAGTTGAGGATCTCTTGGATCGCATCAATTTGAAGGTCCAAATTCTCTCTCTCTCTCTCTGCTTACCCTTCACTTTTGCTTGCAGGAAAGGGACCACACCTTTGGAGTTGTTAATTTGAAAACTGCACACCAGATTGATAATCCTAAGGATTGTGACACCACTTAGCAGAATCAGGTCTCAGCTGCAGAGTGAAAATAGCTGAAGCTGGGCAGAACTGCCTGTCAGGCTGGATGAAGTGCTGCAGGCTGTGAGTTGTGTGCACTCAGAGACCGTAAATTGTTGCACAGTATGACCACAAGCTAACACACACCAGAGGCAAGCCAAAAGCGTAAAATAACAATAGTTACCCTGTCTTTAAAGTGGACATCTTTTTCCATGTTTCTGTTCAGAAGTGCCCAGGATAAATTGGGGTGGCTGTCATTCACCCTTCATACTTCACCCCTCATGCAGAGCCATGCCATGTTGTGCCTTCGGGTAGCATGATACCCAGGCCATCTAACACAGTGAATTTCAATCACAAAAGTATGTGCAGCATTCTAGTTCTGGCACAGCTACCTCCCTAAACTCAGAGCAATGTTTATGCAAAATACAGTACTGTCATTTTGCTATTGTGCACTGGTTTACATTTAACTAACTACTGCTTTTTTTGCTGGTTGCACAAACCTCTTTTAGTATCTTTATTAAATAAGTTGACTAAATAAGTTGAATAAATATGTTGTCTTACAGCTCTTTTTTTTTCCTCTATATGCAGGAGCACATGCCCACTTTTCTATTCAATGGTTATGAAGATTTGGATACCTTTAAACTTCTAGAAGAAGAAGATTTGGATGAACTGAACATTCGAGATCCTGAGCACAGAGCTGTTCTGCTCACAGCAGTGGAACTTCTTCAGGAATATGATAGTACGTGGGATATTTGAGGTTTTCTGTTTTACTAGAGTTTTGCCAAGAACCTTGTGAACCCCTTAAAGCAGCAAACTTGTTCCAGGATTTTGATCTTTTTTTTCATAATATAGTTATTTCCAGGGTAATCCTGTGTAACATGTTAGATTTTTGAGGAGTGACTTAAGACTTCCTTTTGTTCTGCTGGAAGTATTCAGTTCATGTAAGCCTTGCCACCCAACTTATTTAAATAATATCAAGTGTACAACACATAATGGTTAAGAATATTGGTGTTCAAGAATAAATCCAGAGATAACATACTCAAAGTGAGGTGCTGAGATACGGAGAATAGGAAAAAAGAAATTTCCAGACTAGAAGGAAGAGCTTAAGATTATCAAGGGTTAAAAAAAAAATAAAGCCCAGAGTGTTGTGGAGAAGTGTAATGTGAATTAATTTCATCTGCACATGTATATGGTCCGTGGACCGCTAATTGCAGGGTTGTAAAGGTAGCTTCAGGTTGTGTATATGGCAACACAGCAATTTTCAAAGGGAGCAAATACATCAGTCAAGTGCAAAGAGTGGAAAACAGTGATCCACCTATCTAATGTAGAGCAGTGTGGTTTTGCTCACTGAACATCTCAGGCAAGTGGTTGCAAAGACAAGGAAAAGTGGAGTAAGCCATGGCTGTCAAGTGCAATGGTGTCTTTGCTGCACAGGAGTAAGCATAGCCTAGTTGCAGCAACCTGAGACTGTACTGAATTTACCCTTCATCCCCAGGTGTCAGCAGAATGTTAACATCCACGGAGCAGAATCAGTAGAATGGGTTGTGTGAGGGCTTTCTCAGCTGCTTCTGTGCAAATTCCTATGTTTTAGCTTAAACTGCCATAGCAGCAATTTAAACAGCCGTTACTAAGTGGGCAATGCTTAATTCAATCACAGCAATATGTGTGGTTAGTGTCTTTAGACAGTGCTGTGTGGCCTGAGTTTCCACTGACATGTAGCTTTCTTGTGCACCTCCCAAAGAGTCATCCACTCTTTCTTTGCCCTTCTCTAGCTCCCATAAAGCTGCAGTTTCAGAATTAATTTCTTTTCACTTATATCAGAGAAGCTTTTTGTCACCTATGATGAGTTTCTTTTCATTATTTGGAGACCTGTTTAGAATGCTAAACTTCCCTGAAGTAATTTTTGTTCAGAACTCTTCAATTTTGGTTTGAATACTTGAAGATTTGGTGGTTGAAAAGTACAAATTCCGGCTCCAAGTCTGGGTTATGAGGAGAAATAGAAGTGGGGACCAGATAGCTAGAACTTGGGAGGGGCAACAGCACATAGTTCCACCCCATAATTACCTGTCATGTGCTGAAAGTGGTAATTGGACTAGACATTTCTGACATTTTATTGCAGGGGAAAAAAAACACAGCATAAACTGTATTCTTGTATTGTGAGGTTGGTTTTCCATATCTTCAGCTCCAGATTTAGCTTCTTTACAAAGTACGATTCTTGACAAAACATTCTGGGTAAATTCCTGGAATCCAGTGTCTGCAAGCTGGATGGACCACACTTGAGAGCTGGCTTTTTGCATAGACCAAGGAAGGAAGGAAATGGCACCATTGGTCTCCTTCATGTCCCTTCATCCTTTGTTAGGGGACAGTATCTAATGTGACAGACTCACTCCAGATCCTTCCTCAGGGTCTTCTGGAAGGTAATTCAGAGTTAGGATTTTTGTTTTTTTTCGCTTGCTTTGGTTCTTTCAGTGCTCTTCTGTTTTGGGTGCTGGAGATTTTTTTAAATCTTAGAAAGAACTTTGACACAATCATTGTAAATAAATTTCTGTGGTGGTAAGTTGCAGGACTTGGCCCCAAGGCAGCTGAGGCACACAGGAATTCCATTCTGCTTTCATTAAGAACCATGCTGCCCCCTCACACTCTTGCTGAGGCTTGTTAATCATTTACCAAATGGGATTAATGTTTCCAACATTTGTGATGGCTTTCCCTAATGCTCACTCTTTCCTGACAAACAATACAAGAGGGAAGATCATAGAATCATTTAGGTTGGCAAAGACCTTTAGGTTCACCAAATCCAACCAAGTCCACCACTAAAGTCCTTTCAGTCCACTAAACCATGTCCCCAAGTGCCACATCTACATGTCTTTTAAATACTTCCAGTGATGGTGGCTCAACCACTGCCCTGGGCAACCTGTTCCCGTGCCTGACCACCTTTTCAGTGAAGAAATTTTTCTTAATTCACGAACTAAACCTCCCCTGGCACAACTTGAGGCAGTTTCCTTCAGTCCCATTGTCTGTTACTTGGCAGAAGAGGTCAACCCCCACCTGGCTACAGCAGTGCAGTTGTAGAGGGCATTAAGGTCTCCCCTGAGCCTCCTTTTCTTCAGGCTGAACACCCCCAGCTCCCTCAAGTACTCCTCATAAGACTTGTGCTCCAGAGCCTTCAGCAGCTGTGTTGCCCTTCTCTGGACACACAAGATAATGGTGTTTGAAATGAAAGGTTGAGAAGTTCAGCCGCATTTTCTATTTGCCTGTTTTTCACTGTACTCTCACATCCTCTAGGTAACAGCGACCAGTCAGGATCTCAGGAGAAACTTCTCATTGAAGGCCAAGGCCTAACCGGATGCTCTCCTCGGGATTCTGGCTGCTACGAAAGCAGTGAAAACCTGGAGAATGGTAATGGTGACAGCAATTAGTCTTACAGTTCTTCAGTCTCTTTTATCAGTAGATACCTTCATATACTTTGGCTCCTGTTCCTAGCTAACACAAGCTACTTAATACTTGACTTTGTCCTTTGCTCTGACTACCTCTTTCCCTCTTGGCTTGAGCCATTGGTTTTCATTGCTACTGTTTCTAGTTTACTTATTTGCATTATTCAGAAACAGACTTCTGTGATCTTAAAGCAACAGTCTTTCTCACTGCCATTCCCATCTTCTCCACTCCTAATCATACTCTCATGCCACAGTGCCTCATGAGGCTTGCACTGCTTGCACACTGACATCCCAAATCTAAGGAACCACCAATGGAGAAGTCTCTAAACTATACTGAGATTGGGAGGATTTTTTTGAACCCCCCCAAAAACTGTTAAGAAAAAATGTTCTTTGTTTTAGGCCAAATTTTTCTATTTCCTTTGGGTTGCATGTTGCATTGTCCTCTGATCAGAACCCAGCTGCAGAGATTTAGGACTTTTTAGCGTATGAACTCTAGAAAGTTAAATTGAGAAGTTGACAAGGAAATAAACTATGAAAAAAATGCTAATGATACCAGTTTGTATTGCCTTATCCTGCACAAGTGAAAGGTGATGCACTGAAAAATTACCAAGGCAGATGGTGGTAATAGAGATTGCTGTCTCTGATCTGAAGAAACAGGTTTTTGAGCTAATGGAGCATGCTTTACTTGAGGGATGGTCTAAATTTGTCATTAGGGAGGAAATATTAAAAGAGCTGAAATTGGCGTTTTCACTCCAAGCATTTGAGCCATGTCTTGGCCTCAGACTGCCTGGATTCATGGCTCACATTCACTACAAATAGGAAACAAAAAACATAATCAATAGATTCTGTACACCCCTTACCGTTGCCATTTTTCTGATTTAAAATAAGAGCTAAAGACCCTCCTTCTTAGTATGTGCATTTTCTGTTAGTCTGCCACTGAAAAATAACCATTTATTGAGGAAAATTGCAATGTGCTTTGAAGCTGAAGGCCTGAAATTGACAGTATACTAAATTCCTGAAAGTGGGGAGGCTTTTTTCTGATATGAATCCACATCCACTAGGCATGCTGGAATAGAATCATAGCTAAATATATGGCATATGTGACAGTTTTCTTTTCTTTTTATCTCTAAGTACAATCATAATGATAGCTGTAACACTGAAGTTAAAGTGCTGCCTGTATATTTTCCTTATTTTAACAATATAATAAAACCTTTAGAAAGCAATTGGCATTGCTTCTCTGCTTGGATACTTACATTTAAACTAATATTTCTGTCTGAGTTTTCCAGAATGTGAAATGCTGATGATTTTTATACTGTTTTTTATGCATGACTTGCTGCATTTCTGCATCATTTTTGCTCACAAATGCATTTAATGCTTGTTTTGAAAACCGTTATGAAAAGAACATTTGATTCATTCAGAGATTTTGTCAAGGCTATTTAATCTGAAATGTGCTCCACCTTCTTTGCAAAGTTCATGGACCGTAGTTGTTTGTATGCATATTGTTTTCAAATTACATTGTGCTCTCATTTAGGATAGTCATTTATCAGGTATAAATATCATAATGTGCAGATCAGCACTTCATAAAGGGGAAGTGCATTCTGAGAACAAACCAGTCTTCAGATTTTCTGGGCAATGGTTATACATAATATCTTTATGATTATTATAATGTCCAGTTTGGGGCTGATATTGGACCTTTTGGCATTAGTTCAAGGTTTCAGAACTGCTCTTACACTTTGGCTAGAAAATGGTTTGCTATGTACTATAGCAGAGTATCTTTTGTAAGTACTTTTCTGGGTCCCACTGCAGAAGTATTTGGATATTCTCTTAGGTATCCACAGCCTACTTATAGTAGCACTTTGCTCCAGAGAGCAAAGGAGCATGCAGTCTGTGATCTATCCAATGTTAGGAAAAATCTCAGAGCAGGAAGTAACCATCCATGATCAGACAATTAGTCCATATAGAAACAGGGCAGAGAGGCAAGCTGTCCCTTAGACTTGTGACAGTGGTGTGGTTATTGGACTTCTTTTGCATGCAGGTGTTAACAGTCTGAGGTGCATTTGGAAATCATATCAGAAATCAGGTTCTCACAGGGCTGGCCAAAAGCAGACGGCTACAGAATGATACAGGACAGAGCACATTGCATATTTGATGCTTCCTAGGACACTCTTGGGGAATTAATCGTTTAAGGACTTAAAAATTTGGTGCTGTTTCCTGGCATTCATTAATTTTCCTGGAACTTTTTATGAATGTCCCTGATCTTCCTTAGAGCCTCCATACCTAACAGTATATGTGTACAGACCTCTGTCATACTCCTTCCCAAGTCATCTCTTTTCTAGTCTGAGAAGGCCTATTAATTATTCTCTAGAGGTCATTCACATCCATGTTCTTGCCTGGCTTCTTTGAACCTTTACTTGTTATGTTGTACAGCTTTCTCAAGGGGATGTGAAGAGATAAGAATTGCACATGCAATGTGCAGACTTGAATGAGCTGACAACCCAGGCCTTTATCAGGTTGAGATAAGGGTGTTCTCTGATTTGTTCAGAAATTGAAGCCCAGATTCCCTTAGTACAGGCAGGCATCCTAAACACTTAAGCATTCAGTCCTGATTAGTCAGAAAAGGAAGCAATAGAACAGGTGGCCACATTGCCTAATGTAGTGTGCATTTCTACTAGTTCGTAATCAGTAGAAAAAGCAATGAGGCCAGTATTGTCTAAGGTGCCATCATCTTTGTTGTGTCAGCAGAGCAGTTTGAAATGCACCCAAAATACAGCCTCAGAAAGCAATGCCAAAATAAAGTTAATAAAATCTGGGATTTGGACACTGCATTCTGTCTCTGGTTTTACGTACTTTAATTTCTGAGGATCATCTTCCATATGGGAAAAAAATTCTATGAGAAACACTGAAAAATTTTTTGCTGTAGCTATGGTACGTCTAGAAAGATTCCCCAAGGCAGTCTCCTTTCTTCTGAGGCAGATGATGACAAGGAATTAAAAAGTTCCTTCCCTGTATGACAAAAACAAGAAGTATCATGAGATACATATATTATATATATTTAAAAATGTATTTTCAGGAAACATTACCTTCCTTTTTTAATGTCTCAAAAGCATAATGAAATTATACCTGACAGTTAGGAGGAGGGAAGGAATAGATGAAGAAAGAGAAATAAATCATAGCTGCCCTTCTGATATTGCTCTTCACTTAAATCACATTAAAAGAAATTACATTCTCAACTACAGTCCTTTGTACAAAGCAATAGCATTGAACCCATCTTTTAAAGCCTTTTGAAGAGAGAGCCTAAAGATTGCATGTTTGGTTATTTGTTATAGACAAAAAGTTTTGAACTTTCTTCCATTCTCACCTCATTTGTATATGTATGCCTAACATGGTTGGAATGAACTAAAAATTTGATTTTACTTTCCATAAATTTTGCTTTTCTTGATTTTTTTCTTCTTCCTTTTCCCCATTTCTTCTTTTTTTCACTCCCACGCCACTGGCTTTACACAGACGTACCCCATTTCTTAAGAAATTCAATGCAGCTTACTAGATACACTTATGGCTTCAGTAAGAGCTTATATTGCACAGTAGCAGGATTTTTCACTTTTCTTTTAGTGCTGAGGTTCCTGAGTGGGCTTTCCTAAAACTGGTGTAACCCCTGATCAATATTTCAGATTGAAATGAAGGCACATAGATTTTGTTGTGTGAGCTGTGACAGCAAGTCCCAGACAATAGGGTGAAACACTGCACAAGTGAGGCATGTGCTGGCAAATATGAATAATGGAAAGGGAACACTCCTTTCCATGCTCATTACATATTGACATTAGTGCCTGGAGGTACTAAAAAATGAATATAACACTTCTTACACATCTTTTAATGTGATTGCAAGTTATTTTCAGAAGGCAGTGGCCTAGCTCCATGGAAAGGTGCAGAGAGGTTCTTTCTGCTACTTCTCTGAGTTACCTGAACTCAGGTTGTAGCAACGGAGACAACTTCGGTGTGGGATGTGTCTCCTACAGCATTTTGGGAAATGGTGATATTTAGCTTGAGTTGCACTGTGAACCCTACAGCTTCTGAGAAAGGAGTTGCAATGTGCTCGCATTCATCATTATGGGCATGCCTAGATTTTAGATACAGTAACTTTCTTTGGCTGCAGTGTTTTCCTTAGATCTTCTTAAATGTAACCTCCATTTCCTTTGCTAGTTTTCTGGATACTTTGTTTTTTAAACTCCTCCAGCAGAGGTGGAGGCAAGAGAAAGCAAACTATTTTTTTTAGGTTAAACAGGTTCTTTCATTCATGTGCAAGGTGAACAGTGTGTATTATTCAAAAGCCAAGCACCAAACTTCTTTCAAGATAAAGTTCTGAAGGCAAATGGTATGAGAAGAAAGCATCTATTGCTTAAAAGTACACCAGATTACTTTAGTTCTGATGTAGTCAGCAAAACTTCTCAGATCTCTGAAAGTATCAGATCCTTTAACTGACAGCTGTTGATTGCAGAATTTTGATATCATTTAGCTAAATCTTTTGGTTTGAGGTTTTGGTTGTTTGGGTTTTTTTCTTTTCCATAGGAAAAGGAAATTTTAATTTCTCTTTGTGTATCTATCCATCCACCTACTCATCCTGATTTTAGAAAGCTTACTGTGCATGGGGGAAATTATCCCTGCCACCCTGAAAACAGTAGGTGTTGAGGATGTGCTGTCATTCTGAAAGGTCATTGGCTTTGAGACAAATTTACTGCTGTCTTGTTAAAAATGATATATTTTTTTAAAATCTATATAGTATTTGAGAAATTACCTTCTCTTTCAAGTAATGAATACTCTACTAGGCTCAATCCCTTTGATCAGAATTTTTTCTGTCAAGCAGAGTTGGTGGACTTCATTGTTTAAAATCAGTGGTTCATATCTCATAAAAAAATAAAATAAAGCTTACAAAGAGCATGTGATTAGTATTGTCATCTTAAGTGTTTATAATAAAACACCACGTCTCTAAGACCTTTCACTTTGATAACACACTATGACTTGAGACTAAGATTAGTCACACTTGAAACTCCCTTTTGAAACACTTTTCCATCTCATAAGATTTTTTTCTATAAAACTCTGCCATCCCTGAAAGTAGCTTTCCAAAGAGGCTGATGCAAATCCACTGATGCATCTTGCTCTCTATTTTTCCATTGCATATGGTTTTGCTGCTGCTTATTTAAAAATGAAATAACACTATTGGCACATAATTAAAAAATTCATAAACAGGGTCTTAAAAAATAATATGCTAACTACTTTATTAAAATATGAACATTATCTTTTATATATTAAAAAAATTAGAGAACAAGAAAAAAAGAGTAGGACTTTTGAGTTATTTTGGGGAAGTGCTGTTAAACCAGTTCATTCAATGAGTATAGAGTATCAGTTCTAACTGTCGGATACAGTATTTCCACACTGCAAAAAGTTTATATGAGCTAAACCTCAAATCTCTGCAAATTGGAAGGCAGGAAGGATATTATGTATTTTGGATGTATTTTACTTAAAATACAACATTTACTAATAAAGCTGAAGTTCACAAATCCTTATGCTTGAAATGGCAGTGAGTTCTTCTACATTTAGAGTTAACACAAAGGGAACAAATAATTTTGTTTCAAAAGCGTTTAGAAGTGATCTATAATTTATGCTGCAGATTTTTTTTAATGGTGGATTTATTTATTTCTAGGTAAAAATCGAAGGACCTGTCTTCTGCCCTCAAAATCAGCAAGTGAGCATGGCTTTAGGGATTTCAGCAGAAACCAGCTATCAAATTATCCCACACTTCCACTGACCAAGTCGATAGAAACCCTCCAGCCAGGGGAAAAAGAAAGCCGGCTGAGTTGTGCACACCGTGCTCTCAAGAGCTCTGTCAAGCCTCCGGCTGTCGTGGCTCTGAAGAAGAACCGCAGAAGTTTACCAGTTGCTGTCTGTCGAAGCTATGAAACTCTGGATGGCCCCCAGGGTGTCGAGACATGGCCAAGATCTCACTCACTGGATGATCTCCAGGGAGAACCCCATACTGACTTGCAGGACACTAACAAGAAAGTAGGTTCTTTTCCTCAGGATTCACTGGATATAGCTAAAAAGGCAACTGGCTCTGCCTTGCCACTTCAGTCTCATGGAGGCAGCTGTAAGGCAGATGACTTCATGGCTAAACCGGGCAAAGGAGCTGCTAGTTCTCAGAAGGGAAGAGCTAAGGAATTGAACTGCTCTGTAATGGAGACTGCAGGTGGAAAGCCTGCTCCGTTCCCCCTGAAAAACTGTGAAGCTCAACCTGCCTTAGTGATGCACCATGCAACAAGGACGCCTCTGGAAATACAGAGTAAAGGTTTTCATGACCTTGCACGGGCTGATTATGCTCCCGTCCTCAAGGGAGGTCTAGAAGCTGAGCAAAAAGGCTCAAATGAGGCAAGAACGCAACCAAAAAATCCTTCTCAGCCACCACCTGTCCCTGCCAAAAAATGCCGAGAACGCCTTTCTAATGGATTATATCATCCTCCCATGACCACAAGTGGAAACCAGTCAAGTTTAGAAGCACCATGTTTGCCAGTAAAAAAGACCAGCTCATCCACCCCCATTGATTGTCATGGGGTACCTGCCCATAGAACATCTTCTGAACAGGAGCCCAGTACCCCTCCTAGCCCACTGCCACCCTGGCTGTCAGAGCTCCCAGAGACTGCTAGTGTTCAGCAGCATGTGGTAAAGCTCGGCCCTGCGTCAGCAAGAAAAGTCTCTTGTAGCAGGGGAATGGATCTGGAAATGGTGATAGAAAACAAGTTGCAGTCTGAAGATATTGATCTTACTGAAGAACCATACTCAGACAAGGTAAGTGGTAATCACTTCAATGGTTTTATTATACTAGCATTCCAAAGCATAGTCTGTCCCTCATTGTATCTGTCATTTTTTGTGGGTGACGGGCCAAGATAAACCAACAGTCATTGGGACACTAGACATTCTGTGACTCTGTTTGTCTTTGTTATCAGACTTTATGCCTAAAGTAATTCTTGTGTTGTGGGGGACTCAGAAATCCCAGACTTACTCAGAACCTTCATCTTTTCAGCCTGCTGGTGCCTTGGTGGCACTGGACATGGAAATGTCTCTTCCTCTGCTAATGTAGGGAAATAGAGCTGAAAAAGGAACTAATGATTCGATTTTTTGTTTCCAAGAAACTCTGAATTGATAGCATCAATTAGGACATCTTTTTGCAGGGGGAAAGAAGGAGTCCCTCTTTAGGGATTGCTTTTTCGGTTTTCATGGAACCTCAAGGACAGCTCCTCCTTGCTCCCATCCTGCACTTCTTTGTGTTGCACTGGTTGGTCTGTGTAGATACAACTTCACTAATCTGTCTTCCCTCCTTTGTATCTGGCTGGGGCATTCAGCATGGTCGCTGTGGCATTCCTGAGGCTTTGGTACAGAGGTACTCTGAAGACTTAGAGCAGCCTGAAAAGGATGTTGCTGCAAACATGGACCAAATCCGGGTAAAGCAGCTGAGGAAGCAGCATCGCATGGCAGTGAGTATTTCCATAAAGCAGATTTTCTTGTTTGTGAGCAGACTTTTAAAAGGACTGACTTGCAGTAAAGGGAGATACTTGAGAAGTCCTGGAACAGAAGTGCTCCTTCTGTTCATCCAGCAGGTACAACATAGGTAGAGGTACTGCAGGGGCAGGAGGTACCTCCCCCAGCCCCAAAGGACAGTCAGTAGTTGAAAGGAGAGTGGATAGCTCTCTCATGACTGAATAATGGTTCTAAAAATCTAAGCAGACTGCAAACAGTGGTAACAGAGACTTGCTCACTAAGGGTCATGTGGCTAGCACAGACCTTTCCCATGAGAATTCTTTCTCTCTTCCTCCTGTGTTTTTATAAACAAAGATAAAGTTTGGATGTTGTTGAAACAGTTTCTCAAGATATGGACAGTTCAGGCCTGGCCAATCCAGCCTAGGGGGAGGCTTCGAACTGACCAATCTGGGTGACCTTTGAAAAGTCTATATAAGTTGGAATTAAATAATAAAACTTTCTTCTTCATGCCACACATTGAACCTGAACCTTTTTTCTCTGCTAGCGGCTCAACAGCGACATGGTCACAGGTATTAAATGCTTCTGTATTAAAATTTGAAAGGTTTTACACTCCTTTTTCATTTCTTAAACGATACTAGTGTCTCCTCCTTAGCAAAAGCAGAAGGGAGAAACCATCAAGAAATTTAATTGTTTTTTCTAAGAAAACTTGGTCTGCCTGAGGAGGTAATAGGCAAAATTGGTGTTCTCTTGCCCTACTGAGAAATTAAATGGATCACTTTGAAAAGTCTTGTTACTGATACTCTTTACTGATCTCAGACTAGTTCAGAATGGTACATGGCAGTCAGCCAAGCAGCTGGATACTGCCCACTCCGTCTATATTGCCAAAATTGTTGTCATTGCTTCTGTGCCAAGGGATCTGAGCCTTTCAGCCCACACTACTTTCATGCTGACAAATGTGACATGAGAGAAGTTAGAACATCTGCTATAAAGTTACATCAGTTTGGAAGAGAAACAAACAAACAAACAAAAAGTCTTGTTGTAAAACAAGCAGAGAAGTTTAACATTAAGGATTCTCTTTTCTTTCTTTTTTTACCCCCCAGATTCCAAGTGGGGGACTTACAGAAATCTGCCGTAAACCTGTATCCCCGGGACTCATCACCTCTGTATCTGACTGGCTGATTTCCATTGGTCTGCCTATGTATTCCAACCTGCTCACAGAAGCAGGATTCAACACACTGAGCAAAGTGCCTTCTCTGTCACAAACTTGCCTTGAAAAAGCTGGCATCGCAGAGGAAAGGCACATAAGCAAGCTTCTGGCAGCAGCGAGACTCTTCAAACCTCTTGATCCAGAGGCAATTTAACGTGCTCCATAGTGTGACATTGCCTGGTTGAGAATCCACTGCTTCTTCCTGCACCAGTATCGCTCTAATTACTTCACATAGCTAAAGGGATCAAGGCAGTGGCTCCCCAGGACAGGCAGATATCTTCTTCAAAGGATATGAAAGTCTTTGGCGACTGAAGGAGAAGAGAAGCAACCACCAGGTAACATAGATGTGGTACTTCCCTCCCCCCTCACTCCCATCTAAAGTATTCTTATTTCATAAACTGCGCAGGGTTGGCCTGAGAATCAGACAGCTTCAAAGAATTAAGGGGCCCTTGCACATTTTCCTCAAGTTTGTGATAGTGATACTAGTAATAGGTCTTTTGTACATCTAGGTTCCAGATACCTGAAATCAGTCCAGGTACAAATCAAGGTGCAAATTTCAGTAGAAGCTGTTTGGCAAATGCCTTTTGTTTATTTTAGCAGTCTAGAGCTAAACACAAAGCCCTCCCTAGTCATCTTTGCTGTTGCTTGGTATAGGTCCCAATTGCCACAAAGCCTTTAGCTAGGCCGAAGTTGATGGACTGAAATTAGTTTTCAGTGTAGTCCATCTCTGTCACTTCAATGCAACTAACCCACAGAGAGTCAGAAAGCTTCTTTTTATTTGTACAGAGCTGAGGTAATTTTTATAACTGCTTTCTAGCAATCAGCTTTTTATTTGCCTTAAAATAAGCTTTTAAGCAGTTACCTAGTGTTCACTTACCTGTATTCATTCACATTTCCCAAGCCTTGTTTCAACCTGTCACTCTTAAGTTGCATTTAGGGTGATTTCCAGCTGAAGTAGCTTCTATAAAATGCCTCATCATAACATCTCCTGAGTTGTAGAGATGCTTTTACAAATGCAGGGTTATGCTAGGTTTTGGTTGTCAGGTTAACTCCTTGTTCACTACAGTCTGCATTTACTGTTGTTACTAAACTGTTCCAAGATATACTGCCTTGTATATATGTAACTGCTTTTCATTTTAATCATATTCTGTGTACTGTGTTATATTGTCAATCATTATGCTGCAGCTTTGACTTGGTATCCTGACCATATTGATTCCAAACAGTGGGTTTCTGCAAATGAAAATTCACTTGCATTGAAAAAGCAAATTGTGTCCCATAGAAATCATTAGACCCAGTAATTCCATTCTATGGATAAGAAAATTCCCATATAGTCTTATGAGTAACACTGTGATTTTTAGAACACTTGATACCCCTCACCACTACATTAATGTTACCTCTCACTGGAAAAGAGCATTGTTCTGGCAAATATGATGAACCATTTTTCATTATGTAATGGTATTTTTCTGCCTGACTCCATGTGAAACGTTCCAGTCGCATATGTGACTAATGACAGATTTTATTTTTCTATATTGGGTACACGTTTTATATACCAAATACAGATTATCATGAATAGCACATAGCTAGCTTGTTCTTTGGGGTCTATATATGGTGTCTCCTTCAGCTTCTTGTAATGCAGCTGTTCCATGGAAGACAGAGCAAGCTTAGTCTGGCAGGTAAAGGGAGATAGGATAGAAACCTGGGCACAGGCCAGGATGTGTGGCTATTTCCAATATCAGTTCTGACATCAATTTACTGTGTAAAACCAGACAAGGTACTTCACCATTTGGTGCCCCAATTATCCCAGCCTCACATTGAGTAATGACTTCTCCTGATAAAATGGTCTCAGATTGATGAATGAAAAACTTTGGTTACTCCATGATTTCTTACTATATCTGGTCCTTCCAGGGTCATGTTTTAAGTAGATGAATATGCATTTTGCCTCCTGGTAGAATTGATAGCTGTTAGGTTTACTTTCCTCATTTCGTATTTCACCAGTGTCTACTGCACACCATCATATGGAGGCAGCTAATTTACTGATGTGACTTGAAATTGTTCTTAAGCAAAGCTCTGCAATGTTCTCCATGCATAATCAGCATGTTCTGATATGGCAGAATCAGGGACATACAGCAGACATGTCTTGTACAGCTGGTGAAAATCTGGTGCAGCCTCGCCTCAAATACTGCGTGCAGTTTTGGGCACCACAATCTAAAAAAGACATTAAGTTATTGGGGAGCATCCAAAAGAGAGCCACAAAGGGTCTGGAAGGGAAGCTTTATGAAGGAGCTTTATGAGGAGTGGCTGAGGTCACTTGGTCAGTTAAGCCTGGAAGAGGCTGAGGGGAAACAGTGCAGTCTCAACATCCATGAGGCAAAGCAGAGGGGCAGACACTGATCTCTTCACTGTAATGACCAAATGACAGAACCCAAGGACTGAAACAGAGTCAGGGGAGGTTTAGGCTGGGTATCAGGAAAAGGTTTTTCACCCAGAGGGTGCTTGAGCCCTGGAACAGGCTCCCCAGGGAAGTGGTCAGTGCTCCAAGCCTGTCTGAGTTCAAGAGACATTTGGACAATGCTCTAGGGCACATGGTGTGACTCTTGGGGATGGTGCTGTGCAGGGCCAGGAGTTGGATTTGATGTGTCCCTTGTAGCTCAGTATATTCTATGATTCTAAAAGAAAAAAAAAAGAAAAAAAAAGTGGTTTTTTTAAAAATAATTATTATTTTTCTGTTGTTCCTCTCTGAGGCTTACATGGTGACTATCAGCAGGAGATGGAAAGAGTATTGAGACTTCCTGGGGTTGCTGGCAGGGACCAGAACAGAGTAGAAGTGGACAGCAGTTACATTGGAGCAAGGGAAAAGTCCAAGCTGACTATAGCAATAAAAAAGAAAACAAATTTCCTCGTGTTGCAGGGAAGACAAGTCATATAGTAAAGCTCTCCCATATTAATTACTTTCCCCTCTCTTAATAACAGAAGGAGAATTATGGGAATAAGCTGAACCTGTTTGCCAAACTCTCTTTGTAAATCCATACTTTTAAAATGATTATGTGACCCAGGGAAACCAAATCACACCCATTAGGACTGGAGTGAGCAATTTGAGATTTATGAGATTTAGTATTTGTTTTGTTTTCTTTTAAAGACTTTTGGTCTTTGTGGTCTTACTTGAATTTCTGTTGTAGTTTATATTTTAATCTAAAAAAAGCCTTAAGCTTCTCAGTGTTTGAGCTTCCCTGCTGTGGTTTCTGTGACCTGTGGCATTCCCCAGGCAGGTGAGGTGATGCATTATGAGAGCCATAACCTCTTGCATCTTCTTGCAACCCTTCAATGCTCTAAGCAAAAGTTCACTCATTAACTCTTGGGAAGCACAGAAGAAACCTGCTGCTGGAATCCTGATCTGCTCTGCTCAGGCTCACCGTGTTAAGTATCTATCCACTGTATCTTAATAACTCAAACAGCTATTTAACAATAGAAGCAGCAAGCCCAAAATATTACCAAATGCCATCATAATCATATGCTTTGATCAATAACCTGCTGTTGCTACCCAGGTGGCAATTCCCTGTGCTCTTATATGAGCCTGGCTGTGGATGCAGACTGGGAGCATGATCAGAAGCATTAAACACTGCATTATTCAAACAGGCCATCATCTCTAAGAGCAGCAATAGTGGTCGATTCACCAAGTCACAGCTGTGCAGTTGTACTGTATTATTTTTAGAATAAATAATACTTTTGGTCCAAGATACTTTTATCATTAATTGACACCCTTTGGGGAATCAAAACTGTCAAGCAAGTTATGTAACAACTAACAAAGTTGCACTTTCTGTATATGAAATCAATATTTAAATAACTTATTTTTCTCCATTTGCTGTTCTTAAATGATGTAAGTAGCTGTAATATACCAGTACTCAATATGTCCTGCAGTTTGCTTCAACCCAAGAAAGCTGTGTATTGTAAAGAAAAAAAACAAAAACAAAATATGAATGTGTAAAGATTATTGTGCTGTTTCATTTAGCAAACAAAATGGTTGACAAAAGGGTTTTCCTGTGTATCAAAACTTGTCTATAATTATATGTCATACTGTTCATAGATAAAAAGTAAATAAATTTCCATGGTCTCTCTCTTTTTTTGGTTGTTTTTAATTTTGCTAACAGATCCTCTATTTGGTGCTCTGGTAGCAGTCCAGCAATTTAATTTTTCGCTTATATCTTGTGCCCTCACCCTGTAGCTTACCAAGCCTCTAGTTCCTTTCCTTGTAAGCACTCTGAACGCCTCCACAGCAGGAGAAAAAAGTTTTAAAATTTTAAAATATTAAAATCCCTGATAATCCAGGACTAGAAGCAACAGTTAAATTATGATATGATGTGAATCATCACTGTCCAAACTTTGTCTGTTATATTTGTGAATGTCCAGCTGCTGGGCTCAGTGAGATACGTGTGAGATCTTTGAGGTCTCCCCTTGGGAGCTTTGCCATTTTGCAATGGGGTAATTAATTGGTGGACCCAGAGAAAGGACTATGAGTACGATGCTCTGAAGTTCCGTCTTGCCTGCAAGAAGGGACTTCAAGCCTGATTTTTAAATGCAGCTCTGCTTCGTTTGGCTGGTGAGGTGCCGTGACTCTGAACAGTCAGGCAGTGTCTGCACTCTGTAAGGAGGTGCCAGTGTGGAGGGTTTGGGGCGCAGGAGCCTCGGGACATGACCCTTGGCATTCCTTCCAGCTCTCTTCAGTAACTTCTTGCTTACTGTTTTGCGTTTGTCAGTCAGGTTAAATTTGCTGTGTAATTAATGGGTACGCTTAGCTGCCTAACAGCGTGCAGCCAGCTCCTCATGGCAACAGTTTGAGGTTAATCCTTTGTGGATTCAGCCCTAAGGAATGAGGGGCGGCTGTGTCTCCATTCGCTGTCGTTAACCGGAAGCTGAACTCGGGAAACGACATAAAGAGGGAAACAAAAAAACCCTTTTGGTTCGGATCCAGCCAGCTGAATGCTCGGCTGCCCCGGGCAGCGCTCCCATGGGCGCTGTAGGACGTGGCGAGCACTCGGCGGGAATGGGGCTGAGGAGCTGCGCGGATCCTGCGGGAATGGGGCGGCAGAGGGCGCCGCGCCGCTGGCAGCGGGAGCGCTGGCTCTGGGACAGGCTGTTTCCAAGGGTCTCTCAAGTAACAAAACAGAAATAAAAACAAAACAAACACTGCACAACATGAAAAGCCAGGGCGCTTGCCATTTCTGCAGCTGGAAGGAGTATTGCTTCCCTTCCAAGCTCGCTGTGGTCCAGGATTGCATTGGGAGCAGCTGAAACACAAAGCCCCCATCTATTGCTCTCAGCATTTTGCTGCTGTGTTTGATCCAAGTGTGTGCTAACCGCAGTGGCTGCTGCCAAAACCAAACACCACCACCCCCAATACATGCATACCTATTCTTATTCTGAAAGCTCTCTTTCCACATGTGTTTGCACCAGAAAAAGAGATGTGGGAGAAATGTGCTAAAATTCTTGCTGCTAATACTTAGAAAGAGAAACTTTATGCCTGAGCAGAGGGTTCACATGTAAGGCCATAAAGACTGAAAAGCTGTGGAGGTAATGTTACATGTACCACCAGAGCTACCTCAAGAGTCCACTAAAGATTAATCCTTTAACATTCAGGAAGCAGTACAAAACAAATGGTGTGACTCCTGGGCTCGGTGCTGTGCAGGGTCGGGAGTTTGACTCAAAGATCCTTGTGGGTCCCTTCCAACTGAGCATATTCGGTGATTCTATGATTCTTATTAGTTCTCAGACTTGTCCTTTTGCAGGCACTGCAGTCTTTCACTGCATGAATGGACATCCTTACTTGTTTCCTTCAATTCTGCAACACAAGTAGTCTGTGCTGAGCTTGCACCTGCATGACTATGCCTACAAGCCTTAAGTGTACTGATAATGTTCAAGCCCTGACCCCAAAGCTCTGATATTACCAAGATTCTGTCATTTCCAGTGGGTTTGGGCTTGTCTCCAAGCAGAGGAATTTTTGCACACATAAATGAACTTATTGATATTCTATGCCAAAAAGACTGCAAGCCCTCTTTAAAAACTTTTCAGGACATTTACAGAACTAGTATTCTTCCAAAAACAGTCAGACTAGGACAAAGCCATAGGTCTTATTTTAAAGGAATATTGTTGCTTGGCCTGCTGCAGTTGAAGTTCATGGAAAATACAGGTGCCTACAGTCAAGCAGAAAGATGTCTGGTGGAATTAGCTGCTTCCAAGACAAGACAGGTTTGAGTAAGAGAGAAAGGTGAGTTGGGATTACAGTTTTGCATTTCAAACAGCTTTCTGTTTATTGAATCTGCTTAAGTTCACCGTCTCTGAAACGAGTCCTGCGTAGCCTTGGAGGTTCTGGACTTGGCTCCTCCAGGGTGGATCCCATCCCAGGTAGGCAGAGCTCTTCACATCCCTGACAAGTTCTAAATTCCTTGTATTGGCATATGCTATTCTGAAATTCCCACAAGTTGCATTTCTTCATTTAGCCACAAAATGCATACACAGCTGTGCAAGTCTGTGAAAACAAGACCTGTGTTTATGTCCACAAATGGAATTTACAATTTTTTAAAATGTTTTACTGAAGCATGACTAAACTGTTACCTAATACTAGCATTCACATTTAAAGCTCTGATTTAAGTGCCTCATTTGCACTTAGCCAAACAAACAAAACAAAAAAAAACCCAGGACCATTTCTCTGCCTTGAAGAGTGAAACTGAATTGTCTGTCTGGCAACTTGTATGTGGACTAAAAAGAGAAAAATATCTTAGATCAATTTGATTACGCAAATAAGCATTTATGTGCTTAATAAAGTCATCTAATGACATGAGAGATGAGAGGCTCTCTCAACTCATTAAACCACTTCCGTTTGAAAAACACTTATTTTTGGATTTAGAAAATGCCTTGGGACCAACTGCTACCTTCTCAATTTTCTTCTCCTCAGCCTGATGACAAAGCAGGGAAGGTTTTCAGGCTGCTTTCTAACACACATGTAAGTGTAAGTCAAAAATTTGGGGTTTGGCACATAGGAGAACCTGGAAGGCATTCAAAAACTTGTTTGTTCTCTTTTTTCTTTTGTGTCTGTTTTGGCAATTTCATCTGTTGTGTCTTGCTTCAGGAATATGGGAGGCCTCTACCTGAGTCTGTGAGGATTCATGCAAATTCACATCAAAAGCAACAGTCTGAGCTCCCACGCAATGCCTGTCCAAGTGTAGATATGTCTCCCCTGGAGCTGACAGGTGTCTGCAGCACAGTGTTTAACCTTGAAGGCAAAGCTTCAGAGCTCTACATGTTTCATGCCCAAGAGCACATAAACAGATTTGTCTGTGCCTGTCTGTATATATGCTAAATCAAGATTCAGCCTCACTCCTTGTATCCTTGTGAGCTGCTTCCTACTGCCTTCTCCTGTCATGTTACTTGTTTGGCCTGTGAGAAGACCAAAGCCAAGGTTTTGTCAAGTTCTGGGCATTGTTTGGTGCTCACTTAGGTGTGTGCACAAGCAAAAGTGGCTTGTGATGCCTTGTGCAAGCAGCCCAAGAGGTATAAGTGGCCTAGGGAAAATACAGATAACACAACAGTGACCTGGGGAATACCTCCTCAGGGCCTCACAAAGATCCCCCATTCAACTGGGAAAGGGAGGCAGGAAAAGAAGCCAGTGAGCTGGAGATCCTCCATGCTGGTGGCAATTTCTGCTCATTTTCCTGGGTGTATCTACTTTGCTGAGAATTTTTGTGAAGTTCTGTGAATTCAAGATACTATTTGGAGAAGAGAAATTCAACTCAATCAGGTAATTGAGAGAGCATCCATGCCAGATGCACTCTTTAATTCTGAGAACTATTGCTTTACTGGGAGCATTGGGTCCTAAGGCACAAGCAATGAAAGGCCCAGGAAAGAAGGAAGTTTTAAGGACTAACAGTGAAATCCTACTGAAGATGTCTTCTTGATGTAAGTGAAGTAAATCTAGATATATTCTGTTTGGAGCAAACTGCAAAGATCTGTCAGGTTGCACCCTGAAACTTGTGCAAGGTTTTCACAGTACCAGAGTTGGAAACATTTGATTTCTCTCGCTTGTTTTCTGTTATTTCCAATATAAGCCCCCATAGGGTTCCTTACCTCTGTGTAATCCTGCATGTGCTGTGGGAGTAACATTCACAGGCAGTGCCTCCCTCCTTCCTTCATGCCCTCCCAAGGTGTGTCTCAACCACCCAAGCATGACAGTCCCTCCAAGCAGCCAGAGTGAAAATCCTTCTCTGTAGCATTCCTGGCATGTGTTTGCTCTGGCTGCTTTAAGGGCACAGGAGGAAGGAAAAGGGATCAGCCAGCTCATGGAACAGCTGAGGTGGTAGTGAGGCTTACTGGGAGAGACCAGAGGGAAAGAAGGAAGGGCTGGATGAAGAAATTAGTGGAAAGCTGATGAATGTCATAAAAATAAGAGCAGCATTTCTTACCTTCTGGGAACACAGAGGTCTCACATTCTCAGGGGTATATTTGGTGGGAATTTGGTGTGGTTGTGCCTTGCTTTTTTGTGCATTTAATAAGTTCGTTTGAGCATATATTTTTAAAGGAGAAACTTGTTAAAATATATGAAGAATTTAGGGACAAGAAGAAAATTCTCATTTATTTCCACCTGTGGGAACTACATACTGTTCTCCCCCAGAAGAGGCATGTCATGGCTCAGGACAATTACCACTGGACAAGGTGAGGCTCTCCCTGTCAGCCACTGTTCTATATTTCTATGCTGTTCTGAGCAGGCTGTGGCTAACTCTGAATCGCAACATCCAGTTCATCCTTCCTCACACTTAGCAGTGGGAACATAAAATAGGTTGTTAGTTTTCCCAGACATACACTTTCTGCTCACTGGCTTAACCTATAAAGGAAACAGCTGCTACAAGGTTTGTCACCACCTTTGCATCAGCTACCTGTAAAACCCAAGGTTTTTAAAAACCAAACCTAAATGCTGACAGGAAACCAAATAAGCAGCACCACACTTGTTAAGTGAGCCAATTAGCAAAAAAACAGGGTGAGTCTCTCTGAGCCACATTTGCACAGGAGCTCTGCCACTTGCTGCTGTTATCTCCATCCCATGCAAGCCTGTAGTTTCCTTCAAGCTCTGAATTGCCAAGGTGGGACACAGGTAGTGATTGATGGCTGGTACAAGGCTCTGAAAATCTAAACTGTTCTGCAGGGCTGCTGCTTTCATCTCCGTTACAAAAGGGTCAAATATTTGACAAAAAGCTATTTTTGCCCCTATCAATCCATACTTTTAGAAATCGCAAAGCTTCAAAATAAATGCATAAATGAAGTGATGAAAAAAGCCCATGAGGACTCAGAGATACCAGCAAAATACAACTGAATCTCTAATAATTCCCTGCCTTCCCTTCACTTTGTTGCTAACTTACTTGTCACTCTTTTCCACAGAAGGCTGTGTCTGACCTCTCTCCAGGTAACCTTGCTGGACTGTGGATCTCCCTGCCTGTCCAGCCCTGACCTGGGCATAGCCAGGGGATGGTGGGAACACTTCAGCCTTCCCTGTGTCATGCAATGCACAGCTGCTGCCAACCCCCAGATCTCCCTTCTGGTGCCCCTAAAGCCATACCTCCCCTAGCTCCTGCCCTGAAGGGAAACACCACCACTTGCAGGCATCCCAAACCCTGTGGAAGGCTCTGGTGACTTGGGCAGGCGGGACAGGTGAGTAGCCAGGCTGGCAGCTGAGGCAGAGTCTGTGCCTAATCTGACACATTCTGAGGGTTTGATCTTACAGTGACAATCCCAGAAATGGCCCTGGAGAAATGTAAGTGAGCAGACAAGGCATAGGCACTCTGTGACACACAACTACCCTCTGAGAAAGGCTCAAACAGAAGGGGGAGAATTCAGGGGGTTCTGTGCAATTTTTTCCTTAAAAGCAAGAAATACAACTCTTCAAGGGCAAGTAAACTTCAAATGAGAAGATACCAAAATTTACATTTTTACCTCCTAGTCTTCTAAAAATCTGTGTAAGGGGCATAACTGAAACAAGAAGAAGCCATTAAAGACATTAAAATCTTGCTCTGCTCTGAAAGTCAGTGCCATTTCCACATTCACTTCTCAAGTCTTATTTGTTCTGGTGGTGTCTCATGCAGACCAGCAATATAATGAAACACTGCTTGAATGATTCACTTGGATAAAGTGTGCAGTCCAAAGCTGGACATAGAATATATAACTAAAGCCCCCACAGACTTGTATACAGAGAAGTGTCTCCACATGACTGTTTTATTGGCTAGGTGCTGGATTGCCATCTACTGGAGAGTAAAGAAATAAAATCCAATAAACTATTTCATAGTGGGGGAACAATGTTGTCTGTACTTTTGGCTTTAACTTTCCCTGCTTGTGTACAATTAATACAAGTCTGTGATGGCCTATAAAATTGTTTCTCTGTTATGGTAAGAAACTTCTGGTCTTCACTGTCTTCAAAGTTAAACTGCATAAATATTACTTTTAGAAAGAGGCACTTTGAAAGTTTTTTCAAAGGTTTCTTCAAAATGAGCATATATGGTCCATTTAAAGCTGGAATTACTGGATAAGCAGCAAGCAAAAATGTTGCTAAAGATCAAAGTTTTCTTAGTTCTGATCTACTGTATTTGTGTGACCTTTCTGTTCTTACGGTTGTAAGAATGGCTACTGGATAGATAAATGACTACTGAGAGATAAAACTACTACTGGCAGAATTTATGCCAAAGGCAAATTAAAGTGAAATATTTGAAACTTTCTTCCTCTGTCTATCTCCTTTTGTCTGCAATGAATCTCTGTATTTAGGCCTGTTAATGTACAATAATCTCTTGCTGCCTTCCATTTACTTTTTTTTTTTTAAGACCATAAAGCCAAATGCTCTTAGAAGATAGAGAAAATAACAATTACAATATATGGTACTACCTCAATTCACCCTACCGAGTGCACTTGCCTACCTTGTCATTAGACCATCTATCTAGCTGCTTGTTCCAGAATGTTCCTCTCTGTTGAATACCACAGCCATGAGTATTTCACTCAAGACAACTCATTCCCTCATTGCTGCTGAGGCTCAGCTGGTGCAGCAGGAGGAGCACATTTTGGGGAACATCCCATCCAGATCCTGCAGCGTTATGGCAAATCTGTTGAGCAGATTCATATGGTGCACAGTGGCTGCAGCCAGCGTGGAGACTCGCTCTGAGCTGGACCACTTTCAGTGCAAAATAAATAAAATCTTCTCATCATTTAACTGTTACAGTTTACCAAGTAAGCAAATGGAAAGGATGAGACCTAGGCTTTGACAAAAGCTGTAACCCTAAAGTGATGAGGTAACAAGTGCTCAGTGACAAAAGACAAATAACTGCAGTTGAGGGATTATTGTTATTGTCGCTATTATATAATTTTCCTTAAATTTTTTCTTAAATGGTTCAATGAGTTTTCTTTCAGGAGAAAACAGATCAGTCTTCAGCTTAAACACAGAAGTCTAGCCTCCCAGGACTGAACATTAAAACTTACTAGAATAGTGTTTATGCTGTTAATTTGGGGATTTCTTTTTCAGAAGAGTGTTTCTCCTAATCTCCTTTCCTTGAAAACAAAGCACATTTTATTCTCTGCATCTCATACTGGTGTGCCATGCCTCTCTGAAGAAAATCTATAACACCATGTGACTTTTGCAGCAACCCTTAAGACAGGGGCAAATCTCAGTGTTGAGCAATGTATGACTGGAATGAAAAAAACCCCAAATCAGTTTGCTATTAGTGCAGTTATCCTCCAAGCTCCAAGTCAGGTGATCAGTCTATTGGCTCAATTTTCTGTGCAGCAGTTTGGATATTTTTCCATTTTGATGAGACTGTATTTCTCGAAAACAGAGACAAAAAGCCAAACAGGGTGGGGAGCTGGGGAGGCTTCCAAGCAGCTCTGAGAGACAGCATGGAAGACACAGAAATGTCATAAATAATAGTATATTTCTTTTTTCCAATAAAATTTCTGAGTGGCATCAAAAAAGAAAACAAAAAAAGGTTTGCAATTCACTGTCCTGTCATCCAATAAATTTCACATAGCTCTGTGCCAAGCCCTTTTATTTGCTTCTTGTGGCTCCTACAAGCCACACACATTAGCCAGCCATGCATGCCCACTGTCCCACCACCTGTGCCACCTGAGTGTCTCCCTCCAGCCCAGGAGTGCAGGCCAGGGCTGGCACAGCTGGCAGCTCAGGCAGAGCCCCATGAGCCACCAGGGTTGATGGGAAAGTGCAAAATGTGGGCCAGAGTACTTCCCTGCCCTCAGATCTAGAATCTGGATTGACAGCAAAATATCACTGTCTTGATTTTGTGTCTTGCTGCAGGGCCTACTTAATATTTGTCTGAAAATGAGTGTTTATGTTGTCCTTGCCTCAACCTGAGTCTACTCATACCTCCCTGTGTGGTAGGGATGGGAAAGCAATTCACCTGGATAGCCAGCTGTGCCTTGTAGAAGCTGAAGCATCTTGCAGAGGGGGCAAGAGAACGAGAAGTCTGTGAGCAGCTTTTTGCAAAACCTTTTAATCGCCCTTTTCAGAGACTGCAGCCAAGCCTACATGTCATTCCTGTAAGTATTGTTACTTTCTCTTTGCAGCAACAAATCATATTGATGTTCTTCAATATGCTTCCATGGGCTGCCTTGAGCTAAGGCATTTATTTCTCCCATCCTGATCCACAAAAAGGATAAACCAAACTATTGCTGGCCCTGGTGTCATAATGAAGCCCAACACATAGCTTGATATAATTACCCAAGCATGGGCTTGTGGATTTGTTTGTTCGTTCATTTATTTATTCCATGCATCCTTTGCCTTCAGTGGTATATCTTGAGAACAAGAAGACAGACTTTTCCCACATAAAATATGCATTTTCAGCCTTCCTTATGCACAAATAATACTTACGTGGAGCTACCCTTCTCTAATTCTTCCAGGGGCTCCAATGACCCTATCTACTTTCTTTTTGGCTACTATGACTATTGTCATTGCCCCTGCAGTCACTGCTTTCCCTTTGAAATATTAACTCTATTTTAGCCTCAACTGTCTTGAAAATTAACCCCATGGAGCTCCTACCCCCAATATCTGCCCCTTTTCTTCCCCATTCACAGCACTCTTGTGCAGGCTGCCCCTGCCTTCCCCCTGCCTCTGGAGAGCTGCCTCTTTCAGGGGGGATGTGCTTTGGGCAAACCTTGCTCTGTGCTTGGGCAAATCCAGGAGTGCCTTGGCACAACTGGAAGAGTCCAGGAGGGCATTTCTGGGGTTTCTGTAAGGCAAATGTGGGTCCCAGTGAAGCAGTGAGGATACTGTTCTTTCAGTTGTCTGATTTAATAACATTTAATTGAATAACTTCCTTCCTAACTTAAAAGCTGTGGGGTCTGCATGTTTATCTATATTTTACCTCCTGAATGTCATTAAGGTCACTGCTGTCCCAGAAAATGATGTGTCAGAATTGGATTCAGCACAGGATGAGGACAGGGATGGTCAGTGCAGCACGGCTTTCCTATGAAGAGAAACTAAATAGCCCTGAGGTCTGAATGGAGAGATGGATGCAGGATGGGATGAAGACCAGGGAAGTGATGATGGCCAGGGAAAATGGGAATGGAGCACAGTTTGCTCAGGGTCTTCACAATGCACTGAACAATTGATACTAACTTAGAAAAAGGAAATAATGGTTCATAACTGTGTAGTTATATTGTGGTGTTGTTCACAGCAAGCTGCTCCTGAGGCCACAAGAATTAATGAATTGAGGAGATTGAGGAATACAGCTTTGTTTATGGCTGCTAAAAAGATTATGGTGTGAGTGAGGGCTTTACATCAGGTCATACTTAAACCACAGAGAGCTGGAAGAGTCTACAGGGGAAAAGGTTTCATACTCTTTCCACAAACATAGTTAAGATGCATCTGAAGGAAGGATACTGAGATGAATAAACCCTTAGTCTGACCTAACACAACTGCTCTGATGTTAATGGATTTGGGAGATTTACTGGAAGACGAGATTGTGCTTCTTGTGCTTCCTTCCTTGAATCTCATTTTTTCCATAGATAGGACTAGTGGTAACAACACGGATTTAGCCACAGTGGTCACACATGAGGTCACTTTTCTTTTGCCTAAGAGCAATCTGCAGTACCTCAAACCCCAGTTTAATTGTCCAGAATCCTGTAAGAACTGCAATTAAATAGGAAAGGGCCTTTCCATTAAAAACTGAGCAGCTCACTACTGAGTTACCCTACAGGACATCTCAAACTTCAACAGTTGCCAACAGCAGCAGCTGAAGAATGATCTCTCCTGGCTGACACTACATTTTCATATACAATTTATGGAGCTTAGTGCTAATATATGGCCACAAACAGATGCTGCTTTTCTCCTTGCGTGTGATAATGAAACTTGTGACAAAGCCAGGAGTACCTGATGAGAAGGAAAGAAAGCAGAAGGTTTTTCATTGTAAGGATCACCTCACCACAGGGAGACTTTGGTGAATTAAGCTCCTGCACAGTGGGTGACATAAATGGGGCTCAGACACTGTTTTGACCTCCCAACCCTCTCTTCTAGCTTTCCACTAAAGCCTCACTAAGTGGGAAAAAGAGAAACTATCCATGCCATTTAGTCCAAACATATTCCAGATATGTACTTTCTCACTGTTATTCCAATTACTGATTTTTCAGGGTTGAAGCAACCGAGAAACAACCACAGCAACCACAGCAGACAGCCAAACATCCAGCACCTCTCTGGGAGAGGCTGGGAGCTGCCACAGCTTGGAGGGGGAAGCCTGATGGAGCATCCTCAGCCCACAGTGCTCACTGGCCCCTTCTCCAGCAAGTCCTCCAGCCCTTTCCTCCAGGCTCTGCTTTGCCACCATTCCCAACAAATAAATGTCTCTTTGCAGCCCACAAAGCCCACACTCACCACCCACAGCCTGCCTGTTGGAGTTTGCTCCCTGCTGTTGTCTCCTACAGGAAAGTGGCTAAAACTGCTCTGTCAGTGCCACGTTTTCCTGCAAACAGGGCCTGTCGTGATTACTATGTGTGCACGAGGGAGTTTTCCAAGCTTGAGCAATCCATCTGGCAGCAGCACCACTGCTATAAGGTTTGCTCCTGCAGGACAGGACCCAGAGCTGATTTAACTGCATTAGTCACCACCAGCAGTACCACTGATCTTGGGCCCAGAGTGCTGGCTGGCCAGCAAGCCTCATGGCTATTTTAACTTTGTTTGTTTGACCTTTCCAGTGGTCCAGACCCCTCGAGGAGCTGAAGAATGCTTCATCCCCCGCTGTTGCCTCTGAAATGCAGGCAGCCAGGGCCAAGTGTTAGGCAAAATATCAGGATGCACAGGCTGAGTAATGGTTCATCTTCAGGAGGGGAAAATTTGCCTCTTACTAACTGACTCTAAAGAAACCAGTTTTAAAATAGAGATTGAATTTGATTGGAAAGGAGGGAATGGAGCCAGCTAATGTTTATTGCTTTGAGGATCATTAAACGTTTCTTTATTTTATTTATTAGCTGTGAGATTTCTTTATAGGCAAATAAATTCACAGATCTGAAGAACAGAACCAAAACTTGACATTTAGAGCCATATTCAAGTTTTCCCAAAGTTTGTGAGGGTTCAACTCATGTTATCCACTCATTCAAGCAGGATCTAAAGAAAGAAGCTGAAAAAGTTGTAGTCCTGGGAGAAAGTTTTGAAAGTGCAGCAGGACTGGACTACTCTTTCACGTAGATCATTCAAAAATATATATTATGTATCTAATACTGTTACTTGCTATAGTTCCTAAAACTGTAGGCAAAGCGTTGCACAAGTTTAGGTCTCCAAAAAATACTTCTAAAAAGCTGTTTACTGCCAGGCCATTATTTTTTTAACCTCTTGAGCCAAACTCTCTCAAACTGCACAGCATCTGGGGAGGAAATTATTGCTCAAACTGTCAATGTCAGGACAGATGCCAGACAAACTTAGCTGCGTAGTAGTGACATCTCATTCACTGCTGTCTGAACAGCACACTTGGCCTGGACTCCTGTGCTCCTCAGCTTTCAGGAGAGCACTTGGCAGAGCTGAGCTGACACACGAATTTTTACACAAGGAGCCATAACACAACTTGCCTTAATTTGGGAAGGTTTACCATTACTCCTCTCATCAGCTGGATTACTGCCACATGGCAGGTTTAAAAAGAAGAGAAATATAGAAGAAATATAGACCAAATGATCTGCAAAACTGAGATACTAACACACAAGTCATATAGAAATAAGGACAAAATAGAGAAGATTTATAATATGAGACCTGACATTAAGCAGCTCCATACCTTATGGAGTATGAAAGACCACCAGAAAACCCATAAAACTGATAGACCAAAACAGCTAAATTGTAACAAGCTATTACAAGAATCAAATCTCTGTTCACATCATCTTTTCCTCACAATATCTTGGTAAATTTTGACAATTTATTATTTTTAAAAGATCCCACACCACTGAGTTTTCATGATGACTGTGATGACCTAAATGTGCCAGTGGGATATTTGTTCTTACTTCAACAATGAGCTTGCAGGCTCATGCTTCCAAAGTAGGAATAGTTACCCCTTGGGTTAAGGCTGGTCTTAGCTGGAAATACTTTACTATTTGAAACTTCCTGATTAACACTTCTTGGGATTCTGTAAATAGCTGGGGAGGAAAACATCTGTGCTCAGATAAAAGACATTTGTGGATTTGCTGTCGGAGACATGCAGTTCCCAGCGCAGCATCACTAAGTGATCCCTGTGAACCAAAGGAGATGACTGTGAAAATGATGCCTCCAGTAACACAGGCAGTGAGAGGGACAAACAGACGGTCACTCAAATGCAGACCCCGGTTCTGGAGGTCAGTTAGTACTCTGGTGGACTACCCAGTGAAAATTTTAATAGGAAGAAAGATAACATTTAAATTGCTCCAGATTTGGTTTTGCTCAGTTTTACTCTAACCAGTGAGTCAGGGCAAGCAGCTGTGTTTTCAAAATTCACTTTTGTATAGTGTGAAATTGCTTTACAATCTAAGACGGGGGGGAAAGGAGCTAAGGTTAGGTTTTAGCAGAAAAGTAACTTTTCAGACTAAACTACCTGACTAAAACATGATAACCTTTTTTCCTGTACTGCTACATAAAAATATATGGTATGGCTCTGTCCCAGCTCCTGAGGTTAAGAGCTCCAGCTCCACTCTGAAAAGTTACTCTGTAAAAAAAAAAAAACAAAACATCCATATTTGTTGGTCCTAAGTCACTCAAACCTCAGATCTGCTAATTTAAAAATAAAAAAAATATGTTTTCTCTAGCTGCCGGTGCTTAAACTGCACCTGGCTCACAAATCACTTCTCGCAGGCTTCGGCTGCACCTTAGCTGCTCCTGGGAGGGATCTCACTGGGATGGGATTATAGATGAGGCAGTCAGTGCCAGGAGGAACACAGCCTGTCTTTCACAGCCCTGAGAGGGTCTGCAGGGCTGGCAGCAATATAAAACAGCTTTTTTTTAGTCATAAGCTGAATGCATTTAATCCATTGGTCAGCTGAAGCATTCTGGAATTCACCTGAGGTTGTGCCACATACCCCGAAGGCAGAGGTGAGTGGTGGTGCATGCTCATGAGGTAGTTAATGGAAAAGGTCACTATTGTCCCTTTAGTGAGCTGGGCCATCTCCCTCACAGCACTTCAAGGCTTTTTCTCCAACACTGCTCTCGGCAGAGACAGCACAGTTGTACTACACGAACCACAAAGCCCTGCTGGAGGGAAGAAATGTCTCTCCGTGGGTAATTTAAGAGACACTATTTACTTTGTTCAAACGTTGTTTCATAAACTTATAATGGGAAGTCATCTGAGCAGACAAACTCCTCCCAGCTTTCCCGTGATGACCCTGCTGGGCCTGCTGCTCCTAGGGAAGGAGCTGAGCTGCGGCCGTGGGGAGGATGTGCTATCGAGGGAGCCGCCAGCCCAGCCCTAAAGCCACCAAGCACCAGCCCTATCGGCAGGAAATGCTCGGGCCCTGCCGCTGGAGAGGCTGGGGAAGCACCAGAGTACGGGTGGGAATGGCAAGGCCATGCCGGGAGCAGAGGGCAGCGCGGAGCTGCAAGGACAGAGCGGGAAGGATGCTCCAGGAGCCAAGCCGAGACCGTGAGCTCAGCAGCACCTGTAGCTGCCCTGGGCTCGATTAAAAAAATAAAAAAAGGTGGGGATGGCTCATGTGGTAAGTGTTCATTAGCTGTTGTTTGCAGAGAGTTTGGAGGTTTGAAGCAGGTCAGAAGCAGACGAGGAGCTCTGCATTGGTTTTGCCGAGGTAAGCTCTGTGCTGATATCGGAACTCATACCTCAGTGCAGGGGCTGTGCAGTGAGGGCTCTGCTCTGGGGCAGGATGAGCAGGTTTTAAGGTCTTTTAGCTTTAGTTATAAGCTTTCATTGCTATTTAGCTCCTTCTGCTTGAGTGGGAGGAAGCCTCTTAGTCTGTTTTCCTTTTAAATTTGTTATATTTCTCTTTTGTTATTCTTTGAATGATTTCTTCTTGTTGTCTGTGCTTCCTCCTACAGGATTTTACCTTCCAGATCTGCTTTTCCCCTTCAAGAAAGTGGCAGTTTTCCTCTCTTTTCTATGTATGTGTGACTCTACCTGTAACTACTAACAGGGTTCAGTGCTTTGCAATGCAAGGTCATTTTCCTTGCATAACATTCATAAATGTCCTATTTTGGATTGTTTTGATCTGTGCTCTCACTTAGCAGGCTGATAAGAAACTATTTTACTGGATAACTGCCCATGTATTTTCAAGCAGTCCACTCTAAAGAGGAAAAAATTTGGCAGCTGTTTAATTTATTAAATCAATGTCAGTGCAATTATGCTTTCAAATGAGTGAGGCCTTTTATTGAAGGGGGCCAAATTTGCCTAGTATAGGCTCTCAATCATCACAAATTATTTTTAAGTGTGTGTCACTTAAAATGATGACATTTTAAGTCATCATTTGTGATGATGTGTGTCATCACAAATTATTTTTAAGTGTCAAAACCACTGTAAAGAATAGCTATGTGACTAATAAATGCATTGTCATCTTTAAGCTGTGACAACTAAACCATTCCCTACCCTTTTAGAAAGGAAGGTATCATTTATCAACCACTACATCTTCAGCATATAAGAGTTCAGGATGGTCTCTGGTGATGTAAGCACACTTTTTGCACAATGCTGAACCAGGAAGAAGTTATTTCAATTTTATTTTGAGCTTAAGAAGAACCTGAACCTTTATCATGGGTTCTAGGAATACACATATATGTTTTTGGTTTATTTTTTTTTCCAATTCACTTAAATTTCCGTAATGAGGGTTATGCTTAAAACAATAAAAGTAATTTTGGAAGCCATAGCAGAAGGCGAATGCACACCACGGAAGAAAACCTAATGCCTTCTAATTAGGATAAAGTATGTGGCTGTGAGGCCTGTGGGACCAGCCTCCAATTTAACCTCACCAATGGCACAAAGGAGGAGAGGTTTAGTTCCCAACAGCTGGTTCTGGCACTGTGTGCTGTGGAAATTAGAGGGAGAGTTTTTCAAAAGATGGGAGGAAATGAATGTCATGAGATGGATGAGATTGTGCTCCTTGTTGGTTTTGTTTTATTACTGTCATAGCTCCAAGGAGCACAAGACCATTGACTTCAGCCTGACCCAAGCTACTGGTGGCCATAATTTCTATCATCCCTTATTTTAGGAAGATTTACCAGAGCATCATTTCTCTAAGTCATTGCACAGAAGTGACAGCACTTGTAAACAGATGATGATGAATGACCTGTGGGAATTATTTCTCCTACATATAGTGCTGCTGGAGGGTAATATCTGCCAGGTAGCAGGTTGCTGCAGAAATCCAGTGAGAGTAGAGGGTCTAAGGAAAATAACCTTCATTCACTGTTCATGCCCTGCAGAAGCTTGACTTTTGGTGGCAGCTTTGGGACAGTGATATGCTTAAACACAACATTTGCAGAAAGAGGCTGGGATGTAAGAAGGGGAAGAAAAGGGAGACAACTGTAGCTTTCTCCTACATAGAGATATCAGCTCTGCACACTCACTCTGTTCCCTTCTGCAACACTGATTGCATCTCCAAAGCTCTCCAGCAAATTCACTCTCCTGATGCCATTTGCATTTACCATTTCACAAAAATATCTGTCAAGGTCTGATTAAAACCAGAATATGCTGCTTGTCAAGACCCAGTCTAGGATATCAAAGGATCAGGCTGGTGGAGCCAGAATGCTCTCTGGAGATGGGTACAGGTTTTTGGGGATGGAGATGCATCCAGTTTCAACTTCTGCCAGCACTCACAGATGCTCTCCCCAGCACCAGACAATCCTTGCTTGTGCTGCCAACCACCTGGCTAAACAGCACCTCAGCTGCTCCACTGACACCTCCTCATTTAGCACCATTCACCCCCTGCCTGCCTGCCTGCCAGCCTTCCTCAGGATGTGCTCGACAGCTTGAGTGTTGAGAACATACTCAACATGTTTTAAGAAGAAAATTCTTTAAAAATAGAAAGAAAACAGGTGTCTTTACTCTTTTTTCCCAAGTCTCTCTCCTAAATGAGCATGTTGAGTAAAGAACTGTAAAAATGATGCTCTCTTCTCCCCTTGATTTCAGCTCTAACAGACATCTTTAGAATTCAGTCTGGTCAAAAAAAGCTAGAAGTAGCGAATGTGTGTCCTTCCCACCTCACAAAAGTGCAATCTTCTACTGGCAACCAACAAGATCATTCATCTGTTCCTTATCATCATGTTGCATGGACTTAAGGACATTTCCAGCACCTCTTTTAATGGAATGCAGAACAGACATAGTGAGTTTTCTGTATCACTCACTGAAGATTTCAGACACACCTACAGTAAGCCAACAAACAACAGCTTTTGTTTAGTTATTTCTATGAGAGAGTATTTTATTAATTTTCTGTATTGTGGGAAAAGGCTGCTTTCATTGGAATACAGTAGGTTTGCAACATTATTCTAGTATTAAGGTTTGAAACATTCATATCTTGGCTTGGAGTTTGTTGAATCTTACAGGACTCATGCTTGGCAGTGTTTTGGGGTTGGGGTTTTTCTGTTCTTGGTTTTGGTTTTTTTGGGGTTTTTGGGTTTTTTTTTAAGTGGAAACATTAGTAACAAATGGCCTAACAGCAGGGAGGACAGATGCTGGTAGTACCTAGGAACTCGTGGGTATCCACGTGAGGTAACTAGTTCTTTTCCAGTGCAATTGTGGCCCTGCCCTTCAGCCAGGGCCTGGCAGAAAAATGCAGGAGTTTGTGCACCAGCATGCTCTGTCTGTGATTTCTGAGCGCAGCTACCTCTACCCTAGGCAAAGAAACACTGGTGTGATGAAAAAGCACGGGTAACAGTGAGAGCATTTTGTGCAGGCAGGAATGCAGGAGTCTCAGTTTGGAAGAGGGCTGGCACTGAAATGTGAGTGAGGAGCTATGCAAGTGGCTACACTGGTGCCTGGATCCATGGCTGCTCAGGGCGCTCTATGCTTCACTGCTGCCACATCCCCAGAGGGCTCTCCTGCTGCAGCACTCAGCATCCTACCCTGAGACAGGCTCCAGAGAGCCACACCATGCTCTGCACCACAGCAGGAGCCTCTCCAGAGCCAGGGAGCTGGGAAAAGCACATTAAAGCTGTCCAGTGACAGAGCACTGGGCCAGCTTTTTGGCTCTGGTCTGGCTCTGCACTGGGCATAACAGCTCCTGGCTGGGCTCTGTCCTGAGCTGATGGGCTGTCTCTGTGTTTAGCTCCCACATCTCCCTTGGGCTGGTAATTTTTTTTTCCAGAACTCTTGTCCAGAGTCTCCCCAAAGCTGAGCAGTGCTGTGTTAGTAGTGGAACAGTTGAAGGGAATGACCCCACACATAATTTAGATATGCAAAACCACAGGAATTCTGTCACAAGGGTGTTGATTGCTACACTCCTAGAAGTGCTGAACTGTCTGGTATGATCATACCAACTTTCCTTCTTCTTGATACGAGACTCAAGCCCTCTGGGAATTTATTAGTCATTGAATATATAGATTGACATACATATGGGCTAAATGATTTTGTCATGACCCATGTTCTGAAATGCTCCTGGTTGTGTGCTGGATATAAGAGAGTTTGAGGAACCTTATTCACAAGTAAATGACAAATGCAAGATACCACACAGGTTAGCAAACTGAACTAGAGATTTAATCCATGACGTGTACCTGTGGTCTGCCCAAGGTTCTCAGCCTACCTGTGGAGACTGAAATGCTGTGATATTTTCAGATAGATGTTTGCAAGTGTCCATCTTTACCTTTCTTGACTACCTACATTGTAAATGCTGCAAGAATTCCCCAAGAGTTCCCACATGATAGAGGATTAGCTGGTGGCCACTCCTCTCTTCCCCTTACATAAGTAAATTGAAAGAGGAGATGCAGAGATGGACTCCAGGCTGTGGGGAAAACATATTAGGATCCCCTGAAAGGTCTTGCACGAACCTGCTCAGATATATTGTTTATGAAATGTGTGCTGGAAAAACCTGCAAAGTATTTCATTTGTATCAAATCGAGCTGAATACCACGGATGTTGCAGAGGTTTGTACACAGTACAGGAGTAAAGCCAGATTCAAAGCCAGGTTCAGGAGGCATTCAGCAAAACCAACACAAAGTTGGATTGTTGGATTTCTTTTTCTCCCAGTGGAAAAGCAGATAAGGGTTCAGGATATGTAGCAGCATGCTAGATTTAAGGAAAATAATGCAGGAAAATGTATGAAGTGCAATGACAGAGTTGCTGTGAGTTCTTCTTCTTGGCCTTGTTTATGTTTAGATCTCTTTCTCAAAATAATCTTTTTTAATTGTGCCTGAGTGTTTTTCCTATCCCCATTTAAAACCTGAGACAGACCCCAAAAAACTAAAACAATTGAAAACCAATCTATAACATGAAAATAAAAAGGTGATACAGGAGTCTAGCACATTTCTGTAACTAGCAATTTTTTTCATTAGATGGGAGGTAGCATAGTCCAATATCAAATACATGTATACCATATGCATACTGTACACATACATTCCTACATGTAGTTTGGCTTTTAAGTTTGGATAATTTTCCAATAATAACCTAAGCAACTTGTCCAAGCTCCACCTCCCATGCATGTCTCACTGCTTCTTGGTATGTCTTTACGTTTTCTTCATCATTGAAGCTCCTAGTGCACACTAAAACATCCACTGCCAAGAGAAATAATGTTCCTTGTGGTGTTTTTAGTGATAAAACTGGAATTTTAAGGCTCACATGCTAATGCTAAACTCATTTACAGTTACTTTTGCCAATGTAAAAAGTAGGGCTGTGCATTCTCTTCAGAAAGCACGTGACAACTTAGGTAAAGAAAAAACACATTTGCCTTCTATATAGGAAAGAGGCAACCTGCAGAGAAACTGTTGGAAACCTATTTCAAAGGCAGGTTAGATTATTGAAGAGAGACACAGTAAAATCTAGGATGAATGATCTGTCCCAAAGCCAGAAGATTTTGAAGGGAAAAGCTTAACCAGTTGGAAGAAAACAACAGATGATTTTGTCAGCTTGAATCAAGGAGAAGAGTAAAACCCAATTTCCTGGGAATGCATGAAAAGAGATATTTAAAAAAAAAAAAAAAAAGTAAATAAGGATGCTGCATCCAGATGGTCAAAATCACACAGTGAAAAACTGTCTTCAGCAGGTGGAGATTGCCAGCCTTTTCAAAAGTGGTAATGTCAAGCCTCATCAGCCAAGGAACTGCAGAACTGGGTAGGAGGCATCAGAAAAACATGGAATCACCACATTTTCCCCAGTTGCTCAGTGGATGTCATTTCCCACTGTCTCAGTGCTGAAAGGTGCTATGTTCAGAGTGAAAGAATAAAACTGAGCTGCTGACCTCCACATCCATTCAGGAGAGAGCACTGCCAGTTTTGCATAACTAAAGGCAATGATTTCCACTCAGCCTTTTTTCTTTTCTTTTTCTTTTCTCTTTTTCCCCCTTTTTTTCTTTTTTTTTTCTTTTTTTTTCTTTTTTCTTTTTTATTTTTTCTTTTTTCTTTTCTTTTTTTTTTTTTTAACCCTTACATTTCCAGGAGGACAGAATATCTTAAAAATTTCAAAAACAATAGTACAGACGTAAATGTTGGCACTGAAATCTCTGAGTTGAAGAGGAAAGCAGCTAGTTCAGAATTCCTGGTACAAAGTCCTTCAGGCTCTGGATGCCCTCTGGAGTAAACTGCAGGTGGTTCTGTCACTGTTGCAGGATGAAGCATTAGGAGCCGCTGGCTGGCAGTCAAGCAGGAGGGATTGCTGGCCTCAAAAGTTCCAGATATTTAAAGCTTTCCTATCTTAAAATGTAAAGATATGAGTAGAGCTTTTATGACTGCATTACTGGGTCTTTAGGTACTGGTTTTGACTTCTCCAGCTGCGGGTGCTGGTTTATAATTCCAGGTGGAAACTTCTCCCTTCTGCACTCTCCTAAATCTCCCATCTGGTCCTCTCTTCTACCAGTGCTTTTTTTTCATATAAACCCTAAACATTTACCTAGCATTCCACATTTGTAATTCTGAGTCAATGACAACAAGATGTTGTGCTTGCACTCATTTGCCTAGACTAGTGATGTGAAGACTAAAGTACTCTGGGTGTGGGTTTTGGTTTGGTGGGGTTTTGCTGCTGTTTTCATTGGCAAACTCCATTTCCTGTCTTCTGTTCATGCCACAGTAATTTGGGAAGGAGATGCCCAGCCCAGCTGAGTGAGAACAGTGGGTCAGGAGTTATTTTGACAGATACTAACTGTATTAAAATCCATGGACTACCTGATTCACATGAGAGCACTGACTAAATATTAATAAACCTTCAAAAAGAAATCACCCTTCATTTTGGTATAAGTGAACCAATTTCTGGCTCCCAACTCTCAAATATTTTTTTCTAGATGGCCTTGAAAAATTGTTGAGCTCATCACAAATACACAGAAAATAATAACTTATGAACATATTTTTGGGAAATTCATTTCTGCTCAAGAGTATCAAGTAAAGGCAGTTTGATTGTGCAATCAGGCTGATTCATTGCTCTAAGTGGAACATGTACATATTCTTGTCTTTAGGTATATTTTCTGTATTAACTTTTGACTAAAATGATCAGCAGTTGAACAGTTAACAATGTTCACATTCTGTCTGTCATCTTCAGACTTCAGAGTCAGTATTGCAGAGGGATGAACAGGTCATCCCAATTGAAAATTATTCTTTTGATTGTCTTTGGTCTCTTGAACATAAGACTACATCAGTCCTGTTTGATTTATGTCTTCAAGGATTTCTTCACAGCCATGACCCTGAGGAACACAATCCTATTTTAAATGGGATGTGAGAATTCAGGGCACTGGCTTGATAGCAAATTTAATAATGACATAAAATACTGTGTGAATGCAGCACAAGAAATTTAAGAATTCAACTGAACATGCCCTTCTTCCTTCCACCTTCTTGTTTTCTCCCTGTCATACTTATATTCAGGTTGGTATTTGTTTTTGCAGTAAGCTCGCACCTGCTATCATCTCTCAACTCCTCCTGCCTGTTTATTTCCATCTCTGTGAAATACTTATTGGTGTTTCTTATACTTTTATATCCTGAGGGGTATGGCTTTTGTTTACATCTTAACAGAATTAAGCAGCAGGATGTGTTTGCACAAGCCTTACAGGCATGGTCCTGCTTGGGCTTCTCAGGTGTTAATTACAGTTGCTGGTGTTTTGTTAGCAAAGGTCTGTGTTTCACAGTGTTTTACAATACATAGCAAGAGAGAAGGTGTTGTTTTGGGACTATTCACCAGATGAGCAGTAATTATTTCCCTGCAGTAATAAATGCATTTTGCATCTTTCTATTGCATCTTTCAGAATTGTGATCCACAATTCTGTACCTTTGCCTACAATAAGGTGTAGATACAAATTAGTCACTTGGCAGAAGCTTTGCCAGATTAAAATCTGTTTGCCTGTCCTTAAAGCTGCTGTCAAACAACTTGTCACTTGTTAAAATTACAGAAGTATGTAATAGTCCTAACAGTGCAGTACTTCATTTATAGGTAAGCACAACCCCCCCCGTGCAAAGTGTGGGAGATGAGGGTTGAGCCTTCCTCTTGCCTCAAACAATTTAGACTTGGACCTGCCACTCTTCTGCAAAGCTCCCTCACTCACAGCCTGCTGGTCCTGACCCTGGGCCCAGGGATCTTCGAGTCTTCATGCAAGGTGCAGCACCTCTAAAGAGGGTTGGGGTGAGAATGTCACTGTGGTTGTGAGGGAGCTGAGCCCTCATGTCCAGTATTTTTGTGCACTGAACAGCCTGACAGGAATCATCAGTGGAAACAAAACCTCTTTGCATGTCTGTCTGGCACTCAAGAGCTCTGAGGAAGTTATTGTCAGTGCACCTTTGTGGCAAGAAATTGAGTATTTATTACAATTGAAATTACATCCACAGACTGTGCATACTGGGACTTAATTTTCCCTGAGAAGTACTGAGAGGATTATGTGTGTGGAATTGTATTTACTATTAAATATGTCTTCTGAGCTGATTCTAGGCAAGCCTCACTGGGTATGTCTGTACTGCCTAATAACTGTGGCAGGAAGCAATGCAAGATGCATCCTGTCCTGGTCCTCCTGGTGCCCAGATTCCCTCTGAGCAGAACATTCTGCATTGCATTCTGCCCTGCACCTCCATGGGGTCTGCTGCACTCAGGCTGTAGGAGGCAACAGGTAACTTTTGGGGAGAAATCCCAGTATTTCTATTGCTCCAGAGGAAGACTGCAATGAGGGAAAACAGACTGCATCCATAATATTTTTTTTCCCAGCTTACATTAGGGTGCATATTTGAGCCACGGGATGCTAGTGGCTTAGGAAGAGAGAAACAGACATGATTTGCAATTTTTGAAAAATATGTACTTTTACTATGGCTTTAATGGTCAAGAGGAATACATCTGGTGAATAGCTGTCTCTAAAAAATAATCAATGAATAGCATCAAAAATTAAGAGAGAAGCAGGACACACAAAAAAGGATTAAGAGGTAAACATGCATTAAAATATGTAAATGTATATTTAAAATAATGTAAACATACATTTAAAAGAATGTAAACATACATTTTTAATTGCAAATCATGTCTGTTTTGCCTTTCCATCCTCTATGTAGTAATAGAAAATTGTTTTACATGTGAGGAGAAAGAAAAAATTGCTTGATGCTCCATCCTCACCACAGTAACTTGGAAAGAGAGGTGTTTTACATTGGTGAAAACATGTCCTTCTTTTTGGAAAATGTTTTTATGTATATGGTCTTGGCTGCAGAAGCCAAGAGTTAGTGATATATAGCTGTGCCCATTGCATATAGGGGCTCTTTTCACTGAAGGTAATGGCAGAAACCACAACAATAGCAGGGCCCTTTTCTATTATGCCCTCCAGACTCCATAATTTGATGGGCTTGTTCCTGGAGTCAGTCCATATACCTGGAAGTTTATTCAAGGTGGTGAAAACTTGTCTTAACTCTCTAATAAAGCCTCTTGGCCTTTCATGTTAAAGTCTACAGGATAAGATTTTTAGGTAATGAGATGGTTATCTATTCATCAAAATGTGTAAAAGTCTTTTGGAATCCATTTAGTTCTTGTTACCTGAACATGCTGAAGTGTGAGCCTTGCTGGATCACAACTGCAATGTTGTTAGACTTTGCTGGTTCATAGCTATGGAGCTGGGAAGCATAGTGCTCCCTGGCAAAACTTGAATACCTCCTAAATGTAGAAAAAACTGGGAAAATGTTTGGTACAGAGAGCACAAGCTTCATTTTCTTCCAATCTACTTATATGCTTCCAGTCTGCACTGTTTTCATGGTCCTGCCTGTTGCAGGCTGTCTGGCCCAGCTGACTCAGTCATTCACGTTAGGAAGATCTTCTGTTAACTACTGTTGACTTTCAGTTCACCATTCAGCACATCATTGCCTCTGCCACACTGCTCCCTTCCTAATTTCAGTGTCCTTGATTGTTCTCTTTGATGCTATGATTCCTCCTCATTTCAGATCACCTTAGGTTAAGGTCAAAGCTTTTCAATGTCCTCTCTATCAGTTAATGCCCTTTCCAAGTTCTGCTTAATCTGTGATCAGAGAAGGACGGAGAAACAAAAATTACCAAAACTAAGATACAAAATAAATGCCAGGAGCTGTTTAAGTTAAATGAATGGCTAGGCAGTGCCGCTTACAGTGAATTGGTAATGTTTAGGATCAGCCTATTGTAGAAGAGGTGCAACTCAGAGATGACACCAGATATTGGGTCTGAGAGACTGGCAGGATGGCTAAATGCATGAAGAAGAAAATAGGAAAAGAACACATAGAGGACAATTGAGTAATTTTTCTATTGTATTAACAGCTGAAGATCCATGAAGTGCAAGGGAGACTGGGCTGCATCATTAGCTTGGACAGGAGACTGATCTGAAGTGAATGTGCAAGACAGACCCACAGTAACAGCATTTGTGATCATAGCTCACACTGCGCAGAAATGAGGAGTGGAGGCAGGAAACAAAGACAGCGTCCTCAGAAAGCTGGGGAGGGCAGCAAGGCTCCTTCAGAGGAGAGAGCAGGAGTGAGAGGAAGGAGACAAAGCTGATTTTGAAAGCTGGAGAGCGCCTGGCTTCAGGCAGTCAGCAGTTTCCTCAGCATCTGGCTGGTCACAGAGAAGTTCTGCACCCAACATCGGACTAAGGAAATAGGTATCTGAAATCTTGACAACAGCAGCCTGCCTGTTCTGTAAGCAAGAGTCTAGGCCTTCTAAACTTTCAAAGGAACATTTAGTGTTTCTGAATAACTTTTAACCCCCACAGGAAAGGCCCTCTGAGAATTACAGTTTGATCTGCAACCCTAATGTACAAGACAAATTTTGCTTATCACCTATTAATTTATTCATGCTTTCTATGTTCAGACACCACTTCCATGATATGTATATCTGTAACATCAAAACACCAAAGGAATTGTAGTCCTGTAAACTGTTAATTCTTTAATCAGCTAGATTATATTAATCCAAATATGCATTATCTTAGAGAATTCATACAATAAAAGGTGATAAACAAGCTACCTTTTTGTAGAGGAAAAGGAATTAAAATGCAATGCATAGTATTTATATGTCCATAATGTATAAAACTGTTTTGCTTCCCAAACACTAACACTGCAACCTGAGTTAGAAAAATCCATCCAGTCATTCAGCTACTTTAATATGATACATAGATGACATAAACCACTATGCTCTTTTCTCTTCTCTTTTTGTTTCTATTAATAATAATAGTAAGAAGTAAGAAAAACATGTTATGCAAGATAAGTTATTCAGTAAGCCAGTTATAATTCATACAGAAAGACAGTATTGATTTTTATGAATAGGCTGAAATAAGAATATATAAAGCTTCCTTTTGTCAGATAGGTTTGGGGGAGATAACTACTTCCAGCACACTCAGAAACAAAAATTTCACTTCTAAAAAGGAAAATATATCAAAAACCGAACAGGTTTGACCATGACACATTTATCTCAACAATAAAATTTCTTTCATGAAAATGACCAGAAAAAAAAGAGGAACATTTACAGTGGGCAGAATGATCCATTGGAATAGGATAATAGATGCAAATTTCAGTCTAACTTCTGTTTTTTTCCATGGCAAAATCAATGAACTATGGTGTATAGTAAATTAGTTAATTACGCAAGATGTCAAACCCCATAAAGGATGTAAAATTTGATTTTACAAATCAGTTCTGCCTGTGAGAAGTTTTGCAACAGTAGGTACTTGTGATTAAAATGTCAGCATGAGGGACTGCTGCAGATTCTACCACTCTAATAACAGAATGTAATCATTACATTCTTGGAAAGTCCACATAATACCAAATACAAATTTCAAACTATTTTAAAGAGTGATTTAATCTGAAAATTAAAAAAGAAGCACTAAGTTACAGGAAAGTGGTCTCCCCAGGAAGCCCTTTTTTAATCAGTGCACACTCTGCAGCTGCCTTTGCAGCACATTTCCCACCCTGCCAGCCAGAGAACCTGTTTGGGGACAGCATCAGATTTTCTGTGTCTGGCTTTTGCAAAAATTGCACACATTCTGAACATGATGCATTTGCGATTTCTTAAAATACTCTCCTATTCTCACTTATTTGAATTCTTCAATTACCAGCCAGCCAGATCCCGACAGGACTTGACAGTTTCGATGACAGCAGTTTCTTCTCACTTTCTATGGCACAACATAAACCACTGCAGAATTCCTGTAGGCCTCTTAATGTACCACTTGCTTCCAACAGAAGATCCAGTCCTTTCTTCCTGATAAGTCCTGTATTACTATTTTCAAGTGTGCGAGGACTGTGTTGCATTGCCCAGAGATGACAGTTCCAAAGTGAACTTTGTAGTGGCAGTTTAGGTTTTTTCTGATAGTCAATATTTCTTTAAAAGATAAAGTGACATTACGTGTATTCATATTCACCAAAATGTAGACTGTTGGAAAACAGTGGCAATGGAAAGTTTTGGGGGCTCTGAATTTGGAAATTTTCCTCCTGTAACTTTTTTTTGCATTCTTTTCCTGTTTAGCATCTCCTTCCTTTTGCATTGATTCAACTAGCACTATATCTGGTTGCAAGAATACAGCTCATCCCATTTTGTTGTTGTTATGGCTATGTTCTGCACACTTCAAGACTTCTGATATTTTTTGAGTCTTAACTTTCTCAAAAACCTTTCTTTGAAGCACTGCAGTCCCTGAAGCAACTTCTTTAAAAAATGTTTCTAGCTGGATGTACTGCCAAAGCAGGTATGTGATTACTCCTTTCGAGGTGTGTCAGGTGGCACTCTTTGGGAAAGTGTCAGATTTTCTGTATCTGGCTTTTGCAAAAATTGCACAAGTTCTGAACGTGATGCATTTGCAATTTCTTAAAATACTCTCCTATCCTCAGTTATTTGCATATCCTATGCTACAAAGCATGCTCAGAGTGCAAACATCTGTCAGCCTCTCTGAAGCAAAGAACTGAGTTGTACACAGTGAGTTCAGCACCTCAGCTTTTCACCACAGACATCCCCAAAGCATTAACATGCTTTCATATTCACTCAGTAAAGGACAGTGAGAGTTTAAGTTTGGAGACACTAGACAAACATTGAGAATTCTCACCTTGCTATCATCAGCTAATCTTTCCTCTCTCTAGGTTAGCATGCAGTGCTGCAGGAGGGAGTAGATTTCTACTCACTGTAGAAATCACACTATGAGTAATTTCCCTTGAAAAACATAAGACGATGATGTAAATGTTATAAAATGTTTCACAGTCACCCTGCCAAACTTCTTTGGGATCTTCTAGCCCTGCTTTATTATACAAAAGTCTTGAGCTATGCAGAAAAACAGCACGTGGGATACTCATGTGCCTTCACCATTCCCCGCTTAATAACTCCCACCATTAAGCAATGTTATCCCAAGTCTTCTGAAATTATATTGATTTCTTGGCTTCTCAGAATTTTCCCAGCTGTGAAACTTGTGTAAAATTATTATTGTCATCCCCTTCTAGTTTCAGTTTCTTATTTATATTCCACCTATTCTATGGAAAAAGACCTTTAAAACAGAGCCAAGGGTGAGAAGTAGAGGCATCCCAGTGGAAGGAACATCCATCCAGTTGAGATACAATTAATATGTCTTCATTTGCTGTTGTGGCTCTGGCCCAACAGCAAATCATATGTAAATGGATTTAGATTTCCATTTCCACAAGCTTAGAGAAGCTGAAATGTCTCAGCTGTAGTATAGGATGAGGTGAAGTTACATGAACTTCATCGCTTATTAGTATTAGAGAATTTGATTGGTAATTAATAGGTAATTAGAGTTTTCATCATCTATTCCCTTAAGAATTCAGAGAACACAACTGAAAAGCCTTTGCAAAAAGGAGAAAATACAGTGAGTTGCAAAAGGGATATAGAAGAGAATGTATCCTCTGTAATAGGAGATGAATGTTTGTCATTAGTTTAATGAAGGGGCCACAGAAACCTCCTGCAGCCCCCCATTAGTCTAACAGTTAGTCCATTGTATACATATACAATACACAGTCACTTGTCCTTGTGAGGGATCATGTCTGGGGAAGTCCAAAGGCTAAAAATGAAGCCATTTCTACATTCCTGAAGCTTAGATTTAAAGCATCAGGAACTTAAAAAACAAAACAAAATCAACTCAACTTTTGACTGCCTTGTTTTTATAAAATAGTATCTCATCCCTTCAAGAAACATTCTCCTTTGGTTTTGTCTGAGAGCTTGGTCTAATCATGATCTATTTCCCCCTAATATTTACATTTCTGGTTAAAAGGAGAAGAATTTTCAAGACATCAGTGTTCAGCTTTGCACCTACTTCCCCTGGCCTGAACAAACATACCTCATTTGTATCTTAGAGAAGACAGAGACATTTTGGTCACTTGTGTGAGCAGTGAACACAATTATGCAGAGTGGGAAAATTTTAGCTTTCCCCCTTGAGAACAGTTAGAGGTACAAGGCTGTCATTTGGAATGGGAGCTTGAATGAAGATAAAAGGTGCAGTTTATCCTCTAACTGCCACAGGATCCATAACTGAATGGATGCTTAGGAGAGAACACTCAAGCCAATAACAATTAAAGTTGTCGCTGTTGAGCCGCTAGCAGAGAAAGAAGATCCAGGTTCCAAGTGTAGCATCAAGAAGAAGGTTTTATTATTTAATTCCAACTTATATAGACTTTTCAAAGGTCACCCAGATTGGTCAGTTTGAGGCCTCCCCCTAGGCCTGATTGGCCAGGCCTCAACTGTCCATATCTTGAGAAACTGTTTTAATAACATCCAAACTTTATCTTTGTTTATAAAACACGGGAAGAAGAGAGAAAAGAATTCTCACGGGAAAGGTCTGTGCTTGCCACATAAAGTAACTATTAAAATATAATTTTGAGGAAAAAGTTTACTCTTACAGAGACAAGCCAATCAAATCTTTGAATTAGATGGTCACACTTTTGACCCTGTATCATAATTTCTTCCACAGCGCTTGCATTTCATACAAATGCAGCACAGTGCTGTAGTTTTTTCCTGACCTGGGATCAGACAAAGATGATTGCAGCAAGAATAATTCTTCATCACGTTGTGCTTGGCACAAGGAACACAGGCTGAAATCCAGAAGAGTGGAGACGCAGCTGGTGCAATGTGCAGATTTTGGAGTAATATCCTTGTCCTGCCACCCTTTTCTGGTTATCTGTCCTGCAGGAAAGGGGGATTTACATACCACATAATCTCCATATGTATTTAGGGGTTTCCATTATGCAATTCAGGGTGAGATTTCCTACCCAGATGCACATCTGTCATCTCCCATCCTTCAGCCAACACAAGACTACAAATGTGAAAGATCTGTAATTCATCTGAGGGTGTAAGCAGGGACTATCACACACAGTCCTTGAAACAGCCTGCTGTCCACAGATAAACACCATGAAATAAAAAGGCAAGGCCAAGGAGAAGGCAATATGATCTTTCTTTTACGGTGAATTAACATTTTTCATAAAGCTACAAGCATATATAATCTTTTTGATTTATGCTGTGAATGTGAAAAAGAAACACTTTAAGCAGATCTTCAAAAGACACAGTGTACTGTTCTTGTAAATGCAAATGACATATGGTTGAGCCTGCTTGTGTTAATTGGAGATAAAAAGAAAGGAAAAAAAAAGGTGACATCTTTTGAAAGAGCCTCCCATTAGGGCAATAGGAGCTGCATTTACAAGGTGTGATGTTGGAGTCTGGCTTAGCTCAATCAGCAGCACACATGCAGCCCCACTGAAACTGCTAAAGCTGCTGCAGCAAGAGACAGGAGAGCAAAACAAAGTGCCAACAAAATACCCACAGCAACAACAGAGTAATTTTTTTTTTTTAATTTCATCAAGCAACAGAAATCAGACTAGTTGATCATAATTGTTACTCTGTTTTTTTAAACTCAAGTCTCTAAATCAGGAGATTACTCAGATGAAGGGTCAATATAATGAAAATATATGCTTTCTTTTTCCACAAGAATTGGAAGTGGTATGATCTAAGACTGACAACTCCAGCATCTGGGAGTGCTTAAAGCAATTCGTAGTTTTGCTCCAGTCACATGGCTCTCGACAAAGACTGAACAAAAATCAAATTGGTTCAGAGGAAGTCCCGATGTTGAATAGGACTCAATAAATTGAGCAATTAGACTTTGATTTATTTGCCTTGATTCATTATAAATGAATTACATTCTTTCTCTTCTTGCAAATGCTTGGCTGCTATTTTTGTGTAAACATTCATGACTGTTAATTGCATTGTACCTTTTTATATTCACTTTATAGATTTTATTGCTTTAATTTAGTGGGCCTAAATATTTTATTTATACAGTATACTTTTCAAACAGGCATTTTCATAAGCATTATCTTCCAGATGTACTTTGTATAGTTTTAAAAGAAATGCATACTGCATTCCAGGAGTACTGTTGCCAAAGAATCTAATTTAAAAGTGGAGGGAAATATTTTATGATATGCAGATCTACTTGCTGCTTTGCATACTTCGCATTTTAACATCAAGATGAAACCACAAGAGTAACAAGAATGAATTACTTGAGAGCTATTCTTGCTGAATTAAAAAATTAGTAAGTTCCATATTTCCCACAGTTATTCCGCAAGCTGATACTGAATAAAACTCCTAATCTGACTGTATAGAATCAAAATGAAACTTTATATACAACTTAAAAACATTCAGGTTTATATGTGCATGTGTCAAGAAAGGGATGGGAACCCATGATTACATGTAACTGTCCGGGAAATTAGCCAAAACACTAAGTTAGAAAAAGAACTCTCTGAGCTGTTGCAATAAGCTGCCTGTACAAGTCTAAGCCACCATTTTGCACCTATAGGTACTCATATATGTATGTGCATGCTTGTGTACAGGACAGTGTCTTCACCTTCAGTGCACCATTGTTTACCAGTCCCTCATGTGAGGGGAGAATTATCAGGTATTGTTCTAGCAACTGGTATGTTAATCTGTTGGCCTGGTGTTTTTAAATTTTGACCTTCTGTTTCAGTTCTCAGCCATGTATCACCACTCTGCAGTCAAAAGCTTGCTGACAGAACTGAGTGCCTGGAAGACCAAGTCACCTATGCAGCAAATGCAAACAGTCCTGAGGGACATCCCCTTCACTGTGGCTCATGAGGACAGCTTGTATCCACTGAAATAGGGTGTGCTCCTGGTTTGGGGTTGGGAGAAGCGGGAGATTGGCAGCCGGAGGAGGAGGAGCAAGGGCAGTTTCATGCAACACCTGCACTGTTTGGCCACCACCCTTGTAGGAGGTTAGAAGATGAATAAGCCTGATTCACAGGCTTTAGAGTAAACTCTGTCTTCTGTGTAAATCCTTTTTTGTACACTGTTTTTTCCAAAATTTGAAGTGACATACGTAATGACATCCCTGCGGCAGATTATACAAAAGCAGCCAACACATAAGTCTATTTTTGGTTAATACCACTTTCCCAAGCAAGGGATCCATGATACAGACCTTGACATTTGATGACTTCTTGATATGTGAACAAACAGTTTTAACTGAAATACTTTGATTGCATCCAATCTGTCTATGAATAATTCAGTAAAATAACTCTCAGTTTGTGAATTTTTTTTATATATAAGGTCTGAGATGAGCTGAGAAAACACAGGGCCAAATTTACTGAGGATTTACCTCCTGTTGTTCTGACAGCTGCCTTTAAAAATCCTACCTGGAGTCTGAGACTGCTAAGCATTAAAGACACCACATCAGCTGCTGTTTTCCCACCCCACTGGGAAAAAATTTCCTTCTTCTCTGTAAGTACAAATCACCCCTCCACCTTGCACACCACACTAGGTGCAGGATCTCTGTCCTCACCTTCAGTGAACCACTCTTTTCTAGTCCCTCATATGAACTTGCTGCCCACTTCTTTTTTTAGCTTCACTTTTACTTTTCACTGTCCTTCTCCTTTAACTCCCTGCCCCTAACCCCAAAACCCCAAAACCAAACAAGCTGGAGAGTAATCTCACACTGGTTGGGGCCCTCAGCTGTGAGAAAGAGAGACTTTGCTTTTGGATCTGCCTTATTTTATAAGACCACAGTGGTGGCACAATTCTTAGTACAAAATAGGAATTAGAATATTAATTTACAGGAATGGTTTTAGACATCTGGATTGGGGTTCTGTACAGAGTGGACTAGGTAGCTGCTTCATCCTCCCATAGTGTTCCCAGCTCCAACACCAACATTTCCAACTTCTTGGTGTATTAGCTTACTTCTCCCTGAAGCTTTTTCCTATGAAAAAGCACTACAGAATATGGTGCACTACAGGAAGCTGTAAAATGTCTCTCAAATTGGCTGAGGTATATCGGTGCCAGGATGGCTCTCTGCCCCCTCTGGGTAATCCTGCTGAGAGCCCTGGGCTAACCTGTTGGTGCTGCTGCTCTCTGGTGTCACAGTGCTGTAACACTGCATGGGGTTGCATGCATGTACCTACTGTTTTGGAGATAGTTGTGTGTTTCTGACATATTTTGTATCTCCTGGATTTAAACATTAGTGCCTATCTTCTTTAATTGGTGCCTAATTAGCACCAGTACTGTGTTTTCCCCATGTGACTGTCTCCATCTTTATGTGTCTAAATCTGTCCAGTCCATCATATGGTGTTACTCTGTTAACTGTCTAAACAAATGTGGCTTTTAATGGGTCTGTTGTGTGAAAAGTCATGTTTACACATTGAAACTTCTGCCTTTCTATTAGCAGTTTCTGCAGACTAATGCAGGATTTAGACTGGTATTCGAAAATCAATACAAAGAGGACACAAAGGCAAAGGGAACGTAGTTGGGTTGTTCTGAGTGGATATTTATAAGAGGAAAGGATTGATCATCAAGACTGTATATTACACAACATCTTTTTTTTATATCTAGCTTCAATTGCCCCTTCTGAATGATATGCATGCTGAATAAAAAGAAAAGCAATCTGGCTAAATTCTCGTTACCCATTTTCTGAGAAAATTAACCAAAGAAATAAAAACAATGGTATCAGGAGTTAAGATGGCCCTGTAAGTAGCACTTTGCTGGAGATAGTCAGCCATACCGAGGGATTAATATAAATTCCTTTTGATAAATCCATCACACTCCAAGTAATATTGATAGAACATGCTAAGGTAATTCCAAGTACCATGTCAATTACAAATTATAAAGTTCCCTTCCGCAGAGAACCTGCTCCATCAGAGCATTGCTAAATTGTATCCATCTGGCACACAAGCTCATTTCCCTGTCTTCAGATATTTACCATCATATTTTTCACAAGCATATATATTCCTGAACCTTCCATAAAGGACAAAAATGAATACCACCAGCACAGAGCTGCAATCCCAGTTCAGCCAAGGCAGATGAAACTTGAAAGAATTCTATATATATGAAAGGAAAGAGTGTGGTGCATCCCTATTTCGTCTTCATCAAATTATCAACTGTTGCTGAAAAAAGCAAAATAAAGCCTACATAGTTGCCATCAATCACTCTGTTATACTCTGAACCCATTCTGAATTGCAGAGAGCTCTGGAGGAATTGAAAGCTGAGATCTTTCACAGGTGCTTCCTACATGACATTACATTATGTCATTCTGTTATACCAGTGAACCTTTACTCAGTGAACCCTTGTACCTAGATTTCTTCTATCCTTACTGTCTTGTGGAAACTAGGGCCCAGTATGTACCTTATCCTTTCTAGCTATTTATATCTTTGCAAACTGTCAATTCTGTAATATAACAGCTGAGAAATTTGGCTTAATGAGAATTTATCTTGAGAATTTGCTTAGGGAAAAAAAAAAGTGTTCAGATGCTCCTAGGAGTAAGAAAAATATGTTTTGCCTAGCAGAACTGACCAGCTGGTAGGTAACCCAAGCTGACCTGGCCAAATGAGTCTCTCTGCCAAGAACTGCCAGACACACAACCTGCTTGTGGTCTTTATCTCGCTCGTTGAACTTGTTTCTGAATCCATGCAGTTGGAATTATGATTCAGTGCAGGAATATCTAGCACAGTACCAATGTGGGCTCCCTTGGAAATTTTACAAAGCTATGCTTTCTGTTCCTTAGTACGGAGGAGCATCCCCTTCCAGCCCTGGGGAAAGTGCCTCTGTGCTCACAATGTCCTTCTTGCTGGAACTATTGCAGCCAGGAGGGGGATTCAGTCTGAGCAAAAGCTGGACCTACTCTGGATGAGGTAATGGAAGAAAACAGATTTGGACAAAGATCTTGGACCTGAGACTAGGTCTAGAAGAGGAGGAAAAATAGCGACACAAGGTCAGTGCAAGCAGAGGATGAGGAGTGCTGCAGTGAATACCAGTCTGAAAATGATTGATTCTGTGTCTGCTAGCACCAGAGCACTCCTACATGATGTCAGGCACATTATTTGAACTACAGGTGGCCCCCGAGTGCTCTTTTTACGCTTGGTGTTTGGTTTGAGAGCCTGGGGTCTGATTTGTAGAAGTAGTTAGCATTCACAGCTGCTTCTGATGTCAAAGGGAGCAGCTATGCTTCAAACATACAAAGCACTGTGTCATGCTAACTATTTCACCAAGGCAAACCCCAGTCATCTCAAGGCTAGCAACCAAAATTAATAGGCATATTTAACCTTAATCTCTCAGTCTCGTTTCCCAATAAGTAAAATGTTGATGTTCCCTACATCTCATGGATGTAATACATAAGCATTCATTATATGCGCAAGGTACTGTAACAATGAATGCCGTAGAAAAGCCTGCTACAATGTCAATAATTCCACATTACAAGCAGGATTAAACAGCTTTAAACAAAGCCCGAGGACATATGCTGAACAAAGAGATTAAACGTAAACTGAAAGGCTGCGCATTCAGCGAACAGTGTCTGTCCCATGCACTGTACAAGGCAGTGGTCCTCTGAGCAAAACAATGTCATCACACAATTAAAGACTAAATTGTAAGTCATACCCTCTACATGTCAAGACAAGCTTTTCTGAAGACTCTTACCTTTGGTTTATCCTGCAGTGTCAACACTTGGCTTTTAAACCATAATATTCCTTTAATGTGGGGCTTGTGTTTTGGATTCCTTGGGGGGTTTTGTGTGAATGGAATGTAATAATTTAAGGATATATATATATATATGTGCTGCTTTATGCTGGACATGCAAAATCATACTGGTTTTGTTAAAGCAGACGAGTAATAGGGGAATTAAAAATAGCAAAACAGTTGTGCTGTATCAAGCCATAGCACAAAGTAAATTGTATTTATTTTCCTGAACATTGCCCTAGCTAGGCATTGTAATAATAGGTGAGATCATTCATATATAAGTAGATAATTTTACAGCCAATTTATGCATTTAAGCATAAGTTTCAACAACGAAGATTTCTATTTCTTCTTCCTCCCAAGAGATTTCTTTTAACCCATTGATGCTTAGAAATATGGCAAGAACCCTACACAGTACAGCCTTGCCACTAAAATTTTGCTCCATTTATTGGTCTGTTTTTCTTTTTTTTTTTTAAATCTCTGCCTAGAAATCAAAGACATTCTTTGCAACCAGAAAAATAAAGATTTATTGATTCACCTTACAGGTGTTGTCTGTCTTCTCATCAAAGCATCCACTTTTCTCAAACATTCTGTGTAAGTGCTTATCTGTTTTTCATCTGCATCAGCAACTAGCACTATTAACCAAATCTGCAATGTTGTTATGCAAACAAAAGAGTAGATATTGAAGTATTGAAAAGAATATAAAACATTAAAACATTCATGGAAGCAGAGCATGGTAAATAAGCCCTCAGTACTTCCTAAGTGTTTCAAATCAACACTACCCATGAGAATTAACAAGTGCTAGCTTAACCATCCAATTAGAGTTACAAGTTTATCTGGCGAAAGGTGTTGGCTATTTCTGTTTTAAGTGACCTGGAGCCCTAAAGGTTTAGCCTCAACTTGACTTATTTTTTGTATCCTCTTACTTTCTCTTTTACATGAATGACGTGTCATACCTAACTTTGTGACAGGTTTTGTGTAAGATTGCAGAGGATCTGTGCATTGATGTCGTAGAACTGTGTAACCAAAACCAGGAGATTCCTCTCCAAACTAAGAAGGTCTGTTTTTCAGGCAGTAAGTGAGTATTTTTTATCAAGGAATGCAATGGGAATGGTTCTTTATTGTTAGACTCTGTCTTTGGGCTCTTATCCATAACAGCAAGATTAATTTCTCTATCTTACCCTTTGCTGCTGGTTGCCAACAAAAAAACCAAAGCCAGTAGTGTAGGTAGCATTTACCCAAGCCTTCCAGGGCAAGCAGCAAAAACATCTGAGTGCAGTCTCCTGAGCAAAATTTGCAGCTGCAAGTGTGCAAAGATTATGAGTCAGGTCCCCTAAACCAGAATACTTTCTTTTTAAGCCTAAAAAGGCAAAGTGCGATTGCTTTCTAATTTCTGACATGGAGAGTTGCACTTGGGTCACAATCTCCAATTTTCCTTACAAACCACAGCGAATAGAATTTTTCTGTTTCTTAGAAATGAAGAGTCTCATGTGATGCCGTAAGCAGGATCTTGGGAAATTCCCCCGCTTCCAGCCCGGTCCATAAAACGAAATGGTGAAGCAGCATTACCACCCCAAGTTCTCCTCCCTCCGCTGCTGTGCTGGCAACGCAGCTGTGTGGGGGAATGAAATATATTTCTACATCAGACAATGCCCAAGAACAAGAATAGCTCCAAATAAGCCATCAGGACACATTGGGGACATATGTTGTATAAAGAGGATGAAGCTATTACACAGCTCAGCGCTGAGCAAATGCCATTCACCCGCCAGTCAGATGACTGGAAGCGGCTGTCTAGGAAAAACAGCATGATCGAGTAATTAGAGGCTCTATCATAAGACATATATACAGGGGGGTCAAATTAAGGTTACGTGTGCAATTTTAATTTTGTAATTTCCATCCTCGTCCAAAACCTTGTCCCCAGCAGACAGCAGCCCTGCTTTAATCACACCAGCAGAGCTGAGAGAAGAGCGGTGCCTTTCTTTCCCCACGAACGATGTTACACGACTATAAAGGCAGCGGGCCGTCACGCCGCGCTATCCCCGCTGCGCACCCCGCGCTGGCCGAGCGCGGCGGCCAGGGGCAGGTGTGCTGTGCTTTGCTGTGCTGTGCCGTGCCGTGCTGTGCTGGGCAGGCCGGCCCAGGCCGGCGGCGCCCGCAGGGGTCGCTGGTGCGGAGGCGGCGGGCGCATGGCGGGACCGGAGGCCGGGGCGGGCCGGGGCGGGCCGGGGCGGGCCGAGATGGGCGGGCCCGGGGCCGGGCCGGGCCGGACGGGGGGCGGCGGGGCCGGGCGGCGCGCACAAGTCGGCCGCGAGTTGCAGGCGGCCGGCGGCGGAGCGCTGGCTGTAACTTGACACCGGGGCGAGAGGCCGAGCGGAGAGAGGGAAGGAGAGCGGCGGCGGAGGAGGAGGAGAGGAGCCCCAGGGAGCGGGATGGTGACCACCTCCTTCCCCTCCCCTTAGCGGCGCTCCGTAGCAGCAGCAGCAGCCGCCGCAGGAACGCCGGGGACTCTCGCCTGCCGCGGAGCCGGGGGCAGCCGGCGATGGGGACGGGACGGATCCCCTGAGCTGCCGGGAACTTTCCCCGCCGCGGGCAGCCGGAGCCGGGCAGGCGGATGGAGGATGCTCTTCCCCCGGCGGGCAGCGTGAGCCGGCGGCGGCGAAGGGGAGGATGAAGAAGAAGCAGCAGCAGGGCGGCGGGGAATGCCCGGCTCCCCGGCCCCCCGCGGCGGCGGCGGCGGCGGGAGGGAGCCCGGGCCAGGGCGGGGGCTTGAAGTGGCGGCGGCCCCTCTCGCTGCTGCCCTTCCTCTCGCTGCGCGACTACGGCTTCTGCATGGCCGCGCTGCTGCTCTTCTGTTTGGGCTCCCTCTTCTATCAGCTCAACGGGGGACCCCCGCACTTTCTGCTGGACCTGCGGCACTATCTGGGTAAGGGCGGCCGGCGGCGGCGGAGACTTGTTGCGGCTCTCCCTCACCCCCCGTGGCGGCTGGGCTGGGGCCTCGCCCCGGCAGGGGACACGGCCGCGGGGCAGCGCGGCTGGGGCTGCCGGAGGCCGGGGCTGCCGGGCGGGGAGGGCAGCGGGACGCGGGGCCGGGAGCGCTGACAGCGGAGTGGCACCGCAGCGGCTCCCGAGAGCCCAGCGTGGGGCGCGCCCCGCCACGAGCTCGGGCTGGCGAAAGCAGAGTCCCTTCGAGACTTTGGAGAGCCGAGACCGCTGTGCGCCCCGGGGCGGCTCTTTGTGTGCCCGGTGGCCGTGGCAGAGCGCGGTGTGCCGGCTCCCCTGGCCGCCGGGTCGGTCCGAGGCGGAGCGGGTCGCGCACCCGGAGAGCTCGGGCGCTGCCGCCCGGAGCTGTCAGCGCCTCCCCGCCCCATGCTGTGCCCCGGGGAGGAGGAGCGGGGTACCAATAGCCCGCAGCAGAAGATGCTGCTGTGAAAAAAACAAATGCCACCACTGAACAAACCAAACCAAAAAGCTTAGATGCACTTTGTGAACCAAGCATCCATCCTCGTGCAGCAGGATTGCGTCTGGAGAGAAGGGTGTGCTAGCAGGGTGAGTGCAGCAGCGCTCAAACACTGGAGCTCGCTCTGGTGCTTTGCCAGCCTGGTTGCCTGCGCAGCCCTGAAGAAGGTGCCCCGGTGGAGTGGGTACAAGCCCCACGCTGTGGCCTGTAGTTCTCATCCTCATGCTGACCACAAATTTTCACGTGCTTTTGTTTTGTAGACAGTTTCCACATTGCTAAATGTTACTTTTCTGCTTAACGGAGAAGTTGTGTGAAAAAGTTTATCATGAGGTCGAGTAATACCTTAGACTGGCAGGACTGGTTCAGGTGTTGGTTGCTAGGACAAGGGGGATGACTTTAAACTGAAAGAAGACAGATTTAGTTGAGTTATTAGGAAGAAATTCTTCTCTGTGAGAGTGGTGAGACACTGAAACAAGTTGCCAAGAGAAGCTGTAGATGCCCCATCCTTGATATTATTCAAGGACAGGCTAGATGGAGCTTTGAGCAACCTGGTCTAGTGGAAAGTGCTCCCTGCCCATGGCAGGGAGATCGGTTTAGATTGGAGGGGACTTTAAAGATCATTGAGTTCCATTCTGTGATTCCATGATATGAAATACAGAACAAAAACCAAGTGTTTCTCAATATAGAAGGGTTACTACAGAATAATCTGCTGTGCAATTTTGTACTACATTAGCTGCTCTGCTTTGCTTGTCTTTGAAGGTAAGTCTTTTGTGGTACATGCTGCAGACATGCTGCAGAAGTACAAGCCATAAGAGACAATGTTAGGTGTCAAACAAAAATACAGTTCATGTATTTCAGAAAAATAAGCTGCAAATCCTTTTCTATGTGTACATATTTTATTAACATCTTGAGAATACAGCTCTGTGTGTGTGTGTGTGTGTGTGTGTGTTGCTTTTCTTTATGGGAAGACTAACCCACATCTTCAGTTAACTGGTGAGACAGTATGGAGAGGCAGTAGGACAAGAGGCAACAAACACAAGTTGCAACAAGGGAAATTCCAATGAGATATCAGGAAAAAAATCCAATGTGAGAGGAGTCAGATGTTGGGCCAGGCTACGCAGGGAGGTTAGGATGTCCTTGCAGATATCTAGAACTCAGCTGGACAAGCCCCTGCGCAACCCAAGTCAATTTGTCCCTGTTTTGTTGGGGAAGTAGGATCAGGAGAGCAGAAGTCACTTCCAGATGATGTTATTCTGTGATTCTGCTGTAAAAAGTCAGTGAAAATTCAAGTGAAAACAGGAGAAGAAGAAATGCTTTGGATATTACTTCACAAACACAACAGCAATTTTGGATTGAGTTTTAATGACTTTTTTTTTTCCCTTTATTATTACAATTAGGAAGAAATTCCTCCACTGAAGAGGAAACTGACAAATTTTCCACCATAGAATCACAGAATTTCTAGGGTTGGAAGGCATCTCTGGAGATCATCTAGTCCACTCCCCCTCCCAAGCCAGGGTCACCTCGAGCAGGTCAACACAGGAATGTATCCAGGTGGGTTTTGAATGTCTCCAGAGAAGGAGACTCCACAAGCTCCCTGGGCAGCCTGTGCCAGTGCTCTGCCACTCTCAACATAAAGAAGTTCTTCCTCATGTTGAGGTGGAACTTCTTGTGTTTTAACTCGTGGACACTGCTCCTTGTCCTGTCACTGGGCACCACTGAAAAGAGTCTGGCACCATCCTCTTGGCACCCATCTTTCAGATATTTGTATGGATTAATGAGATCCCCTCTCAGTCTTCTCTTCTCTAGGCTAAACAGGCCCAGCTCACGCTGGTAGAAGGTTTTGTTTACAATTGATTGGTGTTTTAGTGGGATTAAATACAATCTCTGTTTTTCAGAGGAAAGTTTTTGTCGACTTAAAAAGTACTGATCTTCGTCAAGGATAAATGTTGATTAGCTTGGGTGGGAATAGGCAGCAAGAAACACAGGGTTACTCAGCTTCTCACTTCGTGGCCTTTTGACTGCTTTTGAGGGATAGGGGAAATAAAACTAGGATCTACTACCCTAACCACTCTAGCTAGTAGTTGCATGTCTGCTGGAAAGTCTTCTGAGGCCTGCAGATGAAAGGCTTGGAAACCACTGCATCTCGGAGAATGGGTCATGATAATTTTCGTGAGGTGCTCAGCAAGTGCAGAAAAGCCTTTGTTGTGTGTGCCTGAACGTGATGAGCCTCTGGGGATGAAGTACAGTCTTACTGAAAATGTTGTGGGGTTCTTTTGATGTGTAGAATTCTTGCAGGAGAAAGTAGACAGATCTATTAATCTCTGTTAATGAACTGCACTTGTTATATAAATTAGTATAAGAATTTTTTTTTCTGTGCCTGAGTGACCTGGTATGTGAAGGAGATACAGACTTGGCTAACATCCTGCACCTGGCCAGTGGCTGAGAGGGAAGTGGAGTTCCCATGGCTGGAGTCCTAGTACCCAATAAGCAAGCTGTGCTGCTGCTTCAGCAGACAAGTGGAACATACTTTGGGTACTAAGGTGTCTGTTTGCATGCAGCTTTATAAAGTTATTCTTCCTTGGTCTGCAGTTTCATTCGGGTTGTCAAACTTGATCCATGTGGGTATCATTGCTAAACACTTTATTTTTAAATTTTTTTAACTGAGTGAAAGTTTTACAAGAGTGGTGCCTACTCCTTGAGGTATCCAGCTGGGAAGGCTTGCAAATTAGGAACAAATATTTTTTTTTGTAACTAAAAAGCTTATTGTCTTCCAGGGAGCTATCAGAACTGCTTGGAGCAATAGGTATTGGACATCCAGTCCTGCTGACTACCAAAGCCTTACATGTAAATGTGTGTTTTATATAGCAGTTGAAGTTTCATGACATTAAAAAAGAATAAACCTTTTCCCCCCTGAAGCCACAGATCCAGTGTACAAGCAACTCTTTCCTTATAATCCTTCTAACGCACAATTTATGGTGTTAAAATTTATATCTCCAAACAAAAATTAGCAGTTAGTTTGTAAACCATGTTTGCAATGTATGAATTTTGCAGTTGCCATCATTGTATTTAAATCTACAAAAATCAAGGAGTAGCCTAGAGGGAATATTAATTTCTCTGTTCAACTCTATTGTTCCCTCCGTAGTGCGGAGAGGGGTCATCTTATCTGACTTAGGGGTTTTTATTTGCATTTGCAAGTTTCAGTCCATTGCCCATGTTAGTTATGTTACTGTGGAGGAAATGCTTGGATTTTTTTACCTCAGAACTTGAAAGGAAGTTCCTTAGTAATGACACAAAACTTCAATAGTGGTCAGGATAGAAATTACACCTGCATCAGGCAGGTGTGTACATAAAAGAAAATCAAGACAGTGTGAAAACACTGGGATTGAAAAACTATTTTTTTTTTCTTAGGCCTGCATCATATGCTGTGGAGGAGGTATACATTTATTTTCAAAGGAATGAAGTATGGAAGTTTTCTAGTTCTATTAACCTTCCTTTGGAGGTGGGGAAGATGAGTGTGTTTTCAGAATATTCAGAGTACTAGTAATTTTTTTTGTTCTCCCTCAGGCCAGCTTCTCTGGTGTCTTGTGCATATATGCCTCCCTTTTTGTTTGGTTGTTATACTGATTGGAGAGAATCTTGGAAAAATATTGTGTCAGTTTTTGGGTAGACAATAGCTGTATTCAGTATTTCCACTTCACATCAGCAGCTCTTCTCTTTTAAACCGGAGTCATCCAGAGCAAGTGAGAGTAGGGTAGTAGGTACGAGGCTGTGTTTTGTTATTGTCTTGTTCTGCCTTCAAGTTTATAATGATTCAGAGTATAGAAAGGTCTGTGGAAAGCTCTTTTCTGTTTGTGCTCTCTGTTCTGGATGTGGCTTGCAATGACACGGCTCAAGTTCACACTGTAGTCATCTTGTCAGGAGGGATCTAGAGCCCTGTTTTTCAGCATGAAATTATTGGGGAGGCCATAGACATTGGTGGGTTATTTCTAAAGAATCTGTGGAAGATACCTAAAAGCACATCTGTCACCAGTAGGCTTAAATTTGCTATATAAGGGTGCATACCACTCCTGGACCATCTATGAGATCCAAAAACCAGGAAGGTTTAAAAACTGCCAGGCTTTCCAGTAATGAACTGTGGTATTGGGATTTGCACAAATGAGGTCTTGCTTGTTGATTCTGCCAAGGTAATCCTGGCTCACTAATTGAAAACCAACTCCAGCAGTGAAAGGAAGTGAGAAGAGTCTTCCCCTAGATGAGTAAGACACAAATCATAAATCTTGGACAGCCTGGTGGCTTTTGGGGAATGCACTAGGGACTTCACTCCCCTGCAACTGCATGGTTTTGCATTGCTTTATTCTTCTCTGCTTTGACTTGTGACATATATGTGCTTCAAATTACAGAAATGAGAATTTCCAATGGCTGGTAGCAACAGTCTAATGGCCCACAAAAAAATAAAACCTTTGGATCTTCAGTATTCGCTGTGCAAACTTGTTCATGTCAATTAAAATATTGTCCCTGATGAACTTGACAGGAGCCTGCCAACAAGTACACTGGCTTGATTGCATGTGAAGGTTGCCTGTGCTGTGGTTTCCTATGCAAGACAAAAGTCTTAAGTGTCTGCTTGTGTTCCTCAAACAATTGCTATGTTGCTCTCAGTCTCAATCCAGTTTGTAATTCTGACACTGGAAGTTCTCAGGTATTTTGGCCAAATGGGCTTGATAGCCTTAAAGTTGTCACAACAACGGTTATATTTATTTTGGGCACATCAGGGAATATAACTATAATGGAAGCAAAAAGAAATCTGAGTATCTGGGGAGGCTGTTACAAAAATCTTCAAAATATTTAAAACTAAACAGCAAGTGAAACTTTTTATTTAAATCAAGGTAGTATGAATTGGCTTTATTTCAGTAGGGTGTTGCGGATGGATTTTTTTTTGTTTATTTGTTTTGGTTTTGTTTTTTTTCCTGGCCTGTCTGATCTTTTTCCTGTTAAGCTATTAAGAGAGGGACAGAAAAGAAAAACTGACTGTCCAAAGAAAACAGTAAAAGTGACTGGCAGTGTTTTGTATACAATTTTTTTTTAGAAGCTGTAGAAGGGAGGAACAACAGTAGGGTTTTTGAGTTTTTTGAGGGGGATTGTTTGGGTTTTTTATTCTGCTAACAGTTCATTTATATCCAGAATGATGTAAAGCACAGAATTCTTCATGGCAAGCTTTTCTAAAAATTAGAAGCAGCTAGCATGCTTTGTTTTTGCAGGTAGATATCATGCTGCCTTTTCATGGCCAAAAAGGTTTGTATCATCCAGTTTTGTTTTGTATGTGCATGGATCATGAATTCTTTACAGTTTTGGAGGCCTTTCAGATGTGTGAGAGGAGAAACGCTCGAGGAAAGACAATCAGGTCTGTAGGTGAGATTGACTGTGTGGTGACATAATACCCATTTCTGAGATGCCTACGCTTTTTACAGGGCCCAGGTTACGTTCTTATTGACGGGTTTTTTTCTTATTGTTCTCAAAACAGAGAGCTCTTCTGTGCTCTAAAGCATTTTGATTTTGGTTTGATTTCTCAGCAGATTGTTTAGTTGCATTACAGCTGGAGTTAATTACATTTTAAAATTCATTAACGTTGTAGGGAACTGAAAGGTCAATTTAAAAGCTGCTTCCTAAAAGCCTTGTATATAGATGGTCTGAACCTAAATCACAAGTCTGAAGCTCTGTCCTTCTTAATTAGCTTTTCTGTTGTCTTTGGACTTTGCTATTGTGAAAGCCATATGTATTTTCTTTTAGATAAAATATGTTTGGACTTGCATTTAGATTACTAAACTCTCAAGGTATAAGTGAGCTTTTTTGGAAGACAGAAGAGGTGCCTTATCTCCAAGTAGCTTTTGTTAAAAGACTGCTCATCACTCACAGCTTGTCTGATGGTAAGATTAACAAAGCTTTGCCTAACACATGGCGCTATCAAGAAATCCTCTGTGGAGAACCAGAATGCACCTTGTTTTATGACCAAGGTCATAAAACTCAAGCCTTTTCCTTTCAAAAAGATTAAGTGGTCTCTGGACTACATTATGCTGGCTGGCCAAACCGCTCTGTACAGTGAAGTCATAGCAAAAAATGCTAAAGATTGTGTGAATGTGTTGTGATGACATTCTAAATGTATTTGGGAAATGGGACAACATTTATTCAGGAACGTATTTTCTGCTTTCAAAGTCAGTGTCCAGTCTGGGAATCAGGAATTGCATATATGCGTCTGTGTACATGCCTCTTTTTCGTATTGTCAACTTTGTCCCTTAACAAGGGATTTAAAGGATTATTTCAGCCCCTGATGAGAGGGAATATTACTACAGTTTTTTTTCAAAACATGATTTATTTGGTCTACTTTCAAGTTATATAGCAGTGTGGTATATATACCTGTGAGAGAACAAGTCTGCTGGTTAAATGGGATGTTTCATTGGGCCTGAGGAGATGAGAGAAACTTCAGTTCCCTGCTCTGACACTTCATGTGACATTGAACAAAATATGTGTTAATTCTCTCTGTTTAATCCCCTTTTGTCCAAATGACATTTTGAAGATAATTGTGTGAGAGAATATGATAGTCTGAGATATTGTAGTGGTCATAGCCACAGAAGTACTGAGAGGAAAAAGTTGCTTTTGATAAATCCTTTTGTTGTGGAGGGGTTTTGGCTGTGTGGAAGAGATAAGGCAGATAGCGTTAGAGGGGAGCTCCTGTGCAGACTGAGGCAAAGTCAGTGGTCCAGCTGTTTTTCTTTCAAGAGTGTCACCATTGTTGACTATCACAGTCTGTGTACAGCTTTACTTCAGGAGTTATTGTTGTATTTGGGTTCCAGAGTCTCATCAAAAGGCTTCAATTTTTAGAGTAGTCCTAATCTAGAAGACTTCATGTCCAGGAGAAAGTAACCAAATCACTTATTTCTTGTTTCCTGTGTTGCTGCTTAGACTTGATTTGTGAATATGCAGCTGCTTGAAGCCTTGTTCACCCTACGTGAATGGCAAGCACTTCGTTCTCTATCACAGAGTACTCAGCCAAAAGGAATTGTGACTGTTATGAGGAAAAAAGTGTTTGTTTGCTGCAGAGGTTCTCATATTTTCATACAAAATTAAGGAGAAGGAAGGTTGTTTTCGCTTGGGGTTTTAGAAGGATAAACACTGAAAACTTCGAGAATGAGAGACTCCGTAGCAAATGTAACTCATATGGAAACTACACCACCTCATGCTCTGTGGAGAAAATAAAGGCTGTCTAATTCCTTTCCTCCCTTGCCTCTAGTAAAGGATCTGAGATTAATTAACATCTGTACTAGCTCTGCTCTGATTCCTGTTAAAAACTGTTTTGAAATCAGTAGCATGTGTCAAAATCACCAGTGACAGTAAGTGGAAGTTCTTAATTTGTTAGTTAAGTACAGGGCTCTTTTATCAAAATTTATAGAACATATGATGAAGGTATAACAGAGGGGGAATTGGGTTTTACATGATTTTTGGTTGGAACACTCTGTAAAATGGTTGAACAGGTATCCTTTTCTTACCTCCTGTTTCCAGATGGTAATTGACCCTTTCTCTCCCATCATTTAAATTCATATATTAATAACGAGAGAGTGTGTCTGCTGTCTCTTACGTCTAGCAAAAATCTGGGATTACTGAAATTGCTTGAGTGTATTTTGTATGATAATCACTGCATATTTTTGGACATAAATTTTAAGCACTTAAGGAAGCTGTTCTTTCTAGGTTGCCTTCTTAGCTTCATGTGCAAGTACTTGCTCATTGTTAGCTTCTGGCTCCTGTAACCTATTCAAGAAGAGCTAGAGCTGGTTATTTTGTTTTCATAGCTGTCCCTCTCTGCAAAGAGAGGTTTTTCAGGTAAGATGTAAGAGTTTGTTTTCATCTTGGACCAGACCAACAACTCTGTTGTGGGGTTTGTTTGGAAGTTGTGGCTTTGCACCTGCTGCTGACCCCCTGTGAGCGCTGTTTTAAATTGCAGTGATGTGAAAGCAAGCACTGTGTTTCCTGTGTTGCAAGTAGAGCCAAGGGGGTCAATAGCCACTCTGTGCACTCATGCAAGTGTGTATGAACACACTTATAAAAATAAGCTACTGCGTTGTTATTCAGGGCAGATAACTTTTGAGGATGTTTCTATTTGGATTGTTCTCCTGAAGAACTGGGGATTTGGGGGAGGTCCCCCTTGCTCCCTTCTCTGCTGGTTTTTATTTTTTGGACCAGTAAGTTTTGGAGCTGGGGCTTGCAAGGATTTAGGTGCTGCTCATTCATAGCATGGCGGCAGGAAAGACAAGAATCCTTTTGAAATTGATGAGAATTATGTTCCTCTTTGGATCTTGCTCTAAGATTCATAGTCCTCTCAGCTATTTGTCTGCTTTTCCTCTCTTATCAGTGAGGGGAGAGAGCCATTTCCAGGCCATTACAGTTTATTATAGACAAATGATACAAGTAGGATCAGCCCTTTTTGGAGACATCAGTTGTCTGTAGCCTGTTGGCATTAATTTGGAAGGGAACACCAAGCCAGGATAGGCTGCCATTGCCATAGCCACTGCTGCCTTTCCTGGGGCACCAGAGGTGCTTGCCTGCAAGATCTAGTCTGACTGGCACAGCAGTGGCTTCACTAGCTTTTAGCTTATGCTTATTATTATTATGAGGTTTTTTTAAATTCCAAGTGAAAGCTGTGGAAAGTGATGACATGATTTTTTTTTTTTTTTCCACTAAGGACTGTTTCCTCATCATTATTGGTGAGCAGGCAAATAGATTTTCAAACATAACTTGTGTTTATGTAATGAGGCATTTGTTGTTTTTTTTATTGTTTTAGAATCTGGGTTAGAGGATGTTTGGAGACTGGAGGGGTGGGTAGGAAGTGGAGAGCAATTATTTGACTGAAATTTATTTTACTCTCATGCTCTTTAGAGCTGCTCTGAGGGAAGCAGACCCTGTTGTGTTGAAAATAGATGTTTGGCTTTGTTTGTAAGCATGGAACCACAATGATTAGGTTTGTGCTACGGTTTCTGAGTACTAATTCTTTAGAAATAGACATTTGGATGCTTGCCAAGACTTGCTACTTATCATACGTATCATACTTAATGATTCAGAGTCGAAGTTATCAGGAATCTGGGATGGAGATCAGAGTGCCTGTGCCTATTTGAGTGAAGAAGCAGTACAGCCATAAGTAAATAGTATGTTTTAGCACCCTTGAGAGTGTTTGTTTTAAAAACCTCTGCTGATCAAGTGGATAGTTAGTTCAGTTTAATGTAGCTGCCCCAGAGACAGGATGCCAATATAACATTTTACTCTCACAAGGTTACTAACTGCTAGTAAGTGACAATTCTGTGAGATGAGCTGCTGGTGTCTGGATTAACAATTGCTAGTCAAGGGGATTTGATTTATTATTTCCACTTGTTTTTTTTTTTTTTTCCTGATGTGGAACGTTCTGGACATTTCTGGGAGAGGAGTTGCTCCTTAGAACTCTTCTGGTAACTTAATAATAGATGTTTCTGAAATACATACAACAAAGTTGTTAGAATAAGTGAAAGTTTGTTAGCTTTTGCTTAATTACTGCTAGACACTATTGTGAGGCTTCTGTCATTGCTTGGCCTTTGAATGGAATGGCAGATTTCTTTAGAGGAAACTTTGGTTTTCTCAAAGATCTTTACATGGTGTTTCAGCCCAGATTTCAAGGCTTGCTTTTGAAATCTAAATTCCTGTTATGTGTTTTTTTACCTTGTAAAATACCCTAAACTTTGGGAGTTCTTGTGCAGATTAGTGCTTGCATTGTTTCTCTAAATGTTTTGGGGTTTTTTTTTCTCTATTCAGATGATGAAGTTTTACACTTTTGCTTCAAGGAGGTGTCTTGTGTTGAAGTGGATGTGAATCCTGAAGGGGTTGGGGCATGGGAATGTGAGAGAAGAAACCAAGCCTTATGGTGTTTTTTCGGAAAGTATTTGAGAATTATCTCACTATATATAAGTTTTGGGTTAGATTTCACATAACTTTGTGAATGTTTACAGTAATTTGCATTTTTATACCTCATAGCACTTAGGAGGAGATAGCATTAAGTATGGGCAGTATCGACTTTTTATTCGGTCTTATTTTTTCTTGTCTCTTACTACCTTCCAAAACCCTATTCTTCCTTCTGCTCCCCTTGTATTTATAGGTAGTTGCCCAGTCCTTTTGTTAATCTGTTCCTCTATAACTCCAAACCATGTTTAGCAGATGGTGATTTTCCAGTCATGAATTGCTGGAATTCCTTCAATCAGGTTTTCCTTCTTCAGTGGCTTGCATCATAGAGCTACTACTCTTGCCTCTTTTGTGGGTCTACATCTAGAGAAGAGCCACCTGAATCCCTGCATTGAAAATCAGAAAAACATGGGATCTTAGGAGAAGTGTCCCATAAGCAGCCCATGCTTTTGCATTCTTAAAAGGTAAGGAGAAATGCTACTGAGGTACTATGAAACACACAGAAAGATCTTGGAGGATTGATGTTGGTAGACCTCCTCTGTACGAGTTTGATGAAATTACATGTAGAAATTGCATTCTGACTGGGCAATACAGTGCCAAGAAGAGGTTTTTAAATGGGAGAGAACTATAGGGTGAAGAGGACAGACAGGTGTCTTTATCAGAAAAAGTTACACAAGATTAAGACTGTGCCTGGCTTGTCTGTAAGACCATTACTCCTTGTTTCAGAGGTTCTTCCCTCTGAAGTCAGCAGGGAGAGACAGTGGTATCTCCAAAGGCTAATTCAGGATTCTTAAGTGTCTATGATGGCAGAACCCCTGACTTAAGCACAGAGAAATGCTTGAAGTTTGGTGGGAAGAATCTGAGTTGTCTTGGTACTTAATCTCAGAAACACTGGCTGATGACCAGTGGCAGGCTTCCAAAGAGGAGGAGGAGAAGGATGGGGAGGGGAGAGAGGAGCTGGGAAGTTACATCATTAGCAAGATTTTTAAATTGAGAGGTTATCACTTCATGTCAGCAGGCCATTGAAACATGAGTGCTTAGGGTGCATAAAAATAATTACTACATAAGACTGGAAAAATAGCAGTGCAGAAGGTATCTATCCCTGCTTGATGGATGGATTTGGTGCCATATTTGTTTCTTCCTAAGTCTTGCAGTTCCATGAAAATAGTGTGTTACAATGGGTTTGATACTATCTGAAATGTTGCAGCAGATATAGTAATGCAAAGGCTGTGAAATTGCTGACTTCTCAGTTCCTTTGATGTCTGCAGCTGATTGTTCTTTTCCTAGCAGAATGCCCCATACAATTGTGCAGATTTCTTTTGTGTTGCCTGTTGGGAGATAACACAATAAGTAAATTAGGGTGAATAACAAAATAGCAGAGCCTAAAGCCTACCACCTGTTTATTTGAGGTTTTGTTGGAGATTTTTGTGTGTGTGGTGGAGTTCAGTTTGGGGTTTTTTTTTGGGGGGGGGAAAGAATTGTTTTTGTGAAGTAGAGACGGTCAGAAGTATGATTAAATGAAAGCTGAAATAGAAAATGCTTAATTCTCTTACTGCAAACTCTCTATCTTGCCTCACTATTAATGAGCAAAACCTATCACTTAATATCATCCGTTCAATAATATTTTTCTGGGGAGTCAGTCAAATTCAGCATGAGTTATTTAATCTTCTGAAGAACAGCCTTACCTCATTAGGCCTGTTGCATTTTCCCCTGTCTAGTTTTGAGTCTGATACTTGTCTCATCTAATCAATGAAGCAAATTTTGGCAAAGCTCTGTGGTTCTTTATAGCTCAGCAGTTGTCTGTGTTTTGCACTGTGCTACATGGAAACAGCTGACAGCTTCAGTTCTTTTTCCTCTGGAACTCTTTGGTTATGAATTTTAGAAGCTGGAAGACTTTAAAATAGCATATAGTATCTTTCACCTTCTGACCCCAGTTCAAATACAGCTGAGGCTGGCAGTAACGGGATCTTATTGTTACTGTGCTGAGGTGTTGGTTAGCTGTGTGCAGTGTGTTCATTTAGGTGGTTGAGACACTGCCACTCCCCTCTTTGCTCCGCTGGCTCAAGGATACAGCATGCCTTGCCAGCGTCAGCGTGTGGGGCACCAGTGGAGGATCCAATGGCTGTTATCTGGCAGGGGTCCCAGTGGGATGATGCACTTTTCTCCCTCTTTCTAAATGTGCTGTGGTTCTAGTGATGGTGTATGTGCTGCTCACACTTAGTGCAAGAGGGCCTTGAGATTCAGAAAGATGTTAATGAGGGTTACAAAGCTTGGGGGGCAGGTTGGAAAGGACCCAACTGTCTCCAAGATAAAAGCTTTGCCTTTATACTGAATTTCTTTGTACCACCCTGCTGCATGGGTAGAGTTGGTTTTTTTGGAGCTGTTGTATCAATGATAAATTTATTCCTTATGAAAAAAAAAAGCAAGCTTGAAATTCTCTGCTCAAGTGTCATAAACAAAGAAATCTTTCCATCTTCTGTAAAAGAAGCTGCTAAGTGTCCTTGCTGACTCTTCACTGACTCACTACTGACTGGAGAGTACAACTCTGGATTTTATCCTCATGCTGTGGTTTTTGTCTAGCATGTCAAAGAGGAAGGTAATTATTAACACTTTTTTTTTTAAATTTAAAGGACACAGAGAGGGGATGTGCCTTTGGTGTCATTTGCCTGATTAATAGCAGTACCAGGAATAGGGTGGTGATTCTCTGCACTCTTAGAAGGGCAGGGATTTTCCCAGAAACCTGTGCAGCATGTCTGACAAAACACTGATGCTCAGCAACATGGAAGCTCTTCTACTTGCTCTTACTTCAGCACTTGCCTCTCTTTCTCTCCTGGGTGGAGTGGTTTGAGTTTGTTCAGTCTGTGAGATCTATATCTTCACAGTGTTCCTGAAAAGTAATGAAGTTGTTTTTCTAATGGGACTTCTGAAGCACAAGGTGGTTCAGGGAAGTGTGAAAACAGGTCTACCAAACTGTGGGCAGTTTTTGCCCAGAAGAACTTCCATCCAGACCAAGCATAGAAATTTGTATTTTCCTGTCTTTGAGCAGCAACTTTTTAGAGTATTTCCTCACCCTGTTCCCCTTGGTAGGGAAGCCTGCTACTGCAAAACTGTATGTTGGGCTTGAGACTCTCAACATGACAGGAAAGCATGTGGGAGGCAGTGATAGCTGGGACAAGAAAAAGGGGGGTGAGAGAAGCACAGGTTGCTGGGCAAAACTTTCCTGATTTAAGCTAGAACAGCATACCTTTTAATGTATTCTGCTTAAAATGAGCTTGAGAGAGACAGGAATAGTACTGGGGGAGCAGATAAGTGATAAGTGACATATTAAGGAACCTATTCCTGCTGAAAAGTGTTTCTTGCTGCTTTCTGCAGCTGTCTTCAACACCTCTGTGGAATTTGCTCACCAAAGCCTCTGCTGTGAGTGGAAAAAGTTGTATTTGTGGCACAAGTAGATGTTAAAACAGCTGCTTTATATACTCAACACAGCTTAAAAGCTGTATAGTCAGCTTCAGAAATGTTTCCTTAACTTAGTCTCAAGACGGAAATATTTTTAATACAAAGGAGCTTATAATGCAAGGGAGTTGATTTACTCAGGCAAATTTTATCCATCTGTAAAGCACTCTGGTTATTTTTGGCTGAAATTTTACATTCACATTTTTCTTTAATTCAGAGGTAGTGGTTGCATAGTATGAGAAGAATGACCAGAGGACTTGTTCTTGCACTCTAACAGAATCATTACCATGCCATGAGCATAAAATACTTATGAAATAAGATGGTCAACATCAAAGAAAATAAGAAACCCACAGTGATTAAATATATCATTAAGTCTGAGATAAAAATGACAGGTTTAGCTATTCAGCTAAATGTAATATGTAATATGGCTCTGGTTGAAAATATTACCTTACTCATACTCTATAAATAACATCATAAGTATAGTTTATACTTTCTCCAAACACCCATTCTTCACTTCTGTTCTAGACTGTTTGCACACCTCATCTCTGACTGCACTGTGTCTGCTCGCTGGCGAGGCATCTCTCCTGTTTTCAGTAAATCTCTTTTATTTGCTTTAGTGGCCAATGAATGCTTTGTGGATTGCAGAACTGAGAACTTGTAGTTCCTGATGCGACATGAGCAGCAGGATTTCTTAGTGCAAAGCTGTGTGTTGCATTTGGTCCTATTGCGGAGCCTTGTGGTACTGTGCCAGTCACAGCTATAGTTTGGCAAATGCTCCTGCTCAGCTGGGAGAGGAGGTGGGAGGGAAGAGCAAGGAAAAGGAGAATAGTAAGCATTCTTTCACTTTTCACTTCACTGTGTTTATGGACACTTAGTGATGGTACCACTAATGTGAGACTTAATGTGTTCAGACTCCTGAGGCTGTACTTATTAGCAAACCACAAAAAACAGTTTATAGAAAGTATACACTTCTGGAATGTTCTTTTGTGTTCTCTTGTAGGCATTGCAATTTCTTTGAGAAAAAAGAATTGCTTTAGAAGATTTTAACTCCCTTAAAAATCTGGGAAAGAAAAATACTTTTGAATTGGGAAGGTTTGTAGTTGGCCATGCAAGTCAGAGTATGCACTGATGGTTTTTATGTTAGTCTTATGAACTTCGGTCTGTCTGTGACACAAAAGTTAGTTTCCTGCTAAGAATTACGGCTCAGTAGAACCTGATATTTATTTTCTTTAACTAGAAATAACAGAGTGTGTGACCAAAGTAGGGTTATTATACTAGCATATCTTGAAATTTCTTAGAATTTGCATTTCATTATTTAATATTATTTTATTTGTGCAACTCTATCTTCTGTTTGTTTTATTTGGAGATCAATCTGCAGTGCTGTATTTTCCTATTTAGGAGGAAGGCATGCTAGACTTGTTTCATGAATAGTAGTATTTTTCCTGCATGTGTGTTAGTGTAGAGGTAGTGCAGAGCTTAGATGCTGTGTTACAGGACATTTTCTGTAGGAGAAATAAGACACAGTCTCCTTCTGAAGAAAACAAGGTCAGTAATACATGTGTGTGGATATAGCTATGAAAACAGAAATAATATTCCAGATTACATGTAGTTTTATCAACATAAGGATGCCACTTTTCATGCATGACATAAAGCTGAAGCATGTGTAATAAATTATTCAAACCTTTTCACCTTTGTTCTTTACCTTGCTTGTGAGCATTTGTCTTCCCTCTAAAGTAGAACTGAATAAGGAATGGATATAAAGAATTATAACACCACTGGATCTCCTTTATCTGTGAGGTTCAGATGAGAAATTTTTGGTGATGTTTCTCCTATGTCTGTGGTAGTAGAGAGCTAGTATTGAGCAAGGATTGGAATAGTTAGTAAGTTTTGTGGATAAGAAGAGTTAAATAACCCAGTAGGGTTATTCAGGCAGCAGTGAATGTGCCTTATGCTTCCACCTGCCAAAATGTTTTCATAAGCTGCTGCATGTGAGCTCACTGATGACTTTCAGTCTGTATTGAATTCTCTCCAGGAGTACAGAGACATTGTTGGAGCATGCAAGGATGGGGTTAGGACAGCCAAAGCCTACCTGCGGTTGAATCCAGCAAACAATGCGAAGGGGAACAAGAAGAGCTCCTACAACCATATCAGCAGCAAAAGCAAGAGCAGGGAGAATGAGGGCCTGCTGCTGAACAGGGGCAGGAAAGGCTGAGGTACTTAAAGCCACCTTTCACCTCAGCCTTTGCTGGTGAGATTTGCCTTCAGAAATCCCAGGCAAGGAAGACTCATTGCCAGGGCTAGACTGTTCCCAGTAATACCCAGTGACAGGACAGGAGATAGAAGTCACAGATTGAAGTACAGGAAATTTTAGTGAAACATCAGAAAACCCTTTCCATGTAAGGATGATGGAACACTGGCATAGATTTCTCCAAGATACTCAAAACAATTTCTGAGCATCCTGGTCCAGTGGGCCCCACTCTGGGCAGGGGATAACAGAGACTGAGAGTCTCTGCTGAGGTGCCTTTCTATCCCACTATGCAGTGGGGCTGTACTCCTGGGATCTCATGGCATGTGCTGTCTTTTTAGAAACTTGGTTAGGAGTAGGAGTGAAAAGTCAACTCTAGTGTAAAGCATGGAAAAAATGCGATGGACATGATAGACATGTTGCTGATTAGTGGCAGTTCTAGGAACAGAGGCTGGGTCCTAGTATCAGTCTCGATGTAAGGGAGATTGATATGTCAAAATTGCATGTCACGTTTGTCAATGTGACTTGAATTTTTTTCCAGGACTCTGGAAAATTATTTTCTAGGAACTGATTAATTAAAATACAAGAACATATTTTTTTGTTGCAAAAGGAAAGACAAGACTGACTACCTGACTGCTAACTATATATAAGCTTCAGACACTATGAATCTTGCTTACTAAGTAATAAGCTAGAAGGTGGAATGTGCTGCTGCAAACTTTTCTTGATCATGGCATTCCTCATATAGGTTTCTTTCAGTGGCTGTGTGAAATCTACCTATTGTCTTGCATCATGTCATTCTCAAGGAAGGATACAGCGAGTGGCTAAAGAGAAAAATAAGTAGTGACTTTGGTAAAAAACTATGAGTTTGGTTTACACACAAATATCCTCTTGGACTTGAGCCTAGGAATCAGGAAATTTATGCCTATACCATACTGTAGCTGAAAACATTTAGAAGTATGGTTTTATTAGCTTCTGTATATATTCTACCAAAAAAAAAAATCCAACAGGAGTCTTGGATAGTGTGTGCATGTGAGGGAGAAAAAGAATGGATAGGTAATCCAAGAGAGAATGTATATGGCTGTGTTGGGAAGGGAATGCTCCTTAGCAATGCTTGGTTATCATTTACCACTCTTAGCACAATTGCTTTTTTCCCCTTCTTGGTATGTTTTCCCTCTTGGGTCAGTAGGAGAGCAGTTTCCTAGAACAGGGAAGAAGTACAGTAAATCCATTGTGCCTCTAGGATATATTAACCTCAGAAGATATGATGCTTCAGTCTCCTAGTGAAAGTCAGAATTTAGCCTGCTTGTTTGTTGGGTTTCTTTTCCTCTAACTGCAACGTGATTTTATCTTGCAAAGGCATGGTCTAATTCTTTCAAGTGAAAAATGTTGAAGCAGATTTGTTTCAATGAAATTGATACCTCTGGCAAGTTGGATCTAATTCAGATGGCTGTGCCAAGGATGGAAGTCGTGAAGCTTAGGGAGACAAAAGAAAATAAAGATTTTTTTCTACAAGAGCTTAACTTAAAAAAAATAGAGCAAACTGAGCTTAAAATTACATGTGGATTGAGAGTTATGTTGATTTATTACCTAAGATAAATAATATTCTGAGATTTTCCTTCATACAAATTACGTTCATATTTGGCACTGGTAAGCATTCCTATCTGAAGGAAATTTTCTTGGTTTTTGCAGCACTTCTGTTTGCTGGAGTGAAGGAAGAACAATTTGAATACTTGTGCATTCCTTTTCCTACAGTCCCCCTCTAACTGTGTGTTAACTAAATCTTGTTAACTGGCAAAGGGATTCTGAGGAAATTTTAAAGGAAACTTAAAGTGTCAAGACTGAAAGTATCAGGGCAGGCTCTGATATCTGCAGAACTTTATTGGATGCAGTGATGTTGCAAGTTGACAAAGAATTCATTGGAATAATGTAAGATATAGAATTTAAGTATATAATTGCATTTAATTGATTTTTCCTAATTTTGCCCACTTTATTTTCCTCAAGTATCTAAATAGGCTATAGAAGTCTTACTTTAATAGTCTCCATGTAAACAGATACCAAATATTTTAAAAAGGTAAAGACCTAGCTTTCTATTCTCTATGTGTCTCCCTACTGGGCTGCCTACTGATTGCCTAAACCTCTGAAAAAACTGAGTAGCAGGAAAAGCACAAACCAGTAAATAGTGACTTCTCACCCTTTAACATGGAGTCTGCTGCTGAATCACCATTGGATGAGAGGTGAAGGAATTCTGAAAAAAATCAACAGGCCAAAACTAGGAAAAAAGGAAAATAAAAAGGATTGAATACTTAAAAGATGTCTTGTGACCTTAGTGGAAGTGTACCTCTCTGGTAAAATTTTAATCAAGTAGATTAAACAAGAGGGTAGCAATTCTCAGATAATGGGTCTCTGTAGTTTGCCCTTAAAACATTTTATCACTTCTGGAAGCGGGGACACCCTGTCTTAGTTTCAGGCCATGCAAAAGGTGCATTTCCTTTAGTGGGGTGCATTATACTACTTTAGAATGAAATTAGAAGCTTTTCTGCCTGTTTCACTCCCTTTGATGCAAACCTCAACTACATTAGTGGATGCCAGCACCCACACTGCAAGCACTAGCCAGGCCAAGAGGGTCTTCTTGAGAAGGAGGGGGAATTGTGGTACTGCACCTCTGCCCAGCAGCTGTTTAAAGCTGATGATTCTCTGTGCTGAGAAATAAATAGTGGCAATAAAGAGAGTTGGAAATAAACACTGATATTGTAAAGGAATATTAAATCCTACTTTATATTGTAGACTTGCATGCCGTTTTTACAAGGCTGTACTTTGTTGCTCTGTGGAACTGTACAGACTGTTGCAAGGAATAGGAAATTTTCCTCAGGTAACCTTTGGGTAAGAGTAGTTTCTCAGCACTTTGAGATTGCATCTTTATGATATGCTAGCAGTGAGTATTCTCTTATCCAATGTGTTTGCTTTTCTATTCTACCATTTCTTGGGAAGGCAGGACTGTAAGCAACAGCTCAGAGAATTTCTTCGGAAGTTGCACTGGAAATTAAAATTTTTCTACTTAATATACATGCAGTACCTTACACTGTGACTTAGTTTTACTGTTTTGAAAAATGCTGATGGGACTTCTTGTTCTTACATGTAGGAGACTTTTTTTGGTGAGTTGTGCCACAGTTGGATTGTAACTTCCTTACAAACTGAAGTGAGAAGTTTGAAGTTAAAAATCTAAATAATCAGAACTATGTTGTAGAAACAGTGCTTATCAGAAGTAACACTGAAAACTTAGCACAAATATCCTAAAAATAATGAGACCAGAAAGAGGCAGGGGTCTAGAGATGATGTTCATAATCATTAAATACAAAGTAAACTTCATGAAATGGGAACTTTAGTTTTAGATAGGCAAGAATTTACAAATAATATAGCTATAGGGAAGAATGAGAAATTACTGGGGTTTTAAGCTTGTTTCTGTCAGCTTATTCTCTGCGCCACATAAACAAGTATCTAGAAAAACAACTACGTAATGGTATTCGAAAAAGTTAGCAGTGTTTTATGCTCCAAGAAGGAATGTTTGAAATTGTAGGAATTTTTGAATATCTCTTTTGCTGTTCTGTTAAAAAAATAATTTGGATTTTGGATCTTCATTTGAATCTGTCTTTCTGAAAGTAAATACCAGTATGGTCTATTAATTTTGAAATATATTGAAATTGTCATCACGTAGTTGACAGTGACTACTAACAGTTAAGAAAACCCCATGATATAAAGAGAACAAATAACTACTGCTTACTGTTGGACTCGCATCAAAATCCTGCTCTCTCTCTCAAAAATGCAGCTGACTGTAGCTGCCAGCTAATGTACAAACAGAACCAAGAGAGGGAACAGCTGCGCTCTGAAAAACAGCATAGCTCAAAGGCAGCAGCACCCGCCTCGGCTCCTCTGGTGTTTGGTTTCAGGCTAGAATTATATATTTTGGGGTACTTTTATATATGTGAGGAAGCTTTTCTAGGTGATCTGTAGCATTAAGGATTTCTCAAAAAGGAAAAAATAAGTAACAGTATGTTAAGAGTAACTTTACCCTATTTTTCTTACCTTTATGCTTTTAACATTTTTTACAAATTTCTGTAGCAGTCAGTGTTTGTTGAATAGGATTTGTAGGTCCAGTATTCTGCAGACAGCATCTCTGAATCTACTTGGTGAGTGCATGCTGGCCAAAAAAGTGCTATGCCTGGTTCACCTCGATTGTGAGGAATACCATCTAGAAATAGGTGGCAGTTACCTAATAAAATATTTCTACTTGGTGGCTTCTGCATATGGGAAGTGGGACTCCCTCATTAAAGAGCAAATAGTGTGTGTCATGTTTCAGGTGGGACTGGAGCTGAATCTGTGTGTGGCAGTTATAAAACAAGATAGCAAGTGGTCCTAAAACTAGGTAAATTACACTAACAGAAAAAAATTAAAATGGTGAGTATGAAGAGTGGTAAGTATGAAGGTGTGCATTCATGCAGCTTTTTGTGTGCTTTGTGATGTGCCAAGTATCATTCTGTATCTCACTGAAACACATGCAGAGCTTGTTATAGGGAAGGAAATCTGTAACACACTAGAAACTTTTGACAAACTATGTTCTAGTGAATGTAAATTCAATATTGCCATAAAATCTAACTCAAATGACTCTTTGAGTGGCTCTAGGTTTTTGTATAGTACATGTCCTTAGGTTACTACTGGGAACTGAACATTTTGTCTCTATTGCTATTGTGTGTTTTGCTCCAGATGACACAGAATAGAGTATCTTATTTTTGAACTCCATAAAAATAAGCTTAGTGCTTTGTTTGCTTCAACCAAATGAGCCTTTATTTCCTGTTTGTTATGTTTCAGAAAATGGACTGTATTTTAGAAAGGGTGTAACACTGTTATTTTACAGGTAGTATGAAGATAATTTTTCATGCAGGAGAAAAAAGTGTATTGTCTTGATTTCCTAAGAAGTAACTTGTTTCTGGGTTCATGTTACAAGGTTCTGGTTTACTGAGGGAGTAGGCTTTACTCTTCCTTGGGAGCATATGGTATGTTGTTTCCTGCATAAAACCTGGTAATTTTCAAGGGCAAGACAATTGCAACTTGTTTGCTGTTTTTGGAAACTTGGGTGTTGCTGTTGCCAGGCGTACAAAGCGATGTTTTACATTGTTTTTTGACAGGGACACTAACATGGAGCCATAATCTGTCTGTCTGCTCCCTCACTGACATCTTACTCCTGGAAAGTCTTTCTTTGCTGGGAAGGTGGCAGGCAAAGTCTGTCCCCAGCCCTGCTGCACTGGGTCCTTCACCTCACCTGGCTGTGAGTGAATATTCTGACCTCTGGTCAGAATAGTGGATATCATCACTGAGTGCAGTTTTAAGGACAGTTTGTCTGACCTAAAACATCAAAGTTCCCCAATAGACAGACAATTAGTGCTAACATGGTCTTCGGTAATAAATCTTTCAAAGGATGTGTAAAAAGTAGGCATCTGGGTTTAGTAATGACTTCTGTGAACATTATGATGCATTAGTATACTTAATAGAAAGTGTATTTCAATTGATAGTGTCCTAAATTATTCTTCTGAGATCAAAATTATGGTAGTTTGGGACAAAATAAATACTTAAGGTAAACATTTTTAATTAGCACCATCTTTTTGTGGTGGCAATAACATTGGTTTTGCGACATTTGACAGTTTAGGAAGAGAGGAAAGAAACCAATTACAAAAGACTCAAAGCTGGTAATTGTTTTTAGTATTATAGCTCATATGAAATTTTTTTATTATATAAATACGGAAGGTGCTTCTCTGAAGAAAGTTTTTTCTTTTTATTCCAGTCACAGGGAAAAAAAGAGAACCTGACTCTTACTGTCTACTTCTAGTTTTCTGTGAAAAGTATTTAAAAATATTATAGTTGCAGGTGCAGTGGTAAAAGTTACACTGAAGCAAAGTTGAAGAAAAGAAAAAGGTAGGCAGTAGCAAGATAAAGCTTTGAAGGTTTTTCAGAAATTACAGCATTTTAGCTTTATTCATATTTTAGTTCAGATTTTTTTTTCTGTTACTTCTGTGTTCTGGATCTGTAGTGACTTGTGCATTTTGTCTGTACTTGGGTTTTGGCATGCACTCAGTTGTTTTCTTCTGACATTTTGGAAGTCAGATGGCTCCTGAGGCAGGCACATCTTTGAAAAATTAGAAAGCTTTTTAGTTTTGTGAAGTGATATCAATAATGTAATACAGATTTTTGTAGTAAAGCTTCTAGTAATGCTGAACAGCTGGAAAAAATTACGAATGTTTTAAATCCAGAATAAACAGAGCAAAATATTGTTTTGGATGTGCCATGCCATGTCTTTTGGTAACTGTGGGCCATGTCCTGGTCATGATGTCTGGTGAACATCTGTAGAGCTGGAAGCAGAGTGATGGGTATAAAGGAAAGCCAACTTCCCTTGGAGTATACCAGTGGTGTGTGTTGGACTGAGGTTGCCTCTCAGAACTGTGATTTTTCTGGTGGTGCCAATGACTTATTTAGGAATAGTATAATCAGTATTATCTGTTAAAATACTGAGTAATATTAGTTGCATAGATGCTGTATAATTTTTGCTGACCATTGCAGAATGACAGGAGATGCTGTTGTAGACTCTGTGCAGTTCTTCCACTGTTAAATGCTATCATGAACATTGAAAATGTGAAATTTGTGGGAGAAAACACACAGGTTATTGACCAGAAGGTGTTTGTTCAGTCTTGCCAACAGTAGACCTAAGCTACATCCAAAATCCTGGCCTCCCAAGAAAAGAGCATGTGCCTCTTCTGTGAGGTTCCCAGGCTGCTCCAGGCTCTGACTGAGAGGCTGGATGGTCAGCCAGTGCCTCTCACAGTGGCACCAACTGCATTTGGTCCAATACCCCATAGCTCTGCATTAGCTTTTTTTCAGGATGTGTGACAACAAGTTGGCATATATTGCAGTGCATTTAGAAGCTATTGACAAAGTCATTGGGGTGTGGAGGCTGAAGAGGATGCTGTGTCATGCAACGCCTGGATGCCTGCGCTGGTCCTGAAACACAGCAGGCATGTGTTCTTTCTTCCTGTCCTAAGCCATGGAGGTACCAGTGGCAGACTGAGAAGCTAACTGAACAGATTCACTGGGTCACTTTGTGAGATGTGGAATAAGCCATGTGCTGGCTAAATGTAGAATATATAAATTGTTTACTTGTGTTTGTCTTTAACTCTGGATTTAGGTGCAAATGCTGGGAGCCTGCACTGGTGAATTTTATAATCAATCTCCTTCCTGTCAAAAGAGACACTCTGGCCTTGATTATGATACCAGATCCTGTGTGTCCTAGCTGCCTTTGTCATGCTGCTTCAAATAGTGTTAACACCTGAATGCAAAAGTAAATGTTTGCTAGGGGCTTTTTTTGTTGGTTTTTTTTTTTTTGGTGATGATGATAAAACTGGGAATTTAAAATTCAAGAAATCTGTTACATTGAATGACCGAGCCCATTTTGCAAAACTTGAGAATGACATTTACAAAAGCTGGAGATGATAAACTGAATTCAAATTTTGGAAATGCTTTTTAGGTTGTTGAAACCTGATTGCAGTAAACTTCTTGATTTGAGTACTGCCAAGTTCCCTTAGAGTGCTGCCTTTGTCTTGAACTTTGCAGATGTCAGATTTTTTTTAGTGCATTATATGGAAGAATTGAAAATATGTGCGTCAAACAGTAGTTTTATGGAAGCATTTGCTGCATAAAGCTAAGAGTGAAAACGTTGTTCTGTCATGTGCATCTGCCCCAGATGCCAAAAACCTTTGCAATACTGTGGTTAAGATGTTTTGTTTCAATTTTTTTCCTGTATGTTATAGCTGTTGACATTTTAGGAATTTTTGTGGTGACAGTTCAGTGGAGGAAAACATGATTAGAGGCCTTGGATGGGGGAGACAACCCACCTTCTATATATACCTCTACTACTGGATATATTTGGTATGCTGTTTAAAATAACTTACCTTTATTTTCCCTTTCGATAAGCATATGGGCTAAGCTGTTTGTTTTTGAATAGTAAACCACACTGCGGTGGTTCCAGATCTGTAATTACTGGAAGGACTCTGAACATAATCACACTTAGGCTTTTGGTGTTGCCTGAATTGGACTGAAATAAGCAGCTTCTAACAGCACATATCAGCAAAGCTACCTGTTCAGAAGTTGTTGACTGTATCTTCTTACCCTTGAATTTTAAGCTTCAGGGTGATGTGACATAATTTGATGGAAACATGACAGTTGGGGTTTTTTCTGTTTGTTAGTTCTTGTGTTGTCAAGAGTAGACAGTTACAAATAAGTTAAAAAAAATGTGATGCTGAACCAATGCCAAATTTGATTGGTATTTTCAATAAATAAATTTCATAAATGAGGTGCTGGGTTTGAAAAGACATTCCACCCCTCTTGTGGGGATGGTGGCCATCAGCAAGTATGGAAGCCACTGTTTGTCAGAAGTCTGCAAACTTGAAGTGCTTTCTTGTTGCAAGTGGTTTTTTAATTTTCTTTTTTTTTTTTTAATTGCTGATTACCATACATTATTTGCAGATTGAAAAGAATGAAGGAGAGAGTATAAGTTAAAGAGAAAAACTTGGTGATAAATGTTTTGGAAGTATCTGAAGTAGGTTTTATTGAAATGAAGATTAATGTCTAACCCTGAGGCAGCTGTGGCTCTTTGGTTATTTTGGTACAATTTTGTATCAATTGATGCCTCTGTGTTGATTGAGCTATAAAGTGGATTTGTGTGGGAGATGGTCTTGTGCTGAATCCCTGCTCTGTCTGTTTGGGGATTGGTGGAGCAGTAAGCTGTGAAGTCATAGTGGTGAAACTTTTGGGGACTGGTCTTCTAACTCCTTGTGTTAGCTGAACAACAGTGTGAGATTATGGACAGAGTTGGATTGCTCTGATGTTTAGAAAATCCTGTCATTTCCAACTGAAACTTTTTGCTCTGGCATCTTTATTTATCTTTGGTTTTTTACCACAGTCTTTTTGTAGTTTAGATAGCTCTTGTTTCTCTGAGCCTGTAAAAGTTAATGTAGCCCTTTCTTATAAAAAGCCCCCAAAACAACACTTTTCATTTCTGGCAGGACTTCATCCTTTCCACTGATGGTGCTGGTAACATTTCTTGCACCTGTTACAGGGTGAATTACTTTCTGGAAAAATGGACAATAATGTTACACAGTACTTATATATAACCTCATGCAAAAGTTTGTTCAGTGCTATTACTTCCTTCTTCCACTGGACATAACTTTCCTGAGGCGCACTATTTTCCTGTTTGCTTTTTTTAACATTCATTTTCATCTAGATATGGACATCTTAATTGATTCAGTATTTCCAGCTGGAAAGCTCATGTCCTACTAGGTTTCTCAGTGTGAGTTTTGTAGTTAGTTTCATCTCATTTCTGTTATTCTAATCCTTAGCATTACCACAGTTCTCCATAGATGAAGTTGTAATCCACCTCTGCTGACAGTTCCTTCCAGCTTTGTGTCACCAGGGAGCATCATTATAGCTGTCTTAACCTTTGTTCTAAAGTAATTACCAAAATTATACCATTTTGATTATAGACTGCAACATGTCCAAACTAAGGTGGTGCAACTTTTGTTTCTTACACAATTACAAACTTCTTTTCTCTCTTTCTTGGGTAGAAATGATTAAGTTCAGAGCAGAGGGCCAAATTCTGTTGTGTATTGGTTTGGTATTAATTTATGGTAAATATGTGAAACTGTAACAATTTTGTATTCCTTTGAGCATCAGACTAAGATCAAACAAGTCCTTCCTTCTGAAATTGCTATTTCAGTTATTTATAACTGCAAATGTCTTTGTAATATATGAACACACAAATGGAAATTGTGTAAGTCTGAGATGGATGACAGCAGGGAACACTCTTAAGATTACTAATTTGAACTAGATAAATGCTGCCATTGCTTTTCCCCTCTGTTTAATGTATGTTTTCTGGTCTGTACCTGAATATGCTCTGTGGCAGCTTTTGTGTCCAGTGTGTTCCTTCCATAACCCTGGTGGAGCTCACAGGAGACCAAATTCGAGCTAAAAGGATAATATTCATGCATGGGTGATTGTCTGACTGGATCTTGAAAGATTTGTCAAGCCAGTAGTTATTTATTTCTCAAGCAGAAACATAAAATACTTGGTAATTCCTGACAGTCTTGTTTTTTTTAATTGAAAAAATCTAGTGCATCACTGATCTACAGTTATTTAATATTTTTTCTAATTCATTTAAAATATTAAAGTGATGTTTTTTATAAACCTCATTAAGGGAAGATTAGTTTTGTAATCCACAATCTTAGATGATCATGGTAAAGAGTACAATACCTCAACTAAAAGTGAGTGATACTTTTCTGGCATGGCAGTTTCTTTGTATGTTGTTTGGACTTAAAGAAAGGATTCAAATGTTTTGTACCTTAGTGTGCTGAAAAGTCTTCTTGGTGGTATGAAGTCATTTCAACAGTTGCAGCAAGATCTCTGAATTTATTGATTTAATTTATTAATAAATACCACATGTAAAATCTTAGTGTGTTAGGTATAAATTGTTCATCTTTCTCTTTCCCTGTACCAAATACAATGCATCTGACTCTGAATATTACTGGTTGCCTTAAGAAGACTTTCAGAGAAACATATGGAGTCATTTATGTGAGATATCAAAGTATCTTTCTTTTCATAATTTAAAAATGTGACTTACTTCTAACCACTGACCTCTGTCTCCTATTTTTGTATGTCTGCTGAATCAAATGAACTGTGCATGATGAGGATCGATGGTTCTACCTCATAAAACCCAGGAGATCTGATCTGTTATGGAAAAGAAGGACTGCACATCTGCAAGAGAAACCTTGTGTAGAGCTTTAACGTGTGGGTGGTCTGTATTCCCTCTTGGAGTTTCCCAAGGTTGCCAAAGTACCTGAGTGTTTTGTTGCGAAGAAAAGCTTTCCTTTGCATTCTTCTGCTGGAAATAGGAAGTGTTTGTCCCTAAATTTGGAGGTAGAGGGAGAACTAGGATGAGGTTCATTCTGGGGCGAGAAAGCTGTGCTAAAGAGACTTGAAAATATGTTTTGTGGAAGACTGGCCTAAATCACCCAAATTGGGATGTAGCCCTGGAATGGCTGTATCAGCTCTAGTTCCACCTGTTGAATTAAGCAATGATAACATGGCAATTGGCTGCTTGGGAAGCAACATCTGCTGTTAGAAAACTTTCTAAAATGCCTCAAGTATATTGGGTTTGCTTTCTTACAGCAGTTGTTTCTATCTGTTAAGTGACAGAAAGGTTTTCTAGATACTGGGGAGTGCATTAGTGTTTTGAAGGACTTAAGCAATCTGGCTCCATACTGCTGAAACTGAGCTGCAGGTTTTTCCCATCAGGTGCTCTTTCTTTCATTCTGAAAAGGGCATTAGACCAGCTGGCAGTGTCTTATCTGATGCAGAGAATTTTGTACTCCAGTAGGTGGAGAGTACGGTAGAGACTCAGTCCTTGTTGTAACAATCCTTAAAGTGTGTGAGCCTATGCAGCTTTTGCATACTTGTGTGCTTCTCTTGCTTACTTGCATACAGTGAGAAAGATTTAAACAGCAGTGAATCCACATCAGAGGTGATGCTTCTGTCAAACAGTTGAAGGCCTCCTCTCTTGAAACAAGATTTTTACCCTTTGCAAGTTACTATTTCTTTGTAATTAGTTTTTCTTGTTTCATGTGGCAGAGAATGGGGGGGGACTTCTGAGTGCAGTTACCTTTACTGCTGGTTCTCTGGAAAATTACTACTGTGTGAAACCAGCAGAAAGCTTTTCTGCTATTAGTGTGCTGGTTGCAGTTTGCTTATGAAGTAGGTCAGAGGGGTCTGAAGATACACAAAAATATGAGACACATGTTGGGTTATTCATAGTTAGGGGATTAAGTAAGAGAGTTAAAATAGCAACAAAGAGGCAATAAACTTTGCCACTTGCTGGAATCCATAGGCTGTGGGATTTCATGAGTGTGCTTAAAGGTCTTACTGTATATTCAAATAATTTGCGTACAACATAGGGACTGTATAATAATGAAGTATACGAATTCAGTTAATGTTTCCCAACATAAAAAAAAAATGAATCCTTCATTTAGGGAATACCTATTTCAATAAAAATGCTGTCAAACTCTTGCACTTGGGAGGTGAGGGAGAAGAGGTGGTTGAATTGCCTGTTACAGGAGCAAGCTCACGCAGATGCAAGAAGAGATGCTAGGAGACCAAGCTGCAGAGAATGTGACACTTGCCTTTGTGGCAGGTCCTCTCAGGTCTGATGTCTTCTTTCCCTTCCCACATATCGTGTGTACACTCTTTGTTTATGCAAGTAATTTTGCTTACATTGACCGACTTACTCTGAGGACTGTGGTGGTGGTTGTCTCATGGCTCCTGCTGTTCTAGAGTGTCCTGATTTTGGCTGGGATAGAGTTAATTTTCTTCCTAGTAGTTGGTGCAGTGCTGTATTTTTGGATTGATTATGGGAATAATGTTGATAACACACTGTTTCAGTTGTTAAGTAGTGCTTAGAATAAGTCAAGGACTTTTCAGTTTCTTTTTAATGAGGATGATGGCTGAAATGTAAATATGGGAAGGAAGGAAGGGGGGTGGAATAAATCTACAGAATGGTAAAATAATTAAATACAGCAAATGAAGTTACTTGGTGTTTTAAACAATGAAGCCTTTTTGGCTATGTCTGCTCAAATATTTCCCCCATAAGAAAGGAAGACTTTTCATATATCATGGAGATAAGTTCTGTGGAAATACTTATGTCTGTGTGTGAGGAAGACATGCAGGTCTTCTACAAAACAATTTTTTTCAAACAGAAGGTGATCATGACCAAAGGCCTATATCATGACCAAAGATAAGATTTCATTAAAAGTCATGCTTTGACTTTTGCTACTATAACTTAATTTTTTGAATGTAGATGTGCTATTTCACTTCAAAAATACTGTTCCTGCCGTGTCAATATGGCTATTGACAAAATAGCAGTTTTAAATTATAGCTATTATTAACTTGCCATGGAGAGGTGTCTAGTTGGAATCAGTCAGTACCTGCTATGTATTTCACTAAAATATTTGATATTAAGTATTGTATCTGTAACCAACTGGAGATTGGTCCCAATCTATAAATCAAAGGCAGAATATTTAAAGACTAATCCTGAAAATCAGCTGTACAAGTAATACTTGTAGACTCTAATAAATAGCATGGCCCTGTTAAGTTTTCTTGGCTGCAACTTGGATACTGTTGCTGGTATCAAGTGTAGGCACTTAAAGAGAACAACTTGATTTGGTTGTTTAAATCTGAAGAATCATCTCAGTCTTGCAGAGATAGATTGGTATTTTATATATTTAAATACCTGTTCAAAAATTTTGGCCTAAGCGACAGTCGCTATTTCACTAGTATGTTTGTGCCATTCAGATTTAGAATACTTGCAAAATACTCAACAGGGTAGGTCAGTATTCAAGTTTAAGCTTGTGTTCTTTATAACTGTATTTTTTCTGAATATCGCCATGCCCCTCAGACTGGTGCTGTGGTAATAGAGGAGTTCTTCTAATACAGGTGAAATGTACCTCTCAACAGTGAATTTACACTTATCTCTGTGCATAGTACGTTTTAAAAAGCCACATTTTTAGGAGGGGAAAACAAATTAGAAAGATTAGTGGGAGGGGAAAAAAGGCATAAAAATTATTTGAAGGCTGTAAAAAATACCTTGCAATGTGATACTTGGTATTGATTTCACATAAAGAAGACTGGGACATAACTGGATCACAGTGTTCCTTTGCAGGGAGAAAATTCCAAGGAAATTACAGTATGTGAGAAAGTAATAACAGGAAGCAATAGCTGGAAGCTGCAGTCAGATAAATTTGAATTGAAAATAGCAATGATAATGCGATTATGTGGAGAACTGGGGACAATCATATGTGAAGAGAAAAATCTGTTGTGGAGAATCTGTCTGTAACAAGGTCATTATCAGTAGCATGTTCTTTGTAAAAAGTTACAAGAAATATTTTGGCTTTCATATCCTGTTTGTGTGGAAGCTATGGAAAAAACCCCACATTTCTTAATTAAGGGAGGAGAAAATGTTCTGGGAGGTTATCAAAAATGCAGGGCAAAAACATTTCTTGTGGCAAGGACTCAAAGATACATCTTTTCTAAAAAATAAAATGCAAACTTTCTGGCAAATGTTAAAGTTATAATACTCAGCACTCCAAAATTCAGTCATTTTATTACAACCTGATTGTGGCGCTTTAGTTTTGAAATAAATCTGACTGTAATAATCTTTGTCTTATAGTCTTAAGCTGTTTGGGAAGGATCAATTGCTTTGCTTCTACGTTCAAAAATGGCAGCTCTTGTGAAAGAAGGAGTATTCTGTAAATGCTTTGAAATACTCTGCAGGTGGGAGAATTGGGCAGTAATTTGGAGGTAAAGTTTCCAAACCTGTTGTACACAACTGTGATATGAGAATAACTTTTTCTGGCCTTTGGGAGGGGAGAGAAGTCCAATTTCAGGAAAGAATCTGAACTTTATGCAATATTTTTGGCCTTGTTTGTTCACTCTATATATTTTGCCTGAGGGTTATTTATACTCCTCTGCTTGAGCTGGATACTCATCTCTCTACAAAAATAAGGGTGGTGTGGGGCTTGGTATTATAAACAATTGTGGATGATGTCTTTCATAACACAGCCCTGAAGAAGCAGCTTGTGTGGGAGTCAGGGCAGAGCTCCTGGGCTCCGGCAGACATTGTTAGCATAAGATCTACAGAGATGTCATGGAAGAGTTCCTCAAGAGAGCTCTGAAAAAGCTGTGTATGTTTTCACTGAACAAGTTTTTTAATGAGAATGGTTTCTTATCTGTTTTTTCTTTGGCAAGATTCACCCGTTTTGACAGCAGAGGAGGAAGAAATATTACAGGCACAACATGTCTTGGAAGAAATGGGGGTAAGGGATGGTGCTTCACTGAGCCTGAACCCGATGGAGCTGAGCTGGGTTTTGCAGACAAGGGCAGAGAAAGCCAGAGGGCTGGGGAAGAGGCAGCAAGAGTCAGGGAGGCTGGCAGAGGTGCTGCAGAGCACAACCAGCGAGTGAGGGTTGCCTTTGGCTGTGCCAGCCAGCCAGGTCTTGCAGCTGATGGCAGCAGTGGAGCGGGACTGTCCCAGAAGTGGAGCCAAGTGAGCAGTGAAACAATCACAGCTGCTCCTGGGAAATTCTTGTACATGCCAGGGCCGAGCTTGGCTTCTGCTTTTCTTGGATCTCTGTCTTGGGCTTCTCATAGAAAACAGCAAGAGAGTTAGCATCACATTGAATTGGGAGTTTGACCTCCCGAAAAAGGGGAGTTGAAAATCCAAAAGCAAAACATGTGAATTCTTGTGGTTTAAGAGCAGATGTCTAATTTAATACTATATATCTCTCCAAAGCACTACATATTTCCATGCAAATCTAAACCAGTGCCAGATACCAATATCAGCGTTAGTGCCCCATTTCTGAATTGGCCTTAAAAGGCTTGGGCTCTCTTCAGATGGATGGCAGTCAGTCTTTTCTTGTAGTGGTAGCTGAGTCTTTTATCCTTCTGTTCTTAGTGTTTCGAAGAAGAATTCCTGTGTGATGATTCATTCCTTCTGTATTCCTTAGTCTAAGATATCAGGAGAAGTAGGAAAATAGCCTTCTTTCACAACTGAATAATCCCATCTTCTCTTCCTCAGTATTGCAGTTAATTCTAGGCTTTCATGTTTCAGGAGTAAGGTGTATGCCTAGCATTACCAGTGTTAGCTGGTAATCTGCCTGGAGATAGACTGTATTGCTTTAGCTTGGGGTCACCAAACAAGCTGATTTTCTATAGATGAGATGGTTTCAGAAAAACAAACTTACTTGTTCATGTGAAAGTACTGTTAAGTCAAATGTGAGAGGTAACCGTTTGGAAATAAATGTTTTACCATTTGAAACTGGATCTCCCTAGGCGGAGCAATTATTTTCCCAAACTTAAAGATGATAGTTGCTTCTCACAAAAACGCCCCAAAAGAAATGGTACAGTGTTTCTTCCCAGCTTCATATGGAAGTTAATGATGTTTTCTAGTGCTTGATCATCTCATTTGAATATGTGTGCTCTGGTTACCATGAGCATGAACTAGTTTGTCAAAGGTTGATTCTGTTTAATTTGAAACTGAAATTTGCAATTTTGGAGAAAAAAAAATCCCTTAAAATTAGGGTTGGGTTTACCATGGCTGTTAGGTATTGTGATGTTGTTGTGTCCAACTATTTTATTGTGCCTATTGTGAAGTATTTACAGAGCAGTAATTTACAGATTAAAAGATGCAAATCCCCACTCTTGTTGTAAACCAGCCTTTTATTTCCATAAAGCTGGAGATCTAATAGGATGGCCAGTTTATTAGCCCAAGAAAAAGCTGAAGGAAAGAGAGGCTTAAATGCCTGCATTTAAATAATGGGATACCACAAATGAGGCTGGATTTAGTTACTTTTATTGGACAGTGTAGAGACAACAAAAGAAGCTAATGAGCTCAGGCTGTGCAAAGGAAAGTATTTACATGGACAGTGCTGGCAGGCTTCTTGCTTTCACCCTCTTCTTGATGAGACCTGTACTTGTGTCTCAGTTCTTGTTTTTGAGCAAATACTTCTGGGAAAGAATGGGTCTCTGGTGTGAAAAAATGTTTTGGTATATTTTTCTCAGTCATCAGAAAGGAGAATTGTAATTTTTTTTTCCTAAGGGAAAATAAGCATTTTCCCTTTTGTGCAAGGCACAACAACCTGAGACATCTCAGAAAGTCCAGCCTCTGGAAGAGGAAGGATATCATGATGCAGAATATTACATAATAAGTGTCAGCCAGGGTAGACCCCTAAAAAGTCTCTTATGATCTGTTAATAAAGTAATCAGTGTAGAAAATATCTGAAGTGGATATTTTATCTCAGTTGGACTGGCTGATCATGAAGGTCTCTTCCAACCCTGATGGCTCTGTGATCTGTATTAAATTACTTGACTGCACCAGCAGCTAAAAAGAAAGAAACTTCAGACTATTTCTGTGTTGTTGCACCAGGGCTTTCGGTGTGTCAATATGCTTGTGTCAGGTACAAAACAATAGCTGGATATCTTAGGCAAAAAAACCCTCTTAATTACATGCATTTTTCAAGCTTCTTATAGATTTACTTGAGTGGCCTTTATATTACCAGGGACAAAAAGAACCTTAATCTATCTTCTTAAGTAACATCATTAAGTTGGGAACAAATTAGCACATTATCTGTATGCTCAAGACTTTGAGGATAAACAATTACCTAAATTCAGAATATATTAAATACTAACAGCATGACTCTTACATCTCACTGCAGTATATCCATGTGAGCACATTCCACTTTTATTTTGCACACAACTGTTCCTAAGGACTTATTCAAACTTGGATTATGCTTTTAACATCCCGTGATTCTTACATTCAACAATGATGAGTTCACATAGTTAAATTTTCAGTACTTAAAATAACAAAACAAAACCACTAAAATAAAAAAAATGCAACCCCCAAACCAAAACTTCTGTTAATTGAATTCAGATGTCTTGTCTGGAGAACATTCAATTAAGCACAAAAATAGGATAATTTTTAGTTCAGCAAAAAGGTGAAGTTTTTAGTTTTAATTTCTTTATTTATTGTTGTATAATTGTGTTTCTTATGTGTACTGAAAACTGGGTTGTACAGTATCAAGGTTTTGTTTGTCTGTATGGTCTTGCTTTCCTTTTTTTCTACTCAGTCAAAAAAACAGGTTATCTTTGCAGCTCCAATTTCTATGTCTAGCTTCAAAAGTCTATGTCTAGCTTCAAGAGTTAGTTTCAAAATAGCTGTCCTATGTTTTTACAAGTCTTCATAAATTAAGAGATTTTAGATGGAAAATGCCCAATGGTTGCAGTCTTTAGATTGCCGAAAATAATGTCATATATAAAAATTCACTTTGACCCTTTTTTAACATTACTTGATGCCAGAAATGGTGTTTGCATTATAAAAATAATGGTTTAGCTGGACATGAGTAAAAGTGTTTAGTTGCAATAGTGCCATGGGAAACTGCAGATACATGATAGTTAAAATATTGGTGATGTTTCCATCACCATTTTCCTGAAAGTAGTCACACTTTGTAGTTCTGTTGTCAACCTGGGAAGGTCACTGAGAGCATTGTGTCAGTAATGCTTGACCAAAAGCTGTCAGTCTTAGATATTGCATGGTTGAAGTTGTGGTTTGGGGCTTTTCTTTATTGTTATTTCATTAAAACAGCATTCCTAACAGTTGAAGGTGCAAAATTGTCACAGTTAAAGTGTTCACTGGAAATATAACCATATGATAGAGTATACTGAGAGATCAATTTGGCAGGCCTTGTGTTTACTTTGGCAAAATCTCAAATGCCATTGAGTGGTAGTGGGTTATTCAACTTTGGGTTATTCAACTTTGAGTTATTCAGCTTTGGCTTTGAATGTTTTCTCTCCCTGTACTGGTTTGCCCTGTTGTTGCTGATCAGATGAATGACTGAATCAAGAGGTCTTTGGGAAGAAGCATAGCAGCAGCAGCAGCACAGCTTTCCCACTATATGGCACAGGATGCTCTTGTCAGTCAAGAAGTATTATTTTTTAGAGTATTTTGCAGAGTGGGGATTTCTGCTAAAGTGAAGGCAGGAGTTTAAATAAAAGTGTGAATATGAGTTTTTCTAAAAGCAGCTGTAAGAAGAGAAAGCAAACAGGTTTCAGTTTGTGTGGAAGGAAAGAGGGAGAAAAAAAGAACTTCTCAAAGCAGCTTGTAATCACTGGGTTTCCTTTACGCTTTAAGACTTAAACAGAAGTCTCTGAAGTAACCAGCTTATCGGGATTTCTACTTTCAAAATGTGTTGTTTCAATTCAGGGCTGCTAGAAATGAAAATACAGTCAAGAACTGCATCTCTGTGAATGATTTAATATATGCCACATTGTAGTTTTGGACTATCCAAAGCTGTATTTGCTGATTTAGTCATAAATTTTAAACTAAGTTTAAAACCACCATTGTTTGTCGTGTCCTACAGTCTGCTATCACTCATAAAAATGTTACTGTTTAAGTGCATTACACGATGTGTGGAGAAACCAGAGGGCGAATGCTGCGTGCTGGGAGCAGGCTTGATGCAACTGTTCGGCACTCAGAGGTCGTGGTGAAAGCTGCTTGTGGAGTGTGAGGTGTGGCACTTCCCAGTGCTGCTCAAGAATGGCAAGTGGCCCCGCTGAGGTGCCACTCTCCTCAGGTTGCTGTGGCTGGGCAAGGTGGCTGGAGGCTGCAGAGTGATGCAGCACTGGCAACTCAGTGATACAGGTGCCACGTTTGCACCCAGGTACAGCCCAGGGTGGGTTTGGAGAAGGCAGAGGGATGACCATGTGCAGGTTGCGATGGTCATCCCTCTGTTGGCAGGTCTGGCAGGTCTCTTGGGGTGCTGAGGGTAATGATGATTTGGAATAAGGTCTGGCTGCTGGATGTGAGTTTGTGTCATTCGGGATGTGCTAGAGTGCAATACTGCAATTAATCAGAAACCTGGTAGTGTTTTATAGAAGTACATTTTCATTACTTTGTTTAACCCTCAGTCTCCATTAGGAGATGTTCTTTATTGATGAGAATACTAGTAATGAGTACTATATTTTTCATATACTGTGGTGCGACAGCTATTACAACATATGTACATATTAAGGAAGGTGTCTATTAAGGATCAGGACTCTGGTTTTGTGCAATATCTGCTTTAATGCTTAGAAAGGGGAGATGTAACATTTTGTCTACATTTGCAGATGAAGTAAAGATACTTTAAGGATGCCAGTAAGGGCAGAGACACATTTCAGAAAAATATAGGAATAATAGGTTGACAGTAAATAACAGGTCAGTTGTGGAAAAAATATGGAACTGTCATAATTGCAGAAAAATAGTTAAAATGCCAAAATTGCATAATGTACTGAGTCCTAAATGGCATACTAAGAATGGAAGTCAAGTAAAAAAACAGATTGCGTGCCAGATTGCAAGGAAGTAAAAAAGACTATAATTTTAACTGTGTGAAAACAGTGTTATATTAGATGTGAAGATACTCTTCCATTTGTAATGGCAAAAAAATCTTCTAATCACTGAAGACGTCATAACTTGGTTTCTGATTTTTCTGTACTGCCTTTATGAGTTTCCTGAAAAGTGTGAACTGCCTTCACTTGCTTCTGTACTGAAAACAGTTTTTGAAACTGTAAAATGCCTGTTTCTCTGTGATCGTTTTAACAGAAACAGTAGTTCCTCCAGGATATTGCTCAGCAGCTGGGAGGAGTAAAACTCCTTTCCCCTTCGTGATCTTGGAGTGACTAAATTATTCCTAGATTTTAGTTGTTCAATGAAATCACATTTCCCAGCCTTTCCTAACTAGTGCTGACATACATTGCTGTCCTATTCTGTCTGGGCGAAGTCATTGCTGACTAGCAAAGTCGTATAAAGTAATACAAACACGTTAACGTTCCTGAAGCTTCAGAGTTATTTTTTATTTATGTGTTGTATACCTACAGATACATGCTTTGGAAACAGTGCCTTTACTGCCTGGTATTTTTGTGTTAATATTGTCAGAATATTGCACAAAAAGTAAAGTGTCAGAATAGTTCACCTTTTAGCAGCTCAGGTCTGTGAAGGAAAGGGGGATTTCCTGCAAAGGAGAAACTTTTCTGTGTAACTAAAACTTAAGTAGCTGAAAGTTTCCAATGATTTCAGCACTGGCTTCTAGCAGAAATTATTTTGCATGTTCATTTGGGTTCTGCTGATTTGAGCATCTGTTCTGTAGAACAGTTGAGAAATTGACATCAGGAGTAATTACCTAGGTAAATAGTGGTTTTAATTTGTTTTCTCTTTCTGGGTTGTAGGTGTTGTTTTTTGGGTCTTTTGTGGTTTGTGGCTAGAGTACTGTTATCTAATGTGATGATACAACCTTTTTCCTTCTAGTGTATCATCTGCCTTAGCCCCAGCAATGGTACCAGTGTTGGCCAATGAACAGGGTTGGCTCTGTTAAATCCGCAACTTGGAAAAACAACTATGGAAGTCCAAGAACTTTTTAGTGACTTTTCATCTTAGTATTTGTTTTCTAGTTTATTTGTGCTAAAAGAGGAAAGGGATCCACCTGATGCAGTAATGTTTTGCTCCACCTTTCTTGGCACTGATGTGCTCTACCCTTTTTGTGTGTTGGCTCCCACAGTAACTTTGAATGTGTTTACGTTTAAATGTGACCAAATTACACATCCAGAGAAGATCAACAAACATGGTGAAAGGTCTAAAGGAAAAGTCCTGTGAGGAGCATCTGAGGGAACTGGCATTGTTTAGCCTGGAGAAAGGGAGACTCAGAAGCAATCCTATCACTCTACAGCTACGTGAAAAGAGGTTGTAGCAAGCTGGGGATACATCTCTTCTAAATAACAAGTGACAGGACAAGAGGAAATGGCCTTAAATTGTGCCGGGGAGGTTTAGATTGGATATTAGAAAAAATTTCTCCGCTGAAATGGTAGTATTAGGACAGGCTGCCCAGGAGAGTGGTTGAGTCACCATCCTTAGAGGTATTTAGAAGATAGGTAGATGTAGTGTTTTGGGGCATGGTTTAATGGTATACTTGGCAGTACTGAGTTAATGGCTAGACCTGATGATCTTAGAGGTCTTTTCCAACCAAAATGATTCGGTGATTCTGCAGTCTAAACCAAGACATGCAGCTCCTGGGGGCTGTGGACGTTGGCACTTGCGAACGCTGTCTCAGACTCTGTAGATGTTCTAACTTAAAGGAAGTTGTCCTGTTGTTGCTGGGAGCACTCCCAGATTCAGCAGTGATGGTAGAAGAGGTTGAGGACATGGCGCAATCCCTTGAACAAGGCTGGCATTTTGCATGGGGTCAGGACTTTTCATGGGGTCTCTATACCTGCAGCAGCCCAGCTGCCAGAGTAGCCCAGAAGGATGCAGCATAGGACTAAGACTTTGCAATGTCACTGATGAGGTGCTGATATCCATGTTTCTGCTTTGTTTGTTTCTTCTCTTGGGGAATTCATAAGGGATAACTTTCGTTAGTTAATAGCTTTCACGTGTGGTACTTAAAATTTGATTAAGCATTCAGCAAGTGCTGTGAGACTACATGGTAAAAATGGATCATGTCGTTCAGCTGCATTATAAAAAGGGAGACTATTATCAAAGCTATGGTTTGTTGAGTGCCGAAAGAAGCATAAGGCCCTGAAATGTTTTCCTTAACTGAAGGTGGCAGGAGTATGCTTAGCCTGCTGGCATCCTTCCCAGGCCAAGCAGAAATGTAGTAGCTTAATATGACATGATGAATCAAGTGCAAAATTGCTTTTCTTCCAGTTAAGATTGTATGTAGAATATGATTCCATTACAATAAAGACACACTTCTAAAATAGCGGGTGAGATGGAGAGAAACAATGAACAAATCAAAACCAGAAAGGGTATATGAGCACAAAACTGCTCTTCCTCATTCTGCTGTTGAGCTTTAGACTAATTGGGTTTATTAAGGGGGGTGGGGTGATGGTGTGTGTGCGCTGGTTTCATGCTGTGATTCAAGCACCAGGCCATTTGTTTTAAAAAGAAAACAAAAGCAATACAACCACCCCGATTTCCACTTGGAGTGCTATGTAGGGTTCTCAGTCTTGCTGCAAAATTGTGTGGTTATATATATGCCTTGTGTAGCTGCCTGTGCAAAATCCTGTTTGTGCTCGGTGCATGTTCCATCTGATGACACTGTATTTATGCCTGTTTAAGTTTCCATGACCTAAAATGGCAGTATATTACAGGGTTTCTTAGGAGCTAAATGCATTGCTTGTTTACATGCCAACGAAAGAGTCAAAAGTGTAAGTCCTAGCCTTAAATAAATGCATAGTAAACTTTTAGGGATGTTGGAAACTTGATGTGTTTTAGTTAATAGTGAAGTTAGTGAGTGCTGGGCACTACATGAGCCTGTCAGAAGGCTGTATCCTCTTTCCAAAGAGGTGCTAATCTTGAGGCTCAGTCCTTCAAGCATTGCTGGTGTAGAACTTATTTTAAAATATCAGTTCCTCTCATGGCTTTCCAGGAACTTAAGTTGTTCTATTAAAGTAACCCATCACTTTTAAAATGGTTCGCTTTTATTAGACTCTTACAAAATATGTCAAGCAATGATTTGTATTTAAGGATGACTCTGAAGACAAAATTGTTGTTAAATATGTTTGAGGTGCTGACACTATTTTGTCTTATTTAAGGAAGGATTGCAAAGAAGAGAGGAAAGTTGCCTGGCACAGGAGTAGGAACTCTGGGCCCAGTCAAGTCATTTCAAGCACTTTATTGCTTGTGCCTTGGCTGTGAACTCACATCTCAGCCTGAATAAATGCAGTGGTGTCTTCTGAAATACAATTGTTGGTAATCCCAGTGCCATGGCATTTTGTCAAGTCTTCTGCCTCACTTTTATCTCCTTATGGTCCCATTTTCAGCTTCCTAATTTTCAGTAGTTTGGGCTGGTATATTTTCAGTGTCAGAAATATGTCTAGGCCTAGGTTTTCTTTTTTATTACCTGTTTGTTTTAATTTGATTAAAAAGCAATGTACTATTTTTGAGAGCAGGCAGCTAGGGGAATTACACCATTTCTTAGAGTTTGACAAAAAAGGGTTCTGGAGGGCTCTTGATTGTTAAATAATGTAATACAGTGGAAACTGCTGTGGGAAACGAGAAGAAAACAGTGGAGACCTCTTAAACAGCTCGTGTGAAGCTGCAGCAGCAGCAGAGAGGAGGTATTTTCACAGCTGTATTTTGTTTGGAGTTAGGGGAGCTGAGGAGCTGACACTGGCTGACCGTAGCATGAGAGCTGCCGATAGTGGATCCATAAGGATGTCAAGACTTGGAACAAAATGACTTGTGGTAGGAAGTCTGAGATGAATTTTTGAGGTCTAAAGAGGAAAATAATGCCACAAAAGTCCTGACACGTGTCCCAAAGCCTAGAGCGTTGTCAGGCCAAAAGACACTGAAGCCCAGAGCAAACTGCTGCAACTTCTCCAAAAGGTTATTTCACATTTGTATCAGGGTGGCAAATTGTTGTGGCAGTGCAGCCCGCTGAATGTGCTCCTTTCAAGTGTGCAGGTTGTGATCAAATTGAAACAAATTTGGTGTTGGCATTATACTGAATTCTGAGTGGTTTTTTGGAAAATAATCTCTCTCCCACAAGAGTCCATTCAAAGGGGAGATGTCAGTATGCTTCAGAAAGTACCCTCCATCTTTGGATCAGAGGTCAGGACAATTTACAGAAGTGTTAAATTCTCCCTGAGTAACTAAAGTCAGTACTGCAGGCACCATCCTCACAGCTGTCAGTCTCTCCTGATGATTTTTACACTGCAGACCATTGTTTCTATGTCTGGAGACACTAGGTTCCTTAATTTTTAAGTACCTGGCTTTAAAACAAAGCATTAAAAAAACCCAAACCAACAAAGAATGCAGTAAACAACCAAAAAAACACTGCTAAACAAAACCTGTGTGAGCAGCAAACACTTGAATACAGGGAATGAGATTTGATTTTGTTTCTGTAGTGCTTCTGTGAACACATTTCCTGAATGAAGACTGCAAGCCATCCTAGATGGGGCTCACTTAGGAGAAGTTAGTTTTGCAACCTGTTGTTGCCTGGGGAACTCAATTATTTAACTTCAGAATTACTGTACTTGGAGAACCTCATGTGTAAAAAGACAGAAATCCCATGTGAAGAAAGACAAAGCCATAAGAAAATCAGAGTGAGATCTGAATGTTCTTGCCATGTAAGAATGTTTTTACTTAAGGAAAGACATAACTTGCAAGAGTAAACTGAGCTGTCATATATAAGTTAGTTTTTAAGCTTCTAATGCACAAAAAAAATCACAACCCTAACTTTGTGATAAGGGAGAGGATACTTCTTAATTACATTTGTGTAAGGTGATTTTTTTTTTATTCCACTTCCATTATTTGGCATTAAAAAAAAAAAGAACACACATTTAATGGTTAGTATTATAAAAACATACTGTATACATAATAGTTAATAATGACCTTTTCCTAGTACCCTGGTTGCTGTTGACAGATAGCATTAAACAGTAGCCTGGCTTAGCTCTAGAGGGTCTTCAGTCTTTTTTTTTATGTAAACAAAAAAAAAGCTCTCTAGGTTAGGTTTCTGTAGGTAGATTTCACTATGATTTTTGATAATGTCATCTTTCTGAGACATGTAGAATCTAATGCAGAATGAAGGACAAAGAACTGAATTTTTCATGCATTTGAATGTTGCTTTCAATATGCTGCAATTTCTTTATTCTCTATCTCAGCCAAACTCAATGGAAATTTGTAGAAATGAAATACTGTTGCTGAAATGACCCTGTGAAATGTAGAATTACACCGCTTTGCCTGCTGTATGATTAGAACATGAAGCCTATTCTCACCTTTCAGCAAAAGTTTAAAAGCATTGTCATAAAGTTCTGGCATTAAAAATCATTGTTACTCTTAAACAGAAGGTTGACAAGCATGTCCTAAAAATATTAAACCACCATACATAATATAGTACAATAGTATATCTAATTTATGCTGGTCTGTAATATGTGACAATGTGAATACCTTTATTATAACTTTTGAAACAACTAATTTAAAGTTGTTTAGAAATTTTCCAACCACTGAAGCAAAGCAGAGGCTGTTGCTTATATATATATTTAGTTAGTTGCATGTAGATGAAGTAAAAAAATTATCTTAATCCATGTGTACATTGAGAAGTTAAATTTAGGTGATGGCTGCTATACTGTCACAGTCTATATGGCACAGATGTTTTTCATATATTTTAAGATGTCTCTTGTAAGAAACAGTGTCTGCAGGAGGGCTGGTGAGTGGCAGTTAGAGATCTATTAAACTACCACATCTTAGTGGTGACATCCTGATGTGGTTCTCCAAGCTAAATAAAACACAGGAAAATGATATAAAAAGAAAGAGCACGCCTAGGTAATTGTTACCAGTAGTGAATGTTTGCAACTCAGAGTTCATGAGTGCGGTCAAAGCATCCTAAGTAAACAGTTACCCCAGTGAGTCAAAATGCATTTTAGACCTTCTTGGTGCCTTCATCAAGTTTGAGCTTCTTGCCGGTTAGGCTAGTGGTAGATATATAAAGTGCAAATCTTTTTTTCTGGGACATGTAGAGAGAATTAGAGAAATAATTTGAAGACTTCTGCTGAAGCTGATGGCGCTGGGTCTGCTTCTGTGGTTGTATGGCACTGCTACAGTGTATTTACCTTTCTCACATAAAGATGCTAATGCAGAACCTGACATTGCTGATGCTTTTGGGACACTGTTTTAGTAGTTGGAGAGCTTAAGGTAGCAAGAATTAAGCAATGCATCTGAAAACTTGTCTTCCAAATGTTTTCACTCAAACTTCTGAAAATGGAAGGCATGCAAAACGCTTGGTAATTGATAGCCAAATTTTTTCTGTTTCAAATCTGGGAAAAGCAATCAGTACCTGTTTATATTTACTGCTGGATATATTTGAGTAGATGAAATTCATGAGGGCTGCATTGGTTTTCACACAAGTAAGCCTGGTTTGTGCGTTGTGGGTCTTAGACTTCAGTAATGAGGACAGCATTACATTTTGAAGAGCAAAGTTTTTAAAACAATGCATTCCATTTTTTTTCCTAGGTCATCCTACGGAATGTTTATGAATCAATCTAACAAAGCTACTCATACAAAAATGGGTGCAAATCTTATTTAAAATCATGAGAAATGAGGCAAAAGGCAGAAAAAACAATCTTTCTTGAAATTGTAAGGTTTGTGCTGGGCACCTGTAGTGTTTTGTAGAGGAAGAAAATTCCTTCAGAAACACTGAGTTTTAGGTTATCTATTCCATGTACCAAAATAACACTTTTCTCAGTAAAGGCTGAAATCTGAAGTAGAAGGTATGTATTGCAAGGGCTTGGAATGACAGGAATGGGGTTAATCCTGTACTTCCACAGTTGCAGGAGATGAAAGGGTGCTGAAATAGAAAGGCGGGTTTAAGGCTAATGCAATGCTCTGTGTTTGCTAAATCTTGCCTCATGTTTTGGAACATGCAGTTCCTATATAGAAGTTCTCAAAATACAAAACTCTTGCAGTGAGAAGTCTTTGTGTCACTCAAATGCATCTGTTCAAGACTGGGGTAGAAAGGAGTTAAAATATCTTCACGAATGGAAGCTGGGTAGTGTGAAAAATGAGCAGTTTGGCCAAAGCATTTATAGTAATGGAAAATATTTCTATTAAATCATGTTGAAGTCTTGAAAGCCTTCTGAAGCTGTAGTATTTTTTTGTAGTAGAGATTAATAAAATTTTATGCTAATGTGTCATAAAGAAGAAATAGCTCATTTAGGTACAGTATGTTCCTTATCTGACCTACTTATATGCTCCATTTTGCAGTTATAGGCTTCTAACAGACTTGGCAAGAAATGCTACTTCCAATTTTGTCTGTTAAACCCTTGGAGGATAGGAATCTAATAATGGTTAAACAATTTGTAATTCGTTTTTTAAATTCTGTATTCAGAGAAGAAAACAATACAAAGCTGCTTCTTACATGGAGTGCTTTTGCTTTTCAGGAGGCAAATAAGGAAGAGTTTTACAGTAGCTCTCCTGTGGCACAAAAAACTGGTAAAGAGGAAAAGGAGACAGACTTTTAAATAGGATCATTTTTAAATGTTCATTTGTACTTTTTGACATCAGATCCTAAGAGAACCTGAACTGTGAAGAAAGTGAAAAACAGACATACAGCTCGATCCTGCAGGGTACCTCATATGGGGGGGTCCATTATCATAAGTGCAGCTGCCTCTGTAAAGGAATGCAACAAAATCATAGGAACTATATGACTCAGATGTTGTGTAAAGCACATGCAAGGAAAACTCATTTGGCTCTGGCACAATAAAAATATGAATAATTCTTTAGAGCTTTATGTGACCAATTTTCTGTGAAGTGTGTTCATTTTTTCTCTGCTAGGAAGGTGCTGCTGGGGTCAGACCACAGACCTAGGCAGCTTCTCGGAAATGTGCCTCCAGGGACAGGAACTTCAAACCAAACGCCCAACAAACAACTCCTTCTGGATAGCATTTGCAGTGTAGTACTTAATAATACTAATAATAGTAATAAAAGTCTTCCTTGAATAACTGGCGACTTGCCAGCTGGGTGTTTTCCAAAATTCTTTGGTTTGCTGTTTGCCAAGATTGCCTGTGCCGGGCAAAAAGAGAGAAGTATATCTGCGTAAATGCAGTGGACAGGAATAAAGCTTGTAAGTTGGGTTAAGTTTAAATAATAAAACCCTTGTCTCTGGAAAAACGTCATGTAAAGAGAGCAGAGCTGATGCCTGGCATTGATGTAACAGGAAACTCTTGAGACTGGTATCATCTGAGAAGGTGTCTGGTCAGATACAGATTCCCTGGAGTTTGTACCCTGAATGGCTGAGTGAAGTGAGACTAAGGCCTTGCACTTGACAAGGTCTTCACTGAAGCTTCATCATTATGTCCTTTGTGCGTCCCTCAGCCTCACTGTCATCACTTTGGTAAGGGAGTCTTGTCGAGAGGAGGTTTATCTGTGGAGTTGCAGTCCTGTACTTCAGCTGTGCAGAGGGAGGGAGGTCTCCTGTGTTGGCTGTGCTGTTCCCTGTGTTCCAAAGCATGTGCATTGAAAGGGGAAGTATCGTGGCCCTGTCACCATCACTCCCATAGAGTTTCTTCCTCTGCCTCTTGCAGTCTGCAGGGTAGAGGGGGAAAAAAGTTTTCTCTGAAGAAGGTAGATGGCTTGCAAAAAATTCTGGCACTTACCTCTGACTTAGGAGGAAAGGGGGAAAATGGAGAAGTCCTAAGTCTTAAAACATTTCTTCAAATGACAGTCAATTAAAACAAATTTCTTGCCAAGCTAGTGAAACTATCTCTGTGCATTCAGCTGAAGTGAAATGATCTTCCTGAAAAGCTTTCACAGAATGCTCAAAGAGATCCAAAGAAAGGGAATTGGTATTCACCTCCCATCATCACTCTTTTTTGCAGTTTCCACTTTGTTTCCATTCTGCTTTTATGAAGACATTGCCCTTATCCAAGTTAAAATTTGTATGCTTGTTTTTACTGGACTGCATCTTGTATTTTCAGACCATTTCTTTAACTGGTCTGTATCTTTCTGTTCTCCAGAAAGTTTCAGCAGATTTCAAATCCCTTCATTTGCTATTACCAAATTTGATACCAGTGCTTTTTAACGCATCTTTCAAGTAATCAATGAGAATATCAAATGACAGGATCCAGAACAACACCCAAGGGAAGTTTGCCTGATTAAAAACAGCAAAAAAGAGATAATTATTAAAAAGAAATATTGCTGGAATAGGACCTGGTTTAATTTGCTTCTCGGTTCTAAAGCATCATGATAACATCTGGGTCATTCCTGGCAGATGCCTGACTAATTTCCTCTTGGATATCTCCAGTGCTGTTCAGTCCTCATCTCATGGTTGTTGCAACATTTTTCTGTTTCCAATTTAAGAGTGTCGGGGTTTGAGAGCTACTTTCAGAGGATTTTCTTTCGGTCATATTTTCACTCCTTCACTCCCTGTTAATTCTCAAATACAGTTGTTTCTGCAGTCTGCCACAGTCAGATTCCCAGCTGTATGCTACCTGGATGTCATTGAGTCAAGCTTATTTCCAAATGTCAGATGTTTCTAACTACTCTCTAACTTTCTGATTTCTGTGCTATTCTGATAATTTTTGTATTCAGCCATAATAATTTGATACAGTGTCCACTATTATTGTCATGATATCCAGTTAAGAAATGAAGTCAGAGACCAGTCTTCGTCTGTGTTATTCCAGTGGGTAGCAATTCAGCTGTTGAATTGTGAACTTTTCCATCTTGCCCCTTTAAATTTTGAACAGCTCTGTTGGTAGCTGCCTAGCTGTAAGTATTACTTGACCACACATCTTGAGAGATTTTTTCCCTCAGGAACACCTGTGTGTATTTATAGAACTGACTCTGCATTTTGTTAAGTAAGTCTGGCTGCGGAAATTAAGAAAAAAAGTAATTATAAAATATTTGGCATGCTTTTTGACAGAAGGTAAGCTAAAAATCTTTGAGGTGCAAAAAAAGGACACTGTATTTAATCTGTGTCCACTTGATACGTGACTACCAGAATGCTGAATTTGAGAGCCATCTGAAAAGTAGAATGAAGTTAACAACAGATTAGTAGGTCTTCAAAGTGCATTTAGTAAAGAGCTGCCTGGCCACAAAAATAGATCACAGTCTTTGTTTTCATAGCAAAATGAATTAAAATAAAATTGCAATAGTTTGGCTTAATGCCACTTTTTTTTTTTTTTGGTCACTAGGTTTTCTCAGTAGTGTCTCAGTAGAGCTATATATGTGCTTTTCCTTGTGTGCAGTACCTGGTGAGGCTAGTTTTATTTCTTGAACTAATGTTAATTTTTTCCCCTCTCCCTTCCCCCAGTATTAATAAAGCAGTTTATTGACAAAACAATTAAATGAAACACCTGCCTGCACATTTTTAAATGCTCACAATTCAGAGAGCATCTGTGATTTTGGAGTCGCTTTGCCTTCTGGTGTCTCTTCTCTTTGCAAGAGGACCATCTGATGTATATTATATTCTACATTGGTGTAGAACCTCCTGTCATTCAAACCTTTCATATCTGTGTTCCAGCAGTACTTTCATATATAATGCATATGCAGAATTGCCAGTATGTTTTCAAAAAGTCTACTTAAATGTGCGAGTTTCTCTCCTAATTGTGTTAGAAGTATGAAACTTGTAGGTAAACAAATCTGAATTATATCATGATGAAGTTTCTAGGGTTCAATACACTGGGTAATAAAGCAAAATAGGTATTTTTGTTCCACTTTTTTTCCTTTCTTTGTGTGCAGTGAATTGAATGTGTGGGTTTGGTGCTGTGTTTTGGCTACGGGTTTTTTTTTTAAATTTAATTGATGGTGGTGGTTTGATTGTATTTATTTTTAAAAATTTAAGAATTATTTTAAAGATTTTAAGAACTAAGAATAACCAAAATGTTTTTAAAGGCAAGAAAGGAAGAAAAAAATTGTCATGGAATGATTTTTAAAAATAATGTTTGCTTTACTTTTGTGGTCGAAAATGAAAATAGGATGTTAGTCGTGTACAGAGGAAACCAATTGTAGGTACACAGCTTTTTACATATGATGGAGGAAGTGTCAATAAGTCACTGCAGACTGGTCAGTGGGGTTTTGCTATGTTAATGTTCTCTGTAAGCCTCTGGTAAAACTTTCCTCTGTGAAAGCTGCTATGGCTGTGATGACCTCACCTATAGCAAGGCTTTCCCTTTTGGGTCAGGTTTGAGCTGTGGGCAACATCATTCTGCTAATCTGTTAGTTTCCAGGCTATAGTTCCTAACCCCCTTCCTGCCTTTGGACCGCAAAGGCCTCAAAGACATGATGACTAAAAACATCATATTATTGCAGATGTGTGCATGTGTATGAAATTTCTAAGGATGTCCACTGCTTAATTGGGAGGGAAGAAAAGTAAGGAAGGAAGCAGAGGAGAATATATCTTCTTCTGATAACTCACTGGTACGTCAGTTTATTTTGAAGGTGCAGCTCTTAATGAGGTGCTTGGTGGGGAAATATTCTTGAGAGTCTGATTTCCAGACCAAAAGAGTCCTCAGACAGCTGTTAAACTATTCCTTTCATTTAGACATCAGAGGGTCTAAGGGATTGCTTGCCAGTAAAGGTTGTATTGGTGCCTGGAAGTTTGAGATTGGTCACCAAGTGAAAAAAATAAAGAAGGATTTTCAAAAGACAAATTAAATTTGGCAGTAGCTGGATCCCAGCTCCTTTAGACTGCTGCTTGTGATTCCCTACTCCAGAAAAATAGTCCAAACTCCATATTTTCAATGTTGTTTTTCTCTCCTTACCTTTACACAGTTTTTCCATGGGATATCTGAATTGTTCAAGTGGAGTTATGCTGTTTCAGTTGCTATCAAAGGGTCTTCAGTTCAAATATAAATCCATTTACTTCCTGATTCTGTATTACCCAGTCCTTTTTTGGAATATTTTTTTTTCCAGAAGTGCAGTTACTTGTGTTATCTGTGGTTCTGAACTGCACACAGCAATATTTGTCCTTAATCCTGGTTGACTAGCCATCTTTCTCTGTTTAAACTTGGCTTGCTTCAAGCAAAACCCCCACACTTCAGTGATTCCAAGAAAAAAGGAACATAACCACAAGGTTTCCCCAAAGATTTTGCATAGAGCTGATTCACTTAACCTCAAAGATAATAAATTATGGAAAAATTTGGACTGCCTCCATGTATTCACCATTTTCTATAATAAAGCTGACTTGTTTTTTTTTATCTCTCAAAGAGTCTGGAGGAGACGTGTTCAGCCAGCCCAAGTGTGCTGTTGAGCATGTTTGTGGAATGCATAATAACACTTGTTTTGAGACTTGATTATTTTGTCTGACTTACTTCTAATGCCTTAGACTTTCATGCTATTACAAGAAGGCAGAAAATTTCCTTTTTGAAGAGTAAATACTCCTCTCCAGGAAAAAAAATAAATCTAGAATAATCCCGTTGCTCAGCAGACAAGAGCAATGATGTCTTTATTAAAGCTTTATTAAAGGACTTGAGAAAAGACATCCTAATTGTTTAATGCCATTGGTTGCTTTGGGGCAATGGACAAGTTTCCTAGAGAGGAAAGATGACAGTCTCTTCTATCACTTCAATTTCCACCATGGAAAGCCTCTTCTCTTCTTGTGGTACTTAGTGATGTCAAACATATGTTGTCTGTGCCATGGCATGTAAAAGCTTCATGATAATGTTCTCCATCTTAGATAAGCTCGTTCATGCAGTTGCAGTACAAACAGTTGAGCTTATGTACAGTGCCTTTGCTGCTTATGATATCCATTCCTAAGTCCCTGATTTTTACTGTGCAATTCTCCTACTATGTCAACTGTTAGTAGCTGGTAGGCTACTAACATAGATTGGCTTTACCTTGGTACTTTTCCACTGTTGCAATTTTTATAATGCTGAATTTTTCTTTTGTTTTTAAGCAAACCTAGTCTGATAGATATTGTCTGAAAAGTAGCCCTGTGTGTTAAAGTGACACCCTGTCTTAAATTCCTAAAACTTGGAAATACCCAGCTTAGGAGTCAGTGCTTGATAAGATTTTCATGGCTTCAGGTGTTAGAAAGTCATCATGTTTCCTTCAGGCCTTTTGCAGAAATATTCTCCCATGGGTGCACATTTTTCATTATATTTCTGCATGCATTAGGGCCCCTGTAGCATGGCCCCTGTTTTGCAGACAGCATAGAAGCAAGCCCAGTTCTACAGTATGACAGTCAGTGAGGGCATGCGCTGGCCTTTATGGGGTTAAGGAGCTGGCTGGGGTACCTCACAGGCTGCTGCTGCTGCACTCCATTGCAGCTGGATTTGTGGAGTTATTTTAGTGTATTTTACTTAGGGTATGGCATGAATCATGCAGCAAAAGGTTTTGCTTTTATTACTGAAAACAAATTCTCGTTTAAAACTTGAACCTGAAAGAATTCAGACTGTTAAATTGATGTGGTAAGCTGTGGATGCTGAAATCGACTCTGGTTCATGTGCCTGAAGAGTGGAAGGAGGAGCTGTGGCATGAGACAGGAGCTAGTTCTGCACATGGAGTCTGGGGCAATGGGGACTGTTTGCAGCTTTCCATCCTCTGCTCTTTGGGAGCTATTCTGACCAGGTTTCAAATCAATACTCTCTGTTTCCTTCATCGCTTGTGTTTGCCTGGCAATTAGTTTCAATCAGTTTGTAGCTTCTGAATTTGAGCAAGCAAGTGCCATGAAAACAACCTTTATAAAAGGGCCCATAATCATACTATTGTCTTTTAAGTGGATACAGTGGTAACTAGACTGTGCTGTGAGAAGACCGCATTTTGATTACAGAAATCAAACCTACAGGACATATGGTCAAAGCCAGAGATATTTTCGAGTAGTTTTGATCATTAAAATACTTCCAAGGAAGGAAAATGCAGTCTGCATACTAAGATTACTGATACAGAAAGGTGAAATTAGTTGTAAGCTCTTCAAGAAATTTCTCAAAAATGTTTCTGCAATATAACTCTGACACTCCTCATGCTACTCTGTAAGAGGCCGTGTAAACTCTTGACTGGTAATTCAAATCACTCTCTACAGCAAAATTGGCTGTGATAGGAGATTGCTAAAGATAGTTAATACAAATGTAGTTAATATTTTTATTTAGGTAAGCATGAGTTGCATATGTTTTGGGGAGAAAAGAGAAAAAATACTATTACTCCTGTAACCACCTTAATACCAAATATCAAACTTAAAATTTGCTAATATTTTTAAAAATTAGTAGTTTTCATCTAAAGTTTATAATATTTCTACCGTATTAACTTGTTTAGACAACAGACATAATTTTCTGAGTTATGTATCAAGTGAAACCATTTTCCTGACACAATTTTCCTGACACAAACTACAAGAAATGCTTTTATCAACAACTGCATCAGTCTTTCTGCTTGCCTAATTGCAAAGAGGAGAAGGCTGCTATGAACTAGTAACAGGCTGATTCTACAGAAAAGGTATATTCTGAATGAGAAGTTTTCCTTTCTCTCTTCCCAGATTAACTCGGAGGAGAAATGCTTATTTTCAAGTCCATCTTACTGTGTGTGCAGTAGCTACTCTAACAGAAAGCCAGACTGTCAACTCTTTTAGCAGTCTGGGAGCTGAATTACTTGTCCAGCAATTGGAATCATATCAGAGGAATGAATAAAGAAATTATGCTGAATGTAGGGCATTAGCCATATTATCTATGGCATTAAATTAAGCAACTGGATTGCTCAAAGGATGGGTATTTGTGTCAAGTGTATAGAGATGGGTTTCTGGTATACTTCACAAGATAATTCATGATTTCAGATGACCGTCAGGCTTTTGTATTTCCGCAAGCTCTTCCAAGAACAAGGTGTATATATCTATAAAACATGTGTTTGGGGTATTGGGACTTACCGATAGATGAGTTGGAAGCCTTTTGACTGAAGTTTTTATGGCTTTATAACATATGCTGGAAAACCAAAGGTTAAATAGAAAGCAAAATACTTCTGAGAAGTAATCCCAACTTTTCGTTGTGCACAGAAATTCATCACGCTGCAGCAACAGTGGTGGCCAGCAGGCTCCTCTGTCCCTGAGATCATGTGGTCCAGGTGGCAGCTACTTCTCCCGAGAGTCAGGCAAGGGAATGGTGGCCCTTCCTCTTCCAGCCCTGTCCTTTTCCTGCTGAAACCAACCCCCCAGACTTATGTGGGTGGTATTGAATATTGCACATGAAAGCTTCACCTCCTTGTTCTGAAACCATAACACTCACACACAAATGTCTCCTTCCTGGCTCCTGGATCCTGAAAGTTCTAGGGGTTTTTTTTCGCACTTGGAAAAATGAAGATGGCCGGATTGACAAGAGAAGAGCTCTTTGGTTCTGTATTATGCTTTATTCCACTAGCCTGGGTTGCCTCAGAGGCAGTTTCTGTTGCCTGTTCAGCGTGCCAGGAACAGAGATGCTCATGTGCAGAACAAGATTTTCAAAATCCTCTTCCATGTGATTTTTGGATGTCTAGTAGGCACCTGTAAAAACTGTTCTCATACCTCATACTGAAGTAAGGTTAGAGCAGAGGTATTTTTGCTGACTTTGGTAGGAGGATGACTGAGAGGAGAGGCATGTGTGGCCCAAGGGGAACTTTTAGACTTGCTGCATTTCATCATGTGCTGGAACATGTTGGGAAAGCACGTGATGAATGCTTTGGGAGAAGGGTTCAGGAAGCAGTTACAGGGAAGACAGCCTATGTGTGTGTGTGGGAGTGTGTATTTTATGTACCAGTGTGTGTTTGTAAGGAACGGGTAAAAAGTCTGAAATTGTTGCCTTTTTCATTGTAGCTGACTAAAAAGGGTGCACTTGTTTAGAAGCTTTCTATTTTTTCTGAAGCTTTTTGTCTGAGTTAAAAGAACATCTTGAAAAGGCTGGTGTAATTACATCAGCATGCAACTCCCATTCAATCAATACAGTTTGGGAACAAAGAAGTAGCTTGGAGGCTGGGAAAAATACAGTTAGAAGAGACGTAAGTAAATGCTTGTCAGCTCCATTGGACTCAAGTCTGATAAAGGCCTTTGACACTTGATTATTTAAGAAAACTTTCTGAAGTTCACTGTGCTCATATGCTTAAAATGTGCAAGATGCAGCTGGCAATTTTTTGTCATACAAATAATTGAATACTGATTGATTAATTAAAGCTGCCTTGGGCCTAGTAACTTTTTTGTTAAAATGACAATGTGCATATAATCCTGTATTACAAATGTAGTCAAAATAAATTACTTGTTAATCAAAAATTAAAACAGAGGGAATTTGTTTTCCTGGAATTATTTGACAAAACCAGTGGGGTAGAAGTGCACTGGTTCCATGAGTTGGAAAGTTTGAAAGTTGCATTGGATGGCTTTTGTTTATATCCATCCTTCTTCTTTTTATAGGAAATTCCACTTATCTGGATGACCATGGACCACCCCCTCAAAAGGTAAGCTGCTGTTACTTTGTGTTTGCTTTATCTGTACTTTTTTGGCTTTTGTTTTTATCTCGTATGTTTACATGTGTGCCAAGCAACTCTGAGTTTACATCAATAACACGTGGCCTTTCCAACTCTTTTCCCCCAAGTATTTTCAGATGTTTGTAAGTAACTTGGGTTAAAACTTATTGTGATGAAGCTAGTGGAATTTTTGTCACTGAGTCAAGGGGAGGCAGGATTTTAGTGGTTTCGTCTGTCAGCACTTTCATGCAAAAAACCAAGACGATGCAGTTGGAGCTAATCGGGCAGGTGAAGATGGCTTTGAGCCTGTTTCTGGAACATGGGTTCTGCTGCAAACACAGTGCTTGAAGCAGGTCCGTAGGATAAAATAATGAATGTGAGTAATGAGTCCTTTTTCAGGAATAAGGTTCACTGTTCCTGTCATGTGTGACTGTGCTGCATAATCTTTTCCCTCACATCCTCAAGGCGCCTCCTGGCATTTCAGGTTAGGAAAGGCATCATGATAGAGGACAAAAGTGGAAGCAGGCATTTAGGGTTTCCTTTTTGTTCTCCTTTGTGTTGGCTTGTTCTCCTTTTGTTCTCCTTTTGTTCTCCTTTTGTTCTCCTTTGTGTTGGCTTGTTCTTCAAAACACTATTTGATACTACATTGTGCCTGTCTTTCCAGCCTATTATCATTCCTTTTGTATGGTACAGACACATACTATACAAAAGGACAGATTATTTCACTGATGTGGCCCACCATGAGTGCTAGTGCAGCAGGTGGGAGTGAGGAGCCAGTGATGGGGTGGATGTGAGTAGCCATTACCTCTGGTGGTAGCTCTCCCTCATCTCTGTTCAGCTGACCCTGTAGTCCCATCTGGAGCCAACAGGGCTTGAGTTAAAATGATCAACCACAAGTGTGAACCAGTGTGGTGAAACAGTTGGCTTTTCAGAAGGAGGGTAATATGGAAAGCAATTCAACTCAGCTTAGTTATCAGTGAAAACAGACAGGAATCTGAGTTTCTTCACCTTTTTGCTGTGCAACAAAATCTGCAATTTTCAGCTAATATATGGGTATTTGTACGCTGCTGAAGTTTAGACTGCTCACTTGAAGGAATTATGTGCATTTCATTTTCTTTCTGTCAAAACAAATCGCTCAATTTTTTGTGTTCTCAATTACAAAAACAAATGAATGTTGACAAAAGTGACAAAATCAACCTCTTATATTTATCATTGCAAACTGAGATAGCACATGGGTATTCTAAGGCTAAACAAATGTTTCATGGTTAAAATCTATTTAGTACTCTGGTTCCTTTGAAATACTTTTTAAATTTTTTTAAAATTTATTTTAGTACCAGCTGCTTCTCTTATCCAGGAGTACAGCAGCCTGCATGAAGTAAAGCATTAGGTTTGTCATGTCTTCACAGTGAGCACTCTGCTTGGAAGGATAAAGCAATGCTTACTCCAAACCTTTTTTCTGCAAGAGTATTTCTCACTCTTGCATTAGCATTCACCAAGCTGTTCTAGTAAGGAAAAGGCTGTCATCTAGATAAGAGTTTTTAACCTTGAAAACTTTATTCAGATTTTGGTCCTTTTACTTCAGGAATTTTGCTTTACCAATTAATGGTGCTGTGGATGGGATCCATACTCCAATGGGCAGTAGCAATTGGACAGATTTATCCAACCCAGGCACTTTACTGTTTACATTGTGTTAATACTCTTGCCTGTCTAAACATGTAATTTTGAGCTATGTTCACACAGCCTCATCCAGCTGCAGCTCAGTTGTCTGTAGAAAGGCCAGCTGAATATATATCTACACAATTGATTGTTTGGGTAGGTACTCTTTGATTAGCTACTTACAGTCAGTAAAGTTTGTGGGCTTCCTCTGTAATCATCCTCACACCTGAAAGCTGGGTGAATAGCTCAATGGAGCTATATATATGGAGCTATATATATATAGCCTTGTATAAGTTAAAAGTATTTTGTTTTTTGAAGTATTTGCCCATGTTTCAAAAACATTGATAAAATATGGATAATTTTGATCATCCCCTGGCAAGCCTGATTATTTGTGAGTGGTTTGGGGTTTTTGGTTTTCTTTTTTATTCCTGTAATCAAAACATGGGTGGGGATTGGTAGCTCCCCATATAATTCCTGATATTTGCTTGAGGTCATGTTTTGAACTAAGATGCTCTTGCTTTTTAAATCTCATACATTGCATTTTTTGCTAAGTACAGTTATTTATCCTCTTACAGCTTCAGATCTGAACTGTGAACTCTGCTGGTGTGAGTGATAGTCACTGTAATTGTCATTGTCTTTCAAGTAGCCTCCATTCACGTGACTAAATAGCTGCCTTCATTTAAACTAACAGATGGTTAAGATCTATGCATGCTTTAATTTGACATAAAAAACATGTCAGAAGAAATTAATCCTGACTCCAACATTAAAAATATTTCATTACAAAATGCTTAAAAGCTGGAAGTGGAGATAATGAATGACAGTGCATTGCCTGGGGTTGAAGTGACTGGTGGCTAATACAGGCAGTGTGCAGTTAGCTCTAGTGGAAGGCCACCAGCAGTTGATACACACTGGACTGTAGCTGTTCTGCAGAGTGCATTCCAGCGTTTGTTGGAAATCGTATTAGTTTTGGCTCTCTGTCATGGCTAGGTGCCAAAGCTTTGCATTTTTTTAAATACCCGTGTGGGGTTTTTTTCCCAGCGGAGGAACTGAAAATAGCACTTGTTCTCTGAATAAGGAATTAGCATTATCATGTTTCAGGAGATCAGGGTACTGGTCTGTTTTTTTTCAAATAAAGGTGGCAGCAGCAATTTTTTCAGTGCAAGGAAAGAACGAAAGCCTGACTCACTTCTGTACCTGAGCGTTGTTGGTATGGTTCTGGTTCTCCTTCAAGGCCAGGTGAGCTAGCTTTTCAGGTGTTCTCCCAATGAAAGTTCACCTGACTATTGAAGACTGTGGTTACTCTTGCCAGTGACATGAAGGTAATGTGTCTAGGTGTGGTGGTTTAACTTTGGCTAGAGGCCAGGCATGCACCAAAGCCTCTCTATCTCTCTCATCCTCAGCTAGACAGGAGAGAGAAAATATAACAAAAAGCTTATGAGTTGAGGTAAGGACAAGCAGAGACCACTCACAAATTATAATCACAAAAACAGATTTGATTTGGAGAAATTAATTGAATTTACTGCCTATCAAAACCAAAGTAGGATAATGAGAAGTAAAACAAATCTTGAAACATCTTTCCCCCACCCCTCCCTCCTTCCAAGCTTGACTTGATTTCCAATTCTCCACCTCCTCCCCTCCAGTGGCACAGAGAAACAGGAATGGCGGTTAGGATCAGCTCCTCACATGTTGTTTATAACGCTGTTTCCTCCTCAGGAAGGGGAGCCATTCCCCCCTCTCCAGTGTGGGTTCCCTCCCATGGGAGATAGTTCTCCACACCAATGTGAGTCCTTGCCACAGGCTTCAGTTCTTCATGAACTGCTTGAACATGGATTCCTTCTCCAGGGTGCAGCTCTTCAGGAACAGACTGATCCAGCCGTCATGGGTCCCCCATGTGCTCACTAAGTCCTACTGTGAAACCTGTTCTAGTGTGGGCTCTTCCCTCCAGGAGTCACCATGTCCTTCCAGGAGCCTGCTCCTCCATGGGCTACGGGTGGATCTGTGCTCCACTGTGGACCTCCATGGGCTGCAGGGACACAGCTGATTCACCATGGTGTGTACCACAGGCTGCAGGGGAATCTCATCTTGGGCACCTGGAGTGCCTCCTCCTCCTCTTTCTTTACTGACCTGGATGTCTGCAGGGCTCTTCCTCTCACGTGTTCTCATGCCTCTTTTCTCGGGCCACAAATGACTTCTGTGCAATAACTTTTTTTTCTTCTTAAATATTTTATCACAGAGGCAGTGCTACCATTCCTGATTGGCTCAGCTTTGGCCAGTAGGGTATCTGTCTAGGAGCCAGCTGGTGTTGGCTCCATTGGACATGGGGGAAACTTCTGGCAGCTTCTCACAGAAACCACTCCTGTAGTCCCCTGCCACTAGCAGAACTTTGCCATGCAAACCCAATACACAAACATAGACCACTCTTCTTTGGTCCTTAGGCACCAAAGACTTCACGAGATTGACTAATCCTAGACTTTTCATGAGTTCTAAGATAGATCTGTGTATGCTTCTCTGCAGGTAGATGCAACCTCCAGCAGCCCCTAGCACACCTCTGGTGTTTCTGGTGTTAGTATGTGACAGATACAAAAGGAATACAGTTGAGTAAAACATTAAAGTTGAGTAATTAATTAATTAATATAGTTGAGTAAAACAGTGGTTCTACACTGCCAGTGAAAATGGACTCTTCTTCACTATTTCAAATCTCTACCTCACTGCCTCCTGGGTGGTTTTTTTAAATAAGCATCTGAAAATGTAAATTTTAAAAGATTTGCAAAGTGGTCATTAGTTTATCCTTTTTCTGTAGGTTATGGTTTAAGTGATGCCTACAGATGATGCTAGCTTGGTTTTTAAAAACAACTTTGAAATGGGTGTTTGTTAATGACTGATGGTATTCACTTCATATATTTCATGTCTGAACATTTCTGCAAATAAAGTGGGTGTATTTTGTTCCAGTATTTGGACCAGCTATTTTCTTATCAAATCTTCCCAAGATTTTTTTATTCCATCCAAGATGGTGAAACTGGCTTTTGAGGACAAACGATACAAACTTTTCAAACTTGATTGAAAGCTTTTTCCTGAGAATTTGACAAGAGTATCAGGATTTGTCCCTCTTTCAGAAGAGATGACATATATTTGCAAGGAAGCTGTGCACATAGCTTACAGATAAATTACATTGAAGTGATTTTCTTTTCTTGATGGTTTTCCCTTGGGTTGACTGTCATGGACCCAGTGTCTCTTGGTAGCTGTTCAGGTGGCAGCAAAACCCCATGCTTAGCCCATGTGACAGTGCTTCAAAGCTTTAAATGAATACAAGAATGGATGAGGGGTCAGGATCAAGTCAAAATGGATAGAAATAAAAGGCATATACAAAATAAAGTTGATCTGATTTTATTGGTTCAAAGCTGAAAGGTGGATAAATACAGTTTTCACCATTTTTTCGGTTCCTAGCTAGTAATTATATGCTAATTGTTCATGTTTTGCTTATGGAGCAAGCCTATCATAACATAATAGAATCATTTGGAAAAGTTCTCTAAGATCATGGAGTCCAATCCTTAACCCAGACACCACCATGTTCACCACTATGGGAAAAGGTAGCAGAATCCTTGAGTGGCGTTTGGTATGTATATACTATAACCAGTCCTTGTCACTCTCCATTGTCAAGTTAATTATTTATTTTTTTTTATTTGACTTTACATCTTACCAAAGATTATTTCAGCATTGCCCCCTTTACACTGAGTTTTTGTGTTCATCACATTTATGTCAATTTTATTTTTTCAAGTATTTTGATAGCAGTGTTAAAGATAATGGCCAAGAGCTGTATATTTTTCTTTTAGTTTTGATTATTTATTTTTTTGGTGGTACTTCCTGTTTCATTTGAGCTAGTGTTTTAGTTCTAACCATCCCTTATGAGAACATGGTTTTATGCCTCTACATTATTAAGTGAATGATTTGTTAGGGATGAAGTGCTTGATTTAAAAGCAACCAACCAATCAAAAAACCCAATTAAAAAAAACTTCACAACACTTAAAAGTAAGCAAGATTTGTTTCATTTTAGGTATATGCTTACTAGGGATTTTAAGAGCATGGTGGTGTGTGTGTGTTTTTGACAGAGTTGAAACTCTCTGTTTAGCTTTAATTGAAAAATTGGTGGATAATCTTTAAAGCAATCCTTCCAGGGCAGGCTGAGAAAGAATTCAGTGATTTTAAAAAAATTATATCCTGCTTATGAAATGAAGAGTTGAGATTCAATGTGCAGCCCACAGATTTTCAGGTAGTAATAATTGTCAGAATTTAGCAACACTAAAATACAGTAACTTCCTATGGTTACCAGACTCAGTACCTGGCTGATAAAATACTAAGAGAGAATTCACTAAGTGCCTAAACCATAAAGATCCCCCTTATAGTTTGAAGCACTGTTTTACAGTATAATTGAGTTTTTAAGCCTAGTACAGTCAATAAAATACTATGATTTAAAAAACCCATGAAATATTTCTCCACTTCCCTTGGTTTACTAGAAGCAGTGTCTTGTGGTTTTACCCAGCCAGTAACCAACCCTCACACAACTGCTCACTTACTCCCTCACCAGCAGGACTGGGGAGAAAATGGGAAGGGTAAAAGGTAGAAAACTCATGAGCTGAGGTAGACAGTTTAATAGGGACAGCAAAAGCATACACAAGCCAAGCAAAAAGAGGAATTAATTCACTGCTTCCCATGAGCAGGCAGGTGTTCAGCCATCTCCAGGAGGGCTGGGCCCCATAACACATAATGGTGACTTGGGAAGACAAATGCTGTCATTGCAAATGTCCCCCCTCTTGCTCTTCCTTCTGCCTACTTTATATACTGAGCATGATGTCGTATGGTCTGGGATATCCTAGTTGGGGTCAGCTATCCCAGCTGTATCTCTTCCCATTTTCCCAGTCTACTTGTCAAAAGAAAAGCACAAAAGACCTTTGGTCTGTGTAAGCCCTGCTCAGCAATAACAAAAACATCTCTATATTATAGCAAAATATCTCTATATTTGTGCTGTGTTCAGCAAACTCCAAAACAGCCCCATACTAGCCACTATAAAGAAAATTACCTCTACCCTAGCTAAAACCAGCACACAGTGTAAAATATTTGTGGAATAATTGGTTTATGTTCTTCTAAAATTGTGTTTTCATTCCTTCTAAATGACACTCTCTCAAGGGAAGAAAACCCAGTTTTTTTGCAGAGGAATTTCCCATTGCCTGTTATTCATAATTGTTTGAAATCCTGCTGAAGCTGCAGGTGGTGAATGATATAGAACAATAGTAGTATAGGTATATATCCAAAAGCTAAAATTGAATCTGTACTATTAAGTGTGAATTGGATCATAAAAATATTTGAATGGTACTGGAGCACTAATTTGTTCATATTAATTTATTGCTTAAGAATCCTAAGGACAAAACAGTCGCTTGATTCCATGGTTTACAAAAATAAAGAAGATGATTACTTACTTTTTAATACTTCTTCAGTTTGTAGTATATCAGAAAGGTGTTGATATGGGGAGGCTGACTGATCATAAATGGAAGTACAAAGCGACCTGGGAAATGAAAGCCAGATTGCCTGTCACAGGAAGATAAATATGTGAGGGATACTATGCATGCTGATCTCCTGCAAAAATTTAAACAGTAGTGAACTGAGTTTTTACTAAGCCTGACATTTGCAGCCTTTAAATTTTGAAAGACTTAGAGAGACAACAGGTATGCAGGTTTTGGTGACAGTAGTCTGTAGTTTTTATCTAATTTCAAAGATGCTTGGAAAATATTTTGTCTTTTGGTTGGTACTTTAATTGTAATGCTGTGTGCGTGGTTAAAGGTGAATTTTGCCTGCCTCTGGCTTTAACACAGCAGCCTACTCACTGTCACCCAAAACAGAGAAATTCTGGTATCACTAATTTTGCAACCTCTAGACTTTGTTCTATGTCACATGCCATAGCTAAAAAACTACACACGACATAATGGTCACCATTTCTGAAGCTGGTAAAGCTCTGTGCTTTCACTGAAATTTAGAGCGTAATCTATTTTGAGTTGATTTTTGTTCACCTGCCTGGGCAGATTATTTCACAGCATGTGAATGTCTCTTAGAGATTGCAGTTTTAGATTTCCAGCTGCCTAGTACATTCCTCTTTTTTCCTTCTTTCCATGGTAGAAAGGTATTAATAAACTAGCATAGCATAGGAGAAGGTCCCGGCTACTCCATCACGGACACCTTCATTATCTTCTTATAAGGAAATGCTGGATTATAATACCAGAGTCCAGTTGCAGTTGGGTCTGGATGACCTAAACCTTCGGCGGAAAAACAAAAATCTGCCATTCTGCTTAAGGGTAACAGGATGGAATATCTTTTGAAGGTGACAAATTAATTTGGTTAATCTTGCTGAGCCTTGAGATTCAGTTGAGTAACACTCGTGTTTTTTGCCACAAGTCTTAAATTGTTGATGGTATTTTTAAATCCTGAAAATCCTGAAAGGATTTTTTTAGCTCTGATGTTTGAAGGAAAAAAAATATGGAACTTCAGATGCTAGAGAGTCTTGCAAAACTGAAAAAAAACAACGACCAGAAAATAATTCTAGTACAATTTTGAAAGCCTCATGATTTTGAAGATGAACTGGTAGGTTCTGGCAGTCTTCTACTCTGGCTTTACAAAAGTATAAAGTTTAGTTCAGGAAACAGTAAATAGCAGTCAAGTACTCTGATAAGGGCCATGAGCTTTAATCAGAAATGAGATGAACATGATCAAAAATAGAGTCAAAATACCAGGCAAAGAGGGCAGGGATTCATTGTGCTGGAGAAGTCTGTGTGAGAGTGGTGGTATCATGGTGATTCAGGTGGAGGAGTCTGGGCAAGTGTGCTTATGGAAGGATAGTTCTCAGGACAGCACCCACAGCATCCCTATTGGGGGAGAGTGGAGGCCTTCATGGCTGGCACTAGCCTGGGGATTTTCAGTAGATGCAAGAAGAAGCTCCCTCCATTGAAATGGATAGCAGTCATGCCTTCGTCAGCAGGAATGAGGTTTGGTTTGCCTCTGAGCAAGTCAGATTAATAATTTCATAGTGCAGAAGAGTGAAATGGGAGCACTTGATGCTGGGCCTCCTCTCTTATTGCCTCTGATGTTGTCAACACCACAAGATCCATTCGTGACTCAAGACATGGATTATGATCTGTCAGGGAAAGTATATTGGGTCTTTGAGTCATTTAGATGGCACAGTGATTTCTGCTGAGCTCTGGTTCTGCTGGAAGACTTTGCTAGCAGCATGTTGTATAGCTGCTTCTTCTATAGGTGTTGTTCCTTCCAGACAAAGAGACCATGCTGTGAACTAGTTTTGAATGTTTTACCTGCAGGAGCTGTGATGGAACTCCCTTTGAGTTCCTGCAAGCATGCAGAGCAAGAGCACCTCAGAGCCAGCTCATTGGTAACAAGCATGTGGGCTACAGTCCAGCAGAACTGGCCCGTTTTACAAAATTAAAATCCAGTTATGGCTATGAACAACCTTTATTTCATACTGCGATTGACTTACGAAGTGTCTGTGCAAAGTACAGTGGAAAAGACAAGCATGCTAGAGACTTTCAAATAGAATGTGGAGTTACTGAAAAGGAGCCTAAAATAAAGGGCAAACTGAAATGCAACATGACAGATCCTTGGAAGTGGTGAAACCATGAGTTGCTCCACTAGCTGCAGCCTAATTGACAGTCAACCACAATAGTTAGCAAAGAGTTAAACCTTAATGTGAAGAAAGACAAGTGCATTCAGAGGAATAAATTATTCACTCTACCACTCACCACATTCAAATTCAATATTATTGGCTCACAGGGTGAATTTGTGAATATTGCATTGAAAGGATAGAAAAAAACATAAGGTAGTGAGGTTACTTAAGGGAATGCCAGTGCTGTGAAGTATTAAAAAAAGTTTTAAACCCAGGCTTAGTTACTTAGTATCTCTCATTTTGCACGTATCCAATATAAACATGTGGGTTGGATGTGATAGGATTTACTACTTACACAGAGAATAACTGTGCCAGCGTGTTCTGAGCACATCACAGAATGTACAAAACCCTGGGCTCAGAAGCAAAAACAGCAGTTTTAACCTTACAGTTCCAAGATACATATAACGTGATGCTGCTCTGGAGTTAAAATCAGGCTTTCACAAATTGTGCAGCTTAAGGGTTTTTTGATATTACATGGTAAACCTTCCAGTTTATGGGTAATTAAAGTGACGCTAAAGTTCTTAGCCTACCAGAACTCATGTTAGTTCTCTCAACAAATACCAGTATCAGTGAGCCATGTTCTTGGATAATTCATCTCCTTTATCGTCTTCTGGGGTAGGTGCATAGCACAAAGATAACTTCCACAATGTGATTAACTTAAAAAGTAAGAGATCAATATACTACTTTTCATAAGAAAGCTAATGAGGGTCTTCCAGTTATTTTTCAGTTGTAATCTGCATGAACTCAGGGAGGTTAAAGAAGAAAAAGAGCAATAGCTTTGTTCTGCATCCCTCTGTATACTAGTGACAGTACCATATGCTTTGATTCTTCTAAATTCTATCCTGAGATGTATTAAAAAGAGATGTCTGCAAGACATGAACAATAACTATTCAGTTCTCCTTGTCACCAGGGAGACAAGATACAGCACTATGTCTGATTTTGGTTCTGAAAGAGGCAAACAAGTTGCAAACTGCAGAGGAAAGCAAGAAGAGTAAGAGCTTGAAAAGCATGCTATGTTAAGAAAGGCCGAAAGGAAAAGATTTGATTAATCTAGAGGCAGTGGTTGTACCCCATCCCCAAGCAATTATCCATTTGGTAAGGTACTTTGTCCCTGAAAGGAGCTGGAACTGAGCTGCCATCATTTAAGTGCAAGTGGGTGTTGCTGAGTGATGAAAGCCAGGAGTGCCACTGACACCTCCAGAGGCTGCCTAACACTGGTGAGTACCTGAAACTGCTGAGTGAACAGAGCATCTGCTCTCTACCAACCTGTTCGATTCGTGTACATGTGCTGAGTTTGAATGTTGCTATGTTGCTGTAACTTCACATATCTGAAATAAACCTGGTTCTGCACTCTCTGTGGTGGGGAATCTTGTGCAGCAGATTGGAGATGCGGAGGCTTTGCTCTGCTGCAACCTGCTGTTGTAGACAAGTGAATCACGTGTAAGTTATTGGAAGAGCAAACCCAAATGTGTTGACAGGATGCAGCCAAAACTTTGAATGTGAAGAACTGGATGTTTGACCTTTTCTTTGTAATTTCATCAGTTGCTATTGATACTATTGTTGTTTCTGTAATGATTGTCTCTGGTACTGGGACCTGGTCTGAGACTTATTGGAAAGACTTTACTGTGCTTTGAACTGAGATGTTTTTAGATTTATAGGTGTGCAGTGCTTCCTCACAGGAAAATTAAAGGAAGTTTTAATTTTGGCTATACAAATCTGTCTTGTGTGACACATCAGGGACCATAGGCTTTGGCAGACACTTCATAGTAATGCTTTTCTTTAGTCTTAATAAACGCAAGGACTGTCTAGAACCAAACTTCCTTTTGCTGCTTGTGCTCCATGCTTATGTTTTCAATTTGTCTTGGTACTTAGGGATGTTGAACCATTAGAGAACACATTTTAACTTAGGCTTTCAAATATGTCATCTGTCTAACAGATGAAACACATTGTTTGTAGTGGGGTGGGAAGTCATCCTTTTTCAATTAAATTAGTTTCTTAATGAAAATGCAACAGAAGAATATTCTGTTTCTTCTTCTGCCTTATTTTCAATGCTCCACTGCAGCTATATGGCATTTAAACTTTGAAAACAAACAAATTCATCCTTACCTTTTCTTGTGGTTTTTAATGTATTTTCAGTGACCCATGGAGAAGACCACGCTGTCTGGTCTGCTTTAGAGTTGCTTAATTCAAAAAGCTTGTCTTTGTCTAGCATTACTACACTCTACAGGTGAATGTTGATGTAACTGGAGCTGTGTGGTTTAGATGGGAAGGATGCTAGCTAGTAATTTATTTTGTTTTCTCCCTTGTTCATTGTTCAGTCATGTTTTGTGATGACATAACTTTGTGTTAGCAGCTTTTCACTGTGATTCCTTTAAAAGTGAGCAAGTTGATACTTGTTTGGAATGACCTTTTGAACAGCAATTCCTGAATTTAAATTTGGAAAGTTGTCTCTTAGTGGCCTTTGAGTTTGTCTTTAAAGACTGTGGCAGGCTTGTGAAAAACCTCAGTTAAAAAGAGGCATCCAATGTATCTAAGAAGATCTCAGAGCTTATGACTGAATTATCTGATCTGTCATGACACCCACAATGTGAGAAGAGATATTCTCTGAAAATGGTAGAAGATGAGCTAAAAATTAAATGCATGATGGGTAACAAAGTTCTGGAACAAGTTGTGTTAAGAAATTCTTCAGGTGACAGGCAAGGATATGCCTTCTGCTATATGTAATCCTTAGGGACACTGGAGGAGGAGGAGAGACACTGAAGAGAAATGGACTGCTGACAGATCTCAGGTTTGTAGTTACCTAATGAGTATTATCCTCCGTTCATGAGTCAAATGGGCCATTCCTTCGACCAATTAAGCCATTTTTTAAATTCTTATCGTTCTGTCTCAGTTGGACAGGAAAAGAAAATGAAGGGGTTCAACTGGGAAGGTGTGATGCTGTATAAAGATGTGTCAGCAAATGTTTAATTGTTTTCACAATCTTACCAGTACTGTCTGTGTTGGTTATCCTTAATCACCTTATAAATGTGAAGCACTGTCTGACCACAGGTGAGTGTCTGCTCAGAAAGGAGGAACCAGTACCAGCATCTGCTTCTGGCCCTACTTGTGTGTAAGGACAGGGGTTACTTACTTACAGAAGTTGTGAATATAATGGATTGCTTTCTGAGAACATATCTCTCTGATTTATTCATCTGGGCAGCTTGTACCTGGATTGGGAAATTTTTGGCAAATGGGCAAAATTGTACTGGATTTGTCTCAGTAAAAGTGGAATGATTTAGGCCTGTGGGTGAATCCCTACATCCTTGACGCTGCAAGTAATTATCCAGCCTATTTTTTTTTTTAATGGTGCAAAGATTTATCTGGAAACAAAGCCCCCACTGAAGATGAAAGCCTGGGCTTTCGTCAGGTTATCTGTTGAGTGGCTCCCTTTCTGAGACTGGCAGATTTCTCTGCAGAGCTACTTGACAGTGATTTTCTGTAATGCAAGTTCATTTGGAGTTAAACTTGCTTTTTCTTCTTGATTTCATTCACAATGGTTCTTGACATCTTCTTTAACTGGGGAACAAAACAGAAAAACCTGTTTGAACTGACAAGTAAATTGTCATGTAACTTTCCAAACCCTTGGAGACAGCTGTTGTAATTATACTGTGGGTTTTACTTTTTTATGGTTGTAAGTGCTAATTCATATAACTCCAAAGTGAATTACGTGTGAATTGTTTATATTACCTCTGGGCTTTGATGCAGTGCTCAATAAAGTCACTCTGCAATTATTTAGAAGTTGTGTATATTGTTACATGAATATCAGTTGCCAGAACATCACTTCAGCTGTTAGTCAATGTACATGATACATACTCTTGTAATAAAATGCAATCTAATTAGCATTTTGTAAACTTCTAACTGCTATTTTCCACCTTGTTTCTGCTAATACAATAGAAGTCTTCTTCTCAAGTGCCTTCTCTGCCCCATTTCTTGTATTGTCAGAGTCTCTTGTGAGTTATCCTGAGGGAGAAGAGGAAGTTCCTCTCTGGAGAAATTTTCCATTTCTTTTATTTTTAGTTCTGCCTGATACAAACTCGTGTCTCTGGAAGAGGTATTTCTTCTCCTAACAAATAACTTAGACATTTTCTAAATGTAGAAAGCAGATTTTCAGCATCCTAAGGGAACTGGTCACATTAAACAAATACTTGCTTATACACCAGAAGCCTGTGTGCTGCATGGCTTTGTGCACTGTGCACACCCTTTGGGGCGTTTGGGTGTGTCGAGTGCACTGGTGACGTAAAGGGCCGAAACATGAGCAGAGCCTCAGCAGTGCATCCCTAAAGCCAGCCACACTCAGTAGGGCCACAGGGCAAGTTTTGATTACCACTCGTGATTGTTCTTCTGGAGTGAGCTTTGAGTGGTAGTGTTTATCTTGAATCTTGTCCGATTGGACCTAAGTGCATTCAGCTGTTCACTGAACCAAGGCATTGATACACTGGCCTCCTTTAAGCCAAACAAATGTCTGACAATAATAGCCCTTTATTTCCTTTATCTGCAGTGGCTATTTGCTGTTGTTTCTCTTTGGGTGTTACCATGGTTATTGCTTGTGTGCAGAACAGAGTTGTGCTACCTAGGAAGGTGAGTTTCAGAAACAAATGTGAGAACTGGCCAAACTTGGTAACTACTGTCAGGTTTTCAAGCTGATAAAGTTGTTTGCACTTAGAGAATTGCAGTAGAATAGAGAATTTACAAAGGTCTGCTTTAACTTTGTCTTGTTTTAAATAATTATATTTATAATATTCACCCAAAGTTACTGGATAATCCAGTCAAGGATTTAATTAGAACTTGAGAGTAATTTGTATGCAGCAAAATTGTACTTGACTGAAGTATCAATTAAGAAAAAAATTTGCTCACTATATTACCTAATCCAAACTGCTAGGAAAATCAAAGCAGTTAATAATTATGAGGCATTTTTAAATATTTCCATTACTCTACAAACTCTCATCATTTATCTAATTTCTGGGATGCTGTGCAAACATATAATGTATGTTCTCTTGCTCCTTCACTGGCACTTGTCAGCATCTATTTACCATTTCTCTTGAAGGCTTTCACTTACTTGCACAGCAAAGTATTCCTAAAGTGTATGTCTGAACAGAGGAGTAATTCTCATTCCACAAGTTACAGTGATGTGTGCATGCAGGGCTGTGACAAGTAGTGATCCTAGTGTTTGTTATGCAAAGAAATTAACCAAAAAGGGGAGAATCCAGAATAGGGCTCATGTTCTTTTTCATTATGGTGTGATAATCAGCATAATAAAATGTGTTCAAATGTTAACCTTTCAGACATCATTAGCAGTAGTTTTGGGAAAGGTTAGCTACAGCTGTAGCACCGAGATGTTAAATTCATCAGCTCTGGAGCTCTCTAATAACTGAGGCTCAGCTTTTTGCATTTCATCAGAAGCAAGGCTTCTGAAGGAAACATTGATAAAGAAATACAGGGGCTATGTTTCTCATAGAAAACCCTATAAAATGTTACAAAATAGTAAAACTTGGTGCATTGTGTGGGGTTTGTATGGGCCTTGGGAGGCCTTGCTGAAACAGCAGATATGATGTCCAGCAACTTGGAAAGCTTGACCGAGGCCATGATCACCCAATACCTACTCCTTCCCAAGGTAATTTGGAGAACAATGGCCTCCATGTTTATGTTGCAGTGCAGGATATCCTAAACATTGCAACCAGTAACAGTAGCAATGTTCATTTGTTCATGAAGTGTAACACTGAGAGCAAAGTGCTGGTAAGTTCCCATTAAATACAAGAGAACACAGATTTTTTTCCTTTTTTTTTTCTTTATAACTGGCAATTCTCCTTGAAAGTAGTCTGAAGGGTTGCCCGAGGTATAATTTTGCTTCCCTGATGAAGATCTATTATCTATTCAAATGCAGTGAAGAAGTATTCTGCACTGAAAAGTGCCATATACCTCATCTGGCTGCTTTTGTGTTAGAAATCCTTCTGCTGGGAGAACATGATTGCATCAACAGCAGAAGTAACTGTATGTTGAGACTTTGGCCATTCCTTGTGCTGAGCACGGTTGCCTGGAGCCCAGGTGCCAGCCGTATGTCAGGAAACATTTTGTGCCATTGTCTTAATAGAAAAAGATCTTTCCTTAAGTGCTGTATGTGCACTACTGTGGGCGAAACTGTGAGCTCCTGGCTCTGTTAGCCAATTTAAAGGCTTGGAAAGAGTTTCCTCTGGGCCTCGGTTATCATATGCTACTGCAATATGCTATACAGCAAATACTTGTCTGTTGTAATAGTGTGACTTCAGAATGCCTTTTGCTGAAACAATCCCACGGACATCATGCAAAATAAGGCTGCATCTGTCATACTATGGGACACTGAATTAGTACTCGCTTGTTCTGGATTCCTGGGGAGCAGAGCAGGGTGCAAGAGTTAGTGGGGGCTGGATACCATTCCCAGTGGCCAGGTTGGATGTGGCTGTTCTATTTTGAGGTTTTATGAACATTACCTGTACAGAGGTGATCAGACTGTGCCAGTTGGCCTCAGGCCACCTGTTGGCACTGTGTTGTTAGTTCTGCAAGTAGATCCTTGGCAAGTGGGATGATTTGTTCTCTGAGTCTCTTGAAAGATTAGTGTTTATATTTGAAATTAAAAGAGTTGATTAATTTTAGCTTTGTGAAACTGGTTGTTGTTTGGATTTTTTTGTTTTCTTTTTAAGCTGAAGTTTTGCAATTCAAGCATTCTTCTTACATTATGCCAGCTTGACTTTGAGTTGCCAAACAGTAGTGCAAATTCACTCCTTTTAATTCTTTTTATGGGAGATAGTCAACTAAAGATGACTATTTGCATTGAGATTACAAGCAGTAAGCTTTAGCTCATTATCAACAGTTACATATTTTTGGAGTTCTGCCAATCTTTTAACTATTAAATATTTAACAAACATTTAACTGCATAGCAAGGGGGAAATCTCACCTTGCCAGCTCCCTGAGCCATATTGTTTCTCTTCTGAAGACCTTCTAGCTTGCTAGAGAAAGTCAGTGCTTCTGACCTGGACCTAGAAATTCTAGAGCCCTAGAAATTCTCCTTGATGTGTCTGTTGGTTTGAGGTCAAAACATGTGGTTCAGAGGTACACAGAAACAAAAATATCAATATACTGACTCCAATTTTTTTCAATCTTTATTTAGGTACTTCCTTTCCCCAGTCAGGTGGTCTACAACAGAGTTGGAAAGTGCGGGAGTCGAACTGTGGTTTTGCTTTTGAGAATTTTATCAGAGAAACATGGATTCAACCTGGTTACATCTGACATACATAACAAAACACGACTGACCAAAAATGAACAGGTAAGTTACTCCTGCTCGTCTTAGATCTTGTTTTCTTATTATGTATGAAACCAAGACACAAAGGCGTATGCTAGCAGAAATCCTATTGAAATGATGTGTTGCTACTTTGTCCTGAGTAATCACTCAGAATTCATCATTCTCTGAGTGACTTCAGTTAATAAGAGAAATGTGTGGCAGAGCCAAGAACAACATGACATGGAAGCTAACCAGAAAAATTAACTTCTGGTGAGACAGCCCTTGAATTTAGTCAGCATAGCAGTTAGACTACCAGCAAGGCAAGAAGGGTTAGTACAGAAAAGTTAAGTGCTAACAGCATCTGGTACATGTAGTAATATATCTGCAGGGCGCAGCCATTTATCGTATAACCAGGGCAACTTATTCAGGCCTAGCTTGGGTCTTCTAAAGCAGAGCAGGAATAAATAATAGCCAAAAGGGTCTTTTTTGATGACTTTCTTAATTCACTTCTTGTAATCGGTTGCTTCAAAAAGTTGTTCCCTGGGGCCATGCTAACCCATGTTGCTGTAATATGACATGATCCTATCTCAGCTTCTTGCTTATCTGTGTTTTTCATATTCATTGCACAACCCTCACTAAAGGAAGTGAAAATACCACATGAAACCTCTTTACCCTGACACCCTTTTTCATGTACCCTTAAAGTTGTAGAAGGATTATTTTTGCAGCTTGGTGTCTATAAAAGATCCAGTTGTTTAAATTTTCTTCAGGGTAACCATATACCCACTGTAAGTATCACTTCTGTTAGTAGATTGATACAGGAAGTGCAGGAAAACCTCAGACTCAATGAGTATGTCTGTAGTCAGATGCTGCACACGTTGCCCACTGCTGCTATTTTGAGCTGCTGATCCAGGTAAAGGCTGCAATCGCTGCCTGTGTCACTTCTAGGAATAGCAGCCTGCAAACCACAACAGGATGTGTGCGATGATCAAAATATGGATGTGGGCCTGCCAGTGACATTGTGCTGTGATTGGGGGTCATTTACTCGCAGACGTTTCATGAGCACAAGTTTGTTACTTTAGTAGCAGCAGTTCATTCCAGATGAAAATTTAGGAGCTGATATTGCTCCTGCAGGTCCCAGCTTCCTCCCCTTTAGGATGTCCATTGGGGTCCCACTGGCAGCTGGCTGACCTAACATAGCAGTCAGGTTCAGCCAGAGGAGGGGACCAGCTGGCCAGGGCTGCCACACCAGCCCAAAGGCAGCTGCTATGCATGGTTGGGTGTGACACACCAGTGACAGGCTGTGGAGGGAGACAGTGTCCCCTCACTGCCCCTGCTTGTGGCCTAGGGAAGGCCTGCTTCCCTGCCACAGCATCCCTCTGTGTCCTACCAGCAGCACCATGCAGCCTGGGTAGGTTGCAATATGGTTTCTATCAGAAAGGAGTCAAACTATCCTGTGCTACAGAGCCTGTCTGGTTAGTTTTTCTGCTGGGATATGGGATTTTTGTGGGTATGGCTGCTTTTGTGTTTTGCGTTTTTTGGGTTTTGTTTGTATCTTTCATCAGTTGTCATTGCTGATTGGGAGACACGTCATAAAACCCAAAAATCTTTCAGGTGTTAATAATCACCAGCTTTCACTCATCAGCTTCTTCCATTCAGTTCCGGTCTGTCTTTCTCTGGTAGGTGGATTTTTTTTTGTTAAAACATGATACAACATCACTTCTTCACAGTCTTCAATGTTTTAGTCCAGCATGTGGAGATTCAAAAGAGATACAGACTTACTTTAGATGCAGCCAATACAAACTGATAACCATCCGCATTACCTTTTACACTCCCTTAGTTGTTAAGTTATTAGACAACAAATGTGCTGGAAGCATTGCTACAGAGCTGATGATTTACTCTGTAGATTGCCCTGCTACAATTTGAGTCTCTTTATTTTCATTTATGGTTTATTTCCATAGTTACAATAAGTTCATAATTTAATGAGTACTTTTGCTGAAAATTGCCTTTGATCACCAGGAAATGTGCTTGGAGACAGTAACTATTCTGTTGTCCAGGGCATTTTTAGTTGTCTTTTCAATTTCTAAGAGCAGAATATGAAAAATAAATTATTTTTTCCACCTTTAATGTGGTGTACACAAGAGGAAGTTAAGGGAATGAATGATCTCAGGCTCCAGGCATTGGAACAAGAAAAAAGAGAGCTGGGCTGGGCTGGAGGTTTCCAGCATGAGCATGGGCTTCTCACTTGAGATGATATGTCTGTCTTCCTTGTATCATTTGTCTGTCCTGTGTTTGGTTAAAGCCCTGATCCAGCCAAGACTCTTCTGTAAATATTTAGCTTATGCAGTCTGCTGTTGTTAAATAAAGTTAAGCATGTAGGTGTTCTTAATGACTGTGGGGATTGCACATAACTGGATTCCATATTCTCATTGGCTTTTCCAGTCTCCTTCCTACTAAGAAATTTTCCCAAATTATATGTGTCTGCCAGCAATTAGAAGTGCAAGCTTTGAACATCTGTGGGCATAAGGGAGCAAGTCTGGAAACAGATGTATTAATATGTGCCTTGCCATTTGCTATAATATTTTCAATTAAATTAAATACAGAAAACAACATGCAATGATTATGTTAATCTAATTGATGTGGCTTAAATGCCATATGAACTGCTGCAAATTGATATCTTCCCCTGCCCTGACTTTGTCCCCCTCTCCCATTCTATTGCATTTAGGGAAGTAAGACAGGCTGTGCTTATGGATATACAAATACCAGTCACATACGGGAGTAATTGGTAGTTTATCCTCAAATTGTTGCCTTCTACCACCCATCATTTACAGCCCTGCAGCCAACTTTATGTGTAATTCCAGTTCAATGCACTAAAAATCCATCACTAATTTTTCTTAAGTGCTTTTAAAGACATAAAATTGGTCATACCAGCTTGGGGAGGTGAAGAAATTCTTGAAACCATTCCAAGCTTTTGAGAGCTGAAAATGAAGATCTAGTCTCATTCCTGGGAGTTGTGAGTTTATGGAAATGAGTACTGAGATGAAAGTGATAGACCAAAATTCTTGTAGGTACTTGTGCCTCCTGAGTCCTACATGCCTTCAGTAGAGCCTAAAAGCAGTGGAAAAAGGTAAAGAATTCGCAAGAAAGATAGATACAGAGATTTTTTTTTTTTTTTGGTTCTTTTTGTGTCAATGTTAGTGGAGACCATAGTGTGATCCAACAGACTGCACTTGGAAAATCCCAGTTGCCTCACCGTTTTTATACATTTTGATGTCAAATTCTCACAGTGAAATAGAGCATCTAAAAAAAATAATAACATTTTGGCTGTTGTCTGGGTGGGATCGTTCCCTGATTATTTTGTTTCCAGTAAAATTTACTTGCTGCACATGTCAAACAAAGCGGGGCTGTTCAGAGCAGTCAGTGCAGGGACTGGACTAGCCATCTCCAGAAGAGGGAAAGGTGTCCACTCTCAAAAGGCAGAGTTGATTTTTTCTGCAGGAGCAATGCTGCAGCTGGAGAAAATCCATCCCCCACGTTTCTCCCCTCTCAGGGAGGGCCCCATCCAGCCCTCTTGGAGTCACTTCACGGTGCCATCTGCTGGAGTGTTATTTGCAATGCAGCACCAGCCCATGGCAAGTATGCAGATGATGCAGAGCAATCACCATTCGATTTCTTCTGTATGGCCACCAGAGATACTGTAGTGGCAGTGTAGGACAGTAGATGAAAGGAAAACCTTTCATCCTGGAGTGTTGCCTCTTGGTGTTCCTTCTCAGGTGGGCTTTGAGTTTCAGAAATAGCTTGTGATTTACAGGATTGCCTCTGTGGATCTGGTCTTCTTTAGTGGGCCTGATTAAAAATCAGTGCAGAAAATGAATTAAGGAGAAAAATATGGAATAAGATATTAATCAAGGGGTCACAGTGGTAGAAAGATGTCATTCGAGAAAAGACACTGTTCCTTCAAATTAACTGGTGTTTGAGGGGAATGAATGGAATGACAGCAAATGTGTTGGTCACACCACAGAGGTCTTGGCAAGTGCTTACTGTGGCTTAGCGTCTCTGCAGACTCCAGCCATACAATGTGCATGCTCCACTTTCTTTGGGGAGCACAGCACACCCACTGCTGTGGTTTGCTTCCACACACACTCTTCATGTTTTGGCATTTCCCTCTCTCTGGATCCTTCTTTAGCAGCATTAACTCTATGGTACAATTTAGGTAATTTCAAGAGCAAATTAGTGTATTTTTCAGCAGTGTCTCACTGAAGCTGCCTAACCTCCTGCAAGAGAGCTCTGGGCAGCCATAAGAGAGAGAAATGCCTTTTTATGGTCCCTAATCCTACCAGATACATGCTCCTTTCAGACTTCTCCAATTATTTCTAAAGCTTCTCCCTCTAGCCATGGATGTTTTCTGATTCATCTTTCCTATAACAGAGTTTGCCAGGGTTATTTATCTTCTGCTGCTTACACCTTTTTATTTCTTTTCAAACTTAGGACGACATGATCATCTGTACTTGTATGTCATTCTCCTTTATCACTCATTCAATCCAAAAGTACTTGTTTTCTTCAGCCCACATCCTCTGCTCACTGTTCCTCTCTGTGAGTCCTCTACATCTTTCTTTCTTTCTTGTTTCATCTTACAGAAACAAACATAGAAACAGACAACATCTAACAACCAAAACCAACCAACCAACCAACCAACCAAACTAACTCTTCTGGGAGACACTGGAAGATTTTTCTTTTTGGTTTTTTTTTTTTTTCTTTATCATCTTAGAAGGGGGGAGGGATCACTGTGTCTTTCTGAGTAGTGCATTAGTTTGTTAGACTGAAATCAGTTCAGGACAACAGGATCAGAGAGAGAGTGAGAGAGGCCCATGGGAAATACGGCCACAATTTCCATGTGGCCACGAGCCATTACAGTTATTTATTTTTCCCTCCTGACATCTGTGTGTTGTTTCAGTTGAGCCTTACTTACCCTTTTGGCAGGGTTTTTAAAAGAATGGATTTTTCTTGTTTGTTCTTATGCACATTGTAGCTTTATCCACATCTGCTTATAAGTCCAGTTGATCATTAAGTGTCTAAATATGAAGGTACTCTAAGTCAAAACAAAATTCTGTTTCTGCTTTGGAGCAAGCTGATGTCTTAGCTCAAGATCCTGAGTTTGGTAGCAAGAGATTAAAAAAAAAGCCAAGAGCCAGATGGAGTCCTGCTCTGTGTGCATCTTTCCAGCCCTCCTTTGCTCCTGAGGCTGGAGTGGCTGTGCTTGTCCAGCAGCAGGTTCATGTGACCCTGACACTGACATCAGTGAAATGGAGTGAGAAACGTGGCAGTGCTGTGATGTGAATCTGCTTCCTGATAGCAAATTGGTGCCAGCCCTGGAGACAGCTGGAAGCTAAGAGAAGCTCATGTGGTGCTTTGTAACACTCACATATATCCCCGGCTACGTTTATCTAGCAGTATTCTACTAGAGCTACCTGTGGTTTTAAATTTAGTGGATATGTATGGATATTAGTGTGGATGTAGTAACTTTATATCTCCATATTTATACTCTAGTAATGTTTTTTCATTTATTTTAAGATGGAATTACAGTGATGACTGTGGAGGCATGCATGGAGTTTTTGTCTCATATCAGGAATTTCCTTCTGCCATCTTCCTTCCTTACTTTGTGCAGATAGAGTATACAACTAAAATGCAAAATATAACATCATACAGTTCTGAGAATTTTGCTTCTCCTGTAACTTGTCTGAGTTAAAAAAAAAACCAACAAAAACAAACAAACAAAAAAGGGATCCAGTTGAGATGTCTGATACACAGCCTCCAAGGTCTTCTCTTGTTTGGTTCTGGAGGGTGAATCTATAATTTTTTGGTTGTAAAAAGAGAGAGTTGCCAGTTCTAAAGAAATGTTGACATGTTGAGTTTGCTAGGACAAGCCTTTGTCTTTTCAGAGCATGAACAAACAATATTCAATTCTTTTGTGCCAAGTATTGAGGAGTCTCCTGGGCTTTCTAATCTTGATCTGGACAAGCTTTGCTCTTCAGGTTTATAAATTTCATGCCCAATGCATTTATATTGTACTGAAGAAGCAGTGTAAAGACCTGTTTGTGCTTGAATCAAACACTCCATAGTCCATATATGACTAACTGAAGCAGGAATAGTATTCCTTTCCTGCCTCTCTTATTTAATTTTTAATTGCACATCTTCTCTCCCTTTTTATTGTCTTGTTTCTCTTTTCCCTTTATATTGTCTTTCTTCTGGTGATCTCATCTTATGTTCCATTTCTTTGGGTTTACAGCCTTTTCAGATATAACGTGCCTTGCTATACTTTCTCAGACCTAATATGTCTTGGTGTATAAGGTACCTAATATGCCTCAATGTACTCAAACTAGTTTGACAGGAAGAGGTCCATCCTGAAAAGATGGACAAGGTGAACTGTTTGCTTCAGTGGTCATCATACATGTATGTGTATAAAACTGTTGAAGACAGAGGGAAAGTAAAGAAGATATATAAGTGTGTGCATTTCTTTATTCATTCCTGGAAGTTGGCTGCAGCTTGCGTTGGCTGAAAGAAGGTGGCAGGGTATGTGCTCTAGGATAAAGTGGAAAGTGAAAGATGGATAAGAAGCAGTAAGATGTGACACACAATATAAAAATTGTAGCAAAATATCTCTATATTGAAACTGGACAATAGAAGGGGAAAAATTTGGCAATTGCTGTCTCTTAAATGTGGTTTGGTATTTGCTATGGCATGGCCAGAATTTTTTACCATGCTCTTGTTGTTGCTAATAACTCCACACATGCCAGTCACTTTATTTTGACCACACAATGGGCTGGGCTCCATGTTTTTGCTTATGTTATCTATGTCAACTATAGCATATGTTCAAGTTTTAAGAAATAATTTTGTTTAAATTGATGTCTCCTTAATGGTGTTTAAATTTAGTACAAAAATTAATATGATTCAAACCAGAATCTGTGGTTCACAGAGTTAATTATTTTCTTTCCCAGTGTATGAATTGCTTTCTACTACCAGTTTGTAAAATCAATAAACCTGTCATTTCAAATGCATTTGTGTTCAGTGCCCGTAACATAGCCTGCATTTGAACACAGAAAATTGGAAAATAAATCTTAGGAAATTAATAAGAAGGAAGCAAAATTAACTGAAACGTTGACTCTCTAGCATGATGCTTCACTAGACACTTCCAGTTTCCTGTTAATCATAGCTAGAGCTCAGCTTACACAAAATAGATGGTTGTATCTATGGTGTTGCTTACATGATTACATTTTAATGACCTGAAAATTAAACCTGTTTATATTTTAAAAAATTTACATTGTGTGAATGTGCCTGAAGTACAATTTAGCATCTTTCTAAAAGTGCCCATTTAATTTGTACTCCTAATTTGTTGTAATAGGAAAAGGAATGGCAGGTGCTGATTTCTATATTTAAGCAATCAGATCAATCAGTGTCCTGTCTGTCTTGGCAGCGTTTATTGTTACATGAAAATGGCCATTGGCTGAGCTCCCACTTTCTGCTGCAGTTTCAGACATTTTACATTTTTGGCATTGGGATGAATAGAGCTAGTGTCTTCAGAGGGCAGCTGCCACTTGGAAAGCTCTTGCAGATTTAGAAAGAGTTTAGATTTTTCCTTTAGTTTATGACTTTCCCTTAACTGATACTCACTTTTGGAAGTACATAAGCTCCATGGTAGCAGAAAGGTGTCTGCAGCTCAACCTTTCTTGCTTAGACATAAAACATTCATCATGCTATCTTGATGACAGTGTTTGGGAGGGATGGTGGGGAAGGAGGTCCTGAGTAATTCAGACTTGAAAACTGTATCATCATATGTTGTTTGAAAGTTTTATGTTTGTCTCAAAATGTGCGTTGATGTAACACGGAAAATTTGATTTGTTAATTCTTTCTAGATGGAATTGATTAAAAACATAAGCACTGCTGAGCAGCCCTATTTATTCACTAGACATGTTCATTTCCTCAACTTTTCAAGGTAAGGCATTTTTTTATTCAAAAATCTTTTTCATTGATTTCTATTAATTGAAATACATAGGACATTTTCTCTCTTTTATACATAAACAATATATTGTACTTTTTTCCCCTTCTTTCTGGCACTAGAATTCACATTCAGAAGTTTTTGGGTTTTTTTCTCCACACTCACTTTGCTACAGCATAATTATGTACAGTATGTTTGTGAAAAGCCAGGATGCTATTATGTGCTTTTGCCTCTGAGATGGTTGTGATTTACCATATTTCCAGTCAGCATGCAAAAGATGGTAACTTAGGTCTTTAAAGTGTTTTAAAAGTGGCAGAACATTTCTGTTAATGTTTCATCTCTGTATAGCTAGATGCTTATAGGAGATTGAAAACTGCACTGAGTTCATTAAGTTTGTGCCTGGAATGACTCTTCACCAATTTAACCGATTTAATTTTGTTCTTACAAAATAGTCCCCATTCCACAGGCAATGGAAGTATTTTTAAACCATGCAAACAGATTATACTCTGTATCATGGGAGTACAGTTTCTTCTGGCAGATATTTAAAAGTATGCAGCAAGACTCTAGAGACTTTTATAGCATGGAATGTGAAGAAAATTGAATTTGGATGAAACTTCTAAGGAATTTTTGGAAGGACTTGAATGAGTGATGCCAGTTAGCATTTAGCTAGGATTCAGAGGTTAAAGCTGACTGCAGATGGTTATTGCCCAGGCTGGGAATTTAATCTGGAAATGATATTCAGGAACCTTGCTATCTGTGCCACCAGATTGGATTCCTTGCCTTTCGAGCTTAAAAATGCTGTAGAATTATGAATGTGCTGCAGATCTTTGCAAGAGCTTGCCTAGGTACTCAGCATTTTGTTTATGTGGTAATGTGAGTGCATGGCTTCAGGCTTCGGTAGACAGTGTAGTAAGAAATTATAACATTTGGGAAGGGGTGTGTTTGGTTTTGTTTACTTGTAAAAAATATTTTGAGCAATTGGAAATTCACTTGATATAGAACTTAACTATGGGTGTGATTGATTTTCACTGGAAATAAGAAGAGTTAAACAAAATTTTGATCTTCTGTGTCCTCTCTTCTGATTCCATTGGAGTTTCATTTCTAATGTATTATCTTTAAAGAATAAAAGTCATTAGCACTTCACACCTTTGGTGAATGATCTCTTTTCCAAACTGCAAGATCAAGCCCATAGCCACACATGAGGGTCAAAAGGATGTTTCCTGATTAGACTGATTTTTTCAGAGATGGTACTCAACATTAGGTACACGAGAAAAAGATCAATAGTCTTACCTCTTGCTCTTCCCTGTAGATCCCATTTTCTATACCTATGGTACATCCTTGTCGCATAGGTATCATGTTTCTTCTGTAGTGTATACATGATGAATCTACAGTGGATTTACATTGTTCCTACAACACAAATCTGTGAAAACACAAAACAGTTACATAAGATGTATAAAATTATTTTTAGCTTCTGTTTTTGTTCTTCCATGCAAACCTGAAAAACATATATTTTGTTTTATTGAGGGTAGACTTGGTTCAACTAGTAGGTGTAGAGTAGTGAAAAGGCTGATGAGTCTTTTAAATCTGACAGCATTGAATTGCATCAACATTACTTACTAATGATTTAGCATTTCTTAGTGTTTTCTGATAAATTAAACATTTTTCAAAGTTTTAGTCCCTAGTTTCAAAATTTATTGCCTGTGTTATACCTAACAGTGAAGTAGAATGTTGTTTATTTTCTCGGTTACTTAATTCTAGGGTGATTTTTTGTTAACTGATTCCATTAGGAAACGGATTGTCAAGTATTACCTTTACAGAAATTTCAGGATGTGATTTAAATATGCATTACAAATATTACAGTATTGTGAAAGTATTCCAGTTTTGCATGATTCCTTTAAACAGGTCCTTTATAGAGTCCTTCCTATCTCTAGTGGATAGTCGGACTCAGATCATCTATGGAATACTGTTCTTCCAGTTTGCCCCAGCTTTTCTGCCAGCTCAACATAAAAGTCATGCAAAACTCCACAGACTGAAAGAATAGGGGTCAGAGTACTGGTGTGATGTTCTCTGGCTGACAACTGAAGACCTTAGCAGCTCGCCAGGAGCAGCCAGCACAGTGGGGAGCAGGACAGATGCACAGGGATGGGTGGGGGACAACTGTTGACTCCTGACTGCAGGTTTAAGGCAGCTTTAGATCCATGAACGGCTCAAAGATCAGCTTGAAGATTAAAGAGCCCTATTTTCAAGAAACCTCGTGCTCCTTCCCAGGAAAAGGCATTAGGCTTTCTGCATGCCATTGCAGCAGAGCCATTACTGGAGTTTGTAAATTTTGCCAGCAGATCAACTCTCCTGCCCAGCTTGGTGTTGTCTGAGGATTCACTTGATCCCCTCATCCAGATCATTATTGAAGCTGTTAAACAGACAATATAAACATACTGAGCCCTGGGGAACACCACCTGTGACTGGCTTCCAGCTGGATCTTAACTCCATTCACTGCCATTCCTCGGCTCCAGACAGTGTTTCACCCAGCAAACAGTTCACCCATCCAAGCCATGAGCAGCCAGTTTGTCTGGGAGAATGCTGTGGGAAGCTGTCAAAGGCTTTACTGAAGTCCAGGCAGACAACATCCTCAGCCTTGCCTGCATCCACTGAGGTCAGTGTCACAGCAGTAGATCAGGTTGGCTAAGCAGGACCTGCCTTTCACAAACCCAGGCTGGCTGGGCCTGGTCCCCTGGTTGTCATACGTGTGCCACATGATAGCACTTAGGCTCATCTGCTCTACAGCCTTCCCTGCCCCCGATGTCAAGCAGGCTGGCAGGCTTGTGCTTCCCTGGAATCTCCTTCCAGCCCTTCTTGTAGATGGGCATCATATTCTCTAACTTCCAATAACAGGAACTCCTCCAGTTATCCAGTATTGTTGGTCAGTGACGGAAAGTGGCTCAGTGAGCACTTCTGCCATATCCTTCTGTACCCTTGGGTGGATCCCATCTGGCCCGACAGATTTGTGTGTGTCTAACTGGTGTAGCTGCTCACTGACCATTTCCCCTTGAATTCACAGGAGTTCATTCTGCTTCTGTCTCTGTCTCCCAGCTCAGGGGGCAGGGTACCCCAAAAATAACTAGACTTTTTATTAAGCCTGCGGCAAAGAAGGCATTAAGTACCTCAGCCTTTTCCTCCATCCTTGTTGGTGCTTCTCAGCTTTCCAAACAGTAGTGAAACAATAAACTTGATTTTTGTTTAACTATGCTGATGTGAATAGCAGCAATGACAAATCAGTTGAATTTTCTGCCTTTGTACCCTGTACCAGCTTATAAACCTGTCAGCACTTAAAGCTCACTGATTATTCAAAAAACCATCACAGCATGGTTGTTACTTATGGTTGTCTCCAACTGAAAACAAAAAAAGATTGTATCTTCTTCTCAGAATAAATCTCCAGTTGAAGTGAGCTAAGCCTTCAGTGGGGAGTTTGAGCACATGCATGTTTCTGAGGCACCATTAGTTCTGCTGAACAAAGTTCTAAAATCTTGAAAGTCTCATCCTGACCTGAATGCTTGCCAGGACCATTTTCCTCTCAGTTTTGAACAGTGTTTTAAGAGTGCCTGTTGGTTCAGCCAAATAAACTCTCCTGCATCTTCATCTTTTAATTCAGTACTATCTTTTCTCAATCCAAAGCAGTGCAATGCAGCAGACAAAAAGACAAATCTTAAAAGGACACATGAAAGCAAACCTTATGTGAATTTTTACAGACATAAATCTAATTAATTCCAGCTTCAAACAGAAGATAAAAAAGTTTCTTGTTCTTCTTTGATGTTGGTGAATTTCTACATAGCACTTGTCATAGAAAAAGCTCTTATTCCAAGTGTTTTGCAGCTTTTGTTCCCAGTCTCTCCAGTGCAGTTACGGCTAGCTTTAGGAGATGACCCCATGCTCCTAGAGGGTGGCTACTCCAGCCAGTCCATTTCAAGACTGTTTCTTTTGTGGAAGGTGGTGCTAGGTTTTTGGGTTTTGGGGGTTTTTTTGTCTTTCTCTGTTTTGAAGTTTGTGTACTAATGTTGCTGGGAAAAAACATCCAAAGTGTTAATCAGGAACAAATATTAAATAATGTCTCTAAGTAGGTAAAGATTCATACGTTGATAAATTTGCTGAGATTCCAGGTGTTGTTGGTAGATCCAGGCAGTACAGTGTTGGAGTGCAGAAACAAGCTGTGAGGAAGTGGAATAACCTGCAGAGAGATAAAAAGCTGTTTCAGAATAGCTGCAGTTTGTTCCCTGTTCTTTATCATAAGTGCTGCTTGTCATCTCGTTAGTCTGAGAAAAATGAAACAGGAAGAAACTTCAAGTTTGTGGAAGAACTGTGCTTGGTTTCTCAGTAATCTGCTGAATTAACTGCAACAATCATTGGGCAGTGACTCAAGACACTTGGTGTGTGCTCCAAGTGTCACAGATTTCAGAGAAGCAGGAAGAACATTTGCAGGAATGCAGAGGGGGGTGGCAAGGCCATGGGTTTGGGTAAGGGTGAGTCAGGGATATGGAGAATTGCACAACTCCTGTTTTGGTCACGGGAAGGCAGCATGTCTCTCTCCAACATCAAACTGTTACCTTCCAAGCATGCACTTAGGGACTCCAGTTCTGGCAGAGCAGGAAGCTTGGCCATTCCTTCCTGTCTTGGGATAAGTGAATGTTGCAGGGAAATGTGTAAAAACCTAATGACATGCTTCTGTCAGTGACTGGTGAGTTTTCCTTGTTTGAAGGCTGGCTGATCAGGTCAGGATGAAGTCAGAGGAGGGAGAAGCATTAAAACGACCTCCCAGAAAGTGAAACAGGTTTTTTCAGGTCTCACTGGAGCTGTGAATTCTTTATTTTCTGTAGTTGCTATAGGCCACTGAGGAGTTAGCTCCTTTAAAATTTCCTATGATGTGCTAAGGGGATGCAGAGATAAAGCACAGATTCTATTTAATTTTACTGTTTAATTAGCTCTTATAATTCAGTTCAGTGTATCTTATTTGTTCAGAGTGGGTATGAATTATCACCCAGCACTACTGTGTAGTGACTTTCTGCGCTGTCAGCCCTCTTCTTCCTTTCAGCTGCAGTTTAATATCTTAGGTGTGTATTTAGCGTATGTGTGCATGTGCTTGAGGGCACCAAACTTCACCTGTGGCATAAGTTTCTAAAGAAATAAGAGCCATGCAGCAGTTCCAGGTGTTCTGCCTGTCTTTCCATCCCCTCCCGTCCCCAATTCCTAAATAATTTCTGAACATGTTGTCCACTTTCAAATTATATTGAGGTCAGTAGAAGACTCTGAGACAACCAGACTGCTGCTGGCACATCTGCTGCAGGGAAAGCCATGGGAAACAGAGCTGGTGGAGCAGTCACCTCCCTGTGCCCTGCTTGGATGCCAGCCCCAGCTCTGTTGCGTCCTTCTTGCTCAGTGAGCGGGGGACAGGTTTAGGGGAGGAGAGAAAGACGTATTGGGTCTTCCGCTTGAGAAGGAGCTTGCCTTTAGTCCCTAGAATCAACATAAGGAATATTTCCAGTTTTCTGTTTTTCATTAGCAGCGTTCATGTATAAAGTTCTTGTTTTTCTTTTTTGGTAGGCAGTCTGTATCAGCATTACTGAAATTTTTTTATTGCTTTTTTACACAGATACAATGGCCAACACTAACTAATAAAAATTAATAAATTGAGCTGCTGTAGCAGCAGACAATGTTACATGCAGCAGTGCTGGTCAGCTTGGCCATTTTCCCTCAACTCTGACCTGAATTCTGACTTACAGGTAGCAATTAATCACGTGCTATATGAAGGCAGGGATGGACAAAGAAATTTAGTCTGGATAAGCCTGAAACTAAACCTGATTTCTGAATAATGCCGGGATGTTTTTATTAGTCACTGGTTCTGTCTTTTTTCTGATGCAGAAGCAGCTCTAAAATTTGCATTTTAATACAATACTTTGATGTTACATTATTGCCTTGCTCTTGCAAAATGTATCTATTGCTAACAAACAAAAAGAAGGTAAATCTTGATGAACTGATTTTGTCATGTGAATATGCTGTGTTTTCAAAAGCCGAAGCACAATCTGTGCTGGCAGCATGTTAGCTTTGGAAGCCTTGCATGTTAGCTTTTTGGCTTTTTGATCATTTGGAAGGGTTGGATGATAAATTTACAATTTTTTTTTTTGTTTTGCAAATATCTTTCTTTGCAGTGACAACCTATATATGTCTTTAGTCCATTGATTTGGAAATGGAATTTCACATTTTTTTATCGACTGACTGGAGGGCAATAAAACCAGAGTGATTCTGTGATGCCATTTTCATTGTCTTAAGACAGAGAAATGAGATTTTTGTCACAGCACTTAGATTCTTTAGTAATTTGAGGATTATTGTTTTTTCTTTTCTCTGGGACAAGTAATGCCACACAATGTGTTCATGTTTTAAGGCACATGCCTATTATGTGTGTTAACCATCCTCCACTAGCATTTGAAAGCAGTATGTTGGGCAAATGTGTGGAGCTGTCCAAACAAGATGCTGAACACCCTTGACCCTTTGAATGCAAACTCAGGTATACTTTGTACAAAGAGCAGTAATTGAGTCAGTTGGCACTGACTGTGCAGCTCAGCTGTGGGAGGGATTGGCCTCTTTACATGCCTCCTTGAATCAACATCTTGAAGCAATGATTGCAGCCTAAGATTATCTACTAAAGTAGTTTTATGCTGTGGGATTTTTCTCCTTAAAAAAAACCCCACCAAAAACATACAGACTTAGGGAAATATCATTAAAAATATGGTAACAAAAAAAATTGCACTCTGCATAAGCTTTTAAAAGTAGGGAAATGTCAGCTAAACTTCTGTGCATGGCCTTAACACTGTGTCTTTATGTGTGTTCATTATGATCTGTACTTTTTGCTAACACATCATGAAACACTTTCTACCATCATGTGAGGTCTGCCTTGTAAAGTACACATTTCATGAATGGCAACATGGTGCTGTAATCCCTCCTACATCTTTTTTTCCTTTTTTACACGACTTTTTTTAATTATGTGAGTGTGTAATGATGCTTTTTAACTGTGACTCGATGGAAGGCTAAGCACCAATCGAATGTGCAGTTTGACCTTTGTATATCTAAGCAGAGTTTTTTAGGGTTTATTTTTTTAATAAAGCATTGCTTTATGGTGAGTTTTCCCACAGATTCTAAGATTATTTAATTTTAAATTTATTTCTCTAGTTTTCCTGTGTTCTTTGTATAATGGACTTTTTATCTTTCGTTCAGCTGGTAACATGATATTCTCAGAACAGGGATTGTTGCTTGAAATCTAGTTACTGAAGGTGGGATCAGGCATAACTCCTCAATTATCCTGTTTTTACTGTTGATCAGATTCCATGTTCACATTCAGACTGCAGGTCACCAGTTTGGGAGTAATTTAAGAAGGATGGTGATTACTCCAGAGGGGTCCAAAAGAGAATAAGGAGAATGATTAGGGATTTAAAAAATTTACCTAAAATCACAGGAAAAGAAAGACAAGTAGAGAAGGCAGGGAAAGTGGGGACTCTCATAACACTTCGGATTTTTTTATTTTAAAGGTTCTGCAGAGAGAAAGGGACGCTGAAGTTCTTCATGAGTAATGATAACACAAGTGGCAGACTTCAATTGTATCAAATTCTAGATTAGACATTTAGGAAAAGGTTTGAACAACAAGGACAGCCAAGCAACAGAATAGATTTTACGTCAGCATTTTGTGGCAATTGCATAGCTGATCCTGCCTTTAGGTAAAAAGATGGACTGTGACAGTTCTGAATAATTTTGAGTCTTTTTTACCCTTCTGTAATGCATGATAAATAGGTTTAACCCTAAAATTCCCATCTTTCAGGAAGGAATTTGAAGTCTTGATGCTAAATCATCAGTAATGGAGAATCTGCTGCACTTGATAAATCCTTCCAATACTGAATTGTTCTCTCAGATAGTAAATTATGAGTTATCTTTCCTCTTAATTTTTCTGCGAAGTCCAGTTGACTCCTTTTCTTTGGATCTCAGAGTACTTTTGTCCACTATGTAAAGATTCATCAAGTTTTTCATCATGTAAGCTTTCATGTATAATTTCTTACCCACTGTTGTGCAGTCAACTCTCAGCCTTCTCTGTATTTTTTCCTTCTCATTCTGTTTTCAAGCTGAAAGCTTTTTTTTTTTTTCCATCATGCTTGTGATGCTGCATTGAACTTTTTCACGTTTTGCTGAGAATGGACTCTTTGCATGGTCACATAAGTGCTATGTCAGGTTTCTCCTCCTGCTTCTCAGAAAAAGGGAAACCAGAATTACTCTAGCCTGTAAGGTTTCCCACACTGCTGATAATATGTGGAAGTATGCATGCCATTGCCAGAAGTGCTCCTTCCCTCTGCTTCACGTTCTAGATGCTTTGGGTTTCGTTTGCCATACTACAGTGCAAAATGTTTGCTTATGTCTCTCTTGCCCAGTGGCTCAAGTGGCTCTTTACCAGCAAACCACTCCCTTCATTATTCTCTCCTTTTGCAGCTTTGTTTTCTGAAAATATTGTCAGTTTGCACATATCTTCTGAATCACAGATTACCATGTTAAACTGTGTAGATTCAAAGCCTCAAGCAGAATGTCCACAGTCCCTCTTTGATGGTAGAATTTCACATCTAGGACAGGGCAGTCATGTTGTAAGTTTCACTTGTGTTGATTTTTATATTCTATAGACTGTGTACATTATATATACTGCCAAGTTACAATGATTTATTTTTTTGTTATACACATTTTACTGTATTTCACTTTCCATATGGGCAGTGCTAACATTATCTTGAGTTGGTCAGCCATTTCCACGGGACAGCTGGAGTCACCCAGACTGTCCTTGATAAATGTATTCATACAAGAAGCTGAATATGCAGTACGGAGTGCATTGCCACATCCTTTGCATAATTACTTTCCTAAGAAGTCGAGCCCCAAGATTTTATGCAAATGTAACTACAACAGCCAAATCTGTGGTCCCATTCAATTTAGAAGATGTATTTCTTCTACCCATCATGTTTGTTGATTTAATACTTTCCAAAGAGCTGTATCAGCTATTCTACTATTTGCAAGAAATTTATTATAATATTTTGTAATTAATTTTTCTATTCCTCTATATAATGCACAACATTTGCATCTCTGAATTACAGTGAAACATTAATCAGAGGTCCAGAGAGATCTTGAGCTAGACCTTTGAAGAAAGTCTTAAATAGAGGGTGTCTGGAATTAGATTATTTTAATTAGTGCAGAGTTTAGCTGCTGTTAGTCTTTTGTGGAGAGCTAGTGTTTACTCTCCTACTTCCAGCTGTATCTTTGCATTACAGAAATGAAAACATAATTAGTATTTCCTTTACTTGAGACACATGAAGGATATTTATCCTAGTTGGTGCTGTTCATTGTGAATTTATATATTAAAATACTGTGATATCCTCAGGAGAATGAAGAGTATAGGGAAAAAAAAAAGACCCTCATTGTTTAGCCTGCATGAATGACTGACAGAAATACAGCCTAAAATATTCTGGTAGATTTACAGGATAGTGAAATGGAGAAATAGAAGGCTTTATAGTGTTATCTTTTAGCCATTCACTGTTCTGAGGCAGCTTACTGAACAATTCCTAGAGGACTCAGTTGTAATTTTACCATAACACGACCCAGACACATCACATCAGAAGCTGAAATCTGCTGTTGAAATCACTGCTCCAGAAAGGGTAAATTAAAGAGGGGTGTTGACAGTGTGCACTGTTTCATGGTTAACCTTGAACCACTGGGCATTTTGTATCCCTGCACACACCTCCCATTGAAGGCCAGCCCAGCCAAAGGGGCAGTTTTGAAATGAAAATACTTGTTTCATGGAAACATAGGTCTGTTCAGGTTGGAAAAGTCTGCTAAGGTTATCAAGTCCCACTGTTCACCTGCACTGCCAAGTCCACCACTAAACCATGTCTCTAACTACTGCATCTACATGTTGTTTGAGGACTTCTAGGGCTGATGATTATATCACCTCTCTGCATTGCTTGTTTTGTGTCTGGAATAAACTGGAAAGCAATAACAAAAAAGCAGAGTGGTGTAACTTTTAGTTCAGATTGCTGGGGAGAGGCATGCTAGTTAGTACTCTCTGCTAGAAAGGAAAAAAGTTTCATGAAGCTGGAGTTTTTAATTGAAGTCGGCTCTACCTAGTCCTTGTACCAGTTCAGCTATGCCAATACCATTATGACTGAAATAACCGTGTAGGTGACATAGGTGCATCAGTATAGAAATACCCTAAATGAATTCACTTTCCTGTTTACTCTCCTAATTCTAAAGAAAAGGTTGAAAACATGGCCTCAGCATAAGGGTGAAGGCTGCAAGAGAGACACTACTGAAAAAGGCAGGAAAGTAAACAAACTCCTTGATTATGGAGGCTGGCAATACCATTTAGTCCCAGGCAGGCACGACCTCAGCCCACTCCTCTTTGCAGCTCATCCTTGAGGCGGGTCATTGGAGCATCCCAGAAGTGCCTTGTGTGCAGAGGAGTGCTTTGCCACGGGTTCATGTGAATGCAAGATGTTATGAAAACTTCATTTAAAAATACCTTTTTCAGAAGTAACTGAGTTTTATTTAAGTCCTAAAAAGGTGAAAGTTCCATGTTAGTGCTTTTACATGAGCTCCCCATGAAGCTGTGCTGCAAGGCAGATAATGGAGCTGTAACATAATTGATGGGTAATGATTGCTGGGCAATTGTGCTCTCAGCGTGGGATTTGCAGTTGTATGGCACTGTAAAAGAAATTGTGCTTCCTGTATGAGAAGGACACAATACGCCTGTCCCTATTAATATAAGGTGGATGTTGGTTCTTGTTTGCTTCCATTATATTGAATTTCTAGCAACCAATCCTTTTAAGGGGAAACATTTTATGTTAAAAAGTAAGAGGCAGACAAAGTTCTTACAGGGAATAGGTTGGGAGTGATCTTTTCCTTCAGAAGCTGAGCTTTGCCTGCAGGGATGAGGAAACCTTCTTCGGCTTGTGCACAGAGTGTTGCACTAAGTGCAAAGGCAGCAGCCTCCTGAAGTGAAATGAAAAATAATAGGAGCTAAAACATCCTCCATTTTAAAGCCAAGGAAATCGCTTTGATATTTTTTTTCCTAGCTCATAAGGTGTTTGTAAATGGTGTTAAACAAAGATTTTGCTCATGTAAATAATGAAATTGGAATTAATAAGAAATCTTTTTCTAAGGGGCAAGCTTGCATACTTCTCAGGCTTTATTTTTTAAAATTTGGTTTTGTTAAAGAAATCATAGGGAAATATATTATTAAAGAAGCTAAGTATCATTGATTGAAGCCTGCAAATAGTATTTTTGATGAGGACTCCAAAAATACACCTTTCAAAACAAAGCAGTTAAAACTAAACAAATCAGAAGACGTTAAGTACAGGAAGAGCATTGTGGGGGTTGGTGTATCCATTTTCAGTGTTACACTGGAGTGGTGGTGTCCTGACCCACTCTTCCCAGTTGCACTGAGGTGCTGATGCAGATGAGAATGGTTGGGCAACTTCATCATGAGGGATCCAGTCATTATCCCACTCAGAGAAGGTAAGTCTGCTGCTCAGGCCTAAAAAAATATGATTGTGTCCCATTTTGAATCCTTGCCAATAGGTATTTGAGTACAAATAAGGTGATGTGATGTATAGTGAGAGCACATATCTATTTTTTTCCAAGAGCACTTTGATGTTTTTAATTTGAAAAGTTTCACTTGGGAAAGCCAAGTAATATTTAATATGTTGTGATTGATAGGTATCTAAAAATATGCAGAACATACTTGAACAAATGGAGCATTGATTTACCCTTTTCTTCTCTAAATAGCTTAAGGTAATTGATTTTTTTTTTTTTACCAGTAGGGTTTTTTATGCTATGTGAGTGCTTCTTAATTTCCATAAAAGACTCTGAGTGCAGTCCATAGAAACAAATGGTTGGAATCTGTAGTGTTATAAACTATGTTTAAAAAAAAAAAAACCAGATTTGAATAAGAACCAGAACAGACTTGATTTTTCTAATAATTCCTTGCCCGTTGCCTGGTGAAGCAACCCACACCTGGGTGTATAGCCGCTGGTTACATTGTGCAGAAAATCATAAATTGGAGCTCTCCTGTATTTGGGGAAGTGGGGAGCACGCACAATCTCCATTTTGGAAATGGAAGTTCCTCTTCCAGTAGCATTTTTGAAAGAGTGACTACCACCTCAGCTGTCCTCTTGCGATGAATGAACTTGTGTGAGCCTCTTTTCTCAGGGCTTTTGGTACTGAATTTACTACTCTTGTATTCACAGACAAGACCTTACCAGCTCTGGGACTTTGGTGGGTTGGTTATGCAATCTCACCCCTCCTTTTACTTCGAAAAAGACAATATGTATGGAAAACTTCTATCAAGACAGCTAATAGCTGTCTGATTTTGATTTTTGCTCTTCTGATGAGCATTTAGGCTTAACATCCTCTACAAAACCCAGGCCAGGACATCCCTGCTCTCTTGCTTCTATGAGTCTTGTAATCTTTTTGTCTCCATCTTAAGACAACTTGCTGCTGTCATCACTTCTTACTGTCTCCATTGCTTCCCCTGTTCTTTGCTCTCTTCCACTCCCTTCTGTCTTTAGACTATGACTGATCTGCATCAAGCAGCAGGAAGATAATGTGTTCAGTAATTTAGATGCAATCTATTCTTCCCAGCAATTTCACTTGAAAAGTTTAGTTTTCAAAGCTACCAGGCCAAGGCATTCACCAGAAGCTTTCTATTTGAATAAATACTGTAAAAGCTTTATGCCCACATTGTGCTGTGGTATTTTGCAGGAATGCCTTTTTTTTTTAATGTAGGTTTTATTTCTGTATAAAGATAAAAAGCAGCAAAGATAAGCTCAGAGAAGAGTTCAGGATACTAAATTCAGGATACTGCACTTGCACATCTATGTCCAAACTGGGCTGTGCACTAATCAGGCAGCAAGGAGCATCTGCCTTTTTAATTGGATTGTTTTAAACTTTTATGCTGTCTGTGCAATTTCAAATTATGGCAGCAATCCTGCAACATTGAGGTCAATGAAATTACTGATATGCATAGTTACTCATGAGACAAGCCTTTGCAGACTATATTTAGAGGTCTGGGGAATCATGCAGAATAAAAACCAGGTTTAAACTCTATGAAATTTTTCTCTTCTGTTTTGCTGGAATTCATAATTTTAAATAATTTTGCTGCCACTTCAATATTTATGAGAAACTGTGATCTTTTATTATACAAATTCAATTATTCATCAACTTAAAAAATGAGCAGAAACTGAGAGGGTTTTTTTAATCTAAAGGTTGTCTTCAGTTTTCTCTCTTTTAATCTAGTATTTTACATTTTAGAAGAAATTATGTAAATTGTGATTCAGAAAGTCATTAGAATAGTGTTTAAATACTTAAATATGTCTATTTCCTCAAGCTCCCAAAAATAAAGCATAAGCTAGTGCTTAAGTGGGAATTGTTCACCTAAACTGGGGAAATAGAAGGGAGAAGCATAATCCATGTTCTTAGATGAGCAAAATTCCAAACTGAATTTATCCTGTGAACTTCTCAGTCAAGGAAGGTTTTATTTTATTCTTTGTCTCACAGAATTTGTCTTCACAAGTCTGTTCTGTGAATATCTGGTTTTTAATTTTGACCATAGAACAGTGTAAGCAACTTCCCCTTTTTTCTTCCAGTTACGCCTGCTCTCCTGATGCTACATATTGATCTAAAATATGCAGTCAATATTTTAACATTCTGAAAATACAGCGTAGTCACAAACCTTTCCAAGCTTCTTTTTCCTCCTTTCCTCTTTTGGTATCTCACCTATTGAACTGAAGATGTTTGTCATTAAGCACCGGGAGGAGACATAGAAGAGGGTAAAGTCTAGGTGATGAGGTGGCTATGGTTTGTCTTCTCATTTCTAAGTTGCAGGTACCTGTGCTGTTTTTTTTTTTTTTTTTGCTTTTGTGCAAGCACATTTTGCTTATGTGCAAGCCTGGTCACAGCTGTATTTATCCATTCCTTTTCCTTGGACTCACATGTACTTGAGATTGATATTTAATTTACTTTTTGAAGCAGGAATTTTCATACTGACTTTAAAAAAAAAATGTTCATGAAGTGCAGTACAGGGAAAAGGTTTTGCATAACCATGAAATAACCTCAAATCCAGCCAGTGGTGCAGGATGGGGGTGAAGGGACGAGGATCTGCGCAAGTTCCAGCATATATAAAGCTGGAAATACCATGCATATCTGTCAGTTCATCTAGAGGAAGCTGTTGGAAAAAAGCTTTCAAAGGAAGCTGAAAATCCTTTGCACATTACTACACTTACATTACAGGCGAAGGTGATCCAAGGCTGCCTCACAGCAATTACTGGTGGGTGGTGCCTGCTCTGACATGGCTGCCCAGATGGGACATGTGTTGAGAAGAAGTGCTCATTTTCTGATTCATCTGCAGAGGTTTTTTATCTGAAAAGTGCAAGGAGAGACCTTAAGAAGCAAAACTGTTGATACAGTGTAAAAAGTGAGTTTCAACCAAAATGTTTGTAGTATGAATATAGCATAATGTGATTCCATATTTGCTGTTCATCCTAAAGAGATTGTAAATGCATTTACAAAGGTTTGGAAACTAGTTGTAAGACTCTCTTGCTGTAAGGTTATCTCTAAGTTGTAAGTTTCACACCTCACCTTGTAAAAGCTCTGAATTTCTGTAGGAAGTAATTTGAAAGCATTCAGATGAGAGATAATAAATACATGTCTGTATGAAACCTTGTGATGAGTTTCACCCATTTTTCTTCCCGCCAGGTTTGGAGGAGACCAGCCAGTGTACATCAATATTATTAGAGATCCTGTCAACCGATTTCTGTCTAATTATTTTTTTCGTCGTTTTGGTGACTGGAGAGGAGAACAGAATCACATGATCCGTACCCCCAGCATGAGGCAGGAGGAAAGATACCTGGTATGTTTAAATAAAAAGGTTTGATTACCAATTTCCCTTCATTGTTATGTAATGCTATTATTCAAATGAAAAATACGAAAAAATTGAAAAGTGAGAGACTGAGGCATATTGTGTTTTTCCTCTGTCTTTTCTTGCCTGGTCCTTAGTTTAATCAGCTTTACTGTGTAGAGTGTTGCCAATAAATTCAGTTTGATCTCGAATAAGTTGACAGCAAGTTCCAGATTGCCACCATTGAATTACGGTCCTTTCACTGAGTTGGATTTGCACTGTATAGTAATAAAATAATTCTGCCTATATTTATCATTGTGACTATTCAGACAGATTTTTAGGTTTAAACTATGTCTGTAACTGTGCAGCCTCAGAGGAAAATTGAGAAACACAGCAATTCAGTGAGCCCAAGTCCCTAATGTTCTTGCTGCTAAGTTGTTTATAATGTTCTTTATACTAGGGCTCTAATTTCAGCTCTTTGGTTTGCCTTTTTTGGGTTAAGATGATGGCAATAATGTTGAATAAGCTATTCACAGTAAGTTTTAAATTTGTATTACTGCTGAACTGTCATAACACCCGAGAGCTTTTGTTGCATACAGAGGTCCCATGGCGGTACATGTTCAGTGAATGCTAAATAAAAAATGCTAGGGAGGTGGTTGGTTTGTTTTGTATCGATCTCTCTCCGAGCACACAGGCACCTCTCAAAAAAAGGCAAAATGGTGGAATTACTTCTTGCCCTCTCTCGAATGGAGATGCAGTTTGATTGGACTCAACCTTCAGCTGTACTTGAACCCTGCAGAGAGTTCAGTGAAGCAGCAGTGACAGGACAGCTTGATGGTCTGCTATGAGATGTTGCAGGCCAGACATAATATCAAAAGAAGAGATGTCTGTGGCTTTTGGAGGAGAAAGCGAGGATGTTTTTGTCATGTTTTGAAGAGGCAGTAAGTGTACAAGATGTGTGGATAAGCCATAGAGAACACAGTTCTGAACAACTGCCACACAGCACCTTTCAGTCCTAGCTGAAGTCAGATGAATCCAAGGAGAGCTGGTTTTTTCCCCATGTTTAGGGCTGTTTTTATTTCTTTTGTCTTCTGTTGTTTATCATGCAGAGTCCTGTGAACAGACAAGCTTCTAAATTATGAGTAATTGAAGGGGCAGGTATCAGTGTAATTGTCTAATAGCCTTAAATTTAATGAGATCTGCTATACAGATATAAACTTATTTCAGTAATGTTGCAAAGAGTTTTTTATTTGCTGTGTGCCTAGAGATCCCAAAAAGGTCCCTGTGTCAGCTGAGTGGGTCTTGACCTCCTGGTGCGCAGAGCTGGAAGGCTTTGCATGTTGTGTGTGCATGGACTTCTGCTTCATCTTCTCTTAATGGGACAAGAGGGTTGAGGAAATTACTGAGGGGTGGAGGGTTTTACTATAACTTTGTTTTTTTAATGCTATTACATTTTCTTTTTTGAAAATGTTAAAAGCGAGTGGTAGATTCTGAACTTTACTCTGAGTGCCTTCTCACTCAAAGTGCAGGGATTGGCACCTCTTACGATTGACTGTAAAACCTGTTATTATTTCAGTACTGACTATGCAGCTTAAGACATGATATGTATAGCCAGTGAAATTTTACTTCAAGCAGAATTGAAACAAATAGATCAAATTCATGTTGTGTTGATTTAAAAACTAATAGAAATTACCTTGTGTTTTCATTGGCATTGGTATCTTCTTTAAGAAGTTATTTATATGCATATGCAGATGACTACAAAAGCTATAATTAAAAAAGTGTCTGACTGAGGTCAGTAATCATTTTGTTCAGAAGGCAGTTTGTTGATCTGAGACACCATTGGCATCCTTATTAAAAACTATTTTTGTATTTTTATTTTGATTTTCTCTGGTGGTAAGTCAGTGTTAGAATCCTGGAAATGTTTTTGGAACCTGTCTTCCATCCCTCCTTGGCAGACTTTGGTGGTCACTAGCACTGATCAAAGAGAGTCACAGTAACATATAGCCCACTTGCCAGTGAAATTAATTTTCATGAAAGCCACTCATTCTGAATGTTCAGCATTTTTAAGGCTTGTGCTATTCCAACCACATCATATATTGCAGGACTGCATTTTAATTTTTCCTCAGTGGTGCAAGAAAATCTGCTGGCATATTTCTTAAAATTCAGGTATTGGAGTTTTTGGAATCATAGCTTCAGAAATCTGCAAAATCAATTGTCTGATCTAGCTGTGAAGAAAGTAAGCAGCTGGTTTTACCTCTGAGCATGAACCAGTATGTCACTTTAGCACAGGACTGCTGGCTGGCCTAATTGCAGGTCTCATAACTTTTGCAATTCTTCCCTAATGTTTTTTTAAATGCAAAACTCACCATGAAACATTACTCTTTTTTATGTAGGACTGTTTAAGGATAAGCTCAGATTTAGCATATGAAGTAGTTTCAACATTGATTACAATATTAAAGCTATGTTGTTTGGGATGAAGTGTGACCATGAGCAAATATATGAAAGCAGAGAGAGGATATGAGTTTTTACTTTCCTTCTTCCATTGTGCCTTGGATCAACAGCTAGGAAAATACAAAACTGCTGATTGATCCACAACACTGAGCTCATTGCTGGAGTACTTGAGAAGCCTTTTGTTGATAGCATTTGATAGACTTACAAAATGGACTGGAAAAAGTGTAAATGTAACTTTTCTGTTTTACCTGAAGAGACAGGTTTGCAGGCAAAAGGTATACATCTTTTGAAACTGGGTCTTAGAGGCGAATTTTGCTTTTATCAACCATGATGTTCATGGCTTCCTTCCTGTCCCTTGGAAGGTGATGTGGGCTACTGGGAGCCTTTACAGGCCATCCTGGCATTGTCATCAATAGCTGCCAACACTGGCATTCTCCCTTGAAAACATGAGGGCAAAATGCATATTGCCTCAGAAACTGCAGTGTGAAGGTGTGGGAGCTCAGCCCCTCTAAAAGGCTCCCTCCCCTCAATTCTGATCCTTAAGAAAAAAAAAGGAGTTGAAAACAAACCATCTTGAAATATTGTAGTACCTTGCATGCTGGTTTTTTAACACTGAAATCTGAACTGCTAACATTAAAAAGGTCAGAAACAAAACCAGAATTTTCCGCTGTTCACTGATCATTTGAAATTTTCTCTGAATAGAGCTTCGGGCTTTGACTCTGTTCCAGGGAACACAGCCATTCATTCAGGAGTCAGATAAATTGTTCTAAACGTTTTGGTAAATGTCTGTGTTTACCAAAATTTAATTGAAAGTCGGGATAGAAAACAAGCCTTTTATTCATGAGTCAGATACAGCAGAGGCAGCTGCTGCAACATGAGACTTTTTACTCAGGTCTGCCAGTCCCTTGCACTGATCTGGCACTTTCTCTGCTGGAGTGAGTTACTGTTAGTCACCTGCAGAAATCACTTCCAAGCTTCCCCAGAATAAATAGCAGCAGCATGGTAGTGTGGGGTATGGCAGAGGGGTAATTATTGGTGGACACCTTGGGTCAAGTCTAAGGCACACTGGTGAAACAGTCAACCCAACATTATGGTCCTGTAAGATGAGATAAATTCACAGAAGTTAATTTAAATTCATTGTAGTGAATGTGTTTCAGGTTGAACTAGAGTACTTAGAGTACGTACACTTCAGTAAAGCAAGCAAACCCTTATCAGTGCAGCCGTGAGTGCTCAGGTACCAAGCAAAATAAAACTATGCACAAGATGAGATTTAGTTCAGGGATTGGAAGTGCAGAAGGTAGGAAGCACCCCGATGAAGAGGGACTACTATGAATATTTTAAAGCTGTATGTTAAAATTGTCCCTTCCAGAAGGCTTGTTTGTAATTATCTAGTATTTATTACAACTTCAATGTAAGACATCAAATATAAAAGGCGTGTGTAAGTTTTTCATTTTTTCTAAATATTTAGTAAAACTTTGATCTAAGACTACTAAGGCTGCATGAATGTGTGAAGCAGCATGGGTTTTGTGTTGATGCCTGAATTGCAGGAAATCTGGTTACATGGGATTCTGATCTCTGTTAGGCTCATGAATACCATGGCTCCTAGCTCACTCCAGTAAAAGATCCCTGGGCTAATACATCAGAAATTAGTTTTGTATTTAAAAAATCATTCAGTAAGGTAAGAATTTGTCACCTTCCTATAGGATGTTTCAGATTTTCCTTATAATTAACATTTAAATTTGCACAGCATCTCTGTGTGGCTCTGCATAGTCTTTCAACTTCATCTCTGAAAATAAGTATGCTTTTCTCAGCAAAAATGAAAAATATTCTAACAATATTCAGCCTCATTTATGTTAAAGATTACTCATGCAAGTGATTCCATAAAGGGGCATCTGTCCTTTTGTCTTTTAAAAGTGTATTAGGATTACTGCAAAGGAGGGAAATAAAATTCAAGTCAGGGAACTTACAAGTCAAGTTTCTTACAATAGGGAACTTTCCTGTTGCAAACATTAGCTTTCATGGCTAAATATTTAAATTATTGCTGTTTAGGTTATTTCATAAATTTCAACCAAAATGATAAAAAAAGCTGAATGGTTCAACTCTGCAGAAGAAATTTTTTTTTATTCCTGAATCTTGAGAATTTCCTTTTATGATTACCATGGTTTTCATTAATATAAGAATATTCACTAAATATATTTAACCAGTTTTGTTATTTATAACCTCAAATTTCTATCTACAATGAGAAATATTCTTTTACCAGTTGCGTTGGTTTTTTGACAGCAGCCAGCTGTCTTTTTGCCTTTGTTTATCTGCATAATACCATGGGGCAGTTATACTGGGAATTGTCATCAGCAGTTGTCATCAATTGTCATCACTGAGCTTTCTCCTTCATGACTTCAGATAAGTTTCTTAAAGGTTGTATGTTGCCAGAGACATGGCCTCCAGGAGAGACCATGGTATGGAGCTCATGCCTTCCTTCATCTTCCGACAGTCACTCTCATGCATGTTTCTGTATAAAAAAAGGCAGGGAGAGAGTTGCCTGCCCACAAATTTGGTGCAGTGAGGAAGCAGAGGGTTCATGACTCTCATTTTTAAGTTGGGGACTTCACAAGACAGGCTACAAGTGTCTGTTAATTGAACCTGGGAAATTTTGGGGAGGCTCTGATAACTTGGATAACATTGTTTAGATTGGAAATCTGAGGCATACAGAGGTTAAAATTATTTGCCCTTTTCTGTGCAGCGCATACCAGATATTAGGGAGTTAAATATATAAATTAAAAAGCACGTTTTTCAGTTACTGGGTCCTGAGCTGTAGTTACAAGGCTAAACATTTTATACACTCTGTGTTTTCCCTAGCACAGCCCCATACCCACAGTGGTCATTTTTCTCGCCGTGTTATTGTCCCTGGCTGTGCTGCAGTGAGCGCTGGGCTGCAGTGCAGCTCTGCAGCTGTAGCTGTGCTTTGGGGATCACACAGTAGCACCAATCCCTGCGGCTGCGATGGGGCTGCCGGGAGGGCACTGATGAAGCACAGCCACCTGTCAGCTGACCCAATTAGAACAGTTTGCTGCTTTTAATAGTCTCCAGCTGTTCCCTTTTACTGCATTACCTCCTCACAGCAAAATTTCTGGCCCATTTTTGTAGCTCTTCATCTATTGTGTGTGCTCTAAAGCATGTTTTTTTCCTTAGATTCTCCCATTTTGTATTAATAATTTATTGAACCACAAAGTTAATGGTAATTCAGACCTCAGCTGGAGGAGGAACTGATTAAACAACTTATAATATTAAAGGAAATATTTTCATGGCTGACGTTTACTTTTCAGTGACTTGAATTTACAAACCAATTTTTTTTAATGTTCCCCTGTGGAGTTTGCATTCCAAACATTGCAGCATTATGCATTTATACAAGAGCAAGAAAATACACCTTCCTAATCTGTTTTCATTCAATAGTCTGAGTCAATTGCACATAGTAAATAAGCGGTATAGCATTGGTTAAGATTGCAATACTGAAAACTTCTGTGTAATTCACAGTACATACTTATATTAATAGCAATTATAAGATTAATACCACGCTTTTATTTTATTGATCCCGTTCTGTATTGCGTTCCTTTTTGTGGAGACAGGATACAGGATAACAACAATATATTGCTTCAGAATATAAAACGGTGAGGTATTTTTTTCTTCTAGTGTTGTAGTGGTCTGAAAATTTCTGGCTGTTGCAAATGTCAAGGAACTGCGCAGGAAACCAGAAACCAAGTAGCAGCAGAGGGCAAGCACTAAGCACCCACAGTCTTATATAAATGTAGCATTTTTACAGGGTCTTACCATATGCTATGTGTCAGTGGTGCTAATTACAACATTTGTATACATAAGATTTTGTGATCTTTTATTAAAAGACCTTGCTGTATTAAGTTTAGAATGATGAATCTTCATTTTTATGGTGATTTTGCCAAGTTTGTTATTTGTGCCTTTCTGAGCATGGATACAGGACAACTCTTGGTGTTCTCTCTTGTGTTCTTTTTTGGGGTTTATGTGTTATGGTAGCTTGGGGAACTAGTTTTCTCTAGCTTCTCTATAGGAAGATACTGTTTTTAGAATGGAAAATCCCAACCACAGAACAAAGATTCTAATACAGTGGTGCCAGCTTTCTAAGTCCGTGTAAATTGCACAAGAGAAGAGGAGGGGGTATGTCTGTGTTATATTTTCAGGAGATGTATTTTTGGATATTTGAACAAGAACAGAAAAGAGCATTCTTGTGCAGCCTGGAGATAAAAGCCAGCCTTGCCTTCAGTGAAGGCGGGAAAGCAGTTTGAGGGGGATAAACCATATTTCACACAGAAACTGCTGGACTCTCACAAGCCTGTTGCTGGGTAGGAGTGAGATCTGTGTGTGCTCAATGGCTATACCATAGCATCCGCTTGGTTCTCAGCAGCAGTCAAAAAAGGCAAAGCAAAAGGAAAACAGAGAACTTCATAAATCTCTAGTGTGTGACTTGACTTCTTTTATTTGACATTTCTGACCTCTCATTCCTCAAATGGGATTGAAGACCTGGAAAATACTCAGAAAGGGATAAGAGCAATGGTGAAATAATTTCCATATGACGAATGAAAAGGTTAGGACTCTTCAAATGAGGAAGACGTAAACAAGGGAAAGGATACCAGAAGACAGATTTTCAGGAGTCATAAAAAAGTGGCCTTTGGAAAAAGGATGATTGTTTGTGAGCAATCATCATCATTTTAATCATTTCAGTGGAAGACATAGAGGGTCACAGCTGGAATGGGTAGTTGCCGGATCCAGTGGAAAATAGAAAGATGTGATGGTTTGGACAACATGTAATTAAGCTGTGGAAGTCCTTGCTGATCATTGTTGTGAATAAGTTCATATGTGTCCAAAATGGAAATATTTTAGGAAGCATTTCTTTACAGAGGGAGTGATCAAACACTGGAAGAGGCTTCTTATAGAGGTAATCTATGCCCAAGGCATATCAGTGTTTTAAGTGCAGTTTGGACTACACCCTTAACAACATGCTTTAACTTTTGGTCAGCCCTGAATACGTCAGGCAGTTGGACTAGATCATCTTTGTAGGTCCCTTCCAACTGAAATATTCTACTCTATTTTTAAAAGTGCAACTATGTAGCCCTCAAAGGCTGTTAATTAACAAAGGGACACCTCTTCATCAGAAGATAACTGTTCAGTACATATCTAAAGCCTCATGGGTATCCAGAAAAAGGTCCTGTTTGTATGGTAGATGTTCCTGATAGCCCATACTCAATTTTCTGAAGTTGCTTTCTGCTCCAGGTGACTCAAAAGTAAACTTTATAATTACATGGTTGCAAGTAAATTCTACTACTAGGTGATTTATATAAGATAGTTACAATTATAGACATCTCCAGCTGAATGTGTTGTTTCTTGACTTTAAAATAGTTGAGTGTTCTTGGGTACATGCCACGGTGGCTAAGGATTTGTTGTCTTACATCTCTGCCAGCAATCAAATTAATTTTTGGAAGTTCCAGACTGATGCTGAAGCTATTAATTGTTAACACTGTCATGACTACTCTCAAATTTATCTTTAAAACCTAAGATATGAATACATTTAAAGTATGAAATGCATCCACAATTTTACATTGTGCACTGTAAAAGTAATGATACCAAAACAGATGTAAAAATGCTTAAAATACCAGGTTTAAACATTTGTTTCAGTGTATGCTTTTCAGAAATGCGAAGTCTCTTTGTTTTGGTTTACAATAGTTTCAGTATGGGTGAGTTTCAGGTGTTTGATAATTTTTGTAAGCCTCAAGTATTTGCTTTTTCAGTTCTCATGTACTTTGTTAATGTGAAAGTAGCAGGAAGGCACATCTAAGGAGATAACACATGATTCCCAGTAAGGTATGACTTAACAATGATAATTAGCTGACAAATAACTATTGCAGGTGAATGAAAACAAGAGGATCTGTGTGTGATATGAATATCATCTTCAGTATATAGTCCAGCATTTCGGGCATTATGAACCTGAAAGTAGTGTTTAATAGTCATCAAGTAAAACTAATTATTGATTGATATTTCAGTTCTAAAAATCATTGAATTCCAACTTTAAGACAAACAAAATGTTTTATCATACAGAGAAAAAGAATGCCTTCAATTTCTGTTAGTATAAATTTTAAAATTAGTATTTTTTAAGTTACAGTTTATACATGGCATATATAACAGAGATGAGGCATTGACCAGCAAATAGCCTGTCTTAAAAATATGGTGTAATAATGTAGGTGTGTGTGTGGGTGGGTGTGTGTATTTAGGAGTAGGAGTCAGAGTTTTTGAAATTATGTTTCATTAACAGTTTTTTGAAGACTTGTCTAATGAAATCACGGTAGCTGTACGTAGAAAACCAGACTATAAAACCTAAGTACACTCCTTGCTAGGAGTAGACCTGTTTTCTTTTCCTTGTTGTGATATGCTATAGTCACCTTAAATGAAAACTCTTTTATTGGCAATAGGATGGGGAAGGAAACTGCAGAACATTTTACTCCTCCTGACAGAGGAAGGGCAGAGAGAGACAGCCCTCCTCTTACTGCCAGCATATTGACTGTGTTCAGGCTGTGGCATGATAATGTAATTTCAAGCAGTCAGATACTCACTTCACTCCATAGGTGTCAAAACCCGCAGGAACTGACAACCCATGAAAATAAAACTGAATTTATTAGCCTGTTTTATTCCTTGTCTGTCATTCTCCTTCCTCCTTCCTTTTTGTGGTTTATACCTGAGTTTTCTGGCTGTCAGAGCTGCCAGCAAAGTGAAATAAGCCGAGATCCTGATCTCTAAAACTTACTAGCTAAAGCAAAGCTGAAGCTTTGAGGTAGTGAATGGCAGGGAGTGTGCAAGGCAGTAGAATTGCCTGCCTGTGGTGCATGTCTGACATGGTGAGGGATAGGCATGTTTTTATACAAGCGTCCAAGGCTGTCCTGGGCCTTAGGTGTTTGTTGACAGCAAAATATTTTCCTATCGTGTAATTCTTTGGTGGTGGTGTGGACTCTTCTGTTTACTGCAGGATGGCTGGGTCACTCTTACAAATTCTGTATTTTTTAAGACTGAAGTAGTTTATGTTGAAACCATATGGAAGCAGAGATGGCATTTTGTGGAAAAAAGGGACATCAGTGCCCAGACATACTCAAGACTTAGTTTATCCTAGTTATTCTGGAGTTTTTAAGGTTTATTAAACACTGCAGAGTAAAATCCTGTGCCTTATCCTGGTCCGAGCTCATGGGGACTCCAGGGCCTGCTGGAGCACCACATGCTTCATCCTTTCTGGTCGGCACCAAGGCTCATGTCCATGGAGATGGGGCACACATGGAGTGTCTGAATGTCCTGTGGGACACAGCTGGGCTGCTTGTCCCACTGGAGAGGTGGGAGGTTCTTTCCAGCCAGCCCACCTAGCAGGGGAAGAACCCTCAGTACAATGGTGAAGATGAAGGACAGAGGTGCAAATGCAGATTTTGTTTCTGTGTGATTAGAGAATGAACAGATCTGAATAGGGGAGCAGTCTGCCTAAAAATCAGGTGCTGTCTGTCTGTTCTTGCTTTGTTTGCATAGTATGTTTGTATGGTGTAGAATGGGTGTTGTTTCTCCAAAAACAAATAAATGCCATAGGTTTGTGTTGGCAAATGGTTTGTAATGTTCTCTCTGGTTGCTTGGCCCCGCCTGGCAAGTGGCTGCTGTGCTTTCCCTCAGGAGTGCTCTTCAGATGTCAGATATTCCAGAAATTAGATTTTCATTCTTGGCAGCAAAGGTATTGCTGCAGTTGCTTTTCTTTTCTTTTTCCTTTTTCTTAAAGGCCTTCTGTGCAAGAGTGTGAATTGCGTTGAGGATCTCAGCATACTAGTAGTTTCAATTAGATTAACAGTTTTAGTATGGAGGCTCCAGACTTGTTTGAGGTGTCCTCCCTTCTTGTTTTTTTCCTGAAGATGTACGAAAGGATGAGGGACTTCAGACAATGAGGTAACAGACTGGCCTCTTTGCCGGAGAGATAAGCAATTGCAATCAAAAGAGTTTGCAAGTTTTACTGCTTATGCAATTGGAGGACTAATGGCTTCTGTTCCCTGAAACAAGGATGGATTCAAACCACATGCTATAAGGAGTCTTGGCACCTCAATGAACTGGAAACCCAACAGAAACAACCCCAGACATCTGAGGGATACTGATGGTCAGAGGGAGTCCTTCAGAAAGCTGATTCCTTCAGCCTTTTTGTGGTATATTTTACTCAAGTTCAAAAGAAAAAATTAAAAAAGTTTTTCATATCTTGTTGAGATAATGTTGTCAGGGGAAAAAGTGAGAGAACAGAGTGATAAACTGTAAAATTGTGTTTGTTGTCACTGAATTGGGGTTCAGGGCATTTGGCCATTTTTTCCTTTAGAGTCAGTCAAGTAAGGAAGGGTACTGCTGCCAGGAAATAATTTTGATTATCTTCCTTGTAATTCCACATTATTTAAAAAAAGAAATGGGGGGGGGGAAAAAAGCCCCAAGAGTCTTCAGCTCTTTCAAATGTGCTTTTGGTTTTTGTCTTAAGATGGTTATTTGAAGTCAAATTACCTTATTCAAAAATACATGTCCCTCACCAGTTTGCTGATGATATTATGGTTGTGAGCTATTGTGGGGATGGTGGGTGCATGTCTTGAATGAAAAGGTAACTCCATCTTTCAGGACAAGCAGTAGACCTTATGCTGTGTCATCTGAGAAAAGACATTCGCTGTGTAACAGAGTAGTGAAATTCTCCTTTGAAGTAAAAGCAGTGTTCATTTTTTCTATTATTCTAAGCATTGCTTTCTTTTTTTTCGTGTTTTCTAGAATTTTCAAAGCTCTTCTACCCCTTGTAAATATAGTTGCTTTACATAAAATCAAAACCAAGCCATCCAAAACCCCCAACAAAGGGTGTTAAGCTCATTGTTTGTTGTTCCAGACTCTGGAAAATGGACTGCCATTGTTTCAGCAAGGCTGGCTACTGCTCAGTGAATTATTGAAACACGGTCTAGTCAGGTTACCTTGAACACAACTTTTTCCTATGAACTCTGATCCAAGCAAAGCTAGCCACTATTCATAACTGAGCTTGTCAAGAGTAATTTCCTTTTTCTTAGGGAAAAATCCACTAACTGGTGGCAAATAGGAAACTTTCCATGGTGAAGATAGATTGTTAAATAAGATTATTGGTTTTTTTAAAGTTAATTTTCTGTTCTCTTTGGAAGGAAAAAAGAAAACTGAAGTGTTCATCAGTGGCTGAGGGGAAAAAATTAAACAAAATCTCTTCAGAATGTAATCCAAAGAGATGAAGTCCCTGATAAATGGTGGGGGGGGGAAGAATATTTTATACTTTTTTTCTCTTCCTAGCATATTTATTAACCTTCATTATTTTGTACTTGCACTTGTTGCTTGCTGAGCTTTTTGAAGCCGTAGCACCTGAGATGAAGGCATTGAGAGATTCTGGTGTAGGGAGGGAAGTATGATTTTGTTTTTCATAGTTATAGAAAAGAACTTCAGCAGATGACTGAAGATTAGAAAAGCTAAAAAAAAAAAAGAAATGCAAATAGGAACATTATTTATGCCTCTGAACCTTGTAATTTTAGGAGGTTTTTAATACTTGGTGTTGTCAGTACAGTGATAGTCTTGTCAAACTGAAAAGTGGAATCAATATGTTCCATTTTGTGTCTGCTATTCAGAATGGCAGTGCTATGAATAATGCAAAGTATTAGTAATTTTCCAGAAAAGCATTAGAACCGTTCAGCAGGGGGAAGATTTTTAACTAGGGAAATTAGATAGGGGCAGCCGAGCAGAAACCATCTCCAGTTGCAGCAAGAGGAAGCCACATGCAGAAGCAGTATGATTTTCTTCTCTGCTCTGCAGCTCATTTTGCATGTCAGCCCTGGGAGATGAAGGGAGAGATTCCAAGTCAGTCAACACCAGGCAGAAGGCTGATAAGAAGGCAAAAATTAGCCCACAACTCAAACTCCTAGCTATTTTCTTAACATTCAACAGGTTTGTGTTAAAGTGCCACCCCAAATGTGGTAGGTCAAGGGGGCGTAAAAGACGTTTAGACCTTGGTGCTATGAGGAACTTTTTTCTTAAAAGTCAATACTGTGGGTTTTGAGATTTATCATCTAACTGGAGAAATGGTCTACCCCAAAAGAATTTATAATGTGTACTGTGTGATGAATCTTATATTTTCTCTTTTTTAATTGAGAGACCAGCCGCAGGTTTCTTTTCTTTTTTGCTAGATAGTGTACTTGATGTGACTAGAATATTTCAGGGACATATCAGGAGCTGTTGGATACTGCTTCTCTCCCTTTAATATCAGTGACAGGGAATTGTATCACTGGAACTCATGACAGCAGGTAGTCTAAGCTATAACAGAGCAGTATGTTAAAAAAAAACATGCATCAGCTAGAGAGTGTTCATTTTTCTGTGTGAAAATTGTGCTACATCTGCAGATTAGAGAAGCTTAATAATTAAAAAATAAACTACCTCTTTCCTGATGCCTGCAATATTTTTTTAGGTTCATGTGGCATATCTTTCCTTCTCCATGTCTTTCCTTCTCCATCTGTTCCCTCTTCTATTTTGAAGATTTATATTGTAGAAAGTAAGCATTTTCCTCCCCAATTCTTGTCACATTAAGTCCTGTTTAAAAAAAAGGCAAATGGAATGATCCGTTGTTTGTTTTGCCTCTGTCCTGTTAGGATGTATGAAAGCAATAATATTTAATGCTCAGTGTTAATGAGATTAATTTCCTTTTGGTTAATGAATTTCTTTTCTCCGATGATAAATTTAGTGTTCCGAACTTTGGTATTTGTTCTAATAAGCCTCTTTTAAACTTTTAAATGGTTTAAACTATTTTTGTGGACCTCTGCTAAAAACATTGTGTAATTCTAGCTTCAAGATGTTGAGGCATTCATAGAACTTAAATGTCTTTCTGTTAATGTAAACATTTTTGAGGTTTGGGCTAAAATCTGCTGAGTATTATTTCTCTGTATCCATTCAGGCTTTAAAGGAATGGGAACATTTGACCTGGGAAAAAAATTGGGAGAAAAATGTGTACTACAGAAATGTGTCATTATTAATATAGGCTTTCCTGTATTTTAGGAAATGCAGTATTTTGAAACATTTAAATTCCTTGATGTCTGTGCAAATGATATTGTGTCATATGTGGAGGTGTGAACTTTCTTCATTAGGCCCCTCCTGAGACATGAGCACCCTCCAGCCCAGCTGGGGAGAGACTAAAAGTTTGCTTACCCTTGAGTGTCTTCCCAGGTTCTGATATCCTTCAGCTTACCATCAGGCATTGCTGCCATATCTCTGTTTAACAGCCCTTGATGGACCTCTTTCTAGGAATATATAATTTTTATTTTGTTGTGGTTGTTAGCCTTTTGGTGATTTGGGTTTTTCTTTTTAAATCCAATTACGTCCTTGTCATCCAGAGTATCCTGTTGTAAGGATCTACATACTATTATTACCAGCCTTAAATGTCTTTCAGCATTATAGGGTCTTAATGTATGTATCTCCTTGAGGTCAGATTTTTTATCTGCTCTCATTAATATTCCCTGGAAAAATTGCTCCTTTGCTGTTGTTCTTTGTTATTCTCAAGAATTGTCTCAGCACAGATGCTGTGCAACCTTACTCAGTGTCTTGTTTCACTAAGAAAACCAGATATTTTATTCCTGTCTTTAGCTTCCTGTCTTTAATCATCCTATCCTCTTTTTTTTTTCTTTTTTTTAATTGAGAACAAATCACCGTGTTTATCACATCTTTAGTGACTGGATCAAAGACCTGTTGCAAGATAGAAAGGCCTTTTCTGCTGATGCTGGTTCTTCCTCTTGCTGATTGTATTCTTCATTACAGTGTTGTCTAATACTAGCTAGGTTCTGGCAATCTTCTATTTATTTTATCCATTTTTTCTAAAGTGTCTTTGGCCTCAGCTTGAGACTATTTTTTCCTGACTTACACTCTCTCTAGAGAGCCCTTTTCTGTATCTGAGTATCTTGGTCTAGTAGAAGGTGCCCCTGGCCATGGCAGGGTGGTTGGAACTCTTTAATGATGCTCTTTAATTTCACTTGCAATCCGAACCATTCTATGATTCCATGATGTCCTGTGGTTTTTCTCATTACATGATTTTTCGTTCTGAGCAATCTGGTAATGCATATTACTGCCCAGTTGTGAGCAGGACTTGCTGTTAATACAGGTTACAGAGCCTTAGTATTACAATATCCTTGGCTGGTCACTGATACTTTTAACATTAAAGGAGTGGTGTATTAGAGAGGTGATGATCCACAATGTTACATGATCATTTTCTCTGTATCTCCTCCAATTTTTTTTTTAAAAATGTTTTAGCACAAGTGGTTTCTGGGATCTAGCATTTCAAGGTAAACAAAAGATTTTTTCTGTCTCTGGTTCCAGGAGCCAGAGACATTAAATGATTCTTTAATTCCCTTTGTAGCACTACCTTATTCAGATGAGAACTTACTAAGGCACTGGCACAGTCTTTTCTGGTTTTACTGAAAAAACCTAAGTTATAAATTGTTCTGTCTTAGGATTTCTGAGGAACTGAAGAGAGTCCAGAAGATGGTCCTAAAAAGGTATTGCTGTAGGGAAGTATAGATTTTCAAGTGAATAAAAATGTGCTATGAAGCAGATGTCCTGCAGCTATTCCTTGTGTTCACTGAACTCAAGACAAAGTAGAGTTTTCTGAAATTATATTATGGTTGTTCTGTATCAGATACTAATAAACGTTTTCTGACAGTAGGAGCAGTAAAACGTTTATAAAAATTAGACTGAGCATGACCATTTTTTTTTTAACAGATTGGACAAATGGTAACTTGGTATAACTTGCTTCTCATTTAGCAAAGGCTGGGCTAAAATACTTCTCAACAACCTGAGTTTTGTGTAGCAGCCTTTCATGCTGGGACAGGAGCAGCCAAGGCTGCACTGTATTGCCAGGTATGGTGAGACCACCCTAGCAGAAGGACTCGCACCCACCAGTGGCATTTCTGTCCTCCTTCAGCCCACTGACATCAGCCTCACAGTCAGCTCCAGGCTGAGGCTGTCACCTGTCAGAAATTAACTTTATCTGTGCTCTAGAACTATCTTTTGTGAGCATAAATTGCTGGACTTAACTGTTGACTTGTGCAAAGTCACAACATTCTTGTCTCTAAACTGGATTTGATGGATTAGTTGGTGCTTAAAGAATTGGCTGGATGATTGCACTCAAAGAGTTGTGGTCAGTGACTCAATGTCCATGTGGAGACCAGTGGCAAGTGGCATTCCTTGGGGTCAGTACTGGGACTGGCACTGTTTAATATCTTTGTTAGTGACAGTGATAGTGGGATTGAGCATACCCTCATCAAGTGTGCTGATGACACCGAGCTGTGTGGTGTGGTTGACACACTGGAGGGAAGGGATATCCAGAGGCACCTGCACAAGCTCGGGAAGTGGCCCTTGTGAACTTTGTAAAGTTCAACAAGGCCAAGTGCAAGGTCCTGCACCTGAGTCAAGGCAACCCCTCCATATCAGGCTGGGGATGAACAGATGGAGAGCAGCCCTGAGGAGAAGTATTTGGGGGTGCTGGTAGATCACAGGCTGGATGTAAGCCAGAAATGTGCACCTACAGCCCAGAAAGCCAATTGTATCCTGGGCTACAACAAAAGCAGTGTGGCCAGCAGGTCGAGGGAAGTGAGACTCCACCTTCTACGACTTTTTCTTTTATGACTCCACCTGGGGTGCTGAGTTCAGCTCTGGGACCCTCAACATAAGAAGGGCATGGACCTGTTGAGGCAAGTCCAGAGGATGTCTATGAAGATGATCAGAGGGCTGGAGCACCTCTGCAATGAAAACAGGCTGAGAGCATTGGAGTTGTTCAGCCTGGAGAAGGGAAGGGGGAGCAGCCTTCCAGTACCTGAAGGGGGCCTACAAGAAAGGTGGAGAGGGCTTTTTAAAAAACAGCATGTAACAGTGACAGGACAAGGGGCAGTGGCTTTAAAATGAAAGATGGCAGGTTTAGAAATTAGGAAGAAATTGTTTACTATGAGGGTTGTTGGAACAGGTTGCCACAGAAGTTGTGGATGCCCCATCCCTGGAAGTGTTGGGGAGACGAGGCTGGATGGGGCTTTGATGCACCTGATCTAGTGGAAGGTGTCCCTGCCTTGCCAGGGGCATTGGAACTAGGTGATCTTAAGGTCCCTTCCAGCTCAAACCATTCTATGACTTGCTGCTTTTCTCATAGGCATTGATTTCCAAGAGTCCACATACTCTCCATTAGGGAGGGCTGAAAAGTCCTTGAGCTAGAGGGTATTTCCTGCTCGGTGTTTGCAGAATTGAATATATGCCACACCTAATTGATTTTATTAAAGCTCTTCATCCAAGCAGATACATTTTCCAGGTTCTTTTATGAAGAAGTGTTAGTAAACGGAATTAGCAGGTACACTGTCTCCCTGCTGTTAGTTGCTAGTGGTTTTCATTCTTGATTACAGTATAATGGTCTTCATTTTTGGTCTTCCCTGGATCTGTGCCCTCTGTAACAGGATGGTTATTTAATGCTTACACACTGCTTCCAGCTGGCAGCCACTTGCCCTTTTTTTGGCATAATTTCTTTCTATTTTTTTTAACATATTTCCCGTACTAAAATGGTTTGAAGTGAAAAGTACAAAAGCTGTGGAAAAAAAAGATATGATAAGGTGTCTACTTACAACTACAAAGTGATTCCATTCTTATTAGTAAAACTGATCTTTGACAAATTACTAATGTGATTTCTGAGAACAGAAAAGAGAGAAATGTATCCACCAATGTATTTTCTTGATATTATACATAATTTTAAGTTAAAAATTATGATGTACCGATGTGTTTAATGTTTGTCACATCTAAATAGTAGCATTGTGGGCATAGTTTGTAACTTTTGCTGTGTCAGTGCCAGCAAAAATTTGTATATGAATGAATAACTTCTGTCTGCACTTAATGAAAATGTAGATGGTTAGCAGAAGACGCTGTTTTGTTAGCTGCTGCTTCACTTGTGGAGATGCCAGAAAGGAGAGCTTAATACATTGTTGGCTGAAAAGTCAGGCAAATTAGCCCAGGCAAAAGAGACCATTAAAAAAAAAAAGTGGGAGTTAAACTTGGCAGCCTATTTACTTATGTGGTGGCGGGGAAGGAAAGTAAAAACATGTGTTGTGCCAGAAGAAATTGGAAAGTCATTTCAAAGAAACCCCAGAATTATCTTCAACAAAAATGTATTGAGTTTGTGTGGCAAGCTTTTAAGTAGCAATGGTGGAGGGCTGGGGGGCAGAGGGGCTACAGGGGTGGCTTCTGTGAGAAGCTGCCAGAAGCTTCCCCCATGTCCAGTGGAGCCAATGCCAGCCAGCTCTGTGATGGACCTGCTGCTGGCCAAGGCTGAGCTGTTCAGTGATGGTGGTAGCACCTCTGGGATAATCTCTTTAAGAAAGGAAAGAAGTTGTTGCACAGGAGCAATTGCAGCTAGAGGGGAGAGGAGTGAGAATATGTGAGAGGAACAGCTCTGCAGACGCCAAGGTCAGTGCAGAAGGAGGGGGAGGAGGTGTTAGAGGCACCAGAACTGAGATTCCTCTGCAGCCTGTGGTGAGACAGGTGTCCCCCTGCAGCTCATGGAGGTCCACAGTAAAGCAGAGATCCATCTGCAGCCCATGGAGGACGCCAGACAAGAGAGGGTGGATGACCAAGAGAGGCTCTAAAAGAAATTAATGGAGTGGCTGAAGTAATCCGCAGTGGCCTGTGTCACCCTGAGCAGCTGGAGTGTTGTGGTGGCATTGTGCCATTTAGGTGAGCAAGCCCCATGTTCTTCACTCTTCTGGTAGAAGACCAGAAGACAATGGAGAGAAAGAAAAGGGTTTGTTGCTTTTTGAGCTGTCAGAGCCTCACAGGAGTGAAGGGGCAATCACAGTGCAGGGGGTTGTTTGGGAACAGAAAACCTGTGTTCTATGGTTAGCTGGATCTGCTCTGCTATCTTGTGGAGCTTCTCCCTGAGATGCCCAGTGGTCACTCTGCAGCCTTCCACTGGTAGCCAAAAAACTTGTCCATCTTGATGTCTCCACAGGACAATCGTCCCCTACAGTTTGGCACAGTCCACCCCACCCAACAGCCCACCTTGGAGGGGCTCAGTGCCACAACAGCACAGGATGGAAACATTTGGCTTTGTCTGTGTTGGCAATGTTAGTTTGGGAAGTGATGCCCAGCACCTTCCCACCCCACAGCAATCTTCTGCCAGTGCTGTCAGCATAGATGCAGATACCAAATGCCTCCAGAATTTGAAAGAAAGAAGTTGTCCTGCTGCTGTGTGGCTCTAGTTATCCAAATACTTAATTGAGATTGAATAAAAACATAAAATATTACCTGTTGAAGCAAAACTCTCCCTAATTAGGGTTACAACTGGTTTGCATTGTATCTTATTTTTCCTTAAAATGTGTGAATAATTTGTGCTCACATCTATGCAAGATTTAGTAAGTCGAGTTGCATTTATATTTGAAAACCTTCATGTCAACTATACCTTGACATTTCAGTGTCTTTCTGCAGCCTTCCGAAGTAGGAAGTTGTGCTTTTCCTTCTTTCATTTCATATTTGTACTAACAAGCCCTTTTCTGAGCCATCATGTTTACATTTTCTTCCCCATCACTCTACAGAGCCCCCCAGAGCTCCCTAGCTGCGGCCAGAGAAGGTGGGAATGATGTTTGGGTTTTTTTTAGCGTGGTTGTGTGTAGTTTGTGTATATGATGCAATGTTGTCCTCAGGATGTAATGGTCAGTTTGACCTCTTTACAAACACCAGCTATGTGAGAAAACACTTCACAAGCTGCAAGAAGATTCTTGGTGGCTCTCAGGAGAGTGGAAGAATTTTCCTTGGCTGGCAACAGTGAGGACTAGACTGCACTGCTGACTGTAGTGGTGTATGAAGAACAGCCTTGTAAGCGGGAGAGGTCACTGTAGACTGGGCTCAGTCACTCCTTTTCCACATCGTTTTATTTCATTTCCTTTTATGAAAACTTGAAGGGTATTTATTTAGGTTGCTGCTGACACACCTCCACATCCACACCCTTCGGACTGACATAAGGAGCATGCACTGTGCCTGGGCTGTGAACAAGGTATTCTGGTTTCACAGAAGCTGTGGTATCCCACAGGGGCAGAGCGTAGAAAGAGGATGTGTATTTTTCGTTTTGATTGCTAGAGAAAGGATATTTTTGTGGTTTTCCATAGATGAACAGATGGAAGTGGAATGGAAATTATTTGCAAGGCGTGTGTACTTGAGTTATGATTCTTTATTAAATTGTCAGGGCTACTAGGAATTGTAATGCATTCATGCTAGAATGTGGTGTTTCTTTAATTTTTGGTTGAAAATTGGAAATGCCTTGAAGCCCAAGAATTTTTTTTTTTTTAATTTGGGTGTTCCTTCTACTGGACAAAAAAAGTTATTGTTTCTGTCAGTACTCTTAGGACTTTGTATTAGAAGGAAAAAAATCTAATTTTCAAATCTGAAGTCACATCTTTCTGTATATGGAACAGTATTTGTCATAAGTTAAAGACATTAACTTCAGTAAGTTGCTTATTGTTCTACAACAGAACACCTCAAGGTTTGCTCTTTTTGTGATGACGTTAAAATTCCCAAAGGAATTTTGTAGCCCTTCACTCTCTACAACTACCTGAAAGGAGGTTTAATGGAGGAGAAATGAAAGGATGAGAGGAAATGTCCTTAAGGTGTGTCATGGAGGTTCAGACTAGATGATGGAAAAAAAAATTTATTGAAAGAGGTGTTAGACATTGGAATAAGTTGCCCAGGGAGGTGATGGAGTCACCCGCTCTGGAAGTGTTCAAGGCATGAATCTGGATGTAGCACTTCGGGATATGGTTTAGGGGTGATTATGGTGGTGCTGGGTTAACTGTTGGACTAGATGATATTGAAGGTCTCTTCCAAACCTGATGATTCAATGATTCTATGAAATATTTTTAGTCAGGTGCTGACTTCCTCTAATAGCATGTATGAGCTCATTATGGCAAATAAAAGTTTATTATTAACCTCAAAAAACCACATTAATAACACACCTTTGATATATTTCTGATAGATCGGTAGTCTGTCTCATTGACAGATTAAAGGATTAAGGCATGTTGTCATTCTTATTTCAAAGACAATTTTAAAGAAGAAGGAAGTAGAAATTACTGGCCTATTTTTTCAGACAAAATTGTTACATGAGTAGAAAAATATAGTACTATTTAAAAGAAAGACAGTTTCTGTTGTTACTTGGAGCCACAGGGCAGATTCCCAGGCCTCCCACTGCCTGTTGAAGACAAGCCCAGTGGGACGTGAGTGATATGAATTGTAACCAGGAGCTGAGGAATAAAGTAAAATGCCTCTTTTTTTATTGTAACGGGTTATGATCAAAGTTGCTCTGTGTGTTTCCTTCTCTATCTTTCCAGACTGTGTTAAAATAATTTTTACAAGGTTCCTCCAGTGATTTAAATGAACAAGGCTGTTACCTGCCACCTTGCAAATCTTTGTCTCACATAGAAGCATTTCTGCCCTGAAAGATCTGCATTCTGCTGAGAAAGCATGTTTTTACTGGGAAATGTGGCTTAATTAATGTTGCTTAGGATAGCAGAGTAACACTGCCTAGAATGATGTCATTTCACCTTGGTTTTCCATGCTCAGAAAAAACCCAGAAATTCGTGAGTGCCACTAGCACCAAAAAGATATCTTCCTGTAGGTGTATTTAAGTTTTGTAACTTTTTGATTACATACTAGAAAGGGTGACCTTTCTCTCACCCAGTTTTTGGTTGAAAACTGATTTCACAACTCATGTAGTCAGTGGTGCTCCAAATGCAAGAGGACGCTCCAGCAGCTGTAATACAGATCACAGCAGTGGTGGTAAATGAAGCCTGGGAAGGAGCAGTGTTTCTACTGCAGACAAAACCTGCTCTTTCTGATGTCAGGAAGGTCAAATGCATGTTCTTGAGTGGCAAAAAGATTGTAGGTTTATGTGAAAGCCCACCTGTCCTTTATCTTAAATGAGTCAGCAACAAGGAGTGGGGACAATTAGATTAGAGCCAGCCCTGTTGTTTCAGTGATCCTACATTGGTTTACCCATAAAGGACTACTAAAAAATCTCCTTTTGACTTAGTAGCAGCTGTTCACATGTTAAAGCTGCAGGATTTTCCACGTGAATTTGCATTGCTTTTATTGTACATATGTTTTTCTGGCCATGTTAATCAAATACTGTTTTTGCAATTACAGGCAAGTCTCAGTTAAACTTTTGTGTTGGGTATTGATACTCATCTCAGGGAATATTTTCTGACTCACCATATTCATTATTCTTGCAAAGAAATTGTAAGTTTCTTTGTTGGGAGCTAATGTCCGTTCACCTTTGTATGAGTGAGAAAAGAGATACTGTTTTTAGTTGGGTGTTGGTAATGATTTTAAATCTTACGTAGATGTTCTGTCTACCTTCCATCTAATTCATCAATCAAGTGCAAGACATAATCAAGCTTGGACATAATTTAAAGTATTGTCAGGGCAGTATTTCAAGTTCTTTTTTTTAAATCAAGCAATTTATTAATTCACTGCAGGTCTTTAGGTTCTTATGAAAACCAAAAAAATGTATCCCTGAAAACATCTCTGGTGTTGTCTATAGTAAAAGCACAACAAGCCTTTAAAGAAGTGCAATTTGTAATTCATGTTAAAAAAGCCTATTGGGATGATAGGAGAGACACATTGCCTGTGCCATCTATACATCCACACTAAGATTTCTTAGTAATCACAGCATTGAGACTGGGGGGCTGGTTACCTTCAGCTCAGAGCCTTTAATGTCAAAATTCAGATCTTGACCATAAATCGTCTGGTATGTATTTAAGGCAAGCCCTGAATATACTGTGGGGAGCAGGGGAAATGGATTGCTTGTATCCCAGTTGGCAATTTTTACGTTGTTTTCTCTAATGGTTCCTCACCATGTGATTTACTTCCTAGCCCTGGTTCTTCTGATGTGTTTAAAAAATTGGATTCACATAAGTGTGAGACAGAGTAGGAATCAGAAATGTACTTTAAAAGGCTTACAGACCCAAATGGGGCTCTAATAAGAGCTGAAGTTCTGGGAAGAGCTTTTCTCTGATAAAGTCTCAGATGTGGATACTATGGCTGGAGGCCTGTATCTTGCACTGCCTTGGGAGAGCAGGGGATGCTGTCCATGGCTTCCATGCTGCCAAGTACATCTGTCTTCTGGAATGTTCTCTATCACATTTTATTTACTTGGTAAAATATGGATTTGTTAGTTGTTGGTTTGATATTGATATGTATCGCTCCTATTGCATTGTGAAAGCATCTAAAGAACACTGAAGATTGATTCCCCAAAAATAAGATCCTTCCATCCTTGCTTTTGTTGTCTTACACATTTTTTGCCCTGTGTATCTCTGGAGTGGGTGTGTCTGCTTGCAGAGTAAGGCTCTATTAGATTAGATAAGGATAATGGAATTCAATCCCATGTGTTTATTATTGTGCTGAAGTAAAGCTATAAATAGAATGCAGTTCCTCAGGGTTCAGTAGCTATGCCTAGTCTTTGAAAAATGATAAATAGCTTCTAATTAGATGAAGGATATTTCATGAAAATGATAAATACTTTCTAATAACCTCTTTTCTCAGTGGGGCTTCGCATAGTAAGTTCAATACTGAACATCTGAGAAGTTTACAGAATTGAAACTAAAGTGATGTATATTCTAATATTAAGTAAGGTGTGCAAATCACAGCTTCATTTCCGTCATTGAATGAAGCAGGGGAAAAAAAAAAAAAGAGGAGAGAAGATAATAGTAGTTGTCTTAGTTTTATTTATTCTGGCTACTTCAGGTTTCCTCCAGGGTATATTTAGAAGAAAGAAGAGCCTGAAAATAATCTCCTGTATATTTTAAACATTACTCAATGTGAAAGTTGATTAATGTGTCCCACTTTGAATCATACTGTAATCCCAATATAAGAATTGTGGGGTTTGCAGCAAGGAGAAAGAAAGTGCTTTTTGCATTCTAGGACAAAATAACTTTTTGTTTCCCCTGCTGATATTTACAAGTAGATAAATGGATCAATAGATGACTTTTATGATATTTGTCATAGCCTCAGCATAATTCTTTGACTGTGAGATGAGTACAAAAAGTATGAGATAAAGAAAACAGTTGTTAATAGAGAAAGGAAAATACAGTTTTTTTTTCTTTCTTCCCCCACAGGACATTAATGTATGTATCCTTGAAAACTACCCTGAATGTTCCAATCCCAGGTTATTTTACATCATACCATATTTCTGTGGACAGCATCCAAGATGCAGGTAAATACATGCAAGGTATTCCAATTTGTTCAGCAATAGCTATTGCCAACATTTTGTCAGAAACTGGTAATAAAGAGGTGGCATTATTTGAAGTACAAGAGAAAAATGTAAGTACAAGGAATGTAGCACTGTATGTGGTAACTGCATGCATATATTTTGAAGTAAGGAGGGCACTGCAAATGCAGCACTGTTTTCTTCTTGATTTATAACACGAATAATTAATGAAACCTGAACATATTAATGCGGATTTTTTTGGGGGGGGGTAGGCAAAGTGAAAATGGCAGTGACTATATGCACTCTTTTTATCATTTTATCTGCACTGGAATTTTTCAATATTTTTTATTTACTCAGATGTTTGTATCCAGTCTACATATGAGGAATACAGGTTTCTGTGTCCATGTAAGAAACAGTAATCATGCTTAAAACAATGAAAAATGCAGCCTTCTTCTGCTTTAATTGAACTGCCTCATTTTTAAAGTCGGTGTATGCCATTCTTATATTGCTCTATTACTGATAGCATAGTAAATTTTTATGCAATAATATATGAATAATTTTAAATACTTTCTTTGTTTTAAATACTTTTGTATTGTTAGTAACAAATGCCCTTTATTAGGTTTGTTCAACTTCAAGGTATTCTGTTTCTGTATTGTTCAGGCTTCTCCACAATGAAACAACTGAACATTTGCCAAAATTTCTTTCAAAAGCCATACTTCTTGTAGCAGGAATAACAAGGGAAAATATGTTACTACTTCTGTCTTAATTTCTAAGTATCTTTGTTGTAAAATCCTACCTTTTTTTTTTTTTTTTTGTTTAAGTGAAGTTGTATATAAGAAACAAAACAGGTTGATGACTTCATTTTCATTACACTTTTTTTTCATAACATATATTGGCTTTATTTGCAGATGCTTATGACTGCACATTTAACTTGCACATGAGTAATCCCATAAACAACAGTCACATACCTGAATACTTTCACAGCGTATCTCTGTGAGGTTCCCAAGCAGCATATGAAGTACTGTTTTGTACCCTGTTGTAGATCTGTCTCCTGCCATACCCTTGCACTTCCTTCAGCTACTTCTTAGTCCCATAAGGAGCTACAAACAGAAGGCTCATAGTGTTTGCTAGGACACTTTGCTCTTCCAGAAAACAGATCAGTGCACAGAAGGTGGTAGAGCATGAAAAACCTGCTACAAGTCTGCTCTAGTAGGAGCAGAAAGTAGTAAGCTTTTCCACGTGTCACGGAAAGAGCTTCAGACAAATGTTAAATTCACTGTTGCATAGGGTCTGCAATAACCTAATGAACTCAGGGAAGAGGTGTGATTTACAGCCACTCCCAGGTAGTGTGGGCAACTGGTTTCCTTTGGCTTGGGACAATGGCATTATATGGTATGAGTGATGACTGCTGCTCCCAGGACATAACTAATATGAATTAGTATAAGGGATTTAGAGTTGTCTAACAACGTTGTGCTTTTGGGAAACAGAGAAGCATAAAGACGTAATCAAGTCCTGCCAGCTTCTCCCACTGGGAGAAAAAACAGAAGAACCCTAAACTGATCTTCAAAACCAGTATCAGTCACAGCCAAAAAATGCAAATCCTGTAGCAAAGCTGCAGGGCAGTCAGGGCTAATGACAGGGAAAGGGATGTTCATGGGGACTTTGGCAGGACTTAAAATGAAGGACAAGGTGGACTGTAGTATCCAGTGTAGGATTCACTGAGTAACAACAGGCAGTGGTTGGTCCCAGCAGTTCTGATGTGGTTCAGGGACACCACCAGCCCTCAGCACCTTCCAACACCCAGGGCAGTCATTCCTCCCATCAGACAGGTTGTGCTTCCAAGCTGAAATACCAAAATTCACAAGTTTGAGCTGATAAACAACTTGGCACAAGATGTCTTCTGCATGGAGTACTTTCACACAGTGATTAGCCTCCTTTTAATGGGATCATGTTTTTACATGCCAAACCAATTCTAATTCTAGATGTTGTGTGGAAAAGCTCAGTAAGCTACTTGGCTTTGGTGGGGGGGGTCTTTTTTGTTCTGTTGTAAGTATAGCACTGAATATTTTCTTTTTTTCGCTTGTGTTCTTGGCTTGAATTTGAGTAGTAAATACATATTTAAACTTCTCTTTTTCTCTCCTCCATCTGTCTTCTTCCATCAATTTCATACAGGGAGCCTGGTGAATGGGCCCTTGAAAGAGCAAAGCTGAACGTTAATGAAAATTTTCTGCTTGTGGGCATTCTGGAGGAGTTGGAGGATGTGCTGCTTTTACTAGAAAGATTCTTACCTCATTATTTCAAGGATGTGCTTAGCATCTACAAAAATCCAGGTAACTTTTTTTCATTAAAAAGCTATTCTTACAGAAACTTCAGCAAAATCTGCATGGCTGCTGAAGGGTATATGTTTCTTTCTTGTTCAGTCAATGAAGAAATTCATCTTCCTTCTAGGGACCAGATTTGATTGATGGGGAAGGTCACATATTTTACTTTTATCTTTAAAGTTACTGTGAGATTTTCTTTCCTGTGCAAGCACTTGTTGCTCAGTGATCCTTCCACATGCCAGAAAGCTTCCCATTTTCCACTGGAATGGCTTTTTCTTCTTTTAATTCTGTCATACTGAGTTCTCAAATAACACTGTCAAAATATTCTCAAAATGGTGTCAGCAATATATACCTAAGTAAACCCTCAAGAAATGGTTTGGGGAGCTGGACACTTTGGAGATTCTCCAGGACCTGGTTTTTTATTTTCCCTTAGCTTGACTGTGACTTGATATGAAATGAACCTTCAGTTAAGCTGAGTTTCGGTAAAGTAGACATAAGAATGTGCATTTACAGCACTTCCAGTACAAAGCATGCTGAGGAAAAAGACTTAGGACACTTGAGTAGAGAAATGAAAATGGAGAGCACTCTATCTACTCCTTAAGTTGCACCCCACAGTCAATCTGAAGGGGTTCTTTCTGTCGATCCATCCCTTCAATGCTTATTTATTGCTGACTTCTTTAAAAGGCAGTCTTGTGTCCTGTGCCTAAAAATAAATATGATGCTTCTGGAGGGCTGTGCATGTCATTCCAGCAGAATTGATTTCTTGCTTACATTTGGCTGGCCCATCAACACCGTATGAACCAAGCAGGGGTAAGACTTCCCTTCTTCCTTTATGACTCCGTTGCATTTGTGTCAGTGTGAAATGTTTACGGCCATTAATATGTGTGTTTTGTACCAAGCTGTGTATTAAAAGCACATGAAACAAAGATTGAATTTCGTTTGTAATGCATGCAGCTGATGGCTGGCTTTTGACTGAGAACAGCTATTACAGTAGTCAGTCACTTTGGAAAAATTACGGGTTTCTGTCCATAACCAGGATTTGTGCGTGACTGTCCACCACTTCTTCCAGGATGCATCTTTGGAAATCCTGTATTTAGCAGTGATACAGATTCTAGGGGAGCTATGGCATTCCTTCTCTGGACATGATTGCAGTGGGTCATTATCTGCTTGCAATAAGGCAGTTAAAGTGGCTCTTTGGAAGGTGGGAGTGTAACTTTGTGGTGCCACATGCAGCCACAGAGCGATTTTGCTCAGTAACAGACATAAGGAGAGTGTGGTACAGATATGAGAGCAATGCAGTGTGGGATCAGTTATTTCTCTTATCTTTATACATTAAAAACTAAAAAGACCTATGTTTGTAGTATGTGCAAGTCGTCCTAAAGGTTTGCACAATTTGGTCTCAAGGTCTCCCCATGGGATGTTAGACTAGAGGAATGCAGGGGATCAATAGAAGGATGTGCTCTCTCTTCCATCAGACTTTTCTTTGCGAGTCTATACAACTTCTTCAGCTGTTCTGTGCACCATATATTTTCTCTTCTTTTACAGTGGGGGAGGCTAATAAGCAGCGCACAGGATTTGATTTTCATCAGGGTGCTCTTGAAATTGTCAGGTGGGAAATAAGCAATCTGCCAGAATCATTAAGTACTGGTTAATCTTTCTCTGCTCTGTGTATTTTCCAGTATCTGGAGGAAATTTGATCACCAGTTTCAGGAAAGTGATTTCCTCTGGGATTTAATGTGTAAAACTGGTCTTTTGTCATGTCTAGAGGTGCACCACTTTCCATCCTTATTCCCTATGGGGGATTTAGCTTTTATTTAATCTTTCCCATTCACCTATTGACTGGGCATATTAGTAAGAAAACAGTTTCCTTGTGTTAATTCTCTCCTCCTCTTTCCATAGATACATATATTTGAAGATTTTTTTTCTCTATCATAATTATATTCTGGTTATTTCTGAGTTGATGCTAATGCTTACAAAAAAAAACAACACCACAAAAAAAAAAAAACTTGACAGAATCAGCCAGAAAAAATAAAAAATATTCAAGTGGTGTGTTATCCTACATTGTTCTCCTCAAGGCATCTTAGACCTGATCTGCAACACCCTCTGCTGTTGCATCACAAAGTGCTTGGAAGAAGACATGTTGTTCTGCCAGCTATGTGGTGGTCCCACAAAGCAGCAGATTAATTTGGGCCAAAGCTGAGCTTTTGTTGCAGCTAACACTTACAGATTAAATCTATACAGTTTACAGTACTGCCTGCTGACCTGCTGCTCCACTTGAAATTCTCTTGCTTTCCTCTTTCTGCATAAAGAAAGATTTTCTAGAACTTGTCTTTTTGTCAGCTGAATATAACAAGATGAGGAAAACACAGTGAAGGACATGTACAGGAAGGCGATCCACTGCAACAAGCAGTTCTGGATTAGAGGCAATTCAAACACTGGATTTGTAAAGCTGCCCTGAAGCAAAAAGTAGCTGAAGGACAGTTTCAATCCAGCATTGCTTTAGTGGATTATGTAGGTTAGAAATCACAGTACGAAATTGCAATCATTGTCCCGCCAACATCATAATCTAAGCTATTTTAAAAGCACCCTCTTGCTATAGGAAGCAAAATGCCTGATGTTATGAAACCCATAAAATCTCAATCTCATTTAAGATGCATCTGCAGGAGTTGTGGGTTAAACCCCTTCTTCCTGAAGTTGGAACTCTCCTCACTCGTTACAGGTGCTTTGGGTTGTTTCCAGATCACTGCAGCTCCCATCTAAGCAAATTTCTTGTTATTGGGAACCTTCAGTTTAGGTTGATACTTAAGAAATCAGAAAATACAGAAACTTTTGCTCATCTCTCTTTCTTTGAACTATGCAGGTCATAGTCAAAATTTTTTGTTTCTTTTGTGTCAGTAGTAAAATTTCTCATCTGAAACATTATAACATTTTTCAAGAAACACTTGCTCAGTGCTCTCTTAGGAGAAAAAAGCCTGTAGTTGTTTTACCTTCAAAAATATTTTTTCTGCTATTGTTCAGAAACAGATCATTAAAACTGTGGCTCTGTGGTCAGATAGATGGTGGGACATTTTCATCAGGGAGCACAGAAATGTGAGTGAAGGTGTCTATCTGTATACCTGATGACACAGATAACTGTGAAGAGCAATATGAATTTAGCACTTTTCTTGTTGATGCTAATGATTTGTCTGACAGAAGCTGGCAGAAAGAAACTGTGAAGAAAGGTGAAGTATTAGAAAAACTTGGCACTTCAACATAACAGAAAATTTTAGTGTCAGAGGACACTAGGAAGATAACTTCCTTCATTGCATTATCAAAAAGTTTGCCTTCAGCTAATCCATATAACAAGTATTTTGACTTGTGTGTTCTCTAACCATGTGTAACAAAATGTGAAAGCTCTTTGTGGTGCTAAAGTTTTCATTGGAACCAATCTGGTTTTATCTTGTACAATACTTTAGAGCTATGGGCTTCCTGTTTTTCTGCATCTCCACTCTCTCCTTGAAATTAAGAATTTTCTTAATGTTGATACCAAGGCAAGAATTGCAAAAGACTCTCTTTTTCGATGCCTATCTTGTCTGAAGTTACAAACTTGTCTTGCCTTGACAGCCAAAACTGGCTTTGACAAGAGATTAAAAAAGCAGGAATGGGGGCAGCAGACAGGTTGTGAAATCAATATATGGATGAACAGATGGGTAGAATAAATTTTAAAAAAATGTTATTGTGTTTAATGGTTTTCTTTGCTAACACAGTAAAATTTGCTAAAAATTTTGGTTTTTTTCTCCCAGCATTGAATCAGATAAGATCCAATTGCAGAGCCTTAGATTATATTTATTTCAAAGTTTGAAAGTATTCCTCAACTCTTAGAAAGGCCTAAAATAGTTTTAACGAAACTTGACATGTGAAATCTCTCATCACTCTCAGGAGGACAACTAAAGGAAAAAAAGAAATGGTCAGTCCTGTTCATTTTGCTGGCTATAGCTCACTTCTGTAACCTGGCTCTTAGCCAGAACATAGAGAATACTTACACAGTTCCTCTTGAAATGGGCACATGTGGGTTTCATATCCTTGGTGTTTTTAAGTGGCAAAAAATACATACTATACTCAGCAAAACAGAGTTTTATTCTGCCTTGTCAACTTCTGTGGCATGGGGCAAAAGTTAACAGCATCTAGTGTAAAACAATAGGCAATAAAATGTTTTTTTATCACCTCAGAAATGACCCATAGCCTCACACCTCTCTGCAGGAGTTCATAAATTTTCTTTGGCACCAGAAGCCCTATAAAACACTTCTTCCCAATACCAGGAAAACCCCCTTTGTTTCCTGAAAGTTGCATTTTGTGTGGAGAATGTGTAGATCTTACTCCACAACAAGAAGACTGACTTAAAGCTTTTCAGACAGTGAATTTTACTGAGTGCAGTGAAACAACTCACACTGTTAGCTGAAAGAAAATATATTGTTCAGGTAAATTGTAAAAAGTATTTTTTTAAATGCAATGAAAATTTGATTCTCATGAGAATCGCATATACAGGGAATGTTTTAAACTGTAGTAATATTATCCCTTGTAATATAAATTTTCCTGTTTTTTAAATCCATTATGTTAATGAATGTTAATGATACAGTCTTGACATTTTCTGTTGATAAGTTTCCCCTTCTCCTTAAACCCAACGAGGAGAGAGATGCTGCCATTTGTCTTTATTGCAGAGCTGAGGTCCTGAGAGGCAGGGCATTTTTGATGGAGTTAGGAAAAGAGTGGAATCAAGCTCAGCAGTCTTTGCACTGTGCTGAAGATCACTCCTGTGCCAGGCCAGCACTGAAGGTGGGACATGCCTTCAGATGGTTCAGATGCTATGCATTTGGAAAAGTTCAGGAACCAAGGGGTTTTTCCCTCTGAGAAATTGTAGTGAATGTCTTTACAGGCACAACCGCCAAGAACCAAAACTCTGAGTAAGAAATGATCATAGAACTCTGTTCAATGAAGGCAGTGCATTTTGTGTAGTCTTTAAATAGTGATTGTCTTATCATCTTATATTCTGCCTTTATTCAACACAAAATTTTGAAGGAAAGAAGAAATCAGGACAAATGATCTGAGGCTTCTTAGTCTGCTGGCTTCTTGTGAGGTGTACTTTCTGGAAAGGGTCGTGATTGGCAAGCGGAAAGGGAATACATTGGCTCATCTCCTGTGCAAAAGTGCCCAGACCTTCTCTCTCCTACAAGCACCTGCACTCATTATGTGAGAATAAAATCAGCATGAATTAGTTTTAATTTAAATACAGAGAGGGTTTTGTGGTCGTTGGTTTGGTTTTGGGTGGAGTTTTTTGCTGGGTTTTTTTTTACATCACTTCTAAAACTTTGAACACATTCAAATCTTTAAAAGCTTTAGAGATTCCAAATATGCTGTGTTTTCTTTTGCCTTGCACTCCAGAAGAGCTTTGTATTTTCACTAAGTAATACTCTGAAGATGAATCACTGACTATGAAAATTTTCTACAGTAGAGGAGAATTTTAAATTTCACTTGGAGGTACAACATGAGTTTGGACTTGGGAAGTGACTAGCTGTGTAGCACTTGCTCATCACGTTTCCATGTGTGATGTGAGGCGAGCTGTGTGTGTGAGCAGAGCAGCTTTGCCCAGCAGATGGAGCGATCTGCCCGCGTGTGCAGAGCTCCCAGTGCTAGCAGCACATGTGGATCTGCATTCTGCCTGGGTGGCGTTTTCTTATCACCCAACATCCTGTTCTGAAAATAGAAAACGTGAACAGACCATTCTTTTCTTCTCCCTTTGAAGTCTCAGCTTTCAGTACTTCATGAAAGAATGCTGTGAAACAGTGTGTGCTAAAACACATAGTTTAGGATCTAGGAAGAGTTTTTAATTGTATTTTCATTTCATGTAAAACAGATTCCCTGTTCTCTGTGTGCAAGACAGGCAGGGAAAGAGGAAGAGTCACAGTTCATATCCCTGAGGATATTTCTTTTTTATTAGGTCAATAGCATCTAGGACATTCTTCACAACTAATCTGTTCCTTAGATTGTTTTATAAAACAGAAGGTACTATCAAAAGCTGTAGATACATTATCTGGCTCTTCAGCCATGAAAATAAAAGGTTTGGAAAGGAGGGACAGAACCAGACTGCCTGATCCAGGGTGCCTTGAAATTAGTAAATACACCAATGAGTGATAAGAATAGCCAGTGAAAGTATCCTTTCTTTTTTCAGTCCCATAAAAGGATAATACATTGTTTTCTGTCTTCCAGAGGTTTGAAATCTTACTGTGAATAAACTAAGCAGTTTTAATAATAGGAGCTCTTGGAAGGATTTGAGCACTTCTGGGCTTTCTCGTGAATGTGTTTTTCAAAAGATCTGCTAGGTCTTTGGAAGATTTGTCTCAGAAACAAAACTTCTTTGTGGTGAGTTCTGAAACAAAGATTGACAGCTTATGACAGCTGTGATTCTTGTTCTGCTGAGGAAGGTGAAGCCACTCCAGACAATGTGTGTGTGGCATGAAAACAGTAACTCTGGCACCAAAAGATTTATCCAAGATAGTATCCATATCATTGCTAAAATGTGATCAGGAGTAAAGGTGTGGCAAGACAGTTTGCTGTGGCTTTCCAACCCACATGGAGTTTGTGTACATCCAGGCTCAAGTCCTTTCTATTTACTCTTCCTTGCTAGCATGTCCTTGTTACATTGAGTTAGCTCATATGTGCATAGTTACACATTGAGTTAGCTCATATGTGCATAGTTACACAGCAGAGCAGTTGCCTATGAGGATGCCTTGTGGCCCCAAATGAATAGCATTTTGAGATGAAAAGTGAGGCAGCTGACAGCCTGACACGACATTGACACTCTGAGTGGATCTGCTCCCTGAGCCCATAGCGCAGGGAAGTGCAATTTACATGTCCAAACACATTGCTGTGGCTCTGCTTTCTTCTGGAGTCAAGAGCAGGAGACATGGTTGACTTGGTTGACTTCATAAGTACAGCAGCACCAGCAATAATCACTTGGATCTGGTGAGAAACTTACATATTTTAGCAGGCCAGGATCATGGGCGTGGTTCAGGAACTGGAGAAATGTGGAATGGGGCTACTGTTGATCCACAGTGCTCCTTCCCAGCACTTCTGGCATTCAGAGAGGTTGGCTGCATTCCAGGTCTTGCCAGTGATTATGGCAAAGAAGGATATGGTTTCTCTTCTTGCTTATTACAATACTGATTTTTAAATCCTTATTTTAGGCTTGGATTTTCATGGGAGTTGAATTTGTGAAGACTCTCCTCAGAATCAGTTGTAGTGGAAGGTGAAGTCCACGTTCCCTTAAATCATTGTTTCATCGTTTGAAAAACCTAGATCAAATGTTCCTATTTTAGTAAAGTTTCTGGACACATGAGCTCATAGACTGGCTCTGACAAACTACAAGATATTGTAGAGATAGGCTGAGTGTGTTTTATAGAAAACTCACTTTCTTTGAGCTATAATACATACGTATACAGACCTTATGCTCTGCAATCTACCTTTCTCCTGTTCCTCTCCTCCACATTTTTTGTATCTCTCTTTCCTGTCAAATGGCAGGGTCTTTACCTGAAGCCAAACAAATTTTTTTTTTTGCATGCTCATCTGAGCCTCTCCATCATTAACAGAGTTTCCCCTCTCTAAAATTTCTGTGTGTCTGTAGGATTATGAGGACTGACACCAACTTAATGCATCATTTTTATCTTTTAGTGCAATTCCAAGACTTCAGCCTACAGATTTTGCATTTCATGCCACCTACTCATGTCGCTTTCATTCAATTTTCTTTCATCAGACCTATTGATGGGATGTCTGGTTTTGGATTAAACCTGCAAAGATGTAATTTCATACTGCGTTGCGGTAAACAAAAAAGCATATTTATGTTCTAAATCCTAAGTGACCAGTCAGACAACCCCTTACCTCTCACAAATCAAGAATTCGTGTGTATTTTTTTGTGTATGTCAGGAGATCATTTTGAAGGCTTGGTGCTGATATCTTCCAAGCAACTGTTGTTGTTTATCTAATGAACATATCAGACACTAAAGGTGTTCTGGTTTATAAGTGTGCTCCTGCTGCTCATCTGAGGTTGATTGCCCAATGCATCTTTTGAATATTTCCTGTTCCTGATATCACAAAATGGAAAACCCGTGGATAACCAGCTTTGTTAAACTCCAGCACAGAGGGAAAGCTACATTCAGATACAGCATTAGTGATATCTCATAAATAACCCAGGGTTACTGATGACAATATACCACAAACATTTTAATGACAGACAGTTAAAGCTTGCAATGACAGTTCATTCCTTCTTGAGTAACTTAGTAAATAAAATCATAGTGCTATTTTAATCAGTAGTATTTCAGCTACACCTCAGTTAGTGCTTCTGCATTTCAAATAACATACAAAAATTGCAGCAGTAACAGATTACGGAGATTGTTTCTTTGACAACTTTGACCTCTATCTAGGCAACAGAAGGCATGCCGAAGGAGCTATTAAATCCCAATTAATAGCCCTGCTTCTGTACCCAGGTGCAGCTCTGGTGTATTTGAACAGGTCTTCATTTCACCTACATGGAAACAAGCAAACTGCATAAGGTGGCTGAAGCTGGAATATAAAAGACTTTTATTAATAATAGGACCAAAACAACGGAGAATTTAGGTCAGTCATCATTGTGTCCCACAGTACAATTTCAGGGTCAGTGTTTGGGAAGAAGCATCTCTGAATTGAAAACTGAGTGAGCATATTTGGCATGAAGACACAGGAGCAGTATGAACCAGATGACAGAGCTGACTATTCATTTAGCTTTTAGGAGCATAAGGTAAAGTATTTTCTGTCTCCAAATAAGGCTATTGTACTTTTTCCTCAGACTAAATCACTGTATCAGTGGTAGAATGGGCTGCAAGTTAAAGTGATTATTCTTATCCCTAAGGCATCTTGCAAGAACAATGCAAGTACCATGAGTCAGTATCTTTGATGGCTCAGAAATGGTTTGAAGAATGTTAAAGGTAAGGTGACTATAGAAAAGGACTTTTACCAGTAAATTTGTACAGTAGAGACAAGCAGTCATCCCTTAGGAATTGCTTGGATTTTCATATTAATGCTGCAATTTAAAATCAAGTTTTTACAGTGATGCAAATTATCTGCTATAGTAATTAAAATGTTGTAATAATTAAAATTAGGAAAAAATGAGAAAGCATAAATTCTGACAAGCTAGGTGTGAAATTACATCAAGGCATTTTCTGGCATGCAACTTGCTAAAGGCATTAAAGTTAACATCAAAAATGTTTTTTTCCAACCACATCATGGCTGGGTCACCAACAAGAGAGTCAGGGAGAGAGTGGCAATGGGCAGCTGAGAGAAGTGGCAGGGAGGCAGTCTCAGTGAAGAGACGTCCCCAGGGCTCATCTGTAAAGGGACTACTTGCTCCCAGAGGACACAGTGTGTTGTGCTCTAAAATCATCTTAAGGACACTGTTGCTACTATTAGAAAAGAAAGGAAAGTATTAATAAAATGAATTTCAGCAAAGTGCAAGGGTCAGCTCTTGATGACCAAATTGTTAGAATGAAAACGAAATAAATACATTAGCAGTTGAGAACTATAGTTATAGTTCTCAACTGCTGCACAGGAGTCCTTTGGGTATGTGTCCCAGCCATCACTCCTCACTTGAACACAGCTTCACACCATTTCTGTACTATTTCCTCCAAACCCCTTTGCTTTACCTGCCCTGAAGGCAGTTTGTGGTGCTGGAGAGCTGACCCCTTGCTCTTCCAAGAGTCTTTCTTGGAGTTATGTTCCCTACTTCCTTTCTTTGTTGTAATTTCCCATCCTTTTTGATCTGTCCCTCTTGAAAGCTGGCTCTGCAAGAAGCTATAGTGAGAAAAGGGGGTTTTACTAAATATAGCTGTGAAGATTCCATTTTTCTTCTTTTTTCTGTTCTTGGAGTAGAATCACAGATTTTCAAATGCAGTATGAAAGAGCATCCTCCCCTCTGCTTCTCCCTAGGCTCATCTTCCGAGTTTCCTCCCCTTCTTCCAAACTGCATTCCCATTGTGTTCTTTTATTAGTATCTTCTTTCCAGTTTTCTTTTTCTATCTTCAACTTTTGCACAATTGTTATTTCACTTTATAAATCTTGTCTTTTGCATGGGACTATTTGCACTCCATTTGAATATCTTCTCAGTTACTTGCAGATGCCATCTATAATACAGGTAACTGTTAGGGTGTGGCATCTTTTCCTCCACAGCTGTCTTTATTCCTTGGCAGTGTTAGGGATGCTGCTGTGAGGGCTAGTATTCACCAGGGATCTCATTGAAACTGAAATTGCCAACTCTTTCGTGTGTCCTGTGATTCAATCAGCAGCTGTTTTGGAAGAATAGTTAAGATGACTTCCAAGCTTTTAAAAGGCTGCAGTCATCACCTAGACACCAACAGATGAAAGAATCAAAATGGCACATGGGGAGAATCTATAACGAAGTATGGGATTAATGGACAGTTGGGAAAAGTCAGTGTAGAGTTTGTAAAGCCTCAAACCATCAACTACTTCCTTGAAGGACTCAGCAAGCACAGGGCTATGAGATAGTACAGGTGTGATTTTCAGCAAGGTCTCTGTCCAAAAGCTCTTTAAGAAAACAGGTTATCAGGATAGGAGAGAGAATGCTCTCTTGCAGTATAAAGCTAGTGAAGGACGTAGGCACTCATTGTTTGGTAGCGTCCCCGTACTTTAAAATAACAGGGAGGTCTCGCAGGGACTGTGCTCCAGCCTGGAATAAATGTTCTCTTAAAAAGGTCTGACTGAGGTGTGAGAGGTCAATGCCGATATGACATTACGAGGAAGCAACAAAAACAATACTGAAATGGTTCACTGATTGTAACAAAGCAAAGCATAAAAATTCTGCTCATGTGCAGTGGAGAAGGTCTGTCCTTGGCACTCAATGCTCCAGTCCACAGATGCTCTGGGTCCTGATCTTTCTGGAGGTTGGTAGGAAAGTGCACAGATTGTCAGATGGGTGGGTATTTTTTTCTGCAGAGGGAAGCAGTCTCCTACAGAAGAAATTCTTAAGCGAAGCTACATCAAGTCATGACTCAGTTTTTCCAGATGGCAGAAAATGATGATGCAGAACAAAAAGCTAAATCCTGGCTGAATCTCAAGAGCAGCTGAAGGAAGGACGTTCACATTTGAAGTGCTGCCCTAACTGCAAAGCAAGGAGTTCACCCAGCTGTAGTTTGACTTGTGTTTAATGGTAGGTGATTCAGGAGCGTCAGAACGTGCCTGCTCTTGTTCTGATTTATCCATTCTCTTTCAAGTTTGCACTCTGGGTAAGCAAAAGGTGGCAAGGATGACAGTGAAGCCAAGAAAAGGTAATTTTCTGCAGACACACCAAAGCCTCATTTTCCAGCTAGACTTACCAGAGGAAGAAAGAAACTGTTGAGTTGGCCTCTGGTTTTCTAGCAGTGAGCAGCAGCTGTTTTGGTAGCAGTAGCAGCAGCTCATATAACAAATGTTTCATGATGAATGCAAACAAAAGCCAGCCCTGAAATTCCAGCTCTGCTATGTACGCATAAAATATAAAACCAGTTCAAAATAACGTAACTACTCAACTTAAGGGCTTTTTCTCCCCCTCTAAATAAATTCCATATGAGAATTAGTGTTTGGTCTGCTCAGTTCTCCAGGGCTCACCCAGAAAATTTTTATCATATAGGCTGAGGGCAAAAAGTGAGCACAAAAACAGACCAAGAAAAAATATTTTTAAAAGAAGTGCACGTGCAAAGAGGTGTGTGGTTTAGGCAAGGGTTTTGAGAATACCAAACATGCTTACTGAATTGAAATTACTGCTGATGTTTGTGAGTTGGCTGAATTCACTTGCCTCCAAAATAGGTCTTAGAGGAATCCTGTATGCACCTCTGTGCAATTTGGTTTCTGAAGATGACTTGTGGTTTTAAAGGCATTTACATGTTAGAAGAGTGTTATGCCCTCTAGCATAAATTTCTTTCCATATAGCTAGTGGGGGGATTTCTAGGGAATGCAAGTTGTTGGTGAGTGCATACTCAGGGGAAATGAGAATATTGAAGAGAGAGAACAATATAGTAAGTGGAGACTCAGGAGAAATACAAAGCTATCCAGGGGGCAGTGTCTTAAATTGTTATCATCCTCCAATTGCTTAAATTAAAACAGCAAGTAAATACCAGCATTTACCCATCCCTCTCTGCTCTGCTGTTTGCTGAAAGTCTGGAGCAGCGTCTGTTGTCTGCCCATGCAAGCCCTCTTGCTTTGTTCTCAGGCCCTGAAATACTCTCTTTTCTCAAACAGGTTGCTGTTTTTTCTGATCTGGCTTCCCCATAACTATGGGATTATTCAGCTCTATGCATCTAGCTGAGGAAAAAACCTAATTTCTTGTGCTCTGACGGATGAGTGATAAAATAATACAGCCTATTGTGCCTTTTGCAGTATGAGTCTATCTAATATCTTTTTCTGTAATGAAAATTTTGAGTTCTCTCTTCTTCCATTTTGTTTCTTTCAGCTGAATTTTGAAGGGGCTGTGAAGTTGTGTTGCTGTGTGATGTATTGCTGTACTGAAGGTACACATGTACCTGTAAGTCATTATGGGTATCACGTTTGGTGTTGTAGAGCCTGCAAATATAGGGCTTAGAACAAAAACTGTGTGCTTGTCTTGTCTCGGCTTCTCCTGCTTCTTGACTGCTTCTTGACTGCTTCTTGACTGCTTCTTGACTGCTTCTTGACTGCTTCTTGACTGCTTCTTGACTGCTTCTTGACTGCTTCTTGACTGCTTCGATTCATTTCCAAGCCAGCAGCTACATTATTTGATTTCTTGGGTTTTGTGGAGTGGACAGAGGAGAAGGAGATTGATAAAGAGGACTGTTGGATCTAGCAAAGAAAAGAGGACAGAAGGTGTGGGTTCTTTCAGGTTTTGCTTCTTTCTCACTAGAAAGAAGTGCAGCACGAGTTAGTGGGAGAGCCCAGTGGCTGGGCTGTGATGGGCCTGTGTGCAGGGAAGAAGACAGGAACAGGGAGCACAGGGACGTTGCTGCTGCAGAGTGTTTGGTGCAGGCAGGGAGCCACAGGTGTGTGCAGTCAGCCAGAGCCCCCAGTGCTTCGCAGAGCTGTGCTCCTGAGCCTTTCAGAATGTTAGCAAGGCTGCAGGTTTACTGCTTGGGCAAGAACACATGCTTTTTCTGTTACATAAAATAGGAGTGTGGAATCAATGGGTGACTGATACATTAATATACATCTTCCAAAAGCTAGTGGAAATTGGACATGACAGAAGTGACGGCATAGCCAAAGCAAATTTATTTAAAACACAGAATGAAAATATTCAGAGAAAACTCTGTTTTAACCTAAATACCACTAAATTTTTTCTGGGCAATGAAGTATTATTTTTATTTAAGTTTTCTTCACTCTCTACTGTTCCAACAAGTGCTCTTCCAATTTCACAATAGCCATGACTGATCCTTGAAGGGTCTTCAGACAGCTGACAAACCTGGTTTACTTCACTGGGTATTGACATTATTTAATGTCAGTGCTTCAATTATTTACTGGTGAAACTGAACTCTGCATGATCAGTGAAGAGAGGTAAATGGCTGTTTATCTCTCCGGGGGTTGTTTGGTGCCCTGAGTGGCTGTCTGGAGTTCATCAGCAGGAATATTCCTCACTCATGCTGTATACTGGTACTCAGTAGGGTAGAGAGGGATGCTGGCTAGGAATTGACATGCAGTAGTATTTGTGGGAGCAAGGATCAAGCATGCATATAAAAACAAAGTTTATGTCATCCTTCTTAGTGCTTTGCTTGTCTATCCAATAGGTAGATCTGTGCATCATTGAGTGCTATTCAATGATGGTGGAATTGTTTGGCATTTTTTTTGTGGGCTTCACTTAGGATTTTTCAGTACCCCACTATATTTTTCTGCAGTGATTCCAGGAGCAAAGTCTATGACCTTAGTTCCGTGTGGGGCACAGAAACATAGCAGAAGCCCAGGACTCCCTTACCAAGAGCAAAGGAGATGAATGAAGGGGAAGATCTATTCTAGTAAACTCTCAAGAAACTCTTGCCTGGTGACCAAAGCAACTGCTAGAGAGTGAATTATCTGCAGAAGACAGAGAATCTGGGGAAGGATTTTGGACAGTAAACTATGAAGGGATCTTGAAGAGGGTGAAGCATGGCAGGACCAGCTGGGGTAAGGGATGATGGCAGAACAAACCTGCTCAGGCACTTGGCAGTGAGGTAATTTCACCAGTTGCTTCCTCTATATTCTTTCCAAGATTTTTGGATCAGCACACTCTCTGGTCTTTCACTGTCCACAGCTTATATTTCAGTGTTTGAGAAGTCCTCAGTCTATTTTTCTGCACTGAATCCTGCTTCACAGGGACTAGTGTTTGTCTGATTTCACCATAAAAGTGAAAAAAACACATTATTGTGATGGGCATACATATACACACATCCTGATACACACAAATATCAGGATTCATCCAGCTATACCAAGAACAGCTCCTGGAGGACCTCCTTTTTGTAACCAGTTGGTTTTAGCTCTTATGAGTTGAAAATAACAAGAACAAATTGCATCTTGTACAATTTTGCCTGTTTGGTGCAAACATGCCAGTGCAAGTGGTTGATCACAAGAAAACTCAGTCTATTGTCTTATAACAAACAGCTTACCAAAAATGTCAGCCTAGTTCATCTTGAACTTTTAATAACAGAAGAGCTGTGAAACTGCAAAGTGTATCAGTCTGTATATTAAATTTCAGAATTGACTTGGTGCTGCCTTCTGCTACTGGTGGAATATGGTATTGGGTCTCTGGCAGGCCCCAGTACTTTGTGCAGTTGCAGAACACCTAATTTAGCTTATTTTAAGGGCAGACTTACCACTTAGCCAAAGGTTCTGCTTTGAATCATTGGAAATTATTTTCCTTGGTGCATGTTTTTGCAAGCTACTTGTAGAAATCAGTGGTTTGAGTTCCTGCTTAATTCATCTGCTCAGTTCACAGACTGCTTCAGTTACCCTTTCAGACCACATCTTGGTGTACATCCCACTTGTTCAAAAGAAATAAAAGTTAGCGTAGAGCCACTTGTATCTCATGTGCAAAAAGGGGAAAATGAGTCCCACACAACTTTTCATATTGTATACACATGTGTGAGTAATTTAGTGAAGAAATGGCACATGATACATTAGTATATTTTATTAGCAATTGGCAATGCCAGACCAATATTTTGATTTTGAAATAGTGGCAGAACTCGCCCAGATTGCCACTAAAATCAAAGCACGAATATAGCACTGCATCCGTGTTTCTGAGTCTTAGCAGGGAAAGACAAAAAGCTAAAGAAACAACAAAAGTATTTCGATAAACAGATGTCATCCACTTTAAAGTGCTGAATCTCAGTTTAATTTTTCCCATGCTACATAAACAGTCCCTTCACTTCCTTTAGCTTTGCAGTTTTTCATTTCCCACTGTTACTCAAACAAAATTACAAAAAAACCTAGTTATATTTATGAGGACTCTATATTTGCTCAGTTTAAGGGCTTTAGTTTCTTCAGTAAATATACTTAATAAAATTAAACGCTCTGGGAATGTGCCAAAAATGCTGTCAGCCACTATGGCAAGCAGATGGATGAAGTTTCAGCTGAACGTGACGTGCCCAGGTTACTTTGTTTATTTGGAATCTGATGACCACAGTCACTGGACATAGTAAAGTAGCCTGTGAGGAATGTGTTTTTAAAGAGCTCAGAGTCACAATTTCATATTTCTAGCACCTGTGGGTTTACAGAGCTTGGCCTCTAGACATTGAATTGGGTTCTGGGACCTGTATGCTCAGCACTGAGAGTGGATGTGAAGGCAGTCTAGCTGTGGCCTCTCTCACCCCATTGATTGCCAGGGTAGATTTGGCTGGTTGGGCTGAGTGTCCCCTTCCTCCCTCAACAGCTCCATGTGTGTGCCTCCCACTCGGTTGCAGAGGACAACCTCTTCAATAGATTTTTTTGGCTGGACAGTAGCCCGGTGGAGAAGGACCTGAGAGTGCTGATCAACAGCAGCTGAACATGAGCCAATGTGTGTCCAGGTGGGCAAGAAGGCCAGTGGCAACCTGGCCTGTATCAAACATAGTGTGGCCAGCAGGACCAGGACAGTGATTGTCCCCTTGTACTTGGTACTGGTGAGGCCACAACTCAAATCCTGTGTCCAGTTTTGGGCCACTCACTTCAGGAAGGATGCTGAGGTGCTGGAGTGTGTCCAGAGAAGGGCAATGGAGCTGGTGAAAGGTCTAGAGGGTAAGTCATATGAGAGAATGGCTTGTTTAGTGTGGCGAAAAGAAGGCTCAGGGGAGACCTTACCACTCTCTACAACTGCCTGGAAGGAGAGGATGTAGCCAGGTCAGTCTCTTCTCCCAGGGAACCAGCAACAGAACAAGAGGGAAATGGCCTTAAGTTGCACTAGGGAATGTTCAGGTTGGACATCAGGAAAAATTTCTTCACTGAAAGGGTGTTTGAGCATTGAAAGAAACTTCTCAGGGAAGTGGTGGAGTCACCATCCCTGGAAGTGTTCAAGGAAGGACTGAATGTGGCACTTAATGCTGTGATTTAGTTGACATGGTGTGTTCAGTCAAAGGTTGAACTCGATAAACTTGGAGTTCTTTTCCAGCCTTAATGATTCTGTGATTCTAGGACAAAACCTGATTGTGTGCATTGGTCACCCACTGAGCACCGAGCCTGTGTGGAAACATGTGCCTCATGGGCACTGTTGTTATGAGTAAGTGCATACACCCATCCAATGTGGTCAATGTCCCTTCTACATAAATGTGCACTGAGCCTCCCAGGGGTGAATTTTTTATATTTTTGGGTAGGCCTTTATAAAGTTGGCTTCTTTTTTTTTTCATTGTTTTTCTTATTGTGTAAACCCTGAGTGTACTGTTATCTCAGATAACTTTTTCATCATGTTTTCCACAGAACTTCATTAAAATATTCTGTAATAAAAAAAAATTCTTCTAGTAAGCTTAGCAAATTAAATAGGATTTTGTAGATTCTGATTCAGATTTCTTGTTTAGAGGAGTAGGTGTTGAAATTGGGCACTGAAATGTTGACTTTTGGTTCTTAATGATATTTTCTGTGTTATGTTGCCAGACAAGTTAAATTATAAGTTAAAAAGATAAGTTAAATCCCTCCCTCCCTCCCTCCCTCCCTCCCTCTCCTCCTCCTCTGGATTAAACTGTCCTTATCTTTACCCACAAGTTTTTTTGCTTTTGTTCTTCCTGTTCTCTCCATCCCCCTATTGCAGGGGCAGAGGGACACAGCAAATGGCTACATGGATACTTGGTTGCTGACTAGGGCCACCCTGCCTCAACAGGTTTTTCTCTTTATCTTCATAAATTTTTTAACATTGCATGTCTTGTGAGTAATGTTAGATGCCTTTATTCCACCACTCCTGAAGACTGCAGTGCAGAAAATTACAATGCAGAAAATTGCAATGTTCTTCCTCAAAAGCCTAGGTTGTTGCAGGTTTAGTGTTCCTTTTAGTAACCTCCTTCCCTTCCAAAATTGATTTATCTTGTAGAGCTTTTCCTAATTGCTGTCACATCCTTCCTGGTTTCTGTCTCATTTTATCCTTATTCAGAGGTGTTAACATTTACAAGTGCCCATAAATACTAAAATGGGAAAAGACAGCAGGTCGTTTTGTCTCCTGTTTTGTTAATCACAAGGGAAAGGTTTGCGCAGTATAACTTCGAAGCACAGTAGTCATTATGTCAGGTCTAGTACTGTCATTAAACTAATGTGCAGACTGTCCTGGGAACTTTGATACTAGCCAGTCCCTCTAACACTGGCATGAAATAACTGGTTGAAATACCGCAGACAAAAGACAATTTGCAGGATTAAGTGCAGGAGCAATGGCTTTTCATACCCTGTAAGTCTCTCATTCCAATTCACGTCTGCTTTCACAGTACTCAGCTAAGTCCTTTAGCAAGCAATAGAGTTCAGGCTTCTGAGAATGTACTTCCTGTAAACAACATGATAGATGGCAGAAGGATGTGCCCATGTATCTCTTCGCTGTCCACACTGTAATGTTAAATGGGAGTTGAATTAAAAAAGATTGTGGCGCAAGCTGTGTTTCCTCAATGCATTGTTCCATGTGCTGACAGTGAGAATGGTCAAGGTGTGCTGGAGCTGATCGTGTCTGTCACTGAAGACAAGTGAGGGTTACTGCAGAGGCAGCTGTCTTTGCTGCTGGCTGGTTCGGGTGCATGGGGTGCATAGGGAATCCTTTATCTTCAAAGATCTTGGTCTCGTAAGTATGTCAGAAATGCTATTTCCACACTCCTGGAAGAAAATGTATTGCCTGGAATATAGAGCAAGTACATGCATGTACATGCATGTGTAAATCTTGGCGGTGTTTGGACAGCTTCTAAGCACCTAAAAATGTCCTGTATTCATTTATATTAACCCAAGCAGATTATAATCATACTTCTCCTTGAACTGGGGCCTGCTTCCAAAAGCTCTCCTGCATATAAAGATTTGCTAGGGGAAGTCTCCTGCCACAAGTCACTGATACACTACATCCTGTGATAAAGCCTCTGATGGAGCACTTTGGTGCTCAGGATCAAACAGGTCACACCAGACCTAGGGATTTTCTTCTGCCTTTTCCAAGTTCCCATCCCTCACCTGCGGCTGTGCTGCTAAAGAAGTGCTGAGGTTGTCCTGAAGAGCCAGTGTATCTCCGTAACTTCTGCAACAGGCAACTTCTGCCAAAGATTTCCAGGTGAGACACAACCTCTCAAACAGCAGCAAATCCCAAGTGTCCCAGGTTCCTCATTGCAGTCATGGCTGCAGGCTCTGTTACAGAGACAGTGCAGAGCCCAGGTGTGAATTCACCTTGAGCTGGGTTTGATGCCTTTGTGGAAATCCAGCACAAGCCTTGGTCACTGTGAAGTCCTGAGAAAGCTAAATGTTGGCTTATCTGTCTCTCAGGCTCTTGGAGGTCTGCTAAGTGCATAGGAATTACTGTCTTTTTGTGAGTGAGGACACTTGCCCCTCATGTGAGTTTATTAGTGCAGGCCTGGAGGGCAGAGTGGGTTGGAGCTTCCTGGAAGGAGGAAAGATACATTCTTGTTTCTGGTTCATTGTGACCTCAGGGGGCATGAAGAGCCTGGCACCCTTAGGGCTTAGCCCTGTTGGGACATTATACTTTGCCTTCTAGCCTGAACAGTAGAAAATCAAGATGTTCCCTCTCCAGGAAAAGCACAGGGTGAGAATCTCATTAGCCACACTGTGAGATTACTCTCCTCTCCCAGGACTTCTACTTAATATAATTCCTCTTCTTTTTATTTTTTTCTCTTGCTGAAACAAGTCTGCCTGTGTTAAACAACAGACCTTTTTCCTCGGTTTTGGCCAGAGGAGGAAGCCTTTGTCCTGATCTCCTGGCAGCTGGCCAAGGCAGTCGGGCTGTGTGCCAGGAGGGGGTGAACTTGAAAGGAACAGTGTGTTGTTTCTGCTCTGGTAGCATTCTTCCTTCTTCAGCAGTGCTTCAGCCCCTGGCTGCCTTCAGTCACTCATTATGCACAAAAGAGCCTAAGGGCAAAAGAGACAATTTTCTCTTGACCGCCTGTAACTTGGAATAATAAGAGATAAAACCATTTGGGGGCTTTCAGTTGTCGGTGTGCCGACATGGTTGGGAGAAAATCTTCTTAGAACTGGCAACTTTCTCACAAGGGAGAAAAGAACTATGGCACCTTTTTTCCCTCTGTTTTATTAACATCTTTCATACAGTAACATGCATCTTCCCAGTCCTATATCTCCTGTCAGTTGTGATTTTACCTTGGCAGTCCATAAATTTTATTACTGGACATTGCTTTCATCCTAGTTAGTATTTTTACTTTCATTTTTCATTTCTGTAGTTATAAAAAGAAATAAGCAGCCATATGCATGCTCTTGGAAGACTTTAGGCTTAAGTCTGAGAGTCTAGGAGGCTAAGAGTCTAAGGGGCTGCACTTAGAATTAACAATTTTTAATGCCATGGTCTCAAGTTTCTTTTTTTTAATGTAGGATTATTTCACATTTCTGCAAGGCCTGACACTACAGGGTGGTGACCACTAGGTTTGAACAGCCAAGAAGTGGAAAAGGTAGCAAATTGGGTGTTGAGACATCTTCCAAAAATGATGTGCACACTGAGGTATCTGAAATGCAGTGATAAAAAGACTTTTGCATATGGTACTTCTGACTTGGAAGCTGGCACAAGCAGGGTGTTTGAAGGTTGCATCTTTCAGAGACTTAAACGGATCACTGGGACATTGAGCTTGGCTTCCTGTGTGCTACAAGCCATACAGTCTCTCTTCTGCATAGAGAACGGTATCTGGAGTTCATTAAGTTATCCAGCATTGATGCAAAAGTATCAAGTGATAGCAAATCAACTATGTTTGTTTTGTACTAATGATTATTCACCTTCACCACTTCAAAAAAGCAGCACCTTACTTCCAGTCTGCATTTGTCTGGTTTCTGCTTCCAACCCTTCAGTACCCATAGTTTTCTCACCATAAAAATATGCAGATGCTGTAAACAAGTCACCTCTCAATCGTCTTTTCTTGGTAAGCTGACCAGCACAAATTTATCATCTTTCTCCAAAGTGTCCCTTCTAACCCCAGTGTTCATTCTGAGGCTGTTTTCATACTCTGTCTGATTTAGGATGTGGTTACAAAACTGGATGCTATATGCCAGTGTTTCACTCACCAATACTATATATGGAAATAAAGATACCTCCACCTCTCTCCATCCCTCTTGGACATCTTAGCTTGCACAGCACGCCTTTTCATCACTTCCTTTTTGTGGACAAAAATCACAGATAGCAGCCTACCATGACTCGAAGCACAAAGGCAAGATGCCTGCTCTGGATTCTCAAGTCCTGGGCTATATCTCTGCAGCTTTTCTGCACTACATAGCTGTGGTGAAGCTTTTCCTGCTTGTAAGCGCTGCTGAAATTTGTCTCGGTCACTGCAACTTTCTCTTCTCTCTGCAAAAAAGTAATAATGTTAGTATCTGCATAACCTACTATGCAGCACTGTTCACAAGTGATCTGTAAGAACCTATTTTTAAATTGTGGTTTTCTCAGATACAGATTTGAGTGGATTCATTCAATAAGACTTAAACAGTTATACATTAGAAATTGTGTATGAGCTGCAACCATAGCAGTTCTTTCAGCAATTCAAACTAGACAATCCTGGCATTTCCTCTGCAGATGACTTTGGTTTTGGCACCTCCAACTCTGTCTAGTTCAACTTAAAAGTTGCTTAATGGCTATAAAAGTACTTGACCACGTTCTCATAAGAATGAATCTGCCTGTTCATTCTACCAGCATGAGTTATTTTTCAACTTTTCTTTTTCTTTTGTGTTGACCTTCCTGGACTGGTAATGCAACATTAAAATGCACCAAATAAAGAAGTCTCTTAGAAGATTCTGTTGAGATTTGTTATCTGATCTTGTGTGAGATACAGCACATTCCCAGGCTGAGGGCAGCAGCAGAGGCAATGTGTGGTACAGGAGGTTTGGCTGAGGTGTCCCATGCAGCTGGAAGTCCACGCTGTTGGATCCAGAGCTCTGAACTGGTAGGAGCAAAGGCATAACACTGTGAAGTTTCCAGGAGGAGAGTTAGAGATTTCATGATAAATACTTACTCGTTGGAGAAGAGACTTCAGAGAGTGATAGCTGGAGAAAGTCAGATATTTGCATTGCTGAGTGTGTTGTATGGCAAGTGTTTCATAATAATGATGTGTCTTTGACAGCTCAAGTAGTATGTAAGAGCACTGTTGAATGGATATCACTATTGCATTGTCCAGTTGACAGCCAGACCAGTGCAGTGTTGACCTCTGCAATATTTTCCAAATATACGTTACTTGCATACTGCAGAAAGATGTTTCTTTTGTTATTTATGGCTTTATCAGCCCAAGGTACTTCTTACATTTATCATTTATCACTACCTTTTTTTTCTTTTTCTTTCATGTTCCTGCCTTGCTTTAATTTTATGTCATGCCTCCTTAATGTTTACATGGTTTAACATTAGTAGTTGATTACATGTCTTTCAGATTATCTCTTTGAGCTCTTCCTGGCTAATCTCTATTTTGACATCTCTCAATTTTTCTCTGCCAGCTAATCATTGTCAGAGCTTCCTGCATTTTGTCTATGTTAATATGAATAACAAAATTATATTAGGTTAACAGTGAGACTATTCTTTCCTCTGGTTTCTTTATTCATTGTAGTGGTAAGAAAGAAGAAAGAACATTGCTGTCTCACCTAGTTCCATCTCTGCTATTGACAGCCGTCATTTTACAGTGTCCATGTTAATTACAGTCTGGTGTTTTTGCTTCCAAGGTCCCTGTTTGATAAATAATAGGATGTTCCATTTCGTAGGATTGCAGATCTCTGAGGCTCTGGGTGTTTCCTTGACCTCTGGAGAGCTGTTTTTTCAGAGAGATCCATACCTGACCATTAGGAGATAGGAAATGGCTGTGTGCCAGCGAGTGAGAGTTCTCCTAATCCCCTGGAGTTAGGAGTTGTTCCATGTCAGCAAAGCAGCATGGTAATTCAGGCCAGAAGTGCTAAAACAAAGCAAGCACTGCTAGTGAGCCTGGCATAACTGTCCCCAGTAGGCATGTGAGTGCCTAATCTTTATCTACGTGTTGTTAACACTTACACCATATTTTGCTGATGTGAATAACCGAGAGAAGAGTAAACTAGCGGTAAAGAGGTTACTATGTGGGATTCATAGTATTTCAGATAAAGTAAGTAGATGCTGTAGGATGAATTGCTAGTTAACTTTTCCATCAGTTTTGATTTTTAATATTTCCCTGCCTGGTCGGTGTCTCTGTTAGGTTTTCTCCACCATTCCTGCTTTCCTTTAACAAATGTGAGCCTAAGCAAGGTGGTCCATTGTGGAGTGTGGCTGCAGCACACCATCCCTGCTTCAGCTTGGATTCAGGGACCTGCCTGAGGGCTCAGACTCCTAAACAGCACTAGCCCTGTGGCCATTGGAAAGACGTGTGAGCCCAGCACATTGATGTCTCATCTGTTCTCCCCAAACTATCCTTTCCAGATCATTCAAGAGCAAGGCTAAAAATTTTGGGTTTGAAAAGCAAATGGGTTTTGCCAGAAAATGTTTTGCTAAGCTGCAGTTCAGTGTTCTGGGGGAGATAATTTCTAGCATAGCCATCAGAGCTCTGGTTGGCACTGCAGCAATGAGAGGCAGATCAAGCAGAGGCCTTCACCCCTTCATACGTCATGTCTAACCACAGTGACATACATTAATTTCCATTTAAAACTCTGGAGCAGTAGGCACGTGCTGTAGCTCAGCTGCATATGATTGAAACGTGGGGCCTCCCCTGTAGTTGCAGGAAATGAGTTTGCAGTATCTGACAGCCATCGTGTTGCACAGCTGTGGCAGCAGTGCAGCTTGCTGTTCTTCCCCCACGAGCCTTAACCAGGCAAGCCCATGGTTCTGCTGGCCAGCAGCCACCCTGCAGTGCCTCCAGCCTGGCTCACCTCTCCCCAAGGGACCCCCAGGGGTGCTGGGCTCCCTATGGCTTCATCCAGGATCAGCTCTGAGGAGCAGCCTCTGCGTGGCACCCACCAAAACAGCAGGACATTGGAGAACACATCAGTCTGAAATTCTCTTCTGTGGTGGAGAATGCCTTTAGGATCATTATGTCTAAATATGGCAATTCAAGGCTTTTGGAGCCACAAATTATAAAACTCACTTTTCCCTCTGGTTTGGAGTGCTGCAGTGAGTAATGTCCATTTCTCAGTTAAAAAAAAAAAAAAAAAAAAAAAAAAAAAGCGAGAGTGTGGAAAGTAACAGTAACCCAAAACTGGTAACCCAAAAGAATTTAATTTTCTTCATTCCTATCTGTGTACCAGTTTAGTCTTAATTCAAAGTATGAGCAGGCTGCACTGGGAGGTTGCATTACTGTATAGTACATTCTTCTAGTAATTTAAAAGAATGCCAAAGCAAACACATTTTAAAAAAATAACCCTAAGAAGTAAATGGTGTAGTTTGTTGCCCTCCGTCTGGTTAGCTGTCTCAAAGGTCATAAAATGGGGGTCCTTTGGTGGGACAGCTGGGTTTATGTAGCATATGCAGATTGGTATTTTGGCTTTAAGCCAGATCTACCTAATTTTCCATTTTTCTTCTATGATGAGAAGAGGTGGGGGAGGTGACTTCAAGGGGCAGTTTTGTGATTTCATTCATATTTGTATTAGAGAGCCTTTTAAGAGTATTTAAGATTAAAACCCAGTCTAAATAAAGTTCAAGTACAAAAAAAAGCAGGGTTCACTTGTTCTATCAAAAGTCTGAGCCTGCAGCCAGGCACAGCCCCAACTCACGCCATCCAACAACCCACACCTCAGAGCTCTTCATTTACTGCAGTTCTGATGATTGTGCTGCAAGTCAAGCAATGGGAGCCAGAAAATTTACACTGTTCCTGCAGCTTTCCAGGGCTGCTTCTGTCTGTTTGTGTGTGTACTTCTGTAGACATAGGTGTGTGCATAGAGCAAAGAGTTGCACACATCCAGGAACCCCCTGTGCCACTGCCACAGGGAATTCAGAGGAGTGTATTGTTCTGCAAGGGTGGCACAGAGCACTGGGCTGCTCCCTGCCTGGCACACCACCAGGACATTGCCTTGGGCAGCTCCTGCCCCCCACAGCCTGCCCCCCCAGGAAAACAGTCTCGTGCTTTTCACCTTGTCATCGTTGGCAGCGTTCCTGGGCTAAGCACAAGTGCCTCTCTCTGCTGAGAGAAGCAGCCACCGAAGGGAGCTGGAGCTGTGAAAGTGGCTTTTCCCACTTAGAGTCCTGGAGGGACCATATAAGTAAAGAGCTTTTTCCAGTGAGCTAAAGGGAGTTTTCTGTAACAGAAATAACTTACGTAAAATAAAAATGAAGTTGGCAAGCAGTATAAAGGTTTAAGCTAATAAATGCAATATTTAGTAGTGTATATTTGCTGCTGAATTTGTAAAGAAAACCAGACTGCAAAGCTGGCAGGAGCTATCAGCTAAGTGCAAGAAAGAGGAATGTCTTGAAGTGCTCAATAATCATAAGAAAGTAGTTTTCTTCTCACCCAGGGACAGACTGAGTACCGTGGCCTTCCTGGAGTGTATTCATCTCATATCCATCAATGGCAATTTGAAGGTAACTTGAACAAGGTGACTGAGAATTTAACAACAGGAGACATTTGTTAATCTATTCTGGTCTATGGGCAAAGGTGGTGCAGAAGAGAATAATCTCTTGAGGAAATGAGATATTTTCACCAAAAATACTTCTCATTATTCACTATTTACAGGTTGTGCTTTCTATGCTAATGTCTGTTTCAAATACAAGCATTTCCTGATCCTTCCTCTGTGCTTTTTCTTAGCTAAATAGCAAGTTAAAGATTGCATCTTTCTTTCTAATTCTGCTTTTGTATATTTTAATCATTTTACTTCTATCTAAATAAAACTAAACAAATTGATAAAGTCAGTAAATACAGAGCATATTTCACCGTACATGACTGTAGTTAAAGACAGAGAAGTCTGTGTATTAAGTTGTTTAATTACTTCGATATATGAGTAGAGACAGATTCCAGTGTAAAGAACTACAAAATTTGTTGTAAAAGTTCTATTTAATTACACAGTAGTATGTTTTAATAGTTACCAACTAGTAAGAACTGTTCTTCCTTTGGAGAAGGAATTAAAAGTATAGATGCAAAATAGGATTAATGCTTTAAATAAATTCTGTGTGATTTAGAACCCTGTTGCATTGGGTAAGCTAGTTAACATATTCTCTCTTTGTATCATTCTTCCTACATTTCATATTACTCTGCTGCAGTTGATAAGCAAAACTGACAGAGAGAATAGCTATTTCAGATACGAATCTTTTCTTCTGCACCAGATGGGTGTGACACAGTGAAGTCCAGTGAATAAGAGATTGTCCAGCCCAGAAGCACTTTTCTCATGTATTATTAAAATGTTCTGAGTTGTTTTTCTTTAATTGCTTTAATCTGGAGGAGGAAAATATGTGTCCATTGACTGAAAATCAAATTTGTTTACAAGTGTGGACACCCTAAGCTATAGGAATATTAAACTTTTAAGATTTAAAGAAAGCACTTCATGTTCACTGGTGTACTTTGCCCATCTGTTGAATTTTACAAGATTTAAAATCTTGTACCAACTTTTTGTCTAAAGATCATTGCTGCTGTGCTTGCTAGATGGGCTTACTCATATTTTACTACCTCTTGGGGTAAAATGGTTTGTATTTGTTTAAAATTCCTTTCCTTCCTAAAAAGTTATTCTTGATTATTTCTCTTGGATAAACATTTTCCTTGTGGGATCCCAGGAAGAACTTACTTTTCCTACTAGGAACCATCAAAGCATCCTTTAGCTTTGTGTAAGCAATTATGAAAAATATGTTTCTCTGTAGAGATGTTAAGCTTTGCTGGCAGGTGCTTCAGAAGACCTCAATTTGTTCTGCTCACATGAGTAAAACTCTGCCTGTGGTAAAATCACATTTTGATTCAGGAATTCTCTCTGGAAGCAGGGGTGGTTCCTGCCATTGGAACCCAGTTGGAAATATGAAATGTTCTTTGTTGTCTGCTTCCTCCATGTAAGCTTTTTCTTTGCCATCCTTCATGACATGAGCCTTTTGAATACTTCCAACTTGAAGAACTGCTGTTACAACAAGAACCAGGTTCCCATTTTATATACTTAAGATGAAAATATTTAGGATGCTCTGGCAGCCTATTGCCAGCTAGAGAGGAGCAAAATTATTGTCTTCAGAGTTTGCTTTATGCCTCATTCAAATACAGTCATCTCCAAGGGTGGATTCTCCTATTGAGAGAGAAAGCAAAAAAGGCAATTCAGTATTTTTGTCAGAACTCTAATTCTTCATCAACAATAAAAGGTTTGTATTTCAGTTAACCAAAGCATAAGTTGTCAGGTGTACAAAAAAGTGACATCTTCCAGTCCCAGGGCATGACGGAAAGATGAGTCTAGTTCAACTAACAGGTATTATAGAATGAGAAAGTTAACAGGCACAGTTGATCTTGAGGTGTCATGTGGTGATGCCAAGAGTCCTTCGGTGCTGCCCTGAGATGGATTCAGGTTGGCAAATATCTGTTTAAATTTGAACTATAATAAAGCATAGCTGAGACAGTGACGTAAAGCATATAATAAAGCATAGCTGAGACACTGTATGCCACATAGGAAATAATTGATTAGTTAAGCTCGGTGGTGTGCCTGACATCACATTGCCAAAGCCAGGCAAGATCGTGGGTTTCTCTACATGTATTTTATGCTCGTAGTTCATATGACCTGGTTTGCATTTTCAGATAACCACTAACAATTTAGATCTTCAGTGACTGCAGACAAACCAAGTGACATGTGTGAACTAGTCATATTTAAACATGCAAGTCTGACTTAAAACATCTGTATTTTTTCATATCTTGTTAAAAGTAAATCCACTATTAAAGAGACAGCTTGAGGTAATTTGTATCAGTAATATAGCAGGGCTATGCCTTGATGTTTTGATTTAGAAGTTTACGTCTTGTCTCACTAATCAGCACCCCCCATGTTGTTTGTTGTTCTTTCCTTACAGAACATAGGAAACTTGGCAATCTGACTGTGACAGTGAAAAAGACCGTCCCCTCTCCAGAAGCAATACAGATTCTCTACCAACGCATGAGATACGAATATGAGTTTTATTACTATGTCAAAGAACAATTCCACCTGCTAAAGCGCAAGTTTGGACTGAAGTCTCATATCAGAAAACCACGTCCCAGACCTGAGTTCTTCATTCCTTCTCCTCTGGAAACAGAGGAACCAATAGATGATGAGGAAGAAGATGATGAAAAGTGGCTAGAGGATATCTATAAAAGGTGATGGATGGAAGAGCTATCCTTTCTCTTCTGGTGACCCCTTCAGCTTTCTTAAGATTTTTTTTAATTATTATTAAAAGTAATTCCTTAAGGAACTGAGTTAACGTGCAGCGGATTTGAAATGGAACAGAGGAGACCATTTCCACATGCTGGAGCCATTGGGAGATACCTGATTTTGCAGGTTTGGTTCATTATGCGGTGTTGGCTCTGTCCCATCCTTGCTATAGCATAGTTCAAGAGAGAAATACCTACCATCTGTCACAAAATAACTTTTGGAATACACAGTAGTACTTTGGGAACCTGTGAAATACAGAATAGATTAGGCATTCTTGAAAAGTAAATTTTACAGATTGTCATCTCTCTCTTTGACCAGAAATGAGTCTTCATGGCATAACACTGTGGCGTGAACTACAGGCAGTGAGCCATTTGGGAAGAGTGCCTCTTTCTGTCCAAAGCATCCAAAGCACAGTGGTATCCCAGTGGTATGGTCAGAGCCATTACTCTGTCTGTGAATCCAAGGATAATAGGCTTAGAAAGGAGCTAGGTAACACTCCTTGACTTACCTGTGCTGGAGGAGCTAGGCTGCTATTCTGCCAAATCAATACTAGCGAGTGTAAGACAAGTTACAGGAACCAGATATCTTTGGTAAACCCTTCTAGTTCATAGAGTGGGAAAAGTTACCAGGTCAGTAAATGGCATATAAAAGTGCCAGGCAGAACTTTGTTTGGGCAGTTGAGTATGTTTCTATTAGACTCTAAAGGAAAAGGTGTAAAATACGGAGTTCATGTTCAAGAATGGTATTTTTAGATTTTTATTATTCTTTTGGGTCACAAATCCAAAGAGATACATAAAAAGCTACTCATTAAAAAACTCAGATGATCTGGAACTCCTATTAAGCATGGCCTGTATTTCTGCAACTGCAGAATTTAGCTGTTCACATCTGAAGCTGAACTCAGCTTCCCCACCAGCACAAACACCAGACTCCTGCTTTTAGCATGGCTAGAAGGAAAATTAACACTATGAGCACACACACTTCTCTAGTTGAAATATCTCAGAATCATAAAACAAATACAAGATGCACTCTCCAAAACCAAAGCTGATTCAGTCATAGGTTGTTAAGAGAGTCACTGTGAAAGTTGCCCCTGTTAATCACTACACATATTATCTGCCAGCATTAGAAAGGGCTTCAGTGGAAGCTGAGAGGGCAAAGAAAAATAGCACCAATATGTGATGTGCTGTTGTTATCAAGGTGGTGTCCATGGGGTGGGGTTCCCTGTGGTGTGTGTGCACTGGTGGTGCACAAGGGACAGACCTGCAGGCAGTCCTGGGCAGAGCTCTTTGGCCTTCTGCTACATAGCAGAATAGAGATGAATTTTGGGGTCTTGATAAGGCCTTGGCCTCTTATACACTGTTGTTGCCAGAGAAAGCTGGACTAATAGAAAACAATAGCAATAAATTCCTGTCCCTAGAGCACAGGAAAGAAGCAGGGATGAGATATTGCAGCTTCTTGCCAGGATGAGGACAACCCACCTCTTTCTCACATTCTTTCTCAAACATGTACCAGAAAATCCTTGGTTCCTGTTCCATGGTTGTCGTCTGCAAGGTCATACTTCACTTTGCTGTAAAAAGCAAAAGTTATTTTGTGATGGATGAAGCATATAAACTCGGGATCACCTCAAATGGGCTTTCCAAGGATTTTCTCTTCCATGAGACTGCTGAGAGCCAAAAAACATTATGGTCCATCTTCACCACTCAGTCTTTACCTATACACAGAGAATGAAAATAAAGAAGTATTAAGACAAGATGCTAACTTACAGAAAATATTAGGGAGAAGGTTCTGTTCTCATTATTAACATCCCAGGTTGGTGGTAGCAATGCACTACTGTGGGGGAGCACATTAAAGAAAGTTTAAATGGCACAGATAGTAACTAACATATTAGCTAAAATATGAGTCTGCTGCATTGTATATTTTAAGTGGTTTCTATGAAATTACATTGAAAGAGTAATGATTAGTTTACACACTGTGGAGTTGTTATATTTTGGAAAGAAAACTAGTATTCTCATGTTTCTGAAATTCTGTTTGAATCCTTTTTCTGCCAACATTTTAACAGAATATAGTCACTTAACACATTCACCCTTCCTGCAAGTTCATTGCCGCTTACCGTAAAGTCTGTTTCTGTCTGTTTATTTAATGGTATCTTCAGCCATCACTACTTATAATCTAAATACAAAAGCTGCTTAATGATTTACTTGCTAGGTTTTAATATTGTTGTATTTTTGTAACAATCAACCTGGCTTCTCCTCCGCAAATGGCAATTCTTAAATTTATCCAGCACATAGCATCTAATATTCCTGGTCCTATGGCCTATTTCTCTGTCATTAAATATATTTTGCTTAACTGTTCAAAGGTACGTTTTAAGCTGGTTAATCTTTGACTTATTTATTGAAACTTTTCAGCACATTCCAAGTTCTAAGTTGCTCAGGAAGAAGTTGATTTAAATAATTACATTTGGGTCTGATGATTTCTTATTAAAAAAAAAAAAATCACTGTTTGTAAGCCTTTAGCCCATGACAGCTTTGTAGAAAGTGCCATGCATGTACTTATAGATCTTTGGGGGGGAAAAAGGTGGCTGTTCAACACTTTCAAAAATAAGAGAATATATGTGTACATTATCTTAGCTATAAATGAAAGCAACGTATGTTTTGGAATGAAATCTTCTTTAACTTATTCACTACTATCTCCTGAAATATCAATAAGCCATATGACTCTTTATTTTTCAGCCCAGCAATGTTTAAAAATAAAACTTGCACATTTCTCCCTGGTGCCACAGTTCTCTTGCTTACACTAGTTTTCCTGCCTGGATACAGTGGCTGTGGGTAGGACGTTGGAGTTGCACCCAGTAGAACAGGGTTGGATACAGCATAGGGCATCCTCTGAAAGTCATTCTTGAGCAGTGAGACTGGAACTGGTTGCTCCTGGTTATTCCATGCTCCTGGATTATTCCATGTCCCAAATTAGCTGGAGGTGCGGGAGTGGAGTCAGAATTGTTTTACTCACCTGAGATGTGCAGTCAGTACATTGAAGTACATAGTCCAGTGTTCTGTGGCTGCAGAACAGAAGTTTTATCCAGGAGAGAAACAACTGAGTCTCCATACACTGTATTTTTACTAGATGTGGTATTTGATGGCCAGGCATAAAAGCTCCAGTAGTCAGTGATGTTACAATGTAAGTGAAGCATCAGTGCTTTCACACTGAAGAGAGGATCAACTGTTGTTAAAATGCAGCATTCTAGAAAAAATAAATTTTAGTCTTAAGTTTCAAGTGACAGTGACAAATTGTGCCGTTTTTTGTTTCTGTTCATTTTAGTTCTCTTGCACGTAAGATTTGTTGGTGATGCAAGGCTAAGTCCAAGTACCTGAAATGTCTTCTACTTGTACATAGAGAAGTAGCTCAGCAGAACTGAAAATACATGAACCTGATGGTGTATTTAAAGCATTACAGTTTCTTGCAATTATTTTATCATTGGATCTTTGATGAGTCATTTTGAGTGTTTTGATACAGAATGGTACATTAGCAAAACCAGAAATTTTAAATGTTGGAGAACACATCTGTGAATCCAAGCCATGGAATTTTTCCTCCTTTCAATATTTTATGTAATTGAATGTAAAGGTACATTTTTTGACTAACAAAGGAAACCACACTGCATGCCAACTTTTGTCCTCTTATCAAATGAAAAAATGTCTGCAAAATAAAATTCTACATTCTCTTAAAAAAATAAGGACCTGCAATTCCCAGCTAAGGGTAATGGTGCTCTGATCTTTCTCTCCATTTTAAGAAAGGGAACATCTGTGATGTTAGAACATTAGCCTAAAACAACAGAGCAACATTTTTGAGAGCTAGAATACAGTACCACAGCATTCCTTCTGTTTTATTTTTAAGGACTCGGTCTTTTTTTGCAAGGAGTTCAGCAAACATATAAAAGACTGTCGATCAGTCTGCTTGCTTGAGCCAAAACCAGAGTAAAGAACTGAGCATTGCTACATATAGACCTCCATACCCAGATTCCATGGGAAAAACAAGGGTGTTATTGAGCCTTGGAAGTGCCCAAGAACCAGAACCACTTTTGCAGGGTCTGTCTCAAGGGAGGGTTTGCAAAGTTATGCTGTGCTAAATTATGCACAGGTATGGCAGGATGGGTGCTGGAAGGCAACTCCATGAGAAATGGCCACTGGGGAGTGAAAAAATTTCCCTGCAAAATATTTGAAGTGGGTGGGAAGGGATCTTAGTTTGAAGGTTGAAAGTTAAATTGCATACAGCATAAATCAATTCCTGATGTCTCACAGCTGAGAAACAGTCATAAGTTTTCTTTGGTTTATCTGGAAATGGCATTGCACGCCAAACTGCAGCATGCAGTGAACATCAAATCTCAGTTGTAAGCTTTAGAAAATAAGTGTGTGTGCAATGAGAGCCCCAGCACACCGTAATGGTTGTGTCCCAGCATGGATTTCTGACCCTGTCATCTTGGAAGAGCCTGCAGGAAGGTTGTTGTGGGGGTGGTAGGATGGGGGAGGGGGAAAGATTTCTGCAAATACAAATTTGGCCTTTCAGACACCATAAGATGGCAAGATTTGACCAGTGGTTTATTTGAATGTGGATTTTGAATATAAACACGTGGATTTCCTTTTCTGAGTATGTAAAGGAAGAATGCGAGTTGGTTTTGGATTTATCTGATTGTGGCTGAAAGGGTAAGTTAATAACACTGCTGTCAGGCAGGCACATACAAGTGTGCTTTATGCAGACTGTTGTCATCTTTCTGTTCACTTTGAATACAATGGGCAAAAAAAAAGCTAAAGAATTCAGCTACACTACAGGGTAATTGGTGCTGTGAAAAGTAGAGATTAGCAGGAATACATGGAGGTGATGCTGTTCAGAGTTGAGATTAATGGTCTAAACACAAGGATGATACAGAGCAGCCAGCAGAAGTGGCACACAAGCTGCTCATCTATGGCTTTGGCTTATCTGGAAAACTTGAGACCATGCTTCACAATCAGAAGAGCACAAATTTGTGATTTGTACTGTTAGCAATACAGTACTGGGTTTTTTATTTTTTCCGTGTGCTTTCAAATTGCCACTTCACCCCAGAAACTTGGCAGAGCATAAGCACACAGCCTATTCCTGTATCTGATGTGCAGAAGCTCATCAGAGACATAGATTTGATCCTTCAGCAAACCTCTCTCCAACTGCAAGTGACGAGCAGAGTGAAACAAATCCTTGGCACAGAGTTGCTGCTAACAGGCGGAGTAATATTTAGTTACTGCGCTACAAGGGAAAGTATTCCTGCAGTTCTCCAGTTTACTGCAGGAGACTTTGGATAACCTCAGGGGTCATGGGAGCATTGTCAGGTAGCAAAAGCCAATTGCATGTCCCAGTGTTGAACTCATTATCATCTCCAGGTTAGGTGCCGGAAAGAAACAGAGGTGGTTACAGTTTGTAGCAGACTGGCTTCCCACAGCACACAGGGATTTCTCTTCTTGGAGCCTCCTATGTAGTTTGTGTGGTGGGAAGCTCAGGGAGGGGGAGTCAACTGCAGTTGTTAGTCTGACTCCTTGAAGAAGACAAGATTCTCAAGATCGTGCTGGATTAACATGCTGGAAGAAGCAGCAGTGAGGCACCTGTGCTTTACAGAAGAGCTGTGAGCCTTTTCCATTTTCACTTACTCCTTTTGTTTATATTTGGCTGTATTTGCTTTATTTCCCAAGGTCAATCTGTGTTGGGTATTTATTTCTTCATTAACCATATTGTCTGAGCAACTTGGAAAATGGTTAATATGATTATCCTTTTGATCCACAGTGGAGGTAAAGAAGTGCTGTTATCCCCATTTCATACATTAGGAATGGGTACAGCAAGTGGGTAAGTGATATTCCAAATGTCATACAGTAAGGTTTTGAAAAAGACCTGATGATAATTTAGCCAAGTATCTTAATCCTTGAACTTTTGTTTCTGCTGTAAGATTGGTTCTAGATTTTAGAAGGCAAAACAACTACCATGGAAAATTTTCATTACTTGGAGTCCTTTCCTTAAAACTGGGAAAACTGTTCAGTTAACTGCCTAAATATGAATGATGTTTCAGCCCTTCAGCTGACCATTTATTTCCTCTTGGGACAAAGATTAATTCCACGTTTTATCTGTTCAGTTGTATAATAAACACCTGCAGAAATTGTATGGTTGTAAGGTGGTTTTTTGTTTGGGAACAGTATTCCTGTAGCAGTTAAGAGCAGATAAGCAGATGGATGGGTGGCTGAAGTCACAGCTTGTAAATTTAGCCATGCACAAGAATATGGTCACATTTTTTCCTGCAATATATGTAGCCTACCTGAAAAGCCATCACACCTGTGTTCTTTTATGTGGTCTAAGGTGTGTTTTCCTTTGGTTTTCCACAGGGTAAAAACCCAGAAAAAGAAGCGATGCCTTACTGTTCAGCAACCAGCACCGAGTGAAAAGACAGTTCTCGCGCAGCTCACCAAGTAGTCAGTTTTGTCTGACTTTCTCATAAACCCAAACTTCTAATAGCTCCTACTTACTGGGCAGGGGCAAATGCCTCTCACCTGAGAGATCTGGTGCTTTCCTCTTGTCTCTTCCCTGTCTTTCCCTTACCTGGACAACACACATTGTTAAAGCTTTTGCCCATATCTTGTGGGGAGCATTTTAAGGTTAAGATTGCACAAATGTGGATGTAATCCTCTGTTCCAAGTGTCTATGGAGATGCATGAGCTGCTGACCCTTGCTCTAAACTTTGGTAGTGGGGGACGGCTCTTGATTTTGAGCCCACCTTGCAGGTGTCAGCTTCATTCCTGCTCCAGATCTAGTTTCTGTTCTGAGTATTAGGGCGGGTCCTGGCCTGTCTCTGTTGAAATAACTGAGGCTTAGCAATACCAAATCTGTCCCCTCTGGCTTTGGGCCAGGAGGCTGAAATGCCCTGGCAGGTAAGCCCATCAGGGTGCAGAGAAGTCTCCCTGCTTTCAGTCCTCTGATGTGAGCAGAGGCCCTTGGTGTCAGCAGCAGCCCTGGGGGTGCTGATGTCTGAGTGGGGCAGGGGAAATGGAGCTGGTTTGTCAATCCTAGCGTGCTGCTGGTCGGCACTTCTGCCAATCTCCCTTGGACAAGTTTCTCCTAGTCCTGTCAGCACTTGCTGTGGGAAAAAAACTTTCTTCCTGCACTTCTTTGGACAGGAAGCTGGCAAAGAAAACGCAGCAGTGCTTCTGTTCCATAGAGGCTGCAGAGATCCAGGGGAGATGTCAGGGTTCAGACTAGGGAAGCCAGCAGCCTCCTGTCTGTCCACAGGGGCTGAGTTCCAAGTTCTTTCTCATCAGACCTAGGCAGGATGGTGCTGGTAGAGGACAGCACCACTCCTTGAAGCATGAAAACCCAGCTCCTCACAATGGAGTTTCGTGTCAGAAACTTTGCCATGAAGACTCCCTGCAGTCTCTCTGCAGTTGTAGGTTTCCATCAGGTTTTGCCCCTAAGAACATGATTTGGCCCATCAGCACTGGCTGGAAACTGAGCCTAGTGACTCCACAATCCAGCCCTTGTCAGTCACGCCACTTGGATCTGTGCATGGGGCTCTTTGTGATAAACCTCGCTGGAATTTGGAAAACATTCAGCAAATTTGACCTCTACTTTGTCTTATAAATATCAGTGTCAAGCAGCATCATGCACGCTTTATCACTCCAGAATGGGGAGAAGGAGATGGAATTAGTATGCGGTCAGCTCTGGTTTTCCAAAGCAATATCTTCTGAGTTAAAAAACCTTTCTGCTTCTCAAAAAGAAAACACAATGTCTTTTTGCCCAGGAGCCGGAGCTTCAAACTTACTCTAAATCCTCATGTATTAGGTCCACTGGTAAACCCAAAGGACCCTAAACCATTTTCATCTCTTGTAGGCAGAGCACTGTGGCAGCCAGCTCTGGCAAGGAAGACGAGATGAGACCCACCCCATTTCTCTGTTCTTGCCACAGGAGAGGGAACAGAGGCATAGGCAAAAGCTTGGCCAAGAACAGCTCTGACCAAAGTGAAGAGCTTCCAACTTCTCTACAAAATAGATAACAAAGCTTGCTGGGGCAATCCAGGGAAAACGCATCTGCAGGTCAGCATCTTTTCCCAAAGCTGCTGCTCCTGCTAACATAAGGAAAATCAGACCCTTCCTTCCCTGGAAAGATGGATGTGGTCCCGCAGTGCCCCCTCCCTGGCCCCGTGCCGGCGCTGTGGTGGGCAGCAGATGAGGATGCCTTGGGATCTGCGCGGCTGGCGGCCCGGCTTGCTGCCCAATCGCTGTGTGGCCTAATTGCTTAAAGCTTTCCCTTTCCCCTCACCGCGAGTGCTGGAGTGTAGTATTTATCTACTCTGCAAAACTTTTATGAGAATTTGTAGGCTTTGTAGAATTCCTGAATAACAGGGATCACAATAGCTGCGGTGGAGCCAGACTGTGCAAACCCAAACGCCTGCACTGTTCACCTTGTTTGTGTGCAGTCTCTGCAGGGAGGAGTTGTGCTCCTCTGCCTCCCACCAATCCCTGCAGAAAGTTCCCCAAACCCCTCACAATCCAGCTGAGGTGCAACTGCTAGGTGCCCCTGGAACTTCACCCTCCACCTCCCTCCTCTGTCAGTCCCAGGCTCAGAAAGGAGTGTGGGCACCACTGGAAGAGTGCTGAATGTAGCTCTCTAAACCAGTTGAGGACTTTGCACTAGTTTGTCTTCCTCTGGAAATAAAAAGGGGGTCCTTAGAATTTTCCTAGGGAAATTTTCCATGGGAAAAAGTTCCTTTCTTTCCTACCAGATAGTGGGCTAGGAAAAGTAATTTGAAACAGGACAGGTAATCCCTACCTTCTTGAAAATAGCCCTTCGGGTTTTGGCCAGTCCTTATGTACTGTGAAGCCATGAGTGACATGTCATGTCTTTGAAGACCCCTCTTACCAGCAATGTTTAAGATCAAAGAGTAATAGTAATTACAAATAGTAATGATAATAATATTGTGTTTTCCTCACAGTGTTAATGAATTGAAACAGTAGATAATGAAAAAAAAATGTTTTGCATTCAGAGGAAGCTTTATGCAAGAAGGGGATGAGCGCAGGGTAAACTGCAGGAACCTCTTGCTGAGGTGGCCTAGGCTGCAGTGCTCAGTCCTGGGAATAGCTAGCATTCCTTTCTTCCTTCCTCTTCAGTGCATGCCAGTCATTTCAGTTTAGATGAAACAGAAAAAATTATGAAGCCAAACCAAACCCACTTATTCATTGTTTTTTCCAGCTTGCCCCTCCAAAAGTAGTTTGCTTTAGTCCAGTGAATCAAAAGGTATTACTCCCTTACTCATCATTCCCATATGCATTGCTCAAGAGGAGATCTGGCAGAGAGATGGTGTGGACAGGCCCAGAACCTTGCATCAGGACTTGGTAGCTCATTCTTGGGGAAACACTGCATTAGCTGTCAGGACTGCAGACATGGAGACTGTCTAAATGGTGATTTTGTTCAGGGCCAGTGGAGCCTGTGTAAAGTGCCACCATAAAGGGGACCTCAGTCTGAAACAAGAGGAGCAAAAGCAGGCTGGCACATGCAGCAATGGCAAGCTCCCACCATGACACTGCAGTGACACAGCATGTGTTTGGTTGGTGCACTGTAAGCAAGTGTATCTGCATGGCTTCAAAACACTAACTATGGCCCTCTGGAACTCCACAGGGCGTTTAGAACAAAAGAGTTTTGCTTCTAAAAGGTTTAAAAGAAGTTTAGAGACTAGAGCAGAGAAACCAAAAAAGAGGTGAGATGCATAGCGGGGTGTAAGGAGCAGAACCCTGTACAAGAGGGGTTGAGGAAAGCTACTCCTGGTGCAGGTGTTGGGCAGCTGGATATCCATCCATAAGGAAGCTGGCAGAAAGGCCAGCCACAGCCTCTCTGGCTCCACTCTCCCTGCCCCTGATGTTGAGAGCAGACTTTACCAAAAGCCCACACCTGATAAAGACAGGAGCACAGAGCAATAGGGAAAAGAGTCAACCTGTGGCTGGATGTAGTGATGGATCCAGGTGAAACTGCTTAATAACCCCGGCAGTCACAGGCTTTCAGGTGCTGGAGCCAGCCTGAGGGGAAATGAATAGAGACGGGATCTGTTCATCCTTTTTCATTCTGGTCATCAAAGGTCAGTGCTGGCATAAATTAACTAATGCTGCACATTTTTTAAAGGAAGCAAGACTGCCTATAATACTGTTTCAGGCTTTCAGCTTTGTTTAAAGGTTTTCTTTGTTTAAAGGTTTTCACCTCTCAATCTCAACTTTGTGCCCTCTTCTTCTCAACAAAAAAATGCCAAAGTCAAGGGAGGCTCTGGGCTGACTCACTTTGTCAGAGGACGGGTTTTTCTTCCTGCTGCTGCAGTCCCTTGTTCCCATCCCTCGTGGGTCTCTGCATTTCCAATGCAGAGCCTGTGCTCCGCAAAAATGCACCGCAAGCTTTCAAAGAATGCATCTGTTTATATTACCTCCCCTGGCCCAACATCCTGTTTTGGGAAAAATAGCTTTTATAATGAGAAGCAGGGGAAAGCGAACAAATGATTCTTCATGCAAGAGGTGAAGGTCTTCCTATCCCCCAGAGCTTTTGGGGCGGACTCTATTTTTTCCCCGGAATGCGTTGGAGGACAGAGGCGATGCCCCCAGCCGTGCTGTCCAGGCGGTGCCCCGGGAGGCACAGCGGGCGGCGCTGGGGCTGCGGGCGGGCTGGACCCTGCGGAGCCGGGCGGGCACTAGAGGGAGCCGCGGCCGCGGCCATCCCCGGCACGGGCAGGTGGAGCAGCGCCGGTGGCTGCGGTCCGGACACAGCCCGGGGCAGGGGAAGGGAGCTGCCCGAGTCAGCGGGACGGAGCCGGGCAGCCGGACGGGAGAGCGCTCGGGTGCCGAGGAACGCAGGAGGTTACGGGCGGGAGGTGGTGTGAGATGTGGCGGGATATTAGAAGAGGAAAACCAGGGAGTGACCACGTCTCGAGATCTGAGCAAAGGCCAGGCGCGCTGGAGGAGAGAGGACGAGGGAGGAAGTGCATTGCTGAGTACTGAAATGATAATATACAGCTTGCTTTCAAAAGCCAGCCAAAGAAACCGAGGCTGTGAAAAGTCGTTTTCAGTGTGGGGCTATAACAACCTTTGATGAGCAAACATCAAACCTACAAAACCATATTCTCATTGACTTTTGGCAGTGGGAAGAACAAATTAAACTTCCACACAGACAGATGGTACCTTTCTTCTGGTGACATCAAAGCCCCAGAAAGATGAATAGCCTAAACCTTATCTCTCTCTTCAGAAATCATTCACTATCATAATCCCAGCTTTGCTGGGCACATTTAGAAGCATGTGACATACCCAGTCTTCAGTTCAGGAGTGGGAGCCTGGGTCTCTTCCTTCACTTCAGACAGGAGCTTTCCCCCATATTTTCCCCCTTTCCCATTACCTCTCCTCCAGCAGCACCTCAAGGGGTATGTGCAGTTTTTGTTAGGTGAACTCACCCGTGGTTCCTTGTTTGCTATTTTCGCCCGGACAGAGCACAGATTCTGGGACATGGGCACAGAGAGAGATTAGCTGGTTTAAATCTTATGCCTTGGGCCCCTCTCCAAGGAAAAGCTGTTGCTAACTTACAGCTGTCTCGTGCTCTCTGTGGAATGAGAGGGAAGTCCATTCAGTCCAGTGAAAATAAACCCACCATCATAGCTGGCATTCTCGTTGGTAGTCTCAGTGCAGAGGCCAAGGATTTGAGGGTTGTGACACATGAGGCAGCTCACTCCTAAAGAGCTTGATCTGGGTTGAAACGTGTCATCAGAAAAGTATGAGGAGCCTTGTGCTCCTGCTGTCAATACAGTACTTGCCCTCTTCACATGGACTGGCTTTCCTTTTCTGTCCTGCCAGTCTGGCACACGGCATGGGTACCCTTTACTGTACATTCACTTTAAAGGAGAAGGACACACAATTTCCTCTCAGTAGGCTCCAGGACTCAGCCATCAGTTCTGTAGCTGCTATTTTGCCTTCACCATTTGCCCTCCTCCTGAATAAAAGGTTGTGTCCCATCTTCCTGCTGACCTGGCAGACACCCCATCATCTCCTCTGCCTGTTAACCCTCCTCTCTTGTTCCGCAGCTCCTCCAGGGCATGAGGCTGAGTGCCCAGGTGGCACCTGGGTACAGTGGCACATAGCTGGACAGGCTGCCAAGTGGATGAGCAGTTGTTAGGGGCTGTTCCAGCAGGTACAGGGTGGCTGTGTACATGCTCTGCTGTTGTCTGCCTTTCCTTCCAAGTGAGGATAGAGAGTGAGTCTAGGGCTGTGCAAGAGGCTATAGTGGGCAAGAAGTGCTGACTATAATAAGGCTATTTATCATATGATATGAGATAGCTGAAGCTTTCATCATAGAGGCCTGGAGGTTTTCTCTTTGCTGTTTTATCAACAGGTCCGAGAGTTTACACAGGCTTTTCACAAGGGGTGAAATCTCTGTTGAAATGAGTTTCATAATCTTCCTGACTTAATTCATTTAATATGCTAAACATAAGTATAGCATGCAGCAGACAGGCCAGAACAGCTCTGCGAGGCAAGAAGGTGCAGTGAGTGAGGACAGATGTGGTGCAGGGATATACTACCAGAGGAAACTGAAATGCAAAGCAAAGCCTTCTAGAAGAGTTGTCACCCTTCAAAACTGGTCTGTCACCTTACATCTCCATTGTAATGCTTTCACATTTCACAAATGCTTTCCTCATGGATCCTAATCCAATTGCCACTCCCCCTGTGGGTCAAATTAAGGAGGTCAATCACCCTGGAGATGACCTGTAGGCTTTTCAAGTGAAAGATTGGTTGTTTTTTTTTAAGGTTAAAAAATAATATTCAGTATTAAATCTCCAAGCTTTCCCAGGCAATTTTGGATAGCTTGGTTTGGTCTCTTCCCTTTGCATCCACTGCCATAGGTCTTTTCCTGGTTCAGCTTCCACATACTCACCACAAGCCCTCCTCAGAGCTGTGTGCTATGTACTCATTTTCAAACTAAAAAAAGAAAAAAACTTGGAAAAATGTAAGCAAGGGGTGCTCCAGTCAGGCCATGTGGACAGATCTGCAGCCTCTGCAGCACCCAGCTCCTGCACACCTTCCTCTGAAGGCTGTGGAAAGGGTTTTAAATTATATGGTGCCAAGAGAAGGGGAAGCCTGCAGCTGGTTTTAGTTCTGGGGTGAGAAAGCTGAAAGAATAAAAGAATTAGAGGCAGTTCTTTCACATAGGTGATTAGCACAAAGGAATGTCAGATTCGGTGAAGAAAGTTTCCTTATCAGACTGCAGATTTATTAAATGCGTTCCAGACTTGCATTGCTTCATTCAAGTTTAACAGAGCAGTAATACTTAATATGCCCTTTAGCAATTTAATACTCTCTTGTACAAATCATTGGAAAATTTAAAATAGAAAAATATGTCCAGGCTTAACTGTAAGAAGAAGGGGAACTCTGTACAAAAACAGAGGAGAAAGAATGCATGGGTAAAGCTAAATATTACTGAATATCTTACCACATGTATTATTCTGCTGAGTTATTAGTATGTGCACTCTCTGCTGCAGGCTAAAGGAGGAACTTGCAGTAATAACTTACAGAACAACAATTTTCAGCATCAGGGCTCCAGGCTGGCATCATATCATGCCCAGAAATTACCCCTTGGGAAACACATTTTATACACTTTTTTTGCCTTCGGGGAGCACAAATGTGAGTTTCTTCTATAAGGAAATGAAAATCAGTTTTTAGTGCTGCTTAGACAGGAAATACTGTTGTCAGACATCACACAGTTGCTTTCACAATTGAGGGGGATGTAAACATTGAATTGGTATATCACTGAAACATTAAAGGCAGTCTTTGTTGGAGACAGAGGGTAGACAAGACCATAAAATGCCTCACTGCTGCATAATTACGTGTGAATATAAACACATCTATATAAACATGTTTCTGCATAAGTACTGTTGGTCTAATATCCTGTGTCAGAAAGTTCCGTCAAGGCTCCATGTGCCCAAGGTGAACAGGGATCAGTCCCAGTTTGGACAAGAGGATGTTATTTAATATTGGCTATGCATGTGGGAAAGAAGGAAAGGGCTTTATTTTGTTGTAGTCAATTGGACTGCTTGGCTTTTGTGGGTTTTTTATGAAGCAAAGGCTCCTAAAGCAGCCTTCCCAATTAATTGTAATATACAACGTACTCCTGAGTCTCTAACTGCCCTGCAGAGGGTTGCACCAGAAGATGCAATGGTGCCTATTGCATCCTACAAGGAGATGTTCCCAGGACAGAATCAGAGTGCAGGAAAGAGAAAATTACAAAGGTTACAAGTACATCCATCTTGACCTAGGAGAGCAGCAGATACAGCTCTGGATACTGGCCACTTCCAATGCCACTGAGTCACTCTGTCAGTCTGTGTGCTGCTGCTGACCCAGACTGACTGCCAGTAGCCAGCATGAGTCAATATTCACAGAGGTCACAGGGCCTTGCAGAGGCTGGGAAGAGCCATCGCTCCCAGGGGACAAACTTACTCAGATCATAAAGGATAGCAGTATTAAAGATCCACCAAAATGAAGGATTTGAGTTAAGCAGCAGCTGGGACCACAATCTCCCCTTTCCTGCTCTAGTCACACACTTCCAGGCCCTAAGCCATTTTTAATAAATATCGTTGCTTTCTACTGGCAACTTCAGACTAACTCTTTCCATGCTATTTAAGGGCTGCAGGACTGGAAGTGACCTCCTGAATCACTGATCCCAGTCCTTTCTGATGGGAAGAAACCACATCATATGAGCCTAGTAAAAAATGTCTGAAAGAGACCAGGATGATGGCATGTATGGTGATTTCATCCTTCCAAATTCCAGAGGCAACACCCAAGGTGTTGTGGCAGTGATTGTCTCTTGCTTGGACATTTGGCAAATACAGTTGCCTGATAAGAAAGGGAATTTGTGTTAAAGATGTTTTGTTTGTAGTTTTCTTGACATGACAATGGAAATGCTATAGTGAGGTGGGATCTGGGTAGAGCAGCCACTTTTCTCACCCACCACGAGTGCTAAAAGCAGCTTGCCAGCATCTGAGACCTCAGAGGGTCCTACTGAAACAATACACTGAATTTACTGGTAGGATCTGGTGTGGGGCTTACACTAATTTATATTAATGAAGGAATGTGCTAGCAATGTCTGTCTTTGAAAAGCACGTGTTTCATGTGCAGAGTCTATTTCCTGAGTAGGGGAAGAGAGCTTTGGTTTTCCTTTTCCATTAGCCTCTATCTCCAACTTAGATATCTGTCTCCAGGCCTGCAGGGATGACAGAAGGGAGGATCTGGGCAGTTGGTGGTTCTATCTCTGTAGGGTGCAGGTCTGAAAGGGATTTTTTTTTTCCTTTCTTGTCACATAATCCCTTTGGTGGAAGGGGTGCCCCGTGGGATCAGCTCTCCTGTTTGCTGGGGAGCACACCCTGCAATGCCCTTCTGCTGCCTCCTTCTTCTACCAGTGCTTTCAGAGGCCATGGGGGAGGGAGCAGCATGGAAATAGCACTGCATGCCTCAGGTGGAGATAGGGGACCACAAGAAAGAGAGAGGCAAGCAGCATTGTTTGGATTTTGAAGGTGGGATAGAGAAAGAGCTGTCACAAGAGGTATAGTGCTGTCACAACAGCCTCTCTGCAGACCTTAGAGGGAGCTGGGGACCTGGGTCACCTGGATGTTGCTTAAAAAGTGATCTTGGACATAGGCAATATAAGATGGAGTCTGAATATGGGCCAGAAGCAGAGGGGGAAACAGAATGGAAAGAACTGTGGAAAGAAGAGCACAAATGCATGCAGCAGCTCGAAAGCCAGTGTATCAGATTCACCTGGGCAGGGCAAGGCCCAACAGCATCTTCCACTGTGGCACAGCAGAAACAAGCAGAAGGAATTTAGGACTTCAGGCCTCCCACAGAAACAACCCTTTTGTGCTGGTATCCAAAAAAGCTGCCAAAACACAATGGTAAACAGATATGAGTTAAAGGACAAAGGTTCCTTAAATATCACATAGCATTTTAACTTGCTCCAAAATGCAGGAATGAAACTGAGTTTCATGTCAGCACTGAATTGTGACAAGCTACCAACAAAACCTATTATGGAGAAGTTGGCATGGTTTCCATAGTTGATATCCAACAGCTACAAAGTGAGGGTAACAAGCAAAAGAGATTCTGTTGTCAGGATCAGGAAAGGGAATCACATAGCTCAGATGTACTCAGGCAGATGATCTGAATAGCTATGGGTTTGGGGTTTTTTTAAGACTCATCTTCAACAAATACCTAACAGAAGAACATGTTAAAACTGCTTTATCAGGAAGGAGAAGACAAATTACTTGCTTTCATTGCATGGATCTCATTTTTGTAGCATTCATAAGATTCTAATATCTCTAGCTCAAGTACAGGTTTTTTCATTTATATAATTCAAAAGTCATACTCTTGTAAGTCTTGCTATTTAGATTACTAAAAATTAGTGTAAGGTAGGAGTCAAGATTTAGAATTTGGCTTGGGAAAAAGAAGTAGTGTTGACCCTTGCAGGAAAACAATGCTGCCTGAACCTGATGGCTCAGGGGGTCAGTGATTCACAGCAAGTAGGATGTAATTGATCAGCAGAGAGAAATTCAGCACATTCCCAAGCAGGCAGAGCTGTCATTCACTGCAAGGAGCTGCAATGGCCAGGGGCTTGGCTGTGCTTCATGCATCAGAGTGTGCCCATGGGCAGCAAGTGTGTTGTGAATGTTCCTCTCTCTTTATAAGGTGCTGGCATCCCCCTGGATGTTAAGGTCAGAGAGAACCTCTCAAGCCACCAAAAAGTACAAAGAAAAGTTAATCCCTTTCTGCTGGAGATCTGTCTGGTTATTTCTACATGTGGTCATGTGAAATTTCTTGGCAAAGTTTAGCTTTTAGGAAGGATATTGCAGAATAGAGATTGTGCTGTATAAGCATTGTGTAAAGAGATATTGACATAAATAGGAATGACAGGTGTTGGTGGCATCAGTCTTTAAGTCAACTGCATGTGGCTTTTCCGTAAAGTCCTTTCCTTATGAAAATTACTGCTAGGAAAATATGATGACTTCTGCACCCAGTCTGGAAACATGGAGCTCACTGATCAGGACCTGAGGAAGAGATCTCCTCAGCTGAAAGCAATGCAGTAGGCTGGCAGCTCCCATTGTGCCTTCAGACCACTGCTATCCCTGGCGTAGGAGCAGCAGAGGAGCAGCACTGTCTCTCACCTGATCTTTTTTCCAGTGGCAGATACTTTCACAGGGTGCTTCCAGAAGCAGAAGGGTAAAATTCTGGCCTCACTGAAGTGATCCCATAACCATTCCTTCAGAAAACGCTGTTTTCTGCCTTGTTAGAAAGAAGACACAAAATCCATCTTTGCCCAAAGCTGCACACTCCAGGTAATCCAGGAGCCAGACAGTCAGCTCCCGCTGATCTTCCTTATCTTGCCATGTTTTCTCCCAAACGACAGCAAAACAACTCGACATATACCCAGCTGGGGTGTTGGTGCCTGGTGGTGGAGCTTTCATCCATGCCTGAGAAACTCTGGTCAGAGGGTGGCACTTTGCCAGACTGTGGAAAGCCCATCCAAGGTAAAGGTGGATTTAAGGGAGTCCATTGTCCAGGGCAGTGGAGAGAGAAAACTTTCCAAATGTTTATCAGAGTATTCTCCAGGAGAGAGAAGACTTTCCAGATGTTTATAAGAGAATTCTTCACTGCTGTGAGGAACATATTGAGCCTATATCTCCAAGAAAGTACAGGCAGTCCAGACAGAACTTCAGTGTCCCAATAGATCTATTACAGCTGTATAAAAAGAAAAAGGTTTCCATATTCAAATCAGAGACTCGCTGAGCCTGTCCCCCCTGAGAACAATGTCAGAGATATCAGAAGATGACTGTGGACTGTATGTTTCCTGATGAATAATTTCATTTATTACAGTATTTGAAATGTGAGATCTTGAGATAATGACTCAAGGATTGCTCAAGATGACAGGATGCAACCTCTCTGAAAATCCTCTTTCTGGTCTTTAGCTGGTAAGACGGCTAATAAACGTCTTCTGGAATAGGACTCTGGTGCACATTGCCAAAATTAAATTTGTGCATTTGTTCTTCTGAGACAAAGATGCTGAGTGATGAAAACCAAATTGCTGCTGTGGGCTGGGTAAAACCATTTAATAATCTGCAGCCTGGGATAAAGTCCTCATACCTGCATTCCTCCTAGGTACATTTCACTAAGGCATTCCAAATGTCCATTGAGTGGATACTGTGGGGTTTGGAAGTCAGCAGTGATTAAAACAGAAGGCTCAGAGGCTAGTTTGTAGAACCAACTGTCTGACTGGAGAAAATGAGATACAAACCAGCACTTTTTCCTGGGGCATGAGAGAGGATAACTCAAGCTTGAACTGTTTGCCTTCTACTAAAAGGCGGTTCTGTTAGGGGGTTCAGTGGGCAAGGCTCAGCAGTGTGCCCTGAGCTCCCAAGCAGAGAACATCTACAATTTACAGCAGCATAGAACAGGTCTTCATCTATTGATTGTGCTGTGCACCTCACAGTGGAAGCAGTGGTACCACCATAAAACAGAGAAATAAATAGCCGTTGAGAGGGTAACTGATCTTGAGCAGTAGATTGGCCACAATTAAGCCTTTCAGGGAGTTTTTAATATTCTGAACCTAAGAATAATCAAAGGGTGCTTCTTCAATTTAATGTTCTGTATGAAAACTCTCATTCATTATCAGTATGTGGATGCATGCACATGTGCGTGCATGAATGTGTCCACTGAATACAAAGGCTTGATCTTGACAGTCCTGTATATCCTATTTGGATATGAGATGCTGTACCCATGGCTTTGTCTCTAGAATCATGAAAGCCTTCCATTCAGATGCTGCATGTCTGTACTTTTCCATGATATCTCAGCCAAAAGTTCCAGCTCACGCTGAGAAGTCATCAGTGGCTGCAAATGCCAAGGAGATGAAGGCTCTATTGGCCTGTTCCACTATTCTATTCTGTTCCACTGATCTCTACCCTTGGCTTCTGCTGATGTGGACCAGACCTTTTCCCTCAGATCAGAGTCAGTCCTGTGCTTTCTTGTGCTAAAATAGGGAGGAGGATATCCACAGCAGATGGACTAAGGGGAATCATCAGAGGCCAGGTAGATCAGTGGGTCTTTCCACAGGAAGGAGGCTTTTCCATAGGTCCACCTCAAAAGCCACAGGAAAGATGTAGCAGCTGGATGACACGGGTGTCTTGGTCAGAGAATCAATGACAACCTTTAGCCTACAAGTCTGACAACCCAAGCTGATGTGAGGTACTATGAAAGGCATTCATCGGCTTTGACTAGTTCGGAGTTAGCAGACTGAAACCCTGCCTGTCCATCTGCATATTTCTGCTCCAGGTTTCCTTGCAAAGCACAGCAGCAAGGGAAGGGCCATGCTACTGATCAGATGAAGAGCAGAGCATATTGCTAGTTCCTGTAAGCTCTCTCTCTCTGCTCTGTAAATTTGCTTTGAACCTGCAAGCAGTTTGGTTAGTGACCCAGAAGTGGCATGGAAAGTTGAAACATTCAAAAGCAGAAGGAAATTACAGACAGTATGTACTCTCCCTGCAAAGCTTGCCTTGCTTTTATCCTTACCAGGTCACTGCTAGAGTTCATACTGCCCAGTTCATACTGGGCTCTAGAGCCAGCTGGACTCTATGTCTACTACGTATTTATAAAAGTCTATCATCTCAATTAGTCTGTCTAACTCCTTTCTCACTTGCCAATGTACAACACTAGAAGATGTAAACTCCCGTGTTGGTGCTGTGTTTTGCATCACGTACACACAGAGAAATGCACACTTGAGTGAGTCAGATTGGTCTTGGTATCTCTATTTTGTAGCTGGGTTCAGAGTCAAGGTAGGATGCCAAGCACATACCCAAGATCCACGAGAAGCATCCCAGGTAAGTGTTAATGCTCTGACCCATGGCACAGCATTCTCCAGTTTATCAGAGGTTACTGGAACCATTGAGGAAAGTATCAGCAAGGTTATGATGGGCAAACATACAACCACATAAAATATTTTTGTTTCTTAATTCATGGTCACTACTCCAGTGATTACGGGAAACATGAGGGGACACATGCCGGAGCAGAAATTGAAGTGCTTGAAATTTTGTGCTGAAGTAAGCTTGTAGCTTTGTGGTTTATTTTCAGGGGTAGGCATTGCACTCATTGAGTTGGGCTCAAAGTATCTCTAGGTTGGAATCTGTCCTGTAGGATTAGAGTCCTGGATTTGGAGCCAACCAGCCTGTTATTTGTGGAGGGTGAGGAGGTGACTGTGTCTGAACTGCCCACTCAATCTTGCCAATACTTCAGTGACCTTTCCCTAGCTGTGGAGAGCTGGAGTCTAGTGGGAGCACCATCAATGCTTTAGAAATTAAAGAAGTGGAGGCAGCTTCTGATTTCAGCAGCATAAACCCCGTTCCAGGGTTGCAGCAGCCTCAGACTTCACACTGATAACCCTGAGCCTAGAATGTGGTTTTCCCTTCTCAGTGAAAGCAAGTTTGGATTGTATCAATGAATGCCTAAGGAGATACGTATGTATGTATGTATGTATGTATGGCTTTAATTGCCAGAGAGCTATGGCCTAGAATGCCAATGTGTCCAAGCACTTTGCTCCCTTAATCATTTAAAGTGCTGTGCATGCTGCTTGGATACCTCCTAACACTGTTTGCTAGATCAGATATCAAACAGGAATGTTAAACTTTGGAAGCGGGACAGTGGTATGCCTTCGTAATTGCCCTTCTCTATGAATAATGGAAGCCCGCTGGACAGGACAATGATTTATTAACACTACCTCTCTTGCTTTCCCCCTTCTCCATGTGCCATCTCAAGCAATGCAGTCAGTGATTTCTTATCGTTATATTTTATTGTAGCATACTCATCCTAGAGGACTAACAAATTTGTGCCCCAAGAAAACTTTTATTCTTATAGTTGATGCTGGCATCAAAAATATTTTTCTACCATTGTTGTGGGAACAGTTTCCTCATTCTCAGAGTCACAATGGTTTGCATTGCTGCTCTGGCTCCTATTCCCTTTACTTCCATCAATAACAAGAAACTGCTGGAAGTTAGAAGCAGTGCTAGGGCTGGGATCTGGCCTGTGAGCTCCTCACTAACATCCCAGACATACCAGTAAACCCTGGTGTGACAGAGCAGGGATTAGACTGGAGCCCTCCAAATGCTAACCAAATTGCGGGAGCTGCTGCTTCCTACCCCACAGACACCACTGCTTGCATTTAATTTCTAGCTGCTCTAGGAAAGTCTTCATATTTCATCTGCTCATTTGCTTTATGTTTGCTGAGTTGTTAAATTAGTATCAGGAAGAAATCTCACCGTGCACAATGGTTGAAAGCCAGCTTCTAAAACCCAGTGAAGCTTTTCCCTCTGTTGTTCCAGAGACTCCTTCTGACTTCCAGCACCATGTTTACCTCAGAAAGACCAAATTAGCAGAAGAGGCAGACTGATATCAGCCCATGGGTCATTTGCAGCTGATCTCTCTGCTGAGCAGATGGAGGTGTGTGTCCCTCTCAGCATAGGTGGGACTTTTGTCACTCATGCTCCAGTGAGCATACCTCCACTCCTCTGGAATCTTCAGCTCATGTGGCCTGCTCTACCTGCCCAACCTACACCGCTCCCACCACACACCCCTGACTGATGCTCCATACCAGCAGGCACTTGCTGTCACCTCAAAGCTGTTATTTCAGATCTGGAAATGACAATCCAGCAGGGCTTCTTGGACATGCCTGCAAGACCGAGTGACAGATCGGCTTCTAAGAATCATGAAAATTGCTGCTCTTTGTTACAGGGCAAATTTAGAGCCTTCTGTGCTGCCAATGGGACCTAAAAAGCCTTATTCACCCAACTGCCACTCTTCTCAAGAGTGCAATAAAACCTCCCAGACGAGGATGGAAGCAATTGACATTTGCCAAGTTTATGTGTAAATGATCATTTTTTATAGCGAGCCAAAGAAGCCACTGGAGCAAACTAGCCGAACAACATTCTCAGAAATAGCTGACTCCTGTTGAAGCAGGTCAAATCTAACTATCTCCTTCTACTTGAAGTTATTGTGAAACACAGGAAAGCACTCAAATAACTCTTCTTTCACTTCAAACAAGATGTGAAAGGCACACAAGATACACAACCATATTCATTCTTACTGTTAGTATATGCTAGTTAAATTTTCTCTCTCCTTGAACATCAGGAGTGCAGTAATCTTGAAAAGAGATTTTTAGGGTTTTGTTTCATATGATGACTGAGCTGTGAGAAAGAAACTGTCAGAACCAACCTCTATGCTGGATTGGTACATCATTAGCAGCTTATTGAAAATGTGATAGATGTGCCCCAAACAGATCCTATGAAAACAGTTAGCAAGAGAAACTCAGTCCATGTTTTGAAAAGCAATGAGATTTGCTTTGATCAAGATATAGTCTTTTTATCCATATTTTTCTAATAACAATCACTATTTTATCCCTAAAGGGCAGACAGGTATCTTTTTCACTTCTTTACAGGGCAAGCATCTTTCCTTCCCTGTGGATGTGGATAGCAGCTTGCAGGTTGTTCCCTTGGAAATGGCTGGATTTGGCTGATGAGAGGGGTACTGGTAGGCTCTTTGGGATTCATAAGGGGATTCACAAAGGGATTCACAAAGGGATTCGCAAAGGGATTCTCAAAGGGATTCACAAAGGGATTCGCTCCACAAGGAGCACAGTGTGGCTCCCATCCATGTGCCCAGTGTGGGACTGTCTCTACAAGCACATTCGGAGTTCAACAGCTCACCCACACAAGGGGCGACTGGCCAAATTAAAACACCAAGCAGAGGTGGGCCTGTATGCCTGGCCATCTTTCCACCCCACTATTGAATGGGTCAAATTCTGCCCACAACACAGCATGGAGAGATCTTCTTGCTGGGGTCTTCCCAGGACCACCCTGTGCCTGGGGTCTAGCTCAGTGAGCAGCTCCATGAAACAAGGAGAGAAAGTGGCTGTTCCCACACTGGCATTGCATTGGGATGCAATGAAGAGGTTTTTGTTGAGGAAAGCATAACAGAGGTTAGAAACATTCATGTCACCAGTCTTTCTAGTGTCACTTGTGTCTGCTGCGCCTTCCTAAATATTTTTTAAAAGCAGCCTATGTCTATGGAAAATGGCTCCCTTTTCAGGAGGGAAGGCCTGATCAAGATTGTTTTCATGTAATTAGGAATTCAGTCCAGTCACTTGTTCAGAACAACTCGGCAGAAAATACAGTATCGTGTCAAGCAGTCATTTCCTGGTTAACATGGCATCTTCTTTGGCAAATGCTTCTGAAAACAAACAAAAATGGCACATTAGATAAATTTCTCAATTCCAGGCTTGTTTTAGACCATATCTGCCACACAGCAAACACTGTTGGTCCCACAGTAAGTGACTTTCCCTTCCTTCCTTATTCCTGCAGCAAGGCCCTGCAGACACTCTATGTGTGTTTACGGATATGCTCTGTGATTACTTTGGAAGTGCAAAATACTTGGCATAAGGGATTGTGACAGGGTTTCATTGCCTCTGACAAGTCTCAGTACCTTCAGTTTTGGCTACCCAAATCTTTGCTTCAAAATACTCTTCAGTTTTTCACCAATAAAACAGCCATCTCAGATGGCACTCTCTAGTGTCACCTCACGATTCTGCTGCCTTCAGGATTTAGGAAGGAGGCTGGGAGATGAATGCAATCGCACATCCACAACTGGCAGTGGGATTCCTGGCTTTGATTCCTCCCCTGTGGAGTCCTGTCAAACAGACAGTTGTCCGGATGTGAGCGTTTGAGTGTTTTCTGACCCTATCAGTGTGAATTGTTACTCAGCAATTGTGTGGGACGCAGTCCTCTCCTTTGGAGGTGACCTTGTGCTGGGATTTAAGCTTATTTGCTGCTTTGTTTTCTCCACAAGTTCTTTACTCTCAGCTGCCTCATACCTGAATTGTACCTTTTGTCCTGTCTACCTTGTCTTTCCTACCATCTACCCACTTCTGCTTCTTCTGGCTCCAGTTAAACCTGCATTGGACAGCTCAAGCTTATGCTTGTTCCTGAGCTCAGGGCTGCTCAAGGGTTTTGCAAGGGCTCCACATGACGTGTATGGCATTGGTGAATGAAGAGTTTTGTATTGGAACATAATTACTGACGGACCTGGCACAGAACAAGAAATACAAGTCCTTTTCTTACATAAACACTTGCAGTTTGAGTTGGCTGAATACCTGGATACCAATTCTCTATTGGTTGGGATCCCCTAGGTTTATTTATCCAGTTTTGTTCCTGTTTTTGAATTTAACAACTCCCTAACTATCATCACCATGGTAGAAAAAATATTGATATGCAGCGTACAGGAGAAAATTTTGTGTTCAGTTTCAACAGCAACTAAGGAAACTATTTATCCAGAGGCATCATGGAACGGGTATGTCAATTTACACAAAAATTTGGATGAGCTACATTACATTTTCTATTTCTTCTGCTTTCTTGTATGGGGACATAAAACTCAGACACAAGTAAACAACAACTGTTTTTTTAAAGTTCTCCCCATTCTGATGAGAATACTTTGTTATAGGAAACACAAAACAAAAAAGCCCTACACGTAGGGTAATCAGGAGATTTATAATCAGAAAACTATATCCCTCATGATTTTTAGTTGCAACAGTATCAGATATTTGTACACTGAAGAAGATACTGTCAACACTGAAAATAGTCTAAGCAATATTGCTTTGAGTCTTTAATAACATGCAGTGTCAAGTACACAGGGCTTGGGGTAAATAGAAGTATTAATAGATTAGGGTTGAGAAGAGTGTCCATAAGGCAAGTTCACTGTCTGTCACAGTCATACTCCATCTGTCTGCCTCTACCCCTCCTCCTCCCATTTTGCTCTTGTTCTCGGCACAAAGCCACAGAGGGAGTCTTTGGAAGGGCTGAGGAGAAGCAGATATGATTAACTGCTTTATTTAAAAAAAAAAGTTCTGAAGACGTAAGATTCCCTTACAAGATAATCTTTGTCTGAAAAGAATTTCTAACAAAAGAGTATTATGCCCAAAGAGGTAAATCTTTCAGTTTCTTCATACTAGAGAAAGATAATTAGTCACTAGATGAAACTTGATAGTCGGCTGCCTGTAGGAGCATGACACTCAGTAGGGGCAAATGGAAGACACTGCTGATGAGTCGTAGACATATTTTCATAAAAAAACATTTCCTGGAACAGAGGAATTGAGAGAAAAAAAATAGGCAGAAGACTAATGATTGTTAACTTAAAGACAAATGTATACATGTTCATATAAAACGGAAGAGTGGAAGAAATCTTGAGTTAAAAGAAAATAAATAGGACCAAAAGCTGATCTACAGTGATCCATACAGATGCAACACTTGCTCTCATTTAGGTTTTCAAAATTTAGTGAAAAGTAGAGCACATCACAAATAGCCTGAATTCGCTACTGAAAAACACAGATTCTTCTAGAGCATGACCCAGATGCCAAAACTTCAGACTGTACGAATATTTTAACGTCTCTCAGAAAATTTTCTACAGTCATCAGAAGCAATATTCGAGTGAAATTAACTATGCATTAATAAGAGAAAGATAAAAGTTTGGAGGTTCAGTAACATGGAAGATGTAAAAAGCAGCTGAGGACAGTTAAGAGTGGGACAGCTGTATTTGTGTCAGAAGCAGCAATATGACATCTTTGTGAGGATACAAGGCATACTACAAGAAGTGACCCTTTGATATAATAATAATATTAATAATAATAATTATTATAAAATTATTAATGGTCATGTAAAAAAGACAGACTTATTCCATTTTTAATGTGTATTTGGAAGCCAGAGAGCTAACAAGCATGAATGCCTTCTTTGCAATCATAAAGCAAGACCACATTAAAACACGTTGACTCAGAATGAATTTTTTTGAAAACCAGCAGATCTAGAAAACTGGCAGTCAAGAGACCTACTGAGATGATGGAGAAGATCCTGGCCTAGAAATATTCATTTTTAGTGAATCCTGAAACACCAGAAGGACACTAGAACAATGCTGAGTGTTCAGCCAACACCGCAGTAGGTCACCAGCATACTCAACTGCACTGCAGCTTGGTCTGCCTGACAAGGGATACTAGGCAGCAGAAAAATGAATTGTTAATGAAATTAGATGGGAACACAGTCACTAGAAGTCTACTCTGGTTTACAATATAGCATTCTTGAAAGAAATGAATGATATACAATGTCTGTGTGGTTTGTTCCAAAGGGATTAGCACAGGGCTTGAAGCCCCTCCAAAGAGCTCTCTCGCTGGTTCCCTTCAGGCAGCCATCTGTATGCAGCAGGTTTTTCAGTGCTGCTGAGGTACAACCAGACTGAACCAACCAGCAGTAAAATTGTCGTTTGACTGCAGTGTCTCAGTCATCAGCTGGAGGTCATAGGCAAGACCGAGGCAGAATTGATCTCACCACATTGGCAAGAAACTCTTCAGGTGAGAGAGGTACACGACATCTCTGCTGTAAAAAGAGATGAAAACTTCACAAATGTCCTTGATGATTTGACCTTTGAAACCAAGGCAGGTGATCAGTATGACTGGAAGGATGTAAGACACCATCAAAGCACCTAAGAGAGTGGGACTTCATTAGCAAATGGAATCCATGTCAGTTTCTGATAGCAAATGGAAAAATCATGGAAACAGAAGAGTTTATTACCCCAATCCAGTTTGAACAGGGATCTTTTCTCTCTGTGTACAGTATTAGGGATACTGTTTCAATGCCCACTGTTTTAGGAGGTTGTTGAAATACTGGCATGGGTGTGGAAAACAGCCAAAACATTGTGCAAGGTCTAGAGAAACAGGCCATAGCAAAGACTTGGAGAGCAGAGTCTGTTGAGTTAATCAAGACCTATAAAAAATGAGAAATTACAGAGGATGTTTCCCTCCTGGCAGAAAATGGATGAAGGAGCTCTTAATCTAGCAGAGAAGTGTGCAATCAATGCCAATAGCTGGAAATGGAAGCCTGGCAACTTCAAATGAGAAAATAATCAGAAATATTTAACAATGAGAGTAAGCATTAAAACAAATTGCCAAAGAAAGTTGTCGGTTCTTCACATCAAACTATCATCACATCAGATCTCCAGGCATTTCTAAATGAAGAGTTTCTGTTAGACAAGTTATTTGGCTCCTTATGGGAAAGACTGTCTAAAATCTAATGGCCCATCCCAAGGACTGAAACTTAGTGGGCTTCAGGAAATTCAGGCCAGATGAGTTACTGACTTCTCTAGCCATCCTTTTGTGGGGCCAAGAGACTGGTACAGGTTAGTTTAAGTTTTTAAATTCTTATCTGCCAGCTTTATTTGTCATCTCTCTTGTAAACAAAGGCTTCCTCCAGCTTTTGCCTGTCTGGACTCCACAGGTGGGCAAAGAACTGTGTCTGCATCTCTGGAGATGAAAAGGGAATACTGCCTTGTGGCTAAGTACCCTGCAATGGCCAGGGCTTTTCTTTACTAAGACTTCTTCATTTTTCCTGGAAAAAGGGCAGGGTATTTCTCTCTATCCATCGCTCTCTTTCTCTCTTTCTCCATCTCAAGCCGCAATTGCCAAGTCTCCTGGAAAATATTTTCTAGCTTCTGGAACAGATTATTATCCCTGCTTGGTGCAGATCTTTCTCTGGGTGGTTTTCAGAGTCTCTCGGGGCCCACTACTTCCCATGGTCTGGCAAAATCCCTGACCACCACTTGGGACCTTGGTTTGTTTATTTTAACATTTATAGAGAATAAAATGGAACCGATCAATGCCAACCATTGGTACAGAACAAAAAATTAATATAGACCAAACACATTTCTATCTGGTAAAGAAAGATGTAGAATAAAGGCCTCACCCAGTGTCAAATTAAATAAAGGCCAGAGTTAAAAGTTTTGTCTTGCAACACATTCTACAACTGTTCAAACTCTGTGTCAAGAAGCAATATGTGCCAGAGCCAAGGGCTTGTGGGGGGCAAGTCCTCCTGCCTAGTCCCGGAAGCTCAGGCCCAGAGACGGACCCCAGGAGCATTCTGGTTCATCTCAACTACTGGAAAAATTGGACAGCCCCAGGACAGAGACTGGCGCCAGTTGGAGAGGATGGGTCAGATAAGGCGCTCAGTTTCAGCAAAGCTTGTGACTTAAATAAGTGCATGTGACACAGGACTGAGAGGAGTACTTGCCTCTCACCTCAGGCCCAACCTTTCTGATACTCTGTTTTTTTGCTGCACTCCTGTGCTGTGTGGATGGTGGGCTCTGGGACTGATGGTCTATAATTTGTTCTTTGCACTTCTCTTCAGAGTCTTCCCAGTTTGGGGGATTTCTATGCTCTGTTAAAAAAAAAACAGAAAACACAGGAATCAAGTGTCACTGAGGCATCTGGAAAATGCTGTCTTATGCTTTGCCATGGTGTGCATGCCCAGGCTGAAACTGGTGATCTGCTTCAGCTCCCCTTCCTGGCTCTCTGGTGCTGCTGCTCTCCCCAGTGGGGCTCCTGGGTTTCCAGCCCTTAGTTCCTTGGCTCAGACAGTGCCAAAGCCATTGTTTTCTGTGCTGTAGCTATGTGGTTTCTGTGCTGGAATTATGAGTAAACCATGAAAAAATATTAACATTTTTGTGTAGACTTATGCAACTTTTTCCACGGAGACCCTCAAAAATGGCAAAAGCCTTGTCTTGCCATTAACCATAGGGAAGTGTATGGCACATGTGTGTCTTCTTAAAGCACCAAATGTTTGTCCAGAAGGAGCATGTTCGCAGACCAGAGATGTTCTGAAGGATATCACTTATGAAACTCCCACCAAAAGACCCCTGTGAAGGCCTTGCTAAGCAGACACATATAAATCTCCTTTACAGGCAAACTTTGGTCTACAAACACAGCTGCTACTGTTCTTGAACCATCATGAAGCATGGCTACAATGTCAATTAGATCGGGGCAAAGTCCCACCATGGTGCCACTTTTTACAAAGAGTGGGTGCCTCTCCCATCCTGGAGCAAGAACAGTGGTCACCACCAGGGACCCATTGGCTTCACCAGTGCCTCACCAAGGGCACTGGAAATGCTTCCTGTGCTCTCCTACCAGGAAACACCATTGCACATGAGATACCAAACACTTTATAAAGGGCTTTTAGCCTTAGCATGTGTATCAGCACTTTGCAAAATACATGGGGATGGAAACACACATGCCAAATTCTTTGACCAGTGAGACTGATTAGTGATTCAAGGTTTGTCCTAAGGAAATGGCTGCTTTTATAATATAGTAGGCTGCTGTCACCAGTGTTTGAGCAGCTTTATTGCTCAGGGACTCAGATGTATCCTGTGAAATCTGGACATACCACCATGTGGTTTTGAGGTTGGTAGGTGGACATATGCCCATTACAGAGCCCAGCTATACAGATGCTCAATGATTAAGCTGGACTCCTACACACTTGTAAGGTACACAAGGCTCATGGAGTGCCTGCCAAGTTCCTCAAGTAGTAATAGTTCATGACACTCTTGAGATATCTGCCAGATGCCGACACAGAGTTCTGAAGTTCCTATTTCAGGACATAATTTTAAAAATACTTCTAGCTCAGGATTTAGATGCCAAAAAGCATTTGTGTATGAATTGTAATGTAAACCATAAACCCAACAGGAAACATCAGAGCCTTCTCCTTTTGTAGATACCTTGTGACTAAGGAGGGTTAGGAAAATGTTCCTTTATTGGCAAGAAAACAAATACATTTTACTGTCCCATATGTGCAAAATGAAACAACCAATTAACATATATCTGGCAAAGAAAGAATATTTTTACCTTCCAGCATTGCCCACACATCCCAAATTTTATATTGATTGCAACATTTATGAGTATTGCACAGTGGGGCAGATGGTGAACACTCTGCTGAGCCCCAGGTTTGGCTGACAGAGAGACATGGCACTTTTAATAGCAGAATCAGCAATTCGGCTCAGCCTGAGTTTTCTCACTTTTCTGGAGCTTGCACTGGGAAAGCAAAAGCTTTAACATAGTTGCTTTCATATCATCAACTGGCTGGCAAAATCCCTCTCACAGTACTGATATACTCCTTATCCTTTCAGTAGACATCAAAATTAATTGAAGCAGAAAAGCAGTCCCAAGAAGAGACCCTTGTCTGTTTTACCTCACGTAGGATCTACATTTGTAGATCCAAGTATAATAAACCACGGGCACATGTGTGTGTTGTATGTGTGTGTTTTCAGCACATTAGCTCTTTTAAATGGGCTCCTTGGTTTTTCAACTTCTTCTCAGTTAAGACTCAGATAGGTCTGAGGAAGACTTAAAGCTAGTGAGACACCAGCCCTGCTTTTCCCAGTAAGTTTTTACAGTGAAAATGCAAAGACAACAACAGCGTGAGCAGAAGAATACAACTCCCACCCCTGCAGCAAGCCATCCTCAATGCACGTTTTCAGCCTGGCCACACAAGCCTCTGGGTCAGAATAAAGTATGTATTTGCTGTTTCTGGGGTATTGTCCTTGGCTATTTGTAATTGCTGAATAAATTCAAATGCCTCGTGTCACCATTTTGAGCTCTATCCCATCTTCTTCATCAAGTTTGCATATGCTGGGCCCATGAGTTCACTAATAACCCTTGATCAGCCTCAGCTGGAGCTTCCAGCCACACCCACACCCACGGTGCCAAGAAGCCCCATTTCACCTCCACCCAGGGTTATCAGGCCCTGGCTGAGCAGTAATGGAGGAGTGCTACTCTCTTATCCATGTTTGTAGCTACACCTTTTGTGACTCTGGGCCTTATCAATCCAGACCTCAACCAGCAGATTGATACCCTGGATTAGTCTAGCCTGGCTGTTGTGGACCTTCCTAGCCATCATGAGACCTGCTCCTCACCCTGACCTATGGACTGACTTTCCAGCTTCACCTCAGACTTGTCTCATCACTATGCTGCTGCCTCATGATCTGGGCTCTTGGCTGGTGCCAGCCATCGTCTCCAGGTTTGTCCAGCTCACTTCATTCGGGTGCTGTAGATGGGACCTGCCTGGGGAGGTTGGGTCCTGCTAGCTTGAGTTCCCATTGTCTCCTGGATCATCCTGCCTCAGGGAGCAGCTGGCCTGCGTGGTGTCGTGACTCTGGGAGCCACATTTAGGTTTATAGGAGCATGGTGGAGGGGGCCTGACCAAGAGTCCTTCTTGTCACACTGTAGCTGGTGACATGAGCATGTAGATAGTTTGAGTAGGCAATGCAGTGTGATGGGGTGGAGAACTGTAGCTCAGGCCATTTGGGGTGGTTAAAAGCAATATCAAGGTCAAGCCTCTGTATCAGTGTAGTCATACATTTAGATCTAGCTTTGAAATCAGTCCTGTTTCTAATACAGTGAAATGTCATGAGTGAGTGACTGAATCATTTTCATGGGGTCCAAAGCTCTCTGTGTGTGTGTTAGTATACTCCACACTAACCTGTAAGAGATATAAATATGGAGCTCTCGTTTCCCACATAGCTGCCACACCTGTCTCCTATGATCTTCACCAAAATTACCTTGTCTTCTTCTTGGCATCTTAAGACTTCTCCATAACAATATTCCCAGACTCTTTCCATATCCCCAGAATTATTCCTTCTCTGGTTCTCCTAAGCCTCTGCTTCATCCTATTTCTTCAGCATTTTTTCTTACAGTGATAATTTCACTTTATGCTGCGCTTCAACTCAAATATTTCCTCATATTCTCACCATTTACCACTTTTGCCAGATAAGTGCACAAGAGGTTGTGTGTGCAAGGACCAGGCTAGAGCTGCATGCCCACCAAAGCCATAGGTAATGACTGGCTTTTGCTTGCCTCTTCCTTGCTAAATGGAAGTGCACCAGTTTCTCTTTCCCCCTTTCCTCTTCCCATACGGATTGCTGTGAAATTGTTTTTAAGAGGCTGCTGCTCTGTCAAACATGATTGAAACTGACCACCATGTTCAAGGGTATCTGGGGAAAGGGCTGACAGACAGATGGGCTTTGCATAAGCCCTTGTTCCTCTGAACTCTTGAACTATTAAGTGAGATTCAGATGCTCAGGGAATGGAGTTATTGTACCTCCTTCACAGTTTAAATTAATCCAAAAACAACTGCATTAGTGTATTAAGTGTATTTAAAAATATATTAAAACTTCCTGCTTTCTGTTTTCAGAACTGCTGTGCAAGATCAGCATTTTACACTGGGTAATGATAAGAAAAAGCTTTTGAACAGCCTTTATGCTGCACAAGTGTGTGGGAACTGTTTATCATTAATTTAGAACAGAGGGAATTTTTCAATTCAGGAAGACAGACTAATAAGTGTAGTTTGAATGTGCCTCTCTCCTTTTCTCTTTTCATTGTTTTCTGCACCAGCCTGAATGTGCAACCAGATAGTTTTCTGAGACCTCTGTTAGCAACCAGAGTTTAGTGTGCAGGCACCAATCTGAATATTATGGGAGTTCAGAGGCCTATGAGTGCGGAATAAATTGGTTTTAAAAGCAATAGCAATTGCTCAAAGGATTGTGTTACAATAATAGATTTGAAAGCTGTGAGCAATGCAGTGGATGAGAGCTGGAGATGTAGATAAGGCACTTTGAGGGCTGCTGGGGGCAAAACAGGTCCGGATTATTGCATTGACAGAGGTGGGCTGTGGGGGCACCTGATGCCTCTTTTAACTTGGTGTTGTATCACGGCCCGGGAGGGTGGCACAGGCCGGCTGCCCCCCCGGACCAGGTCTCTGGTTCTTGTAAATCCCACCGGATCCGGGGCGAGTGGCCCCCGAGGTTCTGCGGCATGGCGGCAGTCTTCTAACCGCGTCAATTCAAGCAGGAAAACAGTGATACGAAGGAAGAACTGGGCTGTATCTCTGTTCTGCTAGAGGTTTATTTGGGGTAACGGGGGAAAGGGTCACAGGAAAGGAGAAGGGGGAAGGGAGACAAGGCAGGTAGCAGATGCTAGCAGCCCAGAGATGCAAGACCTCGAGCTGGTCCAGGCTCTGCCTTTTAAGGGGAAGGAGAGGGGACAGGGGCTGGCTCTCTCTGAGCCAGTCCCAGGAGGATGAAGGGAAGATTGGCAGGAGGGTACACACCAATAGGTTTTGAGGTACAGCAGAGCATATTTCAAAATGAACCAATGGTATACAGAGCAGAGGAACAAAGGAGCACATGGAATCCTAAAACCCGACGTTGCTACAGCTTGGGGCTTTCAATCCATCCATGGTTATCATGGGACTTGGGAACACAGGCTGGATGAGGGAAGAAGGAGAGTCTGGGTCTGTATACTCAGTAGAGCTCTGCACTGGCTAACCCAGATGCGGCTGTGATAAATATGAGTAATGAGTAATTAACTCAAACAGTAAATTATGAAGATCAATGAAAGAGAAAGGGGGAGCCCAAGAAAAAGGAACTCTAAAGAGATCTACATGACCCTGCAGAAGAAACCACAGCCCAGATCCCCAGAGCTGTTCAAAAGAGAGTCAGGTGCCTGAATAACTTTTAAGATCTCAGCCACAGCCTGGAGAGACAGAAAAGGAGCTGGCAGTCTACTAAGCTACTTCATAACAGACCCCTTTTCTTCCATTTTGAGAGGAAGCATGGAAGACTGATCTGTCAATATTTTTCAGGATGCTATTGGGAATTTCTTCTGCTTTTATTTACTATATCATAATGTTTGCATTCTGGTTTACATGTGGTATATATATTGCAAGTATCTTGAAGTTCTAGACAATTTTTTACCTGGCTGCCCAAATACAGCAACATCTTGTTTGGCAAACTGAAGAAAATATTAGAAGTTTTTTGGCTGTAACTCACTGCCACGATAAAATCAAGACCTTGATTTCCTCAAACTCCTTGTTAGAACTACACTTGAGAAGCAATGGTTTATGTCTCTAAAACTGAATAGTTATTATTAGCTAAAGCTGAAACATATTCAGTCAATCAGACTCTGATTTGGAGATGTTATGGATGGCATGTAAAATGAAGTACTGACAAAATAGCACAGCAATGAAATTCTATTCATAACCTCATGCTCACTTGTTTTCAAACTATTGTTAATGGCAACATCTTTATGTATGTCAACAAGGCATGAGGGGGAAGGCAAAAAAACAAGAATCACCACATTAAACTTGAATGTGCGTCTGTATAGAAGCATATACCCACGTGTTTATTTTCACAAGTGAGATAATGCCATATCTGTTCTAAGTAGTTTTTCTGCTGCTCCATCTGTACAAATGGCTCTTAAAGCAATTATGAAAAACTATAGGAGATGAAGGGAGGGGCAAGGGAGTATATGACCCAAGAGTAGTGAATAAATCATGTGGACACACACTGTGTGGGCAGTTTGAGCTGGCTCACAGGGAGCACCGGATAAATCTGTCCCACAGAGGATGCTCCTTTGTATTCTACCCTCTGGCTTTAATGTTTCACAAACATCCTGCTGGCCCTCAAATGGCTCTAAGGATGGTTGTGAAAGTGCAAGCCAAAGATAAGCAATACAAAGGTGTCTGCAGGCAGAGCAAGATCTTCAAAGATCTGAACTTTTGCCATTCATCTTAATGGCATGTTACTACTTAAATCATGCAGCAATGTACTATTAAGTGTTGTTAACTATTTCATTGCTGGGTAAAACTAGCAAGGTAAGACTGGACTGACAAGTAATAGGAAGATATACACTAGCCACTCTCATTGGCATTGCATCACAGTAAAGTTTTTATGAGTTTGATATTTGCATTATAAAGGATTGTCTTGAAACAATGAAATAAGCTGATATTGTGACTGTTCTACTGTTTACCTGGCAAGCTGTTTTACATTACAATTTGATATTACTGTGACCATGCAATGATAAAATTTAACCTCGTGAGGAAAAAAAATGGAAGGGAGGGTGATGATATTGATCTTTAGGAGAGCAGATTTCATCTTCTTCAGGGTACCATGGGAGGCTGCCATAGAGAAGTATGAAAGAGCATCAAATTTGTTTGATCTTCAGAAGTCTCCTCGGAGTAGGAATACTGAGAAATGAGTAGGTCCTGGCAGGGGACTGGCTTTGGAACGGAGAACCCCTGACTGAAATTAAATGCATCCTATGAGGTTTTCTGAACTGAACTGGATGAAGCTTAAAGCAACCTTGAAAGTTACCCCTGCTTTGTGCAGCAGAGGTGAGGTGGTCCAAAGGTCCCTTCCAACCTGAATTAGTTTTATGTTTTTGTTGTGCCTTAGTGGGTATATATTAAAAAGACATATTCTTTTCAGTTAACAAATGGAAAACTCCCAGCCATTCTTTGAACTGGATATGCTGCTACCAAGTCAAAAAAAAAAGTCTCTGATGGTCAAATATGACGGTGATGAGCCCAGTACAAATGACTCCATGCTTGCAAATTGAGGAATTGTGTAGTGTCTCAGGAAACAAGAGTTATCAGTTTGCCTTTCTGTGCAAAAATGGCATTGTAAGACCCAGACCCATTGTCCTTAACTAGCTGAATAAGCCATTTGATTCATCTGTTCATTCTTCCAGTAGCCATTTTCCTGTGCTGCTTATTCCAATTCCCCACTGTAATACAAAGTACAAATCTCATGTGACAGCAAAGATCAGTAAGTCATGGAAGTAAATGCAGACAAAAAGGTTGATGTGTGCTTTGTACAGTGTTGTATCTTGGTTATTCTGAAAGTTTTGAGACAGAATCGGTGTCCTGTTTCACTAGACGAAGCAAGTGCCTCTTCCCAAGTGAAAACACCACAGCTGCACAGGTGTCTATCACAAGGTGCAAGACATTTTGACAGTGTGACATTTAGAAATGCTTAGTTCTTGTTACTCTGCACTGAAAATAGGTGTGTTCTTCACAACCTAAGGTGGTGTGATGGGACTCCAAGCTGGCTAGAATGTTGAGACAGATCTGAGTAAACTGTTTTTTTAAGCTGGGTGTTCTCAAAACTGTAAAAGAGCTTTTAAATGCAAACCTAAGTTTTATTTTAAGAGAAGCTAGATCCCATAACTTTAAAAACAGATAAAACGTAGAGTGAGACAAAACAGAAATTAAAGCATTTGGAAACCAAATTCCTTCTTGCTCGCTATGTCCTGGCAGAATAGGTCCTTTTTTTCTGGCTTTCTCTCAGTTTAGCAGCTTAGGAACTTTCTGAATTACAAAAAAATCTCCTCTGACATGGTCTTCGAAGCTATCACTTTGAAAATATCACTAAGCCCATCACTGATGCTTGGTTGTGTATCTGCTTTTCTTAGTATTTTGCTAGTCTCTGAATTCTCACACCCTCAGCATAGACTCTTACACATTTTACTCAGTGATTGTTTTAATTTGATTGCTTTTAAATTAGATTCTTATATTGTATGATATCTAAAAAACCTCACCTGAAGAATGAAAGAGGCTGATAAGAGGGGAGTTATCTGGCAGGGGGTGAAAGATATAAACCATCAAAGGAAGTTATTTTGAGACCAGCTTGGCACTGAACATACATGGGGAAAGAGAACCATGTAAAGAGAAGTCTCTGGCTGTTTTTTTAGGGTTAGTTTCCTTTTTTTTTTGTTTTTACTGAGCTTTAATATTTAATACATTAAAAGTTGCACAGGGCATGATTGGAAGAACTGACTCATAGAGGAGATTGCTGTGGTTGTCAGAGAAGGCAGAATAATGAAGTTCTTCAGAAAGGATTGCTGGAGATGAGGTAAAGAAGCACCAACCGCTGGCAGAAAGAGAAACTGAAATAGGGAGTTGATTTTACCATATGATATGTTTTGTAACAATATTGTAAATAGTGTAAGACATTTCAATCTATATCATACAGAGACTCTTCTAGAAAAGTGAATTGCTTGTAGGAAATTAGGTGGTAAATATATGTTAATATAAGAAAGTAACTTTGCTCACTTTTTCCTTTTATTGAAAAACTTCACGATAAATACAGATGTTTTTCAAATTCTTAGTTCATTCAGTTTAGTGCCATGTAGTGCCACTGGTTGTTGAAAGGCTGTTCTAGCCCCCAGTCTTGGCTTTTACCTATTTTTAGTACTGGAGAATCTCTCAGTACCTATTTAAAGCAGTGGCTCCAGATGGACAAGAGAGAGAGAAATATACAAATACCTTTCTTTTCCTTTTGCTTTTGAAAGGACTGTGTGCATAGAAAATGGTGCAGAGATTTTAGTCATTCCACTCTGAGCCACAGACAGCTGTGCAAAGGGGAGCCCAGGCTCATGTCTGGGTCTGCCAGCAGTGACAGATTGGTGGCTGTACAGCTCAACAGAGTAGATGATGCCCCACCAGTGGTTGTGGTGCCAAGACAGAGACCAGGTCAGACCAAGGACGTGGTGGGTTCCTGAGAGTTTATATGGGGGAGTGGAAAGTCTGGGTGTGAGGGAACACCAGAGTACCCAGCTGCAAGTCACAGTGGCAGGCTAGGAGTCCAGAAAGGGCAGAGTCACACGTGGCAAGTATTCGCGTGGGAAGCTCGGAGAGCTATTTCTTAATGAGTTTGCAGTGTGCCAGGCCTTAGATTGATGTCAGTCAACCATCTGGTTTTTAATCTCTTCCTCCGCGTGCATAATGACTATTCATGAGAAGATTACTGTGAAGAATCCTGAAACTAAAAGACATGTTTAGGATCTCATGGCTACAGGAATAATAGTCACGGGCAGGTTTGGATAGTACAGGCAGGCTGCAGCCTTGTTCAGGTTTTCTGATCAGTGTCATGCTCCTTCTCCCATTTATCCTAACTCATAATGCAGCATCAACGCTGTAAGTTCAACCACTGTTGCCAGTATGTAAATGAAATACCTCACATGGGTGTCACCTCTTCGGGATCACCTTGTTCTTGCTGCTCAAGAAGTCAAGTAATGGGAGCAGGTGATCACATCAGCTGAGAAAGTAGACAAGTCAGTATCTTCTGCAGATCTAATGTTTTAAAATGTTCTAAACAAGCACATGCCTGCCTAGATTTACCATGTAAGACAACATAATACCTATCTGTGTAACTGCAGAATTCCTGCCTGCCGAAATGAGACTCCTGTGAAGCTGAAGTTTCATGAAGCTCCAAATACCTCAGGCTCACCCAGAGCACATTTTGCAATGATTCATATTTAAAGCTATATGCTTGTGCTCATCAAAACAAGATCTCTTCCTCTGAGGGTGAGGGGAATGGGGGCATGGCAAATAAGTACCAGCCCAAAGAAAGAGAGAAATGAGTCACAGTCATTAAGTAGGTCACTTCCACTTTGTGTAACAGTGCTCTTCAAGTACTCGGGTTAATCTCTGAAATAAGGAACTGTCTGGGCTCAAGTTTTCATCTGAGCTTGCTGTTTCTGCTCCAGAAAAGTGGGGAAAGTAAGGAAAAGTTCCCTGTATAAAAATTGGTGTTTTCAGCTGATGAATATATGATTGTGGATTCTAGTGAAACTATTTTAACTCCCACTAATTGAACATGTGGTTTAGTTTTGTTTCATACATCTATGTAGCTTCTTAAAAAAAAAGCACCAACCCTCTGTAGCAGCTGCATTGGCTTCTGCTAATATTTGCTTCCCTTACAGTAAAACCTTAGTTCAGCAAAAAGTGTAAATGTTTTCTTTACTTTTATGTCAAATTGTGTTTTTGAAATGGTCAGTTTCTGCTGGAAGATACAACACCAGTTTATCCATAGTGAGTGGGAGATTGTAGTATTTTCTTTCAGGAAGATTCTTTGACCCCAAACAGAGGGTCCAAACATTTTGGTCATCAAAGCCTTCAGACAAGGGGGTTTGTAACATCTGAAGATTTAGATAAAACAAAGTGGTTTTTTTCCAATAAATTTCTCAAAGAAGAGGGAGGAGTATTGCTATTGTCATTGTTTTGTTGTAGCAGATAGACTGCTGGCCAGAGACATTGTCCTTGCTGAAAAACTGGTAACAGTTCAGTTTTGAAAAGTGGGTGTTTCCTTTGCTTTTAATTACCATATTAGGTTATCATAAGAAAACAAACAAACAAAACACAAAACAAAAACAAACAAGAGCCAAATAAACAAAAAAAACCCCAAACCCAACCAAGCAACCCACCCTCATTTCTCATGTTCCTGTTGCTTTTCCTGAGAGATCTGTGTCACAACAACTTACTGAGTGCAAAGCAAGCTGCTGCTTCTTTTTTTTTTATCCTCCCCTTCTAGGAAACAGTTGCTTTAGGACTGATTCTAGTAACCTGATACCACTTGATGTATTTTTGCTGGAATATGGAGTCTATGTAAATTGCACCATAAGCAAATTTCTTTATAATGGAAGGATTGGGAAGCTGCAGCTTGGCAGGCCATTTCATTGGTGTGGTTTTTTTAAGGTGGATTTTCCAGATGCTTTTTAACAGATGATATTGTAGACTTTTTCAAAGGATGTTAGGAATACACAGTTGCCACTGCTCTTAAAGCAGCCCACCTATAGACAAAATGCTCTACATTTGGAGAAGCCCCTGCCTGACAGATACCACTCCACAATCTGAAAAGGAAATTTCTGTTATTTGCACTCTCTGGTGTGCCTAACTATTTATCAGTGTTGCACGAGCCCGTGGACTCCTGCTGAAATAGAGTCCAATCCTTGCCATCTCAAATACAGATGAAAATTTAGGTCTCCTCTCTTACAGAGATAAACTGACAAAAACCCACAAAGAGTAGTGAAAACTTACCACATTCAGTAAACCAAAATATCATTACTTTCTGGCTGGGACACTGTAGCTGATATGGGGACTTATTTAGATAGAGGATGGGCAGATGTAAGTGACTCTGCAGCATGGTGTGATGCAGGCAGGGGCTTTTCCAGTGCTGGTACTGAAAAGGAACTGGAACAGAACTTTAAGGAGGAGAATTTCCTCCCGTCTGAGCAAAAGCTCTTGTAGGTTATGATTAGGGTGTGATCAACCAAACCAGCTGGATCCACTGCACACAGAGTGCATCCCAGAACTCTGGGCTGGTGAGAGCCTTCATGGTCTCTAACTGATGTCCTGAGACACTCAGCACCTCCTGGACTGTGAGGGGCTGGCACCGTCTGTCTGAACACATGAGCAGCAGCATGGTCTTTGCCTCAGATCCTTCCAGGGTGCCAACATTTTTGCTAAGATTTCCTCTGAGAAAAACAATTCCTCATAAGGCCAAGACTTATTTCTGCTGTCAGTGGGAGCTGCCATCCCTTCCTGCATTCGAAAAACAGAGTGGGAAACCCTGACCAGTGACATTGACATGGAAAACCCTTTCTAGAGAGTTTAAAACTTGCACTGTTTGTGTGGCACAGGCCAAGGGACTAGGGAATGCTCTGAACTATGAAGAGCATGCGATCTCTGTCACCACATTATCCCAACTGGAGAGCTCTGTTACAACTCATTAAAGCTCCCAGACCATTCAGACTTGATTGTGTTGTCATTACAGTATTATCTGTCCCTAAGATATTGCAGAGCAGTGCACCTTCCACCAGCTCTTCCTCTCACTGTAGCCCATGACTGCACGTTGCACATGGCTGAGCTGTTTGTCAGGCTGTGCCACATGGGAATTTCTCCTGATAAGGTAACCCTTCATACTCTGCCCAGGAATGGAGCCTGGCCCTTAAGAATGAAGGGAAGAAGAAGATTTACACTTTGTTCCTTCCACTAGAAAGAATGCTGCACAGTGGTCAGATTGAAGTAAACAGGAGATAGGTGGCTGGAATGCAACTCTTGCCTTATCAGCTCCTGGCCCCTCCCTCAGAAACCCTCTGTCATCTCAGAACATTTTTTACAGGCTTACCAAGAATCAGAAAGGGTTCTGGGTTTTGGGCTTCTGCTGCTAAATAACTTGTGTGATGATGAATGAGTAATTTAAATTTACAGCACCTTGCTTCATTATCTCCAAAACTCTTAACAGGAATTTCACTGGGCTCTTGGAAGCTCAATGTTCATAAATTGCTGTAACAGTCTTTCCTGAAGTATCTTCTTGTTACGTACAAATAATGTAATAGCATTAACTTGAGATCATAATTCCAGAGCCAAGTGGTAAACACCAGCTCACATTCACACTGCTTGGGCTTTGTCTGCCCTGGAATGGGGTGGCTGCATTCATTCTGTGCTGCCACCTTTTCCCTGGGTTTCCTCCAGGACCCATGTAACATAATTACAGCTGAAAATTAGCTTTTCTTCTAGGGGTAGCTTGTTGGGTTCAAAGTCTTTGAAATAACCAGATGCTCTGTTAAATTGCTCAACTTACTTTTAAAAGGTCTTTTTAAAATAGTCTCAGAGGTTCCTTTTTGAAGAAATGGTTACAAGAAACAAAGCCATCTATCTTGACATAATAATGATGATAATTAGATCCTATCCCTTAATCTTATGTTTTCTCTATTCAAAAATAAGGGTACAGCCTTACAAAAGCCCTTGTTAATATAAGTTTAGAATATGTGGCAACCTGGTTTCCCCAGGCAAAAGACCATTTCTGCTGCTTTCTGACTGCAAAGGAGGAGCTGATCTGTACCTGCAGGTGGGATTTCCCCAAAACTCAGCACCTGGGGATCCCAGCCCTCAGACACTGGCACTCTGCCCCGTGGGTTACCCAGACACCTCCAGCTTCGGGGCTTGCCCACCTTCATCTCAGCTTGCAGGTATCCATAGCCACTATGTTTGGGATGAAGATTTTTTTATATTTTATTCGCAATTTCATAATGTAGAACCAAGAGGAGGTGGGTTTTGAATTTGAATTTGTCAGATAATTTTAATTTGTCTCACAGATTTTTAAGTAGTGGCTGCTGTGATCATGCTTTCATCACAGCTGCCTTGCCCTCTACAAGGACCAAAAACTAGATGTGAGCCAAGGGGTGCAGCTGAGGTGTGAAATGTGGCATTTCACTGTAGATGTGCTGCAAACAGGTATTAGGCGCAGCTTTAAAAGGGTCATGTGGGGAAGGAGCCAGGGAGGTAACACACCTTTATTATTCTGGAATAATAAAATAATAAATAAAATTTATTTAAAGGGTTATCTTTAAAATCCTGTTAAATGCTTGCATTTACCTGAAACAGTTTGTTTCAGTAAATTAACATACCCGTGAATCAACTAAGTTTGAATATGGTGGTGTAGGAGCATTTGTGTTTCTGTTTGCTGAGTTTTCACTCTGAGGAAAAAAAAGAGGCATTTTCTGTTGGAAAAGATTCCTCATATACAAATTTTTTACTAACTTTAAGAAAAAGTCAAAGAAAATAAAACATTCAAGTCTCTTGACTCTTGCCAACTCCTGCTGCTGCTATTTGTTTATAGTTTATTCCCTTATTTTTATTATTACTGACCATTTATTAGTACTGTAGTGGTGCCCAGATCTTCCCCATGACGATCATAAGTACATGTTGCAGCACGATTTACAAACAGACAAGCTGATACCGTTTCTTCCCCCAAGAATCCCAGCACACAGTCAGCCGACCTGGAGCCAGGAAGTGCAATACAATAAAATCACATCCAGGCTTTGGGATCAACATTTATGAGCAAACACAACCAGGGAGGGTTTTGAAAAACTGCTGGCAAACACTCAGCTCTGCATGCTGTGGACACCATTTTAGCCATCCTTCTTACAACAGAAAGAGGCATTTCTAGACAAAATAAAGGCTTATATTCATCCTGCAGAAATGGCCAGTGACTGGATTCTGGAGAAGGGTGTGTTCTGTACCTTCAGACTGTGGGTCTGGGGAGTGTGAGCAGCTCCCAACTGGGCATGGAATTTGGAGCCTGGCATCAGCAGGTGCTGAGTTTGATAGCCACCCCACAGTGTGTCACCCCCTCTCGAGGGACAGGAGGGATCTAGGCTGGAAGAGCAAGGTCCAGCCACTGCTCTGGGAGCCTGGGTATGTTTCTTCCCCAGTGAGGGCTTCAGTAGGAGTCACCAACACGGGCCCTTGATAAGGGAGAGGGTTTGTGAAGGCAAGAACTTACGCAGATTTGAATCTTAAACAAACCAAAAAATAGAGAAGTTAGATAATCACTTATACCAGTGGATAGAGTGTGGGAGGACCTTGAGAAGGAGAGAAGTGTGTGGTTTTGTACTGTTTGGAGAGTGTGGAGGGGTTGAGAGAGAGCTGGTGAAATTTACTGGAAGGAGGGAAGATATCAGGTCCACTGAGGCTGGGAAGAGATTTCCTCACCTACTCACTTCTTCAGTGTGAGACAGTCTAGTTACTCAGAGGGAAGACAACCTAAAATAGTATAGCAGAAATGAAATCTGGGATTTTTATAAATACACAGAGGTTGGGAGGATGGTTTTAAGAGGCTGCAGACACCCTCTACTAGAATACAATAACTACAAATGTTATAAAGTTGTTGAGTAGGAGGAATGCAGGTAGAAATGTCAGGATTGAAAACCACAAGGGATCAATGTGGTTGCAGTAAAAGAAGCTCTGGGCAGGACTGTGAGGTCTCAGCTGGTACAATGAGCAGGGAAAGCCAGAAGTAAGCCTGAAGTAGGAAAAAATTAAGGAGTAAAGAAACTAAGGCTGCTAGGGCACTGGAGTGAGAGAGGGATGTTGTGATGCAGCAGAAGGGTAGAGCTCACTAAACCCAGACATCTCCTGATATAAATAAAAGTAATTCCTTTGAAGCTAATGGACTCGGTGTGGTGTTCATTCGGTAAGGACAGAGAGGGGATGAAAGAATATGATGATGCAAAAAAGATCTCTGGAACAGAATTCCTCTTTAAACCTGCTGGATAATGTCTGCCTTGGGCAGGGCTGTGCGGTCAGGGTTACCAACAGCAGGAAAATTACTCCATGCCTGCCGTGGTGGTGAAGGCAGAGGGAATGAAGTGAATTATTAACTGTAGCTTTATGTCAACAATAGCATAACATTAATCCTGTAATGAACTAAATTGATAACTGGTATGAACTGTTTATGGTTTATTCAATGTAAATTAAGCCAACAATAAGTAAAATATAATCAGGTATATTATAAATGTTAATTAACAAATTAGAAATATTGAGACAATCATTGACAAGCGGAATTATAGACGTTTAAATAATGCAGTAGTTGCAGAATGAGTGTAAATTTAGTCAAATGGACAGTGTCAGTGACAGAAAAGACATATTTAATAGGTAATAAAATCAGCAAGTAAAACCTCATTCTGCAGTAGGCTTGGAGGGCAATACAGGGACTAGGAGAGCAGTATTGCATTGCCATATATCAGATTTTTTATAACAAAGCAAAGAGTTCTGCTTCTTTATGAGAAAAACAAAAAACATCCATGTTCATTCCATGAAAGAAACCATATCTGCAAAATTCACCATGACAAGTCTGAAAGAGCACGGAAAGTTATCATTCTTTCTGATTCAATAACCTGCCTTGAGAAGGTATTAAGTATATTCTTTGCAAAAACTATTAATACTATGTTAAGGATGAAATCCGAGTAAGCTCAGCAACTTATTGCAAGCAAGGGTAAATTGGCATGTTAAACCTACAGTTTGTTTACAAACAAACTTAATATAGGGGCCTCATGACATGAAAAATGTGATTTGTTGGAATAGATTTCTTTATTGCATGTTTCTTTTGGCTCTTGGGAATTGTCCTCTGACTCAGATCATGCCCAGTAAAGAAAAAGGCTCCACCTGAAATATTGCTGTCACATGGTATTTATTTTGCTGATAAACAGGAAAATCTTTGCTCAGCATCTCATTCTAAGGCCATTGTGAAGAAGTATGCAGTTTCTGAAACAAGGTGGCTGTATCCTGTATTTTAAGGCTAAAATCTGAAAATGGGTGTGCAAGATAGGAGTCTTTCTGTTCTTTTAATATGTTTGCTCTCTTATCTCTTCTTGGCAGAACCAAGCTTCTGTGTTGGAGCTGCAATGCTGAAGTCTGGAGCTTCATTCTCACCACAGTTTTCTAGCTGGAGAGAGCTGTACTCTCTCACCATCCAACTAAATAATGTTTTTACATGGCCACTGCAAATCTATTATCTTGCTGCTATCTCCCATATCCAAATATTTAATTCCTAGATTCTAAACTCCAGAAGCATCAGTCAGTGTTATCTTTAAAACCCCACCAGGAAAGGAGAGAGAGTTCTCTTCCTTTCTTACAACATGGCATATTTATTCTTCAGAAAAAGCTTTTTCTCAGTATAATTTGGCTAAAAATTAGGAAAAAACCCTGAAGACAGAATGAGTGAAGTTTTCTGGTTTGAAAAATACATTTTATATTCTGTATTTTGGAAGAGATTTTATTGCACTTTTTTTCTGTTTGATTGTTTTGTTTTTGTTAGTGGAGAGGAAATCAAAGGAATGAAACTAAGCCTATGAACCAGCACCAGTAATCACATTAAACATGGGAGAATTGAACTAGCAATTTCCCCCAGCTGTAGGCAGTTTGTGAACTGCCAGGCAATAAATTCACTGCCATCTACCACAGAAAGTACTGTTGCTTGGTTTCCCTTCCCTTTGCTTTGGGATTTGCTTTGCATTCAGTGGATTGTTTCAAATCCTTGCCTGCATTCAGTACAAAGGCTGCAGTCCAAGCACAGCCGAGGGTTTCCTCCTTTGCAATCACTGACCAGGGCCAGGCCTTTCAGTATTAAACATGCTTCAGGGGACAGACACAAAGAAGTGATCAGGTGCTGGGGAGCCTCCTGTGTTGCAGAACGCAGAAAATAGGTCAGCTGTCCTTCAGTTGCCTTGAAAAAAATAAGGGTTGAGGAATAAACTTGTTTTCTTTCTTTCCTATCAACATTGTTCCAAACCCAGAGGGGGGGGGAAAATATCTACAAGCTGTACAAATACTGATGTTCAGATTATAGGTTGTTTAATCTTTCTTCTGCTGTGAGTTCTTCACTCCTTTGGCTATTAAGGGATGTCATGGCCTGGACAGTGCTGGGGCAAACAGGTATTCTCTCGATGCAGATCTCCTGCTAATCCCTCAGAGCACGATGGTGTCAGGGCACTGCAATGCTCTGCTCCTGCCACCTTTCTAAGCAAATTCACAACTCTGTAGAAAGACCTCCTTTAACTACCCTGGCTTTAATTTCCTCACCAATCCTACAAACAGGGGGTGGGGGTGTTATGTTTCTTTTTTTCCCCCCTCTGTACAAAGAAAAACCTCTCTGTGAAAAAGAGGGCCTGTACTTGGCATGTAGCACAGTAACATGAGCATAATAAACAAGAGTGGCTGTCCCCATAAATAATAAAAGGAATGTTTCTCCTCACATGGCAGCTTTTCAGAGAAAAGGCAGGGAATAGGTAGCCCTCCTCTAATGTGCAACCTTGCAAACTCTAATCCCCACTTCTGTTGTTTTCTTTGGCAAGCCACCAGCTGGTGGAGAAGGAGGTACCTCTCTGCTCTGCACTCCCTTCTAACTTTTATTTTCTTTCTTATCTCTTATGCCTTGTGCCTGCTGGAAACTAGGAGGCTCCTTAAAAACACAGTTGTATTTCTTCCCTCAGCCTGTGCGGTGTTTTACATTCTCATGACGACAGAGACATGCTCTGCTGGCGATGAACTTGGACTCATAATATCAGCAGAGAGGTGAAAATAGACCATTCACAGCTTAACATCCTCCTGATTTACGTTCCTGCAGCAAAGGTGATGAGCTCTTGATACAAGTGAATAACTGTATCATTGGAAAATGTTTCTGATGTTGTTTCAGCTGCTTAAGTAAAAATGTGAAGCTTTCTCACCATTAGGGACATGATTTAGTGGCATGTCAAGATTTCCCTTTTCTGGCCACTCAGTTAAAACTTTGAATATATTGTAGTTGGCTTCAGTTTTCAGAGGCATGTGTTAGCTACTGCAGTAGCTGAAAACGCATGCAAATTATCCCTTTATTCTGGCTGAGATTACGACATTAAAACAACAACAACAGAGAAAAGCCTGTGCAGAGAGTATCATAAATAATTTAGCTTAAGTGAATGCTGAAATTAGTCAAGGCACCGCATTGCTTGGCTCCAAGCAGTCTATTTACAGCCAGATATGTAGAGTACCCTCCGGCCAAAGCCTAGGCTTACAAAAATGGAAAGCAGGAAAAACAATATGATCTTCTTTTAAAGAAGCATGTTGGAATGATCCATGCAGTTAAATATACCTAGACAGTGCTCTGTGCCATAGCTCCAGCAATCTTGGGAGAAAACAAACTGTTTATAGAGAGCCCTAAGCTGGGGAAGGAGATAATGAAATATGCTCATGTATTATTGGCAAGTGCTCTGAATGGTACAGGCAAGCTAAGTGCATACAGTATTATCTTGCATAATTATTGGGTCACTGTACTGTAAACTAAGTGGCTTCTATACTTAGCCACACTACTGTGCTCACTGCCTGATTAAGGACTAAATCCAGCTCTCTCTCCCACCAGGCTGTATTTACACTTGGCTCTAAGGGCTGATTCGAGCCTACCAATTCTTCTTGGGGTGGCCTTCTTTTCTGAATAACTGGCATGAACATGGGGACAAGATAGCAATTGATTTCTAATCAGGGCAGTAGGGGTACTCCCACTGCAGCCAGGCACAACACAGCCTTTCCAGGGAGTCTGGCACTTGAAGACACAGCGAGGCAGCAAATGGACAAACCCAAACAGATGACTTGGACTTTTTCAGAAAGACAACGAGAACTGGTGCAAACTATGGACTAGACTATTTCATAGCTACTGCTTAGTTTGTATGGATCAGAAACCCCAGAAAAAAATCTCAGCTGGGGAGAAAGTCTGTGTTTCTCACACATTCCTTTGAATGTGGCTATTGTGTACAGGTGCCACTTGAGGAGAGATCTACCAGCACAGTACAGCGGATCAGGGAGCAGGTTATCTGCACTCACAGGTTGAAAGACAACTCTGACAGGCAAGAACTGCAGTTGGTGAAAGGGGAAAAGTTGAAGGAGTATTTCTTATTATGGCCACTATAAGAACCAGCCTCCTTAGCACATTTAGGAGTCCCAAAGTGACTGTTCAGTTGAAATAGTCATGGAGAATGGGGTGAAGCCCGAAATAGCCCATGGCAATTAGTTAGGCAAGTAAGTGTGAGTGCATATATATATGCATCCTCAGAGAGCTTAGCAGGCTAGCTGAAGTGACACAGGACTGAGCTAAAGTCAAGAAGAGAGACTGTGAAAGCAAGGGGTGAGAGAAGGAAAAGAAGCCAAGATTGCAGACTGGGAGGAGATGGAAACAAAGGCCAGAAACTGAGACACAGAAATGGGAAGTAGAAAACACAGTGGGAAGAAATGAAATTGAGAACAGGAGACAAATGGAGAGAGAATGGAAAATGAAAATAAAATTAATATTTTTGTTATCTAAAGGAAGACTAGCAGCTTGAGCCTTGGGAAATATACAAAGTGAAAAAATAAATGAAACTGAAAAATAATGTAGAGAGAGTAGCGGAAGAATTCATTAAACAACACTAATGTGGCAAAGGACATGAGAAATCTGTCCCAAGATACTAGTGGCAGTATTTACACTTACTGACAGGTAAAAAATGGGTTAGTTCTTGCATTCTTAAGATATATCCTTATCCCTTTAGCAATGATACCACTTTTTCTAAATGCCTGTGCCATGCTATGATAGGTCCCTACCAGTCCTTATTCTGAAAATCCACAGTATAGGAGTGAATATAGAGATGATTAAAAGTGTAGAATTTATTTATATACCTGTATCATCTGACATATTACCAATTCTTCTCAAGTCCCAGATCATAAGGCCAAGTTAAAAAGGTTCTCCATAATTATGTCTTCTTTCAGTTCTGGTTTCATGGGAAAATGTAACGAACACCAAACTCTAAGGATTTCCTGTGCATACTGCCACTCTCTCCAAGGCAGTCGCTGGGTGTATCACATTGTGTCACTGCTACAATGGAGAATTTCCTCTGCCACTCACGCCTGCCCTGTCAAGGATGTCCACCATCCAAACAAGCAGACATGAGGAGAGAATGGTCTCTTGGAGAAAGAGGAGATGGTGAATGTGCATTATATAGTAAAGAAACTTTGACATCTCTTCACATGAAACCACGTGAAACCTTCAAATCTAGATCAGATTCTTCTAACCATGTATGTTTTAACCTCTATAAAAATACCTTTTCCAAAGATTGAACTCTATTTGTGAATGGTGTAAAAAAAGGAAGCCAAGATGTGACATAAAACCTTAGAAAAACTTCATTAAGACTTTCAGCCTTCATATAGCCTTGTCAAGAAGCAGTGGAAATAGAGGTTTAACCCGTTCACCTCTCTCCCTGTGCAAGCTGGAACATGGCTGTGGGCATGCACACAAGGAAGTGGCTTTTTGCTGCATGACAATGCAGTGCTACAGACCACCACTTGTCACTGGACTTGGACTGGCTGTGAACTTTGTGTATGGATATGATGTTGTGAAACACTGTGGTAATAATGCTTCTATTTCTCTCTCTTTTAAGCTGAAGACTGCTGGTGTAGTCCTTAGGAGACCAAAAGTATACTACTTTTATGGCACAAAGGTTCATCTTTCTACTACAGTGAACCAGTCCACTTAGGGTAAGTGGCATATAATTTTAATTCCTTGGATGTGTTTATCTTCTTCAGAGATGGTGAGTTATGAAAAAGTGAGCTTGGTTTTTGAGACTGAGAATCATGGCCTTGTGACACTGTAAGTGAATGTTAAGAAGAGGTCTAAACAAATGTTTCAACAAGCAGAAATTATTTCTGGAGCTTTTATATCTTTAGTAAGCTCACACATGAAACAAGTTGCCATGACTCAATACGATTTTTTTTCTGAATCCTTGCAGGCCTTGTTTGTTTTGTTTTGTGGGAATTAAATTACACTTGCAATTCAAACCTGCAGTGTGTGCATGCAAGGTAGAGGGAGGCTGCTTGGGGGAAAGTGTTATACACTCAGTAATCTTTTTGTATTTATTTGTTCAGCATGCTAGCTCTTGTGCTATTTGCTGGGAAGGAATGCCTACACAAAAAGCTACGAGGTGGTTCAAATAAAAAAGCCTAGAATGTTTTGAAAGCCTCCCTCTTGACTTTGGACTGAAGGGATCTGTAGAATTTTTGGCACATTATAAATCTGTGTTTACTGAAAAGAGAAAAAACCCAGCTCAACAGCTCCACTCTGACTCTGGGTTTATGTCTGTGGAAGTCTATGCCAGACCCAGTTTATAGAATGTCAAGTGCTAATAATTCACAATAGATCCAAGAGAAAAGAAAACCTGAATTAAATTTTGGGTCAAAAAATGTAGTTTTAAAGTCTAAAAATACTATGCAATTTGATCTTAATAAGAAGATCCAAGCTTACATCACATTGTTCCAACTCTTCACCTAGAAACTTGAACGTAAACTTTGTGTTTAAATATAAACTCACCTCTGGGCTTGGCCTATTCTCTTTATTTATTTTGTTTGCCATGCTGCTGAAAAGGTCGCGTGCACAAAAAGAATGCCCCACTCTTAACCTTTTTAAGCTATTGACAGGGTAGCTCATGCAAGGCATTTAGTTTCATTGTGCCTCTAGAAATGGAAAGCAAGCTATCTTTCTTATTCCACAATCCTTTTCTTTCCCTTTGATATGTTTATGGTTTTTCTCTCTCAAATACCTGTTCTGGCCTTTGGTTACAGACACACTGTTCTGTATGGGACATAGATATATGCTACAGTTTAGAAGTAACCTGGGCACAAAACTCTTCTTCTGACAAGAAAAAATCTTTCCTTATGAAATCCTTGCAAATGTCAATAGAATAAGTTGGCATTTCAATACACACTGCTTGTTTTAACCCTATCTGCCTGTTGTTCATATGCTTCCTGAGAAGTAGGGCAGGAGAACTTCGGGAATATTAGATTGTATAGTTACCTAGAGTATCATCAGACTTGTAATCTACATTGGAGCCCTGACAATGAAATCTAGCATTCAGGCATGTGACTTCGTGTCATTATCTGCATGATGCTTTCTCATTTTTCCTGGACTTCTGTCTTCTGCATTTTCTTGGAAATTTTCACACCCCAGTCAAAGTCCCAAGGATGGGCTTAAAGCCACCTCCAAGGTTTATGCTTATTCTTTTTATTATTCATTTAGCTGTGGGTCAGAACTGAAATATCCAGTTGCCCTTTAGAAGAGCTGAATTTAGGGTATCCACTGGAGACTGAACCACTGCACTTATGGCACCACCTGTGGCTAAAATCCCTGCTGAGTTCACACCAGTAAATGATCTGGGAGGCAGGAGAAGCCACGGTGATGCTGCCATGTTCTACCTCATCTGCCTTCTGCAGTTCCCAGATAAAGTAAAAAATGCTGCTCCTTTGGTACAGTGCCACATACAAAAAGAAAAGTTTAATTCCACATTACTGAAGTGGAATTTAATGATCCATCCACAAAGCACACCTTGATTTTTAGCACTTGAGGAAGCCTGGGCTTTTCTAGTTTTGTAGTTCTGCTGTCACCTGCTCAGGATGGCTACCACTGGTGCAGCTGAGCTTTTCCACTGTTGCTTCCTAATAATGCCAACCTGAATTCACCAGGTAGGTGTCCCTGGTCATCTGAGAGGCTTGGTTTCACATTGACACACTAAATTCAGTACAGCAGTGCCAGGTCTGCTTTTCTCAAGGATCTTCTAGTCTGTGGATCTGCTGGTATTGACTTCCAGTGACCAGCTTCTAGTCATTCTAGAGGTGAATGGAGCTCTTTCTCTCTTCATTTCTTTTTAGGTACAAGTTGTTTTGGAGCAGATAGAGCTATCTACAGGTGGCAAGGTGAACTGTGTCATATGTTTTGAGGAAACATCCAGAAAACTGATTCTGCATATAGTAGCAGAAATGGGACATGCATTAAGGGTGGGGCAGGGGAGATTAGCCACCTGTAAATAAGCATAACAGTAGTAAAAAAAATTGCCAGATTCAAAAGCTTGGAAGCCTCCCTGGTAATCAGGACATTACAATTGCTTAAACAGAAAGCTTATGAGCTGCTTTATTGTGCTCTGGTGGAATACACAGGCTTATTTTGTACTTGCTGGCCTATTTTATACTTGCTTTGTGTGGATCAGGCATAGAAAATGCTCGAATGCAGAGCTGGATTGAATCTTTAAAGCATGCTACAATGTTTTGTTTATTCTTGTACTTTATCACTGCAAACTCAGTCATCTTTGCTGGCATTTAGAGACTCCACAGTTGCTCTACTCTCAGCACTGCCTGATAACAGGAGATTTGTGAAAACGTCTCTGTGCAAAAAAGAAGGGAGTGGACAGAAACAAACTTTTCACAGTAACTCAGAATTATATCAGTGGTAAGTCTAGGGTGAAACAGATTTTAAAAGCTCCTGTTGCTTTTGGAACAAATTGGGAGGGGGAGGAAGCAGTGTTCATTTACATTGTAAAATCTTGATTTTTAAGCAGAGAAAAAGATGTATTTAAGGAGGGAGAATCGTGTATTTTTTATAGCGATACTTTTCTTTCTACCAGTAATTCTACAATTTCCATTAGAGAGAAAAACAAATAACAAGGCTGCCAACCACAGAGATGAAAGAAGAAGCCAATGGAGAGAAACAGAGTTTTTCAAATAGTACAGCAATGACAAAATACCAAGGCTCATTGACAGCATTGTTAAATCTTAAAATTATAGCTAATGATACAGTAGCATCTCTCCCACATTTTAAAACACCATAGCACATGGATTTCTCCCTGCATTTGCAGTTTCCTTCTCTACACAGCAAAAAATTTAAACTGATTCTGCTGCTAGGTAGTAACAGCCAGTGTAAAATAATTATTGTCTCAGACTATAGCATAAATTGGATCAGGCGATCCTCTGTACACTTTGTTATCAGCCTGCTGGGAGCAAATATAGCCCGGTAGTATCAAAAGTCATTAGTTCAAGTCAGGACTTGGGTGACTGAGCAGGTGGAAGTTTTACATGTCAGATGGAGGAAGCTTAATGCAATATTGAGTAGCAGTTACGTAAACTCTGCTAGGGTGTTATTGCTCCTTTACAGACAGGCAAGCTGCAGAAGCGGTTAGAAAAGTCATGTAGTCCACAGCCATAAAGCTTCTCTTTAAGTTCTGGTGGATTCAGGTTTTATCAGCAAATTGCTGCTAAAGAAGTAATTTTGTAAACTTTGCCTGCTTATCTATCTGAAGGCAGGCTAATTTGCACCACAGTGGTGGATTTCTCTCTCCCCCACTATCAGCTGGCACTAAACTGTGAATGGGATTGAGATTTATCATTCATACACAAAATCTAGCTGGTGTGAATGTTGGCTGGTGTCTGCTGGTTTAAATAAGTGCCAATAACCAACAATTAGAGGAAAGACAGAGCATGGAAACAAGAAAAGGCAGTAAAAGTAGAGGTAAAAAATTGTATTGCCTCTAAGCTACTGAGAAATACACAATTTAGGGAGAAGGGTGTTTCACACTGAGAAATGAAAATGAGAATATCTGAGATAGCAGCAAAGTTGAAAGACCCGAATATGCTCATTTGAAGGTTGGGGCAGAGATAATATATTAAAAAAATCACTGTGTTTGAAGAACTAGTATGTGAAATAGAATGCAGAAGTAAAGATTTTGAATAAGAGGCTGTGACTTGGTCAGATTGTAAGGGAAGTGTATAAATAGCAAACATGCGCCTATGATTAGAATGAAGCAAGGCTATAATGTAAGCAGTTGGATCCATTGATCATATCTCAGTCCTCTGCAAGACTTGGAAATATAACCAAAGATATTGAGAAAAGTTTAAAATAAGAGAAGATCCAACATATACTTTAGGAGTAGATTATACCATACTGATGAGGTATATGTCTTTAACAATGGTAAAGATCTTGCTGATAAGGATATCAAAAGAAACACATCAAGTAAAAGAAAAGTTAATGTATCAAAGATGAAAATTAGTGGAAAAAATTAAAATGTGTCTAATGGACCAGCTAAAGAAGAGGCAAAAAAACCTAAAGCCAAAGAGAGGTTAGGATTGCTATCTCCCTTTCTCATGGACAGAAAGTTGATATTTAACATAAAGATCAGTGCTGGCACAAGACTGAAGTAGTAAAAACTGTAAATATACTTTGAAAACTTCAGAAATTTTGAAACATCAGAGGAGAGGTGAACAGCTGCCCAGTCAGCATAATGGAAGCAGTATTTTAAGACAGAACTTTGCAAATAAATTGAAGTTCAATAAATTATAGACCGCAAGGCTGACTCTGATAACAGGGGCACAGTCTTGATAACCCAGGAGATCCTTTCCAATCCTTTTTATATAAACTGGAATACAAAAACTGGAATACTTGTCAACAAGTCTTCTTACTTACTGATAATGCATGAGATAATAATTTCTAATACCAAATAGTATTAAAAAATAAAGTGACTTGTTCGTAGAAAAGAGAGATATAAACTTTTGTGAACCATAGGAATCTGTGAGAATATAGATATTTTTTCTGTTTTCATTGGACAGCATTTTTTCCATATGTCTAACATGATAGTGTTTTACATAGATAAAGGAGTTGATCACAAGGGTAAAAATTATGATAATCTAATGAAAATATTTGCATTTTAAGTACAAATTTTTACTGTATAACCAGAATCACATATAATGGAGATAAGCCTGGGAGGGACTTAGAGAACCAATTTAATCTATTCCCTGAGGGTTGAACTATACCCTACAGCATTCCTGGCACATTTAAATTGTCCTGTACATTAAGTTCTTTGTAGATGTGAACTCTGTGAACTACCCCAGCTATTGCAACACTTTTGTTGCACTCACTGTTTAGAAAGGCTCACTTAAGACAGTCCTGAGTAGGGCAAGATTGCTTTCTATATCTTACTGACTTTACTCTTCTTTGTAAAGCCTAATATGACGTTGGTTACTCCGAAGTTCTTCCTGTTTTAGAAAGGGATCTTCTCATGAAGATGAGAACATGTATCAGCCAGGCACTTTTGAAAAAAAGAACTGAAACAAACTAATGTGAGTGAGGAGCAAGAACTGGCCCTTAGTAGAAATGTTTTTAATAAGCTATCAATAAGAAAAAAAACTCCATACAATTGGAAGGCAGAGGCTTTGAGTTTTAAACAGAAACACAAAAGCACAAATAACAAGGACAGTTGTTTGTTCATAAATTTCAATCTAAGATTTGTGGAACTTAATCAAGGGGGAGTACCCTGGTAGAAATAAGCCAGTAAACATGAGAAGAATATTTAATTTATTTTGTTTTCCACATGCTGGAAACCAAAGGAATTCTAGTAATAATTGTATTTTTTCTAGTAGAAGGGACAAATGTTTTGTTGAGAGTACCATGGAAGAGAAAAATTTTCCTGTAATGGGACTGTTACATATTTTGAAAAAATTCAGTATGTGTTTGACATACTTCCTAGCTTCTGCTGTTGTTGGGGTGAGGGGGCTCTGTTGTTTTGTGTTGTATGCATGTCTCAGGTTGTTTTGTGTTGTATGCATGTCAAAAGCCAATGGCTCCATGCTCTCAGTGTGTTTACATTCAGACCAGGTTTTCTTCATGCATTCCAAGGAACCTGTTTTGCAGCAGTGGGAAGGACCCAGCCTTTGCCCAGGTTAATTCTGCTGCTCTTTGTGGTTTTGGAAAGGTTTTTCTACATGTAGATTTGTTTGTAACAAATCAGTTTGTTGCTGTGCTGTCCTTCACGCTTGCCTTCTAAGTAAGGCATTTCTAATGTCTCTGAGTTAGGTGGCTGGCACTTATTTTTCTTACCACAGGAATAAATACTTTAAAGGTAGGCATCTTCCTACAGGATTAAGTAGTTAGGAATTAGAATGCTCAACAAATGACTTTATTAACAGTGTTTCAGGCATTTCACCTGACAGAAACCTTTTGCTTACTTCTTATTCTCTGTTTTTACCATAAAGATATGGCAAAGCCCCCTTTACCTTGCCAAGGAATATAAACAGTACTTGCTTTAGATTACATGCAAGTAACACTGTGCATTATGCAATGTGATTAAAAGACACATGGTACTGCTTTCAGTATCTGTTGATCACTGTTAAGTAGGGTATCTTTAAGGCAGCTGTTGCCACCATAGTCCAGGTACTGTGTGTTGAGTAGAGACATAAAAGAACTCTGCTCATAAAATTATCTTGATTAATGAGGGCTCTATTTTGAAACAGGCTGCAGAGCAAGCTGCGGTTGTAGTTGTGCACCACAAACTGCTGCCTGGTACTTCCTGCAGCTTTGTGTTCCTGCCTCCACTTCTGCAAGGGTTGTTATAGGGCAGATGGGAGAGTTCCTGCTTACACAGGGTGATCTAGCAGAGCATTGCAGCCAGGATGATGCTCTGAAGAGTTTTGCCCAATAATACCTGGAGTTATGGCATGAACATGAGATCTCCCTACAATCTACACTAGTCAGCTCTACAAGGTCAAGGATCAAGAGCCTTCAGATTTACATTTGAAATGCTCCCCTACTGAGCACTAAACTAAATTAATGCTCACAGTACTGCCGACTTTTGTGGAGTTTAAAAAGTTCATTATTTGTTTACAAAACACAGTAATGAGGCCTCTTAATATACCGAACTGTTTTTTAAAAAAAGGTGGGTTTTTTTTAACTGCTGATATTTTCCTTTAAGTACAAAGCTTAAAAGCTATGTGAACTGAATACATACCTTCTGTTCTGGTTACCTGGCTATCTCTGCTAGCTACATTACAGTGACACTGGAGCTCTGTTCAGCAAAATGTTTTTAGAGTACATTTAAACACAGTGATTATCTGATCCGCAGATTTAGAGGCAGGGCACTGGATTATCTGAAAAAGACGTAAACTGATACAGATACTGCAACTCTACTATATTTCAATAGCTATTTTCAGCCTAATTTCTAATGCCTAGAAGTAGTGCCACCACAATACTGCAAAAGTACTTTCCAATGTACACAGATGTTTTTCTTAAAAGTTTGATCAAATTATTGCAGTTTCAAAATTATCCACTTTTTACTTTTTCTCTAGGAATTGTTACGAATCCATCTTTTATTTCACTCTATCCATGCAAGAGCTCTAGATGTGAGAAAGATAACTGCAGTGAAAAACACCTTATAGGAAACATAGGTGTACTATCTAGAAGCCAATTCCTTTATTGCAATGCATAGTATTTAACCTTGTACACTATTCTATTATTGCATCATCGATGGCTGCATGCTCTTTCATTTCAACAAAAAATTGCACACTGCTACAACATTTTTCTCCTCTCATTTACAACGTTTCTATTTGATACCACTCTGAAATTACACCAGGTACTGTTTTTTCATCCCTGTGTTTCTTCAGAGTGATTATATACATAATTTTCCTTTGTAATTTATCATACCTCAAAGAAACAGAGAGCACTTGTAGTTAAATTGCCCAGTTACATGGCCATGTGGTCCATGTAATTCTCGTTTTGAAGCTGCATTATCTAAACTGCAAACTGCAAGTTTACTTATGCTGCAGGTATGAGAAAGGCTGTAGATTAAATCAGATGAAATCACGACTTAAAATCAATTACATACATGCTTAAACTAAAAGTTGTATAAATTAAATTAGTGTTTTATCACAGGTGAACAACCAAAAGGAAACCAATTATTTAGGAAATCTTGACTTAGACATTTTAAAACTCAACTCCTGTGCAGCGGTGTTACTTGTTCTTTATACAGGTACCTTATGAGTTCCAGCTGAAGCATCTTAACACCATCTCTTAAATGTTTTCCCCACCTGTTTTTATTTTGTTGTGACCTTCCTTTGGCTTTTTTTCAGGGTTAGGATAATCATAATCAAAATTATAAAACTAAACCCTACTTTCTTTTCTGAGTCCTTTCTGGTATGTTGTTTTGGGGGTTCTTCTCTCTTACATAAGCTGATGCATAGAAGATGGTTTAGATATAAAAGTACTGCTTAGTAAAATCCCAGAATTCCTATGAGTACTAATCATACTTGAAACACACTAATTACATGAATATTTATTGCTTTAAAAATGCACAGGTTCTTTGACAATTTAATACATGCATTGCCTTTGTAGACTTTCCTTATTTAAAACAAAAATTTGTGCATAATACTGTAGCAAGAGTTCTTGACAGAAATACTACTTCTAAAAATCAAACTGAAACTTTCTAAATTAGAAACAAAGTCTGTTTATGCTGTTGGGCATCAAGTATTTATAAACAAGCTGAAAAATTATTTATAAAAAGTTACTAACAGTGGTTTAAGTCTTCTATTTTTTTTCTGAGGATGATGGCCTCACTAAAATAATAAATATTTAGTGACAGTTATTTTAATCAGTAACAGTTCAATACATGTACAAATTTCAGATTACTACTAGGTATTGGGTTTTGGTAGTTAGGAAATTGAACCAGATGAGACCTCTATGGTTCCTTATGCATAGTTCTGTGAAGCTGCAATAATATATGTTTATTACATTTTATTACATTTTTCACTCATACTGGTTTTCACTCACCATTGCTGTTGGAAGACTATTTCATAACTTCTTTTCTGTGATTAGAAACTTGTTTTTACTTTAACTTCAGACTGTTACCTACTACTTGGACTGATTCTGACAAAAATTAACTGAAATGAGTAGGAGTTTTGCTTGGAGAAGGGCTGATGATTAAACTTTAAAATATGTAATGCATTAGGAAGCTCTCAAACTGAGATCTCAACTAGTGGGAGTTTTTATGGTTCCATTACTACAGCTCTCTTAAACACACAGTGCTGAGTTAACTGTTGGTGAACCTGAACTGTCATTCTGGCCATCTCATACCTTAGCCTGGTCCCTGGGGCTGGTTTCTCTTACAGGACAGCACATCTCAGCTTGGCTGGCCTAACTTAGGCTGGCCTAACTCAAGCCTGACTTAGCCCAAACATTGCTGCTACTGCCAAGAAATCAAATTTTCCCTTCTGCCACACTCTCAGTCAATGTGCAGGTGAGTACAAAGGCTTCTTTGCAGTCCTGTCTCGACACAAAACCTTCACAATTCCAATTTGTGTTCAGGTCTCCTGCCCATCAGTAGCAGATGACAGCCATTAAATGGAATTGAGATGTGACTCATATGTGTCATTATTATCCATGAAATGATGGATTCCAGAGTGCTTATTTCCAGCTGAACTGGGGTTTACTAGAAGTGTGCAATTTTAAAAATTATTAAAACCTTTAACCTGATTAATGTTATCTGTATGCCTGACTGCAGAAGTCAACACAGGACCTCAGAGGAGTTGGTAAACAGGTGAATTTTGAAGAAAAGGTAACTTCTGACATAAGAGATAGGAAGAAGAATAGTTTGGTTTGGGGTTTGTTTTTTTAACAAACCCTACTAAGTAGAGTCCCATAACTGTAAAGATTACTGGAGAAAACATTCATTGGGAGCCATTTTTCTTACCATCTGTGATCTCATAAATTTCGTGTAGTCAACAAATTTACTGATATACATTGTTTTAAAAATGTTTGTTTAATCATTGGTTGTTCTGTAGGGCATTGGGACAATGACTAGGTCTTCACTGAGCAGTGGGCCATGCAAGTAAGATATGAAGAGAGGACCGTGGATCCTGAGCTGTGAAATCCAGTCAAATTAGGAATTTATTAACAGTGAAGTAATGAAACCTGTTTTGCTTGTGTCTCAAGGCTGGTGTTTCCAGTGGATTCCCTCATGTGTCATAAGGGTAAGGTAAGATCCATCTTCATTCTTCCCTTTTGTAAGGACGCTACTGTCAGCCCAAACACTTATTCTCTAAAAAAATTCTGAACTAGAAATGTGTGTATCTGAAATTGTTCAATAGGTTTTGGAGCTGTAGCTGGGAATGCAGAATGAGCACAAACGCCTGCAGGCTTTGCACTCAGCAACCTTGGCCCTTTGGAAGAATGGCTGTAATGAGAGAGCTACTAAAGATTAGTAAAAGAGATAACTTGAAAACAAATTATGATGTGTTCTGAATGAAGGTTTTTCCCTTTGAAAAGGCAGAAAATACAATGCACATGCATTGCCTGCTGATTCAGGTGTGAAGCGATGGTAAAGGAATAGATGACACTTATTGTGAAAGTTTAACACATTTTCTGTGCAAGGGTATGAGTGAGAGGATTGCTGGTACAGCTCCACTGCTGCTGAGGAGAGCCAAAGCATTAATAGAGAGTCCTGCTGTGACCACTGGTGCCTCAATATGCAGAATCACAGAATGGGTCAGGCTGGAAGGAACCACATTGGGTCTTCTGGTCCGACCTCCCTGCTCAAGCAGGGTCATCCTAGAGCACATGGCACAGGACTGTGTCCAGACACTTTTTGAATATCACTAGGAGACTGCAACCTCTGTACAGTCTGTTCCAGTGCATGGTCAACTGCACAGCAAAGAAGCTCTTCCTCATGTTCAGGTGGAACTTCCCATGCATCAATTTCTGCAAATGAAACTGGTGAAGGATCTAGAGCACAAGACGTATGAGGAGCAGCTGAAGGAGCTGGAGTTTAGTCTGGAGAAATGGAGGTTTATCACACTTTACAACTACCTAAACAAGGCTGTAGACTGGTGAGGGTTGATCTCTCCTCCCTGGTAACAACTGACAGGACAAGAGGAAACCGCTTCAAGTTGCAACAATAGAGGTTTAAAGCGAGTATTAGGAAAAATTTCTTCAGTGAAAGGCTGGTCAAACATTGGAACAGGCTGCCCAGGGAAGTGACACTGTCCCTTGAAGTTCCAAAAATGTGTAGATAGGATGCTTATGGACAAGGTTTAATGCTGGACTTGAGAGTGATAGGTTAACAGAGGGACTCAATGATCCAAGAGGTCTTTTCCAACCTGTATGATTCTGTGATCCTTGCTCATAGGCATACACTGTTCTTGAGTGTGGAGGAAATGGTGCTTGAATATTGACTAACTCTCTTAGAACCATCTTCCCTGCAGGGCTGGGTTCCCAAAGGATTCTTCCAAGAAGGTGGCTGAAAGTTAGCTCTCCTGAAGTGCACAGTTGCATTCTTACTTGCTGCCCTTCTTCCTCCATGTATGATACTGAATCTCATGGCTGCTGTAGCCAGGGCTGCCCCCAACCCTACATCTGCAACAAAGCCTTCCCTGTTTGTTAGTACATGGTTGAACAGCTCACCATGACTCATTTTTTCCTTCACCACCTGTGTCAGGAAGTTGTGGCCAATGCTTTCCAGAAACCTCCTGGACTGTTTCTGCTTTGCCATGTTGTTCCTCCAGCAGATGTCAGGGTGGTTGAAGTTCCCCACAAGAACCAATGCCTGTGACTCTGTGGCTGCTTCCAGTTGTCTCATCTACTACCTCCCCATGATCAGACAGCCTGCAGCAAACACCCACACAGCACCACCCTTACCAGTCAGCTCTTTAAACCCAACCCATAAACTCTTGACTTGCTTGTCATCCACCCAAGAAAGAGCTTGATTCATCCTAAGTGTTGCCTTGTCAGATAGAGGGCAACTCCATCACTGTCCCTCCCTGGTCTGTGTTTCCTGAAGGGTGTGTGGCCCTTCACACAAGATAGAGCAGTTCTGAACAGTTACAGACAGCCCTGTGCTTTAAATGCCAAAGGAGCCATAGCTACACTAGAATTCATGCTTTGCCCCACTGTTGTTAGCAACAGAAAGGTTCTGCTGGAAAAATTTAAATTAACACGGACACAGTCTGGTAGAATTGTATTCCTTCTGGTTTTGCAAATGATGTAAATGAAGTTTTCTTTAAAGGATAGACCTGCATCATCAATTATTCAGAGAGGTTCTTAGCATTAAAAATAAATACACATCAGTGCACAATGCATACAAGAGAATTAGTTAGCTGACATTTACAGTATATATGCAATTATATTCAATTGAATGAGCAAATTCAGGTGCATGTGTGTAATGAAACTGTGTTTAAAAAGCTTGGCCTCTTGTCTGTGCCCTTCTTGAGGAAATGCAATGGTATATCTGGAACAGCAAGGCTGTTACTAAACAGTGGGAAAATTGCTTTTGAAATTTGTGCTTGCAAAAACCATTTTTCCTAGATGTGCAAATTAATTTGCTTTTGGGGATGCAAGGATGCAAAAAATGTTTTTCTTAAAAAAAAAAAAGTGCTTCTGTAGCAGACTAATTAGTTTGCTATCTAAAATGTTTTGTTTAACGCCTGATTTCTTTTCTAAATATATAAATACCAGCTAGTGTTTTAAAGCTTCTGTAACTGTGAATGGCTCTGCTGTCCCTCACTGCAAGCTACATTTTTATTACTTCTTCCCAAGAAATTTATTTTGCTGACATGGGCCCTAATCCAGTAAAGTGTTAAAACATATGCTTAATTTTAAGCGAGTTGAGTAAAGCCAACAGAACTTTCCTATGTCTAAATCTAAGTACAAATCTGTGTTTGGCTTAGCTGGGGTTATAGTTTCTGGGTTATGATCTAGAGGGCTATGTGTACTTTGCAGAATGGATGCCCTCCTGAAGGAAAAATAGAGTTTTTTTGAGTTCTAAGTTATTTTGTTATTTATCGGAAGATCTTGACATGAAAAAAATACCAACAACTGAACACTAAAATTTTTGGACATTAATGCATTCCTTTGAGTATGTATGTTGTGCATCTCCCAACAAACTTCCCTCAATTTCCTCTTCTACCTCTATGTGACATTGTAGTAGCTGCAAAAAATGTGGTGGTAGCTGACGGTTTTCAAAATGACCATCTTATTTTCTGTATTTGTTTTCCTAGTTGTATCAAGAATTTTACCTTGGCAGACAGACAAGCTTTCTTAATGCTAGTGAGCTGATGATTTGGAAGTCTAGTATTTCTTAATATTTTGCTCTGTGATACTGAAACATTTTTAACTGTGGGTGCACACAAGTGATCTTTTCCCACAGGGAAGGTAAAACCATGAAGGATTATGACCGAAACATAGCTCAATTTGGAACTCGAAAGTCAAATAAGTAGAACAGGAACTTGAGGATTCTGATGCAGCAGCTAGAGGACAAGTGGTTACCTAGTGAATTGTACTCCCACAGTTTTCACTTCTGCTGGCAATCTCAGACAGACCCAGGACACAGTGGACATGGAATCAGAGCTGCCTTCTCCTTACAAGGGCTTGCATGACACCCAGAAGGAAACAAACTGCTATGGTGCTTACATAAGCTCACACAACTAATTCTGTTTTGTTATACCAGTGAGTTTTCCACAGAAAAGAGGGATCTAGTACCCCTCTTCTTCAAAATTGACTCTGTCTAGTACATATCAGCATTAGAAAGCTCTGAGTTGCCTTTTTTTTTTTTAATGTGGGATGGCTTAAATGCTTTGTGTGTTTCATTTGTACTATGCAAGCTGTCAAGTACTGCAGCTGAAGAGAAGAATGCAGAGAATTTGTACTAAGCTTTAATTTTCTTTAATAGCAGGCACAGAATTTGTTCAGAGAGTTTTCTTATTGGGTGATAAGGTAATTACAGCAGTGGGGCAGGAGGCCAGAAGAAGATGGAGAAATCTAATACCATGAAGCACTTAGAGAGTACTTCAGATTATTTTTTAAAATATACTGGTCACCTATCGACAGCCTCCTGCACATTTAGGGAAATTTGGACACAATATTATTATTGCACGTTGTGTGTTAACATATATAATAAGATTAAGTGTATTGGCGTTTGCACTCTCACTTCTCACATTAACAAAATGTGAAAAGGAAAGGGATTTGGCTGAAGTCACTGAGAGAGAAGAGGTTAAAATCAGTAGCTAGGAAAAGAAAGAGCTGTAACACATTCTGCAAGGGTTTTTACTATGAAAACATTCATGCCTGATTTGTATCTGGAACAGGGAAGTCATTTGTTTGGACTTCAAGGTAGGTTTCCTGTCTCAACTCGGCAAGTTATACCTGTCCAGAAACACTTAAAACCATTCTTTGTCTCAGGTTTCAACACAGTATAAAGTTTAAGCAAGTGATTGAAAGGTATTCGAATAAAGATGGACTTTGGCAAGAGGCTAAAGGTGTCTTGCTGATCAAGACCATAGAGACATGCAGCAGCTATATACTGGTATTATATAAATCTTAAAAGAAGTGGAAATAAATTTTTATCATTACTTTCTACTCCATTTCCCACAAAGCATAGGAAACAGTGGATTTGAGAAGAAACATAATGTAGGTTTCTCCTGAGGTATTTTGAAGCCTCAAATGGTCTTGGCTTTTTATATTTTATGTCACTGAATTATCATAAAATAGTTTAATATGAAAGATTTATGGTAGCATGAAATAATACTAAATTTGTCTCCCTAGTAGATACTGACTCAATTGTATGTCCTATGAACATATATGAGCTTTTATTCACACGTTTTTAATTCTTTTTTTCAGAGCACTGACAGATTTGTCAAGGGTGCACTTTCCCTACTTACTCAAAAGATTGATTTAATATTACTCTCTTTCCCAGTTTTAAAACAATTATTGAAAAAAACTTCAGAACTGCTTTGGGTAGACAAAGATATTTTTGTTCAAGTGTAAACATTCTCATAGGATACTCATGATCAATATAAACAAGTGTGTTTTTCTTAATGTATTTTAAAAAAAATCTTATCAAGTCCCCCAAAACATACTGTTTCTGTATGTCAGTTTAATACTTAGACTACAATAATGCTCCACTGTAACACAGGTCATGATACTTTTACAATTGAAAAGCCTGGGTAGGCTGGCTGTCCTCAAAATCTCAATGGATTTTCCTTCAGCAGAGGCCTTATCTAAATCTTGTGAAGCTGCTAGAACTCATGAACCACTAAGGCACCTCTTAATCACATCCTTATCTCAAATGTCATGTTTGCGCTCTACTCCTAAATAGATGAGCTGTTAGGAAGTGAAAAAGCTGGTGCTATCTTGAAGGACAGCAGCAACCTGGAAAAGGAGGGAGTCTCAACAGTAATAACAGGAGCTGTTTGTGTTCTGTGGATTGGAAAGAAAAACATCAGGGCACAACATTTTTTCGTAACTGTACAGAACCGATAACCTCCCTCCACATGGCATGGGAGAAGGTACAAAGCATGAAATTTCTTGCAAAATAATGTGAATTTCTGTATTTCCTTGTCATGTTGTTAATTTAAATTCTAATTGTTTTTGTAGGAGAAGCTGTGGTTGCAACCTCAGACTGGGAGTTTGCAGGGACTGTCCTTGGCCAGTGAATGCTACTTCTGTTTTTGTCACCATCCCCATAGGACAATTGATAGACATCCTACCTAGAAGAACAAAAAATAAATTGCCAGTTGAATGTTCAATGCAAAAGTGTCTTTAAAACTGCCAATGCTACCTTTTTCCACTGTGGAAGACAACTTTTAAACTCAATTTCAGAAATAATTATGTCAATGGTTGTGGATTTTAACTGGTCTCATCATCTTACCTTTTCTAAACAGCATTCTCAGGAAATTTCAGCATCAGAAATACCAGTAGCAAGCTGATGAAATAGACTGTACTTTGTAGAAATAGCTTTCCTGTACAATATATTTAGAATTATTCCCCAATCCTATTTAAAATTTCATTTTCTAGCAGGGAAAAATAGAAATGGTCTGATGAAGTTTCAAAAAACATTAACTCATACCTTCTATGGCAAAAAGCTAAGTAATCTCTAAAATCTTCAGGGAAAGAAGCAAGGCTCTGATTCCTGTGCCTTGTTGAGTTTTGATTTGCACCACAATAAGAGTTACACACAGAATTTACTATTAGATAGATCTGCCTAGCTCTTGTTGCAGATACATAGGAAAACAGTTCATTTCTGAATCTCGGTACAAAAAACTAATTTCCTAAATAGTTGTTCTTTGATTTTGGAAAGGTGTTAAAAAACAATTCAAAATTAGCTGCTATAGAAGAGAGAACTATTTTAGCAATGGGCTCAGACACAGATGTCATGTGGGGAGCCTGGAAAGAGGGGTAAGGGACAGTACAGCTCACTCACATGATCCCAGTGCTTAAGCATTGTGGTAAATATTCACCACAGTGAGAGGTGGTCTCACTTTCCTGTGGTAAATCCCTGTTTTAGCAACTGTAGGCAAAAGGGTCAAATATTTAACTTGGTATTTAACTTAGCAAAATAAACTCAGTTTCTTGTGCACAAAACATCTTCATGTAAGTATATTATCCTATCTGTCTGAAAGGTCAGGAATGGCTTAACACAGTTTGAAACAGTTGTGCTGGAAGAGCTGAAGAGCAGGGTGGGTGAGCAGATGACTGGACAGACCATGAATTGTATACAGCACAGGTCACAAAAGAGAAAGGTTTGATTAATGTACCTGGACACTTAGAGTGGGGCAATCCCCGGTACAGCTGTGATCTGATTTTCCTGCTGCATCTTCTTTGTAGATGCCCCATTGCCCATTTTCGTAATGGAATGTATTAATTTCTGTCTCAGTTTGGGGAAATACTGTTTTGTTTACAATGAACAAACATATTTCAGTGACTCTCAACCCTGTGTAAGCTTGACACAAGATAGGCTGAGTAATAAGGTTTGGACACATGCGTTTCATACTCCATGCTGCTGACGTACAAAAGACCTTTAGACTTCTCTGTTGCAGCTTATGAAAACTACTGATTCTTACTGGAATGTGTACACACACACACACATCTGTATTTCCACATTTTGTGAGGGAAAAAAACCTGTCTTCTTCTTCCCCTTTTTTCTTTTTTTTCCCCTTGCAGCATAACAACTCACTATTAGACTCCTTGGTGTTGTAGCCTTGCTCTCCCTGACTACTCCAAGCAGTCAGTCCTTGCAGTTGCTTTCCTTGGGATTTTAACTAAACTAACTAAAACTTTAACTAAGCTTTAACTAAATGCAGTTGAGAGGGATTTTTTTCATTTGTTAATGCTTTCATTTCAAAAATGCATTTTTAATAATTTCTTCAAATATCCATAGTTTCAATGGCAAAGTTGACTTGACTTCTTGTAACAGAACACTTAGCCTAAATTGTCACAAATAATTTAGTTCCTGCCTCTACAGCATGCTAGTTTTTTTAGTAGTTTATGTCATTCACTGTTGCAATTATTAATTGGCCAGTCTAATATCTAAGGTTTTGCAAAGAAGGTGCTGCTTTCTCTCGTCACACCACTGAAATGGATAGTGCAATCGACAGTTTTAAGGTTTGAGATGATTTTGTACCATTTTGTAATGTTTGAGATGATTTTGTACCATTTGATTTTGGCCATTCTGTAGTACCTTTCACACACAGGCATGTGCTGGAAGTCACTGGTGCCTCTGGGAGTTGAGATGGTAGAGAAAATCCTTCTCTCTATTGATTCATATTGTCGCACTGTACAGAGAAAGCTGAAAGCTTCAGCATGTCTCATTCCTTGCCAGGCCCCATTCTAGATTTCAGGGTTTCAGTTTCCCTCTGCTATAGATGATAAAGATTACTTTAATAATTTCTGTGTCTGACAGTATTTTTCCGAGTAAGATGACAGAAGACTGGATGTTTGTTGTTAGGCAACATGGGCAGCACCTGCCTACTGCAGGGAGGAAGGAAGAGGATTCAAGAGATGTAGGAAGAAAGGAAATATAGGAAGAGTAAGGAGTAGGTAGTGTAAGGCATCACCCTCCCGAAACCCAACCGATTTATTGGAGCATTTTACAAAATCATGAGAAAGTTGCCTTTTCATTTAAACTTCCCAAGTTACAGAAATACAAAGCCCTACTTGGATGCCCCACTGAAATTAAGGATGCCCGTCGTGGACTGGGCCAGTGACCTCTTCTGCAGGTGTTGGTGGAGCTGAGAGGGGACAAGGGGATCACCAGCACACCGGGCCCTGCTGGCCTGGCAGCATTTTGGGGAGATATTCGGTCAGAGCTCTGCCTCAGAGGAATGATGGAAATCACCTACTCTGTGTAAAGGATGGAGAAAGGTGGAGGAAGCGCTGCTATTTGTGATAGAAAGCGTCCGGCAATTCCCGCGGAACAACCGTTTGGATATAAACTGTGAGGGTTTTTTTTTCCAATTAATATCGATTTTCTCAGTTTTTTTTTTTTTTTCCCTTGCAGATGCAGCCCTTCCTTCCTCAGCCCTTTCAGACCCTGCTCGCTTTCCAGGCGGGCAGCCCACCTACCCGCCACCGCCGCTTTCCCCTCTCCCTCCTCTGGCGCCGGGCCGGGCGGAGCAGTGGCGGCAGGGCGGGAAGGAGCCGCAGTGAGTCCCGGGGCACCCCTGTGTCCCGCGGGTGTCCCGTTGGTGTCCCGCCGGTGTCCCGCGGGTGTCCCGCGGGTGTCGCGCCGGTGTCCCGCGGGTGTCCCACCGCGCTGAGGCGGCGCCCCGCTCCCAGCCCGCCCCGCCCCGTGGGCGGAGCCTGAGGAGGCTCCGCCCCCACCCACCGCCCCGCCCCGGCTCCCATTGGCGCGCGGCGCATCCCCGTTAGCGCTCGCGGCGCGGTCTCGCGATGCTGGGGCCGCCGCCGCCATATTGTGTCTCTATTTTGATTCGGAGCGCAGCGAGCGCGGGGGGAGGGGGCCGGGAGCGGCGCGCGGCCCCAGCGGCGGCTCCGGCTGAGCGGGAGCGGCGCCGCCACAGCCACCGCGCACACATCCGCAAACCCCGCACACCCCGCCCGCCGCCGCGGCAGCACGGACCTCCCTGCCCTCCTTCCACCTCCTCCTTCCTCCTCCTCCGCCTCCTCCCCCCCCGGAGCGGAACGGCGGTGGCAGGAGGCTGCGGAGCGGGTCGGGTCGGCGGGGTCCCCCCTGCCGGGCGGAGGCGGCGGCGGCGCTGGTGGCGGTAGCGGCGGCGGTAGTGGCGGCGGCTGCTGCCGTCGTGGTGGGGGAGGCGGCGGAGGAGGAGGAGGCGGAGGAGGAGGAGGAGAAGCGGCAGCAGGGTAAGGCTGATCCCGCCGAGGCGGGCCTGGTGGCGGCTCCCCGGGCCGGTTTCCTGGTGCCATCCCCGGGGGGCTGCAGGAGAAGCGCGGGGGGCCGGCAGGGGCGGGGGGCCCGGAGCTCCCGCGGCCGCTTTGCGCGCCCCGGGCTGTGCCAGGGTGCGGGAGGCAGCGAAGGCCTGTGCGCGGGGAGGGAGCAGCCCCGGCACCCCGCTCTGCCGGCTTGCTGGGGCGGGGTGGGAGAGCGGGGACGGGACGGGACGGGAAGAGAAGGGAAGGGAAGCCGCCGCGCAGCGGGGCGTCCAGCGAGAGATGGAAACTTATTTTCCTTCTCGAGGCGCTGGAGCTTCCCGGCCCGGGGAGGGATCGGGGGGCTTCGGCGGCCCGGGGAGGGGCGGGAGCTGCCAGCGGGCTTTCCTAGCTGCGGGAGGGAGGGAGGGGGGGAGAGAGAGAGACGGAGGGAGGGAGGGGCTGGCCCGGCGCCTGGCAGGTGACAGGTGTGAGTGCGCTGGGCGAGACTCCGCCATTTGAGGATGAGTACCCGAGTGTCTGAGGTGCGAGTTTTTGGTGCCCCATGTCTTTGCGGGGGCTGGCTGGGCTCGATTCCATATATAGTATATTTGGGACGTCGGTTTCCATTATTCGAGTCAATGTAATTGTCGAGTAGAAATTCTTGAAATGGTTCTGATAAGAGGGGTTTTGCAGAGAGGGGATGTGTACTGTTTCTATTTTTCTTCCCCTTTTTCTGTTTTGTCCCTCTGAGAGACGTGGGAACGCTGTGCAGAGATGTGTAGTGCTCTATCTCATTCATTGGAAGGCTTGCATGAAAGTCTGAATGCTCAGTCCTGTTAGACGTAGTAAGGCTTTCAGGGCAGAAACCTGGTGTTCTTTGTGCTGTGCCTGGCGGCTCAGCAGGGCCTGGTTTGTGCCCAAGACATGTGGGTGTTTCTGCATTAACGGTAGTAAGCATATACATAATGAATTCCAAAGGGATGCTTCTTAGCAAGGAGTGGGTTTCAGGCGTGGTTTTCTAGTCATCATAAGTTCAGGGTATCTGATATAGACTGAATAAAGCAGTTTCTGAAGTTCACCTGTAGAACGATGAAAATGGTGCTGCATATAATTTCTAATACTCTAACATATGTCTTCTAAACATCAGCGTAAATCAGACAGGGTCTTTCTCTTAGACTGTTCAAATTAGTTCATGTCATAATTTTACCAAAATGATACTGTATGTGCACTACTTTTTAAGGAGGTCTAATGACACTCTAGCAATAACGTTATATTCACAATTGGCCACGATTTGCTGAAATCAGGAATAATTTTTAGATTAGCTATTGAGCTGCCAGCTATTTGTGTTTCACATACATATTTCAATTATTTGTTCTTTACCTACACTGTTGTAACTGGGTTTTGTCAAACCCCAGAATTTTGATACCTGCTTTTGGCAAGAGGGAAGTTCCACTGACACGTTAGGAGAGACATGTCATCAGCTTCACTGAGTTCTGCTCTCTAGAGTTCTGCTCACTAGTCATTTGTGACTGTTATCTACATGTTAAACTTGCGGATGCTTATCTGTAGATAGTACCTTGGCTTGAGCTGCAGCAGAATGGACCCTGAGTTGAGTCTCAATTTTTTGTAAAAACTGAGAAGACCTGGGTGGTTTTTCTCATGTTTCTTTGTAGGAGCGTCTGCAAAAGGGAGGAGGTAAGGAGGGTGGCTGGCGGAAGGTACTCAGTCTGGGTCATCCAAATTTTGTGTTTGAGATACGCTTAATAAAGCATCATTCTTATCATTACATGCGGGGGCAGTGCCATCTTGCTGGGCTGTGATACCCTTGCCTATGCCAGCTTTTCAATACTTCGTGAAATGTAAACCATTATCCTTCTCAATATAAGAGAAGTCAAAAGGTTCTACTCTTTTCCTTTCTATCTGCTGATACAATAACAGCAGTTTTGAAAATGGGCACTCTTCATTTGACAGTGTCCTGGTCAGGTCACTGAAACTTCTCTTCTTCCATTCTGTCACTGCTGGAAAAGATAGTGGTTTTACTAACTGTGACATTGCTTTGAAGGCCAAGGTCTTGTGTTCTGGTTTGGTTTTTTGGTGTTTTTTTTTTTTTTTTTTTTTGCTAGGCAGCTTAAAGAGCTATTGGCAAACTATTTCTTTGTGAGTGTGTACTTTGAAACATAAAACTAAGTTACAGTTCATCCTGTTGCAAGTGCTCCCTCCTTATCATGATCTCCATGCTTGGAAACACTGGAAGAAATAAGTTGGTCAGGCGTGACCTCAAGTTTATGAAATGACTGTAAATTTAGGACTGCGGGATCAGGCTGATCTTTTCTGAACTGCTGCAAGCGGAATGCTGAACGATGTTGCTGTTGGTGCTTTTACAAGAAACAGAACAAAAATTCCAGTGATTCAGAACTGGATTTTTTTAAAGCTGTATTCAAAACTCAAATATTTAAATGTTTGAAATGAAAGTTAACTTTTTTACCATGAATGTATACAGTAATTCAAGTTAGGTTTTTCGTGCTTTAATGGCGTAATAAGTTGTCTCAACAGGGCAATTGTGTGCTCTCTGTTTCAAGGAGGAGGAATGCTGCTGGATGCTCTAAGACATCTTGAACCCTGCTTAACAACCTGGTCTGGTTTGGATTCTATATATTTAAATGCAACTGTGAAAGCAAGAAAGCTGTCAGATTTACAATTTATTGTTTTATAAACTCTTCAATGTCATCAGGGGTTTTTCAGTATAATAGTTGTTTCAGTTTTACCCTCTCTTGAGAATGCTCACCAGAAAAATCATTGACATAATATTGGTACTTTCCCTGGCAGAAGTTTCTATAGATCTTTATCCTAATTATAGTAAAATTAGGGATTTATTTTCATTTAATTGATCAGCAAGCTCAGCTCTCAACCAAGAAATGACTCCAAACTCTATACAGATGTTTGCTGAGTTTTCTTGTTTCTGTCATACTGCCTTTAGATGGTGTTCCTTAACTGGTAGTAATCGTACTCTATGAAACCAAGTGAAATAGCTTGACATCAGTAAAGTTGAAAGATCTGTGGGGTTTGTGTATAGTATCCCAATATTCTTGGAACATGACTGTTGCTGAATGAATGGCATCACTTGGGATATTATTCTTGTCATAGGTGCAGTTAAGGTGTTGTTAAATAGTTAATATTTTTTAAATGTGTTAGACCTTTTTCATTGGTCGCAGAAAGTCAAGCATAATTTGGTAATGTGCTAAATAAATTTTAAGTTAATATCTAGTCAGAGAATTTTACCAGGAAAAGATGGTTTTTTTTTGTTTAAAATATGCATTATACTCTTAGAAAACTGCTATGTGGAATTGATTTTTGTAGCAATATGCAAAATGTGTAGCTCTTTCCTATTCTGAGCACAGATGAAGATCAGATTTCACTGTCTTTAATGATGGGTGGTTTAAAACTCAGATCCTGCTTGTACTATGAACAGAATTTAATTTTTCCATTATTTAAAAACCTATATTTCAGCATGGATTTAAACCTTGTGCTCCCTTTAGTGTTTAGAAAAGCATTAACTTAGGAATACTTAGTGGCAGAAGAAAACTGTAGGTTGTGTATATGAGTTTTTTAAAAAATAAAAAAATCACCCAAGCAACCAGAACTGTGCACCTCTTGGTCATGATACTGTCAGGTTTGCTAGAATTTACCAAAAGTGGGACAAAGCCACTTTATATGCTCACTACTTTGATTAATTTAGGTTGGATTAAAACTTAAATGCAAAGTATCTTACACTTGTTCCAAAATTTGTCAAGTCTGGTGCTATGGGGTGCTGGCTGGCTGGCTGGTCAAGGCAGAATTCCACCTGCTTTTACTTTCACTGAAAGCATGAATTTGAGATACTTTTTTCTACAAAGCTGCCAGTTTTCACAAAATTCATAGAACCCTTTTTATCTGTGACACTTTTGTACATTATTTAAAATGCACTTGAAAATTATCAGAGGATACAAATACTTATTAAAACGATAAATAAAACATGTAAATGCAGTTTCTTTAAAAAACCTTAGTTAACTGGACATGCTAGAGGATACTTTTTTGCAGTTTGGAAGTTCAGAATCAGCTGTTCTCATATGGATAAGATGTTGAGATACACCTATTTTCTGTAGGTGTTTTTAATAAATGATTGCTGGTTTTGTTTATTTGTGTAGTGTATAAACTGTCTTGAATTTGCTTTTCTAAAGTCACAAATCTTGAGCAATTATATTCCCTTTTATCTTGTATTTCAGTAAATTTTGAGCTCATCAGCTAATTTTCAGCAAAGAAGTTAGCCAAGGGGCAAGGCCTCAAAGATTTTACATCATAATAACGTTGAATGAAAGTTCAAATTGTTAAAGTTGATGGCTTCATTAAGATCATCTCTTTAGGGGGAAGTTTTGCATGAATTTAGCAGTTACCTGTATTTGGCTGCCAGTTTGTCTGTGCGGTAAGAACCAGGTATGAAGTGCAGTACTTTCTTCAGTCAGTAGTTAGAGGACATGAGAGGTTAAGTATATTGTGGTTAGTGCTTGAAAGAGAGTGGTAAGATAATAGGCATCTGGGATAGAGGTGGAATATGACTAATTGGAAGATGGGGGCATGGCTGAGACAGGGGAAAAAAAAATCTATGGGAAATGGGACTTTATTAGTTTTGCTATTTCTGGGACAGTGCCCTAAACAAAAATCACATTAAAATAGGTTCTTAAGAAGATGAAGACTAAAAAAAACCAAAAAAACCAACCAAAGAACAACAACAGAAAAAAACAAAACCCAAACCTAAGATGTTTGGTGATACTGTTTCCACACATTACAGAGTCTCTTGTGCTTTGTCTGCTTGTGTGTTTGTGTGGATCTGATTCAACAGGAGTGCCCAGACTGGCACAGTGCGTGAAGCAGCACAGGGCAAGAATGTGCATGAGTAAGGGAGGAGTTACATAAGTGCATAAGACATACCTGTTTTTGTCCAAATACACTATCAAAAGCATTATTTTACTGTTACATCCTGTATCATTACAGTTTCTGTAGATAATGTGCCTTACATGTTTGTTGCATGCTAATAGTATAATTCAGTTGTGTCTCTGTGGGCTATTGCATGCAATGATATATGTGGTGTACTACCAGGTCTAACTGATTTATTTGTGAAGATGAGCCATGGTACTATCAAATTGCTTTAGTAAGCCTGAAATTATTTGCTTTTTAATAGAGATTTATTACAGACTAATGATTTTATGGAGTTTTTTGAGTCTTGAAATAAGTGTTTGCCTGGTACACGTCTATTTTGTCCGTAATGCTAGTAGAAATGGATGAGAAATCACTGGCAGATGGGAAATATTCTTTAACAGCAACCTTTTAATTTTATTTGCTGCATCCTGTCTTTATTGTTCAAGAATATGCTTTGCTGTTACCAGGTGTTTTCATAAGTGACTTGTAGGAAGATCAAGCATAAATATGTTTAGGGACTAACTCTTAGACACTGTCAAAGCTAGGGCTTTAGAATGCACTTTTCAAAGGAAATTGCACTGTGTGTAAAAATCTCTTGCTGATCCATCTGCTTATCAATGTGTTCTCAGAATGTCTTTTTTAACAGGGTAGAGTAACTAAAAAATACAGTTTTAAGTTTCGAAATTTAACTACCCCACTGACATTAGTTAACTGATCTGATGTCTCAGAAGCAGTGACTGACATGTACATTCAGATAAATCATCTCTTTTCCTGAAGTTGTTTGGGTTTTGGAAATCAATTTCTGTTTTGTACTGAAGGCTAGAAATGCAGAAACATCTTTCCATGTGTAAGTCCTAAGCCTGATTTTCCCAGGTAGAAAAAAATGAACTGTTACACTTATATATAGGAAAAAAAGCACACAAAAAAAAGTAAGTTGTGCATTGTGGTCTGTAATTGTATCCTTTGTCAATTCATGTTGTGTTTAAACTCTTGTGAACTGAAGTCTCCCCTCCATGTCTGTACCATGCTACAGATCTCTTTTTGCAGTACTTCCATGTCTTTTTACAGCATTCATAGTTTTTTTATGTTTGTTTTTTCTGTTTATTTTTTCTTTACTCTTTGAAAAATCTATGCCATGCAGAATTTACCTCCTCCAAACATCTTTTGACAGACATCCTATCATATTTTTTGTTGAGCTAGAAAAAAGGAAATCAGGTCATTCATACCCTCTCTCTTTACACTGCCTAGGCATGATGATCTATACTTGATGGCTGAGGCATTAGTGCCCTCTTGTTTATACTTCGTCATTCTTTTTTGTTCTGATCTTGGATACCTTTCTTAAGAGACTCATTCAGCACTTGTCATTTCGTTCTCATTTTGTCTCTTCTTCAGAATACTATTGCTAAGTTTGCCCCTGCTGCATTTAGGCTTTCCTGAGAGAATGTTAGAAAAAAAAATGTCTTGAGTTCTGTACTTGGACTTCTTTCAATTCATTCAGCTGGTTCAAACTGCAACTTTCCATTTGTTGAACAAGCATTTGTTTTTTGAAAGGGAATGGTAGGTTATCTTTCTTAAAGAGCCTTCTTAAGTCTAACAGCCTTAAGCCTCGGAACAGAAGATCCTCCAGGGGCTCAGCAAAAGTGTGCTTAAAAAGGCATTCTAGGTTGATAAGTACAAAGCAGTATGTTTCATATTGGCTTATGAAGCTGTTTCAGTTAAAAAATTGGGTGTCTTGCTCCCTTTTTTTTTGAGAACTACTCTTATCTTTGGTAAATGGGGATAAGATTATTTTGTGTGTGTGTCACAAGCTGTGCATTTAAAACTGTCTACTGGAATTACTGCCAATACCGAATTATTATATTATATTGACTAGAGTTTAACCTGGATTAGGCTCTTTTGTACAAGGCAGTGTATACATATTTTTAAATAAATCAGTCCTAGAAGAGTTTGCAGTCCCATGAATAATAATTTCGTTTACCTAGTTACATGTATTGGATTAGACAGAGACATTTAGCAAAGTATTTTTGTTCTTTCATTTTTTTTGGCCTTTTACTTCTCCAGTCATTTTTAAATTGTTACAATCATTAAAAATTAATTAAAACTGTCTTTGATAGCTGTAAGTCATTTAATGATGTTTTGACATGACTTCTCATATTTGGAAAATTCATACAAGAGTTATGAAGTTACTTGAGTTAGAGCCTCACTAGCTTGTATTCATTGGTAGGTGCTAAGGGTAGAGGTTGGTGTATCAAAGCTGAGAGTTGAAGGTCATCACAGTGGATCACATCTGTGGTACCTGGGGCTTCACTCCAAATGAGAACTCATTATTTCTTTGGAAAATGAGTTGAATACAAGGAAAATTTAACCATGAGCAATTTCTTAAGCAATATAATTTATTTTGTTGTGTATCTGAGTTAAAACTTAGTATGAACGTATGTGTAAAAAAGGTTGTTAAAGGATTAGTTTGTGCACCACTACAAGAAATACATTTTGATCTTTCTTTTTGATGTGTAAAGTGCAACACTGTTTTTGTTCCTCTTCCACAATATCTGGTGAAGAAGAATAAAATAAGTTGTAAGGAGCAGGTGAAAACTGTCATTTGGATTGTGGAAATTCCTGTTCTTTCCAGCCCCTTGTGTCTGGCAGGCAATGTGTTTAGCAGCAAGGTTCAGAGAAAATACCCATTATTTGTTTCTTTTTTTCCCCTACATGGGGCTGAAAACCCCTGTAGTTTCCAGAACAAAAGGAAAATACAGTTTCTCCCAGCAGTGCTTTCATATATATATACTGTGGAGAAAAAAATACCAGTTTGACAATGTGGTATCTTTACTATTCTGTTGATATTGGTCTTGTCAAAGCTAGGAAAGCTTCATGGCTGCATCATTTTGGATGAATGAGAGAGTGTCATCCTTCCATAATGCGAAGTCTGCATACAGAGGTTGCTAGTGTAGTGCAGTTATGTGTGCAAAATAGTGTTATTTTTCTGGAATGTTGAGCTTCAATGTTGAGTTGAGTGAGTAGTTTTGGTTTATTGATAAAAAATATGCTTTTGCTGTCATGAAAAGAATGCTTTCACTATTTTGTCAGTATTTATGCATAAATTAACTACTCTTGGAGTAATATAACAAATTGGATTTGAGATAGGAGATCTAAAGCAAAAAACGGAAGAATACAAGTGTTTCTGGTCATCAGAGGCCACTCTGGTATTTTGCTGTGACTGAACAGGGAAGATTGCTTTCACTGACACAAGCAACTGGTCTCTTGTATTGGTCTTCTCTCTCTTTCAGGCAGTCAGTTTATGGATGGGTGGTTAAAAAATTAACCAGATTGCTATTTCACTGTCTTAGGTGATCTTGTAGGGCGAGACTAATCCCTCAGTGCTGAGGAGCTGTAAGATCAGTTTGGTAGTCTCCTATAACTTCCCCTGAAGGGTTTGTTTTCCTCTGTATCAGTGACAGGGTATGGATTTGCCATCCTTTCCCTGAGTTCACTGATGCGGTTTTAGTATGAGCCCACAAACAGGTTTTTCTGCAAAACTGAGATATTGTAGAAGAAAATGAAGAATGGATATAGAGAAGAAATAAGAGTTAATTAAGCCCATCATGAAACTGTATACCTGAGAGTGGTCGGTCCTATGACAGAGAAGCAGGAAAACCTGTTCAAGGATTCATTGCTACCCACTGTGGCACTGCAGCTATTCAGAGTCACCAGGTGAAATACTGAAATGGTGAATTAAAAGCGAACGCTTCAAAAAGTAGAACAGGAACTAGTTGAACTAACTTCACCACAGAACCCATGTATGTGGAATCTACCACTGTGTAAAATCTTCACTAGTGACCTACCTGGGTGAAAGGTGGTAACTGTAATTTTTCTCCTCTTATCTGGACACAATCAAGCAGTCTTAAATGCTTTCAACAGGTGTATTTTAATTATCTTTAAGTGATGCTGCCTGCAAGAATCCTAGGAGTCTTCTCTTTGTTAATAAAAATGGCTAGTTTTTTCTAAGGTTTTCTGGTCTTTAAATGTTGTAGTCCAGTTTTGCAGTGCCGTGGGAAATTCAGGTCCCATTGAAACTTGTGAAGGTGTGGCTAATAGATAAGTACAATGAATTATGTAAACTGTGGAAAGAGAGAAAGATTGAGAGAATTGTTTACAAAAGGTGCAGTACTTGTTGACACTTGAGGAAAAATGTGGTTAAAATAGGATAGCAAAACAGATGTTTTGTAAAGATATGCTTGTTTCACCTGTGTGCTACAAGGGAGCATTATTTGAGGTGGCCCAGAATTGAAACCTTTTGTAGCCTTTAATGGTTATAAGAGAAAACTAGTGAAATCTATTGAATTGTAATCTGCTATTCAAACATATTAAAGAATATAAAGCTGCATTTAAAGCTGAGTAAATTAAAACTAGCGTGTAGGTATTCTCATTCTTTCAATTGCAGATTTTGGATGGACTTTGGAACACAGCAGTAGCTGCTAATTTGTCTTGCATGTTCATATTCTAGGCTGGCAGATACAACTTTTTCAAGCTAAAGCTTTGGCTGTGATTTCTTTCTTGTTTTCTTGGTTGTGTTTATTATAATGGTTTTTGCTTGATTTCTTATGCGTTTTGGTTGTCAGTATTTCCACTGTGACAAGAGAGTATCTTAAAGTCAGAGTACCACCTAATGGTGTTAGCAGAGTTGATGGAGCTACAGGCTTCCTTCCTGTTGAAACTGGCCAAAAGAACAGGCCAAACTGAAGCTTATGTTTCTTCAGTGTAGAGCCAATGGCAACTCTCTGGAATGTTTTTTCCACTTCCCATCAATGAGTGGGGAAATTCTTGCCAACGCAAATGAGATTGAGACCTGCAACCTGCCTCAACATAATGCAGTTTATACTGAAGGGAATACTTCAGCTAGAAAAATATTCGGAGTTAAACCAACATGGGATCTTATTAGTTAAAAAAAAAAGTTGTCTTCATGTTTGATGATTTTAGGAGTCTTGGACAAAACAGTATTTCAACTTTGTCTGTGTGACTTCAAGCTGCTGCCTGTTTGTGATAAGGGCAAGTCATCACCTTACACTGTCATATCAATGAATGCTGCAGAATGCCTTCAGTGACTGTGCAGACTGTCAAAATTCACTGATTTCATAAGCCCTTTCTCAGTTTGTTTTACTGTTTCCAGCTTCTCTGGCTCTTGTAGCTTTGTTTTCCAGTATGGATGTATTGAGTAGGATTTTAAATTTACTTGGGAGAAGCCTAGCAGTAGAGCTTTGTTTGCCTTCTTAAGAATTTGTTGTCACTGCTTTGTCATCCTTTCTGAACCTGTTGTGAGAATGAAATGATATGTAATTGGAAGGAATAGTACTTAGTTTGCTATTTATTTATACGGGGAAACTGGTGATATCACAAAATTAAAACATGATTTTTTTTTTACCTTGGTTCTTGCCAGTTCCTCTGAAAAGTCCACATCTGCATTTTTTAATTATGCCTGAGTGTAACTGATGGCTTACTGCTTTTGCAGGACAAGCATTAGAAAATTGGAATGGGTGAAAATTGAATTCTTGTGAAATGCAGAGCTAAATAGCTACGAATCCTTTGCTGCTTTATCTGTGTTACACTGTTCATTTTATCTTTCAAAAGCTGTCTACTTCTATTAACAGGCCTCTTATCTTTGTTGCAAATGCATGAAATGTATTAGTATGTCGAAGCTGTGAAGAGCTGTCTGGACTAGCTGAGTTACTTTTTCACCATGGACTTGTTTAATATTAATTTTTGTAATATGGGTTCTCAGCTCTCTTAAATTTCCTGAAAATACCCAGTATTTGGCTATATCTATGATTGGAAGATAAACATTGAGGTTTAATAATTCTTCTTAATTGTATGTACTTTTCATATTTTCAGTGGTTTTTTGTAATAAAAGGCTATAAAGTGGTACAATATCCAGAAAACACCGTGGAAAGTCAAAATCTGAGTGGGAGTGGTTTATTTCTGCTCTTGTCTTCTGCATCTCTGTCCACAGTTTACAGGAGAGGGCCTGGGATAGGGATCAGACAAGGACAAAATCTTAGTTGCAAGTGCTCTGGGGTTTTTTATGTGAACTTTAGTCTTCTGCAAATCTTACTGCTGTTGTGGGAGTCTTTTTTCTTCCCAAGTGGTGTGACAAAGTGGAAGACCTTACAAGGCTCTTTACTTGCCTGGTGCCATGAGGCATCTTTTCTCTTCTTTCTCAACTTCCCTCTCTTACTGTCGTTGTAGGCCTTTTCCAGAGCAGCTTGCATAAAATTTTTTCCTTTTGAGTATCTAGTTGTCTTGTTAGTATGTATCTGGTATCAGGGCCCTAGTAAGAATTATTTATTTTAAGGTAGAAAAAAAGTAGATGATCAGTTACTTTGCAAAGGGGTTTAGTGGTCATCTTTTAAAAGGTTGTAACAGCAGGAATTTCTTTGTTAACTTCCTACTCCCAAATCCCATGTGGAGTAAAATGCAAAAAAAAGATCAGTGGTATTAGCCCCTTACATAACAGCGAGTGCACTGATCACATCTTTCTTTCCTTAACAAAAGGGTGGAGAGCAACCAGCATTCTTGTCTTCCTTGAAGACGGTTGATAGTGAACCATGGGAAACCTAGAAAAAAACCAGCAATTTTTAAAATTACATATTATCAGTTCTATGATGGGAAACCTGTGTCTTATTCTAGAAGAAGGTAAGTATGGGAAACTAACAGGGAGCTAGAGGAATAGCTGCTTAAATATCTGTCTGTTACTTTTCTCTCCTTGTGCGTCAAACACGGCCTTGGAAGAAAAGCAACAGGAAAACCATGTTGTATGGGCACCACCACGAGTATTCCTATTTGATTCATGCCTAGCATTGTCTGTTACCTCATCCTGGTGTTGGTGGAGGGGTTTTTTCCTAGGTTAATGGATGGATTTTTGTTTATTTTTGTCTACTGCTATGAATTTGGCAGAAAATAAGTGGAAACTAGAGGCTTCCTCCCAAATATTGCAGTGGTGCTCTTGGGTTTGTCCTTATATGTGTTGGTTTGGGAACTAATAGAGAAGAAAGAGAAAACAACAACTAGTTTTCCATGACCACACTTCATCCTGTCTTCCCCCCTTTTTCCTGGCAGCTGTCAGAAGTCCTCCACCATTACCCCAGGGATTTCTGCCAGTGCAGTTTCACAGGTGAAGATAACTGCAGATACAAAGTAAAGCTCTGTTAGCCTAAAACCATGGCAGCCCAGCTGTGAGTCTCTTCCTAATATGGACACCCTTTGTATCCACGGGCCTCAATTGCCCTTCTAGAGAAGACGATTGACAGAAAAGGCGAGTTCTGTGGCCATTCTTTTGTTTATGGTACTGTGTTAAATAGCTAAAGGTCTTTTCTTCCCTAACTGTTGGTGGGAGTTTCTCTCTTGGTGTTGTCCTACTGATCTTTCTGATACTTCTGCATTGGCTCTCACTTCAGGTCCTGTCTTTTGACACAGTTGTTTCCAAGTAGCTGCTACCAATTGAAGGAAGTGGTTTGCTGTTATTTATCCTTTTGCATTGCTTCTCTAGTACTTGTATGTCTCCTGCTTCCTCATATCCTACAGGCCTAAATTGTTGCTTGTTTGTAACAGCTGGTAGAGGCAGCTTTGTGTGATTGGGCTAGGTTCTTAACTTCTTCAATGTTTATTTTAGTGCTAAAGTAATGTAAAATCAGAAAAGCCTGTTTTAGTGTTGAGTATAATCTTGATTTCCCCCACCCCCCAAGACTGGCCTTAGGAAATGTTAAGGGTGTGATTTGTAAATCAGTGTAAGTTGGCTCTGCTTTTTTCCCTATGTTCACCCTGGCATTCATCAGACTCAAAGATAAACTAGCAGAAAATTAACACGACATTATCCCCTGTCCTGACTTTGCTCCATGAACTGGCTTGCTGCAGGATGAGATGAGTGCCAGAATTGGGCACTCTCTGGAGGGGAGGGAGAGGGGGAATGCATGCCTGGGAACAGGAGGAATGACAGTGGCAGTATTGAATTGTTTTGGAACAGCATTTTAAGGAGTGGCTGAAATGCTCAGCCTTACTGTCATTGAAACATTATGAGTAAATTAGGTATTGGTAAACAAATCAAGTCCTTGATTAAGATGAAAAAGGAATTTATTTTTTGCCAGTCTGCCTTCCAGTAGGTATTTATGCAAACACTGGATTTACCAGTGGCACCTCTTCCATCAGTTAAAGGAATTGTTTGAGTTTTGTAGAGAGTGGAAGAATGGAAAAGAAAATACTGAGCCAGCCCAGAAGTAAAGGAAAGTATTCAACCAGCTTAGAAGTGGAAGTATATATGAGACACAATCCTCTGTACTCCTTGACCAGGAGAGAAAGAATACCGTGAGGGTTGCTGGGAAATTACATCAAATCTCAAAGTTCATTAAATAAATGGAGATATTTCTCAAGGTGAGTCACGCAGCATAAATGAGAAGGAAGTAGAAGTTGTTCTGTAGTTACTTGGTCTAGGATTAGGGGACAGGAGGGAAGTTGGAGCTCATGGTACTTGGCTGCTTAATTATCTAACTACAGATCCCCTGGCCCAGTTGCTTCAGACCTTTCATTCTGCTTACATCTGTTTCTGTGGGAAATAGGACCACAGGGCTTTCTAAACAGTACCCAAGTGTCTGATAGTGAGCACACATTTCCACTCTTTGGTAATGATAGGTGATAATGATCATATTATGAAAAGGTGGAAGTGTTTTGAAAAGGATCAGTATACTTCCAAGGAGTGGGTGGATATTTTGCTTTGCTCATTAGCCTCTTTCCAGCTACCCACCTCTCAGCTCATTAAATTGCTATGGAATGGGAGTTAATCATAAGAGATTTCACCATTTTGGAGTCTGCAGGACAAGGTATTAGTAGTCATGCCTGAGGGGAGAGATAGTTGCGCTTGATGCCACCTTGAGGCTTGTCCTACTGTCCCAGTTTCAAGTGTAAGTACAAAAACTTTCCAAGTGTGGCAAAATGAAATAAGGAGAGTTTACTTTTGATTAGAAGTCTAGCAAGAAAATTTCAAGGAATTTTCTTTAATAATCGTAGTCATTTTAACAGGAAAGTATGGGTAAAATAAATTACAGCAATGTGCAAAATTTAAGATATCTTCTGTTTGATTATCAAGCATATATTTTAATTGTACATTTGGTTATTACTGTATCTTTGAGCTTGCTATTCTCGGAAGGTTACCTCTATGAATAAACTCTTGGATGGAAATGTCCCCAAATCCTTAAAATAACCGCAACTGTTTGCCTCTGTTGGAACAAATCTGCTTTGTATTTCATTAAAATAAGAGAATCATATGACTGATTGCATTATCCAGTTATTTCCTATGTAATCAAAATGTTTACCGTAGAAAAAAAATGTAATTTTCTTTGACTTCTGCTTTTCAGTTTGATAAAAATTTAGACTATGACATGTAAAACAATTTTTTTGTGGTTTACTTTAACTGATGTGTGAAACATTTTAGTATACTGACTTTATTTTCTGGATTCAAGTGTAGTTATGAGCATTTTGAAATGGTTATTATCTGTAATGAAACATTTTAATTGAAGTTCTTCTTGAGCAAAAAGAAATATGGTCAGTGTGAACAGTGTAAAGACAGAGACTATTTGAAAAGGTGGAGAACCTAATTTTCTGCCTGAATATTCTGAATAAACTGGTTTTCAATTAGGCTTAATAATTCATTGAATCTCTTTTATGGTTAGATTAAGATCTCATGACAGTTCCAGTTCAAAGTTCTTTCTTCACTTTTTAAATGAGTAAAAGGAATTGGTAGTTCCTTGACACCAGTATTACCCTTTATTTTTTTTATTTTAAGAAGCCTAACTGGCACAAACGTTCAAAAGGGAGAAGTTTTTTGAATTGTTTCCTTTTTCTTCAGAATTTAGAGATAGTGATGTTATAAGTATCTTTGCTCTGTTAAGGGACCATGATTATAGCTTTCAGGTATTTGTTTTTTACCTTTAATGTAATGCATAGAAAACAGACATTTGCTTTTATTTGAGCAAATAGTGAGTGAGAGACATGAGTCTGTGTGTGCATGGGGAGGTGTTCTCCACTAATATGTTCTGAAACTTTTACTCTTTTTGTGGTTAAGTTCATGTTTTTTACTTTTTTTCCCTTGACAAAAAAAGGGACTTTTTGTTATTATGCCTAAATGTTAAATGCATCATACAGCTTCATGTAGGTGGCGGTTTTCTTTTTGCAGCTCAGTTGCATCTTTTTTGGACTTAAAGAATGAAATTTAAGATGTTGGAAATTGCTGGAATTACAGCGGGAGAGCCTGAGCTTTGAGTCTTACCATGCTGGTGTCTTGTGTTTTGAGGTGGATAGAAGTTTGATCAGAGCAGCCAGTAAAACTTACCTGAAGCAGAGATGTAGCTCGCAAGAACTGGATCAGCAAGTCATTGTATGCAGGCGTATGGACTTCTCTACTGAGAACGCTGTAATTTTAAACAATACTTGGTAGGATTTATATCAATATAAGTTAAAGGAATACAACAGAGGGTAGTCAGACTGTTTCTAGTGGGCTTTATTGACTCATCTGTCCTTCTTCAAAAATCTGGAGTTTAAACTGGCTGTCTGCTATGTGAGACTTTTTTTCTCATTAGTGGGTTGTGTCTCAGGACCTTTCTCTTCCTTTCTTCATTTACCTGAGTGTTCTACAAGGGAATCTGCACTGTGCTGTTTCTATACCTGTTTATAACCTTTTCTTCCAGCCTACAATACCAGACCTATTTCAAACTACAGCTTTACCTGATTTGGTCTTGCTGTCTGTGGCAAGATTGCTCTTTAACAGATGAGAGATTAGAGAAGAAGGAATGTAGGGTAATTAAAGTGTTGGTTTCTGAACAGAAAGAAGAGTAAGGCTCTTCTGGCAGGTGGCACCAGCAACCTGTTGAGCTGGGCTGGATTTATGGAGGGCATGGGAAAATGAGGACTGCTGTAGGATAAACAGGTGAAGAAACTTCACTGAAGGTAACTTGCTGGCTTTTAATAAATAATGTCTTGTTAAACTATTTATCTCAGAACTTTGTCGGCGCAACAAGTTGTGGTGCAGGACACTTGCCAATGGTATTTAGAAAGGAACCCCTCTGAGTGACAGCAAGCTGCTGCTATTTGCTCAACTGTGCCTTGTAGGATCTTCTGAGAAGGTAGATTAGTTTAGGTCCATCTGTGTTACCATAATGGTACAGTAAGACTTACGTAAGAGGAAATGTGCATTTTAAAATAAAATAGTTCACTTTCTGTGCAAGATAAACAGGTAGCACTTGTGTTGGGTGATGTATTTGGTCACATCAAAATTCATGACTCCTTATCACAGTAGTCCAACACCAGGTAAGGTGCTAGAAAAAGTATCTAAGTAAAGTTGTATGTCTGTGGGCTCCCACAGGCTACAGTTCGATCGTGACTTTATCAGAATTTATACCATAACAGTAGTGCAATGAAACCTGACACCTGAAGAGGTGTGTTCAGACCAGGTGGTGATTTCTTCACGATATAGTCTACTGCAGTTATACCACAGAAAGATCAGTAGTTTGAGGTCATTTGGGCAAGGTCTGACAAATGCACTGCTTACCATTCTTTTGTGTCTCTTAACTTCTGAAGAAGTGCATGCTTCTAGCTAGTTTTTGTCTGAGTCGATTTGGAAGTGCACAGTGTTAACTTCTGGGAGGTGCTAAGCAATAGAGCAGGAGGCAGTGGGCAAAAACTGATGCACAGGAAGTTCCACCTGGACGTGAGGAACATGCGTTCTTTATTGTGCAAGTGACCAAGCACTAAAAAAGGCTGCCCAGAGGGGCTGTGAGGTCTCCCTCCTGTTGATATTCAAGAGCCATCTGGTTGCAATCCTGTTCCATGTGGTCTAGGATGACCTTGCCGGAGCAGGGAGGTTGGACCAGATGACCCACTGTGGTCCTTTCCAGCCTTACTGATTCTAAGTGCTAAGTTGTATTCAAGTGAGAAGGGAATTCTGTCTTAACCTTAATTAAGCCTGTGTCAGTGTTTGACACTATATTCATTCCTGCTTGAGGTTTGTTGTTGGTTTTTGTTTGTTTTTTTTTAAGTAGTCCAGAGTCAACAGGCTTTCATGTATTATTGTTACTGGTTTGCCATATTGTAGTATCTGTTGGGAGGTAAATAATGAGTCAAAATATTAAATAAGATCTGTTGCTTATGACCCATCTTTAAGTACCCTCTGCCCAGCCATATAGCTGGAAAAAGTACAGTGTATACTTGGTGTTAGAAACTCTTCCAAATCAGTATTATAAGGCTCATTCTTCAATTACAGCATTCCTTATCAAAATTTTGAATTGTACTTTGAATTACATCTGATGGCAAACATCTGAAGTTAACAGGTAAAGAAAAATGCATTTATTCCTTATTCTCTAAGTTAATAGTGTTAAAAATGTCTCAAATGTTTTGAAGGAATTCACAGAAAGAAGCTACAAAAGTTGGACAGAGCTGTTTGATGTATTTTCAATTTAAACATTTGGAATGATGTTTTTGATTTGTTGACTTTTCTGATATGCGTTCAGAAACTTGCCGAAGCATGAAGTATGTATGTGTGAACCAGATATAAACGGAAATAATAGCATGTTCCCAGAATTAGTGGGGTTTTTTTTCCTTTTAGGAAAAAGTAAAAGCATACTTTCCTTCAATATTAACTACAATACTCTAAAAAACTGTGTTGGAAACAGCAGGAAGTGGAAGATCATGTGCCAGGGATGCTGCTTTTGAATGTGATTGAGACACACGTGTGTGCTCCTTGTGTGAGTGTAGTATGGCTCCATGCCATACTAGCATGATATAAACCAGCTTCTGTCTGGAAGCTTTATCCATGTAGTTGTAAACCTGAATATTTGTTTGCCAATAGCTTGTCCCCAAGATGGATAGTGCTCATATGAATAGAGCACAGCCAACGAGGGTTCATCCCTTTTCATGGTTTTGCAGACCTCTTTTTGAATAAACTTGGAATAAGGTAGATCACTAACAGAATGAAAGTCTTGTCCTATTGCTACTGAAGGTTGAAATCTTACCAAGGGGCTAGGGTGTAGCCCTTACACAAATAGAATAGCCACTATTGTGAGGTGAGTTGTATTGTTCTAGTCTTGGTACTCTATCAGAGCACAGAAAATTTGCATCCATACGAAGGTGCTGTAAACAGTTGTTAGTATCTTAGTTAAGTTTCTTTTCCCCTCCTTTTCTATTGCCTGTGATTTGTTAAGAGAACAAACGCAGTTACATTTTGCCCCTTTGCCTGAAGGGTAGAGATCCAGGATCAAGTTTTGTGTGTGAACTACTGAAGGAAACAGTAAATAATAAAATACTCTTCTTCCACAGACAGGAAATTATGGTAGCAGGGGAGTGGGGGGAGGCAGTTTGAAACTTGTTTTAAATTAGTTTCTAAGAGAATTTCTTGTAGCCTTTTCATAGAAGTTCCTGAAAAATGGGTAGAAGCCTCCCTTTTTTTTTTTTAACATACTTGAGAGAGAGTAGTTAGTATTCCCTTTTATTCTGCAGTAGTTGGATAATCAGGGATAATAGCACTTAATCAGGGAATGCCAAAACATTTAAAGACAAGAGTGTAGTTTCATGAGCATTTCTTTCCATGTCAGCACTGGCATGGGCTGCCCTGACCTTAGCTTCGTATTCCTGACTTGCCCCTCAGTTGTACTGGTATAACTAGTTAATGTGCCAGGTGGCTTTGCAGCAAAGCAGATTGTGGAATTTACCATCAGAAAAATATTATTTTTAACCTGGATCGATTCCCTGACCGGCCTCACTGCTCAGCTGCACAAACACTTGTGCCAGCACAGCTGAGGAATGAGGACTGCTTAAGCTGGTACTGCAGTGGAAAAAGTGTTGTGAAACTATAGCTTAATCTGTGTATTCTAGGTATAGTTGTACTATGCTGGCAAAATATTCCTCACACAGATACAGCTTTTATTAGCACAGTTTGATTGTGGAACGGAGAAAAAGATAATTGTGTGTTTTGCTCTGATATTTTTATGTTGTCAAAATATGTCTATATAACCCATCTTGACAGTTCTGCGTAGAATTTATTACCATTTACATAAAATGATATGAACTACTATGGATCATTAGAAAATTGAAGAACTGTAAAATCAAGACATCCTGTGTTTATTTATGCTGTCTACTTGGACTATATGTAATGCTGAGATAGTTGCTTCCATCTTTAACCACATCGGTGTTCCTGCAATCTGTTAAGGACTAATAGCAACCCTTATTTTTGAAGGTGAGAGCAACAGAAGGTCTTACAAGAAATTAAATTCACAGCTTTTTAGTAGATAAGATAAGAAATTAAAATATCTGAACAAGAGATTCAAGATTTCAGGAGATAATATGCAATTTCTCAAAGAATTCCCTCTTATGTTGCTATGGGTCGCCTTGGGAAAGAAAGCATAAAAATGCTTTCATTCTTTGTTCTGAAACTTTGTCTCTCTTATTGCTTGTCAAATCTCCTGCACAGAGACAATTAGATTCTTTAATTTCTTTTCTGATTGGGTTTTTCTATAATTTTAAGTGTTAGCTTCTGTTCTCAGTCTCATTTTATAAATGGGGATGGGAGGGGGAAAAGGCAAGCATTCTCCCTGACTTGGATTGGTTAGTTTGAATTTTGTGATGCTTTGCTTTTAAATTTTGTAATTCTGCATGTTAGTATGCATAGTATACAGTGATGGATAATTTAGAGCTGATACCACATTTCTTTGTATTCAGATATTATTCTGCTAAGATGGGTTTCCTTCAGTCATGTATGCCTAACAGTATATTTCTAGGATTTTCAAAAAATGCTGCAGTATTTAATGTTTTTTACTCTCTGAGTTGGCAAATATGTAAGCTCTTCTGTGGCTGTAAAATATTTCCATTTATTTCATTTGGTAACAAGTGTTTGGAATGCCTTCTACCCAATTCAATTTCCAAATATCAGTCTGGAATGCACTTTAATACATGCTCAATGAGAAGTCTTAGGTTTTGAAACAAGCTAGTATTCTAAATGCTTTTGTTAAGCATTGCTTATCATGTAAAGTTAAATTTGAACATTACAAGAGAAATGTAAGGCTGTGTTACAGTAGAAATTTGTGCTTTGTATATTCCTTTAAGACTTCACTATCCCTGTGGCAACAACTGGGAAGAGCTTTTTCTAATTACGCAAAGTTTAAGGTTTCATTAAAATGGAGGGGGGGGGAAGAAAGCAGCTCCTAAACTTCTGCATTTTGTGGCTTGGAAAGGAAGCACAAATCTGTTCTTTGTAGACAGTTTTTTTTGCTGACTGTTTGTAGCTTTCCTATGCACTGAAGAGAAATTTTAATGTAAGGGTGAGCTTACTGATCTGTGCAAGAGTGAAATTGTTACAGTCACTGGTATTCGAGAAAATTATGCAGTAGCTCAGAAGCCATAAAGACAACTCATGCAAAATTTTCTCTGGTGTTGGAAAAAGGAATACGTGCAATGCATTTCACTGTAATTAGTAGTGGTTTCCTTTGCTGAATCTGTAAGAAATATATTTCTAACCTCCAATTTTGTTTGTAATGGAATTTCCTTTATAGAATTTTAAGTTGCAGGAAGAGCTGTCATTTGTCTCATTATATAAATTGAGATACAAGAAATATTTTTCTGAAAAGGCAAGTTACATATATTGTAGAGTTTAAGTAATTAATTGTTAGATTAGTATTTACTGTGAAATGTTACAGTGTGTAGAATGTATTTTATCCTACTATTACACATATTAATTTTACTATTAACCCATGCATAGGAGCATTTAATAATTTTTCATTTTAAATTCATATAACTGAAATGGCAGTGTTGACAGTAGATTTTACTGTTCTAGAATATGTTGTTTTGTTTCATTCCTGAAAGATACAAGGCCTTTCAGGTTGGTGGTATTGATACTGGCATTTAGTTTTTATTTGACTGAGCCTTCAATCATGTTACTACTCACTACTGATAAAAAGGGATTGATCTTACTATAGCTGAAAGAAGTGAAAATATTTCAGAATATGTTTTAACATAATGAAGTTAAATGGCTCTAGACTTATTAATTTATTTATTATAACTTGTGTTGCATTATGGCAAATTCAGTGGATTCTGTGGAAGACTGAAATCAGTCATGTATTCTAAACATATCTAATTCTCGTTGATATAAAAGAGCTCAGTATGGTCAAAATTCATGCTGAGATGTCTTGAAAATTTCTCCAGGTGTGATTTAGTTGGTTGCTGTCTCACCTAAATTCCTGTATGTGTCTGCTGTGCCTCCCAATGAAATGGTTAAGATGCCTTGGTCAGTGTCATTAAAACTACTACATAATAGTGGGGGGAGGCCTCATCCTCTGCAGTCTGGGACAGGTTCCAGGGATGCCTGGAATTTTAGACTGTTCAGTTCGCTCAGTCGTCCAATCACTGAGGGATCTGCTTTTTAAAGATGTGTATAAGGGTACCCTGACAGTGTCAAAATAAGGATGGCAGCATTTCCAGTGACAGATTATTGACTTTTTTTACAGGTTGAACGTAGCTTTTAGGGTAAGGGAGAAAGACATTTAAGCTCTTGTTCTGAGGACTTCTTCTTGTGAAATGACCAAAAGTGATTCTGTGTCTGAGGCTACACTCTGGAAGATGTGTAGGATAAAAGGAAGCCACAGCATTTCAATTTTTTTTAAAAATCTTTCTTTATTTCCACATAAGGAATTAACTATACCACCTTATTTAAAATAACTAACCATTCATTTGCAGTATGATGGTGACTTTTATTTAATGGAAAGTGTAGCAGTTCCCATTCCTTGTTGGAAAGAAGCAGCTTTTCAGGGCAGTGAGGGGAAAATGAAGTTTAGAAGTACATCTGAAAACATTTGGGTTTTGCTTGGATTTTTGTTTTTTCTTTAGTTTCATAATGACTGGTGCCAGTAGCAACTCATAGTAGCCCTTTTTGATACCTGTATGCTTTTCCATTTGCAAGGCTTACTGTTCTCTTAGCCGATAGGTGGCCCTCCTGCATTTATCCACAAAGGCAGAGCAAGATCTGCCAGCTGCAATGACATGGGAAGAATCAGAGCTTGACAATTTTTTTCTAAACTTCAATATATGATATTGAAAAAGCTTTTCCACTGTCTATACTGGCATCAAAACTTTCCTGCTGTGCAAATAATGTTAGCAGTGGCTTTGATTTTTGGCATTAAAGAGTTTGGCATTTTAAAATTTCAGTTTCAAATATTTAAATGTGTTCTCTGTGATGTCTAGAGAGGACATGTGTCTGGGCTAGAAAGAAATAAGTCTTACTCAAATGGAACCAAATTCCACTGAAGTATGTAAGCATCTAGTTAGTGGAGAAGGATCTAAAGGTCTGGAAAAAAGTGTTGGGACTCACAGAAGCTACTGATTAAGGATTTGCATAGAGCCCAACAGCAGACAAGTAGCTGTAGCAGACAAATACTTCACACAGAGGTTTGAGTTTAATTTGGATTCAGTGTCACAAATTGCACTGAGGCCTATAATTTTTTCTATTGCTGTTCCTCATACCTTATTCAGACCCGTTACTTTTCTCTCTGTGTATTTTTTCCCCTCTTCATTTTCTTAAGTAGGTGGCTGCCAAACCTGAATGGTTTTCTCTGGGTTCTGCAGAGTAGGGAAATATGTGTATTATACATGTAAAAGTACAGAAAAAGTATTTTTATACCATTTATTGTATTTGTTTCGATAGCTAGCTTTAATTTAGAGTACAACTGCTGGTGCAAAAGCACTGTAAAAACAAGGTAAATTAACTTCATGCTTTTTAAAAAAGCGTATTTCAAACAGCAGATGTGAATGGGTTTCAAAGTACTTCTCAATGTGTCAACCTGTCAAAGTATAAGCAAAAGGGCTTTTCATAGTGAGCATAAGAAATGTCATTCTGTAGGATGTGATTATTCCTTCTCTTCAGCACTTGTGAAGGTGCATCTGACAGTCTTGAGCCTGCTGATGCAAGAAATGCTGACAAACTGGAGCAAGTTCAGCTGAGGGAACTAAGATGGTTAGGGATATGAGTGGAGAGGCTGAGGAAACTCATCATGTTTATTGTGGGGAAGAGACGTCTAAAGATGGAGTAATGTGCAGCTGGAATTACAGGCAAGATGGGGGGGAATGCTTTTCTCAGGTGGCAGACAAAATGACAGGAAGTTATAGATTGCAACAAGGGAAATCCTGACTGGGTATAAAGAATAAGTTCTTCTTAGTGTGTGTGTGATTAATCAGTGGAGGAGATTTTCCAGAAACCTAGTGGAATCTCCATCCTTGGGGTTTTTCAGGATTTGGCTGCCCAAGGCCTTGTGCACCTGGTTTAAACCTGAAGTTAGTCCTGCGTTGAATAAGGTTTGGAGCTGTTGGCCTCTGTGAGTACCTTCCAAACTAAATATGTCAGTAATTCTATAGAGATTGAGTTGGTTTTTATAACAGAGTATTCAAGGATTGTAGGCCTAAGTTTAGAAAACATTCTAGATCATCAATACTGTTTTATCAGGGATGCTGTTGGAAGTGCTTTGAGACAGAGCAGCCTTAGATTATATAGTTCCAGCTTTTTTGAGGGTGCATGCATTAAGATTAGTGCTTCCTAAAATATGCTTTTACACGTTTCCTAGAAATGCTTTTAGTTTGTGTTTTTTTAGGCAGTCACTGCTCTTATGCACCTATTCTAGCTGTAGAATTGGTTTAGTATGTAGTCCCATAGGAGTATAATAGGAGTGGGAAATAAAAATGATGCAATCATAGCACCGATCCAGTGCTGGCTGCTGTAATAACAACACATGGCCTGTAACTCACTGCTCCAATTCAGCTTTTGGCCTAGCCGTGCTTACAGGGTCTGTAATTCAGATTCTTAATTACAGTTCTTGGAAAGCAGGTGTAATTTATGTCAGCCTAGTTCATTGTTCCTCTCAGTTTAGCAGTAAAGTCTTTGATTTCAGAATAATGCATTTGCAGGCTTTTTGCACAGTAGGGTCTTCCAGTCTGCTGGGTGTGATACTGTTGAATGTATCCAAGGTGGTTTGAGTTTATGCAGCAGCTAATTGCTGCTGAAACATAAAGAATAATCCAACAAAAAAGAAAGCTTTTATCTTCTAATAGATTAATCTCTTGAATTTGACACAGAGAAGAGGTGGACAAATATCATGGCCAGAGCAAGAAAGAGGGCAGAATTACAGGGTGTAAGAGCAGAGTGGAGAGATAAGGCAGGGTATGTTTTCTTACTGAAGATTTCTGTCTGTTCAGCTTTCTTGTGTAGTTTCACCCTAAATCTGTAAGCACTTCGTTAGTAAGGGAGCATGCAAGGTTTACTATTACTGCCACACAGCGAACTTGCATCTCATAGTCTTCTCATAGGGGAAGATTCATGTGATAATCTTATCCTCAGTCAGTGAGAATAGTGATTGTGGACTTGTTGAGGTCTGGAAACTGAAACTAAAGAAGCCAATTCTGTGCTTTCCTGACTAAGGTGGCTTCTCCTCTGGCCATGTGCCACAGGAGGCAGCTGACAGATCTAATAATGTGAATTCTGGAGCTTCACTGTGTGCGTCTAACTGTGAGTGGCCTTTTCCCTTGATTTGAAAAGGTTCATAGAGATTCTGGACTTACATATTCAAAGGATTTTTTTTCTACTTTTTCTCCAAAAGAAAGTAGGACAGAGTGTTAACTCTGGAATTACTTTGAAGAGTTGAAAATGAGAAAACTGTTAGTTGGCTGACTAGCCAGCTTTCATTTGTATTGAAACCAGTAGATTTTAATCTAAATATTTAGAAGTATCATATCTTTAGGGAATTGTAGTTCATCTAAGTGAAACTTTGTTCTTTAAATACAAATATATAAAATAGGGGACTTTCTGCATACAGATCACGGAACTGAGAGTACTATCTGAAAGGAGTGTCTGGAAAGTAAAGGGAGTATTTGGAGTTACTCTTCAACTTTTTGCACTTCTTGTGGCTTTTTGTGACACATGCATTCACTACTCTGTGAATACCAGAGAAAGTGTAATTTGATCATTGAGCTGCATTTGGTAAATACCAGTTTTGTGGGGACAGCCTGTTCTGTCCACAGGGGAAAAGCTCTCTGCCAAAATATAAAAGCTTTCTCTGGTATTTGGTTGTCTATTATTTTGCTCCAGAGGACTGAAATACAGATGTGTGTTACTTGTGACATGACAGCATCTGTATTTGTGTTAGTTGCTGTAGTGTTTGGTTAATAAGGTTTCAGACTACGCTTTTGATGAAATACGGCTTACTTGTTGAAAAATGTTGATAGATTTTTCAAAACTTTCTCTAACGTAGGATCAGTGAAACATTAAAATCCGATATGATGCCCATAGTCTGCTGCTGCTTAGCGCTGTTTGAATGCTTATCTTAAGTCTGTTATATGTGAAATAGAGCTATTCGTGTTCTGTTGTGTGATGCTTTCTTTAACAGTCCAAAGCTACTTCCAGTTTTTCTGTAGATGTTACATTTTAACACATGACTCCTGGGAGGAAGTTGTGTGGTGTGGTGGCTATATATGACAACTAGGAAGAAGTAAACCAGCTTGTTCCTTCCACTTCCAGTGCTATGCACACAGCTATGGGTTGCTGATGATCCATCAAATGCTTTGTGCTATGGCTTTCATGGAAGTGGGGTCACAAACTCCACCACCAAGCTTCCACCTACAATTGTGTGTGGTGTCAGAGGTATGTTTTGGGTACAGGTGACTGTTTATACTGTACAGGAAAGAGCACTGCAGATGGAAGGTGATGAAGTTGTTTTGCTATTAAATCACACAGCTTGTAACTTGTAATAGCTTACAGACTTGCTCTAAATACTATTGCTCAAGCTATCCTTGGTATCTTTTTGCTTTTCTCTAAGCAGATAATCTCTCAAAAGCCAGTTTACTGCTCAGGAATTTTTCACTTTTCTTTTGAGTGATGTTTTGTATAAACCAGGCATTCTCTAAGTAGTCAGTGAATCACAGTGAAATGCTGTATGAATGTGGCTTCAGCAAGCTGAATGGAGTTTTTTTGTGTACCATGCATAGCAGTGCTGACAGAGCCCTTACTAAAAACTTTTGCAAAATGTTAATATTCTTCTTAAAGTGTCTGCTTAGCATATGGGGAATGAGAGATTTTGACCCTGTGACCTGGGAAAATTCTTGTTGCTTCACAAATTAGAATTGCTGCTATGTTTTAAAATGAGATCAGCAAAGAGACTGCATTGATAAGAGTGTTTGGAAGATGATACAGTTCAGAAATGTAGTGTTTTGCCTACTGCAATACAAAAGAAAGATGATGAATGAGCTGGAGTATGATAAGAAGAGAGAAATGGTCTCTTTGGTTGTGTTCCAATGTGTTATAATCAGAGTGTGCAGCTCTCTTCCTGGCAGTGCTGTGGAGTTACTGCATGATGTTTGGCAGGACTTGAGTGATGTGTGTGTGAAAGCACATTGTATGAATTAACTGTGATGTTACTAATTTTTTTACTCTTAACTTTCCTGTGCTTTATGATTTTTTTTCTGCAAAAGTAGTATTATTTTATGTGTATTTAAAACCTTTTCTGAGTTATGTCACCATTAATATAGGCTGCTCTGCAGTAGATATATCAACTCTTGAACACTACATACTGGTTTTAGATACAAATGAAAAACAATTAATAGAAAACAAGATATATTTAAAGAAGGTACAATTTCTAGAGTTTGGCTGTCATAATGACTGAATTGGCACTAAATTTACAAGTAATTCAGGGTATTACAACTTTTAATATGTCTTTGGTACAGTCATGCTTTTTTGAGGCCTTTTGTTCAGTTATTGCATTGGTCTGGCTTTCCATTTGTAGAATATGATGAACAGTGCATAACATGGATACTAGGGCAGAGACCCAAAAGCAGTATTCATAGCAATGTTATTGTTCATAGTAGCCTTATTGTAGCAGGAAATGAGAATTTAAAATACTTTTTTTATTGTTGTTATTGCAATATACCTACTGTCAGAAGCTCTGTTTTAAAATTCCGTTATGAGAATTTGTCAAGCTAGAGCCCTCTCTTGCTGTGTGAAATGTTATTGTGTCTCACTGGCTGAGTTAGAAACTTAGTAAAATATGTTTCCCTCCATGGCCTGAGGAGGTTCCTGCACTGCGCCAGACAACTGCATTCAAAAACATTACTGGTAGTGATACCCTTGCTGCAGCAGTAACAACCTTTAGAGCAATAGAATAAATGAAGGGTAGAGAAATCTCTTGGCTGGTTGGCTCTATTCTGGGAATCACAAGGAAAACAAGGTTAATTTAAGTCTTAGTGCAGAGGTGGTAGTTGCCTCCAAATCAGTTTTCCAGACCTGGAATTTTTTTCTCCAGCTTCTTCTTAGGTCGAGCATTAGCCATATATCCTTTATACTCCCTTAGACCATTATAGTTAACATTATACTTTCCTCCTCAGTAAGAGGATGGATTGAACTGTCAGCCTTTAGACAACTTCTGCCCACTCGTATTGGTAACTCATGTTGGGCTATACTGACACCTTTTGAATTTGTTCCATCTGCTTGTCTAAACCACAATTAAGTTACCTACTTACCTGGTTTAGTCACATTCAAGAGACATAAGGGGAACAGGGGAAAAAAATAATAAAAATACCATACTTGCGAAATGTAAACATTTTCTAAATAAGAACATTTATTTTTTGATTTGGATTTCAAAGAACTGGAGAGAATGTCAAAGGTGCAGCTAGACCTGAACTTGAAGTGTGTACTTTGTTTCTTTTTATAGTCATACTAACATTTGAGAACCAGGATTTGTTGGAGTAGGACTTGCAGATCTTTGCTTCCTGTATCTTTGTGATGGTGGACACTACCCTTGCTGGGCCGTGTTGCAGTGACCAGGTTGTGCCAAAGTGAGTCAATGTCTAGACTGGCCTTGCACAACTAAGAATATAGAAATTTAAGTTGAAAAGTAAAGAATGGAGAATGGTTCAGTGAAATCAGGGAAATAGAAAAACTGCCTCAGAAAATCAGGAAATGGCCTGTACATTATGTGTGCCTAAGAAAGAAAGAGATGTGAATGTCTTAGGATTTTTTTCTCATTACTGTTTTCAGTCAAAGCAACACGAAAGAGAAGTCATAATTTTGAAATTATTTGGGACAAGCTTTTTTTTTTTAATTGGAAAATCTGATTTTTTTGTACAGCAGGTGTGCTATAACAACATTTTAGGCCAATGTTATATGCGAGCCATTTCTTTTCTCTAGGAAAAAATGTAATGCAAATACTAGAAAACAGGACACATCATATAATGTGAATAAGGCAACAATTGGCATGCTTTGTTACTACTGGAGTTTTTCTAAGTATGTTTTTCTTGAGGTAATTGTATGCATTTAACTTGCTATACAGCCTGACTTCAGCAACATCATGTAATTGTAGGGAAAAAAAATTCTAAACGCATTACTTAACTGCATCAAAATCCAGTTAATTATCTTTGGTTTGGACACCACTGATACTGAATACTTTGGGCCTGAAGGAGCTTGTAAAGATCAGGAACATCTTTCAGAGGTTCAGGTTGCTCAAAACTCCATCTAACCTGTTTACTACCCATGAGGGGCACCTACAACTTCTCTGGGCAACCTGTTCCAATGTCTCACCACCCTCATCACAAATAATTTCTTCCTTATGTCCAATCTAAATATATGCTCTTCTAGTTCAAAATTGAGCTCAAAAAGCTCATCTTCAGAATTTTTTGTCGGTGGCTATGGGCAGTTATTGAGATCTTTTGATCCTGGAATGTTCTCCCTAAAATGCTGTCATGTCCATTGATCTCTGATGAGCTTCATTTCAGGCTTACAGTTGTAGGATAATGGAACTTCTCAGTGTTTTTAGGGGTACTTGCTTTAGTATCAGTATGAAACACAGAAATAAGTCATTCAAATACCAGTCTATTCATGAGCAAAACCACTGGAAGATTGGCTTACATAATGCAAGCTCTGAGATTTGTAATGCTGTTGTTGGCTTCTATATTGAAATGCTGACGTTCAGCTATTTGCCTGGATACAGAGGCTTTTAAGAGCTTCCTGCTGTGAACTGAATAACCCAGAATACATATCAGAAATTGAACTACCTGGCAAGCTGCTAAAACATGGCACAACAGGACTTGTCTTGTTTATGTTCTCATATGAATTTTAAAGAAATACTGTAATGCTGTCAGTGGGAACATAGAAGGGCACAAAGTTCACTGTCAGTCTTCCCACTGTTGTGGAAATGTGACAACAGGATAATTTTGCATTCAACAATTGTAGGTCATTATAAATGAGAACAAAATCGTTATATATCGCGCATGTAACTTAGCATTTCTTCAGCCTTTTGGATTCTTTCTTCTCTGAATTGGCAATATAATAACGAAGTTGAAGTTTGGGTTTGTTTTTTTTTAATGGATAAATCTGAGGGTTACTACAGTTTCAAACCAGTTGGGTTTGAAGTGTTTCTCTGACACAGCCTTCTGAGTCATTGGGAAGGGTGTAGTGTTAACAGCACTCTTACTTAGTTCTGAATTGAAGCAATGACACTTCTTGCTGTTCTCTTTAGAATGAATGCTAAAGTATGTGAAATTTCAGTATGAAACCCAGCAGCTGTTCTTTACTTCAGTATTTCAGTGTGGATTTGAGCTTCTTTGTGTTTGGTTAAATTTCAAGTTGTTCCCATCTAAATTTATTTCTCTAAGTCATATTCCCATTTTCTGAAAAGAAATTGTTAATGTATAATTTTGAATAGAAGAATCCAGAGCTATTCCTGGTCATGGGATCTAAGAACAAAAAGCTTCACGTCCTTCCTGTGTGCCCATTCCTACACGTTGATGTCCCATGATGGCTCTTCAGTAGTAATCATGCATCAGTCTCTTACTGATAGTTTGATATCTGATGTGTGTGCAGTCTTGTTGTGGTTTTAAATTGGGAAATTACTATCAAAAACTACCACTAAATATCTAGCTTGCTGCAAGTCATGATTCTTAGTTCATCAGATGTCTGTTTCATTTATCTGAAGATTTTGGAATGAAATATGAGCATCGCAAACGTAAGCTGAATCTTCCCTAGTTCAGTGAATCTACCTTGGGACTAGTGACTCTAGAGTTCAGATTGACAGCTCTGAAGCAGCCAGTCATGCTGGACTGTGGTTTTCAGCAGTGGAGCCAGAAGTCTGCAAGATCTGCAGATCCAGCTCTAATTGGAATGTGGTTTCATGTTATTGAAAAGGGCATTCGGAGCCAAGAGGTTTTGAGATGGGCTACTGTGTACTTAGGCTGCAGGGCAGTCCCCTTTGGCCCAGAGTCAGCTATTGTAGAGGTTCCTGAAGCTATTCAAAGAACTTGTCATTCACATATATTTTATTGCTGCTGTTGGCAGTAGGTTACTGGCAAGTTCCCTGAACATGTACAGCTTTTGAGGGGCAACTTGTTCAAGGAAGACTTTGATCTGATTTGGATGGGTCAGACATAAAACCTGAAACTTTACAAACTACTCTGGAGCCAGCTCAGAGCCAGCTTTTAGAATTGTTCAGTATGTATAGAAGTGATTACAAGTTGTGAAAGCAGGGGGATAGCAATAAACCATGTAACGCTTTCAGGTGCTTGTTACCGTACTTGTTACTGTAGTCACATCCAGCAGGTACAACAGGCTTGGTATCACAAGCTTAACACTTTTCTGACTCGGAAGTGTGCTGAACTTTGCTAGCTGTGGCTCTGCGTCTTCTTTCTGTTGCAGCTTTTCCAAGCTGTCTTCTACTCTACAAACTAAGAGGTAGTAAAAATTGGAAAATGTTTGAAACTTTCAATGATGTTTAGGGTACTAGATATGGAGAAGGAAAGGCATAGGTAGGAGAGAGGGATAGGAATAGGTTATTGAAGTTTGAGTATGTCATCTTGTGGTGTATAATAAGCCTGGTCATGTTTACAGGTACTATATTCATAACTCATTGCAATTGAGGGGAGCAGTCTTGGATTTGTGATGAGTTATGTGAAACTTCTAGTGCAATGTTCAGGAACAGGTGGAAAAGCCCGCAGAGGTATTAGACATCATCAGAATGATGCTGAGGACATGAGAAATGGTGTCATCTTCTTCCTGTGTAAAGCCCTGGTGAGCCCTCCCCTTGAGTACTGAGGGCTACAGTCTCTGTATTTTAGGGATCATATACTGGTGTTAGAGAAGGTAGTGAGAAGATTTTATTTTATTTTAATTTAATTTTTAATCAAGGTAACAACTCTTGCTTTCAAGGAAGCATTTAGAAGACAGTTACCAGTTTGGAGAGGTGAAGACTAGGAGAATATATGAATCAAGCTTGCAAATTCATGCCGGTGGTGAATGCACAACTGTTACAAAATCCTGCAACTTGGAGCTATGTAGCACTCAGCACTTAGAATACAAGTTCAAAAAATGTCTAAGGAAAATTCTTTGGTTGGTTTTTCAATTATTTCTAAATGCACAGAGTAGTAAACAGATGGAATTCTTTCCCACAATATATTAGAGGAGCAGATAATTTCAGTAGGTTAAGAAAAGGAATTTAATAAGTATATCATCAGTGGGTCTGTAAAGAGAATAGGCAGGACACAGCTCTCGAGTTTCCTCAATCACACAGTTGTACGTACAGAGAGAATGATAGGAATGTGCTCAAAAAAGGCTTAGGCTTACATGTTCTTCCTGAATATTGCTTTTTGTTGCCATTCTTGCAAGCAACACTGAGCTAAAATGACCCTTTTTTTGACTCATTAGGATATTTATGTTCTCCCATTAGTGCACATTGTGATCAGAGAATCTGTGAGATTATAGCATCTAGTTAGATTTAAACTAGTTGTTTAAAATCATTGCTTCATTGAATCTTTGAATTTTTTTGTCAGTCATCAATCAACACCTGATTTTTAAGGAGATATAGTCATATGAGTTGAAGAAAAAAAAAGTTTAATCATGTTTGTGTAGACTCTCGTTGTTTTCAGTTACTTTTGTCAGGATTTTTTAAATGAGGGCTGGTCATACAGGTGGGGATTTCCTGCCTCTTTCTCTGATTGGCATTTTTATTAAGTTTTTTTTTTTCTCTTCCTTTAACTCTTAGAATAGTTACACTGGAAATAGTGCACACTCTTCAAAATAGCAACACCTGCTTTTGACTCTAGGGAGTTCATAGAGGATTGTCTTTACAAAAGCTTTATGCTGCAGCCATATTAGAATTTAAGTATGCAGAAGGGAAAAAAAAGACTTGACAGTTTTCTCATATCGTTAATCTGTGGAAGAAACCTGGTATAATGACAGTTGGGGATGTGAAGATTAATACTTGTTACTTCACCTTCTTGTGAATTAATAATGGATTTTTCATTCATTGGGAAGCTGACAAATGGAAGCAAATATGTAGATGCATAGAAAAAGGGTGAATGAATTTACTTAAAGGTAAAGAGTTTTGATTACCTGGGTAAAATTGGCATGAAGAATGTTGAGACCCAAATCTTAATGCAGGTAGAATTTAGAGCAACCGTGGAGTTCATTAATATAATTAACAAAAATACCCCAACTGGATTATGTAATGCAGTTTTCACTTTGTGTACTTAATTTCCATATGACATCCTACAATTGCCATGAAAAAAGTTTTGCAAGATGCAAACAAAACATATGTTTGCTTCTAAGGTGAAGAAAATGCTTCATAAAAATACATTTATAACATTCTGAGACTTTAAATTCTGAGTTTCATCAAGTATAGTATTTTATACACCCAGTAGTATTCAGAAATCTTGATTTTTATCTTCACATATATTACCAGTGTAAGGTAATGGTTAGAACCCCTATTTTCAGATTAATGTGAATGCCTAATACATCATTGGCTATTTCATAGCAATTTGCTGCTCTTTTACTGTATTTATCAGGGAATAAAAATGAAGAAAAATTGCATTCCTAGGATTTTGTCCTTCTGACCTTTTAATTTCAAATTGATGAGATTAATGTTGTTCAGGGGGGACTGATATATCCTCTTCTCCATCCAAAGGCTAAGTTGTGATTTAGAGCTTCTAGGTGTTGTGTGAGAACTGTGTGGACAGGAGAGCGCGGAAGTGTTGCTCTTGAACGGTTGGGTGTGCCTTGGAGAATAAGTGTAGGAAGAATTAAAAACACCTTCTCAGCAGTCTTAGAGGTGGTTTTTGTTTCCTTGCCTCTAGTTCATCTCCAGTAAAAATGAATTTAAAGTCTTTTTACAAATTTCAAAGCTTTCAGATCCAGATTTCTGTTGTTAATGTACCGTGCAAAGAATACAGGTCAAATCTCAAACCATTGACTCTTAACAGTAGCTTGAGGCAAGCTCAATAATGGTTGCAATAGATTTTTCTCTAATGAAACCATATTCCTGAGGAAATTTTAATAGTGATCTGAGAAACCTCATTTTTAAGGTGGTTATATATGAGGTTTGCCAATGTATTGCTGAGCTATGAAAAGGTCAGCTCTGCTTTGGTAGAATGCACAGAATGACCTGCAGTAAAGGAAGGTGGCTTTGTTTTTAATTAATTCTCTTAAGGGAAGGGAAAAAAAATCCAAACCAAACTTACATAAAATCCATTAATAGAATCATCCAAACCAAACTTACATAAAATCCATTAATAGAATCCCTTAATGTGTACATTAGCATGACTGAACTAGCAAGAATTAAAACAATTTACAGTCAAACAAAACAAAAGCCTTTTTTTTCTTTTAATTTGCTCACCATGAAAAAGGTACAACCTCAACTAACTAATTTCCCTTGAAAAAGAAATTCTATAACTGCTCATAGTTTCCAAGGAAATACCTGACAGATTAAACCTCTTTAAATGTTTTATATGTGCACACTTTTGCTGTGGGACCTATTATAGTACATTGTTATTCAGGCCAGGAGTTTAAAAGACATTATGAAATGTGTTAAATAAAAATTTATTTCTGGAAATTACTCTTTGTGATTAATTTGGAGGAAGAAAAAATACCAAGTCGTTCTTCAAGGTAGGAATTGCTTCCAGGTATGGTCACTTAAAATAAATTTTCCGTAGGAACAGATTGTTTCTTTGAACTGTTCCAGAGTTTGCCCTTTTCCTCTCACCTTGCTCATCAGTTAATTGATAGAAGTCTTTTGGTTTGATCCAATTCCGTTATGTGTTTGGGGAAATCTCTTAGTGATGCTTATTTGCAATTCTGATTTTTTCAGTTTTAAGGTCATGCAATGAAATCATGTTTATGTCCTTCATGTTCTTGTTTGGATTCAGAACAGTGCAGAGTAGAAATCTGCCAAACAGTTACAAGGACATGTCGCTGTGTAGTAGGTTGAGGATGAGAATGGAAACTAATTGTGATGGGCTGAATTATTAATTTTTTTATTTTTTAAGAGGTGGATGGTAGTGAGTGAAGTATAACATCTGATTTTGATAATATTATTCTTTAAGCAGAGATACTGGTGAAGAACTGTTGAAATGGTTCAAATTAGCCATGGAAAAGCTGCGTAATATATTAGAACAATTAAATTCTACTAGGAATATTTAATAAGCCTGTTTCCATCATCCAGTTCTCACACTTTCTTTTAAAATATGCATTTAAAGCATTAAGGATGTTAGTGTAAGCTTTTAGATTCTGTCATTTCACTTCTTAATCTCTTTTGCAGAAAGAATATGGGACTCTGTGGTGGAATGTTCTTGTTTCTATATTTTTTCCGTTACAAAATTACTCTAAATTTTAATTTAAAGAAAACAAGTGTATGTTCAAGCTACCTGATATTTGACTCCATGTAGGCTTTCAGAAAAAGTCTGTTGGGGTTAGATGGGGGAGAATTCCCTTGTTTCTTGCTGTTTAATTTCTAAATGGTTTTCATATTGTAGTTTCTCAGAGAAACATACAATTTTGGTTTTGTTATGCTTGGGTTTTTCTTCTTCCTGCCTGCAAGTTGTCAGTGACATAGTTAAAAGTGTGCTGTCCTGCATGTAGCTGGGAACCAATTTAGTTAAGGAAAGTTGGCCTTACATGCAGTAGTATCTTTTATTTTTTTTCCTCCTTCGTTTGCTAGGCACACACACAGTGAAAGTTTCTAATCTCATGTTTAACAAGAGTGTGCAGTTATAAGTGAGGAAGAAAAGGAGGAATAGGTGTGGAAATTGACATGGAAGAGGTTGGAGAGGTAGGTTGTAAGAGAAGAATATGGCATTTATTGTCTGATTTTCTTTTTTTTTTTTTTTTCCAAGCAATAGGGATACAAAAATATACTTCTAATTCTAAGGAGAGCGTTAACACATAAGTAAGTATAAACTGGCAATAAGCTTGCAGTGCTTGTTAATGTCAGAGGAATGGAGATCCTGCTTAGGAGGGGTCTTCTGTGGATAGAGTCATATATTTATAATGTGATTACCAGTCTTAAGACTGGAGAGGAAATTATATTTTTGAAAGAAAGCTGAAAGAAATGCTAGCAATATTAATATCAGCTATACTTGTTCAAGCAATTCAATGTAAAGAAACCCTCGATGGAAAGTGACCTAAGGTTAGTCTTCAGTTGAATTATTGGAGTGAAACTTCAGAATTGAGGTCTGGCTGAAAAAAGGACCCATAGAAGTTTCTTAATATTTGTTGGCTTGGTGCCTGGATAGGTGTTTGGATAAGATAACAGGAAAAAATGTAGCTAAATATATGGGGGAAGGTAGAAGGTGTTGCTCATGAAAGCCTGGAGTGAGAAGGGGAGAAGATAATTTTGCTTTTGTTGAGTTATCCAATGTACAGATGCATAGTCTGGGAGGGTTGGGGAGCTACTTAGTTCTGATGAAGGAGCCTGAGATAAGTATAGATGGGTTGGATGGTTTCCTTTTTGCTTTTTTTTTTTTGTTGGGTTTTGGTTTTTTCAGTCATCTTTATAATGGCTTGTCTGTTTGTGCTAACAGTTTAGCAGCCTCTAATAGGCTTGAATTACAACTTGCTGCATCTGATTTCCTGTCATTACAGCGCTCTTCTTATGCACAGTGTCTGTAACCTGCACCATTAATGCTAGAAAAAAATGTTCTCTTGTTTCTGCATTCACTCTCTTAAGAAATATTTACAGCCAGGTTTCTAAAATAAGCTTTTAGATAGATTACTCATTTTAGCCAGGTGAGTAAAAGAGAGATCCCATATGATCAGCTCAGAATAAAACCACAGAAAAATGTGAACAATTTACTTATGGGATGTAGCTGAAGTAACAAGGGAGATATAAAGGCTGCATTGATTTGCATTTGGAGAAGGTGAAGGGCATGCTGGTTACTGTGACAGTGCTCTGCATATTTCCAAAAACTGTTCTCTTGAACTCACAAAGGCTGTTTCTGGAATGGTAGCTGACCATAAATGGGACCTCAGTCATTATGAATACATCATAACTTCAACTGGAAATATTCAATACAGCAATATTATGGTAATAACTGCACAATTACCTTTGATGTTTCTTGGGGCATGGACTGTATGTGAAGTTGCAGTAGGAAAAAATTAGTGATGAACAGGAAGTGCAGATAACATTCTAGTCCATCAGCTGCTTTGTTTAGATTTTGTCAGGTTTAATTATTTAATAAAATCAATTTTAGCAGAATTTGCTCTGAAGAACACTGGCTTTATAAGTGTTTTGTGGAAAGTCAATGTGATCTTAAGGTTTGTATTGAAGAATTGTCTCTGATTTGTTAAACATGTGCTCTCAGAAGAAAGGAGACTTGAAAAATTATGTATTTAACTAGCATTGGTCCAGCACTATAATGGCCTGGTGTTTGGCATCTGAACCATATTTCACTTTAAGTTGTATTTGAATATTTTAATAAACAAGAGAGGCAGTTTATTTTGTGTCTCCTACTCGTGGTTCTGAGCAGTCTTTGGGAGATGACACATTGTTTACTTTGGTTTCAATAGTTTTCACAGAATAAAGCTTCAACAGGAGCTCCGTCATGATACAATTGCCAGGCCTTTTAAGTTGTCTGGGGATCCTGCCAATACTCTTTGAGAAAGAACACAGCTAATTAATTCTTCCGGTTACTTAGTATTTCTGGCATAAATGAGCACTGGGATCTCTGTCTCTCTTCAACATTATAAAGTCACATTGAAGGTTTTTTGGTTTTTCTTTTTTTTTTTTATTTGAAATAGCCAGAAGCAGTATGTAAAACAATTAGTAAATGGACATTACCACAAGAGTAACTTTATTTTGTACCACCCTCCAATATTTAAAAGTTTTCCTGTGTAATTAAACTCTGATATTAATAATGTTAGGAAGAAATATTTCTCTGAGTAACCAGTGCTGAATTTTCCTTCTTCCAATAATTTCTTGAATAGATTTATCTGATTACTTCTCTAATACTGTAATGCCTTTATTTTTATGCCAAAGTATCTGAATGAAGCCAAAACGTTGCTGCCAACAGTTTTCTTTGCCTCCTGTTGGTTACCTTTTTTTCTACAGTCTGTTTACTGGCAGTCTTGGCTGTTCACTCTTGCATTTGTGCCTTTTCTTTTCCACTGGTATAAGTAACTGTCTAACAATATTCTGGATGTCCTGCTGCTGAATCCTGAGTTCCACGGCTGACGACAGTGTTGTGTGTCTGTTCCTTAGGCTTGCATCTGTCAGAGTAACTTTCAGTTCCTTTAAGCTTGCCTCTGGAGATGGATATTGAGTTCTTTTTGTAGTTTCTTTGCAACATTAGGAATTGGGAAAAACCCTTTCATCTGTCTTTACTGGAAAGGCCTCAAGGGGCCTCGTGACCTGTTACTTCAGTCTTCCTTAAGGTTAATTTGACTGTATTAATAATATTTTGATATTTTTGAGCTCTTTAGTGGGTTTTTCTTCTTGAAGTGATGATTGGAATGACACTTCATATTCATGTGATACCTTTTTCATATGTTACATTGTCAGTGAAGCCATATTAGTTGCCTGTTGTAATTGAAACTGAGGAAAAAAACTTTTTGCTTTTTGTGTTGGAGTATATTTCTCTGAATTAAGATGGTGAGAGCAGAGTCCTTTTGGTTTATTTCCTCCCATACTACAGTAAATATGATATTTTGCCACGTTGACACACTTGGCACACATGTACAAAAATTTATTAGCAAATTTAGTAAAATGATACTGCCTGCATGCATCTGCTTGATGCTAAGCCAGCAAAACATAAAAGTACAGTGAAAAAAATAAGAATAAGCAGTCTCTCAGGTTTTGCATGCTACCAACAAATAACTGGACTTTGCAAGCATTGAATGATGACCCATAAGTTATTTTATGTCTCATGGAGAGGCAGACAAGTTTTCTGTAGCACTTCTGTGAATTTTAAGGTAATTTTTGTAATGCTTTGCTGTTTTCGAATAATAAATGGAAATTGTCATTGTGTGTTTTATCAAGACTTCAGACACTGAAAAATTAGCTAGAATACAAAATATTTTATTGAAATGAAGCACTGGGGTGACAATGTGTAAAGTTCTCATGGTTTTAAATACTTCTTTTTTTAATGTATCATCTGTGGTTTTTTGAAAAGACTACATGCATTAATCTCTTTCCATAGAGTTTTTGCTGTAACAGCTGTGAAGGTGCTTTTTTGCCAATATGATATAATGCAAATGAAGAGTAAATACAAAATTTTAGTACTGTACAGGGAACTTGAAATGGAGATCACAGAATGACTGTTCTGAAAAAGAGAGCATATTGTGAAATGGATTGCTTTAATGTAGGTTAGAGAAATTGGGGGGAAAAAATGAGGTCTTAGGAGGATTGAGAGTGGTTAACTATTCATCAGGAAGTTTTATGGACTGCTCAGTAGGAGAGGGGAGGAAAAATGACATTTGATAATGAACTAAGGTAAACTAGTTTTCTTCTTGCTAATAGAATCTTGTGTATTTGTGGACTTGCTGTGGTATTACCAGATTTGAATTTTAGTTAAAGAAGTATTGCAGTATAGTTTTTGATAAACAATATCATTGTTTAGTTGTTTCATTTGAACAGTGTTTTTCTTAATAATTGCTTAAAAGAAAATGCAAAATCAGTAGTGTTTTGTCACTGCTCAGGTTATTCTAGCACTGTAAACCATTGAAGAAATAACATAGATGGACTTTTAATGAGGTTTGGACTGAGTAACTTTTTTAATTGCTTTGCCACTGCCACAGAGAAAATGAATAAAATTCATGGCGATGCTTGACTAAGACTTGCTGATTCAAGAGGTATATTGGAGTTGACTACTTCAGGGTTTTTATAAACCATGTGATCACATTTATTTATAATATTAGTTTATATGAAGAAGATACAATTCCATTGCTTAACACACAGTTGCATTCTTTCGAGATTTATTGGTAGAAATTCTTCTTGGTAAAAGCTTGTAGATATCACATGGTCTGGGTGATTGGGTAGTTGATTGTATATGTTGATTGGGTAGTTGTGAAATAATCTTATTCATAGATCTTCATAATTTCCTTCAAAGGAGAAACAGAATTAGTTGAAGAAGCCTAATTCGTTACAGTGTTATTTCCTTCAAATCTCAGAATATTCTGAAGTATATTGGGTGAAAACCAAGTAGACAATTGCTAGTAAATTGTGAAACTTAGAGATGTTGAATTTCTGTCCACAGTATCCCGACAGTAAACAAAAGCAGTGGTGGTAAAAGTAAAAATGCAGGTACATTTAAAAGCTGAGGAAAAACTATTTTCCTATATGTGATGTGGACTGCTTCATGTTCAGTTGTGTTTAAAATAAGTAAAAATATTCTTAGACCCATTAATTTTAATACTTTGATAAAGCAAGTCTTTTTTTATTCTTAATGTATTTTTTAATGTCAGTATAAAAACAAAAAAGGAAACTGATCATGAGATGTGTCTATAAATGGGCAATTTTTGAGGTTTTGAGTGCATGAAGAACAATTACTTAGCCACAGATGTCACGTGGGAAAACATCAACATAAAATACAGGCTAATATTGCATAATTGAGAAGGGGTTTTGTGTGTGTTTCAGGTTTTTGTGGGGTGTTCTTTTGTTGTATCAAACGTGCCTGCTTTTGGTCTCAAGGCTTTCCTTTCTCTTCCAGAAAATGCTGGGACAGAAGAGATGAGTACTCCCTTTACTAAGGACTAAAACTGCCTGTTGAAAAGCAGTCCTGCCCAGGCAATATACGAATGGCCCAAGGAAGCCAGCAAATTGATATTCAGGTTTTACATGACCTGCGGCAGAAGTTTCCTGAGGTACCTGAAGGTGTTGTATCCAGATGCATGTTACAGGTCAGTATTCTGTTCATGACTGAGCAAGTAAGCAGCTTTGCTTATTTTAAGCTTCCTGTATGTATGGTGTCTCCTTTGAAAGCAGATGTTTTTCTCTATAAATGAGACAAATATACGCAGCCAATTTCTTTATATTGCACAGCAAACAAAGTGCTAAATTAGTATTTCTTTTTTCATGCCTGATCTGGAGTGATCCAAATAAGTCAGCCTGTAAATCAATAATCAGTGTGTGCACACTGTGAGACTACTGTCTCACCAATCAGTATGCTCATGCTCAAAAGCCAAAAGTAACTGTGACAAAAGGAGGGATGCAAAGCCAACTTGAGTCCAGCAGGGACAATTTAAAGCAATGCTACAAAATGCAGCATTTTTTAAATTTTATTTTAATTTTTATTTGAGTGCTAGGGCAGGTCCAGAAGCAAGTTTGCTACCTGGTCTCCATCAGACTTATGGGTGGGCCCTTGGCCTGCAGAGCCAGCACTGGTGGCCTTAGGTACCCTTCAGCCAGAGCCTGGGAGTGTGATGTGGGCAGGCAGGACTAGGTGGTTGTAGCCTTGCATCCACCATGTTGGACCTGAGTGGGTGTGAGGCACTGGTGTGCATCTGCCCAGGGCTTTGGCTGCCACATAGGCATCATTTGTTTTGCTGTAGCTTTGGCGTGTATGTAGTTAATTAATGGATTTCTGTTGGGCTTGAAAGTAACAAAGCATTTTTGACTAGTGCTGCAGTTAGTGCTAAAGCTGTGGACTGCATGTTCTCAACCTCTACATGCAGCTATCTGTTTTTAATGCTGTCACTATCACAGCACATGTCCATATTTTGTATCGACTTCTTGCTCTATAACATCATGTTAGCTACTTCAGCAGATAAATTAATGTTCTTCCAAAGCCCAATGGGGTTCATCCATCCAAAGCCCTTAATGCCTAGAGTTAACAAATGCTGATAGACTTATCTAACTTTTTTGCTTAAACGTGTTTGCTTTGCATTTTCCATCAATTCAAAGCATCCATACTGATTGATTTTTCTTTTTTATTTTAAGATATTCAACCTTTGATTACTCTGGTTAATAAGAGAATTTTCCAAATATTCATACTGATTATCAGTATATACAGCTTGATTGGGAAAATGATGGGTTATGGCTTCCCAGAAGCTAACTATCTCTGGACTATGGCTAGGACATCTGTGGTTTTGAGTCAATATTCTTTATATCATAACTGTTTGTCTTGCTATTTATGTGGTTTTTTCTTTGTGGAATACATATTTGTGTATACTTACACACACATACATCCAAATAAAGTGTTTGTACTGTTGGGATGAGTATCTGTGACAATTTAACATTCATATTTTCAAGACTTTATTATGACTCTCCAGTCTTTCTAGAGTAGGAGGTTGTGAAAAATGCATTTCATCAACTGAATTGGTTTTGATTTGCAAGAAGGCAAAATTCTGCTTGGGGCTCATGAAGTTTCAAGCTTTCCCCAATCCCTTCTTTTTCATTATTTAGCTGAAAAGGAAACTGAACCAGACTATAAATTGCCTGTATTTGTTTTCAGGATTGTACCCTGCTATTTTTATGGTAGTGCTCGGTAGGACTTTATACTACAAGTACAGTTTCGTTCTTCAAACATGAGAACTACTTGCTGAGTGAGGTCTGTGGACTTGATGGAGTGAATACATCAGTAATCATCTTTTGAATGTAATTTTGGAAAAATTTAAAAGCTAATGCTTGTCTTTGAGACTCAGCAGTCTTCATAACATTGAATACAGCTGATTTTTTTTTTTTTTACAAAAAGAGCCTTATAACTGTGAAGAATAGATACTGTACATCCCATATTGTGACAGATTTATGGGGAAGGGTTTAGATTTTGAGGAAGTATTTCAGGTCAGCTTTCTTAAGAGGATCTTTCAAACACACTCTATTGTAATTAATGTTCCATGTGTGCAGTATTGGTGAACTAATTTGTCACACTAGAAAGCTACCTTTTTTTGTTAACTGAGAGCTAAGATTCACAAAGAAAATCCTGTCGTGTTGGTTGTTCTTTGAAATTCCATGAGCTCTGGTTTCTCTGACTGAACTTCTAGCTTTGCTGCTCTCTTTGGCTTGGGGTTTTGTTTGTTTGTTTGTTTGTTTGTTTGTGTTTTGGTTTGGGGATTCTTGTTATAAAAGCTGCCTAACGTGACTTCTTTAAACCAACAAATTTTGTGCTTGGACTGATGGGAGAAAAGCAGAATTTGAAAGTACTTGTGCATGTTTGCAATACTGGTGGAACAGTGTCTGGATCCTGAGTTCTGCCACCTTGTAGTTGAGCATAGTGGAAGGAATTTCCAATAAAGACAGTAAGTGTAGTTTAGGTCAAAGACAAGTACTTGAGGGCATTTGGTATAAGAAATGCTTTACCCCCACAGTACCTTATCTGCAGGCATCGTACATCAGGGTGAAGTTATTTTTAAGCTAGGAATTATAAGATGTCCCAGGAGAGAATCTGAAAGAATATGAGCAGTTTTGCAGTTTATAGTATTATTAATCAGGCTTTTATAACAAGCGAAGTTTCTTTGGATCACCATGAATTGTGCAGAAAAAATGTACAGATACTTCAGTTCTCCCCCTTGAATTCTTTGTGGCCTAACACAGCTGTTTTTAAAGGAAGGTTTATAGCATTATATGCCTATAATGAAAAAAATAGGGATAAAGAGACCATGAAAATACCTCGAGGTGAATAGCCCACTATTGAAATACCTAAACAATATATAGCATATTAAAAACAGAGGACCACCAAAGAGCTAACAGGAGGAAACTTAAACCTGCTTAATCTAGGAAGTTAAAAAGTCTTGGGCTGACAGCAATGAATATTCCTAAAAAGGTTTTGTGTTCCTGTGCTCTTCCCAACAAGCTTCCTGCATTCAGCTCTCCCATTCTCCTCATTTAAAGGAGTCACTGCAGTGCCCACAGTCTGTGGACACTGTTTCCTGTTGTTCTATTTTTTGTGTCCGGAGCATTCTATACCTGCTCCTCAAGTCAACGTCCTCTCCTTGCTTCCTCATTTCCCTCCAACATTCTTATTCTTTCTTTTTTTTTCTTTCTCTTTCAGGGTGCCAACATTTTAAACTCAATTGGGACATGGGCAGAGATAAGATGAGGGGTATTGTTTTGCTGGAATATGCTCAGTTCTGCCATCAACCGGTTCTCTGATCTGTAAAGAGCTAGAAGCGGTTGAAACTCTGCCTCTGCCAGCCAGAAGATGCCAGGGGTTCCATGTGCCCCCGTTTTCCCCTTTGAGTTCTCCAATTTTCTCATTGACGTCACTGAAATTTTGGAATTGATTGGATGCGGTCTTAAAAAAGAAAAAAAAAATTGTCCAAAGAAATGCATTCAAGCTGAATGTAAGGGCCTTGCAAGCTTGGCCTGTTCCTTTTTGGTTTGGTATTTTTGGCCTTTCTGTTAATAATTTTAATTCACTTAAGTTCATGCAAAATCTGCCTTTGAGATCTTTCTAGCTTGTTTTTCTGTGGCATCCTATCTTTTTCCCTTTTCTGGCTCCCTTTTCTCCTTTGCAACAAATATCAGGCTATTTTTATCTTCTCTTACCCACTGTTCTGTCCGCGTGTTTCCTTTCTTCACTACTAACTTCCTTTGATTACTTTGTCTTCTGGTGCTTATTCCAAACTAGAGCCAATATGTATATCATCAATGTGACCCATTTTCACATATCTGAGTACTTTTTTGCAGCAATCCTTATATAGAGCTGGCTTGTTAGATAGCCTTCAGGGAATTCTGTTATTTTTAAAGGTTTTGTGGCTGGGTTTTTTTGGGTTTTTTTTTTTTTTGCTTTAATCTGGAAGAATTCAGAACTGCATCTGGTCTATATGAACACATAGTTTTGGTTTTGTGGGTGAAGTTTAGCCTTGTCATCCCTCTCCCACTTCTGTTTTCTTTTTTTTCTTTTTTTCTTTTTTTCTTTTTTTTTGGTAAATCTGTAAGGTAGAGACAGTATTGCTGTGTCTGCACAACACTGTCACCTTCATAGTGGTTGAAGAATGAGAAATAATGTCTGCTAGTTTAACAAAAATTACTTAATAGAAAGCATGTAGCATGGATCAGTTTATCTGGTTATGTTCCTCTTTAACTAACTGATAATGTTGCTACTTGGCATATGCAATTTTTTTCTTTGAACACATGCGTTTTTTTCTAGCAGCTGTTTCTGTGTGCTGGATGGATTTGCCACCTATTTGTTGTTAATAACATGGGCCTGAACAGGTGCTCTTCTGGCTGAAAGTATTAACCTTTACTTCCTGGGGGGGGCAGGAGGCTCTGTGTGAAAAGTTACATAAACAGAGCACAATATTAAGAAATTATGTCACTGATGCATGTTCACTTTTTCTAAAAATCCTTATGTAGGAAACTAAATTGGGAAGATTGGAGTACAGTATTACTGAATATATGGAAAAAGAGAAGAGAAATTAGCAGTTTGCTTCTGAAATATTCTTAAAAACAGAATTAGCTAGGTTGTGGTTTCTAAGTCATCCTATTACAGGTTTTAAAAGGTACAAATACAAGTATTTAAAAGCTTCACAAGCAGTGGTTTTAAATGAAAATACAAATGTCCTCTGGGTTTTCTATTAGTAGTTTCATCTTACAAAAGAATAATCCTGCTGTGTTTGTATAAACTGAATTTTTACATTTCTTCTGAAGTCATGTACAGTTCCTTGGGTCAGTGTGTTTCTTCTCTTCGTAAGATTCACTTTCCCTTTTCAGCAGGAGGTAGTGCATAACTGGTATTGAAGTGTTTGGGAAAATACTTAAAATAAACACGTGCTTTTATTTCTGTTTTTAAGTTATTAACCAGTACTATGCAGATGCTGTGAATCCATTCCTGCTGTCATTTTCTCCCTCAAGCCAGAGATTTTAGTCTCTGCTGAAGATGGTTCTGAAACTGGGAAGGAATAGGGAAACTGTTCATCCAAGGTGTAGCATACTGTATAAAGGTAGCTTGTCACGGTCCAGGATCTCCCTGTCATTGCTTCAGAGGCAATGCAGACTTCCACCCTTGGTGCCGCTGGCTGAGTGCTGTTCCCAGAACAGTGAGTTTCACATGCAAGCCCCTTGTATGTGTAGAGCAGCTATGCTAGCCAGCTACCTAAAGCTTTCTGTCTGATGCTATATTGTTAATTTATCAATTGTCAAATACTGTGACAGTATTCTATCAGTAATGTCAAATTTTCATCTGTCTTTTATAGAATAACAATAATTTGGATGCCTGTTGTGCAGTTCTCTCTCAGGAGAGCACAAAGTATCTCTACGGTGAAGGAGACCTAAGTTTTTCGGATGATTCTGGGATTCCTGGACTACGAAATCACATGACATCTCTTAATTTGGATTTGCAGTCACAGAACATCTATCACCATGGAAGAGAAGGAAGTAGAATGAATGGAAGTAGGACTCTAGCTCACAGTGTCAGTGATGGGCACCTTCAAACCAGTCAGTCCAACAATGAACTGTTTCAGCAGGAGCCACAGACAGCACCTGCACAGGTTCCACAAGGATTTAATGTCTTTGGGATGGCTAATACAGTTAGTACTTCTAATCCAGGGCCACATCTTGGATTTCACCTAGGCAGCAAAGGAGTATCTAACTTGTCTCAACAGACACCCAGATTCAACCCCATTATGGTAACTTTAGCCCCAAACATTCAGCCTGGTCGCAATACCCCAACGTCTTTGCACATACATGGTGTACCTCCTCCTGTACTTAACAGTCCCCAGGGAAATTCTATCTATATTAGGCCTTACATCACAGCTCCTAGCGGTACCGCTCGACAGACGCAGCAGCAGCCAGGCTGGGCATCTCAGTTTAATCCCATGCACCCTCAGCAAGTCTACCAGCCTTTGCAGCCAAGTCCCTGGACTACTATTCCTACATCCAGTACTACGCCACATACCTCATCGCAACACTCAACACAGCCAAACCAGCAAGGCCACCAGACTTCTCATGTGTACATGCCTATCAGTTCTCCTACTACTCCACAAGCACCTATGATTCATTCATCTGGTAGCTCACAATCTTCTGCTCATAGCCAATACAACATTCAGAATATATCCACAGGACCTCGCAAAAATCAAATCGAAATCAAACTTGAACCACCACAAAGAAACAGTTCTTCCAAGTTGCGTTCAACTGGCCCTCGCACCTCCACTGTTCCCTCTTCCCTCAACAGCCAGACATTAAGTAGAAGTCAGCCCACTGTTTACATATCGGCCAGTCCTCCAAGTACTGATGAAGTGATCACACGTGGTCAGCCCAAGGTCTACATTTCAGCAAATGCCACAACAGGAGATGATCAGCTTGTGCGGAACCAGCCCACGCTTTTCATATCGACAAATCCTGGAGTATCTACTACTGCTAGGAATATGTCTGGTCAAGTAAGCATGGGTCCTGCATTTATTCATCACCATCCACCCAAGAGTCGAGCAGTGGGCAACAGCACCACTGCGACCTCTCCTCGAGTGGTTGTTACGCAGCCTAACACAAAATATACTTTTAAAATTACAGTTTCTCCAAATAAACCCCCTGCAGTTTCCCCAGGGGTAGTGTCCCCAACTTTTGAACCTACAAACCTTCTAAACCTTCCTGATCACTATGTTGAACCAGAGGGTATCCAGCATCTTACTGACCCTGTTTTAGCACATGTGGATAGGATCAGTGATGCACGGAAATTGAGTATGGGATCTGATGATGCTGCCTACACGCAAGGTAATATTCTTAATATAAATTGTAGAGATTTTGACCAGGTTGTCAGTTCAGTGTGTAGATTGCAGAACAGAAAAGTTAGTAACCTTTGTGATGTTAACACAGTACCTTTAATTTTAGCATTTGTGAGTGTTTCCTAAATAAATAAAAGCGTTTTATGAGGAAATCATAGTTTTCTTTTTATGGTAAAGACATGTAACTGAATACTTGGAGATAGTCTTCTGTTTGTCTTAAGTAGATATGTTATCTGTTTAATGAAGTGGAGTCATGCCATCTTCATTTTTATGTTGTTCTGAAAGAAACATCTACATTTGTTCGACTTGTCCTAGTGATTTAAAACTACAATTCCACTGTCAGATTTTTGAATCAGTTAAGATACTGTTTACACTGGATAATGTTCCCTTTTTTATTTTTTTCTGAGTGTTATTTAAGAAGAAAGAAAAGCAGACTTCAAAAGCAATTAGCGGAACAAAGTGTTGGCCTCCATGTTTCCTGCTGTGTGCCTGACAATAAAATGCTTAAAGTCTTGATCCTTAATTCTGTTACATTTTAGAATGTGAGGAGGAACACCAAACCAAAGGAATCTGTTTTAAGGGATCAGTGGTAATGGAAGGGTAAAACTTAGAATATGTGATACAGCAAGATAACCTGTTAATCTTTTTTCATGGGTTTGCATGCTTTTATTACCAACTTCATGGTTTATTAACCCTTCTGTAAGGTTTTTATATAAGGATTTTAAATGAGTCTTAGGATATTTAAGCAGTATTCACGATAGCTTGTCAAAATAATTTGGTTTTGATCTCAGTGGTCATCCTCTCTGGACTTAGCAAACAGTTCAGAATTTAAAAAAACTGGCTTGTTCCACAACCACTATAAATATTCTTCAGATTAATTTAGCCATTTTATTTTGTGTTAGTAAGTACAGTGGTCAGGACACTGGAAGGTAGGTCTGCATCTGGAGTACTGTAGTAATGAAGTAAATCAAAAAGTGATTCTAGCTTGTGTACTACTTCTGGATATGATTATGTTTGATGAGGAATAGTCAATCCTAACTCAAAAGTTTCTAAAGGTTAGGTGTCAAAACCAAAAAGGTAATCATCCTTAGGTTCTCTTATGTTCAGTGCATAAAGAACTTCATCTGTAGGTAAGCAAAACAAATTGCCCGCCAGAGTATATTTGCTTTTCTTGCTTTGGAGGGAGACTTAGCTGTCTGTTTTAGTCATAGTCATGGAAAACTTCATATACCCAGAAACTGAGCAATTGAAATCTTTAGGTTCTAAACACTCTTCTAGATCATGAACTTGCTTCCCAAGCATCCTGGCTACTTCTTAGGGGGTTGCAAAACTGCATTGTGGATACTTTTTGGGAGTTTGTCCCTTTCTTCTGTTTTTCCTTTCTGATGTCACTGACTTCTACCAGGTCTGCTTCTTTGTCTTTTATACCCTTGGTAGTGATGGCCACTGTAAGGCTCTGCACGATCTCTACAAGGTGCAGGTATCAGCATTCAGTTTATCAAGATAAGGCAGGCTTGATACACAACCCAAAGTTCCAGAATCATTGACCTCATACCTGCCGTGGAGTCCAGCTCTTCCTGAACCCAAGAGGCAGCATTTGGATGATGTGTAGATGTATCATGTGGGCTGATACAACTTTAGGGACCTCAGGAAGACACCATCCATCTGTGTCCTTCCCTAGAAAGTGCACTTACACTTCTGAAGTTCTTTACATCTAGAGGTGTTTTGGATTTCTGGCAAATACGCTTCATTTCTGCAGCAATAAGAGCAATATTTCTTACATTTTTGTTATTAATTAATATTTGGACAGTTGAAAAGTCTGTGATAGATTTACTTTCATGATACTGGTATCTGAAAGTCCTAATTGTTGCTTTGAAACATGTTTCTTACAGTTAGCAGTGGTTTTTTTCCGTCTTGCATTCAAAAAGGAATTTGAGTTACTTGATGTTTTCTGTGTTCTAAATTCCTTATAATTTAGCCAGACTGCCAGAAGCCTTTCATGCTAGGTGCTTGTTTCATTTTAATTTTAGCCAGAGGAGATGAGCAATTCCTTTGCCCATGATTAGAGAAAAATGTATTTTTATCAGCTTTTCCATTTCTGCCAGAATGCTCCTTATCTTGGCAGGAAGAACTGAAACTGGCTTTGAGGAAAAGAAGCCTTGGAGTGGAAGTGGAGTTGTTTTGATATTAAAGGAAATTTCCTTTACTGTTTTTATTTACTTTACGTTTATATGCGTGGTCCAACCACAGAAGAGAAGACATGTTGGACCTCTCTGTAGGTGCTGCTGCCTGCCATCTGAGAAGCTTTACTTAGTTACAGCGTGTGTAGGCACTCCAGTCTCCCTCCATGATTATATTTCTGGTTTCCCTCCCAAGAAAGTCACAGCAGGTAGTAGAAGGCTGCCCCAGACCTTTGTTTTGTTTGCTGCCAAACCTGGAGGTTATATAATGTGTAAAGGAGTGGTGGGTACTGCTCAGGTAAAATTACTGTTGTTTCCCTGGAATGCTTGGTTGTATCCCTGGCATTGACTCTGTGATCCTGAGAAACTCACTGTCACCAGTTTCAAAACTGGTTGCCAAGGAATGTTTCTCATTTTCTAGGATTCTAGTTTGAGATACTGAGGTCTTGCTTGTGGAAATGTTGGGTGCATGTGTCTGCTGTTGAAGTCAGTAAGAATTCATAATGCTGTGAGAAGAGTAATTCTAGGTGCATGCCCAGAAGGACAGCTAAAAGAGGATGCATTTTTATGCTCCCCTGTTCAGTATTAGTTCTGTCTGTGTACAGAGATTACAATTTATAATCAGTTTTTTTAACATGAAGTAGTTAAGTGAGATTTCAGTATATAATTTAGTTTAGTATAAAGTGTCTCATGGATGATGAAAAGTGAAATCCTGTTAGATGCTGAAAATTCTGTACTCATACATTTTTGTGATGTACGCTCTCTATGCATGTAAGTAATGTGATGAGTAGTGAGGCTAAACAATTACTTAATAGTTGTTCATTCTGCATGTAACTTTCCTTCTGTATAATGGGAAGGTATCCCATCAAAAAATTACATAACTGTGTAATAAAATCATTAGGTCAATGTTTTCTTACCAGGGAGCTTAAGACCTTTGGTTAAATATTTCATGTCTTTGACTGTCTGACTTTTTCATACTATTTTCTTTAACTTAAAAGAGGATGGTGTGCAAAGTTGGGTGAATATGTTGGGTGCATGTTTGCTTAGCAATTCTTGCCGCTGTGTTTTTAATGTAAATAAACTAATTGATAAGGTAGATTAGTAAATTAACGTTTTGCATAGCTCTGGCTTCGGTTTCTTGGAGCTTTTAAAAACTTTAAATAATAAATAAAGCTGCAGGAAACAAATTTCTTAATTTCTTAGCCAGTCTTTGTAGATGTTTAAGAAAAAAGACTTGAATGAGATACATCTGCGGCACATGCTCCAAGGGGCTCTGAGCGCATTGCATCATGTGGTTTAATAAAAAGAAACCACCTTATATCTGACTCAGCATATCAAGCCCCACTATTCAGAGATGCTCTTTTTAAAGAATTAGGTGAAGAGTGTTGAAAAGACAGAACAAAAAAAACCAGTTTGAACTACTGAAGTTGCATATTAAATTACTAACTTTTGTGAAGCATCAAATGCAGAAAAGGTGTATCCTGAGACTTTCACAAACCGCCTGCCTTAGACTAATTGCATCGCCAGAAATCCCCTCCATATCTGGCAAACTAAGACATTTCAGAAATACATAGGTCTATAGGATAGGGTGAAATCATTGCATTCCTAGACTAGAATTTTTCTTAAAAATACTTACAATAACAAAAGACACTCTGACTTTAAAATTCACATTCACAGAGTCCTTGAGAAAACAATTAAGCATACATTTAGAGACTTAAAAGTATATTTAGTACCCGCCTGAGAAGGTCTCTGGGAGAGGAAGAGTGAACTTTTGTCCTCCGGACTTTCCTGCTCCCTGTAATTACAATGATATATAGCTTTTATGTGAGAAATGTGCGCTTTGAATGGCAGAGGAAACAGGGGCATCTGCCAGAGCATTGAAGTGTACTGCTCTCTGCTGAATGCAAACGTGCAGAAGTGTAAAAAACTAAATGTGCCAAGTATCCTGTTTGCACTTAATTAAGAAGTTGAACTGCAGTGTTTTTTCTGAACGTTTTCAGTTGCTCTGAGCAACGCTAGAGGGAGCCGAATACTTAAATTGCCAGTTTCCATTCATAAATACTCCAGTGAAATACGGGGATGGTTTTGTCTTCCCCCCACCATTGTTTTCCTGCAGCTGTCAAATTGGTGTTTAAGCAAAATTACCAAATTATGTGTGAAAATCTCCACTTAAACCAATCACTTTCAAGTTCCTTATCAAAGTTGCTTTTAATAGTAGAAGAATAGCATAGCAGTATCAAGTGATTCTTCTGTAATCATAATGGTAATGTGTGTTTTTAAAACCTGTTGGAATTTGAAATTGTCAGATGGTAGTCACAAAGCTTCTAGGAGAATAAATTGCATAACTTTCCAGACATGACATGAAAATGAAAGGCATATAATAGTGCTGTGGGCATCCATCAGTGCCTTCTCCTCCTTGTGCAGTTCCATAATGACAGCTAAATTTCTAAATTGCACAAGTGGGAAAACATCAAAATGCGAAATGGTGGAGTTTTTTTCTTTACAAGAGTAGCTTAAACAGAAAAGGAGGTAGGGGATGCACAGGCAAAGTCTTGGTCATAGTTGTACTCTTGAGGCCATGCTGTGCCATGCAACCTGATATTCTGGTAACAATGCTCCTCATCTACCACATCCAGCAGTCCGGGCTACTCACCAACAGCCTGCATCCACAGTTTGACAGGTCTGAAGAGTTCTGATTCTGGTCAGTGGAGCATAGCTGTGTTCCTTTAGCAGTCTTACAAATGCAGTGAAAACAGAAGAGACTGTCTAAAAGTGGAAATAAAATGTAGAAGGGAAAAGGGCTTGTATACTCTCTGCAGGAGTAGAGGCAAAGTAGTCTTTGATTTCCTTTCTTTAGAGTTGCAGCTACATTTGCTGTTTGTAAAAGGCTTTTCAAGAGGAGAGACTGTGTTGAGTTTACCGACCTGATAATTCCAAGTCTTCAACAGAAATCTTTATCTTGAGATTTCTGTTATTACATTTTTATATTACCTGTGAATGCAGCTGCAATTTTAACTGTATTGTGACTACTGTGACCCAAAATAAAGGTGTTTGGTTATGAAAACTTCTCTGATTTGAACAAAACCTAGCAGAAGCTAGGTGTCATTTCAGTATCTTGTGAACATGTGTGACTCAAAAGCCTAGGCTGGATCACGGTAAGGCCTTACAGTCTGTAACACTTTTCAAAAATAGTTTGGCATGATTCCTCCTTTTGAAGAACCTCTGGAAGACAAAATATGACGTGTGAATGAATGAATGAACAGGCCAGAGCTGCAGCAGAAGACAGTTCTGCTTGCCAAAGATGCACAAAGTTGCATCTTTTTGATGAATTTTTTTTTCCTGTGCTGCTAGTTGGGAAACCTAGGCAACCAGATTTGAGTGCTTCTGATTTTTTGTTACCTGAAGAAATCATGAGGAATTAAACATCATGTTCCAGCTGGAGTTTGACTTAAAGACTTTGTGAGGCAAATTCAATCTTTTTAAAATACCTTGTTATTGCTACTTTTTTATAATTTCCAGGGTGATATAAAAGTATTCATAGTTTTGAAACTGATCACAGAATTACTACTTTCATGGATGAATGAATGGCTGTACAGAAATTAAAATGATTCTTTGGTTTATTTAATGAAATACACTTTTATAGGAGGTGATTACTGCTTTGAGCAGTGATATCTGCTTTTGTGATGATATTTAATAGTAAACATGCCTTCAATGAAATAAACTCATTAGATTGCATGAATTTCTGTCACCTGCTACTTAGGTTCTTTATACCTTAAAAAAACTGTGGTTTAAATGCTAACTTCATTGTTTCTAAATTAGGTGTCCTTGTGCTTTTGCTTTACAAATAGTAAGCAGTGTTAGAAATTAGAAGCTGAGCTAATGGTTCTGCACCATAGTTTAGTGATAAAATGACATACAGTCCAGCTTCTGATAAATACCGCAGTTTGCTAGTGCTGTGCTTATTTCTGGTTTGGTTTCATTTGATGGAACACTGAATAGTGTTCCAATCTTAGTTGCAATAAGCAGGTGCTCCATATTGCAGTTCTGTGTCTGAAATCCTCTTCATGCTGTTTTACAATGGTTAGGCTGAATACACAAAGAAATATTTATTGTTGGCTTTGGGTAGTCAGTCTTGTAGGTTTTTACAGCTTACAGTTATATTTTGCATGGCCATTTATTACGTTGTATGGCTTTCTTGTATTTGCTTGTCTGTAGTTAGTCTGTGCTGTTTTCAAAAATACAGCACTTTGTGGCTTGTGGCAGAGATTTTCTTGTGAGGAAAATGGAAAAGCAGTCTGTAGTGGTGGTTTTGTCTGTTTTTTCCCAAAAGAATACTGACATGCATCTTTATCTGACGTTGTCATGTGAAGAATAATAAAGTAGATAAAATGGGACTTTATGTATTGCAGCTTTACTGGTACACCAGAAGGCCAGGATGGAGCGACTTCAGCGAGAACTTGAGGTTCAAAAGAAAAAGTTGGATAAACTAAAATCAGAGGTCAATGAAATGGAGAATAACCTAACACGAAGGCGCCTGAAAAGATCGAATTCTGTTTCCCAAATTCCATCAGTAAGTTGAAACGTCTGTAGGGTATAAACCTAAACCACAAGTGTGGTCTGTCACAATAAATTGAAGGAAGTGTTGTTCATATATTGACACTGTACTAGGGACAGGCAGTATAGCTAGAATTAAGCTGATAAATAGTGCAGTTCAGAAAAAGGACTAAAAGTGCATCATTTAACCACAACCTTGAAGTTCGCTAATTGCTTTGTCAAGTATCGCTTTTAAAAGCAGCCACAAAAGGTTTGACCTGGTAGTCCTTTCCAGCATTTCAGACCACAGCTTAATACACATACTGCTATCCACATCAAGTATTTCTGGTCTTAGTGCATATACCAAGCTCAGAGAAATGCATTAATGCACCTGTTTTCAGTGCTAGATGATCATCCATTGATCTGGTGGACTGGACCATTGGCTGTGCCCTGACTGCAATTTGCAGTTGCTCAGTCAGCTCTGAGGGCTGAGGAGAGAGAACTGTTCAGTCGGTTTGGAAGCTTTTTGTAAGATAATGCTTGATTTTAAGGAAAGGTGGTCGTTAAGGAGGCTTTTTTTATCGTGATTTCTGAAATAACTAAATGCTGTCTACCTGTGCATGAATGATAACTGTTAATGAACTGAGAAAATTAGTCTAACAGGGAGATTTATTTTTTCAGCTGGAAGAAATGCAGCAGTTAAGAAGTTGTAACAGACAGCTGCAGATAGACATAGATTGCCTAACCAAAGAGATTGATCTTTTTCAAGCAAGAGGTACAGTATGTCTTAGTACATCAGTGACTGTAAATGTTGATTTTTTTTTTCACTGTTCACGTGTTTCAGAAAGTCTGTGTCATAAATTATGGATATACACACTATTTGCAAAATTGTCATGTTAGTTTGAGTGAAACCACAGAAGTAACTGTCTTTAAAGCCTGTTGTTTTTGTTGGCCATATGATTTTCCTAATCCCACGGTCAATCCTATTTCATTCTTGGCTCAGCAGAGAGAAATTTGTGATGCCATTTATTTATTAAATGCTGGGGGAAAATTTGGTTATCTGAGTATCAAAGAGAGAGAATAAGATTCTTAAATGATACGGCTATATATATGTCTGCATCTCTCTTGTCTTCCACTTCTGTCTGTGTTTAGCCTCTCAAGTTAGCAAATACAAAGTGCAATTGTAACTTCCAGTGTGCTCTCTGCTTTCCTTGTCTGCCGGGACACAGCCTTTGGTCATGGGGGTGAAATTATGAGACAGCTGAGCCAGTTCAAGAGCTGCCAACAAGAAAGCCTTCTCTCTTCCTGCTTCTCTCTCTTTCCACTTACTGAGCTCTGGCTCTGTATTAGTTTTTTAGACCCTTTGCAGATCTGATCCTGTTCACAAGCCAAGCTAAAACTGTTGCATTGCTGGAAAAGCTTGCTACAGCTTATGTGAGGGAGAGGCACGGGAAGGGAGAACTGAGATAGTGAGAGGGAAGGAATTAATGCTTCCCACTTTCAGAAGCAATGAGCAGTTAGATCAGTTGGGACATGAGCTGCAAAAGTTCTTCTTCAGACAATGCAGTTCAAGAGAAGGTAGATAGATGTGCTCAATGTAATGCTGCACTAAGAAATTTGACCTTAAATAGTGAATGGTGGGTGATGGTTTTTTGCTTGTTACGGTAAATTGTATTTAGAATTTTCTCTGAGTTTTAATTCTAAGCATGCATGGTAGGTAAGATAACTCTGAGTATAGTTGCAATTTAAAAAATGCTGAGATTTTTTAAATTTTCTGCCACTCTTTAAGACTCTTTAAGTGGTCTTAAAGAGTGGCAGAAAAAGATACCTTTAGGAGTTTGGTTTGCTAGATTTTGTCTCTGACTTTACTTTGTATTGCGTATTTTGGGCAATAAGTTTCTTGAAGTGTGTTGTTGACATCACTAATATCTCACTTGGGTCTTTAATGACACCTTGATATAAAAGGTAGTAAGTACATAAGACTATTGTTAACAGAATTACTGCCAGAAAAAACTGATATGCCTCCCTACTCAAGTTTATTTTTTTTAACTGCTGCACCTTTTTTTTTTATTTTTAGGACCACATTTTAATCCCAGCGCTATTCATAATTTTTACGATAATATTGGATTTCTTGGTCCCGTGCCACCAAAACCCAAAGGTATTGTACTGATAAAATTTGGATTTGATACAAATGCCTGGTTTGTATCTAATACCAAGTTCTAATTTATGAATCTTGTTTAAGTGTTGATTATGAAATAGATTACTTCAAAAGCATACAAACCTTGCATTTTACTTGTATTGGCAGCAAGTATGCTTCTGTTTGCTCTTGTTTCCTCTCTTTTCATACATTCAGGAAAGAGAAGTATACTAAATGGGTAATGTTTAAGATGGATAATATATTGGAAGGTAGTTTATGTAGTGGAAGTATCTATCTTGCTTTAAAAATGAGCATGAGTTACATTAGTTAGAACTGAACCATGAGTAACTTGTAAGTTCTGTCAATTATGTAGTTCCTTTTACAGTAAATAAAAACTAACCTATCAAAGAAGAAAAATTAATTTTCTGTAACTAGTTGTCAACATTTCTATTAGCTTATCTTCTAGGAACTCACAAATTGAAGTGTTTCATTCAGTCTATCTTAAAAATGCAAAATTAACCCTGACTGGTTTATAAAACTCTAAAGTCCCTATTTCAATTATCTTTCTTTTCTTCTTTCCTTTATAAAAAGTATCACTGCTGTATCTTAGTTCTTCATTAACTTTCATTTTCATTTCAAACTTCAATTTAACTATCGTGTAAGCTTTGACTTAAACCACAATTACCACTGTTCACAAAAGAAAAAAAATCGTTCTTCTTGCATCTGTGATAGTGCCATTATACTTCTGAAGCTTTTGCTGTCATTTTGCAGTAATTGCTGTTGATTAGTTGCTGATGAGATGTTCTCCATATGCAATAATGGGCTAAAGGAATAATGGGCTAAAGGGTTGCCTAAACTGGCAACCCTTAACTTGAGAAGTCATTCATCTCTCTTTTCATTCTTTTCATCCCTTTTCTCTCTTCTTTTCTCTTTTAAAATAGTTCAAGGTTGTTGTTTAACACATCATGCAAAAAGATGTGTTTGTATGTTTGAAAGGATTACTCTGTAGCATGACAGAGCCAGGCATTGGTTTTTCTTTAGTACATCTGCCTGCTGAGTTGGCTTGGGAGAGAACTGCTACTTTCTAGGATCGAAAAGTTAAACATGTCAAAGGGTTACAGAGCATTTACTTCTAGTCCTAATGAATTTTAGACCACTCTGTAGACCTCAAACTTGTAAATCTTGTGCATGTTTCCGGTGCTGATTAATTCATAAATTGTATCTCCTATTTATGCAATAGCTTTGAACTGAGGGAAGGAAGGGAAGAAAGCAAAGTTAAGGGATAGGAAACATGCTTTTTATAATTTTACATTGAGCCTTTTGGCTGACTTGCAGTCAAGCTATAGTCAAGGGGGTGGTAAAAAGCTGCTTCTGTCACTCGTAATAACTGTGCTGTTCTCAGAGGAGCAAGATCTCAGTTACTGAAAAAAAAATCTCAAAATTCTTTCCATGCTGTTTTCAGTTAGTAACTGCTTATCTTATCTGTTCCATGTCACAGATCAGAGGTCCATTGTGAAAACACCAAAGACTGTTCCAGACACAGATGAAGATGAGGGAGCTCAGTGGAGTTGTACCGCCTGTACTTTTTTAAATCATCCGGCCTTAAATCGCTGTGAACAGTGTGAAATGCCCAGGCATTTCTGAGCCAACAGGCCCATGACCTTCCATAAAACCATAGCAAATGTACAAGGAATTGTCCAGTCATTGGGGGGCAAAAAGAGCATTTATGCATAGGATTTTGTAAAATGGAAGGTGTGACAAGATGGTATTTTGCTAATGTTAAATGTCAGCCCACAGAGCAAGCAATACCTCAGAGTTGTGTCACAGGCAGTTGACACTGAACGGCTGAAGGGCAATCTGCTGAGAGACTCGCCAGCTGCCTAAACCATGTACAGTATTACCAATAACACACACCATGTTCAGTGCCTGGGTGTTGCCCATCCTCTTCTCTGCCCCAATGTCACTACTGAATTTTGACAGGGGAAAAGAATGGAGTGCTAGTGTTTTTGTTTTCAGAGCTTTCAGTGAAACACTACATGCACAGAGGAGACCTTAAAAGGAACAAGGTTTAAATATCTAAACTAACTGCTGCCACATAGTGCCTTTGATAAAGGGAAGAACTTCAGAAATCAGTGGTACTCTTTGCCTTGTCTTCCCTGAAAACATCTCTGTGAAGCCAGAAATCAGTACAATCACATCTAAAGATGAAAAGGAAAAACTGCATGCGTTGTCTGTACAATACACACAGTGAAATACCCCAAAGCTTTTCCTACTGTACATAGCTCTAGAGCCTGCTTTAAGTGATTTCTTTTCTTCACCTTTATTATTTTCTTGTACTTCTGTATGTATAGTGTAATAGTCTTTTTGTTAACTTTCTTTTTTTCCCTTTAAGTGATTAAGCACGATCATGTCCCTTTTTTTAAGCTTTTATCTGAGAGAAGCAATGCCTTAAAATAAGAGCATTAATAAGAAACTATGCACAAAATAGCTTTCCTCTGCTCGTTCTGTACATTGCTCTTGTAAATGCTGATGATCTGTGAAGACCTGCAGATGCAGCGTGGTAAAAGTGCGGGAAAAGTTGGAAGAGTTATGCATATAGTTCACTCTGTACACTGAGTTTTACGGTGGGTGACACAAAGGGAGCATTTTGTCTGGTGTGAGGAAACTTTATACTAGGAAACTTTCAACCCACCAACAGATCAGCATCCGAGTTAAGCTTGCTTCATCTGCTGGGTATCTTGCAGACTCCTGAAGAGAGATTCATTGGGGAAGTACATACAGTGCCAAAATCAACAGCAGCAGCATCGTACAGCTTTGTTCAAGGACTTTAAATGCTTTCCTGTTTCGGCAGCCAGTTTCTAAACCTGACTTTGTGGTGAAGTCTCATATTTATAGAAAACAAGGATAGCAGTATTTAGGACAACTGAAGTAAAGGCTGGAAAAGAGAAATCAAACAGACTTGAACACTGAAACAACCTCAAGCATCTCTTTTATTTTGATGATCTATTTTTTTTAAGGAAAATACTCACATGATCGGGGATGTATGTAACCGAGATCAAGAAAATGGAATTCCAGTACAATATGCATGAAAGACGGCACGCAAAGAATTATGTAGCAGCAGCACTTAGTGTGAGGCTGGAGGGAGTGCTAACAATGTAGCAAGAGACAAAGTAGACTGTCACCCACTGTAAACATCCGCCAGTGGACACTTTTATTAGGAGTTTTACAAGTGATCTATGTGAATGCACAGAGGCCTTTGTTTTGAAGGCTATGCATTTTTTTTATGTGGGAAGAAAATGTCAATCCCAGGTAATTAGGCAGTAGACCCAAAGCACTTGCATTCAATGCATTTTGTTTATAAAATGAGGCCTTGTTTTTCAGCTTCATCTGCAGTTCTATGTGAAGATTGACAAATCAGTTTTTACCTGTTTATTAATAAAACCTAATTTGGATATCTTGAGTTGATGGTTTTGTGATTTAGCTGGGTAAACTGCCTTTGTAACAGATAAGTTATTTATAAAAATTAAAAAAAAATTATATTCTAATGTTTTCTTTTGTGATTTGTTTGCTTTTTCCATGCTGTGGAACAACAGAATACTCAACAGAACAATAAGCATTAAGAGAATTAAAAGTAGGCTGATTTCTTATGACCAGACCTTTTATTTAAGCCTTTGTTTTGTTGAACCTTGTCTCTCCTCCCATGCTTTACTCTGTTTAATTCCAATTCAGTGAGCATAAGGAATGTATTTCATAAAGTTGCACTGACCAAAGTTGTTTTCTGACCAAAGACCCACTCACTTATTCATACAGTAATAAGCTAGGCACAGGCCCGTCTTACTTCATGCTTCTGGGGTTTATGATTTTAAAAATATTTTTCTAAATCAAAGTGGCAACCACTGTGTGCTAGCAGTTGGCAAACTGATGTTGATAAAAGCACAGTTTAAAGATGAGCATCGTTAAACTGTACCTTGGTGCTACGTATATAAGTGCTGTGAGATGTGCAGTGTTCATAGAGATGTGTTTCCCACATGGACCCTGTCTAAGCAGATACTTGTTACGCGGAGTTGGGCTTTCCTGAGACATGCTGATGCTGTGTATAAGGTCTTCAGGAGACATCGCTAAATGGATTTAGCAAAAATTTTACTACAGATCCAGCAAAAAAAATTCTTTAATGCATGTTATTGAGCTGGAGTGCCTTAATCTGCAGTATGAGGAATAGCGTTGAACGAGGAGAGCAGCTGTATTTTTAAAGCAAACAGTAAACTCCAGTCAGCTGAGGGGTGGAAAGAGCATATTTGGAGAAATAGGTGAGATGGAATCCTGCTCATTCTATGAAATGCATAATTGATCTTTTCCCTGCATTTGAGTGTTTATTTTCTGAAAGAAAGAAAAAAACTTACATCCTTGCCCCAGCTAGCTGTGCAGAGCCATCTGTACTGCATGAGTATGTGTTGGACAGTCTTTTCAGTAACAGATCCTGGAATAGTGGGGTAAGAGAAATGATGTCTTCAGTGTCTGTTCCACAGACTTTCACTTTCTCAAGGGTTTAATGTTCTTTGTCTACCTCAGGTCATGTATATCATCAGCCCTTGCTTCACCTGATACCAGAATAGTGGCCTGTCAATGTAGTATGTCTTTAAGAGTTTCAGTTTGAAGGATGAACAAGAACTAGATTTCACTGCTGAATTTTTTTTCTCATAGAACATAAAAAAAGAAACATTTGCACCAAGGTTTAACTTTGTATTGTGAGCATCAGTACTTTATCATGGATGCTGATTTATGGCTTTTTACTTTTCTGTACTCTCTTTGTCAGGGATCTCTGTAACTGTAATAAAAAAGTACTTGTGGGCAGGAAGGGAGTACCCTTCTTGGCTTTCAGAGATGCTTCTGTTTATTTTTTGTAAATGCTCAAGATTATCACTTTGTCAAGTTTTGGAATTGGCATAACTTTAAAAATCTGCCAACAAAACTGAGACAAAGGTGGTACTGGGCTGCTGTGTGACAATCAGCTCTGTGGAACTGACTTCAGCTCACCGTGCTGCTTTCTAGATATATTAGAAAAACGTTTGTCTTGTGCAGTCTCCAATGTGTAGAGCTATTTTGTTGTCCAGTAGTGTGGTTAGATATGGCAACCATGAAATTCAGATTAATTGTGAAATTCAGTATCTTCAGTCTCAAGCTAATGATAGATTTGATTTAAAACTGTATGGTCAGTATTTGTGGCTGGCTGTGTTTTTGCTTTATTTATGTGAATTTAATCAGTTTTGTGATGTTGAAACATCTACCTTAAGCATGTTTTATAGATGGCCAGGGAGAAAAGTATCCTTATCAACACTATGTTTCTTCAATCACATTCCTCTAACTTGAATGTACATTGGAGTCTGGACACAAATTAAAGACTTGATTAAAGATGTAGAACAAATATTTGAAAAAAGAAAAAAAGCCATCTATCAAACTTTACTGAGTATTTACTGTTTTCAGTACTACTTTGGTATTCTAAAATGGGGGTATTGCTACAAAGCAGTGGCAGAAACTTTTCAGTACACTTAAGAGAATATATAGTGCAGCTTGTGAATGCACAGCGGCTATTACTAATATTTAATTCCAACCTTAGCAAAAAAATGCTTTGATAGTTTGTTTATCACATATTTGTTAAAAATGGCCTTATAAGTTGAACAGAAAATACAAGCCAACTTTAAACTTTTGATTACTTTCATTGGCACAGAGTGGAATATTTACAGTGCATTCATTTTTCAAGCCTGACTGCTTGAATAGCTCTTTTATTGCTAATTTTGAGGAACAGTCTTTGATTTTATGTTGTCCAAAATGCCTTGTGAGGTTCATATTTTATGTAAACTTTACTTTGTGTAAACAATACTTTAAAAGTACTGTGAGAGAACAGGAGGAGTTAATAAGAAATGTTTGAAGGCTTCAGGCTCTGTAATAAGCTTAAATGCTGTAGGAACAATTGGGAGTGATGGCGAACATTGGAAATTATGTGATCAGACTCTTTTCACTTTTTTATACAATTCTCTTGTTTTAATTTGGTTTTTTCTTTGAGCAGTTCTGTGTGGATGGCATTTACAGTAGAACTCAAACAATGCCACTTTCAGAGGCAGCAATGGTGGAACCCACAGAAATTCTTGCTTCAGTCAAGACTTCAGACATGTCAATTCCCAGCATTGGGAATTGAAAGCATATAATTATGCTTTCATCACAAATGCAAATACGTTTAATATTTAACCAAAACATAACAATCTTCAGCCAGTGCAGTGCTGCTGCAGGCATGAATTTAGCTGATTATTTTTCCCAGTGTCCCATTGTCTTCATTGATTTAATTTGCAGATACTGATGTGTATTTACAGAGGATTTTGACCCAAAATGATTGATTCATCTACATGGGTTCAAACTGCCTATTGTTTGCAAGTTCATTTAAAATAATATAACACTATTATATTGATTTAAAATAATATAACACTATTGTATTGCATGTGAGTGCAGATTTTAAAGGAGAAAAGTATCATCTCAATTCAGATACTAAAGCAATTTGAAATGACTGTATAAACCAGTTCCACTTTTGAAGGGGGTGCATTGTGTTATGGCTTTGAATTCTGTGGCTGCTTTTTTTCATACTATTTACAGGAACACGGTGCCAATACAATTTTGATGTAGTTGATGTGACAAATGTAGTAGATGCTGCATATTAAGCATTCTAATGTGCTTTTGTCTTAGTACATATCTGCAGATCTTATCAGCCTGTGACTGATAAGCTTTGCCTAAATTTAGGTTCCTTTTGCAAGTGACTGAAGACCCAAGGCCAAGGAGTGTTGTGTTGTAGACCTCAAGGAAACGGAGTAAGGACTGTTCTGCCCTTTGTTCTCCATATACAGAAGCAGGTGGTGTTGCTTTCCTTGCACCCTGCTGTAACATGCAACCCAAAATGTGGCAAACAGAAGGCCTCAAAGCTGGACAGGGGGTATTGGAGTCAGGAACTTGGGATGACACATGAGAGAAATGTGGATGTCACCACTGTGCATCTGCTCACACGACAGCCACATCTCTGTTGTGTGCTAAGGTCTCGCACCTGCCATGTTTCACTGTATGCCAAGGAAAAGTTCACACAGTTTTCCTGAGGGAAGGACAGTGGGAAGCAAGTCCTGGAGTGCCTTGTCTGGTTGGTACACAGCTGTGTACCACAACAGAGAAGAGGTGCCTGTGTGTAAAAGGAGTTGCTTGGCTTGCATGGTTTTGGAGGTTGGACACTGGTTCCTTGAAGGAGACACTTTTTGTACTCTAAAAAGAATGGCCCTTGCATCATTAATTCTGATTAGCTTTGTACCATTGTACTAATACAATAAACCCTTAAAAGTGGTGTTTTCTAATTCAGGTAGTAAATCTAGAAGTGAGTTCAAAACTGGCTAACAAACATTGATAGCTCTTCTGAGGTGACAGGAAACGTGTTTCAGATGAGAGAATGAATGTGTGTTTGTAATGAAAACTTGATTACAAAAGTTATTGTCCAAAAACATTAAATAAAGAATTTGTTTTATAGCAGTTTTATGTTGATCTAAATTATAAGCAAAGCAACATTTGCAGGTACATAATGTCTCTTACCAGCTGATACAAAAAAAAAATTTCATTTACAATCTACTTATTCATGGTAGCAGCTCTGTACTTTGCAGTTAGCTGTAAATGGTAAGTTGGGGCCCTTTTATGTTTGTTACTTTGGCTTTTAAATTTATTTTTAATATCTTATATTTTCTGGGTTTATCCTGTATAGAACAAAACTGGATGGATGGATTTTTTTTACAGAATCTTTTTGCAGGTTTGCTCTTGTTTGCAGTTACTTGGTGTCTTATTGTATTGTCATGGAGACCTACCGTCCCCCCCATCTGGGGAGCTGCTGTTAGGAAGAAGGACATATTTGGGTGCATTGTTCCCCATCCTACGACTCTTGGGCTGGTGCTGACTGTGAGCCTGTGGACAGTAGTGAAGTGTGAAATACCACTTAAAAGGCATTTGGCCAAAAGTACCCGAGAGTCATTGAATGGCTTGGGTTGAAAGGGACCTTAAAGGTCATCTGCAGGTCATCTGCCATGGGCAGGGACACCTTCCACCAGACAGGGTGCTCAAAGCCCCATGCAACCTGGCCTTGGTTTGTCCATCTCAGCAATATTACTGAGTCACCAGCTCAGTTTCTAAAGGATGGTCTGTTCTTGTGCCATGACAGTGTGCAGAATGTGACACCAGTATTTTGCTATTCCCTGAGCCTTCATCTGCCTTTGTCTTTTCAGTTTTCCTTTTCTCTGTCTCTAATTACAACCACTCAAACCAAGTTTCCTATGTTTGTTGCTGCTCCTTGGTAGCCACAGTGAAAATTTGGATTAAAGTTGGGATATATCTTTTGTTTTCTTTCATAAGCATTTATCTTCCCTTTGTGTTTTGGGGCCAGATATAACATTTAAATATAACCTGAGGAACTACTGTGTTCTGACAGAAACACCTGACACAATTACGAAAAGATTGTCATGAGGTGTCTTTCCTGCCAGCAAGAATCACTTTTTGGTGGCCAATGTCTATAGTTTATATTTGCTGTCATAGAGAGGATGTTGGTTGCTGTCATTGGACACCTACGTTGAAACTGGATGGCTTGTGATTTGATGCCATGTCACAGACTTGTTTGGTGGTTTGGAGAAAGTTGTGCAGGTCCTTGTCTGTCCACAGCAGCAGTCTGACCTCTTGCAGCGTTTCTTGTACAATTCCCTTGCAATGAAGAAAGCATTTGGACTTGCATACATCTTTTCATGTCTACTGTCCATGTTCCTCAATGTTAAGGTTTTGAAGAAGTGGGGCTGTTCAGTAGAAAATCTTACTGTGGTGCTGCAACTAAGCTGCTGCTGGGCTTAAGAGGGAGGAAAAAAAAAGGGCAGTGTGATGCTTGGCTTTGGAAATCCTTCATAATCCTTGGCACAGCAGCCCTGTACATGAGAAAGAAAATGTCTCACTAGTGTTTTTTGAGCTGAAGGACATGACAAAAGCTTTCCCTCTTTAATAATGATTAGTAGTGCAGGGTTTTTTTGGTTTTTTTTCTGCTGAGCTTGATACTTTTAAACTAAGTGGCTAAGACTTTTTGAAGCCCTAAGGAAATGAAGTTCTGTGCTGCCTGGCCACTGTTCTGCCCCCATGAGCTTCACTTCTGACTCTGGGACTCTGAACTAAATGAATCAGAGCAGCCAGCTAGCATGGCCTGGGACTGAATTTCCTCTTGTTAATGGACCCTACAGCTGCCCTGATGGATCTCATCAGGGAGTGCTTTTCTGCCAGCCCCACAGCCATGGCTGCCAAGCTCCACACTCCAAATGTGGAGTATGCTTGGAAGAGACAGGCTTCACCATTTTTCATGGCAACAGTGATGTGTCCCATTTCTCAGTGCTTCTTGAAAAAACAGAGTTGAGTGATGGAGAGAGACTTTGCTATTGACACGATTTACTGTTTGCACCCAAAGCAGTCATCAGGCATAGCTGTGCCATGTGATGCCATGCTCGAAGACTTGCCTTCTGACTTTGAGAGCCCAGCTGTGTTCAAAGTGGACATAAGGTAAGTAGCATGCAAAGGTATATCTTACGTAGTTGCATGGAAAAGTGTGTCATCCGTCTCCTGATCTATTGCTTCACGTTGGTTTTCATTCTCTTTCATTTAATTTCCTGTCTTTTCATCCTTTTCTTTTCCTGGACCAATCTCTGTGTCCTGGTGGCAGGGTTGAGCCTATTGATATTTGATCGCACACAGCGCTCAAGTTCAAGGCTTGTGCCAGCATCTAGATCTCACTTAAACATCAGTCTGTCACCCCATGGCAACCATGCTTTTCTCTCAGTTTTCAAAATACCTCTTTAAGTTATAGGACTAAAAGAGCCCACAAGGCAGTGGGCTGCCATGTGATCTCAGCTCAGTATCTTTTCATTTCACATGTGAAATTCATCTCGTGAGACTGAGACAAAGTGCATTAGTAATGCTTCAGAGCAGGGATTGCATCACCCCCAGCTTGAGGTGTCCTTGTTACTGGTTTACGGGGCTACAGTCCATGATGCTCCCATTCTCTGTGGAGCTGTTAATGAGCTATGAATCCTGTGTTCTGGCACCGGAATGGCACACCCCTAGGGCTGACAGGGAATGGCTGATCTTGGCATTGCCCATCGTTTGGTCACAGCTGCTGTTTTCTCACTAGAGCAGAAGGGTTTTCACTTCTGCGGCCGAAAGGAAGGTGTTGGCAAGTGGTGATTAATATTTTTTTTCTGAATTTAGGTTTTATGACTCCAGATGAGTCTCAGGAAGGTAACACAGCTCATTTCACATCACAATTGGCTTCTGCTGTTACTGCCATGACCTAATTGTTTTTATTTTCGTTTTAGGAGTAAAAGCGTTTAAACCCAACCTTATAAAGACAAGTGAATAAAACATGCCAGTAAAAAGCTGTGGATGAGGCCTTGAGATAGGTGACATAAACTGGATTGCTCAGAGGCTTGTTTTGTCAGTCATTATTCATCTGTTAAGCAACTCCTGTGTGTTCCTCTAAAGCATCAGCCGTCACTCATGTTTGACAGGGCCTGCCTTCTGCAGTACTTCCCCCCTGCCCCAAGGCCTCATGTTGTGTGTTTAGCTACAAAAGCTGCTCCGTACCTGCAGGTTCTGTTGGCTGCCTCTGGTTGGTTTTCCTGTGGTGGTTTGGGAGGGTGCCTGCCAGCTGTCGGGACACAGGCACAGTTAGCTCTCTCTCCATGTCCTCGAGTAGTAACATGAGCCAGCACGCTTGCTGACCTTTTCCAGATGTTTTTCACAAGCCTCCAGTATCTGGGTCAATGGAGTTTGCTTTCCCTGCCCTTTTAGCCTTTTCCAGTCAGGAGGAGATAAGCCTGCTGCAGTGCTGTGAGGGGTTATACAACTTTATGGCCGTGGGTAGCTCCCAAACCAAGTGTTTCCTCATTCTCTCTTGGCTTCCCTGCCAGCATGTTTGATGGTGCAGGGCTTGATGTAATGCACACGAGCTGCTGAGTCACTCCTGAGCTGGCAAGGTTTTATTGTACTCTTAACCCAATGTAGAGCGTTTGGTCCTTAGGCAGGCAGGAGCAAAGCTGATGCTTCCTGCTTTATTCAGAATCATTCCAAGACCAGCCTGGGAGAGCCTTTGCTCTCAGGGGAGGTTACCCTGCACCTCAGAGCAGAGCAGTGTTTCCAGGCTGGGCTATGGCAGCATCCCGAGGATGCTCCAGCAAAAACCTCTGTGTTTATAATCCTAAATATGCTGAGTTGGAAGGTGCACAACAGAATCATCGAGTGCAACTCCTAGCTGGGCACAGGACACACCTCATGCCTGAGAGTGTTGCTCAAATGCTCCTTGAACTCTGTCAGGCTGATGCTGTGACCGTTTCCCTGAGGAGTCTTTTCCAGTGCCCAAAAACCCTCTGGGTGAAGAACCTTTTCCTGATATCCAACCTAAGCCTCCCCTGACTCAGCTTCATGTTGTTCCCATGGGTCCTGCCAGTGCTGTCAAGAGTGAAGAGATCAGTGCTGGCTCCTCCTCTTCCCCTCATAAGGATGTTGAAGAACTCATTGGAGTTCTCCTCTCAGTCTCCTCCAGGCTGAACAAACCAAGTGACCTCAGCTGCTTCTCATTTGGCTTTCCCTCAGACCCTTCATCCTCACAGCCCTTCTTTGGATGCTTTCTAATAGCCTAATGTCTTATATTGTGGTGACCAAGACTGCCCCCAGGACTTGAGGTGAGTCTGCATCTTGTGAGTCCTTTTGGATCTCCGCTCAATGTCAGTAAAATGTAACATAATGTTTATACATCATTGTAGTAAAAATATATTATGAAAATAGGTTATATATATTTTTATAAATAAGATATATACACTTTAGATGTTGTAAAGTTGTCTGTGTCCCCTAGAAAATTTGCTTCAGATGTTGTTCAAGAAGGATGGGCATGTCTTCTGTTTTTCACAGATTCTTTTACATGTGGTGGAATTTAGAAAGCATGGGTAACTTCTGTAATATCAGTGCTAATGGCTATGATGTAAATCTGCCTTGACGTGGGATGAACTGGATTCACCAAAACTTTAAAAAAACTGTATTGAGCCCTGAAAACTAAGAGCTGGGCACCACAAATGTAGCATTTAAAGCAGGCCTGAATAAATGAAATCGAGTATGGCACAGCGCTGGCAATCATCTGCTGGCTTGTGGACAAGTACAGGCTCCATCAGGAGGCTCAGGAAATCCTGTCTTCCAGCCAGTTTTGCTGCTCTGCTGGTGATGTGATAGCTGCACCCACAGGGTTATTTGTGCCTCTGGCAAGCAGTTTAGAAACAAAGCTGCAGGCAGGTTTCAGATAGCTGTGGGCTCAAGCCTCTAAGTGCTGAGTTGCACATCCAGCCTCTGCCTGGCAATGGGGAATTTTATTTTCAGTTCTGTGGAGATGTGGGTGCACAACCCAGCTACCTGGCTTTGGGCAAGTTGTGGTGACCCTGCTCCCTGAAAATGCAAGGAAAGAAGGTGTAAAAGGAATGCAATTGGAAACTTGTGCTGGTTTGGTTTGGAGGAAAGCTTTTCCCCCCCACTTAATTCTGCCTTACAGTTGCATGCTGGGAATATTTGTTGTATATCTGCCTAACTGTTGATTGACACATACAAGATAATCAACTTAATTAGTTAAAATCCCCTGTGCTCTGATTGACTGCTAATGTCCAAAGTACACCTGGAAAGACATGGGAGATAACATTTGTAAGGCAATGCTATCTGGGCTTGCAGAGTGTTTTTCCAATTAATTTCTGCCTAAGGATTGGCTGTGATACTTATCCACTGGCAAACCTAGTTTCAGATTTCAGCTTTAAAATATAATTGGCAGCTCAGCAAATTCATAAAATTGATCCCCATTCACACTTATTTTTGGCTTGCGTTAAGAATGTGCCAACCTGGAACTCTAAACTTAACCCCGAGTGACTTTCCCAGGGCTGCTGCCCTGAAAGGAAAGCCTGGCAGCAGCGCCTGGGTCTGAGCCAAGATAAATGCTGAGCCGCCGATGGCAGGGCAGCCGCAGCTTGAACTGCAGGTGAGGGGGGAATAAATGCATGGAATAAAGGGTGGATTCTGTAACATGCCCCCTCTCCGAAACCTGTTATTCCGCGTTTGGCTCTCACTGCTCCACAGGCTGACACTGCTGCGGCTCCTAAGTCCGTCTGAGCTGCCGTGTGCTTAGCCAGGAGCCGCAGGCTGAAGTCCAGCTGTGAGGAAATGGTTAACAGCGCCTCGCCTTCCACATGGCAGAAAGCAACAGAATTGCTTCAACCAGAATTGCTTCAAGCCTCACCCGCAGGTATTTGGTTTCTTTCAGCCTCCGGCAGCCTCTGAGGCCAGAAGGGCGTGCAGAGGAGTCTCGGTGCTGAGGCTCCGCTCGCTGCAGTGTCCTGGCGGCTCTGCTGCTCCCAAGCGCAGCTCCTGCCCGCAGCACGGACCCGAGCGGACAGGACCGCCTGCTCAGTCTGCCGTGCAGCTGCAAATCCTCATTCCACTGCTACCACATCGACACCTTGCGGTGGACTTGGCCAGCGCGGGTTTTTGGAAATGTGCTACTGGTGTATGTCTTAGGGATCTCAATTGCTGGACATGTCCTAGAGGTTTCTGTTTGGCTGTGGACAAATTCAAACATTAGAATATCAAAGAGCAAAGCGCAGAGGCTTCGCTAAACCAGTGCCTCCCAAATACCATCCCCAGTTGCTTCTCAATATCATAGAGGATGAACAGAAATAACCACTGGAGAGTATTTTTTCTACCTTTCTACTGATGTAGAACTTGGATTCTTTGCCCCTTTTTTCCATAATATTTGACTTCAGCTTAAACCGATATTCACTTTTTTCACCTTCTGCAAGTCTTAAATATGACCTAAGGAAGATGCTCTAAAGATTTAAAGATCTTCCATCTGCTTCTTTAAGTGTAGCCAGGGCTCCAAATCCACCACATGTCATACATTACGTTATGAACAAAAGGATAGGCAGATGCTGAAGTTCTCTGAGAATGTTTCCCTGCTGGAAATAACATTTTTACAAGCTTCTGTATTCACTTCAGCCTCTTCCTAACAGGACCTCCTGTGGGGAGAACTCAGTATTTCTCATTCTGATGATGGTTTTGAGTAACACTTATAATTGTCTGCCAATGGCTGTGTATATTTTGGCAATAACAAATCATAGTCAAGTTTGCTTCCCTGCTAAAAATTTCCTTAGCACCACTTTTGGAGCGGTGGGGGGATGGACTGCAACCTTTGCCAGGGTATCATGGTACTTCTTATGATTTTGGTTTCCCTGTAGCTGGAGAATGTAGGTTTTTTTATGAAGTGCATTTTGCCATTTCAAGCAGTAAAAGGCATCACATTTCTCTGTGCTTCTCCTGCTGCCCCCCTTGTCAAGCTTTGGTTGTTCTTCAGTCCTCTTAGGCAGTTCTGATCTCTGCATGGCTCTCCTCCTGACAATGCCAGGAGAACTTTAATTCCTGGAGTAAAATGAAGTCTAATCTGGAAACCAAATCACCAAATGGTGACGTTATCTTTGTCTTGACTTTGTGTTCAGTGTTGTAGCTCATTTGGTTACTACAGCTGATGCTGCTTCTTATTTAGCAGTTTTCTCGGTTGTTTGGAGTCTCTGCAGATATCAAATTACAGATTCTAAATTCAGCTAGCTGAGAGCCACAGGATAGCTGGACCTGCTTTGCTCAGTGTTGCAAGTGTGCAGATGGGTGGCAGCCACCTTTTTCAGTCTTACTTTGCACAGCAGTTCCTTTCCAAGGTTCATCCTACCATATGTGACATTCAGTACTTGCCTCTTCAAGCTGTACTATTCATTAATTGTATTTAACTTTTTTTTTGTTCTTTTCTTGAGAAGATCTACTTCTGTTTTTCCAGTTTGACATTTTTTATGCCATCCACATTTTGCTGCCTGCTCCTAGTTTATGATTTTCTTCTGCCATTAAGTGTCCTGATGCCCATTTGTCTTCTGTGTGGTCAGTAGTGTTAGTAATTCCCTTCAATGCCCAAACTAGGGAATGGTAGGTGAGGGATGAACGTGGCTTTTGCAGTAGGATTTGAGGCAGTTGAGAGCATATGGCAGCTGAGTTTCTGTGAGCAACCCCTTTGAGAAAGAGAAGAGAAAGCTGCATGAAATCAGCACAAGCACCAGTGAATGTAGCTTTGCCTCTGTTTCCTTTCCCAAGCAGCTTTTGCTGTAAGGTGCAATGGGAAAACAGCCTGAGCTTATTGCATCTCTGCCAGGCCAGAACTATCTATGTCATGGTTTTGATAGCAGCAACAAAACCCAGATCAAGCAATATTTAAAAAAAAAAAAAAAACCAAAAAAACCGCCCAAACAAAGACAACCAAAAAAAAAAAAGGAATAAAGAAAAGAAACCTCTAAATAGCCCTTCAGCCTGGAGGGTGGGGGGAAGGGAGAGATAAAAGGCTATCTGGGCTTGAGCAGGAGGAGTATGTGGGACAGCAAGGAAAGAGGCCAGCAAGAAGGGAGGGAGCAGGGAAGTGAAGGGAGCACAAAAGAAAAATTTGGGAGGGCAGTGTCTGGGGCATGGGGTTTTGTGGAGGTGAAGGGTTGGCATGGCAAGGTGTTTTGTAACTTGTGCCCCACTCTAGAAACAGTACAGTGGAAATCCTGAGCCCAGCAAGACTAGAAGAAAGGAAAGATGAGGAAGCAGTGACTCAGGGAAAGAGAAGGGGCTGGCAGTGTGGTTATGGTGAACAATCCTGATGCCACCATTCACCGGCAGATGCACATCATCCAATTTCCTGACTGCTTTCCAAGCCCTGCCCTCCCTGCATGCGTTGTCCTGTCTCTCTGGCTCACTGCCTGGCATGTGCTGTCCCTAAAAACCACTGCTCTGCTCCACTTGCAGGTCTTTGTGGATTGCATTTGCCAAGTCAGCACATCAGCACATCTCACTAAGAGTTCCTCTGAGCCTGCTGCAAGACTTCAAGGACAAGGTATGTGGCTAAAGTACTATAAAAAAATCCCTTTGCTATCAATTGCAAGTTGTAGCACTTCCTTAGTAACGCTAATGGTGCTGTAATATTAAACTCTTCTAAACAGTCCAAAGCATCCCAGTCCCACCAGTGCATGGGAGTTAGATCCTACAGCAATCTTGTGTGTACATGAGTGAGTGCAGAAGTGTCACTCTTGGTGAAGTACAGGCCTTGTTCTTCCCCAGTAGTCCAACATGTTTAAGGAGAAATCATATTCTATTTAGTTTTTGTGATTAGTTCAAATGTTTGCTTGTAAATCATGCCAGCTCTTATGGGAACTGAGTTAAAATATTTTCAAAACTTCTCAGAATAATTGACAAATACAAGTGTTTGGTACCCAGCAAGATTATCTGCTTTATGCACTGTTTTATGGCATTGATTCTTATGGTACCTCAGCTCAACACATTAGTAGGCTTGTCATCTGTGCTTGCAAAGGAGGGATTTCTGTATTTAAGAAGAGGTGGAGGGAGATACTCTGAGCTGCCCAAGACTGCTTGGGGTGCAGAGAACCACCCTCTTTCCCCTGTGTTATGCTGAGGAACTGTTGCAGGAGTGACACAAGATTTTTCAAGTAAATTTTTGTGTATAGTTTCCCTAGCTCCTAGCAAGGGAGGGTGTCTGTGGCTTCCTGACTTTTTGGGAAGGAGTGAGTGTAGAGAAAGGAAGAGGATTCTCTTTTCTGACTTCTTTTTTCTTTTTCAATCTTAAAATGAACTTGGAAACTCTGTAAATCTCCCTTGGGAAGGCAGCCCATCTCCTGGAATATTAATCCCAGTGCTTCCAGCTTCTTCTAAAAGAGTCTTGACAACCAAAAAGCAAAGAACATCAAGGGCTTTCTGAGCCTGTTAAGATTTATGGGTTCATTTTCAACTTGGCAGAGAGAGCTGGCCTCAAATCATCTCAGCAGAGATCCCAAATAGCAACAGCCTCTTACCCCATCTGTCCAAGAGCTGCCGCCTCCTTTCTGTTCTCAGCCCCTTCCCTTGCCTCAGGAGCTGACAAAGGCAAATAGAAATCCCTGCTTTGGAAAGTGCACAAGGCCCTGCAGCAGGAACTCCTGAGCCCCATGTGCTTGTGATGTGATGGAACAGGGAAAGAGTCCCTGCTTTCCATGGGCTCCTGGCCAGCAGCAGAGTTCCTCCCAGGCAGTGACACTGCGCTGCCACGGAGCTGCCCTTCCAAAAAAATCTCCATGAGAAAACACCCTCTGCTGAGCACAAGAGCCAAGAGAAATCAAGATCTGTTTAGCACCAAAGTCTGATTTATTTTCTCAGACACTTTCTCAGCAGAGTGCACATTCTATGTATTTTACAAAAAGATGCCTCAGTAAATATGACAGAAATTAAAAGAAAACAGTTATTAAACATTGAGAGGGTTTTGAACAACCACCAAATTCCCGTGCATCCTCAAAGGAAAAGGAGAAAAGTTGTGCCCAGGCACAACACAGGCATTTCATCCATGAAATCTTGGGTTCCTTCCGTGCAGGTGTGGTGTGTGGATATTTCAGTGCAACTAATGACAGCTGTATGACTCAAGTACTTTTCAAGGCATATCATGGAGAATTTATTCCACAGTTTTGTTTTAAAACAATTTCTAATCCTTATGCAATACGTAGTGGATAAATTTATAAGCCATTCTGACAATCCATAGGACATATGGGAAAAATGGTCGTTTTGTGAAGATAAGCCATATCTCCAAAATCCAAATTGCTATGTCTTGGAGCCAACCATATGGGCACAAGAAACTGAACAGATACAGTATTCTTACTTGGTTCTTCAAGTACCACCCCCCTCCAAAAAAAAAAAAAAACCAAAACAGGTGGTGGTAGTTTCCAGAGGGAAACAGGTCAAAATATCACTGCTTTCAAAAAACGCTTCATGTGATTATGTCACTAAAGGTAAATTACTGCTGCCTTTTTGAAACAACAGAATTCCAGCTTCTCAGTGAAACTATGTTTAATTCCTGCCTGGAACTAACAACACTGAACTTCAGAGAAATGAGACACTGCAGGGTCGGAGAGTTTGAAAATCCCACCTGAAGCATCAGTGGTAAGAGGATTGGGAAAAACAAGCAAACAAAACCAAAAACTAAACAAAACAAACAAACAAACTAAAACACACAGAAACAAACTCCAGAAAATTGATACTAGATACTATTCAGAACAAAGTATTGTAGATTGACATTTTATAATGTATTAAAACATTTTTAAAACATGTCATACTGACATACTTAAACTTTGGTATAATGCCAAAAACCTTCAGGATCAACCCTAGTATTTGAATTATAACCTGAAGAATTAAGTGGAATAATGCAGAGATTAGCAGCTTTACAGCTTACTGAAAATCAAACATGTCCCAACAGAACATAGTTTAAACGTTTGTAATCATAAATGAGCTGTACAATTGCATTATGGGGCCACATTTGGTAATTAAGGTTTAAGTCAACAATAGATTTCTTGTTCAACATAGGATACACTTCCAAGTTTTTTTTGTTTTTTTCTTTTATTGTCTTTGGCATCATCTGGACTTTTGGATTTTTTAAATTACCAACCCTGAGCCCTCAGTCCGTACCAGGACTTACATTGAAGATGACTTCCCTGATTTGACTTACTCTGTGTGTGTGTCCCTTTTCTGAGAAATGTACCTGTGGCTTCCTTCAGGCATTCTGGTGCACGTCCAGCCCCTCTGCTTGTGGTTCTTTGTGTTCTCAGCATTGCTTTAGAAGCACAAGATGTATTTTTGAAAGCTCACTTTCAAAAATGTGCTAGGGGAACAGCCCAGATCATTTTCTATGCCAGCTGAGTGAGTAGTCACAGGGAGGTCACGGGAGAGCTTTTTGCTGAGGTCTGTGGAGCATGGTTCTTTAATGGAAGTTCAACAGGATAGGACTCTAAAAACATGTCTAGATCTCCAGGCCATTAATGAAAATCTGTGCCATCCTGACTCCAATAACCAGTGAGGTTCAAATGCTGACAGCCCAGTAACTCTGAACCCTTCTGTTGACTTTCAGGGCAGGTGGAAGGCAATCCCACTGCAATGGATAACAGCCTTTGCCTTGATTTGATGCCCTATGCAACAAAGCTGGCTGATGCTTATACCTGTACTCCTGGAGCAGCTGTAATCCTTGCCACAATGCCCTCTAATAACAGTGAAGCCTCAGAGTAGCATCTTCTTGCCCCAGGACTTGTGCTTATTGGGAATGGTTTGCTCTGGATGTTGCACAAGTTTCTGTATCTTTGAATAATTAGTCAAGCAGGCAATATCACTGAAGGGTTTGGGTTGGAAGAGATCTAAAAGATCATCCAGTTCCAACACCTCTGGCATGGTCAGGAACACCTCCCACTAGACCAGGTTGCTCAGAGCCCCATCCAGCCTATCCTTGAACACTTCCAGGGATGGGGTATCCACAACTTCTCTGAGCAACCTGTTCCACTGCCTCGCCACCCTCACAGTTAAGAATTTAATCCTAAAAGTCTAATCTAAGCCTACCCCCTCTCAGTCTGAAGCCATCCTTCAGAAGCCTATCCCTACAGTTCCTGATTAGTTGTCCCTCTCTGGCTTCCTTGCAGGCTCCCTTCAGACACTGGAAGGTTTCTGTGAGGTCTCCATGCAACCTTCTCTTCCCCAGCCTGAGCAGCCCCAACTTTCCCAGCCTGTCTTCACTGGGGAGGTGCTCCAGTCCCCTTATCCTTGGTACTGGGGTACAAAGTCATGAGCTGGCTCATCTCACTGTAAGGATGAAGGGAGTGCAGCTCCCTGTGGATGTTTACTTGCTGGGCAGAGGATGGCCTTGCAGCTGGGGTGGGCCAGTAGTCCCTGTAGGAGGCATTGGGGTATGCATGGGCTCTCTGAAAGAAGCCCATTCCATTTCTGGGGTCTGACTGGAATGGCTGCCCTGGGGGCTGGCTGGGGAAGCAGTGCTGGCGCTCGCTGTGCAGGGGAAGCTTGTCAGGGGGAAGAGCTGTGGGCTGCAGCAAAGCATGGTGCTGGGTGTCCAGGGCCTGTTTGTGCTGAGCATCATGAACAATGGAGTGGCTCCTGTGACCTGTTCTGTGCATCCCAGGGCACTGCTGAGGCCAGCTGTGCTCGGGCGCAGGTGGGAGCACCCTTTGCTGGAAAGGGCACCCCTGTGAGCAGGTGTGCTCCGAGCTGTGAGGGGGGTGAGGTGAGAACATCTCGTGCCTGAGGTCAGGGCAGTGGTGAGGGTTGTCCAGGACACCCCTGTCCTGAGAGGTGCACAGTGACCAGCTGCAGCCGTAGGTGTCGTCACCAATGGACACTGCCAACATCTTCTCCAGGAGCTCCTCTGCCTGTGGCAAGTGCTGCTCCAGCCCCAGCTCAGAGCCCAGACTGCCGGTCCAGGCATGGGCTGTCTGCTCAGGACAGCTCCCCTGGGACCTGCCTGGATAGCAGAAAAGCCCAGAGCAGCCTCTGGCTTCTCGCAGAGTTTCTGTGCAGCCATCACAGGGTGCGTCTCCTCTGGTGGTGTACGGTGAGCACTGACACCTCCGCTCCTCTTTCCCCAGGGCTAATGGGACTTTTGTTTTGGCCCTGAGCTCATCAGCAACTGAAAGCTGAGCTTGATGTAGTCTCTCTGGATGGTAAAATTTGCATTTATTGCCATAGGTGCATTTTTTGCCTGAAAGAATGAAAAAAATTAGACAAGAGTTTGTCACTAGCACCAATATCAGTTAATGCATGCATTGCTTCTCCCCAGCACGGGGTGTGAGGAACACAGACAAAAGGGGAAGTACTATTTTCAAACTCAGTACTGTTGACTCCAGATTTAAATATTGCTGCTATAAATAGCGGGGTGAAGCAGCAGTGAAAGGAAGTTTCTGCTATTTTGGAAGTGTCTGATATTCATGTTACGGTTCCTGCACTCGGTGGGCTGGCAGATCTGTTACTGCAAAACATTGCTTTAAAAAATGGCATAGGGATTTACCTCTGAGAAAGCTGCACACTGCTAGGGGGCTGTTGGGAGGGGAGAGAGGGAAAATGTTTGGATGGCCATTCCCACATCCACTCCACAAAGTGGGAAGTGTGTACAGACAGGGTGGCCAGCACGGCCGTGGTGCCCAAGGGTGCTGTGTGCAGGCAAGAATGGGGGAGCCAGGAATATCTGCCTTTGCTGAGGCTGGAGCCACTTAAGCAGGAGAGGAAAAAAGCACCACACCTTTGAGCAGCCCCAACCCAAGGCCCTACCCCATGGAGCAGGACAGCATGGGACAGTGACCCCTAGCTGAAGGAGAGCACTGTGAGGGAGCAGCTCACAGCATGGGGAGAAACTCACCATAGGGACAAGGCTGCCATTTCTTCTCAGGAAGCACTGGCTTTTTGCTGAGGAAGTTACTGAGGCTGGGTCCATGCCGGCCTAAGGGATCATCAGGAGGCATAAACCTGGAAAAGTGAAAAAAGTCACCGGTGTAAGCACTTGTCTGTGCACACTGGATGTCCCAAAGAAGTGCATTTCCCCTGAACACCTCAGCTGTTGGGAAACTCAGGAGAGAGGGCAGCCTGAGCACACTGAGGAGCACTCAGCTCAGCCTCACAGGAGTGGTGCAAGTGCCTTATTGGAAAGCTTCCCCCAACGGGGATGAATACCCAGAGAGACCAGCTTCATGTCTCTCCTCTTGTCCCTCCTCTTGTCTCCCCTCTTCTAGAAAGCTATTATTGGAAAAACACAGGGAAAACTCCTGTTTGTCTTGTAGGGGAATTAAAAATGCTGCCAGCCAACTTCCTTTCATGGATTTAGTTCTTATTCTTATAGGAAATAGAACTTAGAAGATACCAATCTTTGGTTTAACATCACAAATTGGATTGGAAAGAAGCAAAGCTGGTCACTAATGCTGCCATTCAAATATTAAAGTTCTACAGAGAAGAGTGACATGAGAGGGTTTAAGACCAAAGCTGAGGGAGTAGGAACTCAAGAAATGAGATAAGAAATGTTGCAGTAAATTCCTTTCATTAAAAAGCTTCTGTATTCTGCTGCAAGTGGGAAGTACATTGATCTTGGAGCTAACTTAGCCAGTAATGTTTAAATTCCAGATTCTGTAACACCATCCCCCTCTTACCTGTTACTGACAAAAGAGTACATGAGCAGTCGTTGCTCAATAAACCATTTCCACTCAGGGTTTTCATTCTGGAGATCTCTGTAGTGGTCATTGGAAACAATGACTCCGTCCTTCTCATAAGCAACTTTCACTATGTAGCGATCATCGTAGCAAACCACCCTCTTGCCTTTCACCTTCCGAGAGGGTGTGTAGACAAGGATAGATTGCTTTTCAAGCTCCTCAAGAATGTGCTGATCTGGTGGGGTGGTTGGCAGAAGTAGATTAGGGAGGAAAAAATGAAAGAGAAACTAATTAATCAATAATGAATAGGTCTCAATCATCTGCTAGAAACCTACAGGAATCTAAAAACATTTCAGGACTTTAGGAAACTCACTGATATCTGGTGGTTATTTGGTGACTTGAAAATTAGGTCTTCTACAAAAACATCTACTTGTATATTTTGAGGCACCCTTTTTTGATTTTAAAGTCTTATCTGTAAAAGAATGCCTTGAATTGTACACCAGAGGCTGATAGTGAATCCCTGCAGTGCCCTTTAACCTGGTAGATGCTACAAGGCTCATAACCAGCTCTGATGTGAGCTTTATCTGGAGATAAAATGTGACCAAATAAATAAATAAACTCCTTTTGCTGCTATTGAGGACACTCTGACCTCTTGCTATTCCTCCTCTGCAGGAAGGCAGGTCTGTCTCATCTGCAGACACCAAGCTGCTGGCACTATTCTCATAGATCTATTTCCAGACAAAGCGAGTCTCACTCCCCTCCACAGACTTCTGCTGGTGCATTTTCTTCTCCTGGAAGGGGAACCCCTGTACCCTCTGTATTGGGTAACAGGCTAAAGAATAGTCATGCAGTAATGAACATCACTCTCTCCCGCCTGGCCTCAAAAGCTCTGTAGACTCATTGCAAGCTGACAAACTCCTTTAACTCAGCTGGCAGCACCTAGTGCTTGTTAAGCAGAAGGTTCAAAGCAGTGTAACAAAGCCTTGTAAGCAATTTTAGCTGCTCGCCAGGGGCACTGAATGGGGCAATGAATTAATGACTCATTTAAGTGAGGGAAGTCTGATACACAACTTGCACTGTGCTTGTCTTTACAGGGAAAAAACCGTACTGGGTTCTTCAGACTCCCTCTGTCTCCAAACTGCACCTAATGGTTGCCAAATTATGCCCAGGATGGTGACCTACCTGCAATGGGGCTGTCTGGTCGAGGGGGCTCCTTTCTCCAGAGTGGGACAAAAACCTTGATGTAAGTGTGTCCTCTCTCTCGGAACCAATCCACTGCCAGCTGGATCCCCCAGCAGGAGAATACCTCTTTGTTTCCATGACTATAAAAAAAAGGGAGGATGAGGAGGCAAAGCTTTTATGAAGCTTAGAGTACTCTTCAACTGAGCCAGTAATGAAAAGGCAAAATAAACAGCTTTTGTGTCATTCACCAGTTTCCAAGAAACAACCTGGCAGGGTGTCCTGGTGGGACAGATCCAAACACCTCTTCCAGCAGAGCTAAAAAGATTTATCTGAAGCAGTCTGGATACTTAAAAACAGAGGTATCCTATCCCTCATTTCTGTTACCCAAGCCCATTCCTTCCATCTGTATCTGGATGGACTTAAGTCCTAAAGAACCAGTGACATGTTAGGCCTTGTCATGCCTTGTCTGAAAAAGGTTTGAGGAGTGAGAGTTTCTTCCTGCACAAGCAGAAATCCATGAGGCTCTCCTGTGAAAAACAAATTGTGGGAATTTTCTTCTGTGGAAACAGAGCCAGTAGAGATTTTAAAGGTTGAGGTGGCTGGAGGTGTGATCACAGGACATTCTACTGGTGATGTCTTTTGGAAACACGAGACAAAATATGGGAGAAGGAAAACTGTGAGAGGCAGGATGGGAAATATAGAGAACCTAATCCAGAACACCAAAAGAGGGACAAGACATCAGTGGAAATGGCCACAGGCACCTCAGGCCCACTTTTATCTTTCCCTAATCAGTGGATTTTGTCTTTGTTGCACAGAGGGGTAGGAAAGCCCTAAGACAAATGTTCTAGAGGTGCCAGCAAGGTGGGTTCTGAAGAATTCAATATGCATCATAAGACAGAAAATAACCTCAAGGAAAATTACTAGGAGTGATATCCTTCTAAATTTCTCACCTTCCCTGAAAGTTCTTACTGCTTGAAATTTGCTTATCTTAAATTTTACTACAATGCAGTGTATGTGTAAAGGAAGGTAGCTTGGTAACTACCTCTGCACAAGGAAACAAAAATAAACTGTACACAAAGTCCTCAATGGATAAACACCCTCAGTATCTACCGAATCCTCAGCCTTGTACTTTGACTTTTCTGCATAATATTGCTAGGCTCACTCAGGCTTTCATGTCTGCAAAAAGCACTTGTAAATGACTCTCTCGGTGCTGCAGCCACCTGCAGTGACAGACCAGTCAAGGACAATGCCACAGTCTGAAGGGAGTCTCCCACCACCACCTGCAGGGACTCATCTCTAGGTTCTGCCTACGTCAACCACATAACCAAAGCTCCATTTTACACCCAACCAAAGTTTCCATCCTGAAATGGTGACCACAAATGAAAAATAGCACAATTTGGAGGAAGAAACCTGGTTGCCTATTAATAGATACCAAGGCAAAAGGAAGTCAAATAAAACCCTTAGCAATAATAAATGGTCTGAAGTGCTTGACATATCTAATCTCCATTTTAGAACAGCTGCTTGGTTTGGTTTTAAAGCACAGGATATAACACTCATAACAAACTGGCCCTTGCCAGTCACCTTTCCCATGCAACCATAACCCAACCATGATCTTTCATAACTCAGCTCCTCTCTCCCTCCTGCCAGCGACAGGGTCTGCACTTGGGGCTCAGAGCAGCAGGGCCCATCTCTCGGGAAATGAAGCAGCAATTTGGCATCTTTGTGACTCCAGCAGTTAATCCATCATTAGCATGCAGCAAATCCTTTTTAAATTGTGCCATTCCAACTCCTTTGGGAGGAAGTTTAGTCAAAACAACTTCTTTTGTAAACTGCAAATGGCCCCATCTCCACCCAGTCATGACACAGTATCAGCCACAGCTTTGTGAGAAAGGCCTAGGAAAAGGCCTCTGTAGCTACCACAGCTTTAAATCTGGGTGTAAGTGCAAGCACTAAAGGAGATAGCAGCCCCTTCGGTGTGCAGTGAATTGGGTTATGACAGTTCCCTTTTCCTATTAACACAATTCTGTTTATTTTTTCCACCACCCTTGCTAAACTTCCCACGGCAGATGGCTGAAGTTTCTCTGATTTACCTCTGATGGAAACACAAAGTGTACTGAGATGTTTGATGAGTGAGACTGGCTGTAGGCAAGGTTATTTTCCATTCGGTTTCTCTGGGTAGGCTGATTGGTGGTTGGAGACTCCCAACTCACTTGCTTTTATTACCCTGGGGCATTCACATCCTTTTCAAAACCTTGCACTCTGCAGTGAGCCCTCAATGCCAGCTCTGAAATGCTCCAGAAACACCAGTCCTAAGATATAAATACAAATGCTCAAGATATGTTTCTCCACACAGACAACTGCCACTTGAAGCTCTAACTTCTGGATTGTTTCATGCCTAAATTGCTGCTTCTGCTGCCCTTCTATGGTTGTTGGTGTTGATGAGGATGCAGTTTTCCCCAGCAATGGAACCCAACATCCCTTTCCCCTGACATCTGCAATCAGTCGTCCTCTGTCTGAGAGCAGCAAACCAGAAAAATTAAAACAAGGATACTGAAAGTACTCGCCAGGCCTATCCCAATAGCCAAAGCAAATGCCATTCAGCACCACCTTGAAAGGCATGCAGGAGAGGAAAGCAGCTCCTTCCAAGCTGTGCCCCTTCAGTACCAACTGAACTGACAAGCTCAATTGTCTCCTGCATCATCCACGTGGTCTTTATCAAGACACCGGCTGTGATGTCTGAGAAGTGCTGTAAAACCTTTGCCTTTCTAAAACTCAGAGCTGCTGTGCCAGGAGAGCTGAGGACAGAGCATGTGGCCCATCAGGGGTAACACTGACCCTGGCACAATGAAAGGGTAGATGATCAGCTCAGCCACACTGCCTGACTGGTGCTCATTTCTTTTGCAGAGAGGCAAGGAGGACACCCTGAGGAGGGGCTTGGGTGAAGAGGCAAAGCAGGACAGGAGATCCCAACACCTGGATCCCAAGCTCCTGGCCCAGACAAGGCCAAACAAGTTTGCCCTGCTATATCTCACTCCTCGTGAGCAGCCTTGAGCAAGGAACCTCTAGGTTTTGGGTGGGATTTCTCCCTTCACCCACAAGATGGCATAACTTGCTCAGTCTCCCGTTGCTCTGGATGCTCTTGTCCACTTTTCTCTCTACCCAGAGGGGCTGTGGTCTCATCTCACTTCACAGGACAGCTAACTGAAGGAGGAAGCCCTCCTTTGCCCTGTCCCAGCCTTGCTGAGTAGACAGGGAAGTTAACAGAGAAAACAGATGGATAGCCAGTGCATCCTGGACTTTTGGCTCCCTATTGCTTGGGTAAATAGAGGCCAACCCACTGCTGTCTTTGGACATCCCATACACAGGGACATGCCAGGCTCCCCATCCATAAGAGTCCTTTCACAGTGCCAGGACACTGCTCAGGAAATATAACTGGCAGGATGGGTTGTGTTACATTTCCCAGAACCAGACTGACCAAGGAGAAAATGAGTCTATTCAATACAAGTCAACAATCAATTCCCTGATATTTCCCCAAAACTGAAGCCAAAGCAAAAACCAACAAAAAATATACAAGCTGGGAACACTTTTGGGGTTTACTTGCAAGTCCAAGCAGTACAACTGCAATATTATTAGAAACCACAGTCACCCGACTTTATTTCCCCTCTCATTCTTAGGTTAGTTGGGTGGTCTGTCTATCTGTTCATCAGTTTTTCCTGGAAACATCTCAGCATAGTGGTTTAGAAATCCTAGGTGCCCATTTGAAAATGGGGGGGGGTGGGGCTAATTTAATGGGGAGCTCAGAGGGAGAGACACTGCCACAAGCAGTAGTGGTTGACCAGAGGCTGCCTCATGAAAGGTCAGAATGCAGAGTGAGCCAGAAATTGCATGACATGCATATTTATGGGCATCAAGACATCAGGTCCTTAGAAGCTATGTATCAGCCAAAGAACAGGAATAACTGATTGTTCATACCTCAAATGCACCAATGCACCTCTCACCCAAAGGAAAAACACACTTCAAGCCATCAGTTTTAAAATTCAAAAGCTTCAGAAGAAGAGAGATGCCTCTCAGGAAATGGAGCTTACCTCATTGCAACATTGCTGCCATCGATCACAATGGGTCTCAAGGAATCAGAAGCATCACTTTCATCTTCTCCAGGCCACTTCAGCCCCAGCATGGTGCTGCACGATCCACGGGCAACGAGCTTCAGCGGGGAAGGCTGAGCCTGCTGCTCCAGAGCTTGAGGTTTGCTCCCCATCCGGATCAGCTCTTTCAGCACATCATCCTCCAGGGCCTCTTGGCCCAGGTTCTCCAGCACTTTGCAGATGTCCTGCTTACCATAGCCCAGCTTGCAGAAAAAGTCCAGCTTGCTCTGGTGCACTTCCAGCCCTGCTGCAGAAACTTTTCTGGAGCGTGGTGGTACTGGTTTGCTTGAAATTGAACTGGCCAGTGCCATTTTAGCAGGCATTTACGTTCCTTTAAACCTGGTGCTGCTGTCCTCCCAGCCTTGTCCAACAGCTTCGGGGAGGGAAAGAATAGAAACAGCAAAACACAAGTGTTAAGAAGAACATGCAATTGCCTCAGTTATTTGCCTGGTGCACAGCAGGAACCACCAGATCAGCTGTCCTCTCTCTGAGGGCACTGTCCAGCCTTCTCTCAGCATTTAAAGCATTTTCTGGTCTGCTCTTAATTACAAAAGCACCAGAGTGTCCCATGCAATGTTCGTCACACTCCAAACATTATGTCAGACAGGTGTCAGCTTACTCAGTGAGCTATGCCAGGCTGCTGTACACAGACAGGCTGCATGCGTGAGTTGGTTCTTCAGAATTATCTCATAGGAAATGACACAAAGGGGATTTTCAATTTGCGGTGTGGTTTGTCAGCACGAGATAAGAATCTATCAAATTTTACTGGATGGGCTCAGATGCCATAGCAACAAGTATAGCAAATTTGATCCAGTGATTTAAGGAAACATGCTGTTTGCAAAATACCTGGAAACTTCGATTTTTTTTTTATTAGTTTTGTCTTTCCTATTATGTGTCTGTGTACACAGACATAAATTCCAAAATTCTGTCACTCCTCAGTTCTGATGATGCCTGACTATTTTCCTGTTACTTGCTATTTCAGTGAGGGCTTTTGTGTTCAGAGAAGCAGCTTGTTTTTTTGAAAGCCATCAGGGCAGTGCTTGGAAGCAGGTGATCCAGAAAGCAGTTTCAATTTCGATTACGCTTACTGTCAAGAGAAACCACTAATTCAGAAATGAGTGTACAAAAGTAGCAAAAAGCTACTTCATACTTCTCCAGAACTGCACCACATAAATTTCTGGTCTACCCAGTGAATGAAGGTGAAGGGCAGCGTACTCAGGGATACCCAGGGCTGCTTCAGCTCAGTGTGACACAGAAGAACACACACAGTGACCACACATCTGTCAAGCCAAACACCTTCAGGCACTGTTGGCTTGCTTGCACTGAAGCATCTCTTGCCACATCCCTGCAATTATTGGTGCTACCTGGCTAAAAGCTGTGGCTGTTCTACCCACGCATGGGATGTAAGGTGTCTTTCTTCCCTTTGCTGAGTGCAGTCAGCAAGTGGTGCAGAATGAGCTGAGCAAACAACCACCTCCATGGCAAGCCCAGAGCCAGAACCACACTGCACCCACCAGCTCCCCTTGCCAGCCTGCCAGCCACTCCCTGCCCAGCAGTGGGACACCCCAGGAGCTCAGAAGCTGAAATCATGTGGAGGTAACTGGAAACAAGGAGGTGGGAGAGGAGTCAGAGTAAAGCTCCTCCCCAAGGCATAAGAGCCCCCTCGGGCCGTGGGGAAGAAATCCACACTGGGTTCAGCTAATTTAAAACTGATTAGTTCAGGGGGAAAACATGATCATTAGTTACAACCCCACCTCATAAAATTTTGACCTTTACTTTTCTGTGTAGCTTTATAAATTTCAGGCATTCTGTGGGAGAAATCTGGCACTCAGTTAAAAGTGACAAACAGCATCAATAAAATAAAAAATACCTTAAATTTGCCATAATTGTAAGGGGAAAGCACTTACTTGTGTGTATGTTTCCACCTAAACTAAAGCATTGCTTTAGTCAGTGACTGTTTCTCCTCACAGTGCACTCTGTAGCAATTTTTACATCCAATCCTTGTTTTTAATTCATTGATTAATGATGAAAATGTATTTGCCTGCTTTTTCATTACTGAAGTGTTTTCTCATCTATAAAACAGCTGCTCTCTGAGCTGAAAAACACTGATGTAACCAAATAAAGCAGAAGCATTTTGGTCTGGGCTATCACCACAGTTAAATCTGCTTCCAAGTATGAGGTCTGTGGCTCAAAACACTGAATGTGTACTACTTGATTTTTAAAAAATGCCTAGATAATTTAATAAACTATTGTTAATTAAAAACTTTTGTTAGTATCTGCTTCAGGTTGAAAAGAAAAATATTTAACACACATATTTTAATAGCTATTACTCTTATTTTCAAACCTGTACTACTGTCTATCCTGACGCTTTTTCCTTTTCTGGTTTGTTTTGTTTTCTTTTACTCACAGAACAATTTCCCACTATAACATCCATTATATTGCTGGATGTTTGTCCTGGATTTCATCAGAAATTAGGTTCAATTCAATCCTTCTGAATTTTACCAGACATCTTTCCAGCTGCAGAGGGGGCAGAGGCCACGTCCACCTCGCAGCCTGCAGCAGCAGCAGCAGCACACACGAGCAGGTGCTGGATGAAAGCTGTTCTCCACAACATTTTCTAGCTCCATCCCAGGCAGCACCAAGCCCATGGTCCATGTCTGCACCCTTTGCTTCCTTAGTGAATCCCTTTGGCTAGGTAAGCATGGGAAATGCTGAGCTCTGAATGGCAGCCTGGGGTTGATATGATGCATTATCAGCCATGACCAGCAGTGTGGTAATTCTGCAAAATTAACCACTGGATTTCTGCTACAGTGTGGCCAAACATTAAAAATGGGGGATATCATCACTGCAGGGTTTTCACTACAGAGAGAACAACTTTGAAAAGCTGAGATGGAAGCCTTGGTCACAGACAGCACTAAGGTCACCCTGTCCAAGGAGTAATTAAAGGGCAATAAAATAAAAATTAAAAAAAAAAAAATAAAGGGCTTACACATTAGTAAACAGTCAGAAGTGTGCCCAAGTCCAGGAGGTCAGTTGGTTGCTTATAACCAGCACAAAAAACTTATAACACAGGAAGAAAAACTGTGCATCAGAGTCCAGCTTTTGCTATCTCAAACAAATTGTGAAATTCCCCTTATAAACTTTATGACCTTCATTTGCAAACTACTCAGATTTCCTCCTGCCACTTTCCTCCCTTCATCTCAGCAGATCCTGTTGGGAAGCCGATTCTGTTTTCACTCCACCGAACGCCAAAGTCTTCTCATTTCCTGGCTAATTTTATCCACAGGTAATGCTGTGCCCATCCTATGTTCTAGCTTAAAAAGCACCTCCCTTTCTCTCTCTGTGGTGTTGTGATCCCTCTTACAGATGCACACACACACAGAGGAAATGGCTTCAGTCAGGCTTCCAAAACTCTTTATTAATCTTAATATTTTAGAATCTTACCTTTTAAAATCTTAACTATTTAAAAAAGTGCATTTGACTAAAAAGTCAAAAGAGCTCTTATGGTTTTCCGCTTTTGGTATATTTTGACAGATTTGTAAGATTAGAAAATAACAATTGAAAAAACTTTTGAAAAGGTGGTGGTAACTACTACATCTTGAATGACTTCAAAGAATAATTTTTCTTCGTCCTTCCACCAGGTGCTTGCTCCACTTGTGAGCAGTCAGAGCACCTCCAGCAGCCTCAGGCCACAGAACCACAATAAGGACCAGTTTGACTCAGAGGCAGTTAGGGCTCCTCAAAGCCCCCCCAAAATCCCGTTCTGCCCAAGCAGAGCAGAGGGAACACAGCCTCAGACCTGGCATTGGGCAAGGCAGAGCAGTTTAGGACCTCTCCAAAGTGCATTTGTATGCCGAGCAGCACAAGGAGCACAGCTACAGCTGCCTGCACCACAGTGCTCCCCCTCACTCCTCAGGGCTGCACCACTTCTTCTTCCTCCCTCACCCCTGGGAATAACCCTGCAGGCTGCCTGTGACTGACAGCCCATTTGAGCCCTGCCAGGAGGTGTTTCTCCAAAAGGAGATGGGCTGCTCTGCCTTCAGACAAACAAGAATTTTTATTTTCACAAATTAGAGATCCACATAAACTCCTAGTTACGAGACCAGTCATTTGTTGTCTTGACCTTGACTGCTCCATTTGCTAAAAATAAAAAAGCCAAACTTCCCAGGAGCGAGCTGTGCTTAAGGTAACACTGCTTGCTCAGTGCCTTACCTGGCAGCTGTTCTTTGTGTGTCCCAGCAGTATTGTCCCACCATCCTCCAGCCAGCAGCTGGATTCAGAGCAGCTCCAGGCTCACAAGGAAGTCACCAGATCATATTTAAAGGCAAGGCTGATGTCAATTGAGAGCAAATAAGCAAATAAGTTCAGACAGGCAGAACTCATTTTATAGGAAGGTTTTATTTCCTCATTTGGCCAGCCAAGCTCTCGTTTAACTGTAGTTTGATAAACTTTCAATTCATTTTTCAAAAGGAAAAAAAATAAAAATAAGTTCCCCAACACACCTCCGGTCTGAACCACAGATTCAGGCAAAGATGAGTCAAACTCACTCTGGCAGGGATCCATAACACTGGGCAGTGAGAACATAGCATATGAACTCTGGGTCAAGTGTAAAGTTTTCCACCAGGATTGCTCTATCAAGATAGGATAGCCTCATTCCCATGCATCTGGCAAATTACTGACCTTTGGGGAAACATGGAAAAAAAACATTTTTAAAAATCAACATTTTGCTTAGCACCTGACATTTCAAAGCCTCCTTCAAACACCTCCACATCTGAGGGAACCTACTCTGGGACATCAAATGAAACCTCAAAAACCAAACAACTCCCTCTATCCTGCGGGGGCTTCAATTGAAAGGCTACTTCAAAGACACTCAGCAAAGACTGACAGGCACTTCTCAATGGAAACCTGAGGTTTTCCTCTGGTTGTTCCTTACCGCCCTGCAAAGAACTATGCCTCAAATCCAATTTTAGGCAGCAGGAAGGGTTGGAGACTCAAGGATGAGTTAACCTCTGGGACCTTCAGACAGCTCTTGCAGGTGCAGTGCCCTCTGCCCCCAGGGCCAGGGAAGGTTGGGGTGCCCTGCTGTATAAGACGAGTGCCTCTGCCACTGTCACAAGGCAACACACCAGAGCAGGGTTGATCTGTCCCAGTCAGAAATCCCCACACTCCCTGCATACTTTGTGGGAGGAAGCTGGGTGGCCAAGCCCCTGTATTGGTATTCTGTTTAATCCAAAGTGCTGTTGCTGGTTGCTGCGAGCCTCACCGTCACTTCCTGGATGTTCCCAGGCAACACTTACGCCTTGGCATCACACCAGAGTCCTGGAAACTCTTTGGGACTCAGGATGCCCTGCTGCTGTGTAAAGCAGTGCCCAGGCAGTCACAGGATAAAGGGGCAGCACACAGCCTCTTCTGTCCTACCTCTGGCACAACACTTTCTCTGATCCACAAAGCTCTGGCTGGGCAGGTTAATGGCCACAGAAAAAGGGGAGCATTCCTAAGGTCACAACTAAAGACACATGTTAGTTCCCTGCTGCCCAGAACAACTGTGAGAGCAGAACAGCCACAGCCTTTGACTCCTTTGACTCCAAAGACCCCTGGAGAGGAGGGATTTTCTCCACTGAAACTTTCCCAATGTCACACACCTCATCACAAGACCACCACGTAGCAGTACTATTGGAAAAGAAAGAGAAAGTTGCTGCATTATTAATAACCCAGGCAGGCAACAGAGCAAAGCACATTACATTGTATAGTGTTGTTCTAACCCCTACTTCTTACTTAAAATGGGGGTTTTAGTACATAAATAGGAACAAACCAGAGCTTATAAAAAGAAAAGAGAAGTCAATTAGATAAGAGAATTTTCATTTCTACTGAAATGACTAAGCCAATCTACTGTAAAAAGCCATGAGCAAAAGACTTCAACACTACCATTCAAATCGTAGGCAGCCAAGAAAACCCTTAGCCAATTCCTGAAACCTGTTAAGAGCCTTTATCTAGGGGATCACCAGTTACCAGAGATAAGACCATGAGAAATAAAGGAGCATACTTAACTTTTCAAATAGCCTCAAACCCTTTCACTCACATTTGAGCACCCAAGGGTGTGGTTTCATAGACATTTCCTTTCCCTGATCTGCTCCCTTGTGTTGATAAGCACTGAGTTTTCCCAGCACAGATTTATTGCTGCTCAAGGCCATCGTTATGTTCAAGAGGGAAAGAGTTGCACTAGGAGAAGTTTTCAGAGGGGAAGATCTCCCCACTAATGGATGTTCTGATATTAAGCCAAGGACTGAGGATTTATGGGTTTGTGAAACAGCTAGACCTTCACCAGAAAGAATCACTATCAACTTCAGAATGGGACAGCCTTGTTGTGGCAGCTCCTGGAGGCTATGGAGAGGACCAAACATGACTTTTAAGGAGGCTTCCTGAGCAAAACCACTTTCCTGATGCTGTTAGACTTCCGCATGGAAAAAACATTCTTTTGAAACTGGTACTGTGGAACACCTCAGTTGTTTTGGTCTACACACACCTGTGAGCTATTTGCTTTGCTGTAGGAAAGAGTCATTGCATCAGCCCAGGAGGAAAGTCTTATTGCCTTCTGCCTCATCTGAGAAGTTCACCTGCTGGGAATATCAAACAAGCATATGTGGCCATTTTAACATAGTCAAAATTCTTTAGCTCCTAACCAGCAGAAGACAGCCATGATAAAGCAAGTGCTAAATCAAAAGTAGGTCTATTGCCAGAAATATTTTTAGTAGTTCTGGAACTAACACATTCTCCATCCTGCCTCAAGTGAGACTATTGAGGTCAGACCCTCAAGCCAAGCTCTCTCAACATTACAAGTTACACTTACGATTTTAATTATGACTTTTTACACATTATGAGGCAAAGTCTGGATGTTTTCTACCTGTGAAATTCTCTCCCTGTTGGAGACACTGAAAATTTTGACTTGGAGACAGGTGTGCACCCCAAAAGCCTACATCACTAACTTAGCAGGTCCTACTGAGCACCAGCTCAGTTACTGACAGGCAATCCTGTATTCAGACTGGCACAAAGCCACTATCTTTAGAAGAGGTATATTACATGTTTGCCAAAATGACCACCTTTCTTACTTCCCCAAAATGATGCCACTGTAGCAAGCACTCCATCTGACCACAGAACAGGGAGAATAAAGAACAGGAAAACCACAACACAGACAGTGGTAACTTCTTGGAAAACTGTAACCCCATAAAGTCTGATGTAGCAGGATCCCTATTTGGTTTTGCCTAAAATATCTGTTTTTCCTCCGTCATTTATATAATAAAAGATACTGCTATGACTCAAGTGTTTTCCGCTGGGCGTAAAATAAAAAAGTACCTTTCACAATCAGAAAGTCCCAAACAAGTTTCAAGTTCAGAAGTTTACTGCTGTTCACGTTAAGATTTCAGAAGGCTCTTGGAACTGTCTTTCAGCTTCAATGATTTATTGTAAGCTCCTAAAACCTACCCCAACATATGGCTTGCTGGTACCTTTTAATACAGCTACCACATTTAACTGAGGTGACACTGACTTGCTCACTGAGAAAAAGCACATTCCATCAGTAACCGGACCAATTGTTTTACACAAAATACTGCTCTGTAGCAAGTATTTACATAAATCTTACTGTAATTTGACATTTTCCAAATTGCTTATGCCCTGTATGCCACAGGTGTTTGATAGAAAAGGAGAAACACTACCCACGCTGCAGGAAGCTTACAGGCAAAACCTGTAATCCTGTTGTCAGTAACATACAAGTTTTACATGAAAAAAATCAGGCTACAGGAGGCTGAGATGGACAAAGGTAAGAGCAGCAACAGAATCAGAAATTGTTCTAAACTTCTTGAAGATTTTAAAATGCTTGTCAAAATAACTAACAGATGAGGTGGGGGCAAAGGGTAATTCGGTTTGTTTTGGTTGTTAGGGTTGGGGATTTTTTTGACAAGTGGAAGGAAGCAAGTACAGCTTTACCTCCAGAGAGTAACATGGTTATCATGGGTTTGGGTAACACTTTACTGCATCCCCCATCCTGCAATGCCAACCACATGGATACAACCTTTGCACTACTTCTACTGACTTGTGTGGTGCCCATGGGATTGGAGAGAGATCTCTGTTGCAAACTACCCCTCTCCCACTTGCCTTTGGTGTTCCAAGACCAGATCCTCCTCGTAACATGGTTTTGGTCAAGTCCACTTCAAGTCTTGGATTCAAGCTCAACAGAACTAAAGGAATTACCACACATGGTATCAAAATAGATCTGTGGATTCGAAGAAGTTTGAGAACAAATTAGTTTAGAGTCTACATCATATTTTTAAGCTGGTGCAGGTAAAGGAATCCAATAGGAAACTGAGGAGCTGGATTTTAAGCCTTTAACCTCTGAAAACAGAGCCTAAAGCATGAACCATTCCCCTTCAAACAGGCCTCAGCTATGTCAAAATGAAGAAGTTGATGTTTTTGCCACAAAATTTTCAATGCTATTTTTAACAATATAGAGGAAGGTAGGGTTTTTTGTTCTGTTTTTTAACTACCACAAGCACCAAAGGTCAATACTGAAACTGAGAGTGGAGATAGCATTGACGAAAAGGAAATGACAGGGAAGTGTGAACCCTCATTAGATTAAATCAAGTCAACTCCCAGGTAACAAAAAGTCCTGTCCACAACACCACCTCTGGCTGGACAGGAACAGCACGAAATGTTTGCTGTTTCAGCTGACCATCAAGCTTGATTGTGCCATTTCCAGGAGAACCACATGTACACAACCATAATTTCCCATGACCAGAGCAGTAAATCCCATCTAACCCAGAGTGCTCAGCCATTGTGTATGAGCCAGGTGAACTACAATCCCTCCAGCGTTAACAAACTAACCTAGAAATGCAGCCCTAAAATTAAATACTTGCCTCCAAACTGGGAGCTTTTGTGCTGTCATTTAATCACCTATAAATATCACCTTTTCTTTTAACATCCACATTTGAAAGTTTCCTCTTAAAAATATGAGCAGGTAATTTTGCCAATCTGAAGATACTGTGTATTTTTAAAAGCACCAAGGCATACTGAAAATCAGCAACTTGAAACATTTTGGATGTACTGAGCTTTTAACTCTTTATTCTGAAGACTCTTTGGTCAACAATGCAACTGGACTATTTATTTCCATATACTACTCATTTAAACTTCCAGTTCTTAAGCATTTACCTGTTGCAAAGAAAAAGCAAGCCATTTCTGCTGCGGAAAAGTGAACACACTCACCTGAAATAGGGTGTTTGTTTCTAAATATCGGTAAGTTTTGTGTGTCCCACAGGTGGCTGAAGTTTGCTGAAGCCTAGGAATGCCTGCTGAAACTCTTTGAGATGTTAAGTCACAACTCTCCAATAAGAGGACCTCTAGTGTTCAGCAAGAATTCAGCATTCTCCCAAAGTGTAAGCTTTTCTTTGTTTCTATGACTGCCACTTCCTAAAGGCAGCAAGAACGCAATTGCTTTACTATCTTCACATCCTTGTCAAATCTGGCCAGTGTTTTTGCAAGTTAAAAGTGTCATGTGGAAAAGAAGGACAGCAGGACTGAGAACAGCACAGCAGTGCAAACCTTGTTTCTTTAACAGAGCAGGCCAAGAGCAGAAAGAGCTTCAGACAACCTACTGCCTCCACAGCGTTACTCCAAAGGCACCATATCCTGATCCTGACCTAGCACAGTTCTTTGAACTCTTCTTATGCCCAGCCTGAAGGCAGAAGCTTCCCTGACAGGAATAGTGAGCAGTTCTCAGCCCCAGATTCCCCAAGAGACCTCCAGGAACAGGCTTCCTGTTTACCTTTCCTTTGGGACAGATGCCTCTTGCTCAGACTCTGCAAGGATGGCATGGGCCTCTGCAGGGTCTCAGTGGGTTAGAAATATTCTGCCAGGAGACAGTTATGGAAGCTCTGGATTTCAAGTTCCACGCTTTGAAGGATACAAAAGTTAGAGATTCATCAAAAGGCAGCTTCTTAGCCAGGTACACCTCGTATATTTGGTCAAGTCCACTTTAAGTCTTGGACTCAAGCTCAGGACTACAGAGAACTAAAGGAACTGTAATGCATGACATAGTAACAGATCTTCAACTTCCTCTTACACACCAAATACAACAGTTTAGAGTCCACATCATATTTTTAAGCTGGTGCAAGTAAAGGAATCCAATAGAAAACCCTGAGGAGCTGGTTGCTAAACATTCAACCACTGAACAAAGAGCCTCAAGCATGAACCACTCCCCTTCACACAGGCCTCAGCTATGTCCAAGTGAAGAAGCTGATGTTTCCACTGTGACATTTTCAATGTTATTCTCAACATGACAGAGGAATATGAGTTTTTTTAGTTCAGTTTTCTAACTGCCACAAGCACCGAAGATGCTGAATTCCAGCTTTGTTCATCTTTAACCAAGTGAAGAAAGGGCAGATGCTTCTGGAAAGCACATTCCTGTATTAAACACCCTCAGCATCCCCACTCAGCTTAGGGCTGGAGATTACAGTCATCTAGCCTGGCCTGCTTAGTCAGAATTTTCTGCCATAGGATAGTTTCAGCTGCTTTTGTTCCTTACATACCAGCCTTCCCATAGAATCATCTTAAGAAGTTCTCTCTCTGCACAGTCCATTGAAATGCTCTAGCCAGGCACAGCTACTGGCACTCCAGGGCTGAGTAATTTGCAGCAATTCATCTTGAGTTTTAGAATTAGCAGCGCATGTTCCAATGAGGGGTATCAAGCTATAAAATCTTACTGCATATTGCAATCAGACACTACAGCAAGTATAACAGAAAAAAACCAATCACAAAAGAAAAAAGTTGTATTTTATTATTTTAGTTCCCCTCTGTCTTTTCCTTCATCTGTACTTAGACCTCTCTTTGTCTTTTGATTTCTTAGGACTTCTGCTTCTGTCTGCTTTTTTATCCCAGTCTCTTACTCTGCCATCTTCTCTGTATTTGTCTTTTTGTCTGCTGTAAGTGTAATCTCTCTCCTGAGAACGGCTGCGGCTCCGATGTCTGTCTTTCTTCTCACTCTTGGTCCTCTCCCTACAGTGTTCTTCATGTTTTCGGTCAGAATCCTGTCAAAAGAATTGGACAGAAATGCGGTTGCAAACAAGAGGGGAAAACATACAAAGGCACAAAGAGAACTAGAGAAAGGTTGAGCATGGTTGGTTCCTTAGCTACAGCTGGTACCACCTTAAAGAGATTCACACCCATGATGATTTGAAAAAGGTAACACAAGAACACCCCACCGAAATCATCTGAAGAACGTAAGTTTAAGTTTCTGTTAGTGTTCATGGAAAAAAGCAGGACTGTCAGGCATGCTTCTTGTAGTGCCCAAGGAGCTTTAGCAAAAATTGGTTATATCAGGGATTCCACTCAGATGGATATTATCAAACTCTTCACAAGCATCAAACAAGTAAGATAGATTTGGATTTTGGATTTTTTACCTCAGCAGTGCGAGTATTACCGTAAGTTTTGACTCAAGCCTCACTGTCATTCCAGTTCTATGCAGATGCATAACATTTAAGACCTGCCTGTAATAATTCTTAATGGCCTAAATTCTAGGCTTCAGCAAAATTAACAACCTGAAAGTTTAGTATCACTTTATGCGTCTAGTAGACAGATAGTATTTTATGGGATTTTAATAACAATATGGTTAAGCACAGATCATTATGAACTTTGAAAAATGTCTGCATTAAATTACACAGTATTTCTTTCCTCATTTCAGATATGATTTTTCTAAATATGTACCATGACAGCAGCATTCACAACTGTATCGTTAAAACCTATACCCCAAGTACAAACAAGCAAATTTCATTTATTTAAAAGAACAGTGGGAAAAAAGTCTTCCCCTTAAATAAGGTTTTTCACTTTAAAATCTTTGGCATAGAAAAAGGTCAGTTTTGAAACACTAAAAATATTGGTCTTTTGAAAGCAAATTTTTGTGCCTTAAGTCATAAACGTGCTGTTTTGGAAGAAGAAGAAAAAGATTCCTACTTAAATACAGGCTCACTCTTACTACTGACATTTGTACTTCTCAATCCAGGATCACAGCCTCTCTTCAGGCAATGAGTAAGTAATGATCACCCCAATTCCTAACACAGAACTGTGCTGGTGAAAACACATGAGGAAGGAAATAAGGAAAGAGGGAAAGACGCTTCTCTGGAAGTTCACAGCTGACTTTGCCAAAAGTAGCAATGTGCTAAACAGACCTTGCAGGTGAAATAGAATAGAAATATCACAGCCACAAAAGTAGAATGTGTATGCCACCTCTTACATACATTAAACACATTAGTCAAAGGGTAACAAATACAGATAGCCTTTTCAGGGGGGAGATTTTGATCAAACTTGACCCTGAATATAAAGGGAACAATAAGCAGGAAAAGCAGAAAATTAAGACCAGAAAAATGTACCTCTGCCAAAACCATGCACTACAGAAATCTGAAATCGGGAAGTCCCTGTGACTCACAAAAATCTACTGAATAGGCTATACTGCTTCATAGATCCAGTCATCTTAAAAAATAAAATCCAAGAGAAAACACACAGAGATTTGTGGAAGGGGAAGGAACAAAGTCATAATATAGATCTCAGGCAGATACCTGACCTGTATTAAAAAAAAAACTCTACCAAATCCTATTTACTAACCCACATGGTAGTCCACCCTCCTGCCCCAGACCCACATCCTGTTACCTACTAAAAGCAAGCCACAGCACCCTACCTCTTCTACCCACTGCAATCAAGTCAAACAGCACAAGATTCAAAAAATATATTATTGAAACATCAACAGAGAGCCTTAAGATTCAGGAAATGGGTGTCAGACTAAGAAAAGGATGAGTCAAAATACACTGAAGAAAAATACAAAACACCAGCAAGAGACCAGAAAAACAACTCAACATCAACTCAACATCATGGAAACTATTCAGAATATAAAACCCCTTCAAGTCATAGCTGGAGTTGACAGCACAAACTGCAGTTCCAGTTGCCAGAGCTTCCCACTACAAGCTTCTGATCTCTCTTAATTAAAATCTCTGCCACACCACAGACTCAGGGAGCAAGTTTCTGTATGAAGCATGGCTACTGCAGTCTTTGGCCAATTAGGTGTGGAAGGTCTGCTGCTGTTTTGTTTTAAAGTTCTTACCTCAAATACATTCTGTGATTTACAAAACATATTTGTTTGCCTATACTAAAAGTGCTACTATTCACTAAAGAGTTTCCATGCTGTTTGTGCTGGACTCAACATTCACACTGAGCATAGTCCACCTCAGGAATGTGCTTCCTTCCCCTGAGTTCCACAGATTATGCCCAAAGTATAAATAGTAAAAAACAAAATTTTGTATATGCTAAACAGGATTTGTCATCTAAGCTGGCTGCAGATTTCACTAGAGAGTACATGCCCAAAATACTTACCAAGTCTGTGTGAGACTGAGTACATACTGCTTAGCATGTGCATACTGTACAGTACACACTAATGAGAACATTCAAATCCAGAGTGAAAAATTCTTCCCAGAAATTATTTTCACAGCTCCAAGAGGAAACTGTGATGCTCGCCATCAGAGAATAGAAGTAAGCCTCCACCTGTGATTTTGGGCATAAGGAAGCTAACTTATTTACAGCAAAATGGCTAAAGGTGACTAAGAGAGAAGGCCATGGGAAAGAAGATACTAGAACACAGTAGCAGCACAAAGACAACAAACCACATCAGGAGCAGATGGCTAAATTACAAAAAGATACCCATAAATACAGAGGAGATCACATAGTCAAGCACTAGAAAATATTCTATTCCAGAACCTGAAAATAGCACCAGGAATCCCTTTGTCCTCGTTCATGTTTTTTGTGCTACGAAGTCTCACAATCCCCTTGCAACAATCAGAACAGATGTTAAGAACTTATTGCTGCCAGCACTTCTTGTGCCACCTGCAGGGATGAAGACATCTACACAATCTTAAAGTGTTCTCTGCTGATAATGCATGACCAACTAGTTCCACCGGTGCAATTCCTGCACCCTGAAGAACAAAGATTACCACCAAAAACACCTGTCTCAAAAAGGCTAAAGCAACAGTTTCAATCAGCCAAAAAGACAGGAGAAGTCTAAACCAACATTAGTCCACACCTCTTGTATGTACATGCTCCAGTCAAGACTTTACTGATCTGAACAAGTCCCTCCCCTCCACTCATAGGGCCCTGACTGAATTAGTACAGTGACAATAAGACTGTGTCCATGAATGAGCAATAGGGCTCACTGGTGGCACTGGAAAATTTTAATTGCTGATGTTCATGAGAAAAATTATTTTTAAGCATCACAGCAAGAAGTTATGTATAAGAACAGAATCATGTATGCTCTGTGTACACAGAACTTACAGAGGTACCCAAAACTCAGGATGGGACAATGGCTTTATGTACTGTGGCTGAAACCTTTTCACTTTCTGCAAAGTTGCTAGAAGACAGCTTTGTTCTCACTCATAAAGCTTGCACTGTTAAAATACTGGCATTTGTTTTTTTCCTTTTTCAGCTTAGCTCAATTCTCCCTAATGCTCACACTTCAGTGGTGGTTAAATCTCAACTTCTCACAGCAGGCTTTGTTTCCACAAACACTGTATCTTGACTATCCCAAGTTCACAGAAATGTGGGAATGTTGTCCTGACAGGCTGCAGTGGAACTAATGAATGACAGAACTACTGTCTCCTGATGCTCTCCTCCACAGCCCCAGCCTCACAGCACCATGTGCTTGCAGGACACAGATGCAAGGAAACCAACACACAGATTTTACACAAACACTTCCAAAACAGTTACAGACATACAAAAAGATAACATAAAGAGATTGTGCTCCCGACTCCACACAGGAAAAACCCTATACATGATTGTCTGGCAAGAAAACGAGAAAATAGTCTACAGTCACGAAATATGATTAACCACTAGTTTATGACTGGGAATATATGTACAACAGGTTCAAAGTGCTGAAGATCCCCTACTTTAAGAGAGGCTACACTGCCTCTTCAGAATGTCTTGGCAAAAAGCCATCTAGACATGCCAAGCTTCAAAAGTCCAGGAGGATTTGGAAAGCCTCTTTCATAATCAAATATTAACATCAGCCTTCTGTAGGTTTACAACTGCTGTATTTTACACAGGACTTTGCACGCCATGTCCTTATTTAATATCAGACCTTTTTTTCCTGGCTTCTTTTATGAGGAAAACAATGAACAGATATAAAGTTAATACATGAAGCAGTGAGTACCTTAGATTTTTTGGTCCTCCTGTCATCATCTTCATCTTCAGAGTGATGGTGCTTTTTCTTCTTTTGTTTTTTAGCCAAGTGTGACTGACTTGTGTGAGACTCTTCTACATCCTCATCCAGCACAAGGTCATACTTGCTGCTGATGGTGTTGGTTAAGGACAGATCTGTTACCTAATACCAGTAAGGTGCAGAACACAATAGCCTAGTTTGGGAAGCAAACAAATCCCTGTTTATCTGACAAGAGTTTACCAAGACTTAACACATATTTCAGTCAGAACATGGTTGTATACATTGAAAAAAAAAATCAGCTGTGCTAAAATGACTGAATTCTGTCCTGTCAAACAGTACAGTCAAGTCCCATTCTCCTTCCTTTTCTACCTGTGGATATCTGAAAAAGCTATGGTCTTTTCTCTCATGTTTGCCACAAATAAAGTATAATCTTAGAAAATGATTTAATTACTAGTATGGTCTCATTTTGAATGCAGAAGATACCCTCTGAAACTACTTAAAACTCTGTTATGCCCTATGTCATTCCAGGGCTGTAGACTTGGAACATTATTTACCTGCACACAACATGGAAGTGAAACAGCATATTCTGATATGACTAAATTCATCAAGGCTATTAAGAGAAAACCACAAAATGCGTAATTCCGTCTCAAATACCAAATGGTTATTTGAAGTAGCAGAGAAACATCCACTTGGCAGGCTTTAAAAAGAAGAGGTTTTTTCCAGGCTGTTTTCATAAGCTCTACTTAATTCATAAAGTACCTCTGACCAGAAAAGGATACTCTTGCTTTGGTTTTACCTTCTCTTTCAGAGCAAATTTTGAAGGTTTGTCACGTTCTTTCTCGTAGTCCTTGAAATCTTCCTTGGTATATCGCCCACCTGTACACAGAAACATATACTCTATTCACTCCAGCTACAAATACAACCAAGACCCACAAGTCTTTATCATTAAGTTCCGATTATGATCTAGGGGCTCTTTATAACCACAGAGGGGTCCACAGCAGGACATAGTTCCAGAAATCTAGGTAACAGAGTAGATGAGAGCAGGACGAGTTGTGATTTTCCATCCTTCTCTTGCTTGCAGATCCCACTAAAGAACATCCAGCTTTGTCCTCTTTCATGTCCAGTGCAGACAACACATGAAGAGGATCACAAAGCAGCATTCAGCAACTGGCTTTGCCCCTTTTTTATTACAGGTCCTGTATCACACTACGTAAAATTCTGTTACCATGGAAGCCTACAGACTATTCTCATTATTAAATTACTTTTTTCTCTGGACTACACTGTAGTTACAGCTTAGAAATTCAAATGGAAAACTATAAAAAAAAAGTTCATGTCTAGATTTAAAGCGGGACACGATAGATTTCACTTTCCACTCACTAATCTGAGCTCACAGATCAACAAACTACAGCAACGTGCTGCCCTCTCACGGCCACACTTACAACTGTAATACACACTGGCCAGGCCAGAAAACGCTACCCAGGGTGGAAAGACATTTTTTGGGTACTATATAAGCACAAGACGACAATATAGTTAGTTCTCCAATATTTTGGACAATTGAGATCTCAGTTACCCAGATAAAGTTTCCTCGGCAGGCAGTCAGTACAGGATGCACTGCAGCATCTGTACAGACAGACTACAGTCATCTCAGCTCTGTGCAGGACAAGTTCAGTACCTCAGCGTTCATGACCAGAACCCCACCTGGAGAAACTGCATGCCAACACCCAAGGGCTGACTGCATTTTTAGAAGACACACAAGAATTCCACCACTGCAATGCACAGACTACTACTGCAATGCAATCTCTAAGATAAGTGTTTTCCTCATGCCCCCAGCAACCAAATAACTACTGCATCCACCTCTTCCACCCTCCTTTCTTCCCCAAACATCTTCAAACATCTGAAATTAGGTCTCTGCAACATACAACCTATCATGCAGTATTTTTGACCTACAGGAGGTGAAGAGCAGAAATCCCTGGCCTGAGTACTGACTTCTTCTTGTATAACCTGACTGTCACGCAGTGAATAAAGAAAAGAAACTAGAAAATAACAGTATATTGCCATATTATTTTGCTAATAACTAATATTAAAAAAAAATCGTGTCCAAAGCTTGAGAGGAAAAAATGTTTTAGTGGCAAAAATTGGCTAAGAAGGTGATCAATGGCAATGCAATGTTAATGTAACAGTAGGAAACCCACCTACTCTTATGAAACAAATGAAGGGAAGAGCTAACAACTGTGTTGCTCTATTTATTACAGTACCAGGAAAATTTATATTCCTAAAGATTAAATGCTTTAAACTCCTAACTCTTTATATAATGCTTAGTTTAGAAGTCATGGCTTATTAAGCTATGAGGATCAAAGAATTGCAAATGTACCTACCTTTTCCCTTCCACTTAATCTTTGCAACAGACTGGCTAAAATCCACATGTATCCGTCTGTCATCTATCAGCACATTGTCCATTTTGAAGTAGGCTTTCTCACAGTCTTCCTCCTGATATTAACCAGGAAAATCTTGAGTCATGATTATTTCATAGGAATATTCACTGAAGAGCTCAAACACAAATTCAGGTGCTGAATGGCATTCACTTCTTTCTAGAATTGCCCAAAGCACCACAGTTCTTGCATTGCATCATTGCAAATAAAATAGTACGCTTTGTCTGAATATTAGCATTTCAAACTCCAATTCTTCAGTTCATTTCACTATTTAAAAAATTTGCCAATCCAGCTACATGTTTGGCACATGTAATACATTCAAAAAATAAAAGGAAAATTAATAAAAGCTCCATTTTAACTACATAGATGGGCCAAAGAAAAGTGAGAACACTTTTCCAGTGTTCTCCTCACAGATAAGAGATACCAGCACATGCAAAGCTATGCACCACCGAGAGAACTATCACCATCAATCTCACAGCAAGCATCATTTACAAGCCCAGCATAGGACAGTACTGTACACACTGATCTATGTCACTCCACACAACCACCTCTCTTTATGCAGCACACCTTCTAGCATTCCCTTCTTTAACTCTTCAAAGTCTTAATGTGCTCTGGGGAAAAAGAGGGCCTCACGTCCTCCCACTGGTTTCAAGACAGCCTAAGAACATTTCTGTACTGCCAGCTCAAACAGAGAAAGACTTAAATGTTTGTCTAATTTAGGACTTACAATATCTGTAACTAAGTCAGTAAGAGAAAATGTTAGCTACCCCACACTTGAAGATGTCAGTGTTTTTCCATATGGAAGTATACCAAAAAGGGGCTTTTACAAGCAGAGTCCAAATACAGTTTATACCTAAAATCCATACCTTTTCAAACTCAATGAAAGCATAACAAAGAGATTCACCAGTCTTCCAGTCTCGGATAACTTCACAGCTGAAAAAATAGTATGAAATTAAAATATCAATGCTGTTGGAGCAAAAAATAGAGCATAGGAAAGCACTGCTTAAAAGGGAGAGTAAGATTTCAAAACTTAATTAAAAAAACCCCAACCCACAAAGCCAAAACACCTTGAAGGTATTGAAACACTTGATTCTGAGACCCCCTACTGACATGGGGGCATCTGCAAGAAAAAAATGAATGAGCCACTACTTTGAGCAATTACACTAAACTCGCAAGTGGCTACCATGGAGTGTAGAACTAGAGATGAATTTCTTATTAGTGAAACAAAATATATTTTCCAACATTATTATTTTTTGCTTTTCACTAATGCAAGACAAGAAATTTTATATTCTGTTTTCTCAGTCATTTTAAGCAGTTTAAACATGTCATGTGACAAACTTTCTCTTCTTAGCAAGCACCTGATCAACAGTCCATCTTTTCATCAGGCAGCTCACTAGGCAAAAATTAGAAGCCTGAAAATAAATACCAAGTAGTGCAAAATGGGAAGAATAAAGTATTGCTTCAGTATTAGCCAACCCTTGTACCTGACATGAGAATTCTGACTACAGGATGCCAAAGGGGGACAAGACAGGCAAAAAGGGCAGGAAATGTGGCATTAAGGTGAGACTTAACAATGTGAGACCTCCCCAATATGTACTGAGGAAGTGACAAATCAAGATCCACAATCAAAATGATGATCAAGGCCAAAAGGAAAAAGAAGCTGGGGGGAAAAAGAAAAAAGGTATAACACAAGGTTATTCAGACAACCCATAGGAATTCTTTGCAGAAGGCAGAATGGTGGTGTGAAAGGAACCCTCCATCATGGATATTCAGAGAAAGTGGAAGAACTGCAGAAGAAGCAGTGAACAAACTGAAAGAGGAAAAAAAATAAGAAATCCCTAGGGCATAGAGAAATCATGCTGGAGTTGTAAGAGTGGCACACAATGCCAACTTCACCCCCCCACACTATCAGTGTAGTTTAGGATCTGGGAGCCTGCAGGCCTTGTGTGCCAGTACTGCACAAACTGGTAGAAACTCCAAGCAGAACAAAGTTAGTGTCCATCTGAATACACAGGGCCTACCCTGGACCACTTGAATAAACTTAAGTGCTCTAAGAAGTCAACATGCTCATGTGTGGTGAAGATGATGACCCATTCCATGCAGTCTTTTGAAATCCCTCTGCAAATTCTAATAAACTCCTGCACCAAAAGCTTTTGGGGAAAGTAAGTAGCAAGGGCATCAAGAACACCTCTGCATTGATAAACACGCAAAAGAGCAGGTAAGAGTAAACTGATTCAAAGCTTGCTGATAGTACTAAATTGTGCTGATGATACTAAATTGTTAAAGGTAGCAAAAATAAAGACTGAAGAATTTGCAGAAAGTCCTCACAAAAACAACAAGATAGCAAATGACCTTCACATGACATAGATAAATGCAACAAGATAAGCATATTGTAAAAAAAAAACCAAACCAACCAACCAACCAAAAGAAAACAACCAGCTTTAGCCTTCACTAGAAAAGGAGTTGAGAGTAATGCAGAGAACAAAACTGTTCCACTGTAGGTCTGTAATTCCTTCAATACCACATGCAGTTCTGGTTCTCACATCTTGAGATGAAAACAGAAAAACAGGAAAAGGTCAAGAAAAGGGAAACAAAATAACAAAGTCTCTATTAAGAAGAAGCATGAATATGTAGGCTAGTGCTCTTAGCAAGGAAAAAGATGACTTAGGAGTAGAGCATAGAGAGGTGCAGGAAAGCAGATTTAATTGCCCATCATGTCTTTTGATAGCAATACCAGGAAGAAACAGCAGAAAGTACTAGAAGGCAAGGTAAAAACTGAAACAGGCAGCAGGCATGAGGAACACCTTACAAGGAGTGTATCAGATGCCACAGATGTTTGCTGCTTTACCCCAAACCATACACACTCCTACGGGAAAGAAAAACCCAGAGACTGTATCCAGCTCACTGAGCATTGGACATGAAAACTGCTGAAAGGAGTGAGAGGGGCAGGGAGGAGTGTCATTTGCTTTCTTTTTTCCTACACTTCCCTAGGCTTTCACTTAAGACCACTGCTGAGACAGGACACTCATGTAGCTAGATCTGCCTTTGTATCTCCTGAGACAACAGACTACTCCTTAACAGCCATACCAAAACAGACTGTCAGGAATCAATTTCAGTTTCAACAAAGAAGGTTTTCCCTTTTATTTTACCAAAATTACCTCTTAATGGGACCAAAACGTGAAAATATTATCTCCAGGTCTTCACCTGTGGTCACAGGATTCAGCTTACAAACAAACAGCACATTTTCTGGTGGCTTAATGTCTGCATCTGGTAAGTCTCCCACCTGTGGCATACAGAAAAAAGACATTCATCACTTCTGCCTAAAGCTCTCCACAGGCAGCACAGCACATTAGGAACACATCTTCTGCATGACCTGACATTCCCATCACAAACTCAAAAATTAATAAAATATTTTTCCTAGTCAGTGTCACAAGAAAGTGTTTGATATAGCACCTAAAATTTATTACTTATTTGCAATTCCACTGCTGGACTTCATGCAAGTTCAAAAATACTTTATACTTTGTTTTCCTGCTCATAACATAACAAATATTTCTGAAAGGTGGAAGTGCACCCTTTTTATTTCTACAGATCTGCAACATTGTGGCCACATCTGGCTTGACTTTGGAATTAGTCTCTGCTAGAAAATTATTCATCATAAATTTGAATTTGGTAGTTATAAGGACATAAGAAGGATTCGCTTATCCTTCAATGCTGTGTGTGCTTTTAAAATTTTCTTTTATTCTTAGAAAAAACCAACCAACCAACCAACCAACCAGACAGAAAAGCCAACAAAACAAAACGAACTTCAAAGCCTATTCATAATTGTTGTTATTATGGAGTTTACTACTGTATGCACTGGGAGGGGATTATTACAGATTGGCTCAGCTCTCTCCCACACATGCTAAACCCTTACCAGGACTGCAGGTATTCAGCAGCATATCACGTATGTTACATTTTTTAATTGGAGGCATTTCTAGCAAGTTTTTAGAAAGCCTCCACTGGCCCACTTTTAATCCTGATTTTGAAAATGAAGTATCATTGGTTTCATCAAAAAACACATCCAGTGCTCATGCTCAATCCTTTTCATTGTACAACTGGTATTTAATAGCACAGATTCTGAAACATGACATCATCACCAGATTAAGTAATTTCAAGATAAGTAGTACACATCCTTCCTAGACTTATTAACATGCATGCACACTGGAATAAGACCTAAAAGGCAAATACAGAAAGATGTTCACCATTTCCAGAAGAATGGCGCGAGTTTTTGCTTCTTTTTCTGCCTGAACTTCTTCTATTTCATCTGCAGACCGTCCTTTCATGTCATCAATTTCTTCATCCGCTCCTATTCGGCCGCTCTGAAAAATGAAGGAAAAAGCTCTTTATTACCAAGACATTCTTTCTCGGTTTCCAAATATTACTTGGATGACCTCTTCCCTCACTGCTTAAGACATAAAAAATGCCTAAGCACTGTATCTCTGCAGAACTGGGCTTCCATTCTGTTCTTCCCACATAGATAAGAAAAAAAGAAAAAGAGTAGATGCTATCCTCATATTTCAGCCACTGTGAACTGTTTATGAACTTTCATGACCAGTCTGAACCAAATTCAGTGAGGTATTCTAAATTCTTTTCTATGCCCACTTAGTACTCAACATCTCACCACAAGTGTTAACTCATTTTTAATCCAGGCAGCTCCTGCCAGAAATGAAGGTAAGGAACATTACAAATATCGGCTGCATCTAGTAAGACATTAAATAGAACATGTCACAGTAATAATTTTGGTTTTACACATCTAAACCTAGGCAGGACTTGAGGTTTAATTTTTTCTTCTCACCAGCATCTCTAGAATGTTGCCCTTCTTACAGACATTTCTATGCCAAAAGGTGTATCTTCAGGATCTGAGAGAAGAAAACTCAGTACAAGTTCTCTCATCCCTAGGCAGCTGGCAGTGACCTCTTAAATACCTTATTCTTAACATATTTGAAGGTACATCAGAGATTAATCACAGTGCACATATACTATAAAACCATAATTTCAACGTTGTAATTCTATGTATTAAGCTTAAAAATAAACAATACTCTGTTCAGTTAATTAATTCATTGCTTGAAACAACTTTTCACACAAGGAAGTAATTTCACACACAACTTCTGTAACTGCATACTATGAGTAAATTATTAATAATTGCAATTATGTTTTAGAAAGTTCCTTCCATTTAAACAAATAACCCTCAATAGTATGTATGCTTGCACATACAACTCAAAGAATGATCAAGATTACTTTCACTGAAACACAGGCTACCCACAATTAAAAGGAGAACAGCAGTAACCAATTTAATATTAATGTCACTTATCTTTTGTCTTCTTCTAGAGTGTACAGAAAACCAGTAATACCAGTGTTGAATATTCTGAATGTTCTGCTTATCTCTGCTGTAAACAGAAACCTAAAATACAGCCTTCAAACATAACTCCACCAGCCACAAGGGAGAGCACCTAGATCTTTTATCCTTTTCTTGAAAGGTTAAGCAGCTGTATTTGATTAAATACAGCAGTAGCTCCAAATAACTGACAAGCATTTGACATATCAGAACTCCAACTGGCACAGTAAAAGAACACCTCCTGTGTGCAAAAATGTGTAGTTATTTTAGGACATAAATTTGAGAGACAAAACTTTAAGCACTGAATTCTTATTTTGGCCAATCTGTGCTGGACACTTATTGAGATAAACTTATTTAATTATTTCCTTCCAACTTTCCCATCACGAAGACTCACATCAAGCTGTTCCTTTGTAGGTTCTGGTGAGCGATCAGGAACACACAAGCCAGGTGGATCATCAAATGGATCATCTAAAATTACTGTATGATTTATCCTTAGAGAAACCAAAATCAAGATCAGTATTGGTTACATGCAAATAAAACTTGCTTTACTCAACTAACACCAAACCAGCCCCACTACTTCTCAGTTAAATCCCAAACAGTCAAATGTCCTGACTGCGTGCTTGTAAATTCTAGCACTGATGCTTTTTTGAGGGCAAAGTAGCTGAATATTTTCACACATACTCGTTTATTTAGCACTTGTTTATTTTATCAATCATACTGGAATAAAAAAGTATTTAAGATAGCATGTACAGGTCACCTGGCAGCACAATATTCATCTAGCTTCCAAAAAGAGATAAATTCACTCAATTGTAATGTATTCCTCAAAAAGTAAAGTTAAAAGCAGTCACACCTGATATCTTGATATGGAATAAAATCCTTATCAACAAAGGTTTCATTAATTGTCTTCAATACATCCATGCCTTCTGTCACTTCTCCAAATACTGTATGTACACCATCAAGGTAATCCAGGTTTTCCCCTGTGGTAATGAGAAACTACAAAAGAAGATATAAAACTGAGAACAGTAAATAGAAAAAATCAGGTTGTGGGTTTTCTTTTGTTGTTGTTGTTTTTTACCTTAACACTTACACTCTGAATTCAGTGGGGAAAAAAAACTCTTCCCAGCTTTGGCAAAAGATTGGTCTTCTTCCATGGGCTCTGAGGACACGGTGAGCCAACCTACAGCTCACAGCCACTGCCTGAGGCAGTCTCCCTCTGCATGAGCTGCAGGTCCAGCTCACTGGACCCATCTGTGAATTGGTTTCACTCAGTAATTGGGCACAAAACCAGATGGGCAGAGGAGGAGCACAGAGCTCTCTCTGCTGGGGAGGTTTATTGAGCAAGACCAGCAAAGGTTGTGATTGGCATCACAGCTGATGAAAGGAGAGGGCAGAAAGAGCAAGGCTACCCCTCTGGGCAGGAGTGAGCTGTGAGCTGAGCTCAAATCACCTGTTCACCAAGCAGCACTCGGCAGGTACTTAATAAATTTGGCAAAAACCTCCATAGTACCACCTTTACCTAATTATATCCAGATCTTTTTCCTTGCTTCCCACAAATTCTTCTCTCCCGAAAAACAGGATGCAGTAGCATTGAGAGAAAAACTATCACACACTAACTTAGATCAGCTTGAACTGCCACTGAAATGTATCTCAACACAAACCAGATCTTTCACTTTAAGGCAAAACAAAGTATTTAAATTGATACCAACTGAACACTTGGTAACAAATGAAAGAGAGCACTTGGTAATGAACGAAGGAGGAAGAAGCAGATGTGCACAAATAGCAGAGCAGAACCATTGCACCCTGTCCAGGGTTAATGATAAGACTCTCTCCTCCGAGAGCGAAGGGCCCCGACACCCCCTCCCCCACCCACAACAGAACCTCTTAGATGGAAGTGAAGAAAAAACGATTTATTTAACAAAACCACGCAGAATGCCCTACAAGGCACAGGGGAAGGGGAAAAACAAGGTGAAAGGCAGTTATTCAACCTGATTAAAAAGTCCTTTTCTCAGACGCAGTCCCTCTCCTCCTCGCCCCCCACCCGGGGCCGGGTGGAGCTCCCTGAGAGCTCTGCTGTCCTCTGGCCCTCCTGGGTCTCCGGGTGGCAAAGCAGATCGAAGAGAAGGGGTCCGAACGAGGAAAAAAAGAAGAAGAATGGAAAAAACGGGAACAGAGCTCACTCCGACCCCCGTCCAGCACGCAGTCTCTGCCGGGCGACGAATCCTCCCCCGGAGCGAGGCTTGGAGAAAATGTTTTCAAAAAAAACCCGCGTTTCTCTCTGCGGCTGGGTGCAGTTAAAGAGACAGGACCACACATTTTTCTTTCTTGGGCATATAAGCCAACGATAGGGGATAAAGGATTATCATATCATCAATCCAAGACATTCCACCCCTTATTCCATAGCGTTGGCTTAAGGCCCACCTTAACATCTTCCAACTTCAAACACACACATATATATATACACATATATACATATATACATATATACACATAACTATGTACAAATAATGTCACGAACGGTGAATGGTGGTATGTTGCCATCCCAACCTTACATGTGGCCTTCACCCAAAATTAAATTTCCCTGAGGGACACATTGTGTTTTTCCATCTTCCTGCATTATCCACCAAGTACACCCTGGTCCCTGGGCAAAGACAACCCCACGGATGGGTTTGTCTTTATGTGAGGCAGAATCAATCCACACAGTTTTCCCTAACAAGCCTCTGGCATGTACTGCTGGGACCTTATCTCCATCCACTGTATGTAGAAGCTCAGATTGGGCAGGACCTGCTCGGTTGATGGAGCCGCGGGTATTGACTAACCAGGTGGCCTCTGCTAAATGTCGCTCCCAATTCTTATAAGTTCCCCCACCCAATGCCTTTAGGGTGGTTTTTAACAATCCATTATACCGTTCCACTTTGCCAGCGGCTGGTGCATGATAGGGAATGTGGTACACCCACTCAATGCCATGTTCCCTAGCCCAGTTGTTTATGAGGCTATTTTTAAAATGAGTTCCGTTATCTGACTCAATTCTCTCAGGGGTACCATGCCTCCACAGGACTTGGTTCTCAAGGCCCAGGATGGTGTTACGAGCAGTGGCATGAGGCACAGGGTAGGTTTCCAGCCACCCAGTAGTGGCTTCTACCATTGTGAGCACATAGCGCTTGCCATGGCGGGTTTGAGGCAGTGTGATGTAATCAATCTGCCAGGCCTCTCCATACTTATATTTTGACCACCTTCCACCATACCACAGGGGTTTCACCCGCTTGGCTTGCTTGATGGCAGCACATGTTTCACAGTCATGGATAACTTGAGAGATGCAGTCCATGGTTAGATCCACCCCTCGGTCTCGTGCCCACTTATAGTTGGCATCTCTGCCCTGATGGCCTGAGGCATCATGGGCCCATCGAGCTAGGAATAAATCTCCTTTATGCTGCCAATCCAAGTCTACCTGGGACACCTTTATCTTTGCAGCCTGATCTACCTGTTCGTTGTTTCGGTGTTCCTCATTAGCTCGACTCTTGGGGACATGGGCGTCTACATGGCGGACCCTCACAGGTAGTCTCTCTGCCCGACTAGCGATGTCTTTCCACTCTTCAGCTGCCCAAATTGGTTTTCCCCTACGCTGCCAACCAGCCTTCTTCCACTTTTCCAGCCAACCCCACAGAGCATTGGCTACCATCCATGAATCAGTATAAAGGTAGAGCTTTGGCCATTTCTCTCTTTCCGCAATGTCCAGGGCTAACTGAACGGCTTTGAGCTCAGCGAATTGGCTCGATCCCCCCTCTTCTTCCCTAGCTTCTGCAACCCGTCGTGTGGGGCTCCACACAGCTGCTTTCCATTTTCGTTTTGTCCCTACAAGACGACAGGAACCATCAGTGAAAAGAGCGTAGCGTGTTTCATCTGCTGGCAGTTGGTTGTATGGTGGGGCTTCCTCTGCACGGGTCACCTGTTCCAGCTCCTCTTCCTCAGTCAGACTAAAATTTTCACCTTCAGGCCAATTTGTAATTATTTCCAAAATCCCAGGGCGATTCAGATTTCCCATACGGGCGCGCTGTGTGATAAGGGCAATCCATTTGCTCCATGTGCCATTGGTGGCATGATGAGTAGAGGGAAACTCTGCTTTAAACATCCACCCCAGCACCGGTAGTCGAGGTGCCAGGAGGAGTTGTGCTTCTGTGCCAATTACCTCTGAGGCAGCTTGGACTCCTTCATATGCTGCTAGGATTTCTTTCTCTGTTGGGGTGTAGTTGGCTTCAGACCCTCTGTAACTGCGGCTCCAAAATCCCAGTGGTCGACCTCGGGTCTCACCAGGCACCTTCTGCCAAAGGCTCCATGACAGGCCATGGCTCCCAGCTGCAGAGTAAAGCACATTCTTTACTTCTGGCCCTGTCCTGACTGGGCCAAGGGCTACTGCATGAGCAATCTCCTGCTTGATCTGGGTGAAGGCTTGCTGCTGTTCAGGGCCCCAGTGGAAATCGTTCTTCTTGCGGGTTATGAGGTAGAGAGGACTCACGATCTGGCTGTACTCAGGGATGTGCATTCTCCAAAAGCCTATGGCACCTAGGAAAGCTTGCGTCTCCTTCTTGTTGGTTGGGGGGGACATTGTGATGATCTTATTGATGACCTCAGTAGGAATCTGACGCCGTCCATCTTGCCACTTCACTCCTAGGAACTGGATCTCTTTGGCAGGCCCTTTGACTTTGCTCTTTTTTATAGCGAAACCGGCTTCCAGGAGAATCTGGATTACTTCCTTTCCTTTCTCAAATACTTCTTCTGCTGTGTCCCCCCACACAATGATGTCATCAATGTATTGCAAATGTTCTGGAGCCCCACCCTTTTCCAATGCAGCCTGGATCAGTCCATGACAAATGGTGGGACTGTGTTTCCACCCCTGGGGCAATCGGTTCCAGGTGTACTGCACGCCCCTCCAGGTGAAAGCAAACTGAGGTCTGCACTCTGCTGCCTGAGGAATGGAGAAAAATGCATTTGCAATGTCAATAGTAGCATACCACTTTGCTGCCTTGGACTCTAGCTCATACTGGAGCTCCAGCATGTCTGGCACAGCGGCACTCAGAGGTGGAGTCACCTCATTCAAGGCACGATAGTCCACAGTCAATCTCCATTCTCCTTCAGATTTTCGCACAGGCCAGATGGGGCTGTTAAAGGATGAATGGGTCCTGCTGACCACCCCTTGGCTCTCCAGCTCACGGATTAGTTTGTGAATGGGAATCACGGCATCACGAGTTGTCCGATACTGTCGGCGGTGCACAATCGAGGTTGCAATCGGGACTTGTTGCTCTTCCCCTTTCAGGAGTCCTACTGCAGATGGGTTCTCTGACAGTCCAGGCAAGGTGTTCAATTGTTTTATGCCCTCTGTCTCCACAGCAGCTATCCCAAATGCCCACTTGAGTCCCTTTGGGTCTTTGAAATATCCATTTCGGAGGAAGTCTATACCCAAAATACATGGAGCCTCTGGGCCAGTCACAATGGAATGTTCTTTCCACTCTCTTCCAGTCAGGCTCACCTCAGCTTTCACGAGGGTCAAGTCTTGTGATCCTCCTGTAACGCCGGAAATAGAAATAGGTTCTGTCCCCACATGTCGCGATGGGATTATCGTGCATTGTGCACCAGTGTCAACTAAAGCCTCGTATTCTTGTGGCTCTGATGTGCCAGGCCACCGAATCCACACTGTCCAAAAAATTCGGTTTTCCCTGGCCTCTACCTGGCTAGAGGCAGGGCCCCTCTAACCATGGTGGGTATTTGTGTTAGAGGTTCCTTCAACGGAATCAGACATATTGAGTAGAGCTACTTCCCTTCTGGTGGAGTTCCTTCTCTGAGTCTTGCCCTCCTTCAATTCACGCACTCGTCGTGCCAGGACAGCAGTGGGTTGTCCATCCCACCTGTTCATGTTTTCTCCACTGTCACACAGGAAATACCACAACTCATGTCGAGGGATATATCCAGTTCTCATAGCTGAGAAGCGTCTGCGTGGGGTAGCAGAACCTCTGGTCTGTACTGCTGAGATTTGGAGAAGGCTGTCTTTAATCTCTTTACTGAGTTTTTCATGATTCTTCTCTATCTTATTTTCTAGTTTTTGCAGATTTGTTTCCACAGCTGAGATTCTTGCATTCATTGGGCTATGCACGACATCTGCATACGCTCGGAGTTTCCTTGTCATATCACGCACAGTCTCATGCCCGTCATCTTGCTTCATAATGGCTAAAGCAGAAGCATACCCTGATGGCCCAAGCTTTAGGAGTTTCCGCCACATCACAGGTGTACATTCTATCCTATCTGGGTCTATAATCGGATCTGGGTTTGCTATGTCCTCTGGGAAGACAATTTCTACCACTGCCATTTCTCTCAAGCGTTGAATCCCTTGTTCTATGGTTCTCCACTGGGTTTGTTGCGAATAGAGATCGTCGGGATGTAGGTATCTTTCTCTCGCAGCTCTGATAGCTCGTCTCCAGAGGCTGCTGCAGTCAGGCCCATCTCGTATAGTTTGGTTGATATCTGGGTCACGTGACACAGTCCCTAAATGCCTTGCCTCAGTAGCATCTAGAAGTGTAACATCGCCTGCAGCATCCCAAAGACGGACTAACCAACTAATCACAGATTCATCATCTCGTTGGACATAATCTTTTCTTAGGCTGTGAAGGTCTCTCACATTCATGGATTCAACAATGACCTCTGACTCAGTTGCTGGCCTTGAGGGTCCCTCCCCACTGTCATCTGGGCGATCAGTCTTAAATTGGGCTTTCCTGCTCCTTGTAATAGGAGCAACTGCCACTGGCTTAGGCTCCCTTACTTCCTGTTCTAGAATATCCGACAGTGTACGATAAGCATATGCCAGGGCCCAACATATTGCACTGCAGTTGTCTCTGCACTTCTCTTTCAGATACTTCCCCACCTCAGCTGGTCTCGGGATTTGTCCAGGGGGAAATTCCCAGTCTATTGGATCAGAGAATTTCTTTAAAGTTTTACCTATGTCCTCCCATACTCCACACCATTCAAATTTCCTCACATGTGGATTAGGTGCCTGCTCCTGCTCAGCCCCTCTGGACTTCTCAGCCCTCATTCTGGTAACACTGAACATCATATACACGGAAACTCCTAGGTAAAGCACCTGTACTACCAAGTTAATGGTCTCTTTAACATCCAGGGGAAACTGAATATTCTCAAAAGCTGATATACCAGATTTAAAGGGAAAGAGGTGGGTGAGGAGCCAGGAAGCTTCACCCTCTACTTCTCTAACAGGTTGGGTAATATTACTAACAAAACTCCAAAACAGGTTACTAAAACTAGAGGAGGAAACTAACAGAGCATGTACATCTTTAACTGTTTCCCATACCTTCTTACAGATCGTCAGTATCACACCCATTACTATAACAAGCCGGAGTCGTGTCCCTGATTGGTGGAAATTATACATTAGGGACAGGATTGCCCCTACCTGTTGGTAGGGAAACAAACCTATGTGCCAAACAGACAGTATTACATCAAACAACCTCCCATCAAACAGCAAAGTGACTACTGATGGCTGTAATTCAATACCAAGCGATTAAAACCAGAATGCAATTATTAGGGTTTTTTCTTCACTTTCTCTAACCCCACAAAAGGTGTAGAACAAGTAATCAAGGCCCCGTAAGTTGGGCGCCAAATATGTCCAGGGTTAATGATAAGACTCTCTCCTCCGAGAGCGAAGGGCCCCGACACCCCCTCCCCCACCCACAACAGAACCTCTTAGATGGAAGTGAAGAAAAAACGATTTATTTAACAAAACCACGCAGAATGCCCTACAAGGCACAGGGGAAGGGGAAAAACAAGGTGAAAGGCAGTTATTCAACCTGATTAAAAAGTCCTTTTCTCAGACGCAGTCCCTCTCCTCCTCGCCCCCCACCCGGGGCCGGGTGGAGCTCCCTGGAGAGCTCTGCTGTCCTCTGGCCCTCCTGGGTCTCCGGGTGGCAAAGCACATCGAAGAGAAGGGGTCCGAACGAGGAAAAAAGAAGAAGAATGGAAAAAACGGGAACAGAGCTCACTCCGACCCCCGTCCAGCACGCAGTCTCTGCCGGGCGACGAATCCTCCCCCGGAGCGAGGCTTGGAGAAAATGTTTTCAAAAAAAACCCGCGTTTCTCTCTGCGGCTGGGTGCAGTTAAAGAGACAGGACCACACATTTTTCTTTCTTGGGCATATAAGCCAACGATAGGGGATAAAGGATTATCATATCATCAATCCAAGACACACCACAATTTACAGTCTGACAGGTAACATTTCACTCCTCATTCTCTCTACAACACTGTAAGACTGGTTAGTATTTGGTGTAGGTTACACTAAGCTACACTACACCTGCAAGGCTATTCCATGTAATTCCTTACTGGAATTCTTCTTTCCCAAGGAAGAAGCTGCCATAATGTTCCTGGGAACAGCATTCATTCCCACGTGCCTGCATATAACTAGCAGACTGCATCTTAAATATAAATACCAATGTAATCTCTCATTCCTAAATCCCCAAAACCAAGAAATTTTATATATACAATGCAGGGAAGCAGCAAAATTATCTGATTGTATTACAAGCTCTAGCTGGAACAAAACCCCACCTTTTTTTTAAAATTGTTCTTCAATTGTTAAAAATCCCTCTTTTTAAAAATTAAAATATATGGATATTACAAAACAGGCATTTTAATTTATAGATGTGACAGTGCACCTAAAATAATAATTTAGAAATAACAGCATTCTGTGAGCTTTAAATGCAAAAAAACTTTTAAAAAAAGTAAAAATCATTACCTACAGCAAAACTTTTAAGCACATGAACAGCAAACAGGAAAGGGAACAAGACCACTTTCAAAAACTGTTTTATAACAGTACTGGGGTAAATGTGTAAGTTTCTATTATTAATGCACACTTTCACATAACCATACAGAAGAAACTGTGGTGTGATTTCAGTTTCCAAGCTAACACAAAGTCATAACCAGAAAATTTAAAGATTATTTCAAAATTCAGTTTCCTTAATTTTCACTTCCATTTAACTACAGAATTTTTTCCTGACCATTTTATACATTAGCAAAATCACATCAAGGTATTACCAGAGAGGAATAAATAAAGGAAAAAATAAGGACTGAGTAATAACAAATAAAATTAATGTAGGATAGGTTTTAATATGAGCATTTTAACTTCTCTGTCTGTAACCAAATACCCATTGGTAACTGGAATACTATGCAAAATAATTACCTATGGCTGGCTTTTAACATGCCTTTTGACTGTATTACAAGATGATGCTATTGGCATGACACTGTCACTGCTGAGTTGCTTTTGTGAACTCACAGAATTTTCATTTTAGTTACTTAGACATGTATCAACACCATATGCTGACCTGTGATCCATGCTGATCACTGCCATTGTTCACCATTGACACAGTTCCCTTCTTCTTGTGCTTGATTCTTGGCACCTTTTCTGCCTCAAAGAATCTGGCTTGATCACCATACAACTGACTGAAAAAACAGATAACAAATATGTTACAAGAAAAAGAATTTTTTAAAAGTGAGCTAATCAAACACTGTAAAACCGTTAATGACATCTCAAAAAAATTTTACATTGGCCTTCAAATAAACCCAGAGTTTACACTGCACCCATGTACATATTTGTGGACCTGGACACTTACACAGTTTATATTACAGGGAACAACAAATTTTTCTCTGAGACATTTCTCAGAAGCTTTTTGGCAGTGGGAGGGATGGGGAGGGTATATTTATATGTTCTTAAATGCAGTATATAACATTTTTCTGAGGCATGAAGCAACAACACATTTCAAGTAGGTTCTGTAAAAATAAGTTCTTCCACATTGTAAAAATGCAGTAATTTGTGTTAAAAATATTATCTTCCAAGATAAACAGAAAACCAATAAATCTATGAGTAAGATCAGTTCATCATACAGACAGGATTACATACAGTAATTTAGGATATACAAGATATAGGAAAATTGTTGCATTCTTTTAATTTTTTGAAGTCTAAACCTGCTATCCCATACTTGGTCTCATTCCATAAACTGATTAAGGCATGGTCAGTACCCATACTTGCCTGAATTTAAGGACAGTGTTGTGTTTGAACTCATTTTGCTAAGCAGATGTTAGCCTCTGTGAAGAGAGGATTCAAACTAAACTTTGCCTGCAAGAACAGAAACTCCAGTTTCATGGGCTGCATCAGTAGCCAAGAGGTACAAAAGACAAATGGACTGTCTCCATGCCAGTGCTGGCCAGGATCTGACACTCTCTCATCACACTGGATATCCCCATTTGCCATACCAGTAAGTCTCAGAAGACTTGTAACAGAGCAGAATATCAAAATAAACTTCATCTACTTGTGTGCAGAGACAGCTCAAGCCTGGCAGGATCACCTAGCTAGACCTGCAAATGCTTAGCACAGTTACATTGCTTCCAGGACCACCAGAGTGGTGATTCATGGATCCATGAGTTCTAGGTTTTGTACTTAAGAGGCTCTGACAGACTGACTTAAAAAAGCCAACACTAGTCTAGCAACACTGTCTCTGTTCAAGCTCAACTGCTTATTGCCATATATTGTGCTCTCCAGCACTACCCAGTAATTAGTTCTGCTCTGTAATCTCAATTATACTTTTAACAACTGTTTCAAAGGAATCATATAGAACATGTGCACTTTAACTCCATCCTAGCACTTTGAATGATTTCTTCAAATCATGTCTGCACAACCACTGAAAATGTCTTGAACAAATAAGAAAAACTATTTCCTTATACACATTCCACATGACTAAAACAAACTCAAATAAGTAAGGGGATCCCTTTCTTATACACAGAGGAAATCAAGTACAGCCTCTATGTTCCATTCATGCTCAATTTAGTGCATTTTGTTATAATAATAAATGTATTAACAATGCTAATTGATTCTGCCTTCTACAGAGCACTTAGTTATTATACTTCTCTTACCAAACATATAGTTATTTGCTAGCCTTTAAACAAACAGAAATGTGTGTACAAGTTGTTTCTTGTAACTTCACTTATAAGGTCAGAGACATAGCAATGTCCGAAAAATTAAAGCAAATGGCCAAAGGCAGTGTAAAAATTCAAAAGGTATGTAAGTAGGACAACCAAAGAAGCTTATGCATGAACATTTTTATTCCCCACCAGTAATTCTGCCCCAAGAGAGCTGAAGAAAATCTAAGTGGAACTCCTACTCCCTTATATAAATTATCTGCTTATATATATAAAATTTTTATACATAAATACTTACCAAAATATGGATTCCCCTCCACGGCCAGTTCCCATGGGGTCACCAGTTTGTATAATAAAATCCCTCTGTCACAAAGCAGAATACGTAAGATATTGCTTTCATGCTTGAGATTTTTAAACCAACCGAAAAATAAGGAATTGAGAATACTCACCTGCACATTATAAATAAGACAATAGTTGTAGTACTTGACTTTGCAGAGCTTCAGGAAATTCAGACAAGCTGTAAGAAATCATACCAACATTTACAAAGGGAAACTCCAGATACAGTAAAACCAGCTATCACATATATGTAGTTTAAAGTGTAGAAAAGACGGTTTGGAGCAGACTGTGTGGAGACTTACCAGGGTACAACCTACAAACGATCAGAGAAATGCTCAAGGGAGAGGAAACATTTCCTCCCTTCCTACAGACCATCTCTAGCGACTCAAAGAACCCTAAGCACGGCGAGTTATACAGAAACACACTTCCCCTCTCCACCCCCCGCCCCGTTTCTTTTCAAACGCCTGCGAAAGCAGATCGCGGCAGCCCTGCGATTTAGGATCTATTACATTACATATCACATCTGTGGCTGCAAGCGCTGCCGGCATCCCGCCGGCCTCCGTCCCGCCCGAGGCCGCCAGCCGCCCGCGCAAGGGGAACCCCGGTGCGAGGCGGGGAGGGAGGGCTCAGGGGTAGCCCGGTGCCGGCGGGCAGGGGCTGGGCTCGTACCGCGGGGTCTCTCCTCCGTGTACAGGTCGATCACCAGGTCGCCCACCGTGGTCTCCAGCAGCACCGCCATGGCCGCCGCGCGCTGCCGCCCGCCCCTCCCGCGCGGCTGGCGCGCCCTCTGGCGGCGCGGAGGACCCCGCGCGGGCCGGGGGCGGGACGGGCTGTCGCGGCGGCCATGGAGGAGGAGGTGCTGGGGAACGTGGAATGTCGCAAAGTCGCCTTACGGCAGGATGTTCTTTGATGAAAGGTCTTTGAATACTTTCATACAGAATCAATTAGGTTGGAAAAGACTTCTGAGATCATCGAGTCCAACCTGAGAGCTAACTAGCCCGTCCAGTCTTTCCTTAAACACCTCCAGGGGTGGTGAATCCACCATCTCCCTGCCAGTCCTTAGCTCAGTCCATGCTCTTGTGTGCTATGGAGGCATGCTGAATTGTGCCAAAGCACAAGCAGCTGGACTTAAAATTATGAAAACCTGGTGATAACTCCTGTGTCCCAGTAGTTCAGAGCCATACACAGACCCGAGGGTCTGCCAGTGAGAGATGTAATTTCCTCATCTTCCTTACACAGCTGGTGACCATCTAGCTCCCTAGTGACTGTAAAATCAATGAAGAGCAGACATCAGCTGACGACTGGAATAAGTGGACTCATTTAAAAAGGAAGATACTTGAGTGGAAATAATCTGTTCAACTGTGGAAGATGTATAGAAGCAATAAGATCAAGTCAGTTCTGGTTCACTAGAGCTTCCTTGGCATCTGCTTTGCTTTGTGCCCTGCTAGGTTGCTGTAAGGCCCCAAAACACTTGCTCAAGCAGTGCAGGCAGTCCACTCAGTCTCTTGTGCCACATGTTGATAAGAGCCACAAATGACAAGAACAGGGATGCGGTCAGCTCATAGCTGAAATGTGTAGTTGAAATGAACACCTCTGTTCTGCTGCCCAGGCTGATGGAAGAATCCTGACAGCAGAGGTACAGGAGGATGAGGTACACATTGGTGAGCTGTGCAGGGCACCTTGCATCCTCCACAGCTGACACATTCCAGTGCCTGTGCTGTGCTCTGCAGCACTCTGGCAGGGCGTAGTCACTCATAGGAAACACTACAAAACCGTATTATTTTTAAGTATGTGTAGACTTTGGCTGGTCTGGTGACTGCAGGCCCACAGTCATGTCTGTGTAGTGTTCTTTGTTCCTGTACTGCACGTCATCATAATTTACTCTCTTGGGCTGTACAGGCTGTGGAAGGGTGCTTGCCTTTTCCCATTCTCCAAGTGTACCCTTTGAAGCTATGCATTATTTTCAAACAGAATTTATCACAAGCTGAAGGAGGCCATCCCTTTCCAAAGTCTGTGCAGTATATTGTATTTACACGTCACACCTCAGCATCTGACACAGATAAATAAACATAGTGTATTATTAGCAAGTGCTTGATATGCTAGGACTTCGTTCAGAACCCACTGAAATTGGATTTCTTTTCCCCATGGCATTTAAAGAAAACCGTTGTGCAGGAAAACAAAGAAAATCAATATGAAATCTAACATCTACTCATTGTCTGTGACGTGCTGTGTCACATTCCCAAATCAATGTGAAAAAGACAGATAGAGGATTGATGTCATAACCTTCTCTTTCCTCTCCAAGCTGTAAGCAGGTAAGGAACACAACCTTCTGGTTTGCAGCCTCCTCACCAGAGTCTGCCTTGCCTGCAGAGCACAGCAGATGGGCTGTGACCCAGGTTCCTGGAGGGCTGGGCTGAGCTGGGCCACAGCAGGGAGTAATGGATGGGATGGGATGGGATGGGATGGGATGGGATGGGATGGGATGGGATGGGATGGGATGGGATGGGATGGACAGGGCCAGCACAGATGTGCTCAGGGTGGAGGTTTCATTACTCACCCTGGCCACAGGGCTGGTCTCTGCCCTGGCTCCTGAGCACTGCCTGGCAATGCAAAGGAAACAAGGGAAACAGCACTCAGGAAAGGCCAGAAGGGAGGCTTGGGCCTGCTAATAAGCCCTTCCAGAGCTGCTGAAGCCCTGGCTGGAGGACAAGGACATCTGAAGGGGCAGTGAAGAACTGTGGCCAGACTGTGCAATGGGGAGGGCTCAGGCAGGGCCTCCAGGGCCTCCAGGAAAGGTGGGGTGCATGGCCGGTGAGCCACAGGGAGAGCTGCCATCTGCTGGGCTCCTGGATGCTGCAGCCCTGCAGAGGCCAAAGGGACAGAAAGGCAGAGGGACATGAGGGTTGGCGCCATGGTGCAGGTCACAGAATCATCTGTGTTGGAAGGGACCCAGACGGATGATTGAGTCCGACTCTTTCAGTGAGGAGGGATTGAAGCCACACGGTGTCGAGGGCCCTGTCCTTCCCAGGGCTGGGCACAGCCTGGCACACCAGGCTCAGGGGCAGCATGGCCATGCAGGCACAGCGCAGGGCCTGTGAGCAGGTGCCAGTGCAGCTGAGGGCACCTGGCGTCACGCAGAGCAGCTGTTGAACTGCTGCTGTCCAGCAGCCAGTGGAAGGTGCTGGTGCCTGGAAGGTTCCAGAAGGCTCTGCAGTTTTGGCAGTTGACACGGCAGTTGCCGCAGCAGTCGAAGGCTGAGCTTCCAGCCTGGCACTTGTGCTCTGGCTCTAATGGTAACTAAACCTCACCCCCTTGTTCCATTCCCCCAGGAGGGAGGGGCTGGGGCTTGACCCCAAACTGGTCACCTGAGGAGGTGTTCTGGCTATACATGGCCCTGGGGCACCACTGTGGCATTGAAGCTGGCAGGGAAGCAGGGCGGTGTTACACAGCAGGGCCTGGTGCCAGCAGGAAATCCACTGAGGCATCCTTGCTGGCTCAGGAGGGCTCTGTGCCACTCTTGGAGGCTGGGGGGCATCCAGGAAATTGCTACTGTGTGCATTGGCCTCTTCTCAAATTATTGCTGGGCCTCTGCTTTTGGCCACTGTCAGAGTCAGAGACTGGGCTAGAAGGACCCCTTGCACGTGCATGACACATTTTTATCAAAAAGAAGGAAACCTGAAATATGAATTCTAGTAATTTCTGTGAGTTCTCTTAAGACTCTTTGCTGTCTTCATCTCTGGTGAAGATAGAGCAATGATGAGTCACAGTCATAAAAATGAAACTATGAGACCACTTCAGATGGAAAAGATTTATATCCATGAACTCCAAGTAATAGGGGAATCTGTGCTGTTCAATTTCTAAATGTGAGATGCTGTTTTGCAGTCTGCAAGTTTTAAGGTGGAAGAAGAAATTCTTTCAGGGTTTTTTTTGGTTTTTTTTTTTTTTTTTTCACATCAGGACATTTTAATACATGTAAATATAATAATTTGTTTTTAAATTGTATTGGGACCCTTGAGATCTATGACACAAGGGGTTGCCTCTTAAACTCAAGGACTGACAAAATGCACACCCACAGTCACTACTGTATACTACAATATAAAGAACAGTACCATGTATTTATCATGAAAGTTGGAGACTATACCAAATGAGCCCTATCACTACATCAGCCAGTTCAGAGCCTTCACAGTTGACCTATAACTTCTTAGAACCAAGGAGACTTTCTCTTCTGCAATGATATTTGCTTCTTTTCCAGCTGGCTTCAGAGTTTACCAGGATTTCTCTATCCCAGAAATAGAACCCTTTTTCCTTACCTTTTTTTCTTTAATTTTGGTTTAATTGCTGCATCTCTAGGTTTCTGAGACTTTCTGTTTTTTAAGATACTAAGATACTTTCTTGGTCAGAAGACTGGTCCTAATTTTATCACACCACACTGCTGGACATAGTAAAACCCTCTAAAATCAGAATTGGAAAAAAACAGAACAAAAAAAATCCACTCATCAGATAAAGCAAAGGAAAATATTTGATTTACAGTTTGCTTCTATGGAAGACCTCACTCCTCCTATGTGTACAATTAATTATTCAAATAACTTGTTGACAATTGATATAATTATTTCTAATTATTCTTGATTAGAATCCTGGAATTTGACTCTAATTACATCTAGGTATATGCATAGTAAATGCAGAAGGTACGGCCTAGATGAGGATGAAATGTCATTTTATTTTTCAGTTTATTCATTCCTACTATATAAAAGGACTCCATGTAATTTTCATGATCCTAAACAGAGGCTCACTGAACTTGTCTTTATTACATTTCTTATTGTAAGTTAAGTAGTAGAACCTCTTCAGTCATCAAGATGAAACTCGCTGTGTTTTTTAATATTTAGGAAGGCTAAAAAACACCTTAGAGTTGTGTGATTGACATGCAAGTAATGTGAGTTTGTATGTTTCCTTTCTACAACATCAAGTCTGTAGTGGTAAGATGAGTAGGTTATTCCTTGGAAAATATAACCACTGGAGAAGCAGCAGTTACTTCAAAGTGAATTTGTTAATTTCGTTCATGATAAAAATTTGAATTTCATGTTTCCTTCTACTATAAATTCAACTATGTTCTTATGATTGTTTAGCATTTTACAATTTCACTGGTGCTTATATGGTTCAGATATGCATCTGAACTTGATTTTTTTTACACATCTTTATTAAAAGCCATGACAAAGCTACTGGGTCCGATTGTGCTACACCAGTGAGTTGTGTAGGGTAGGATTGATTGCTGAAGTCAAGTCACTCTGCAAGCAAAGCACAAAACCAATTGTAAAGGTCTTTGGTTAAGACCATTTTTATTAAAAATGTGCATTGATTTTAATGGTGGTGTGTCTAAGGAGATTGCATCTTCTTACATCAGGGAATGCTACGTCTAAAGAAAACAGATCCTGTCCACCAGCAGTTTGCAGTATTGGGTAAATTCCTATCAAGCCGAAACTCACCACCAATTTAAGTCAAGATTGGAAGTATCTCACAGTAAATTACTGTTGCAGAAAAATTCTACTGGCTAGATGAGCCTTATTTATTTAATACTTAAATGACAAATATATTTCTGTTTATTAATCTACTTTAAGTTAACAAAGAAAAACCACTATGTGCATTTACAAACATTTAATCCCATTTTAATTTCTTTCCACTTTTATTGTAAGCGTGTCAGGCTGCCCAAGTCAAACCCTTCAGGAAAGAGGTGAAAATAGATGAGACCTGCTGAAACTCCTTCTGCATTCTCTTTCCTCCAGAAGCCTTTCCAATGTGTACAACTGCCTCGTCACAGAAGCTCATCTGTCTGAACAGAATCCATTAAGTCAAACCACAACACTCGTTAGGAGGTGCATACCAGTGCTATATCTGCACTGAAACGAGAGGATCAGCAAATGAACAGCAAGGAAGATTTCAACATACGAGAAAACAGTGGCATGACCTCTGCTGGGAGAGGAAAGCTCTCAACAGTTCACAGTAATGAAACCTCAGCTGCAAAGCACTCTCTGCAAAGAGGCTTCTCACCGACTCTTGCTAACCAAGAAGACAAAGTATCCATTTCTGAAATCTCTGACCCTCTTGAAGTTACTGAAGAATCTCAGGCACAGATTTTAAAACCTGATCTAGAGATACCACATCAAGCAAAAATCGCATCAATACTGCTATCTTTCTTCCCATCTAAACTACAGAAACTATTGTTAGCTGCAGCAAGAAAGGTCTCTGAAGAAAGGCAAGCTACAGAAACACAATCTGTCATTTATGTATGGCCAATAATAAATATGCAAGAGAGTCCCAGATCCTTTTGGCACAATTTTTCAATACCAAGCAGCCAAAACTTGACAACACATTGTTCTAGTCTTGATGTAACTGAAGATGAGAAATGTTCCCAAATAACTCCAGTGAAAGAGCCTGCACAAAAAAATACAGATGGAAAGAGAACAAGATCCTATCGTCTTGTTGTAAAGTCATCTAACAGTGCTGTTTCAGAAATTTTAAAGTCGCTCACCAATATCAAGAATAACGATTATGAGAGTATGTTAACACTTTCATCTATTGGCCCTATTGGAGAACAACTGGAAATTCCTCTCTTTAAGGGAAATGCTCTAATGATCTATAATGGTCAAGTCTACCTTCTATATGTAATGAGGCCTGAAGATCTGTCAGCAGAAATGATAGGTGGCCATCATATGTTGTATATGAAGACCATCGTTTGGCTCATTACATGTCGTTCTGTCCGTAAACTAACATTCAACATTCCACGTCCACTGGTGTTGAGAGAGGATGCTGTGAAACAGAATGTAAAGTGTCTTACAGCCTGTGCTACCCCCACACACCAAGAGGAAACATCAAATGAAGCACATTTCTCTTCACACAAGAGGAGTACCCTCTCTCAGCCCAAGAACTGCTCCCCTCCTACTGGGAAAAGGCAGCAGGCAGTAACCTCTGATGATCAGGTGAGTGTCTGTGTGTGGATAGTAAATTGCTCTCCTCTTAGACATAGCTGAATGCAAAATGCACTATTCAGAATATTGATAACAGGGCAAGGGCTATGAAAGATGAGTGACCTGGTTTTCATGCTTTTGTGGGGAAGCTAAATAGAAATCCAGTGGATACAATCACTAGAGAGGAAATCAAATTAAGGCTTGAAGGCGTATAAGACTTTACTGTTAAAAAAAAAAAAATTACATAATGCTGAGAAAAAAAGAAATCTTGAGATATACCAAGACTTTTTTAGTATTTGAACAGGACAAAAACATTGCAGTCTATTGCTATTTAGAGAACAGTAGGGCAAAGTTTAATAAAATGGCAAGATATTTCCCAAGGGAGAAGGTTGGATTTCTGAAAACAGGTAATGAGTGCCATCATGATTATTTTTTAAAGTAACAGTGGAAGAATAGAGAAGGGCTGGCTTGCATGATCTCTCCTGAATTAAATTCTTCTTTCAAAGCCACATCCCCAAGGTATGGGAGACTGTAGAAAAAAGGCTGTGAAAATAAACTGGGGTGGGAGGCAAATGACTACACAACACTCACTTCCCGATAGTCAAGTTCTACTCTTTACCATTTCAGCTCCTCAACAAGACTGCATTCCCATCCAAAGACAGCTGGCAAAAAAGAAGTGACGAAGAAGCACGTCAGGATAAAGACAGGGAACTAAGAAAGAAATTTGGTCTTGTTAAAAGTGTAAGAGTTGTTCTAAACAGGCTAAGTCCCTCTGAGTCTAGCAAGTGGACTGTCAAAGCTTCTGCACAGGAAAAGAAAGGTAACCGTTAGGACAGAGACCTGAGGGAAAGTACCACATGTGCTTACCTCTCTGTACACAAATATGAAGCATGCTTCACCTTGAAGGACTTATTATACAGCATTAGTATAATTTTCAAAAATTTTTTTAGCATTTAACCCCGTAACATAAAATATTTCCTGTTAGACAACCTCACCACAGCTACTTCTAAAATGTCAGGATCTGGCTTTTCCCCCATCCCCCCTCCCACTTCCTCCAAATCCTGCAGATAGAATGCCAGCTACTGCTGAAGTCTTTTCGGGCTCTGCCTTCTGTTTGGCACTCATAAAACTGCAGCTGAAAGTAAAAGTGCCTGCTGACCTCTTACTGATAGCAATGGTTTGCAGTCTGTCTGTGCCAACATGTGTCTTGTAGGCAGACACAGGAAGCTCTTCATACCTGTGCTGGGCTCTTTCTGGTTTGGGCATAATGCTATTCATTTCAAGTGAAGATGTCAGAAGCACAAGCCATGTGTTTATAGTCATTGACCTACTTTTGAGAAAGACTTGCCCTGTGGCATTGCTTAGAAGTATTATTTGGCAGTTTTGCCTGGTATCATCAGAGACTCTGGGAATAGGTGTTTGCTTTCTCTAATCCCTGAGATTTTCAAACTCTCAATTCAGATTCAACTCTTGAGTCCATTTTGTATTTTTCTACAACAAAGCTCTTAAGATTTTTCCTGTAGGTAGATTGGACATGAATTTCTAGAATCCTATATCATTTCAGTATACCTTTGTTCAAGTTGTTACTCTGCAGATGAATTAGTGATCAATAATACATCAGTATTTCTCCTTGATCTGTTTATATTATCTCATGCTCAGCACTAAACTTCCATTTCTGTCAACTGGATTGTAAGCTGTCATCACCCAGCCTTTCCAAGATCCTTGAGAATGGTCTGCTTTTGTTGTCTCTGAATGGGAGCATCATTGGTGTACCCTCAGCATTCATGAAAATATACTATATCTTCTCGTGAAATATTTCAAGGTCAGGTAGAGCAAAACTTTCCAAGGAATATATTGAAAAAATGCAGGTACAGCTCCTGGTTTGGGTTTACTCTCTTTTTTCCTTTGTGCCAGTATACAAATGAAAGGAAGAAAATTAGTATTGGCTGTAATTTCAAAATTTCCTTCTCAGTATGTAGGAAATTTCCTACTAGTATTTCCTTCTCAGTAAGTATGCCAAGGCAGACTTTTAGGATAATCACTTTTTTCTGGTGTTTCTCCATCCATACATATGGTAATTCCTCAACACGTGTTCCAGAAATCAAAGGGTACGATCAAATACCTAGTGAAATATGTCATGTTTGGCTGTTTTACACAAATGCTTCCACTTGCTGGACTACTCTTGAGAAGTTTCAGTTACACCAGTGTTATTAATAGCTCTCATTAACCTCAACTGTTATTGTGACTGCTTTTCAATATTTTCTGCTGCCATGTCTTTTCCTTCACAGATTGCATTCACTTTGTTGTATTTTGTCATTTCACACAGACTCTGTTCTTTGCATGTAAAGTCATTCAAGTAATAAAAAGATGCTACATCTTCTTTAAGTTGTTGCTCATTTCTATCTTGCTCTGGTTTCTTTCATGAAAATTAAGTTCGTGGAGAGGTTATGACAGTGGGATTAACCTACATTTATTAAATTTTGATGGAGGACCTTTCAGATCCAAGTGCCCCTGGCTAAAGGGAGCACTTGTACAAAATATTTTGTTTTATATGCAAGACATGATTTACAAGAAGAGCAATAGCTATTATCAAAGGAACTGGAATATCTAGAAAAAAAAAGCATCATATTCCAACACTGAATGCAACAGAAGAATAATTGATAAGGGTATAATTAAATACATAATACATCTACTATTCAATACATAAACAATAGTTAGTATTCAAAGAGCAAAGGAGTTGATGGAGCAAGAGAAAAATGCTAAGTAGGTTATGTCCAGAGGGTGAGAGAATGACAGATCCTAGAACATTATGGAATGTGAGATACGGGAGTAGGAATTAAAAGGTATTGTGAACAGCACATGCAAATGATGATTCAGAAATTACAATGTAACAGAAAACCAATGCCTAAATTGTTTACCTGATTTTGGTATTCAGTGTGATTATTAATTTTAGTGGATGGTAGTGTGCTTCATAAAAATCCTTTGTCTCAGTCCCAGCTACCAAAATACAAAGGAGCTGATGCCAAATGCAGTCATGTACCTTTTTGTTGGGAGTTCTAACAGGCATCCTGAGCATCCTTCATTTTCAACCACATGATGATAAAGTTGCTGAACTTATCAACCATTGCAGCTTCTGAGTTCCCCCTTTGGCCAGGGGACAAGCTGCTTCCACCTTCTCCAGTTGCTCCTCCCCTGCTGTGTGGAAGGCCTCTGTCCTCTCCCAGAGGAGCCACTCCACTCACCACTTTGCAGGAGCCTCCTGCTCTAAGAATGGCTGGTATAAACCTGGGAGAAACCAGGTGAAAAATCTATTGCCTGTGTTATGTATGATGTGACAGGGAAAGACCTAACCTTTGCTTCTGGCCTACACATTTTTAAGATTTGTAACTATATATTTGTTGACTCAAAAACCTATCTAGACTTTGACAGAGTAAATTCCCTTCCAGCTACAGTAGTTAGATTATTTGTGTTTGGAATGATATATAACATCATCTGTTAAAAGCTAGTCTGATTTACCCAGTTATTTAGAGAGAAACAGTGTCAGGAAACACATTAAAACTTTAAATGTAGATAATTCCCTTCTGTGCTTCTCATTAAAATCAATCATTATAATCTACTATCTTTATATATTTCCTTTGTGTACTGAAACTCCACTAGTTAAGAAGCACGACTGTCCTGAGTTTACATGAGAGGATGAAGTCATCCAACTTAGAACTGAGGACAGCCAGGAAAGGGGGTTTCCTGCTAACAGGAAACTTCATATTTTTCAGAATTTGGTTTCAGTTTGAATTAGATGAAATGTTTTTGTTCTTCCCAGTCCTCCAGTCAGTAGGAAGCTGCTCAGACAATGGAACGGCTCAGCTAAGGTTCCTCTGTCCTAAAACCAACAGCAAAGCCAGGTATTGATGTCACTGAAGGCTGGGGCTTCCCAGACTCCCTGACTCCTTGGCCAGTCTCCCACAGGACTGTAGTGGGTTTACCTCAGGACTCTGGACATTCAGCAAGTTCACCAAATGCAAGAAATTTTAGAGTCTAAAACATGGAATCTATCAAATAAAATTTGTTCCATGGAGCAACTTTAAACCTAATCTTTTCATCTGGAAGCTCTGTGTAAGGCACCAGGTTTCACAACCAGGTTAACACAAAGGAGAAAGGCAGTGGATACAGAACCATTTGTGCAGTAGCGATAGCACTAAGAACAATGGGAATTGAAGTTTCAATCTACGGAAACTCCCACAACATACCTGAGAATCAGGCATCTTTTTCTGATCTCTCTTCAGGTGTGATGTTTAGAGAGTGGCTGAGCTTCAGCCTGGCTGCACTCCAAAACCACTGTGCCCTATGAGACAGTGCCCAGAGACATCTTACTGTTTCTTTTGCCCCTTACAAAAAATAGGCAACTTTTCCACTGCTCAGACTGGAAACTGTGGCAAGATGCTCCTTTTGTATGGGGTGCATTTTGCACCCTGCATTTAAAAGGGGTCTTTAGCACTCAACTGACACTAACAAGAAGAAAATACAAATAATACCTCCTCCCTCATTAAAACCATTATTAACATACATAAGTCTGTAACAGATGATTATTCAGCTATATATATATTTTGGAGATATAAGGGATTATTTTGTTTAATTAGCAGTCCAGCTGCTCTGTAAGAATGTTACTCATTGTTATGAAAATGAGGTCTTGCAGATTGCTGACTAAGACACCAGGGAAAATGTGAGTATTTGTTTTCTTGACAGAGGTACTCAGAAATTTTGCAAGATGATACTTCTAGTACTTTTAGACTTTCCAGTGCACTTTGGAAAGGGACAACTATCCTGCTGGGCAATTATCCTAAATAAACCATGCCTGAACTGTGGGATGCAGCACATTCTTCCTGGATTGTTTCAACTTGCATCTGATGTGCTGTATTGTGCAAAAATTGTTTTGTGTCTCCTAAAGACCTTAATATACTTCTATGCTAGGCAGACCTTTTATAGCCCTACTTTCTACTGTCATCTGGTAGAAAAAAATATTACTCATTGCATGCTTGAAGCCTAAATCATTCCGGAATGAACACTTGCATTTTGTTCATATCTTTCTGGAAGTAAAGTGACTACAGGGAATAAGCTCCCATCCTCTAAATGTTTTTCTGCCTATCAAGCAAACACACAAATATTTTCCTGTAGGTTTGCACAGAGCCAGAAACTGACTTAAGTTTTTGGAGTTTTCATTACAGTCTGTCACAGTGTGGTTAAAGTGAGAAAACATCTTATATGAAAAACTATACCTTCTCCCTCTGCAGACTTGCTTCTCGCATGCCTGAATCAGCACCAATAATGTTGTGGAAACCCTGACCACCCATTTTCTTTTTTTAAATAACCCTGAAAGGCCAATCAAACAGTTTCAAAAATCTTACAACTTGGACACTCGAATTTAGAAAACGGACAACAACTTGCACCTAAATCAACAGCCTTACATGGAAACTACAAAACAGCAGGGCAAGCTGCATAAAGGCAGGCCACTTCTTATTGCTTAATTGGATCATCCAAGGTAGGAAATATTTGTTTTCAACTGTTATTTCTGAGAATAAAATTGGTGTTTTGTTTTCACACTACAGGAGGATTTATAAAGGTGAGTGCAGTCACTGTGGCCATCAGCAAGACACCTGAGGGAGTGAGGGGAGAGAGACACCAACGTGGCATCTGCACTGAAGTGACTGTAGATCAGCCAGGGGCATCACTGATGTGTGCAATTTACACAGTTCTCAGATCACAGTGGAAGAGACTCTGATAATCAGGGAGGTAAATGAAACATTGGGTTTAAACACAAAAAAACAACAGAGGGTAAACCTTTACCTTGATGAATTTTGCCCTTGCATTATTACTAGGTGTCTGAATAGGTTTCAGTCTCCTTGAATTGATTCATTATTCAAAGCAAACTGACAAAAATTACCTAGGCAGTAATGTAAAATTACATGCACAAGTCACAATATGCAACTGTAGCTTCTAATGGAGAAATTGACTTCTCAAAATTGTTCTTCTAAAGAGAATACTCATAGGATAACCCCAATTCTGAGCATAATAAGTAATAATATCCACTTATTTCTCTTTGGATTTCAAGATATCAAGTGTATTCCAAATGAGAACAAAGTAGTACTGTGCCAGTCACTGCATTAATGAGGAATTTGGCACCTCTCGTTTGTAGATAGGTTGAAAATCCCATCAGAAGTGAAAGAGGCTCTGAAGGCATCCAGAATGGCTGTGACACAGCTAGGAAATTAATCCAGTGTCTCAGAGTTCAGCCTTCAGACATGGCAAACCCTTCTTGTGGTAATTCTTCACTGTAAGAAAAAGTATAATTTTATGATGATCACTGCCTAGTCCTAGAATGCTGTAGCCAGCTCACAGCAGGCTGGAACTGGCCCAGGTTAGTTTCCTGTACTTGCAGTTATGGGATATTAAAAAAAAAAGAGCCACACAAAAGTGGCAAGATGCCCAGCTCAACAGAGTTTAATGGTAAGCAGGAGTTACCAAACTGCATTGCATTAGAGGTTGTGTTGGCCTGAGAGAGGGGAGGCATTTTCACGTATCTGTATCCACATGAGTGGGACTTAATGTGCATAGGACACAGATTTTGCTCCCGTTCAGGTAAAAATAAACCTCAAAAGATGTCCTGATTGAACAAAATCTCTCCTAAAAAGAGATTTAAATCTTCATGGAAGAAGAGGATTCAGTCTGGGCAGTTGGCTGCCTAGCTCTTCTTCTGTGAGTCCAGTTCAAGTAATTCTTGATTAGCAACTCTCTCAGCCCACTTCCTCTTCTTTGTGACATTACCATGCTAGACACTAACTCACCACTCCAGAGAGGCAAAATATCTACTCATCTTTAGGTGGTTTGTCACCATCCATCACCAAGCCCATTTCAGAGACAACTGCAGAAAGTTGGATCAGAAAATAGATTTAAAACTGCATTACACATTGGAAAGAAATGCTACCCAGGAAACCTTTTTACAGGTCTAAATTATAAATCATTCCTTGGAAGAATTTTTATTTTGGAGAAGTGTTTGGTGAGATGCTGCATTTGACCACAGACAGCACGGCTGTTTAATCATTTGGTATAATTTGCTTCCATAGCAACCTATTTAATCCACTGTGTGTATCTGACTATATACCTTCAGTGGAAAAGAAGAAATTTTTTTTTATTTATATATATATATATGTATGTATGTATATATACACATATATATGCATGTTTCTGAGTGTGTAAGAATATTCTTAGAATTATATATAATAATACATATTTACATATACAAGTATGCACACAAAAACCTGCCACGTCTGATGTGATTACAATTTCTCATCTTACAATACAGAAAATACAAGAACAGAATTAACTCAGGTCATGGGGAATACTGAAATTTCAAGGGCAAGAAGAGTTCTTCTGTTAATAAAATATTTATTTTCAGATTTTGCATGTAACAGTTGCATGGAGCCCATGCTACATAAAGGACAGGGACAAAGACTGAGTCTGAGTAATTTGTTTGATTTTCCACAGTAAAAAGATTATGCAAATGAATGCCTCAGCTGTTGCAAAGCGAACTTGATTTCCCAATAAGCTCTAGGTGACACATGGAAATACACTCCAGTATTTATATTTCAGGGTAATATTCAGCATAATTCAGTGTAGCATGACACTGTTCACACAGATAGATCTAAGAAAGCCAGTATATGAAGAACAAATGGAAAAGAAAAAGCTGTTTGCAGGAGAAAATACTATAAACTCATATAAAATCTCCTGATTAAATATTTAAGGATGTATTGAAACAGAATAAGGGGGGCAACTCTTGCTTTTTCTGTCTTGAAGTTTAAGGTCTCCTTCTGCAGTCTGATCATAGCCTTCTTGGAGTTGTTTGGTTTGAAAGAAAAATCCCAGACTGCAAGCAGAGATAGTTTCAGAGCTGAACACCTCTGAGTGCTGAGCCCAAGAGACTTTTATGTAGCAGCATAAAACATCCATCATGCTGCTGCAAACAGCCAAGTGTGCATGTAACAGGAGAGGATTTACATTTGCCAGAAGAGTCCATGGACCTAGTGCTTGTCCACAACCACTAGTAGGCAACTCTAGCAGTTCCCTCTTGAAATTTAGGATAAGGGTGTCTTCTGTGAAGGATCACTATCTTGTGTGATTCAATCTTGTGTTTGAGAGACCCTATTTAAACCTGAGGAAAATTTACACTTGGTGCTTGCCCTCAATTTAAAATGATGCTACTTGGGGAAGTGCACAGTAGAAACTAAAGTAGCACTATCCTATGCATTTGTTCCAAAGGTCTTTGCCACAGACAAACTGATATGAGATATTGACAGTATGAAGGATCCATATCAGAAAGCTAGCACTGAACAACCCAGATACCAATTATGTAAGTAATTTGATCTTTATGTATGGGCTTCCTGAAGTTACCAACAGGAGCCTTGCAATATTCCACAATTGCCATCCACCACATCTACCCTGTTTATCTAAGTCTTTTTATAGAATGAGACTTTTCATCAGGTCTCCAATCTCCTTTACATAATTGTTAATTAAAACATGGAAAAATCCTCTTGAGCAGTATTTCCCATGCAGGATTCTTATTGTTTTGAGAGTCTCCCTTAGAAACCCTGAGGTGTCAGGGCAAAGGCCATTCTTTGGTGCTGGCAGCCACTGTATGGCCACAGTCACCAAGAGTAACAACTGCAGATCCATTCCTGACTTCAGTTCCTGTTGGTTACACTGTGAAACTGGCATTGCATTGCTTCTCAAGATACTGTTTGGAAGAGGATAGGGAACCCGAAAGCATACAGGTAGTGAAAGTCACCTGCTTTCTAAACTCTGCAAGAGCTTCTCTCTCCCTCTCTCAATTGGCCATACACAGCACCTAAGAAAACAGGGCTCTGGACATCATCATCCCCAGTTAGATTCCTGAAGTAGACAATTTTGAGTATCTGCTAATGCAGACCTTTGGGCTATAATTTGCAATAATCCCATATCAGTCCATAGCACTTGTAGCATTTTTACATCCAATAAATTGTTAGCATTTCTCCAGAGCTTCGTTCATAGCACATGAGTATGAGCTGAGCTCTGCAATGCATTTGTTATGTGGCCAAATACGTGATGTGGCTCAGGGGCTTGGCCAGGGTCCCAGGACTTAAGCTCACAGAACTCAATAGAGCCACCAAGAATAGGGCTCCCTCTTCTAAAACAGCTAAGCAACATCCCTCTCTTTTACATGCATTAATCTTGGCATTTTTCCTAACATCTTAGAAAATTACCTAAAAAAGGATTTCTGAAACAAACTAACAGTCTTGAAACTGTAAAGCAGGAATCTAATTTTTCCTTTATACTTGGACTTTTTCCTATAGTGTTTGGATTTGGGCCTGCCTAAGCCTTAGACATTTCTGCTGAAATCATTTAAAAGGGACTTCAAGTCCTGAGAGTCACAGTTTCTGAGTACCTAAATGTGGATACCTTAAGAGTCCAGATTTTCATTAAGGGCAGAACAATGTCCCAGTAGAGATCAGGCCTCTTAAACATGTACCTGAGAAAGGAGGTATCCAAGGGGTCCCAGCCACTCCTGGAAACTCTGGCACTGCTCTCCCGATGAGGCTTTCAACCCTGAAAGAGAGCTTGACTCTCTTGACCCTTCTGCTAGAAGGGTCAGACAACAGGGCTGCCAGCTTCCCAGGGACGTGTTGAAGCTATTTTTAAAGTCCTCTACTCTCTGTCAGTTGTAATGCCCTTTTTGAAGGTTAAAATAGAGACCAATTTTCAGTATCTACAAACTAAAACCCAACAGATACTTTTGGCATTGTCTCACACATTCCTGGGAGTCTCTACAGGGAGGCCAGGAAAAGGCTGGACATAAAGCCAAAGACATCCTATCTGAAAAGAAGTGAGCTACACTGGACAAAATACTTTTAAGTCCTATGTGGAAGGAAAACCACTTCAAACAATATTATGATCACATTTGGACAAAGAGTAACTTTTATATCCATTTTTGCAGAGCAAGTGATGCTGTTACTTCTCACCAAGGCACCAGCACTGAGATCTGTACTCATAGTAGTAGCACTACTAAAACCAGCAAACCAGAGTGAAAATGTTCTACCAAGTCAAACAGCAGACACAATAAGATAAGAAAGAAATTGTGTCCCATGATTGCAGTCCACAAGAAGAACACTGCTTTGGTTTCCCAAAGAGACGGCGAAGGAAATTGCCTAGTACCAACATCAATTCTGTTCTTCTGTAGACAGAAAACAAAATACATTGCATCTTAGTAATGATAACAAGAGAGAAGATAATAGGAAAGGAAGATCCAAAATTTTCTTTCCTCTTTTTAACATTTTCCTAGACTTTGAGCTCAGCCCCTGTGGGACAGAAAGACAGCAAACCTCTGGTACAGCAGGAAACAGACAGTCAAAGATGGTTGCAGGGACCTTGACCAAGAGATTGCCAGCTTACACCACCTTTTCTCAAAAAGAGTCACTGATTTATTTTTGGCTTTACATCTAGTCAGAAGCACCGACTTGACCAACCCTTGCAGAAAAATACTGAGAATTTAGGTATCAAATTCTTGTAAAATTTAAAATGCTGAACCAGAAGCACTTACCATGTGGAAGAACTTAAACACTACTGAGGATACCTCACTACAGCTCAGCCCTTTCAATATGGTTGAAAACTTAACAAATTAATATTGAGAGCAACGTTAAAATCTTGAAATGAAAGATAGAGCACTCAGGAAAAGTACAACTGGTGCACTTGAACCCAAATACTAGCATAAAGAAACTACTCCATCACAATGAGCTGAACACCAGGCATAGGTGTTAAAGATAAGCACCTGTTAAAGGTAAGAAAGAGAGATTAATTGAGTCTAACTGAAGTTTCTTTTGTGGAAGAGACATTTTAAGATCAAAATCTCAAGCTCTGGTACAAAACAGTAATGTAATCTCTGATGTAAAAGCAACATAACTAATTTCTAATCCTTGTGGCTATGCCAAAAAGTCATCATAGTTATGATCTAGGTACAATATAAGGGCTAAAAAATCAAAAGACAAAGAGCCAAAAGTACATATAAACTCTAGCCAATCAACCGAGAAATACCACTGCTGACTTTTGGACTTATCTCAGCATTTTTGAGATAAGTTTATGATCTGAGTCTTTTTAGTGGGTGAGTTTGGACCAAAATCAGAGATACAGTGCTAAGCATCACCTTAAACATAATAATACTCCAGCTAGCTTTTTGGTACAAAGACTTATGAGATCAGAAATTTAGTTACTGGCACACAATTCAGGCTCATCCACACGAGTGGGTTTGCTTCTGTGTCACTGGAGGAGATACAGACAAACTCAGAGCTGCAGAAGGGAAGCAGGAAGCAAAGGATTTCCTATCTGTAACTACCCATGTTCAGGGAGCATGCAAATATTCAGGATATCTCTTTTAAAACCCATTAAATTGGTTGGCTGAGCCTGACTGCTTGAGGGCTCTTCAAACCCTCCTGACAATTTTTGGTTACAGACAACCCTTGTGAAAGCATGTATTTAAGATAACTATGCCTAATATTATAGAACTTCACAGGCTTTTGCAGTGCGACAAGTAAGCCTTCATTTTGCCAAGTCACATTTTTTCCCTAGAACATCATGCTGTGGTGTCTCTTCCTATTCAGTTAGGCTGCTTAAATAAATAAATCTCAGTCCCTCTAGCACTGTATCATTCATACTTAAATTGTTAGTCTACAGATAACTGTTTTCTGCCTTCTGCACTTAATCCCTCAACCTCTCTTGCTTACATATTCACTTGTGTTCAGGATTATTGAGTGCTGGATGGAATTTATAGACAGAGCAAAGCCCCATTTGTCCTCCAAGTTTTGCTGTACCAGAATTAACTCAGTAGTACCTGTGTACTGATTTATAGAGGAAAGCTAAACTCAGTTCATGGCGTATAGAGTGCTTTTCACCATGTGACAGTGGAGTGAATCTCTTTCACTGGAATGTGAATGAGTCACTTCTGATGCCATTCACATTTTTACATTTATTGAGCTTTTCTCTTGACAAAGTCCGAAGTTTGGGTTCTCCTTCACTGGGTGTTGCACTGTTCAGCTACTTGGCAGAACAACTGACAAGATTCAGTTCATCTTCAGGCTGGAAACCCTCACAGGGCTTTTAACCATGATGGTACAGGAGACTAAGAGAGCAGCGGGGAGGCTTCTGGAGGTGGAATGCAGTGCAATTACCAGGAAGCTGTATGCTTCTCACAAAAATCAAAATCTTGGCTAGAGCCTCAGAGCACTCACCCATGCTAGCTGAGCACTCTGTTCAAACCACCCTGGTTAATGTGGACAGCTCTTGATCCCTACCTCCACAGCTGCTCAGAGACCCACCTGAAAGCAGTGCAAGTCACACAGCACTTGCAAATAGTAGATGCCTGAGTTTGGCTACGTTGTTGTGTTCCTGGGATACATTGGAATGTTTGGCAGCACTTGCAGAGTGCATCACCTCAATGTGGAGACAATGGATACATGAGAATTTAGTCACACAGCTGCAGACCTGGGGCTTTGGAAGAGCCTGTGAGTGTGGCAATGAAACTGGACTAGATAAGATATGCAACTCTGGGATTGTGTTTTCATTTCAGATACTTACAGGATGACTATGAGTGTTGGCTTCAGACATTCAAGCAGGTAGAAATAGAATAATAATTCCCTTTTATACTTCCATTTCTGTATCAATAGGATCCTCTGAGTACTCCATTCTCTACACAAAATTGATCTATCAGTTCATTAATTATGTGCATGTAAGAGAAACTTCCAAGTAAAAGGAAGTAAGAAGGAATAGATTCCACATTTATGTCTGAAACTGGGTATTTCAGGGCAGGAGCAAGTGCAGGTGCTGTGCAGACACACATTAGACATCTCATTCTTTCTGCCTCCAGAAAATGTGACATATTTATATTATTAGTTAGCACATGCTAACTAAACCTGGCTTCGTGCTCGCTCTTAGCTCTCACAGACATTAGAGCCCTAACTGATTACCAGGCTTGCTGGGAATTCATCTTCTTTGGCTCACCTTCTTATCAAGTACTCAATTTTCTCTCTAGATGCTGCCATAGGAGCTTGTAACCATAAAAAGAAGCCACCTCTCCCTGTAAGCAGGGCTGCTGGTACTGTGGATGGAGCCACACTTTCATACTTCATCTGCAGTGAGAGGTGGTACAGGAAGCAGAGCACTGCTGTAGCAGGTTGCCTCTTCTCTATACACAGTGGATCACAGATCTTTCTAGTGAATCTACCAGGCAGAAACCAGCAGGGGTCTGTGGGAGAACCAGTACACTTCCTGAACAGCTTTGGAAAGCCCCACACTTGACCAAAGTTATAAAGAATCATTCTGATCTCCACACATCTTTCTGTCTCCTACAGGCTTTGTTCCTGTGCTATCCATGCTGTTTCTTTACCCTTCAAATTATTCCTCCTTTCCTTCATCTTCTTAAATACAACTCACCACACTGAGTTATGACATCATGTAATTTCTGTGACACACGTTCTCCTTCACTCATGGTTTCCCAGTCTGTTGTCTCACCTCTACTCAAGACCTTAGACTTGAGTAGAGAAGCTAGACTCTGCTACATAAGCAAATCCCTGGGCTTACCTGCCCTGGTGCAGAGATCAAATCATATGGATGAGCTGCATCCAACCATTCCAGCACAGGCTCAAGGCTTTTCTCTAAGTTCAGAGTTCTTGCTTATTAGTCCCTCAAAGCCAAGTGTCTTCTCTTCAGTGCAATAAAATTTGTGCTGCCACGTGGGGGAGCTTGTGCTGTGGCTAAAGCTCATCACTTCCAGATCAAGAGAAAAGGACAGCTCAGCAGCATTAAGTACTGCAGCCACTGGAAATTCTGTTCTGAAGAGGCTGGTTGAAAATCGTGACACATGCATACTACAGTGCACACACACATTATTAAAGATGTCCTTTTCAAAATGATCCCAGGTGACAGTCATTGACATTGCCTTGACAAAGCAGCCAAACCGGCAGCTTATAAACTGTAACTCATAAACCATAGCAACTTCCAGTTGCCCTTAGTCAGGTAAAATCATAGAATTTAAACTGGAATAGACCTGTAACATCCTTGAGCCTATCCATTAACTAGCACTGTCAAATCCACCATTAAACCATGTCCCTAAGTGCTGCATCAAATAGATCATTATCAGAGTGATAAATAGGTCAAATAAAATGAAAATTCCTATGTTTAAAAGTGGTAAGTAAGGCAAATAAGAAATGAGGATCAGTTCCAGACCCTACTGAGATGACTTACATACACAGCAACCAGCCTGGAGTCAACTTTACTCCTAGCTGAGCCATATTGGGCTACAAAGCAATTTTGACAGCTTGGGTAAAAGCAGGTGAATAAGCAATCCAAAAAGCAAGGAATCCATCTCATCATATTTAGCAAGTAGATGGGCTTGAGGTCTGCTTGAAACCCCTTAAAATCACGACTGTGCCTCAGAGACCAAACCAGAGTTAAAACTCTGCTCCCAAGCTATTCAGAAAAGAAGCAATCAGGTAGCTTGAGGAGATGAAAAATGACAGGGGCAGGTGGTTGGGGCTTTTTGTTTGTTTTTTTGGTTTTTGCGTGGGAGTGAGGTTTTTTTGTTTTGGTTTTTGGGGTTTTTTTGTGTATGTGGAGTACGTTGTCTGGTTTTCCTTTAAAACCAAAGGAATCGTTTGGAAGCAGTTCGTAGGTATGAAAAAGGCTGACCATGTGGAAAGGGAAGACAGCTGGGGACAGTGCAGCCTTGAGCTTCAACCCTCAGCCACTCGGCAGGGTAGCCACGGGCCTCTCACAAAACACCGCACTGTCTTGCGCGCAGAATACGTCGCAGTGCGGGTAACTCCCACCGCAGCCGGCAGCGCACACGAGGGAGCTGAGGGACACCCGGGAGAGGCGGGCTCAGCAGCAGCGCTTCTCCCGTTGGCTGCAGCCCTGCTGCCGGGCGGGGCGGAGCGGGCCAGCCCAGCCCAGCCCCGGTCCCGCTCCGTGCGAAGCGCGGGCGCGGCGGGCGCAGCGGCGGCAGGATGCGGGCGGCGCCCGGGACACAGCCCGAGCGGCCCTTCAAGCTCAGGAAAAGTCTCGGTAGGGGCGCCGGGGGCGCGGAGGGGCTGCGCGGGGCGGAGGGGCTGCAAGCACACCTAACACTTCTCTCCCCTCCTCTCCTCTGCCCCTCAGCTACCCGGCGGGAAGAAGTAGCAGGAATCCGAGCAAAGTTCCCGACAAAAATCCCGGTAAATATCTGGTTTGTTACCGGAGGCTGTTGCCGGTGTTTGAGGCAAGAAGGGAGGGGAAGTGACCTGGATATTTTAGGTTTTGCTAAGTGTGATTCTAATTAAAACAGGTAATTGTTGAGAGATACCATAAAGAGAAATACCTTCCTCTGTTGGACAAAACCAAGTTTCTTGTTCCCGAGGAGCTGAGCATGGCACAGTTCATAACCATCATCAGGTGGGTAGTGGATTCTGGTGGGTTGGAGCTGCAGCTGAGTTCGGCTGCTGTTCCCGCAGAAGGTATTTCCTAGTGCGGTGCTGGGGACATCTTGCTTCCTTTGGTGGGGAGGAAGATAAAAGATAAAGGTGTTAGTAATGTAACAGCTTCCCTGTCTTGCAAGTGCTTGAAGAAAATCAACAGATGTTTTAACAGGTGCATTTGAGGGAAAAATGTGGTCTTCTTTGGATTTATAGTCCTCCCCCTCCTCCCTAACTGTAGTGAAGAAAAGGCTAGATAAGACTCATCCTGCTTTCTTCCTGCTTCATGGACTGGGTATTGGGGCTCTGGGATCTTGTTCTGCTTATGACTGTCACTGCCTTGCTCTCTTACTGCACCTATCTGAATTTGCTCAAGTTCAAAGCATCTCTTGAATGTGAGTGAAATGAAATGTGCTTCTAAATTGTTCTTTTTGAAACATTACAGCAAAAGAAGTGTCCCAAAATATTTGGTGATATTTCCTGACAAAACATGAAAGCTATGTTTTTCAACACATTTATTAAAGTAGAGAAAAAGATCTAGATTATAACTTCTGTAAAAGATGCTTTTGGCTCCTGGACAACTTAGATCTTAATCCTTGTATGTAATGTCTCTGAAGAGGACTGTTTTTTTGAAGGTAGACTTTATAGCAAGTGCAACAGACTGGGGCTGGAATCCTTTACAAAATCTGCACTGCAGAAGCTTTTGGTTTCTATTCACACTTTTCCCTGGTAACTGGGAACTCCAAGCCCATGTTCAGTAGCACCTTTGGTGTGGCCACGTAACCTTTCCTCAGAGTACAGGCCTTTGAACTTCCAGACACACAGTTAACTTCCTGCTGATGGAAATGTTAAACCATGTAATGACTCCAAACAGCATTTTTTGTACCCAGTTCATGCACCTGCTCAGCTTAATGTATGTCATAGACTGAAGTCAAAACCATATTCAACTTGGTAATGTTTAACTCTCTTTTTCTCTTCTCTTTTTCAATTAGAAGCAGGATGGCTCTAACAGCTACACAAGCCTTCTACCTGCTGGTGAACAGCAAAAGCCTAGCCAGTATGTCCTTGACAATGGCAGAAGTGTACAGGGACTACAGAGATGAAGATGGCTTTGTGTATATGACATATGCTTCTCAGGAGATGTTTGGATGCTTTTTACCCACTGCCCAAGGGAAAACTATGGAATGCTTTCAGGAAACTTAAGATTGGGTCCATATGCTGCAGCAAAGCAGATTGCTCTGAATCATGCCTGTGACATGAACCACGGAGATACTCCTTCCAGTATGAGCTCTTGAGCTCTGTAGTGGGGAGTTATGACCCAAAAGCTGGCAGGACCAGCTTAAGGCAGAAATGGTGGTACACTTTCCCTAGGTAATAATTTGGATATATATTTTTATATTTGAAGACACTATGGGTTTGGGTTTTTTCTTTTGAACTGCACCTCCACTTTTTTGCAATATCAGTCTTTGTTGTATAACTGATTTTTAAGGTTCTTGAAAGCCTAAGTCCAAGAGTAAAATAAAGAATCTTTTAAGTATTGAGTTGAATGTTAGTTTTAATCTGGGGAAAGACTGTAAAAACTCGTCTAGGAAAAGATCCTATAATAATTCTGGGAATTTGAGCTCAATGCCTCTTAAATGAAGAGGCAAATTAACTACTTGCACAGCTACTCTGAATTTTTGAATGAAATATCAAAGCTTAAGTTGTTTTGCACATGAGAAAAACCATACCTATGAAAGGTTCGTTAAGCTAGGAATCTGAGCTGTGACACTAAGCAGTAGTGCCAGAGCAGTGTTAAGTTTAATGTCTGATTAAACTGTCAGCTGTTACAGAAAACACTGTCTGTGGTATAGATAACTATTTGTTTAAATATGCAAACTGATTGCTAGTCAGCCTAACTGAAATGGAGATAGCTGGACTTGAAGAGTAATCAAGTTTCAAGAGTTTTTTTCTTACTGCTGAATTTTCTAGTGTGGTTACTGTAGATACTATTATATCCATCCCCTACAGGCACTGGCTTTTCAGGTACCCTGAAGGACTTCAGTCAGCCTTCTCTCAAAGATAGAGCCAAGTCGTGTACCTTGTGATTGAAAGATATTCCAGTGTTTCTAGAAAATGTTGAAAATATAAAAGGAATCATGTAGTAAGATGTTGATTCATCTTAATATACAGGCTTCGTTCCTGTAAATGCTTATTAAAGGAACACTTGACATGAGCCTTTGTCTGAACTATAGCTCAAGTTGTCTTTCCCATATGTGAAGAATGTATTGGAAAGTTAGAAATACTCTGATCATGCATGATCAACTTAGAAACACCAGGTGATTTAAAAATCTGTCACAGTTTGCAGTTAATTAACCAATCTCTGGTAGCCTCAGTTTAGGATTGGTCAAATTGTTACAATATGATGCAATTCTTCTGTTCAGTACTAAACTGGTTTGCAAAATGATTAATGTAGGAATTACTAGACTGCAAAGAAAGAAGTGTTGACAGTACTTAAATTATGCATGAGGAAGGAATGTGTATGTAAGCTTTTTGCAGTGGTTCTCTTGCATTAACAATCTCTCGAACATGAAGCTCTGAGCAGACCTGGGTTTGAGCCTTTAAACCAGGGGATTTAGAGGAGTACCTGCCTTAGTGAAGGTGATGTTTGCCAACTTGTGTGTCATGAGCTGAGGAATAAAGAAATCATTGAACTGACCTGTGGAAAGGATAAGGCTATGTTGGTATAAGATATGAAAACATGGGCTTTGGGGTCCCAGAATCAGTTGCTTGGATATATTTCACTTATGCTTGTAATGGAAACAGTTTCCATTGCACAAATTGAACTCGAATAGTCATTTGTTACCAGCCCTCAGGGACGCAGAGACACACCTGCTTGGCAGGAGCACTACACAGCAATGCCGAACAGCTGTGGGAACCTTGGGGTGGGAGGAGCAAGGGGAGACTTTCTGTGTTCAAGATCCCTTGCCAGTCTACTGTTGGGCTAATATTTTCCTTTATTGGCTCCTCTGTCTTCCTGTCTTGTGTGATACTTGGTACATGAAGAGAGAAGCACTAGAGTTTCTTGGCTGGAGAAATTTTGTCTGACAGCCAACTTTCTTTGGTTTGTGATGTAGTGGCTGAGGTGTAAGTTTTGATCCCTCCAGCATTTATTGACATTAGGCTGTGGTGTCTACAGGCTGAGTCACAGATCCAGCCAAAAAGTTATAAAAGGAGAAGGTCAGTTGCAGGTAAAGGGCATCATTATAAACCTGTTTAAACAGGCCTGATGAACCTAGAAAGAAGTCCTGTGAACTGGGAAAGCATTACTGGGTAATAGTAATAGACTTGCCCTTCTATCAGATGTTGATAACTTTCAAAGACAGTTTTCACAAAGTCTTAAAATAATACACTAGGAGTTACATGCCCAAATAATTCTGTTGTTCTGCTTGTAGAATTGCTTTGGCGTGATTAGAAGGTTTGAATTTAACCTATTCTCTCTTGAAGTGCAAAGAACAAGTATTAGAAAAGAAGCAAACAGAAAAACTTTGCTCTGACTGACATATGCAACTGAGATAACTGCAGCTACTCCCAATATAGCTGCTGTTTGAAGAGCTAATATTTGCTCGAGCAAATACTTATTGATTAGAAACAAGTACTTTTTTTTTTCAGTGAAGGACACAATGCTGTGGTAAGCAGATTTTATAGTTCCTTCCAATGTACCACTAATGTAAAAGAGAAGGCAGAGATGCCATTTGCTTTTAAAAGTATCTTCATGATAGGGACATGTGTTCATTCCACCAGAGAACAGAAAATGTTTTGAGGATACTTCTGTTTCTTCCATAGACTACCAGCTAAATCCCAGAAGATGCTCAGTGCTCTGGCTTCAAAGCACTTATGTATGTACATGGTGTGCTAAAGTACCATGTTAGGTTGGGTCCCATGGCCTCAGCCCTTTGTGAGACCAAGCACTATGCCTCATTTTCAAATATAAACCAAAACAACCTGAAGGACACTGAATATTAGCATGGTATGAGGGCCTTTCTGGAACAGTGATCCTTGAGGGATGTATGTCCTACAGCCATCTACAATCACCGCTACAACCTGTGCACAATGCTTTATGGAGTGCAAATTGACATTTGTTGTTGCAAGGCAAACATGATAACCTCAGCTTGGGCTTTAGCACACATAAGCAACAGCAGAAGCTTTCCAAACTGGATTTAAAAATGACTTAGCATTACATTTTGGTAGAATAAATAAATGAATGGAAATACTAATCTTGTTCAAGGCAACAACTCTTGTGAACTTAGATGGGGTTTTTATTGTTTTCCCACACTAACTATTTCCAGATGGTGGTCGTTTCAGGATAAAAATATTTCAAAAAGGTACACAGTTAAACACACTAAGTGACAGATGGTATCCTCTGCTACAAATTAGTTGCTTTGTTTAGATAAAATACAGTAAATTAAGACGGTACAATGACATAATAGGACAGAATATAACCTTCAGCATCAAAGGGCCCTGCTATATTTCCATTGCAGGAAAGCCTATAGAGAAATTATAGGGAGAAAACAGAAAGACCTAAGCAGGACAAATTTCTAAAAACCAGTGTTGTAACTTAGGTACTATGAAGTGGAAGTGGGGAGAGTGGGAGGATTTCTGCAGCAAACCTCAAGTGATCCCTGAGGGTGATTGAGAAATGCAATTATGTTAAAATGTTTTAACATTTTGAATTATGTTAAAATGTTTTTAACATATTTTTATGTTAAAAATATGTCATAGTGCAACCTATGTACAAAACTAGTAATAGCATCCATACTTGCCTCAAGAACCACTGTCCCAGAAAGATTTTGAGACAAATCTCCCAAATCTTAAAATAGCCCCTTTTTTCATAGTTTTGAAATCAACCTGTAAAAGACAGAGGGGAAAAAAAAATGAACCCAAACCACATTTCTGCCTGTAAATATGTGCTTAGTTTCTTTAGCTTTCCTAAAGTGTGTTATTGCTTTGCAAATTTAACTCTACACACTTTTCTCCCCTGATGTTTTTAGGCTGCTTCTTAGGAGTTTAAATTAGCTACTACTTGTTCCTATACAGTCCAAAACATGCAATGCCAGTCAGGTCCTATAATTAATAACAGTCTGACCCTAGTTTAGAGGGACATGAATATAGCTTTAATGAAAGTAGTAATGCCCTTAAAGCTTCTCCCCAGAAAATCATCACTCCCTGCCTCCTGTTTTTCATATGGTGCCTCTTTTAACTCATGTTCCTATGGCACACAGCTGTAGCAGTGCAGTCCAGAGGGGTTTCAAAGAACATAGAGCAAGTTGCAATGCCAGAGTTTGAAAAGCAGCACTGTCCTTTCCCCTGCAGTGGCAGACCCTCAGGAGGGAGTGTGCCTGCCTGGGTACATATGGAGCTTCCAGAGCAGGCAGGCAGGGACTGAACTGAGGAGGGGCTGCTTGGGCCACTCAGCACTTACATCATGTCCATCAGGGACTGTAAAGGGCCTTTATGAGGTTGCTTATGATTTGTTGCAGGGTGGGCTTGGCTGATGGTGTTTGTTTTTGCAAATATTTCATGACCCTGGCTTTACTTTCTTTCTGTGTATAACAACATGGTCTGGATCTTAATCAGATCTTCAGCCCAAGCCTGTTTTATGTCAGAAAGGCTATTGATTGCATGGTCCTTGATGCGGTTGACCAAGACACTGCTGGTAGACCTAAAATTTATTTCTCATTCTCAAGAACAGAGCCAAGACTTTACAGCCTGACAGATGCATTTCCAGGGAAATCTTTAGGTCAGCTAACCAGTGGGTGAGGAGAGGGGAAGGAGTGAGCCAAGGGGCTAAGCATGCATATCATTGCTTCAACCCAAAGCAGCTGCAACCATGTACTCTTCACAAGCCTGCCTGTGACTGCCTGGAAAGCCTGAGCCTCAGTGTGATCTCACTAAGGCAACTATTACACCCATTAGCTTACAAGGAGAACTTATGAGAAAGAAACACATGCTCACAGATGGAGGGTGGATATAGCCTTTTCCTGAACAAAACATGAACTCTGTCAATGGAAAAAACCACACAGAATGGTGCTGAAAGACAGACATGGCAAATAAAGAAATTCTATTCTTGGTGCTGGCACTACTTCACAAGGCAACTTGGCCCTTACTCTGAGAACTTAAAAACTTAATATCAAGTGATGGATAGGAGTATGGTCTCTGTCTGACCCTTCTCTCCTAAAATCCTGCATCTGTGCTCTAAAATTAAAAATCAGATAGTGATGTGAGCTGCATATTTGAATGCTGACTGGCTGAGGAATATTAACTAATTTTCCAGCAGCTTGATGCATTAGTCACCTACAAAATAAAAGAGCCATCGATAGTAAAAACAGCTGCTGTGCTGCAGGTGAGGGCAAAATCACCAGCTTAGCGCAGACATATCTGTGCTGTCTAGACTGTCAGGGTAACCCAAGCATTGCAGGGGTTATGAAGATAATTTTGCCATTTGAAATTATACTGGCTCTGCTATAAACCTGTCAAAACTGTCAGGAGAGGCCTCAGGAGAAACTGCATTTTCCTAGGAGGCAGCTGGATTTGGTTTAACTCTCAGCTCTTCCCAGCCATCCTTGTACACACTGATTTTGTTCCTGGTCTTTTTTTGGAAAGGCACCAGGCTTTCTGTGTTTGCAGGACCCATGTACAGGTTCCAAGATTGCTGAAAATGATAAATAATCTGCCCTTAGTTGCCATGTAACAAACCTGTATGAGAATTCATAGCTGTTCTGCTATTGTCATTCAGCCTGTCTTGAACCCACAAAATTTGGCTGTGCCTCAGTCACTCAGCCTTCTAAGCCTTTGTCAGGTCTGGAGCAGCACTTTAAATGAGATGGCTGAGACCATTACTGCTATTTGGGTAATTCTCCCTTTCCAGGGAATTTTGTTGAGACAAAATTTCTTGAATCAGCTGAAGAACAGCTGTGTGAGTTAGCCTTGCTCACCACTGTGAACTATTTTTGCTACAGGTACAACAGGGTAGGTTAATGTAGCAGCTGAATTCCATCACCCAGCTCATCCAGATGATTTTGCCAAGGAAGCAGGATGTCTCGCACAGTGCAGGCTGGTGAGAGGTGACAATCTTCAGGAGGGGGTTGGTGCAGAGGGGGGTTGTCACAAGAAACTGAGAGGTGGAATTGCTACTGGTATAGGTAGACCTTGAAGATTATGGAGGTCTGCAGGCTAGTTCATGTCAGGACTTCTTACCTTAATAACCTTCCTTAAAGGAAGGTTTCCTTTGTTTCTGACATCCAAGGCCTGTGAGGCAAGTGTTGTGCAAGATTACTGTCGTGTGCTTCACAGAGGAGCATCCTTATAATTCAATGGATAAAGAACAGGGAAGACCCTGCTATGATCTCTTTTTTTCTCTGAAGAGGCTGAGCCACAAACTCCACACTGTGCACTCCCAGTAGCTCCTGTCTCCCTGGACCCAGCACAGAAAATGAACTATCTGCTGCCAGAAGTTAAGGCCTTTGTAGTGCCCAGAGTGACAGCACATGTGTGTAGCTAAGGGGCTTGAACCCAGCTCCAAAAGTAAACCCCCAGTCCTACCTTCTCTTTCTGAAAATAAACTATCCAACTGCAGGATCTGTGGGAGGCTGCAGTTTTACTAGAGGAAAATTTAGGCAAAACCCTATAAAATAAATGAAGCAATTCCAGTTGAAGCTGGGCAGGCACTGAAATTAGTGTCTGGAGCCATAAAGGCTGCAGAGCTAAAGCTACCATGTTACAATTCATGGGAGGAAGCACTTATCCACAGGAGGTGGAGAGAAGGAGAGGTCAAGCACTCTAGCAGACATGAAAGATTTTAAGTTTCTGGAAAGTTTTTCTTCAGAATACAGTTTTGCCAAGTATTTTGTTTCCTGATTCAAACTGCTCTATTTTTTCCTCCCATCAAATTAATTTTACTTAAGATGGTTTGTCAGGAGAGAAAATCCAAATCTCAATTTACATGGGGGAAAAGATGAATTAAAAAAAAAGCTTGTTGACTATTAAGTTACACCCATGTAAGTGCCATAAAAATTTGCAATATGTATGGCAAGAGGCACTCAGGTAACTGAAAAAACTAAAAGAGGGGTTATTTGATTCTAGCAATCTAATTTTAAAAAGTATGGAACTTTCTGCTAATTCTCAGCATAGGAAGTTTTGTGGGGTTTTGGGATGTGTTTTGGTTATGTATAAATGAGATCCACACACTCTTGGTTGGACTGTGTTTTATGATCTTACTGAAGTATGAAAGCATTAAAACAAAGTTGCCTTCAGTACAATAGCAAACAGAAGAGCAAGAGCACAACATCACATATCTATCCATGGACTGTGAAGCTCAGCAGGTTATTGCTGGCAAACTCTTTGGAGGATGTTACAGTCAAATTGAATTTGAAAAAGACAGTCATACTACACACTGAATATTTCAGGCTGTGAGTGTATATCTTCTCATTTTGATGCCAGGCATACCCTTCTGGAAATCTTAACAAACCTCAGTTTTTGTGACATTAATGCTATAAGGAGTCCAGATTACAGGGAGAGCCTCAGGAAATTTGAAAATATAATCCTTTGGAGAAGACAGAATTTTTCTCTATACTTGCATTTTCTGACCTTTTGACTAGGCCCATGAGTATGGTTTCTTATATTTATGTGATTATCAAAGTTAATGCCACACTGAAGTCTGCTACACAACCTTAAACAATAACTGAGATTTTCTGAGCAATGCTATGTTACGCAAACAATAAATAAATAGGTGCTTCAAAAAATAAATAGGTGCTTCAAAGTAATTCTTGGTCTACTTCTGGGACACTAGAGGAAATGAACCAGGAGATTAATAAAAACCCCACATCTAGACTAGAACAGGCCAAAATTTAAGGACCAGACTGATTTCACTGCTCAAAACACAAGTGTCTTTCCCATTTTGCCCCAGTTTCTGTTTTACTAAATTTAAACAAATAGTTGAACAATGATTCCAAAACTATAGAAGTGGGGTCAAAACAAATCCTGGTGCTTTGTGTGCTTTGAAGTGAACATGCTACATTTAATCAGCTACTAATCCCAAATATTTATATTTACCAGTAAAAGTATTTGTGATATAAAAACTGTGCTCAGACTCAGTTAATGATAATTTTGCTTATACACATTTTCTTATTTCTGCCATATTCTCAGAGTGCTCAGAACCAGTTTTGGCTCCAGCATAAATTGCTGAAGAGCTGTTTATTTAATTTTGCTTATTAAGTGTGAGCTAGACAGTGCATAAAGATCTGTTTCTAAAAAATACTGAAAAGAGATGTTTTCTTTATTCCTAATTCCTGAATTAGTTTGCACTAGAAGTCATGATTGCATTGCAAGAGAACACAAAGGAAATCTATACATGCTGGAGGTCTTTCTCCTGACTGAAATTCTAATCATCTGTTTGACGTCATGGAATTTTACAAAGGTTTAACCCATGTCAGCTCCTGCCTTTTTCTTCTCAATGCGGTTAGACTCACATCGGGGTTTAATCTCTGGTCAAACAAATCAGAATTTATGGAGTTTACCCCCCAAATTAAGAAGTTTCTTCTCTTGTCTCCTTGTCCACACACGAAGTATTTGCTAATAGAGTTGGTGCTTATCTAACACCCAACTTCACTATGCCTTCAAAACAAATAAAGATGTGAATCCAAAGGCAAAAAGAAATATCCATATAATAGCTAGTCCCGTGTATCTTGTGGATTTTGCAATAAGAAATACAAAAATGTTGGCAAAGATCTTACAGGAAGAATGAAGAGGGCTCCCATCACTGCCTGGGCACTATTCAAGAGAGATAAATGTAAAATCCTCCATTAGGACAAGAATAATGAGCTGCATAAATATAGGCTGGAAAACAATTGGCTGTTGGCATTTTTTTCTTAAAAGAGTCCGTGAAATATACTGAATCACAAGCTAAGCAGGAATCAACATTATAACGCTGTTGTGAAAAAAGCAAACACAATACTGGGTTTTCTAACCAAGAGTAGTGCCTGCAAGATATGTGAAATAAGCTTGTTCTGTGCTGTACTCAACAATTCTAGGGCTTAATCTGAAATATTGTGTGAAGTTTAGGCACTGCACACCAAGAAGAATATGAGCTACCTGAGATTTCAAAGATTATTGATCATGGGGAGAAATTTAGTATGACAAAAGTTGCATGAACTGAGATGGTTTAGCCTCAAGAAGAAAATGCTCAAAAAGGGACATGATATTCCTTGCAAATAGGCTCTTTGAAAAGACAGGAGAAAAATGTTAATGCCCATGTGCCACAGATTACTTATGTACTAGAAAGGGTCTTTTTAGACCCTGCCCACCTCCCCATGTTCTTCATTTGAAACATAGAACCTCACTCTCTGGATTCTAGTATTCAGAAAGAAACACAATGGCACAATTGCAAACAGAGTAACAATGACTAAGAAGTATCACACTGTTAATATTTTACAGGGCAAGAGACAGTGATAAAAAGTGAAGGTCAGATCACTGCTGCTGGGTGCTGTGAAGGTGAGCACATACAGTTGTAACAGAACAGCCATGTATGAAATGCAACTGCAGCTGTAATTACAGGAGATGCTACTGGGCCTTGTCTTATAGAAGAATATGAGAATAATCATATGGTAACCACCATGTGTTGCCAATAATAAAAAAAGGCTAACAATTCTTGGATATGCAAGGATATTTACAGGGAGAAGAATTTTAATTTTACTTCTGTGCCTGGCAGTGGAATGACTGCTGCTACATTCAGTCTAGTGAGTACAATTCAGGATTGATGTTGTGACTTGGAGAAAGTTCAAAGAGTTGTCAAGAGAATGATTTAGATGTTAGGAAAAAAAACACCTATCTTACCTATGGATAATAGATGGCTAAACTACTCTTTAAATTCTTAATAGTTTAGGCAGGAAGAATTGATAATGCGTTTTTCAGTCTAGCAGATGAATGTAGGAAAAGGTTGAGTAGGTAGGCAATAGTACTAAATGAATCAGGACTATACACAGAGAGATATTTTTGTTTGGCAAAGGTTATGAACACAGAAAAAAGCTGTTAAAATAGTGTATTTTATCCCTTTAGGAGTTTAAAAATCGAGATTGGATGTCTTTTTGAAAGGGTGAACTGTAGTTCAACGCCTCAGTGTTAATAAAGTCTTACTTCTGTTCTGTAGTAAGATAACCTATTGAAGAATTTGTATTATGTTTACATATATGTGAAAACTAGCAAGAAGAGAGAGAGAAAAATGGAAGAATGAAAATAAATACAACGTTTTATTGCACTTATTTAGAGTCCTGAATTGCTTGTTTTGAGGCACTGCTATTTTAGTGATACCTTTCATTCTCTTTCAAACATGCAACATTATTATACAATGTCAAAGAGCAAAGAGCCTTCAAGAACATAGCTAGCTACATCAGATGGGTAGAACTAAGGTAGGTTTGAATGACATTCGAGGTCCTCAAGTGCTGCAATTCCCCAGGATATAGGCCAATATCTGAATTAAGGAACAGACATTCACTCTAGCTGATGAGTGGTTTCCCAGTCCCGAATTCCAACTCTTTAACCTGTACTGAACATCAACCCCCCCCCAACAAAAATTACGATAAAGAATAGATTCTCCTGCTGCACAACTGGAATAGACCTCTCAGTGCACAACACCAAATCTATTTTTGTGAAAGGAGAAATGGAGCCAATTGAGTGATTTCACTGGCTAGTGATTTCTTTGAAACAGTTTATCACATACATGAAAATACACTGCATTACATCACTTCAGAAGTAATCTTTGGGTTTTTTAAAATTAAGTTTAGTATTTTTCTAGTTGATTAAACTTCAGTATGTGCAAATTCAGTGGCATTACAGAAACCCTTGTATATCAACTCTTTTTGTACCTACATATACCTGTAGTTGTCCAGGAATGCAGCACTGGAGAAGTTAATTATACATACACAATATTTAAAGATTGACCCACAGGTATTTAAGAGTTATAGAAGACTCCTTGTTAAACTTGTCCATCTCCAACACACATACAGACAGACATAAGCACATTCACATCTGAAATCCACATCACACAAAGGAGATGGAAGTTCTTGAAACTTAAATTAGTGTCATTTAAACAAGAAATCTGCAAAACCAACTCAAGTATTAATGCTGATTGCTAGAGTATGCCAGCATTTCACAACAGCTATAAATGTGGGAGGTTGAATGTTTTTGCATTCCTTCTCCTGCAGGCACAGCTGAGGAATGTTCAGACACACAACTATATTAGGTACATGTCTCAAGTGCAGAAGCAGCTTTGCAAGTCATGCTCCAGACAATGGAGGCTAACACATGTAACTCACAGGACTGATGCATTCTTGTGTCGTCCATTCATTTAGTACTGTACAGAACAAACGTGCATCTTTGGTCTGCAGCTGAAATGTAACTGTTTCCCAGGAATATTGTTTTATCACCCACTTATATGCAAGCAGGGGCAGGAAGGAAGGGTAATGAAATGAAAGTTTGTTCTTGGAATTAGGGGTGAGCTCCAACTGGCTGGACATTACTCCTGCTTCTTTTACACATCTCTATTATTCAATTCCCCTTTAGCTTTTTTGGCGCAGAACCTAAAATAAATTAAGATGTGATGGTGTTCCTAGACTTCCTAAAAGTCGATTATAAGTTTATAGTCAACCTTATGAATTGAAGTTTTTGGGCTTTTATGTATATACCATTCCCTTCTGATCACTTGTGACCCATTGCAGATGGTCACACTAATAGTCCTATAAGCAGTTTTCATTGCTGATATAAAATATCAACGTGCTTTCAGCTGAATTCAGGAATGCTGTCTCCTTGTTACAGCGCAGAACTGTGATTCAAAGTCCCCAAGTCCTATTTTTTACTGTCTCACTGGTTTAGAGAACAGTGGCTAATCCTCCCAGCCAGCCCAATTCTTAGAGTTTCTATTTTTTAAAAAATGAGGACAGTACTGTTGACCTTTGTTGCTTTGGGATCTGTTACTGAAAACTATAAAAGCTAGAACTACTGCAACTCAGAATTGACTCTCACTACAGTTGTATGTTTATATATTCTTTCAAGCAGGTAAGTACTCCAGAAAACTTGCATCCTTAAGATATGGCAAAATATAATGCATTAAGTAAAATACAATTATGATGGAGCAACTTCCTCTACCTGCTGTATCTTTTGATTTCTAGTAGCCCTCTGGGAAGGGGAGCCCAGCTTGTTCCTCTTTTCTGACTAGATGTATTTGCAAATCACTGGTAAATGGTCTCTTCTGAGCTAGCAGTTCTCTAGAAGCACAAATAAAGTAAATGTGAGTAGTATAAATAATCTCCCCACACAAAGTGTAAAGTTCCAAGTTTCAGTTCAGAGGGATATGAGCCTAAAACGTCCTTTCATTTTTATGAATTTTCAATGCACATATCTAGACATAATGTCCTGGTTTACTTATAGCTTGTTTATAGCTAAAATGGGTAGTCTTTACTGAATTTATTATTTAGATCCCTAGAAAGGAGTAGGAATGGAGCAAGACGACAGGGCTGAAAACTCACCTCCAAAACATTCAGAATTAAAGAAGATTGATATAAAAAGGGAAAATCAGTTTCCCCCTTTAGCACAAAAAAATTGAGAACAACTGGTTTGAAAGCCTAAAACCACTTTTCAATCCTGAAAGCATTATAGATTGAGAATAGAAAGCAGGCCAGATCTTACACAAAATTTGCTATGACTGTGAGCAAAATTAATGGTTCTGTTCAGTGGCCCACAAAAAGAAAAAAATTCAAAGAAAAATTAGGATTGAACCATTACTACCCCAGGAGATTTTCTTGCTGGTCTGAAAAACAAAATAAAAACCCAAATGAAAATAGAGTGCTACTATTTATAAACTTAGTACCAATTATGTTCAACTCATTTGCATTCAGCAACAAGTATCCTGTCATCCTAAGTAGGCATGATTTACTGCAGGCACTTGTTTAATATAAAATCTTCCAGACATCCCAGAGAGTTTATTGTTAAGTCTTCTGAACTGGCCTAGAGGTTATAGCTTATATACAGTTTACTTGTGCTTCGCATCTTTGCAGGTATCAGTATTTAATTTTCAAACTGAAAATAAAATGTAGTCAGAAAACTTTTTTAAGCATTTCCTTTCTATTTAGAAAGTTACTTTAGGCACAATATTGAAGCTCCCCTGCTGTGTTCTTTTCATTACTTCTCTCTCCCATCTATAGTTGATATTTTCTTTTTTGCAGAAACAGTTTCATGGTTATGGGCTGACATCCCATCTTTCCTTAGTCCTCCCTTCTCTAGACTAAACAATGCCAATTCCTTCCACCCTCCCTCGTGCTGCCTCTAGACTGTTGCTCATTCTTTTTACTCCTCTCTGGATTGCCTCCAGGGTGTCTACATATTTCTTCAAGTATGGTGCCCAAAACAGTACTCCTTGCTACTGGAGACTGTCAAGGAGAGTGGAAGAAGTACTTTACACACCCTGCATAAAATTTTTGTACTCTAGAACTGCTTTATTTGGCTTAAATTTGGTGATACTTGGTAAGAGCTGGGAGCTTTTTGAACTGTTCAACTGAAAATGTATGTTCAGAGAGTCTTTCCTTGTGAAAGCTGGATTCAGGTGTAGATTTGTAATCAGGGTCCTAAGGCCAGAAATTTGTAGATATGTCTTTTACTTTATTACAAGGCATACCAGCAAATCAGGAGTGAACTCTGATTTACTGTACAAAATGGTCCCTATTTTCAGATCCTCAAGCAGGCTCACATGGTTTTCAGATATGGATGGCAATCACTCTATTTTGTGTTTAAATAACACAGCAATAAATATTACCCAGCTTTCTAGACACAGTAGTGAGTTGAATTCAGTAAGAACCTTGCCTATAAGGAACATGTTGAGCACCCAAACTTTCTGAGATGTGCACTGTTACACAGCCTTGTTCCTTCTCTGTACCTTTAGGCTGAAACACTACTTCATGAAAGTCAATTGAATTATTGTTAATAAATATACTTTACAGGTAGCAATTTGTTGTTTACTATTTACATTGGTTATGAAAATAGTCTTAGTTAATGACCTAGACTAGTGTAGACTAAATATTCATTCTAATTGATAAAATCTCCCCTACTCTTACTTTGCTGTGTTGCCTCAAATTGTGCTGTATTTTATGAAGAGGATTTAGAACAGATATCTTAAGATTTTTTACCAAAATTTGAAGGATTTTGTTTTTCAAATACTTGTCAGAGGTAAAAGGTCTATTACACCTGCTACTGAGCAAATATGAAACAAATTCAGCGTGTTGGGATGGTGTTTTTAAACACCTATATCAATCCACAAGTCAGTGAGTCTCAAGTAAAATAGAACTTTCTCAGGCATCTAGTCTCACAGTCTCTTAGTGCTTATTATAATTGTATAACTTTGCATGGGAAAATAAAACCAGGTCTGCAGAACAAATATTGTTCTTGCTATAGAAGAGGAAAGGTAGAATATTTTAAATTACTGTTCCACTTTCACGCCAGCACTACGAAGCAAGTCTAGAACTTAAAAGAGGGAATGAAAACAGAAATTGATAGCTGTAAAGTTCAGTAGTCAGTGTTTATTGCCTTGAAGACAAATAATGACGTCAGTGAACTAACTTCAAGGCTGAGTAAATAAGATTAGAATAATAATCTATAACCTGGGAAATTACAGAAAGCTTCACAGGACTGTTTTGAAGATAGACCAAACAATCATTCGTTTTGGGGAAATCACTACTGCAGACTATTGCAACTTTTGCAGAAAATTCACAAAATTCTTCCTCTCCACTTGTCACTGCTGGCTTAAAAAGCAGATAAGCAAGAGACATTTTGATGGTTTAATATATAAATAAATCAAAATGGGGGCTAGGGCAAAGAAGGGAAGCCTTTCATGTTATTTTTCCTGAGGAAATACCATAACGGCAGCCAAAAAAAAACAAAAACCCAAAGCCACAGCCCCAAAATTACACTTTGACTACCATAACTTATCAGTTATGCAAAGCTTTTATGTGTTTTAAAGAACTGTTTAAAAAAGAAGCCTGGGGGTATGCAAAACATGCACTAGTACAAATACAGTGATATTTTTATGTGGTTTGTATTTATCCAGCTAAGCACTGCTGAATAAAAGCCAGTAGGTGTGCTTGCTTTTTTTTTTTTCTTTAAAATCAGTTGAAATTTGACTTAAAAATATTGACCAGAACATAGGAGCATAGTGTTCTTGAGGAGCATAATGTTCTTGAATGCCTGAAGCTAGTAATGTGAAATCAAAGTGGGTAAAATCCACACTAACATGAAGAAAATTGACAAAGTCTCCTGGTCTATTGTCAGGCAGAAATTTGTCCAACAGATATCACTTCAGGATTCTGGCATTGGCAAAATGTGCATGCCAGACACAGGAAACCAAGAAAAACAAGACAAACCACAGAAGCCTCCAAAATTGTATCATTTTCATAGCTTAGTGAGAAGATGGATGTTCTCACTGTGACTGACCCCAAGAAGTAGACTTTTCAGCCAGTACAAATATTAGCTTATTTTTGTAAGTCTCTGAACATTCATATGATGTTGGACACAGGACAATCCAGCTTAGTTTTGTTCAGATTTCACACCATTAACTGAATTCTACTTTGTTTAGTAAACTACCTTATTAAAAAAACAACCAAACAACACGAAAAATCTCCAAATAAAAACCCACCAAAATGTTTAATGGTTTCTTATATTTAGCAACCATAATCTCAGAAGTCAGTGTTCTCTACATTTACTCTAGAAATTATTAATAAATCAATGCTTATGTTATTTAGTTCTAGCTAAAACTTTTAAAAAAATGTCCACTGAAAATCAGGTGAACATTGAAGGTCAATGTGTTTGCTAATGAAAATGGTTTTAATATACTAAATTTAGCATTAGCTAATTTATTGAAGACCATTGGAGAAAAAAAAATGGTGAAGTGAAATATCTAAAATTGTACTTAGTTTAACAGAATTAGCTAATTGTTAAAAAAATGCCAATAACTGCTAATTGACCTCAAAACATCCATATGCACATGCATTCATAAAAATGACTAACTACTGTATTGATTTGTGTGAGAGGGAATAAAAAGATTTAAGCAGAAAGAGTTGAATTTGGACAAGTCACTCACCTACAGTTTCAAAACCATTACTTGATTCGGATGATCACACACTCTCACATTAATTCTCTGTGATACTGAATATTTATAGGTCATATGAGGATTCTGAAGAAGGAATGGCCAGCCAAACTTTCAAAAGTGAAGCTTGATTAGACCACCATTAGTAAATTTAGTTTTAGAATCTGGGCTAGATTCACCCTCTTAATATGGTATAGCAATGCCATCCATTTTGTAAGAATACTCTGAAGTCCTGCTGATAAAATCAGAAATATTAGTTACAGATATTAAAAAGGTATATTTAGTATTTCATATGAGATTATAAAGCAAGCAACACACAAAGACATGCCTCTGGTTGCCATCTATTTTCAATTCCTCCCACTCATTTCTTGTTTTCCAACTACCCAACTTTCAAGTGCCCGCTTAAAAAAAAAAAAAAAAAAAAAAAAAAAAATCACCAAACTCTCCCTCCTCCATATTTTATTTCTTTTTGCTTTTCATTGTATTATATTTTATCTTCCCCAGGCCATCATAACCTATAATAATTTCTCCTATTTTGCTCCTTAATAATTTTTACTATGGAATATTACCCTACCCTATTTACTCAGGAACACAGTCTTGCACCATTTCATTTGCATATATTATTGTACCTTCCATAAACCAAACACCAACACAATAACTCCATATTGAAAGTATAAAACTTAAATGCTATTATATGCTTACATATGTTACATATAATGTAAGAGATGCCTCTATTCCTGAGAAGAATCCCCTGTAATGTGAAGCCAGTACCCAAGACCTGCAAAACACAAATCAGAAACTATGCAGAGGTATTTTCAATGTAGCTTGAATAGAATGTAGCTTGCACAAAAAGTAATCCCTTAAAATTACCTGTCCTTGATAACACAAAAACAAGTATTTTGTCTCTTATGATGATCCACTAAAGCAGCAAACATTTACCCTGGACTATTTGTAATATCATACCAGAGATAATTCTCACTGAAGCTCAACATTAAAAAATCTGATTTGCACCAGGAGGGATTTTCTAGTGGTGCACATATGAGAGGACGTGTGTCCTAGAGCATCATTGCTTCAATTCCTTGTATCCCATACCTTCAACACAAATGTGGAAATAAGAGGGCAAATCCCACAAATGTATGCATAACATACTCTTTTAAGCAGCTTCTTTGTAATGGAATTCAGGTGGTCACCTTAGTTTCATAGATGGAAATTCTCTTAGAAAAAAAGTACAACCTACAAAACTCCTGCCTCTCATAGGTAATTTCAAACTTGAAATTCTTGCAAAAAGTTCAAAGGCTGAGGGAAAGCATTAATCTCAGGAACAGAAAAGATACATTTCACAGGTTAAGATATCCTTCTCTACCTCCATCTGCTGCAGAAAGAAATACTATCCATTCCTAAAAATAGAAAAAAACAGACATACCTTTACACTGACTCTAATCCTGATTTGCAACATAGAAGTCTCAAATCCCATCATACTATTCCACAGTAATACAGTCAAACATAGCAAGGACCCTAGTCTCCTGGATTCTTTCCCTTCAGTTGAACACTGAAGCTTGGCCTGTTGTGATGACAATGCTATTTTGTAACTCTGCCTCTGAGGACTGGCATTTTAGGCGTCTGTTGTTGGAGAAGAATACAAATGTGAAATAGGCAGGTTAAACAGAGGAGCACTCACCATATTTTTTTGGATATAATTCTACTAATGTGAGAATTTGGGGACAAGATATTTGTGATATTCCTTTCTAAAGGTCCCAAGTTATTGCCACCACCAACACGACTGTATCTAACAGAAAGTCAACTGCTGAGAGAGCAGATCTTTCTTACCTTATAGTGAAAAGAAATAGCTATCAGAGTACAGGAAGTATATTGCAGACTGTTATGAACACTGAACAGTGTTGAAATATGTCTTGAAGCCAGATTAGCCTCAAGAGGAAAGAAGAAAGACGAAAAAAAAATTAATTATTAAAAATCAAGACACAAACTTGTTCTACTGCTGTTGTAGAAATTTGGATTGTATGTGAGACCTACATAATGCCCAGGGGCAACTCAGAAAGTGTTTGGAGAAAAGTTTAGCATGGGGACTTTGAACAAGAGAACACAGGAATCTGAATTATTTTATTCCAGTCTGTATAGAACTGTACTTTTGAACTCATGCTTTTATAAAAGAGATGATAAATCACTAGTCAGACTAAGTTATATTGCTGGTTTTCAAAGCAGCTTTTCTATATTGATGAAATATCCAAAAGGTAAATTTTGACAATGATTAAAAACCCATCCCATTGTGAAGAGCATGCAGTTCATTGGAATATAGCTCTCTGAACATGACTACGTTCCAGATGATTAAAGATTTCTTCTTCTGTTTCTGGAGTGAGCTGTATATTATCTTTGATTGGAGACAAAGGATCTGACTTTCTACAAGAAGGAAGTTTTTCATACTCCCTGTACAAAAACACAAAGACAAAAACAAAACCAAAGAATGTTATGATAATTTGTGTGTTTATGCACAGGCCAGTAAGAACATATGGGTTAAACATATGGGTTAAAACACAGCAAGACCCCTTACCTAACTACCCACTCTATCTAAGAGTAAGAAATTTAGAAACATCTTAAAATCTGAAAAAATAAAGAGAATATTCAGAACTAAGCAAGTCCTAGCAGTTAAAAACCCAATTTTGTGATGTATTAAGAAAATAATCCCCTAAAACTTAATAAACCATTACTTACATAGAAGTAAGTAATACAAAAATATGTATAATCACCCAAAAGTTACAAATCAGCCAAAATTGGATGGATAAAATGTGCATGGTGAGAGCCTAGTTTGCAACCATCAGCAGAGAGTGCCATCTAGGTCACGCTGTTCTGTCTGCCTGTATTCTGACAAATCAGAATATATGAATTTTCTCACTGTGAGCAACCCTGGTCAGACATTCACAGAGGTCAAGCAATAAATACACAAACACTTTCATTTCCTCCTTGAAACTGTCTGTCATTCTTACACCACATAAAGAGGATAATAAAAAGTAAGATTTCTAAAAATGTTAAAAACCACAATTTTTTTAAAACAAAAATCAGTTGGATGTTCATAATAACCTGCCCTAAGGCCCAAACTTACTAAAATATATTCATCTGAGTGAACACATGCTCACCAGTATCAACACTGCAAAAGAAAACCTTTGGCCTACTCACATTTCATTTCACATTTCAGTTAGTGAAAATAGTTTTACTTGAAAAAGACTTATTCAAAGTTGAGATTGTTACTTAAAGCTGTGAAAACTTTGCACCAGAAGTTTTTACCTGAGCCCATGGAGATAGTGTGAGTTAGAATACCTACACTTCAGGTCCTGTTTTACTTTTAAAAAATAACAGTCGCCCTTCAAGCTCAAACCTTGAATCTATTTGCAGAAACTTCAAGTTAGACAAGTCATCTGCACAAGGAAAAGCATTTTATAATGTGCAAAAATGTCTCTGGTAACCAGATACTCCAGCTAACAGAAATATTCCATCAATTCACAATCATCTTGAAAGCAGAACACTTCTGACAGTCAGCCACCTCCAAATGTGAGTGACACAGAGTTAAATAGAAGCAACCTTGTATTCAATTAAATTTAGCAACTTTTATGCAGCTTTTGCATTTAGGTCAAGAAATTACTTTTGGTGTTTGATGCCAAACAATGGCACTGATTTTAACATTAATTATGGTAAACTAAATATAATAATCAATAAAATTCAGAAAATTAGTTTTAGCTGACAGTTTTCCCTGGTTAGAAAGAAGTAATTCTAAGAACATATTTACCAAAAGCCATGCTTCATGTTTATATCAAGCTTAGGAAGTTATAAATTGAATGTAGAAAATACCTAATCTTGAGCTATTATGCTTATTTATATGGATTGTATGAATTGTATGGAGAACATGAGCAGAGTCTGCTTTGAAAATTGTTTCTTTGGGAATAAAATACACATGGTACTATATAAAGGGTTAAAGCAACTCACCTTTTAAATTGGAAGCTTTTCCAGAGTTCACCAATGGTGGTTTGCAGTCCCAGCTTATTTTCAGTATCACAGTCCTTTCCCTTCTGCACAGGTGACAGTTTCCTGCTTAGTCCACTTACTTTAGCTGGTATCAATGGCTTGAGCTTTGTTATCATATGTGACTTTATATTACTGGATTTACGTAATCCAGGAACCTGTGTGATTTTAACATTGCAGTACATATGGTTAAAATGACAACCTGCAAACAACAGATATTATGCTGCAAAGCTTGTAATGAAAAAAATAAAGTGCTTTACATTGTGTTGAGATAGCGCAATCTGATATGCTACAACAAAGTATATTTAGATAGCATCTGTAATCTAAAAAAATGGCATCTCGAACACGAGACATACTACAGCTGTAAGATCTGGCAAACCAGCTTTCATAAGTTTTTGTATTCTAAAAGGTTGTAAATACTCATTTCTTTTGAATGCAGTTTAAAAAATCTACTGATTTTTTTTTTTTATCTGTTTCAAGACTATTTATTTTGCTCTCATGTCATGTCACCTTTTAGAATTTTAACAGAAGCAACTCTCTGGTATTGCTCTCTGTGATACTTAAGCAAGAGCACAGGTAAGAGTGCAACAACCCAAAGGATTCATTAGACCTCTACCTGGACCTTCTTATACAGTTTCTATACCAGAAATTCAGAAAAGCTGTGCTTAGCCAGAATCTCTCTCTCTTAAAAGCAACCAGACTTAAGTTTGAACATTTCAGCAGCCTTTTCTTCAAAGAGAATTCACAACTTAGTTCTTTACAAAATATCATGGCATTTTGCCATCCCCCCACCACACACATATATTTTTTTGCACCTCAAATATTGCGTTCAGTTTTTAATTCCCTCACTAGAGGAAAGACATTGAGGCACTGGAATAAGTCCAGACATAGGCAATGGAGCTGGTGAAGGGCTTAGAGCACAAGTCTTATGATGAGCAGCTGAAGGAACTGGTGTTGTTTAGCCTGGAGAAAAGGAGGCTCAGGGGTGACTTTATCACTCTCTACAACTGCCTGAAAGGAGGCTGTAGCCAGCTGGGGGTTGACCTCTTCTCCCAGGCAACCAGCAACAGGACAAGAGGAAATGGCCTCAAGTTGCACCAGGGGAGGTTTAGATTGGATATTAGGAAAAATTTCTTCCTGCAAAGGGTTGTAAAGCATTGGAACAGGCTTCCCAGAGAAGTGGTAGGATCATGATTCCTAGAAGTGTTCAAAAATCACATAGATATGGCACTTTAGAATACAGCTCAATGGTGAACATAGTGGTGCTGGGTTGACAGCTAGACCTGACCATAAAGGTCTTTTCCAACCTTAATGATTCTGTTATTGAAATGACATCATTTCTACCTAAGTATACTAGGCAGATCTTGGTATTTCAAGGAGGGGAAAAAAGTGTTTAAAATATAAGCTAAAAATTGGAACAAGAATAGTAGGAAGAATAAAATAAAATCTTAAAACTCCCTCCTTTATTGTATTTTGCTTTTTATCTATTACCTCAGCCTTTTTGCAACACATGAAGTTACCAAAATCCTACGTATCTCTGTAGGACTGAATTACATCAGAGTTATCATTTAAGTTAGCTAATCCAAAAGTAGGCAAAGCAGCATGGTGAACACCTGCTATGAAACTTAAAGCCAGAGCAGAATGCTCTTTTCTATTATCAACATTAGCCTCTTTGCTGAGCTCACCACAATTGTGAAAAATAATTAGCAGTAAAAACCACAGCTGAAATAGTATCACAGAAGAAAACATGAGGTCTTAGGGAGCTCAGTATCACATAGGCACTTGCTAGTAAAAAGCTTCTATTAGTTTTGGTATTAGAATTGAGTAGGCAGCACTTAGTATTTTGGATTGGAATCAGAGTAAGCTGACAAAGTTCTCAGATTGCCTCCCCCAGTTATTAAACTTCTCTACAGGTAATCTACATAGCTTATTCTGATTTTGGTAAGCTGAATATTAATTATGCTTTAAGTGATTAGCTGTTTCTTCCCTAAATCTGGAACTCATTATTCCATTTGGTATCTTCTACTGTACTTTACACCAGCAAACACTTCCCTTGTTTTACACTTGCAGGGTCCTAAGAAGAATCCTAACATGATTTTAGTAAATCCTAAAAGAAAACTGAGCCAAAAGTGGTGCATCTTATCTTCTTTACCTTCTCTCTCTTATGGTCTTACTGGTGCTACGACTCACAGGAGTCTGAGAGTCTGGGTGGGCCAAAGTTATGATATGAGCTGACCTTTTCATTGTCGTTGTTGTCAAGTTAGTTTTTGGCCAAGGCAGATATCTGGTGAAATTCCTTATAATTACTACTACCAGCATGTAAAGGAAGAAGAGAGAATGCATGGCCATGGAAATAAGTGGGGGAAATCCTCCTAGTAGCCACTTGCTTTAAACAAACCCTATTGCCCTCACAGATTTTCAGCAGTTTTTGTTTTCTGAAGCCTCCAAGCACACTGAAATTTTGTTTTTACTTGATGCTTATATTACATCAGTACTTCCATAATGTGTATTCCCCAATATTTAATATATTCATTTGCCCAATAATACTTTCAAAGGTGAGCAAAACAAAGTAAAACATTAAATATAGCTTTAAAACCAAAGTAATAAAATTCTGAATCCCAGGATGACTTTCTTGTTCAGTCTGGTTGAGGAGAAGCAGGAAAAATGTTAACGTTCCAAAACACAAATGTAAATTTCTTCTCAGCCAATAGGATCCTAACAACAACCACAAGATGTCACTATTTTACAATTTTATGTCACTATTTATTTTATTTCTTGTTTGGCAGGGAGAAGCTTATGAGTTTTAGTCTGAATACAAGAAAATGTAGTAGAGGTATACATAAAAGGATGAAAACATCTCCCTCTTACTTATTCATCTTTTGGCCAATTCTAATGACACCACCTAAAGAGTCAGAGCTGATAAGTCTTAAAAGTTTTTAATCAACTAGACAAATGTATTAAGCTCTTAAAAATGTCCCAAAGATAAGGAACACTAAGTTTATTCTTAGACATTTAAGAAAGCACAAAGAAGTCAAATTACAGTTATATCTTGTGATTGTATCTGAACTGTGAACATTACTGGAATTTACATCATAAAACATGAAGTGGGGTTTTTACCTTAGCTCGGCTTATTTTAGGCCAAAGTGTTTAAAATCCCCAAACAAGTTGCAACTATGTGATCAATCATAGGTGGTCTGGTTATATTTCAACTCAGACCCAATGTAGAAGAACAAGAACATAATTTTGTCTTGCCAACATTTGCATTGCTTAAGTCTTTCATTACAAGTTCTAAAATGAACTCGTAGAAACTCTGATTTTCAGAGTTTAGTACAGCTCAAAGTTAAAAGAATTCTTACCTTGGTCTTTATGACTCTAATTTTTTTGTCAGTTTTAACAGCAGAAGATACTGAAGACAGAGTACACTGATCATCAGCCAGTTTTGAATTGGAATCAGATTCCTTAAAGAGAAAATTCATTTGGTTTTAGAACAGGTCATGTGTTTCTGTAAACACAAGTTTTCATATCTACATGTATGCACTTTAAGGTATAATCTTTTCAGCTGTTCTAAGAATTTATACAAAAAAAATCTAGGCTTTTAACAAGCAACACTACAAAGACATGCCTATGCTTTCTGAAAGTACTTCAGGGATTAAAAAAAGAGAACAAAACCTTGCCTACCAGGTGTTTTTATGAGCCACTGCAGTGATAGCAGCAGAAAGAGTGAAGACAAGCTAAAACCAGAAAACAGACTTTAAGATAGTATGTCAATCCAATTAATACAATTATGTTAAGCATTGGCAAGAATGAAATATGATCATTCTGTGATTCTTTTTAGAGAAAAGTTTTGTTAGCACAAGCTACATAATCTATAGGGCACCATTCTGAGGAGGAGACTTCACTGCATAATTTCTTCAATAATTTAAAGTGAAAACAAATACTGAAATAATGTCTAATTTTCTTACCTTTGCACTTGAATTGTTGTTGGACACTTCCAGTATCTCTGAAGACTCAAAACTGCATTCTGATGGCTCCCAAGACCCATGAGACTGTGATGACTGTTCCAGTTCTATTAAGGGGGAGGTCTCTTCCTCCGATTCATCACACACTACCCCATTAATCTGATCTTCCTGTGATACAACACAGTTGTTTCTCTGTTGGTGAAACTGCTGTGAAAATGCACTATGAGATGGAGCAAGATTTCCTGAATTACTTCTAAACCACGGGAAACAACTTTTCTGCATTTCTCCAGGAGGTGTAAAGACAGTCCTTGATGATTTTTCAGTTTCTGGAAACTGAGAAATATCTTCTGCTACATGTTTTGCTTCCTGTTTCTGGCAATCCTGTTCAACGTCTCGAGTTGTATCATCATCCTTTGCTTTACTGTCAAATGTAACTGTATCATTGCAGAAAAACCTAAGAAATAAAAAAAAAGGTAAAGGCAAGGGAGAAGAAAGTTATGCAAACAGGTATATCATCTCCATCATTGTCTCTATCCATCAATTTTATTTTCAAGGTATACTTGCAGACAAATTATTTTAACAATGGGAAAAGTCCCTCAGGGAGGCACTTAGAAAATAACAGTAAAAAAAGCAGGAAAAAGCATCTGTAAAAAATGTCATTCATTGACTGAAATACTAAGAAGGTTCTTCACATGAAAGAGGAAACATCTAGAAATCCTACAAACTTTAAGAATATATTAATTAAACGTGATAAGGCTGCTCAGTAGCGAAATACTTCAGCACCACTTATCAGTGAAACTAGAATTTTACAACTTCTTTTCCATGCTATAGCAGCAGCTCCTGAAAATACTGAGCACAGATTTAGGAAGAAACTACCATCAGTGACAACTCTTAATTTTTGATGCAACATAAAAATAAACTTTCAAAAACTTTCAGGTCAGAAAGGTACGCTTTAAAACTAAAGCATTAAGACTGCTCTGCAAAATTATACTGCTCAAAAATATTCATATTATTTAAGATAAAAATTACACAATAGTAGACTTAATTGTGATAATGTTTTATAAAACAAATTCAAGTACCTGCACCCAAATGTGAACAAATGAAAAAAACCCTAACAAAGTCCCTTTTCTCAATGTGCTGCTGCAGAGATCAGCAGTGTAAACTGAATGGGATGGGATAAGGATTGGTATTTTTCACAGGGTATGACCAGGTGTAGCTTTACTGAAACAAACAAAAAGCCCCTGTCAGCTTAAGTCCATGTATTCACTAACTGTTTATATATTTGCCACAAATAATATATATATTTATTTTTATATATATAAACGTGTATCTATATATAATATTTATATATATATTTATTTGTTATCATATGTGACTTTATTTATATATATATAAACATGTATCTATACATAATATATTTGCCTTTGGTTTGTTTTTGAGATATGCCATATGTCCTTTGCCTGGAAAAAACCCTGGCCAATTCCTAAGTAATTTTGATACCCAGAGGTATTGAATATTATATTGAGGGCTATTAAATTGATCACAGGATTGGATCACCACTCCTACAAAGGCAGGCTGAGAAAGTCAGGCCTGGAGAAGAGAATGCTCCAGGGAGACCTTATAGCACTTTGCAGTATCTACAGGGGAGTCTAGAGGAGAGCTGGAGAGGGACTTTTCAGAAGGGCATGTACTGACAGGACAAGAGGGAATGATCGTAAGCTGAGTGAGGTTGAAATTAGGCATTGGGAAGAAGTTCTTCACTGTGAGTATGGTGACAACACTGGAACAGGTTGCCCAGAGAAGTTGCAGATGCCCCATCCCTGGAAGTGCTCAAAATCAAGTTGGATGGAACTCTGAGCAATCTGGTCTACTGAAAGATGTCCTGACAATGTTGGGGATGGGTTGGAACGAGATGATTTTAAGGTTCCCTGCAAGCCATACCCTTCTATGAATAGTCTCAGTCTTCACTTCTGCAGTAAAAAATTAACATGATCTGTCTCACAGATAATTAGCATGCTTTGCGCAGAAGATCCTCCATCTTGGCTCAGATGCATACAGTTGCATAAATAAGTTTGATGTAGCATTTTTCCTATTTTCAGTATTCAAGTTATTTTATCAACCAGGACAGCAAATAGTATCTTGCTACTTATGAAAACATGTGACATAAGCCTACCTGCTTCTTGTTCCTGGAACAATTACAGCATCCTTCTCTTTGTTTTTCCTTTGTAAAAAGGAAGCAAATTTATTTCTAACTCTGGGCAGGGAGTTAGAGCTTTCTTGAGTGACGGAATTCCCTGGAGAATCAAGGCTTTGTATTGCAGACACACTCTTTTGTGCTTGACCATCATGATCATTCTCCTTCTTGATTCTTTTTGCTTTTGAAAATGAGTATTGCTTCAACAGATCTCCATCCGAGATTTCTTCTGAATCTGAAAGCAATTTAGGCCTCACTTTAGAAGCACATTCTACAATTAACCAGTTAGGAGATAACTAAATGTTACATATTTACTCTCACAGGCTTAAAAATATTAGTAAGATCTGGTAAGAACATTACTGACAATACAGTTTAGATGTCCTTAACACCATTGCTTTCTAGTACATAGCCTTAAAAATAACTCAGTGAAAAGATAGATGGAGTGAAGGCAGAACAACTAAAATGAAACTACATATGATTTAAAGGCAGGTTGCTAAACCACTTATAGACTTTGGTAAGCGAGGGATTAAGAAGATAGCAGGAGTAACAACAGAGGAAGAAAAAGCCCTAGTAGTACAATCAGAAAGCAAATGAAGCAGATGAAGAGAAAAAACTTAACATGTTAGATAAAGCACAATAGGAACAAAAAAGTGCCTCTTCTATTACTAGCCCACAGTTTATTTGAGTACAGGTAACTCAGGTGGTATAGAAGACAAGATACCACAGATGCACTAGAGAAAGTGAAAAAGCTGGCATAAAAAAACACCTATACAGGGCATAGAGGCAGAACAGTGTCAGAAGAGTATAGAAAACATTCTTTATGTTTTCTATCTGATCTAATATCAATGCTAGGAAAACCAGGCTGTTTTAACTTCTTCACAAGAAAATTAAAAACTCAAAAAAGAAATTAAAACCAAAACTAAATCAAAATACAGATGGTATTAAACCTAACTTGAAATTGAAACCACTGGTTTTATAGCAAACCAAAGAAAGTTAAAATCAAGTCTGGTTGAAAGCTTGCTGTCACCCTTAATCATAATCTAGGTTTTAATATTATGACTTTTTAGTCTTGTAGCTTGTTGAAAACAGAATACAGACAATAACAGTTGAGAGATAAGCCTCTAAAGTCTCATACCATAAAGTACAAGATAAAATCCTTTCTTTTCCCACAGCCTTCTATTGTTATTCATATACTTATTTAATAAAAACATACCACTCCTTGGCCTTTTTTCCAAGAGCTCTTTGCCTGGAAGTTTTAGTCCTTTAACACTAATTATTTTCTCAATGCCTTTGGTTGTTGGCTTCTCTGGGAAATGCATTTTAGGAGGAGCAATATCTTCAGTAGGGCCAAACTTGTATTCTCTGCTCCAAATGCTATTTACATGATTACCACGTCGGTCATTCCAACCACAACTTCTCTGCTGCACAAGCAACAAAAAACAATTAAAAATCAAGACAGAGGTTTATAATCTTGCCTTCTACATATGATTTCCTGACTTAGCATACAAGGAAGGACATTTTGATATTTGTACATCTAGTGACATACTCTACATAAACTTTTTTTTGTTCTCACATTTCTCATGTTTTTCATACTCTTTTTTGTGCTGCCATGATATCTTCATTTCAATATGGTGTAAGTGACTAACTGTTCCTGTCAGACCAAATTTAAAGTTTGAACTTTATTTCTATTCAGAAAATGTAATATTGGATTATTCTTGGAAGAAATCCAAAACTCTGAGAATTTTCTTTTTAAATTGGTTACTTCTGTAAATAGTATTAAGGAATTGCCAAAAAAGTCTGAAAGTAAAACAAGTATTTAAGTTAAATGCAATGAAAAATAAAACTTTACCTTTAAAAAGAGTGAGAAATATGCATGTGAGAGCAGAGTTTCTGTAATACCAGAACAGCTTTCACTGCCAATTCACTTGTGGATAACATTCAATCATATTTTCCCATTAACATTCAGACCCACATCTAATTCTTACTATATAACTTCAGAACAAAGATGTTACCTGTGCTGTGTCAGGGTTGTAATTATCAATTTGTTCCATTGTATTGATATCAATGTTGCCAATGGCAATTTGAAAAGCAGTACCATCACCAAAATGTCTGTTCCCATCATAGTAAAGGAAAATATCTGAATATTACATTATATTTCAACAACTGTATCACAAAAGTTAGAATAGCTATTTTCCCATTTTTGTGCCAAAAAGCAGGGCTAGAATATTAACAAAAAGGATTAACACCACTACTCTTGGCTCAATTTGATGGAATTGTAATAGAATAACAGAACAACTAAGGTTGGAAAAGACCTTTCAGATCATCAAGTCCAACCATTAAACAGCACCAGCTGCCACGTTCACCACTATACCATGCCTTAAATGTCACATCCACATGCTTTTTAAACACTTCCAGGGATAGTTCTGCAACCCTTGGCGAATCATGAAAGTCAAAACTTAATCCTTCAACTATCACCAGGAAAGGTACCAACTTTCTCCTTCCTAATTTCTGGAAATGCCAGAGATTAGGTAGCTTGACCATATGAAGCTAGTAACTGCTTCAACAGTCCCCTCTCTTTCTTCATTTTCCTAATCCTTCAAGCTGGAATTTATGCTGCACAGATGTGGCAAAATGCTACTTTTTCTATAGGAAGAGGGATCTGGTAAAACAGGACATGCTTAGAGAATGAGTTGAAATTATAAGAATTAAACTGGTAGAGATTACCACATACAACACAGGCAGAAATTCAACACAGTCATAAAGCAATTAAGTTTAAATATAAACTGTATTTAACAATTTGTTTTATAAAGAGGAAAAAAGAGAAATAATTTCTGCCTAAAACAATGTATCAATGATAGGTCACTAAGTTATCCCCTGCACTTTTATTGATGAAAATCAGAGCAAAGAAGAAAAGAAGAAAACCCCTCAAAAGTTTAAGACTGCAGAAAAGCCAAGCTTTAGTCAACAGCAGGGTTCCTTTGATGTACCCCATGGGTGCAATGAAAATTATAAGATCCCACATCTGCTCACCCTTATTTCCCCATTCTGCCGTTTCAACACAAAGGATACCGTCCTGCGTAAGTTAGTGTTTCTGGATCAATATCATCTCCATATGCATTCAGAGGAACTAATTTTCTGTTGACAGGATCAAAAACTAACTGATAAAGGAAGGTATTATTAGCTCGTGTAAAACCCTGTATGTATTCCTCTGGTACTGTTATATTCATCTTCAAGTACTGCCCCATTTTCTTAATAACCTGTCAAAAAAGAAATTACTGAATTGTTTAATTTAAACAGTTCACACAAAAGGTTAAATACTCTTCAACTGCTAATTATCTTTGTTTCCAATTAAATGTAGAATGAGTGTCCTATTGCAACAAGCAGATTCAACTTAAACAGGAGAAGGAAAGAAAATGGAACTTTGTACATTATTTTCCCACTCAGATTGTTTACAATCACATAAACAACACAATTAAAATTTTTATAACTCTTTGTATTTATTTATTGAGCAATATGTGATTGTTTAAACTAATGCATATCAAATTTTTATCATTCATATTACCAGGACATAAAAGCAATATGTGTGTGTTTTTATAACAGAAAAAAAAGCAAAACCAACCAGACTAAACCCTGGCATTTTGCTCAGAGATACATTAAAGCAAATAATGATTTGCATGGGAAAAGTTCAAAGTTCCCTTTTTACTTCCACAAAAGCCAAACCAATTGCTTTAATATCTGCTCTACATGACGCGAAACATTTGAAAATTAAAAATCATGGGGTTTTTTGTCTGTGAGAGAAAAAAAATAAAATACACTAAAGCACACAAGTAACTTAAGAAAGAAGGTAACACATTAAGTTAGACTGCATTTTAAAATACTTTTCTGGATTAGATTTACCTGCTTCCAGGACAGTCCCATAAGGTATTCTTCTTATTAGCTCTTAACCTCTCTACCGCCTTACTTACCCACACAGAACTTATTTCCACCCTCTTAGCCTCTATATTTCCTAATACAAGATTTGTTTTAATTTCATACTTCAGACAAGAAAAGAACCACCCTATATTAATTTGTTTTGCATCATATCACACTTTTCTTCCATACCATTTTTACTCTAGAAATGTCCATATCCATACGTATATAATTAGATAAGATTCCCAACCCCTGCCCCTCCCCACACAGAAGAACATGTATTTATTCAAAAGTAAGAGTTCATTTAGCAGTTCTAATAACTAGTCTGCAGACACAGAAAAAAGCAGCAATGAGAGGGAGAAAAAAACCCTCAAAGTCTTACAAAAAATTAAGTTTCCCTACCAACAGAATATACCCTTGAAGGATTAGAACAATTCTTTATCTAAATTTACTTTGGTGTATTCCTTATAAATATGTAACAGCTTCAACCCCTGAGTAAGTTTAGCTCAGCATCTTTCTAAAGCACAGGTAAAAAATACTTTTTAGTATTCTCCTCAAAACAGAGGAAGTCAAGAACCCTTCATATTTTCAATTGCGTTAAATTTCATATATATTGATACAGGCTCCCAGAAAACAAAAACACAAAGCAAAACTGAGTTTACCTTTATAATGTCTGGATTGTTGGCTAATTTTACTAACTTGCACGCTTTAGCTAACCCAATTCCATGAATTGATGGGAGGTAGTCACAACCAGAAAGAATACACATGTAGCGGAATTTCTCTTCTGTAAATACATTGCCAAGCTGCTTGCAGTTTCCTAGTCGAGCTTGATCTATCTCTAGTCCATTTCCAAACTTGTCGATTTTCAGAAACACCTGAAAATTAAGTGAAAAAAATAATTTTCACCCATATAAGCTGGTTCATTGCACTTGGTGGAAACAAGAGAGGCAAAGTGCTATTCTCATCTCTTCTGTTTCCCACATTTACTGTAGAAGAGTCGATCCACACATCAAACATATTTGGCAACTTCAAACTCTGCTTTTAAGATATCAGCAAGAAGTAAAGGCTATTAGTATTTTCTTCCATACCTTTTTACATCCAAAAGCTAAAAGATCAGAGTCTTCTGTAATTATAGCTTGAACCATGCCAATCTTATTAAGATAAGCCAGCTGAGCATCAGCTTCATAAGGAGCAACAATACAATCAACTCCCTGGGCTCGTGCAGCCTGTACATAAACAAGAAGCATACAAGCACTTTGCATCAATTTTTGGCAGTTATATTAAGAGATCTGAAAGCATAAGAACCTCTCTGTTAAAAAACCAAAACCATTTAACCTTTTTAACCACACACCCATCCTGCCCCCAGTAAGGGCCCAATATTCCATAGACAAAACCTCAGTTTCAAGCAGCTTAGATCTATACACACTGGTTTACAAAACAACCTCTCCTGTAACAGTCTTGCCACTGCATCTGACTACAGGTGCCAGCTTCAAACTCATGCAAGTTACACTCTGGACAAAGGAGAACAGCAGTAGAAAAACTTCAAACTTTTTGATAAAGATCCTATGACTCCATTGGAAGTATAGCAAAAAACTACTAGAAAAAATTTTAATTAGCCTATTTTTTTCTGTAGTCTACACTCAGAAACTAGACAACGGAAAAAACACCAAAAAAATTGTGATTAGCATTTGTGCAGCAAATGTAAAACAGAGGTGTTACCAGATTCAGTTCATAGCAGTATGAAGAGAACTATTTCATTATCTATCATCATTATTTATACAAATGGACATAATAAACTTGAAGTGAAGTTTGTTAATTGTGCCTAACAGAATCCAATAAGATGTAGGACAATTAAAGACTAAGCATGAGGGAATACTTTTCTTGCCTATATAGAAAACATAATGATGTAGACACAAAAATGCAGAGTAGGATATGCTACCTACTGCATGGAATTTTTTTAAACTGGCATTATCAACAGTGTTGACAACTTACTTTAATAACTTCATGAGCCATAGCATGAGTAATATTTACACTGCGCCCAAAACATTCCCTAGCTTCTGACAGTCTCCCTTCCTGCAACAATTGTTTCCCCTTCAGAAGACTGGCTTGACGCTTCCTAAAAGAAAGACAAAAATATCCACCAATCACAGACTATTTTTCACTTAAAAGAACAAATAGCAGAAAGGACTAACAGATAAAGGTAGGAAAGGAGGAAAAATTGCAACACTTTCCAAATCTGGGATACTGTATAATTTTTGAAAACAAAAGAATAACTAGGTCATTGTATTGACAAGGATAGCTAGATTTGAATGTTGAAATTTAGAATATTTTCTCAGAAAACAGTGATAAATCAGGAACTGAAATCAGCAGCATAAAAGAAGAAATGCACCCACCCTCAGCTTGCAGTAAAATAGATTTCATGGAAGTTGGGAGTATCTGACACTAGATACTTATTGATTTAGAGGACACAAAACCTAATTTACTTAATTTCATATATCGGAAATTGTTCACTTCACGCTGAAGGAAGCATGTGTCTCATGAGAATTTATAAATAACTACTACTGAAAAATTCTCACAGCTTCAGTGAAAAGTCCCATTTAGAGGGACCTCAATCTAAACCTTAAACAAATTTATATTAATAAAGGGAAGGATGAGGAAGGTGGTGTTATTTTTAAATAGAATTATATTGGGAAAAATATTTTTGTTCAGAGATCACAAGTGTGGGTAAACTGAAAGCCTCTAATACATTACAGGAACTAATGCTCAAAGGTTTACTTCCTTCCTCTATAAAATGGCTTTCTTTTGTGAAGTGCATTTCTATTTTTGGAATAAAACTTCTAAGAAGTTTGTAAGATTTTAGGTGTAAATTAAAAGAAATCCCACTATATTGCAGGGGAGTTTACCAGAGCTTACTACCTAGCTGAAGTTTGAGGTTTTTTGATTTTGATTGCAATTATAAAACTGTTTTGCTTGCAAATCAATACAGACCAGTACTTACTCTCGTCGTGCCTTTTCCACTTCCTTCTTAGATGGTAGGGTGCAGCCATCAAATACCAAAATTGGTTTAATTCCAAATGACAGCAGCATATGAACAAGTTTCATACAGAAAGCTACATAACTGAATTGAAAATAACAAAAGCAAGAGAAGAAATATAAATTTTATTGTTAACCACAGGTGTGTTACATATTTTTCCATAACAGGCTGTATATTTTTCCAGTATCACAAAAATCTAACACTTGAATGCTGTTTAGTTGTTTTTTTATCACGAGAAACAGTCCACCTCCCAGTTCAGATCTGCTCCTTTATCCTAGACAAAATGAAATAAGAATTCAAGTATAATTCAAGTATGATTTTGCTACATTAGGATTCAACACTGACAAACACTAGACACGTTAAAACATGGATCATCTCTTTACTTTCAGCAGCTCAATTCATAACGGCCAAGGAAACAGGAGGCAGACAAACACAGTATGTGATCCTTCCAGAAAGGCAGGTTAAATGCACTATTGTAGAATCAGAAGGAGTGATAGGTTATTAAATCTCTCCTTGTAGAATTATCCACACTTCTCTCCAGATGGTGGTTATATCCTATGGACAAGACATGCAAACCTCTCTTCCCATAAAGGCTTCCCATACAGGTACAGCACTGAAAATATTCCAAAAGACAGAACAATTCCCCAATCTGTACTAATTGTGAAGATGGTATATGGATCAGGAGGCAATCCTCCACTGCCTTCAAAGTCCAACCCTTGAAAAAATATTTGCTGGGAATTCCAGATGTTATTTATTCCCTCAGACCTCTCTTCTTCTTACCTGTTGTTTCTACAGATCTGAATGAGATCATTTTATCAGCAGCACAGAACTAAAATCTAATAGCTGCTGTAAACACTAAGCAAGCACATTACAACGACACTCAATGAAAAAAATTGAGTGTTTTTTATTATAAGAACACTGTTTAAAACAGCAAGAGCAACCTCCTCAACAGGCAGGGGTGGGAGAGGAGACTTAAAAGCATTTAGATTGTAAGGATATGAGTCCTGAAGAAACTTTATCTAGAGCTACAGAAAAATAACTATGATTTTTAAAAGACAGGAGGAAATAGCACTGTTGCTATATAATACCTTAGTCCAGATGAATTTTAAAATGTGAAAGGACTCTACACTATAGTTAAAGTGCCAGTCTAAGATCATATGTGCGTGGAAACAAGATTTGCAAGATAAACTATCTATGTATTTAAATTATCCCAAAGTTTCCTATGACTATGAATATTTCTCCTGACCATCAATGTTTTCCTCAACTGAAGTGTATCATATTCTCAGGATTCTGAGGAACCTCCACTGTCTTCAAGGCAGAGCTGGATGAAACTCCACAGTTCTGCAAACTAACATAAGCAGGAATAAATATTTGAACCCATGTGCAAAGCACCAACTCTCTCTCGCCTCCAATCAAACATTTGATGGATCCAAGGTCCCCTGAGAGGTGCCGTGCAATAGGACAACAGGGAGCAGGCAGAAACCAAACCACAGGAATTCCACTAGAATGTAAGTAAATCTTCCTTACTGTCCAGGTAACTGAACATTGAAACAGGTTGACCAGAGAAGTTTTAGAGTCTCTTCCTTCTCTGGAGATATTTGAAAGCCATCTGGACACAACCCTGAGTGATATAATCTAAGGGAACCTGCATGAGCAGGCAGATTGGATGAGATGACATCCAGTGGTCCTTTCCAACCTTACCTATATCCAATCTAAAACAAGAGTTCAACCCAGTTTTCCAGAGATGAGCAAGTACTTATGCAAACCTGATCTAAGTTGCAGGGTTGAACGTGAAATATGACCACAATTTTTGTTTGTTTCCTTCCCTAGAAATATAACTTTGTAAATGTGTTTTAGAAAGGATACTTTTACCAAAAACATAGTATGTAAAGCAAAAAATCTCACACCCTATTCAGAGCAAAACACATCTTTCAAAATTCTTTGGTATCATTATAAGCTTTGTCACAGCAGTATATGCAAACTATCTCTACACACAAAATATGTGCCTGAAAATAATACTAAATTTGAAATTTAAGAACTGCATGTACAGAATTTCATCTGAGAAATTAGATTATTGTTGAGGGACGTGCTGGGAAAAAAAAAAACTTGGTATTTTAACAAAAAAAAATTTTAAAAAGAGATTAATAAATAATATCTAAATAATAGAACAAATAATTAATGCTAGATAATAAATAAAATAATAAAAATAGATAATAAATAATAGATAATAAATATTAGAGTATACACCAATGTAGGCTCTAATATTTTTTTTGCGCAGCAGGAAAGCTGTTTACTTATCGCCAAAATTTCCATTCCCAAACAGTTCAACTGGGACTGAGAATTCAACAGTAAGAAGCAAAACTACTGTAACTTAGTTTGTAGTTCAAGAAACACCAAGCTAACAAAACGTCATCTTGTCAAAGGGCCGAGACTTAAAGGCAAGAAAGACTTACAGATCGGTGGGCTCCCCTCGGGCCAGCTTTTCAGCGCAAGCATAGGCGCCTTTGTGCAGCCAGCAGTAAGTGTCCACAGCCACCGTCAGCCCCTTGTATTTCTTCACGTGGGAAGGCTCGGCAGCCTCCTTGATGAACTGCAGCAGGCCCTGGATCCCCATGGTGCCGCAGAGCGGGGAGAAAGAAAAGGCGCGAGCAGGGAGCCGAGTGCTCTGTGCTGTCGATCGCCGCTCGAAATCTTCGCTCGAGGAACCTCAGCTCTGCTCACCGATGGGGCGCTGGGCCGCGCCAGGGCCACCAGAAGCTCCTGCGGGTGTCCCCACGCAGCCCGGCTCGGGGCTGCCTCCCCACGCGGCGGCAGCGGCTGTACCTCGTTGCTGCCCGGGGAGTGGGGCGACAGAGGGAGCGGGGGACGCGGGGACACAGCCCCGACCCGCGCCTGGCTGGGGCAGACGTGGCTCCTCCGGCCCAGCCCGGCCCAGCTCAGCTCCGCTCAGCTCGGCTCGGCTCGGCTCAGCCGTGGCGCGCGGCGGCCGCCCGGGGCTTTCAAGCAGCGCGCGCTCAGCCCGGCAGCCCCGCCCCGCGCGGAGAGACTACGATCCCCATAGTGCCCCGCGCGGGAGGGGCTGAGCGGCGCGCGGCCCTCGGCACTGCTGCCGCCGCGCTCCGCTGTGGGGCAGCGCGCTCCGCACGGCATCCCGCACGGCATCCCGCACGGCATCCCGCACGGCATCCCGCACGGCATTCCTCATGGCATCCCGCACGGCATCCCGCACGGCATCCCGCACGGCATCCCTCACGGCATCCCGCACGGCATTCCTCGCGGCGGGCGGCTTGACACAGCGCGGGGATAACAACAACGAACGCGACACGTATAAACATTAAACACGCTGAAATCACTGACTGCAGAGGATCGAGTGAGTGACACGTGTCACAGCACCGAAGCCCTGCGGTAATGTAAGAACGGATGGTCAAACTTGCAGTTATGGGATAAAGGTTCTTTTTCTTGTTAGTTAACGTGAGGGTGTGCTTGCATAAATAAAAATTGCAGGAAGAAATGCATGTAGGCTGGTATCTACCAGGTAACACTTTTTTTCCTACTTGTCATTTTGAAGTTTGAACAGTTCTTGGACACTTTGTCTCGGTTCCAGGGGTGACTCAGTCAGCGGGCTAGAAGGGCAATGTTTCCAGACTGTGGGCAGCAAAGCTTAACTGCAGTGCGTTCTGAAAAGAGCACATCTGAATTACGACTTCTCGACTAAGAAATGCATAGAAATAACTTGGCCACAGTGACAGCATAACATGTTTTAATGTTGAAAATATTGATTGAATTCTACTTTGCCAATTTTTCACTGTGATTCTGACTATATATGACACACTCCACAAGTATTTGAATTCAATCACAGTTAGAATTCTGTTTGGATTAGGATCACTTCTCTGAAGAATGTGTTCTTCTATAATTTCTGACATTTCTTTTTCTGTCAAACTCCCGTGCTCATGGCAAGAACAGTAATCAGAGTAGACAATGTAATGTACCAGTATCATTCAAAATCACATGCACAATTCAATTAAATATACTTTGGACTGTTTTCTGAAAATTATGTTAAAAATAGTGCTAAGGTGAGCCTCAGAGTCAGAAGCACTGGAACCAGTGAAGTTGCACTGAAGGAAGCCAGAGCTACGGAACTCTTGCCCAGCTCAGATTTTCCTTTTCAGTTCCTTTATCTAAAGGATGAATACTTTGGAATTGAAGAGTTATCACAACATGCCTCAACATTCAGTTTATTACAAATATCTTCAGCCATGTATGAACCAGTATGACTCATCCTCATGACATCTCATAACTTCTATAAAGTAACAGGTACTTTATACAATGAGTCAAAGGCTTTGTTGGTTTCAGTAGAGCTATCTTGATATAAAACTGGCTAAATATACTGATCTTTTAGTTCAACAGTATCTCTTGGAAGAAAGTAGTCAGATGGTAACATTTTGATGAGTTATTCCCTTGAAGAATACTATAGTATTGCAGTTTTATTTCCCATAGGCACCAGATGAAATGGGGAAGCAGCAACATATTATGGTTAGTTACAAGACTTGTAGTAATACATAGAATTCTTTTTGTTTACAAGTACCTTCTGTATCTGGAGAGCTGGTAAAACCAGAAATTATTAAGCCAAATCTCTACTGTGTGTTTTTTCTTCCCTTGGGCAGTTTGTAATAGTGACTTGCAGAATACATTTTAAAGAGATCTTTAAATAGAAAGTATAGCAGAAACATTTTGTTTTCTTGGCAATTATTTTGTATCATGTAATAAAAAAGAAGAGCCATTCAGAGTATAGCCCTATTTACCCCAGAGATTTGAGATAGGTGCCCAAGATAAGTACCCTGAAGTACCTGTAGAACTGCTTCTTTCTCAACACAGCTCTTCTAAAGAGAGGAAATGGGATCACTGTGTCTGATGTAAACATCTAACCTTTACTCAGACAAGTAAAGCAAAAATAATTTTGTCATCATTGTGCACTCCAATGGATGCGGACATCTCACAGATTTTTACTAAACTTCCTTCTGTACAGTGTCTGGCACAGCTGGAAGTGACTTCATGGGGTAGATTAAAATACTCAGAATGAAAACTGGCACTTTGCTGAAGCTCACAATCAGAGCACCAGCTATAGTGATATTAGTATATTAGGTGGCTGATTTATATTAATTTTTCCAAAATTTCAGTGAATTTCTTATTACTGCTACTATATTGTTTTCACTACTTAAGAATTGGATCACTTTTATTTCAAAAAGTTAGTCTGGAAGTTGGTTGGACTATTTAATCAATTTCTTAGAAAAGAAATTTGATTTCTCTCTGATGGGTGGCAGCATTACATTCAGTGCACCCTTTATCTGTCTTTTTTTGAGCTTTCTATTTATGGACTATATATTTTCACAGGTTTTTTTTACCTTAGCTAAGAAGCCAGGCTTTAATACCATAAACAAACTCACAAACACATTCTAACACACTTGAGAGGAGTTTAGAGGATGACATCCTTAAACTATATTTAGTAGCAGAGGAAATGTTTTTAAAAGCTCCTCATTTATCAGGAAAATATATCAATAGTGTTAGTAAAGTTACTAAAAACCTAGACTATCTAGGTAACGTAGTTTTGATGTGGTTGTCTCCTGATTATATTAGATTATTAGCTATTTTGAGCTTTTCTTAAGTGTGACTGTGCTGCTTGTGGCAAGTTTGTTTTGATCCCTGGAAACATAATGTGAGCATAGAGAACAAAAGCATGCTAAGGTCTAACATCTCAGTTGCATATTTTTTTCCCCTTGTGATCTTTCATTGTGAACTAACACATCCGGGTGCTGCTGTAGCCCCTGTTCCTTGTAGCTGTATGGCTCAGCCTGGCCCCTAGAGGCTTCTCTAGACAGAGCCTCAGCTGCAGCCGAGCGCAAAGAGCAGTTCAGTTTCATTTTTGAAGGTGCAGAGGCAGGCAAAACTCTCACTTCCTTTGTAGGTTAATCTTCAAACTAGTCCCGCAGTGATGACTACCAGTTTAAATTATTGTGGATATTTTTTTACCTCATAATAACTTAAATATATCTATAATCAACAGAGAACTTGGAAGCTGTTACAGTTAATTTCTTCATCATGCACATGAATCTTACCCTTGTGCTGGAGAAGGTAAATTTGCTAGCATATTCCTCCTAGCTGCAGATGCTTCTGTGCTTCTCTAAGCACCCTTTCTTTTCAGTTATAATTATTTGTAGAGGAGTGTGTTTTGCTATGATGAAGACCAGAATAGCATTTCTAGCCTGTATTACTGTGACTTTACATCATTCTTCTGCATCCCAGACAGCATCGGTATGTTGTCCATACAGATGAAAAGAAAACTTTTTGAGCCAGTCTGTGTTCCTCCAGACTCTCAAAGTCTGTCCAGAGCTTGAGCTGTGCCATGGTGACTTTCTTCCACTTTGGGAATTATACAGAGCTCTTTCTCCATATATCATTGAGGCATGATCTAGTAGCATTAACAGCTTGATTCAATCATTAACAAGAAATTGCAAAAGGACAAGCAAACTGCTGTTGCTGACCACAAACAGTTTGGCATGCTGTGGGAAAGGAACAGCTGTGTCATCATATTTAAATGAGAGCCTGAGATGGAGAAACCTGAGTCCTGGGGCAGGTAAGCAGCTGAGCTCCTGGGGGTTGGTGCTGTTGATTTAACTTGGTGTGGGACCCCACTGCACCTCAGGTAAGCTATTCCTAGACTTACACAGTCTGCATGTGTAGTCTGTTTTTCTGCGAAAAGGGATTATGAATAATGTTTGACAGCATTCCTTTCCTCTGTGTTTTTGGCAGTGCAAGCAGTGAACTAACAGGTTCTCTGTCTGTGTCTCAGGGAAGTTTAGGGAAGCATGAACCATACAAGGCCTTGGATAAAATCTTGTTTTAAGCCAGTAGTTCAACTAAAAGGGTCTTTTAAATGAAAGCTTAAAAATGAAACAAAAAAATCTTCCATTGTGAGCAGAAAAACTGTGGATTAGATTCTCAGGGATCTGATTCCAGCTCACAGACTTTTCAGGACTTTCAGCCCAGAAAGAGGAGAGGAAGACTGATGATTATTTTGCAGGTACAGGCTCCTTGGAGTGCACCAGCTCAGAGGGCAGCAGAGGTCATCTCTAAAAATCAAGTGGCACTTCTTCATAGTAGGAAAAGACTATTTTGCAACATTATTTGGGTGAAGTTTCCCTCCCCCTTTCTTAGAGTAGGCAGCTGATTGGGGGTGCTTCCATAGTTCCCCCTGCCCTCTCAGTATTCCTGGCTGCTCTCATATGCGGTCTCAGGCCAGATGTTGGGGGTAGATTCTTGCAAAAATTCTTTCTTACTCTCTCCTTTGTCTGTCCTCTTATCCTCTGCATTTCTGCAGGTGATGTAATGATAGGGGCAGGACAGACAACAGGGCATCCTGACTCATCTGCAAACGTGTGTCTATATACTCATCATCTGGCCTTAACTGAGGAGGTTTTTCTATTCATGGAAGTGAAAAGTATTCTTTATTATTTGGCATTTCACTGACTTTGCTGGTTCGTATTCCATCCACCCAACAGTTACACTCAAGACGCTGATCTTTCCAGAGATGTCTTCAAACCAGGAAGATCTGTCAGCATCTTATTGAATTCCAGCATTCCAAAAATGGCATAGGTAGTGAGGGCTTAAAAATATCTTAGGTCACTTCAAGAGAGTGGAGACTTGCAAACTAAAGAGAACAGAGTCACTACCTAATGTACTCACTAGCACCTATCTACTGAGTTACTTTAAGACCTAAAGGTCTTAAAGTGACTCAGTCTGGAGCATAGTTAGAGCTTGGTGGTACTCAATTTTTATCAGTCTCCTTATTTTACACAAGCCTAGTGCTGGTCTGGACTCACATAGCCCCTAGTTTATGTAACCATGCTCATAATGAAAAGATATTTCACACAGGTCAATGACATACAGACGTTTTATGGAATTTTGTTAGAATTTTCTTACATTTCAAAAGTGAAAAAATAGAGGCTTTGGTGGGGAAAAATTATTTCAAATATTTTGCTGGGAGGATTCTCTGGAATCAGATAGGATGATCAAATATTGTTTGTGCTTTCTGGGGAAACAAGGGAGAGGCCCAGTAACCTACCATTTCCCTTGCATCCATTACATCTAGCCATACTGAATGCCCTGTTAATTTCTGTTTTTCATATAAGTGTTCTTCTTTGTGCTACGTGGAATAAAACTAAAATAGGTTAATCATTAACTAATTATGCCAACAGCAGCTGAACAGTCTCTCATGTGTTCCCAGCTGTAAGTAATCTATAATCTATCCATCTTCTGTTTTTTTGTAGGTACTGATATATTCCATATTGCTGAGTCTTCCAGCAGCAAATGAAAATTATGTATTTATTCTTCATTTCCATTTTACCTTTGATTTTGAAAGTCACTGGCACCAATGATGTTGTATTTGGTCATAATAATTTCACAGAATATCAAGTGGGCAACATGCACCTCATTCTCTCTGTCCCACATGGTGGCTCAATGGAACCTAAAGACATCCCTGATCGAGAGGCTGCCTGTTGGGATGCAAAGACATCCTCTTGTATTTTCTCTCATCAGTGTCCTCCTGGAAGTATTCAAAATTCTAAGAAATGCAAAGTGTCTACCAACCAAGACAGGTATACCATAGAGGTGGCTCAGGCTCTTGCTGAAGAAATCAAAGACGTTACTGGTGGCTTCTTCCCACATATCATCATAAACCACCTACAGCGGTTCAAGATGGATGCTAACAGAGAAAAGGGAGAAGCTTGCTTTGGAATTCCCCAGGCAGAACAGGCCTGGGAGGACTATATGGGATTTTTGACCACTGCAAAATCACAGATGTCAGGGGGCCTAATTCTGGATATCCATGGACAAGCACATCCTGAAAGGTGGATAGAACTAGGTTACACACTTTCAAAAACTTCCCTTAACTCAGGTGTCTTTTCTGCATTGAATTCTTCAATTAGCCACCTGGCCAGTCAGCTGGTCAATGTGTCTTCTGAGACTTTGGTTGCAGGGAGTAGAAGTTTGGGTAAATATATTGAAGAACAAAGTAAGAGTTATGTTTGTGTGCCTTCTCCAACTAATCCTAGCCCAAATAATGGAAGCTATTATAGTGGTGGGTACATAGCAAAGACTTTTGGTTCCCGTAGTTCTGGCACCATTGATGCCATTCAGCTTGAACTGCCCCAGTGGGTGAGGGCAGCTGAAGAGCGTCGCAGATTTTGTAAAGCCCTGGCAAGGGCTGTAATGAAATTCTGGCAAACTAACTACTGCAGCCAGTTCAAGCATGAACTTCTGCCATGCTAAAGAGGCTGTCTTGTTAAGATACCTTTCCTTAACACAGTAATGATTGGGAACAATGGGACAACTCCTTCACCTGGAACATTTAAGCCTCCAACATAATTGTGGATGCTGGTAGAAAGAAACCATCCTGCAAAGGAATACATCAACATAGAGGAAATCTACAGCTAATAACAAGTCCATTAACACATAGCTTTGTACTAGATCCAGCACTGAAAAGACTGCTGTAAAATGAGTGGGTGCAAGTATCACTTACTGTGCTTAATTTCTTTCCAGTCTCATCCTCTGTTTTGAAGAACATGATAAACAATCTAATATTCTAATAAATTCTGTGCAGTGCCTTAGCAGATTATCTGTTCAAAGAAATTAAATGTCTTTGCTTTTCTTTTGATACTTAAGAAAGACAGTTGAGTAATATCATTGTGTAAAATGTTTGGGGCTGGGACCAGTTTCCATTTGGTGCTTAGAAAGCCCTAGGATTTGGAAGTAAACAGTAATGCTGAGCAATGGCATGCAGCTGATCTACTTTGGGTTTTTTAATTTAATGAATTATGAAAAAGATATCTGATAGCACTTATAGCACTGTAACGTTGTCACACTTTAAATAGCAAAACAGTAAGGTAGGGACTGGATGGGAGGCTAATAAAGATAGCACACACATATAATGCATTTTTGACAGTTTTCCTTACAGCATGATTCTCTCCTGAGAGCTTGTCCATTGATTTAATTCACCACAGGATTCAACACTTGGTTGTAATTGGGAATAGCACTACAGTATGGATATTTTCTGCACAGTGGAAAATATAGTGGCATGAATAGCCATGACTACAAATCAACTCTTGGAAAACACAGGAAATTATAATGAAGAAAACCAAAGGGAGAAGGAAGCAAGACTGAAAAAGGTACCATTTGAAAACTGAGAACCTATGAAGTCCCAGCAAATCTAAAAGTTGGGTAAAAAGAAAATAGTGAGTAAATAGTCAGTTCTGAGGAAGTACATAGTGAGTTAGTAAACTGAAGAGAAGTGGGATATGTGCATCTTACAATCACTGTAAAATAATTTAGGCCTGACTATTAGTAGGGACAATACCAAAGAGAAAATACTACATTACATATGGTAAAACATAACACATAAGAGCATCAAAATAAATGAGTAAGGATCTGTATGAACCTGAACTGTGCATTTTTAGTAATCTTTGAAAACTAGGCAATTTTCAGGTAACTGAGAGTTTATGTTCCCTTTCAAAGGGATATAGGGTTCAGAATTGCAAGAATGTTCCCTTTCATATGTTAACTGTTAAATCATGGGTCAGATGAAGTGAACACAAATAGTAAATGGTAGGTCACACTTTATCTGGTGCCACTTGGTTTGTCAGACAAGCCTGATTTTAGTTTTAATCATAAGGTTAGTCAATGTGGTGGGCTGACCCTGGCAGACACCAAGTGCCTGCCCAGTTTCTTGCTTGCTTCTTTACTTCTCCCATTGGAAAGGGGAAGCGATTTGGAAGAGCAAAAGTGAGAAAATTCTTGGGCCACAATGAAGATAAGTGAAGTAAAGCTGCATGGGCAAACAAAGCAAAAAATGGAATTCAAGCATTACTTACCACTAGCAGGCAGATGTTTGTTTAGCCACTTCCTGGGAAGCATGGCCTCAGCACACATAATGAATGGTTACTTGGGAAGACAAACACTATAACCATGAACATCTTGGTTCCTTCCTCCATTCCATGTCACATGGTATGGAAAATTTCTGATCCGTTTAGGTCAGTTGTCCTGGCTGTGTCCCTTATCAGCCTACTCAGTGGGCGTGGGAAAAAAACCACTTTGCTGTTGTGCTGGCATTGCTCAGGAATAGCCAAAACACTGGTGTGTTATCAACACCTTTTTATTCACAAATCCAGGACACAGCACCATACAGGCTGCTATAGAGAAAATTACATTAATCCCTGCCAGACCTTGATCAGCAGTTTCCCCTAAATCCATCATAGCCCTATAACAAGTTGAAGGCAGGTAAATAATTTCAGGCCATTGTATATTGAGTTCATGAGAAGAATGTCTCTTCAAGAAGGCCAGCAGATCAAACACCATTCAGTAACAGTGATACAGAAAACCTGCTATTTTCCCCAAAATAGTAGGTAATAATATCACTACTTATATGCATTATCGCAGCTACTCACTAAGGAGAGACACTTGGCACCATTTGTGCGTTTAGCCAAATCACAAAAATATATTCTGTGCTCTGTGTCATGTTGTGATGTTGTCCTGGAATGCTGAAATACCAGAAAGGATTTGTGGAATCATGATGGATAATTAATTAAATATGAGCTCAGCAGGCACTTTTCTGGCATAGAGGATGAATATGCTCTTTGAAAGCATAAGTGAGGAACTAACAGGCAGAAACAGAAGGGCATATCAACTCTTTGCTGAGTATGATTAATATGGCAGGGAAAAATGCAGTGTAATGTTCAATATTCAGAAGTTCAAACTGGACAAATTGAAGCAGAGAGGAAACAGGTGGTTTTGTCATTGAGAATAACTGTCAGCAAATGTACATGAAATCAGATGGGGTTTTCTATATATAGTTATAATCATACACTGGCTTTATTAGAATTTATTCTCTGCATGAAGGATTGGAATAGAAGTAAAGATTTGTTTTCTATATGTTCTACTTAATAATGAAATGGATTTAAATATAATTTAAAAAAACTCCAGAAAAAATAATAAAAGAAATATGCTAATCCACTTTAACGAAGATAGAAACTACATTTATTTGTTTTGACTCAAGTCCCAGTGGCATCTGTATTCTTTTCTCATCTCTTGGAACTGGACTTCCCAGATTTGACCCTTTGAAGACCTTTAAAAATTTCAAGAATTAATTAACTTACTGAGGTGAAGAGACCAGATTGATAGCATTTTGTAACAGCACAGACAAAAAGCTATTTTTTGCACACATAGCATATGGAAAATGTCTGATTTCATTTTGTTGTAAATCCATGGCAGTGCCATTGGCTTCAGAGTAGTTGCTCCTAATTTCCCAAGGCACAAGACCCACTTCTTTGGGAAGAAAACAAAACACAGGTTTCCAAAGCACAATAATGGTCAGAAAAATAGCATATGTGCAACTGTTTGAACACTGTGCTCTTGAGTTTTCTCTTTTCTGAGACACTCTGTAACGCTGCATGTACAAGCATTAGGTCATATATCTTGAAATGCAGAGCATCCTATTCATCTCACCTAAGTAGCCATCTAGGAGTTTGGAGTCTTATCCAAGTTAGTTCTCTAGGTACCCTCTATAGAAAGAGATCAGCACCTTTGCTCGGGGTGATTATTTTCATCATATGTTAGGTGGGATAGGCAAACCTGTGGAATATTCTGATCTTTCTCCATAGAAGGAAAACTTAGGAAGCTTTGCTAGACAGCTTGCAATAGATCAGATCATTAATACCCACAAAATAGTACTGCCTTACAATACTCTAAGCTTTGGGCAGATGAGAATCAGTAGGTTTGGGGCTGGTTAAAAGAGTCAAGTCTGACCAAAAAACTAATGACATGAGCAGGAAAAGTAAACCTCTGCAATACTCACTTTTTGGCATCCTCACTTCAACTGGAGTCTCAAGCTTCCACCAAAAGGAGTTGGGTAGGTAGAAAAGCAAATCATGTTTGAAAATTAAATTGAAGCAGACAATTAGCAGTGGAATGTCAGAGTATGTCACTGTAATAATGTACTAGTGCTAATGGCTTCTAATGTATGAACACCATCACAAAAAGTAGAAAACAATTGTGCTTACCTCATATAAAGGAAGAAATCCAAATACTGCACCAGCCTCTTTGCACACAAACTCAAAAGTTTCTAAAGGTTTGAGCTGACCAAGGGAAGCCAAAGTCAGTGCATTACTAGCTGAAGACAAAAGGTAATGAAGACATTTCTACTACAACTGCAATAGAAGTTTTAGATTCCCATGACCTTTAAGGGTTAAGCCAGGTAAAGATGGAGAAGCTCCACAGATATTCAATTAGAGTTGTAGAAACTATACATAATGAAATCTAACTCTTCTGGTTTATGATTTCATGGGAACCCTGAAGGAACTATTGTATGTAACCAGGGATTCACTGTCATTCTAGTATTTTCACACATCCTTCAAGTAAACTTAAGATACTTAGATCTTCTGTTCAAGCAGAGGAAAATTCTAGGGATTTTTTTTACACTTTTAATGCAGTGAATCAGTGTGTGCTACCTTCTAAACTGAAATCTGAAAATGTGAAAAATGAGAATGCAAACCACAGAGGTTTCTTAGATCCCTCTGTTTATGTGTTTTTGTTCTAGCTTTACCATTGAATGAGAAAGATATATAGGGTTATTTATGGATAATTTTAAAATGAAAAATACAATTACATTTCTTATATGTTGCACAGAATATAAATTTGTCATATACATTAGCTACCTTTTCAGGAGCCAGAGCTCTGAAAAACTTGAAGCCCTCAGTTACGTCCTTAAGTTTAGCCTTTTCTGAATCTGAAGGTGATGTGGTCAGTGATTTCAACCTGTACACAGAAGACAGGAAAAATCCTAAATTCCTATGAAAATGAAAATTTTGAATGCAGCATTCTTATCTGGCTCCAAAGTGAAATTATTTTGAACTACAAATGATGTCATATATCTTCAAAATATAATTTATTTTAGGACCTTCATAGGTGTCATGAAGTGCTTCACTAATACTTTGTCAATACAGGTACTGCCTATCACCTGTAGAAGGCAGGAAATGTTAACATAAACACCATTCACAACAGTCATGTGCTAACTCACTGTCTGATAATGGCTTTTCAGCATTTCTTTAAGTCCTGTCTAGAACACCTGAATGCAACTTTTATAACAAAGGTTTCTTCTGCTCATATGTCTGGTTTCCAAATTAAGTCATGAGAAGAAATTATTTAGAGTGCCTGTTAGTGCAGATTAACAGTTTCCTGTAAAATCAGTAAAATGAGTCATGTCACACAAGCTAAGGAACTACAGAGAGAGACTGAGACTATTCTTCTATATGGGTCTATCTACCTGCTGGCATTTTTCAATAGACCTCCTGAGATGCTTGTTTAAACTGTAAGCACCTATGCTGCTCAGATGGGTTTGTGCCTTTTCAAGTACATGCACACTTGGGGAATATTTTCCCATGGCCTCCTGGAGAAGCTGGCTGCTCATGGCTTGGCCAGGTGCACTGTCAGCTGTGTAAAAAGTGACTGGATGGCCAGGCCCAGAGAGTGATGATGAATGGAGCTAAATCTAGCTGGCTCCCAGTTACGAGTGGTGTTCTCCAGGGCTTAGTGCTGGGCTCAGTTGTGTTTAATATCTTTAGTGATGATCTGGACAAGGAAATCAAGTGCACCCTCAGTAAGTTTGCATATGACAGCAAGTTGGATGGAAATGTTGATCTGCTGGACAGTGGGAAAGCTCTACAGAGGGATGCCAAGGCCAATGGTATGGAGTTCAACAAGGCCAACTGCTGGGTCCTGCACTTGGGTCACAACAACCCCGGATAATGCTACAGGCTGGGGACAGACTAGCTGGAAAGCTGCCTTGTGGAAAAGCACCTGGGGGTGCTGGTTGACAGTGGCTGAACATAAGCCAGCTGGCCAGGAAGGCCAATAGCACATAGGTCTATTTTAGAGACTTTATCACTCTCTACAACTAGCTCAATTGGCTAGAGCATGGTGCTCATACTGCTAAAGTCATGGACTTGATCCCCATACATTCACTTAAGAATTGGACTTGATCCTTGTGGGTCCTTTCCAACTCAGAATATTTTGTGATATTCAATCTGTGATATGCAAATAGTGTGGCCAGCAAGACTAGGGGTGATTGTCCCCCCTATAATCAGCATTGTAAGGCCACACTTGACTGCTGTGTCCAGTTCTGGGTCCCTCAGCTCAGGAAGGATGTTGAAGTGCTGGAGTGTATCCAGAGAAGGGCAACAGAGCTGGTGAAAGGTCTAGAGGATACATCCTCTGAGGAACAGATGGGGGAGCTGGAGTTGTTTAGCCTGGAGAAAAGGAGGCTCAGGGGAGACTTTATCACTCTCTAGGACTGCCTGAAAGGAGGGTGTAGCCAGGTGGGGGTTGGCCTCTTCTCCCAGATGACAAGTGACAGGACAAGAGGAAATGGCCTCAAGTTCCACCAGGGAAGGTTTAGATTAGATATTAGGAAAAATTTGTTTGCTGAAAGGGTGGTCAGGCATGGGAACAGGCTGCCCTGGGAGGTGGTGGAACTACCAGTCTTGAAAGTGTTCAAAAGGCATCTGGATGTAGCAATTCAGGGATATGGTTTAGCAGTGGATATGGTAGTCCTTGGTTAATGGTTGGACTCAATGATCTTAGAGGTATTTTCCAACCTTAATGGTTCTATGATTCTATGAATATATATCCACTATTAACACTTATAACATGATTTGTTAATAGAGATCCTAAAGTATTATCTTAGTGACGAATATTGTATGCATCACAAAATAAGCGACTTGCCCCAAAACAATTGTCTTCATCCTGCAAAGAACAAAGCCTAGCATCCATAGGTAGCACAGCCTTTTGGGTGATGGTTGGCTAGCTCTCTGTTACATTATTTGGTACAGTTAATCCAGAGGAACCAAATCACTCTTGAGGTGAGAGCACACAGAGTATGTAGAATGATAAGTCTGAAACTTTCCATTGTACAGCACGTGGCTGCTTTTTTTTCTAGATCTCTACACAATCAAGCATTTCTCATTTTCTTGCTCTTTGTTTAGTTAATGTGTTTAAATGTATGAGAGCCATTCTCCTTTACCGAAATATTTGAAGAATCCTCAAAAAGTAGTCACAGTTTGACACAGGCATGTAATTTATGGAAAGTTTCTTTTGGGTTAGCTGACTTAATGATAGTATCTTTGTTTCCAGAGGTGTCAAACCAGCTGGTGACTATTCAGAAGAACAACAGGGGTTAGTCCTTCAAACACAGCCAAGCACTTCACCGTACTGATGAGTTACTGTTCTGACTGCAGTGACACTACTCATATTAGTAAGAACTTCATGGAATCATAATTATTAGCAAGATACCAAATTAAATGAGGTAACACTAAAGCACTTTAGAGATTTTCCATTTTCCCAAAGTGCTTTGGTTGAAAGGCAGCCTAAGAATGGACATGGTATATGAAACCTTACCACTAAAGAGTGCATGACTTTTTAAGCCTTGAAGTGATTTTTTTTCCAGTTTTGGATTGCTTTATTACTTAAGACACTGTGTGAATTGTCTCTGAAGATCCCTTCTTCAATATTTACGTTAACTTGGTCAATCCACTAATTAATGAACCAGAGAGCTCCAGGACTAGAAAGGGAGGGACTAAAGGGCCAAGGCTTCTCTGACTTGACTTGTAACTAACCCATATCCCTTGAGAACTCTATGAAGAAGAAAAGCTCAACACTGCTATTGAACACACATTTGTGCCAGTTTCAAAATGTCATGATCTGTGAATTCATTACCCATGTATGTGAATGTATCCATAACATCCCAACAACTTTAAGATGACCATTTTTTAAACTGAAAGATTAAATTTGGTTTATTCTTCTAGAAAGACTTGTATTTCACTTGAAACCATTCACTTTAAGCTTTTTCAATAAATTTTTGGAGATCCCAGAAATATAACAGCTGTTGGAATTTGAAAGGTAATAGGCTGCTAACCTGAACAGCATATATAATATACCACCTCTAATTAGGCTAAAAGCTGAGACAAGTATCTGGTGATCACTATTACTAAGTTCAAACCTTCAGCATCACCTAATCCTGACTGTCACCAAGTCATAAAAACTTAAAAGATTCATCCATACTGGGTCAAAAACCATCTTTAACAAAGATTTTTTCGGAATAACGCATAGTACTAATTTTTTTCTGACCTTAAGATGAAAAGTGTTTTTAAAACATATTTTCAAAACTGTTCCCCCAATTATACATGTATGTAAATGCATGAGTTCTTACTTGTCTTTGTCCAGCATGAGAGGATATTGAACTTCCTTCTTTTTCATATGTTTGCTCTCCCCTTTAATTATAGCAGGAAAGTCTTTAACATCAGAAGGCAAAATCAGCCGAGTGGTATCTGATAAGTCAAACTTCCTGGCTTGTCCAAAGTAACCAAAATAGTATCCAGTCCTGGCATGCCAAAGCCTATAGACACAGTAAAAGCAGTGCCAGAGGACAGAAAAGAAAAATGGATATTTTTAGAAGTGGAACAAAGTGAGAAAATATCTACGTACATTATCAAATTCTGCAGCACTGTTCTAGAGTTTGGTATGCTATTAATAAAAAACATCAACGAGATTGTTTTTATAATTTAAATAATTTGAGATTAAAAAAATTCAGAAGGCCGTTGTAAAAAACAGATAACAAACAGTTCATATTTGTATTTATGAAACTGAGGAGTAAATGTACCAAAGTCCTGAATTGTCCCTGTAGTACAGTGCTGCCACCAGAGCAGGATCTACACAAAATTTCTTCGTTGAAACTTCCAGAAAACCAAAAGAAACCACCTTAAAATATACTTGTTAACCAAGAAGGAATTATAGTTGCCTATGAAATATCATCAAGCTTCCATGGTCTAATTGCATACACATTGATTAGATGCCATGCTTAGGATCTATGTCAATTTAACAAATGTTGAAAGCTAAAATAGGATTAGAGCAGGAGGCAATTTTTAAAATAAAGTAGCCACTACCTACACATTCAAAGTAAAGCAAGGACTGAAAGAAAATTACAGTCTGCAAAAGCTCTGGCTTCCCAAGAAGTGTTGCATTAAAACCAGCTCTTTTGGGTGCAGAACAGAAAATGCACACAGTGTTTTATTTTATTTAAGTTCTAGCCTATATACAAGTGCAGCAAGAAATAAACTGACTTGTCATAGCAGTAGGACGTGTTAGTAATTTTATACCTGACTGAACCATCAATGGATGCTGTTCCTACCACATTTTTCTCCTCTTCAATAAATAAGTCAACCACTTCAGTAGCATGTGCCCTCCAGCAGGCCTCCTCCTTTATTATCTGAGGGTAAAAAGGCAACATAACCACATCTGAGGCAGTTCTGTATCCCTCCACAGTTGCTAGCTTAGTTGATTTATCAGCATGTCTTTCTGAAAATTAGAAGAGGTGAAAAAAATCCCCCCATGAAACAGCCTGCAAATGGCACGTGGTAGAAATACCACTGAGGGGACATGGATAAATTAATTCTTAACATACTTTCTTTGAACACAATGAAATAATGCTAACACCATTTTACTTATGTTTTTTTTTTTTTTTTTCACGGCATCAAGTTATTATTTCAAGCACAAAACAAGATCTTACTATGCAGAAAACATTTTTATCCCTGTAGAGCTCTGAATTAATTTTTTTTCTGTTTGTCAGGGTATACTGTTCAAATTAAGAAGATCTGAGAGATATTTCCTTACATTTTTTTTATTTTGTGAATCTTCTAAGAATGAGGCAATGTTCCAGCGAATAATATATCCCTCTGTTTAAGAAAGGAGAAAGCAAAACATCAGTAAGTTTCATTAGTGCTACCCCTTCACTTGTTGCTGCCATTTACTCTCAGTAGCCACTGGGCAGGATGAAGCAGAGAACACAGGCCAGTTAGTTCACAGTGAATATAACAATCTTCTTGTCAAGCATTGAGTAGAAATAATGGACTGTTAATTAATATGCAAAGAAACACATATGCTAGTTGTGAGCAATGTGTCATTAACTGGATAGGTTTGAAATGGAAGTAAGGCAAAGCTTTTTTTTAAATTATAGGAGTGAGAAATAAGAGTCATCTTGTCAAGACAGCTGTCTATTGCGCAGCTGAGGTATGAGGGCTTCCTGGGGATTACACTGATTTTCAATCCTGGTAAAATGGACAAAGTTTAATTAATTGCATATATAATAAATTCCTAATGATTTACAACCTTTTAGTGTGCTCATCTGAAACTAGAATCAAAGAACAGCTTTCTTTATCACCCACAGCTGCTCAGTTTCCTGCCTAGGCTCCCCCTTTTCTGATGAAGTTGCATCTTATTTCTCATTTCTACTACAAGACAGAGGAATATTTTGTGTAATTCTAACTTTCATACCAGTCACATCTGATTTCTAGGACTGTACATTTGCAAGCAAGCGAGAAGGCAGGCAGAGAAGTTGACCTTTTCCTAACAAAGAAAAATCTGTAGCAGGAAAAGGAAACTGGTAGCAGCACTGCAGATAAAAAAGGAGAATGTGGAAAGCATGAAAAGCAAATACACAGTGACAAAAACACAAAAAGGCAAAGGGAGAGTATCAAATGAATAGGTAATAGAGTGGATACTTTTCCACAATTAAAATCCTGTTAATTAAAATCATGTTTGTTGCATGCTGCCTTTCTGAAGTCATTTACTCATTTGCATCAGAGAGGAGTGGAAACTCCTCATCATTTTCAGTACAAAAGTCAAACTATTGCTCAATTTTAAAACAAATGGGGAAAAAAAATCCCTTGCTCTATCCAATTTCTGACAACATAGGAGCAGGAAACTGGCAGAAAACAGTTCTACTATGTATTTTAAAAGAAAAGTGACACATTATGACAGACACAGAAATGGAAAATTGCCAGAGTGGTTCTAAAGGTTTGAAGAAGAATCAGACGGCAGATAAACTTTTGAACACTCTGCCAAAGGAAAGCCAGATTTCATGTGAAATTAAAACTCTAGCAATGAGTTCCTAGCATAGAAAAGTGCTTTTCCTACATAGCAGTGAACTGCTGAAGCCATTACTGCGCACTCTATCAGTGTTCAAATCACAACTCTTGGTACAGCCCAACCTACAACTTTTTATTTAGTATTATTACCATGGAACTGAAATTTTTGCTTGGTCTTAGCAGTAATCTATGCCTTTGGGATAATTTTTGTAATTTAGATGGAAAGTATATGCAGGGCATGTGAATGATGAAAACATCATCATTCTGTAATGTCTTCCATGAAAACAATTCTACTGATAACACTATAACACTAAGCCTTAATCTACCATCCTTTTATAAAACAAAACACCGTTTACAAATATTTCATTATAGCTTTGATGGAAAAATCTGGCAGCATTTGGACCTCCGTTTCCACATTTCTGGCACATTTACGGCATGATATTTGCTTGTCCTACTGACTGTCCTGAAGTGAATGACTAACATGTTTACTCACCTTTGCTGCCTGCCAAAAGAATTTTAGTGAAGATGTCTGTACACAGTGCTGTCAGAGGACCTGAGGGATGTTCTGAAAATGGCAAAAGTTCTTGCATTACATTTCCCTAAAACAAACAAACAAACAAACAAACAATTAAACCCCACATATTTATCTTGCAATAACTCCATTTAAAATATTAATGCATCAGAATTTGAATGCCATTGATTTTATCTATTCAACATTACTGAGCTCATATCTATTCAGAAATACAACTTCTGCTAAGAAGTTATATTCCTAAATCTACCGAATGATGAAGATAGCTGTAGTGTATTCTACTGGATTGCTGTATCTTGTATATCAAAAAGACAAGCTATTTAATTCTTCAGGCAGGTCAGTGTAGTTGTACCTACCCCTGCTTCACCACTTACCCCTCATTTGCTATGGAATAACATCAGTATGCCCCTCATTTGCTATTGAAATGTTGTTTTTTGCTGCAAATTGGTCCAGGATGTCTCCTTCACCAACTTGTTCTATTTTTCAAGTAAGCACCAGTAGACTTTCTCCATTATTGCCTCTTCAGGACTGCGAGGATGTGAGGGAGAATGTCTTGCTGATAAGGAGATTCTTATTTTGTCATCCATGTAATGATGATGACAATCATTCCAGTGATGCCACCACTGGCATATGAAATTGGAGATTCCTATAGGAATCTAAGCACACTAATGTATCAACTATGAAGAAAACAAAACCCAACAAAGCTCACATCTACTATACTTGGATACATTTACCATCATTTTCTATTTTTGCATAAAACATCTGCAAGGCTACCTCACTTTCTTTCTGAAAAATCCTCCCCATGACTTGCTTTAGCTGGGATTCCTCTTAAAGCCTTACTTGGCTGACCTAATATGATCACAGTCTGCCACAATGACAAGTATTACCAATCAACCAACCATATCATGGTACTTTCCCTTCTTGCTGCATTTACTTTGTATAAACACATAAACATGTTTAGAGTAACATTTTCTGGAATAGAGTCTTATGGATCTGAGGTGGTATGACAAATAAGCCTTTGCCATCTGGTTGCATGACTGGCTTTTCAAGCTCATAACAGTTGTAGACATTATGGTTTAGGACACTAATCTCTCCTGGTTTGTAACCCTACTAGTGCTAGCTGGCACTAGTAGAATTCTCCAGACATATTTCTCCTCTTCTGAGAGTAGGACACTCTGCCTTGCCTATCACCCTTTCTTAGAAGGTATATGTTGTGGATGAAAAATCAAATTCTATACTTTCACATAAATTTAGAGCCAGTTTGTTACAATTATTTCAAATAATATTTCTTTGTTTTTCACTTGCCATAAAGCCCTGCTACAGTTACTAAAGCAGAACTAATTTGTATCCATGGAAGAAAGTGACAACCAAAAGATGCAATAAGTATCTGCTGCTGCAATTGCTAGTTAAAAAGCAATTTCCGAAAGATTAGTGAAATTATCTTCGCAATGTTCCAGTCCCTTCCCAAAGACATTCAGTTGGCTACCTGAATACTCCATAGGCGGATACAGCCACTTTCATGAGCAGATGCCAGTATTGGTGATTTTCCTGCTCTAGCCTTTAACAACTGTACATTCATCTTCAGATTTTGGGGGTCCTTAGAGCTAGTTGTTTCTTCTGCTTTGGAACACAAATGATCATATATTTTCTCAGAAAGTTTTACTATTGCTTTTCAATGCACAGAAATTACATAACACTAGAAAAAGAATTAAATTTGAAAATAAACTCCATCATCAAGATGGCATTACTCTAAAAGCATTAGAGGTATGGATAAAGACAACTGAAAAGAAATTGGAACAATCTTCATTATCTTATCTAAACCAGCCAGAACTTTTGCTTTGTGATGCAGGGGAACCTTATTTAGAAGAGAGCCATAGATTTTACAGAAACTGCAAGCACAAGTGACAGTGGAGGAGTGCAGGATAGTGGTCATCAGCATAGATGCCAGGCAGATGTGCAGCCTCTGCATGAAGCTTTTGGAGATAACTGTGAATTCAGCAATGAAGTTTAATAACTAAATGACATTTAACAATGCTGGAATCATAGATTTCTATTCTTACTTCTCCAGTTGAAAACTTCTGCTAAATGCAAAGTGGTGGTCACAGAGAACCTTTTTGAGTTTCTACTGTGACTTTTCCAGAGCTGGAGATGCTAGCAGGTCCCATGAAGGTCCATGAATGGATATTCAGTGGATGCAAGACCTAACATGACTGTCCATTTCATTGGGCAGCTTGTCCTAAGCCAAAAGGCTTAGGAATATTCTGGTTTTAGGGCATGCTTCCTTTGCCAAATAAATTGATCTTAAATCCATATTGCAGATCAAATTTCTTGTTATTGGGGAATTTTGCTTTCCAGCAGAGAATTTCTAAGGGATTCAGAAGAATCTAGACAATTTACTTCTTGCAAATTCACCCTCTCATTTGCACAGCTTTAACTCTTAAGCACTTGGGTCACTCTTGATCATGACTTTTTAAGGACATAATGAAGATTTTTATTTCTAAAATTTCACCTAGTTTTGAATCTTTTGTCTGTAAGGCCATTTACTGATGCTCGACTCAAGTTGGGTATACCTATACTATTTCAGTAATTCATTGCTTGAATATTTATGTAGAATAAAAGTGTGTATAGTTGACATTCCCAAACTCTGAAAGTGTCACCATGTCTACTTGGATAAAACAGCAATTAAGGTCTTGTGTATCCTGCATCCTGGCCTGGCTTTTGGGAAATAACTGCAAATCAGGAGGGAGCAGAAGATGATGAGATCCCATATTCATATACCAAAGGCATCCCAATTATTCTAAAGACAGTTTGCCAAACAAACTCACAAACTCAGTTTCTACAATAATCTGGGCGGAACTCGTTGATGAACAACAAAAAGAATGAAAAATATATTTCTATACCTGTTTTTATTTCAGTATTAGTTTCATTACTTTCCACATTTTCCTAAAAGCAAGGAATAAAATGTAAGAGAATTAGAAAGCAGAATTTGGGGGTAAATACAGAACAGGTCACAGTTCTTGAAATTATTTTAAGAACTTATGTTGGAGGATTCAAATATTCCTCCAATTTCTGCTGAGTATAAACAATTTTTTTAAGAGAATCAAAATAACAGATGAACAAATCACAAGGGAAATTAATGGCAATTGACGAGCATCTTAAATGCAAATTTGGCTGAATATCCTTAATTTCTTAAGACAAGCAAAGTCAGGAATTTACAGTCATGTGAATGTAACCTAGATCTTTGAGAGTTTTGTCCAGAACATGCATATGAGTTACTGCCTTGAGCAAAAGATAACAAAGTGTATAAATACCAATAACATTTAGTCATGTCTGCATTTTCAGTAAGAGAATTGTGACAATCCCTCATTTTTGACTCATGACATAGGTTTCATGAGCATCCCCAAGGCTGAAAGTAATTGGGATACTGACCTCAAAAATTGCCAAGTCAAATAAGGCAGGAAAAACTGCAGCCATGAGTGTTTGAGGTATCTCAGGAGCAGGCAAGTCACTTCAATCTCATCCTACATATTGATATGTAAGGCTTGATGTGTGGGATTTTCAGGATCTTTTTTAAAGCTACAAATCACTGTCCATTTTGTTATTCTAATGACAACACAGCACAGTGTATTTGATAGTTTAATTTGCAGATGGCAGTTAAGCTAGTGTCTGCTTGGGAATCTTTCCAAATGCAACATTCTGCTGAAACAACATACTGGTAAGCATCTGACAGGTAACAAGATTTCCCCCTTTTTGCCTACTTACTTTTTGTTGCTCTGCAAGTATGGCATGTGCTTCTGGCATAGAATGGCTAAAAATGTCACAACACCCATAATACTATCCTCAGCAAAAATATACAGATTGAGAAACTACCACATTGATGGTAAAAAAAGAAAAAAGAAAAAAGAAAAAAAAAAGAAAAAAAAGAAAAAAAAAAGATACTTTTATTTGAAAGAATGTATCCAAGCAAGTGCGGCCGCAATGTAGAAGAGGTTCAGCTATTATTCAAGTACTTAATGATTTGTCTATTTACCTTCCCCCCTTGAATCCTTCTATACCCCCATTTAGAAGTCAGAATTGCTAGTGCTAAGCATCTGACAAACACTTCGATAGTCAGCTAGTCCATGTGTCACAGAGCCAGGTGACTGTCAGTGTATTCTTAATTCACCACCTTAGTCAGTTTAACAAAGTTAAACAAAGTTCATTTCTTACTAATTCTTGATATTTAGTTTTTTGGGTGCTGTTATGGAGGGATTTTAGTAAGCTACAGTATTTTAAAACCAAAAAGAAAACAGAAATTTGTTTTGAGTGCTACCAAATCCATCAAACCACCATACCTACCTCATCTAGGACCAAAGAGCTTACCTTGTTCTCTGGAGTGGCAGTGGCATCAGCATCATTCCTCATAGTAGTAGTAGGGGACAGAGAACTTCTCTCCCTGTGTGAAAGAAAACATTGAAGATCACTGACATTTTCGAAGATACCATTTGATACCTGGAAATCAACATCACCCAGAATTAAAAAGCATAATAAAATAGTGCTTAAATTGATTAGACTGATTAGACTAAGGGCTGACGGTTTTATATATTTTTTTAAGTAACTAGGCAATATTTGCATATTAAACAGCCAACCTATCCTGGCAGGAGTTTTGAGCAAATGAAATCCATAGTAAATTCAAAGTAACATACATATTCATCCTTAAGATGTGAAAGGGAAAAAATCAGTGCAGGCAGTGGCTGGTTCCCTTTTGTTTTACACAGTGTTTTGCTCTGCAAACAGCCCTCATTTAATTCTAGAAACTTCTTTTCAATCTGTTATGAAAATTTTCAGAAATGGGATTTTGTGGAAGAAAATAAGGGGAAAAAATGGATGTGATCTTCAGTGGTTTTGTTTCTCAGTCAAGAAAAGTTCTGACTGTGCTAATAAGTGAATCCTGCCACATAACTCACACCAATGTCACAGCTCCGTTTTTCCACAAGAGCATTTGGGATAGTTAGAAACTATGCAGCTGGGGTAGTCCACTTAAATTTGGGCAAATGGCCATAATCACAATTTTCAGTGTTCAATTTTACAGATTTGATATCATGCTTAAACATCTGTGTATGTGTGTGTGTGTGTGTGTGTGTATGATCACAGTCAAATTTATCCAGATATCTTCCCAGTAAATATAAAACATCCCAAGACCTTATGATTTTTAAAGTCATTGTAGAATACTCCTGCTTAAACATAGTAAAAATGTTTCCTGATTTATAAAAAAATTCTGGTTATGAATTTTAATCACTCCTTTCTTTTATTTAGCTAGGCTTTCTTACACTAATCATTAAGTTATAGTATCAAAAAGAGAATTTAATTTCAGTTAAGTAGCACTGATATGTACATTTAGGGGTGTAGCATAAATTAGTGATTTTAAAGCAACATAAGACCATAAACCAGCTTTATGGTTCACAAGAGCAAAAAAGCTGTCTAATTGCTAAAAACGTAAAGCTGCATAAGTAGTCAAGCCATAGTGAGTCCTTTTGGATATGTTGCCTTGCATATCCATTGGAAGACAGGTGTTTCTGAAGTGATGTGTAGGTGCAATGCCTTTCTCTAAAAATGAGCATATTTGGCTAAAATTCTCTTTTTCATCCAACATTACAATCCATGGAAGCTTCTAATTTGTTTTAAGAGGAAACTTGTGGCTACACACTTTGATGTGCTTATCTCTGCTGAGGGTATCTAATAGCAGGAGGATTTTATCAGGTTTAAAATAAAGAAAAAACCTGCTGCCACACAATTATCTCACAGAGACAGAAGAAGCTATGGTACACTGGAAAACTGATACCTGGGAAAAGCTAACTTCTTTTGAATTCTTCAACAGAATTGAGACTTATGAGTACATTTAAAGGAAAAAAGGATAGTTGAGTGGAAAAAAGAACATATGTGCTTTGACAAACCTTACAAAACTTTAAGGATGGGAAAGTTAATTAACTGGATGGACTTGAATTGATTAAATACAAATAAAGTCTCAAATTAAATAAGCTATCTTGGACAAACATTACATCATTTTACTGCAGCAAAATTCCAAGTGATTGTGCCTGTCCCCAAGGAAGATAAAATGCACAGAATTACCTGGAAGAGAAAATACTATGAATAAGGAATAATACGTCATTGACTCCAGAGCCCTGGCTGTCTTCATTACTTTTACGCCTGAAAATAAAGATATTTGTACAGGATATGTCAGATAGGTTGTGTATTGTTCCAGAAAATGTTTCAGATTTAACTTCTTAATAAAAAAATTAACTTTTCATTTCCCAGAATGCATGTCACCAGAAGTTTTAGACAGTTTTTCAGAATCAGTTTATCTGTTATGATGGATTAAAGTCAGTGAAGAAGACATACAGAATATGCCTGTGCCAGGAAAAACAGGCACGTGATGGAATGATGAAAATTTCATTCAGCCAAATATTTTCTTGAGAATTGGTATTTAAGAAGTGAAGTATCTTATGTTGAAGTTAACTAGCTAAGTTATTGGTAGCAAAGTATCTTTTTCCTGTCACTAAATCATGTGAACCCTGGGTACTCTACCTAAAAAGCATTGACTTTCTTGTTTTCCATGCATCCATATGAACTGGCTGCCTCATATATGGGGAAGCAAATGCAAAGGAAGATCCAGTATGTGAACTGCAGTGAAGTTTTGATTATTTTCCATAGTACAGAAAACTCGGCTCACTTTCTCACAAATGTGCCAATTTTACACATGGAGGATGAAGTGAAACTATTGGGTAGGATAGTTAAATATTGATTTTGTGTGGTCTTAAAAGACATGTATTCCTTTCCTAACACAGGAATACTGCCATGTTGGTCCACTCAGTCTAACCAGAGATTTTGCCATTGTTATGAACCAGCTAAATGGGCATAAGAATATCTGGGACCATCCTATGCTCACTCTTTGCCACTTTCTCTGAAAGATTTTTACTCTCAAACCTCCAAAACCACATCAATTTTTTCCTCATTGAATGTGACTACTAGTCTTCTGGGTACGGACAGTGATAGAGATGTTGATAATGTAGAACATCTGCCATTATCATCTGAAGTAGCATTATTTCCAAATGTCCTCCCAAACACAAAACTTCCAAAATAAGGACATTTCTACAGCTCAGTAGAAGACTCTAGTCAATGACCAGAGTGATTTATATAGTGATAGTTTCCTTCAGTGGCAGTGCTAAGTTACGCTAAAACACTCTTTCTAGTTTTATCATCCCTTCCCCAAATGACTCACTTGATCACTCCTCCTGGAACCTGCAATGTCAGGACTAGATAGCAAAGTAATTTGAATTGGCAGGGAGGAGGGCCCACATAAATTGCTACTTTAATTCCTGCTTGTAAATCACCCTTTATATTTGGGCCTACTGGAATTTCCAGTATGCCATTTGAAAAGTTTATATGACATATTGGAGATCAAAAGGCATGAAAGCAATACTTACATGCATTTCACAGAGGCAGTTTCAAAATCCCACAGATTTATTTCACCATTTGCACTTCCTGTAGCTATCAATCTGCATTCTTCTTCTTTTAAAGCATCAAAACACCTAATTTCCACAGAAGATAGAAAAGTCTACAAAGAAGATTAAAAGAGAAATTTGAGTCAGAGCTAGAGTAAGACACTATGGACAGTGACTTGTTTTAACTGTTAATCTAACAAAATGCCTAAATTGACAGTGTCTACAACAACTGCATATTGGATGCTACTTTAATACCATTGCATTTGAGCTACACAGAAGCACCACAGGGAAGCAGGGAGTGATAGTATTGGGAGACTCCCTGTTGCAGAGGGCAGGGGCCTCCAGCCTGACCTGCTGTTTACAGCATAGTTGCAATTTGAGCATGTGAAAACAGGGGTAAGGGCTGAAGATTAATCAAAAGTAGGTATCTGTGGAGACACTCTAATCCAGTTAAAGGAAGAAGTCACTGAAGAGAGCTATAATGACCTTTCCATAAACATCATCCACATCTGTTACAAAGTTGGTGAAATTTTACAAGACAGGGCTTAAGTCTTGTGGACTATCCAAGTTAAATTGAACCATAAATTGAAACATAAATTTGACATTTTATTTTACCCAAGCACTGTGAAGAGAAAATGGAATCCCTCTGATACTCAGCTTGATCCTTACGTGCCACTATTCCTAAAGATCAGCCTAGCTATAGTAAGAAAGACATCTCATTTCTAGAAGTGTTTATATGTGAACTTCAACTTACTACCGTATTGTATAGGAATGTGAAGTGTATATTCAGAGCAACTCCTTAATTATGGTGATAACCACACAGTGGACTTTTAGAGAGATATAGCCCTTAGAAACAGTCACTTTCTTACATGATTCATTTTGTGTATTTATTTCAGCATACTGAAAAGTTTGGAATCACAGATTCATTGAAGGTATAAGGTTGGAGGGTGTCGCTAGCCGCTAGCAGAGAAAAAGACCCGGATTCTCAGCGTGGCATAGAAAAGAGAGATTTATTATTTTGATTCCAACTTATATAGACTTTTCAGAGGTCACCCAGATTGGTCAATCAGAAACCTCCCCCTAGGCCTGACTGGCCAGGCCTGAACTGTCCAAATCTCAAGACACTGTTTTAATACCATCCAAACTTTATCTTTGTTTATAAAACACAGGAGAAAATTCTCATGGGAAAGGTCTGTGCTAGCCACAGGAAGGGACCACAGTGGGTAATAATTATTTGGTTCTTGTCCTGTTACCAAAACATTAAATCCTTGAGGGCACAGTCAACATTTTACTTTCCAATCTTCTGTAAATGACGTGAAATTTTGAAGTGTTTCTCACCTCTGTATCATTTTTCATCGTGCTGGTGTTACACAGAAGCCGAATCTCCGGGAAAAAATTTTGTGTTTCTAAGGCGCTAGGCTTCAGTGACAGATACGCAACTGGATTCCTTCGTGGAAATGGCACTATCTCAGGAAGCATCCATGTGACAGATAGATCTGTTTGAGCTGAGTCACCCTATTAAAATAACTGACTTAACGAGAGAGGAAGGAAAGGATTTCCCTATTCATAAAGAATTATAGCAAGTGTATATCAAAAGCTTGTTTGCTGTGACAAATTACAAAAACTGTTACAGGTATTAACTAGCATATGCCTAAACTGCAAATTGAGGCTTCATCCAGAGATATTCCAGCTCACCTTAGATTACCTGCTATATGTTAGAAGATGTGCAGCTGCAGAGTTCAGAGCAATTGATTTTACTCAGTTTAACTACCTCCTTAAAGTAAGTTGTCTCTTTAGTTATAGCTGCTTATTTCATTAACATTGTTACTCAATTTCATATCTACCAAAACATCCAAAAAACATTGTTACTCAATTTCATATATATCAAAACATCCAAAAGTGATGGTTGTTCCAGTTGTGTGAGAAGAGAAGCCACAGCTCAGCTGTAGCCCTGACCCACTGATTCCTCCCCATCGTGCCTAGAGGCCTCTGGGAGTTACTTTGATTTTTTTTTCCAACTATAACAAATTCACTTCAGTATCTAGCTCCTGCTCTAATATGGATATTTCTGTCCATTTTGAGAAGCATTACTAAAAATCAGCTCCTTAGGTTTGCTACTGTTTTCGCAGATGTCTTGAGCTGCAGAATGAAGCAGTAATTAACATTTTAGTAAATCTTACACTATTGAGTTTATCAATCAAGAAATACCTGTAGGAAAGGACTAACAATTGAGAAATCTGTGATAGAGTCCTGCAAAGGATGAACTGTTCTGGGCCTATACTTCATTTTACCTTGCTAACTACTGTATTTAGAGCCTTCTAAAAAGCTACTAATAAAAACAACCTGTATTTCTAATTATCGCAGAAATGTTTGTGGAAAAATGTAGTTCTGCAAGTATGTGAAACAGTATTAATGTACTTAGCTTCGAAAAGACTTGGAGGAGATTCAACTCCTCACCAATCTGTTTATCAAGAGAAACATTTACATCATTTACAGTTAATTGATTGTCTTAACAATTTCAGTAATAGTACTGAGGAGCAAGTGGTGTTATGTAATATTTAAAAAAAGTCTGAATAACAAAAGCAAACCTTGTATAAAGCAGCTTTTCATTAGCAGGAAATGAAACAATCTTTTCACCAAAATATTATCCTTAGATGCTCTTTAAATAGACTAAACACCACCTGTAGTAACAACCACAATTTTAGTTAATTTAAAGGATGTGTAACTACTGAAACCTCAATCACAAAAAAAAGCAAACTCAAGAAAAAAATTATGAGAATGCTGAAAACTAGCAATGGACTAATAAACATTTTAACACTAGATGAAAGGCAGAAAGCTAATTTGATTACATTGAAAAAGTAGATTTTTCCTTGACAATTTCTGCAAGTCTATTGACTAATTAATAAAAAAGTCCTATTTTATCTCATAAATGAGGGGCTACCAAATGAAATTAGGGGGTAGAAAAGAAGCATATTTGAAAAACCTGAATGATTTTCAGCTTCCCTCTCTGCTGCAAAACAATAAGGGCATGTTGATCCTCATCAGCCTTCAGATATACTATCTTCAGCACACGATGCTCATCTTCGCTGTGTTGCACTAAAGGCAAGGCTTTAACTTCTTGCCCACTTTCAAAATCCCAAATTTTCACTGTTCCTACACAGGGATGACAAAAGTGTAGGAAAGAGAATGACATTTTAGCAATAACCTGTGCAGAAAATTCAGAAGGTTAAATAGGATCAAATAGGGAAAAAAGAAAAATAGAGAAAATCTAATTTGAGGTCAAGAGCTAGGTCACTGGTGTTTCAAAAATTCTAACAGTGTGTGTTTCTTAGCAAAGCAGCTGTAGGGACAAAAAAACTTACCGGAAAACATCACTACCCTCTCAATTTTCCCACCTTTTTTCTGTGTCTGTTTTTTTGTGCAGCTCAGGATAAAAGACCTCTGCTTATCTTACTTCTTACAGTTTCTGAATAACATTATCAGGGAGCAATCAGAGTGTGGGCTATCCAGCAGAAGACTTTGGGCTCTGAGCTACAGCAGTGAGAAGAGAGATCTGGTCGCTGGATTAATCCCAGAGAGCTGGTAGGTAGAAGGAGCTACGGAATTCTCTTAAGTAAAGCAATTAACTACATGTGACTTCCCTTTTGTAAGAATTGACAACATTCACCCTCTGTTGTGCTCTTAAGACCCTTAAGGGGTTCAGTCTCTGCTCCCAAGTAGAAACAAGAAATATTAGACATTATGCTGCGTGGAATAAGCTGCCATCTCTTCATGTGAGGCAGCTTCATATGTTTTATATATTTTAATAATTCAGGTGTGTACTCTTGAACATTTTAATGAAAGAAAAATTATTCTTTCACATTAACAGATTATAAAATTATAAAAGCTTCCTGCACAATTCAGTGTGGACTTTTGTATTGGAGAGGTTTTGTCACATCACCTAAAACTCATGAACCTTAATAACAGACATGAAAAACACAGGAAATACATATATATCTCTCTATATATATCTATATATATATCTTTTGGTGTTCAGTGACTGCAGACACTATAAAAGTGAGTTCAGAGACTATAAAATTCAAAAACTACCATTCTTCATCTGCAGCCACTTAGTTACAGATCTAGGTCCTAAGTCTTATGAGGAAACAACTTTTCAGACCAAGAGCTTTGAAGACAGTCTCTCAAAGAGCAACAGGTTAAAAAAGAACCAGAGCCCAGGCAGCCAAAAATCATCTTTCTGTGAACCACCCATCAAATAGAACCCAACCAAGACACACATCCCCCCTGTGTCTGTGTCTGTGTGTGTGTGTGAGACAGCTGTGCAACCAACCAAAATGAATTCTGTCAACGATACAGTCAAGAGGAAGAGTTGTCTGCTAATGTAATATGCCATTAAAAAAAAAGGTAATAAAAAGTAATAAAGTTAAAAAAAAAGATTAGTAATTATTTAATTGCTTTACCATCACATGCCCCAGTAGCAAGATAAACCCCATTTTTTTCAAGGGTTGCACAGGTCACCTCAGTATTCAGCCCATGTGCACCTTCTAGTTGATATATTTGAGATCCTGTTTCTAGGTCCCAGACCTGAGAAAATAATAAGATAGGTATTTTTAGTACATCGTCTAAAACTGGTCACACAATGTGCTCTACTGTAATAAGAGAAATTACTGCCAATAGCAAATTTTCACATCCTATGATGTCTGTTTCACATCTCTGTAACACCTCTGTTACAATAGCACACTACCTTGTTCTTTTACTGAAACACTAGTGCATTTTCCCTGAAAATGTCCCTCTCTCTAGGGAAACCACTCAGACAAGGGGAGGCTCTATTTCTTATGTACGCTATGATAAAGACCCTTGTTAAGTCAGAGATACTGACATTAAATATAATGAGTTTTTACCATGCAAAATCAAAGAAACCGAACTAGAAAGAACTGAGGTATAGTTTCTGTGCCGAATATAGAAATGACGTTTTTCATAAACATTTGGTCCAAAAACGTAGAAACAACTATCTCTGATAATTATCTAACCCTTTTAAAATTTAAGCAACACCTTATAATGAAATACCAGTACAAAATTTGGTCCCTGTAGTGGGATAGCTCAGATTCAACTGGATTTATGATGTAGCCACTGATTTCATATGTACTGTCTGGATCTGATTTTTTTTTCAGCATTGAGTGCCCCAAATTACCTTGATTGTAATGGTTTTATAGCCATTGTGGTCTAAGGAAGGCAGGGCTTACAGTAAGAAATAACATCTTTATGGGGAGTATAAACTCAAGAAACCATTACACAAACAGACCTTTCTCCACAGGAATGCCACACATCACCAACTGACCCAATAAAAGATGCTAACTATCCCTACAGATTTTGCCATCTACTGTACCAACAGTTGGTGAAAACTACAGGTTCTCAATACCTCTGATGGTCATTGCTGCACTGCTGAAAAGAAAAGTTGGATCAATTGAACCCAAGCAGGGTTTATAGCTATCACTTCTCTGGACCTCAAAAATAGCCACAAAAACAACATTTCAAATAAAAAACACTAATAAATTATCAAATTTACTGATAACTTATTCAGAATAAAAAAGCAGAAACTTTTATTTTTCAGTATAAAGGGTGACAACTCACGCTCACCTTCAGTATTGACTCAGTGCAAATGCTGAGAATCTGGTGTAAAGCCTTGTTATAAATCAGAACATTGAGGCTTTTCTCATGTGTCTGAGGCAATTCTTTTGAATCTTGTATCACATTAGCTAGGGGATAAATATCAATGACATCTGAACCTGCACAAGGTGAGAGAAGTGAGAATATATACATTTTGTGCATAATTACACTTCCTGGAAAGAAAAGGATTTTATCTAAATCATAGGGTTCAAATGAGTTCTTCTGAAGGGGATAGGGAATACTGTCTGTTTTTTGAGAATACCTGTTCTCTGAAGCAGAAAACATTCACATATGGTCCCCAGAAAGCACCAGTCAAACAATGGCTAAGGATTTACCTGTCTTAAGCAATCCCCCGCCCACCTCTGATGGGATTGACATTCTGCCTGCAAATTAGTAGAAGCTGTAAATCCCTCAGTCCCAGAGTTGGTTGGCATGAAATGGAATGAACCCAAATACATAAAACTTGAATTGGGAGATATATCACTCAAAGAAATTCTGGTATCTGCTTTCTTAGATATAAAGCAATTCAATCTGCAGGCAATGATGATGTCTTTCCAGTACCTTCCTTCATACAGCACTGCAGGTCTGAATGGTGTTTCCCAAACACCTTTCAGTGCTCTTGGATCAGAGGGATTGCAAAGACAGAGGCAGAAGGGGAAGATAAGACAAAAGAAAGGACAAGGTCTGTACAGTGCTCTCAAGCCAGACTGCACATGCAGACTCCCACTGCAGCTCCAGTATCCCTGCCCCAGCATCCATGCCGATCTACCAGCAGAGGAACAGCAGGGAGTACACAGCAAAGGAGGAAATTGCCTAACCCTTGGCATAAGTCCAGGCACAGAGGTCAGCAGCTTGGAAACAGGCACAGAAGGAAAGCTGAGGCAATATTTAAATGAAGCATGAAGGTGAGCTGTGATTTATGAATGTTTGTGAATTACTAAGTGAAAATCTCCTCTGTAAAGCCAGGTACATAGCAATGAGAATTTATTTGCTCACATATAGGCTCAGCCTCTTGCCCTCTTCAGGGAGAAGGAGATATTCACCTAGGCTTTTAATGGAATCATTAACAGAACCCAGGACCAGATTTTACAAATATTTAGGCACTTATAGAACCATTGTTTATAAGGGCAAAGTTACCTCTTTTTGTCAAGGATTGACCTGTATAAATTCCCTCCATTGCTAAGCTTTGAAAATCTCACTATCATAAATTTGAAATGAAGATATTATCTCTATCCTTCAGTAATTAAAAGATTCAGTAGAAACCACCAGGCCACTGAAAACAAAATATTTCACATTCATCTTCTCAGATCTGACAAGCTTTGTGCCTTGTTCCTAATCCATGGACAGAAAAAATTGTCTCCAAAGAAAATTACCTTATTTGCCTGGTACATCTCAGGTCTCTATAGCCCCACAACAAGTTCAAAACTGTCTTTTTTGTGACTACATCTCTGGGGCAGACAAACCCTTCTGGTTTCAAGAGTCTTTGCCTTAGATATTAAAGGCTAACACCCTTAGTGACAACTGCGAAGCTCTGGTCCCTCAGAGATTCTGTGATACAGAGTCAGGAAATGTCACTGTTGAGCAGCTAGCAGAGTAATGAAGGCACCAGTTCTCAGTGGCAAGAAGGAATGACCTTTATTGTTTTGATTTCATCATATATATAGAGTTTTCAAAAGTCACCCAGATTGGTCAGTCAGAAGCCTTCCCCCAGGCCTGATTGGCCAGGCCTGCACTGTCCAAGTTCTGGGACACTGTTCCAACAACATCCAAACTTTATCTTTATTTATAAAACACAAGAAGAATTCCCGTGGGAAAAACCTGTGCTAGCCACAAGGAAAGAGAGCCCAGAAACCCCAGGTTGAGTTCCCACAGTATTTTATTCCTAATCAGTTGGGCAATGTGTTGACACCTCATATTGCAGGGCTGTCTGTAGCTACTGAGTTAAATAAGGAGTTTGAATATATTTGTGAGAACTCCACAGAGATTATATGCTGCTGTTTTCATCTCCATATGGGAGGTGGCTGCTAGAGGAATAGTTAAGGGGAGATCAGTAGATTAGTAGCTTTCAAGAAACGACAAGTCTAGAACAATATCTGCAGTTTAGTTTTGCTATGGGAGGCTCACCTTGCCTTCAGAGAAGCCTTTCTCATTTCTTTTGGTGCCTGCTGCTAATTCCCATGCTGCATATTTTCATGCCATTTTCAATATTGAAATTAGCACCATATATAAAACACTTTAAAACAGTTTTAATATGCAAATACCCTTGTCTCCCAGTATTCTATATATTCTCACATACCTTATTCCTGTACTCAACTTCAGTTATAGGTAATCATAAAGGAAATTGGATTCTAGGAGAGGGGGCATGCTCTCATACACCTGCAATAACATACCCATGAAAAGCATGCCGTCATCATTGTCAAATACCATGGGAAAGCTGTTCATCTCTTCAGGACTCCCTTGACCTTCATGGAAGACCTGCAGTGGTGAAAGGGTCTGTATATCCCACACTCTAAAAACCTAGAGGAGGAGAGAGGGGAGAACATCTAGTACTGTAGCCTGACTGGATTTTCAATTACTTTTTGTTTCTTTGACAGTAATATTATAGCCTCCAATGAAATTTACATTGTTAAGTGTGAGACACCCCAAAATAAGCAAGATAAATATCAAAGGTATCTTCATCCCCATTTTACTAAGGGTTAAAAGCACAGAAGGGCTGGATTTTGTAGTCATGAACTGAGATGTCCCCAGCAGAACCAGATCTCATGAAAACTGCTTCTACCCCTTAATGACAAGATGTCTCCATTTTGTGTCATACTTTTCTGTCACATACAAATAAATGCCACTTGCTTAAAAACTTGTATTTGAGCTGGACTATGAAATGGTGTGCAACAGTACAAAGATAAATTTCAGGGGACTCTTGATAAAGGAATTTCTGAAATCTTTGACTGACAGCAGATGTTGGACCAAATCAGAATCAGAGCACATCACAGAAGTATTATTTTTATGCATATAAAGTTCTTGGCCCCTTCAGAAGGAAGTGCTATTGATTACAGTTGAGGTACCATCCTGTAAGGGGCATTAGATGTATTTAGATGTATATGTTCTTACTTTCAGGTTCAATGGAAAACACAGCATCTGCTGTAAACTCTTGAATAATTATATTTTAACAGCACTTATTCATCCTGCTTGATCAAAAGCTGTGTTGAACTTACTGCTATCCCATGCAAACTATTTTTAATACTTCAAGAAATCATGATTTAACTTCTAAGATCCCATGGCCTTTAGTGTGACGTATTTCTCTGCAAGATAATTTTACTATGCTCTCAAAAGTAATTCTCTCATCACATCTGCCTGCAATTCTTATTCAGCTGCCAAAACTGTGGTGAGTCTTATATAGGCATTTGTGCAAGTTATTTGTATTCATTCAATTGTGCTATTATTGTGGCTGCATTTTTAATTGGGATTGTAATACAAAGACACATGTTGGTACAACATCAATACTTTCATCAACACTCTGAATGTTGTGGGCCTGGACAGAAGTCACAACCTGATTTAAAAGGATGTTACAGTGGATCCATCAGAATTCTGAAAAGGAAGAAAAGGAACAGATACATCAATCAATGTTTAAACAAATCACCTTTGGCACCAGAGAGAAATGCATACATGCGTGTTTCAGAATGTTAAGTAGAAGAAAAATTCACCTTTATATTTTGTTTGTTTTCAGGAAAATTCAAAAAGAAAGGACTCTAAAGAACTTTTTACTGAGAATAAATTTTCTCTGAGATAAATTTTCTCTGTGTCAAAAGAACCATGTCCATCACATTCCCCTGATTTACTTCTGATTACATTTCAGAGTTCACTCAGACATGCACTTTCTAAAGCATACAAAAAGCACAACAGTCATTGAGACGCCTTGAAACAGAAAATCCACTTTAATAGGAAAAATTATTAAACTCTTCAACCAGCTGAACAGTTGACCAGCAAAAACAGAAAAAAGGAGTGGTGACGAGAGTTGAGAAAGTTAAGGCAGTATTGCAGGTGGCATTCCAAGCTCAATTCTGCTCACAATTTGAGCATGTAAAAACAGGTGTAGGAGCTGAAAATTAATTAAAAGTAGGTCTCTGTGGAGATACTACAGTCATGTGAAAACAATAAGTCACTGAACCAAGACATAATAACCTTTCCACCAACCACTCAGATCTGTTACAGTGTTTGTGAAATTACACAAAACAAAAATGAAGAAAGGTAATAATAGTCTAATGGGCCATTCAAGTTAAATTGGTCAACAAATGAGACATGGATTTGACATAGTATCAAAGCAATAAAAAGAGAGGATGTTTTTATAGCACAAGTGAATATACGTAAGAGCTTCCTGCGCTATTTCTTCCTGCATGTTCAGCTGTTAAGGCCAGCACCACATTAAGAAAATGCAGTCACTTAAAGTGACAGCAAAAACCTAGATAAATCACAGCATTCATAAATCTCTTCCCTGCCTTATGGCTGCCTTCTTTTCCCAGCCTGTGGGCAGGGATGGGGAGATTACATAAACCACTGTTCCACATGAGTAACTCCCACACACGGCATCACCAGTGTGGCCGCAAGATACAATGCCAGTGCTGCTCATCTGCTTCAGCACACAGGACTGTGCATGAATCCATGCATGAAGAGAGGCAACAAAAGGCATGCTTATTTAGAAATTAGGAGGTGACTAGGGGGAGTTGCCTTAGGAGTGTTTTGTTAATACTAACTTTACTGTCCTACTTAGGTATTGAAGAATTTCCCACAGCAGCCTGAGAAATACCAGGAATCCCTGAAAACCTCTGAGAGCATATTCTTTATGGCAAAGTGCTTTTAGACTGTGTCTTCTGAAATCACAAAACATAGACTATAAACAAGCAAACCAAACATATTAGGGAAGAGAAGGTATGTGGAAATAAAGTGCTTCAAGTGCTATTGGAAGCAACCCACTGTTTGAACCATAGAGGAAAAGCTGAGCTGTACTTCCAGCAACATTATATCAACAATAGTAACTTACATTAATGAGAAATTTGGTTCAGTTTAGTTGTTAGCAGAATTGGCCTTGACCCACAGACAGACTTTTTTAAGAGTTAGCAGAGCAGAGATTCTTGCATGTGTTCACATAATGTGACCAGCCTTCCTCACACAGTCAGTAGCTGGCACATAGAGGCATTCAGGGAATGCACACTGCAACTCTTTCCTATCTCTGCTGCAACAGCCTCAGAAAACTACTCTGTTACCTTCTCCAGGACTGAAGTCTGGATCAGTTCTCTCTGTTCTAGGGTGCTCTTCTTGCATAATTTATTTTTCAACCCAATGGCAAAATCACACAGTTGCAGACAGAATTTCCCCAGACACTAATAAAAATTTGGAATGAAATCCCCCCCAGAATTCAGTGGGAGTTCTTGCCACAGAGATCCCTTCAGAACCTTCTGTCCCTTAAAAAATTCAAATGTCTACATTTGCATTCACAAACACTTTTCTGTCAAGCACCAACTTCCTTCAAGCCTTAAAACTCAGAACATAGAAAAAAGTCTGAATAATCTTTTCCATTGGCTCTAAAGCCCATGTTTTATGATCATGTAAAACCAGCAACATACCTGTCTTCTATATTTCTTAATATACTCAAAGACTGACAGAGAGCAAAAGATTCATCTTAACAACTAAAATGTGAAGAGCAGAGGGAAATAGAAAAAAGATGGGATATAGGGCCAGAAAAAATTGGTAAATAAAATTTTTATATGCTGTCAGTACAATAAAGTTCAGGCTTGGGAACACTTATCTCCTGTTGGCTTTTTATGATGATGCTACTGTGGAAAACATGCTTTGACTCTGGAAGAAGCAAACCCTGTTCTTTCCAGCTGTAATTAACAGAGATAGATAAGGACTCAAGAAGTTCAGGTTTCGCTCCCCCCCCCGCCTCCAAACATAATCCCTTCAAATTACTGCTAGCTAAAAATAAGAAAGTGACTTTAAAACACTGTTTTTCAGGAAATATCTCAACAACTCTCCAGAGAAAACAGTAACTTTATTTTAGTTCTTACAAAGTCTCACATTCTGTTCATACCTTTTGTAAGTTAAAGAATACTGTTTTCTGAAGAAGTCAACTTTCCTCAGTTTTACAGAATGGTGATGCTGCAAGTCTTTAAAATAACTTATGCAGAAACCACTTATGCAGGAAAATCCAAAATCCAACCACTCTTGCAGCAGAAAGAAGTTGCACTAGCCACAGCATTCACTGTAAGCATAGACAGGAAGAGTATACAACAGTTGAAGTTGATTTTTTGTTGAAGTGTTTAGTTTATCTGCTCCTATTTGCTACACTGTTCACCTGTTTGAGAGGGTCATTGAAGGCTCCATGGTCTAAGTGAAAAAATTCACAAATTCATACAGAATGTCTGAGGCCTCAAAGACAAAAATCACCAGGCATGAATGTCAAACTGCAATTCTGCTTGCTGTGTTATTTAATAGAGTAAGTTATCTGCAGAGAGTGCCTATATGTGTCTTGTGATCCCTGAAGGTGATTCTGCAAAGTGCTACAACTCCCTGTCACAGTCAGAAGACTTAGGAACAAATTGATGTCAATGGGATTACTTGTGAGGTTAAGGCAAGGAGGATTTAGCTCTAATCATATTAATGCAATGTGGTGCAGCAGACAATACTATAACTACTGCCTTATTGAGATAGCAGCTTGACAAAGTTCAAAATTACAAGCGTTTCAATTCACCTCCTCAGAGAATACCATTAAGCTGGCAGTATATAAAATTACTTACTTTTCCCAGACATGAAGGGATGCTGGAAAGAAATCAAACTGTTGTATGCAATAGTGACTCTAATTACACAGTAATGAGCCTGAAGTATATTTACTGGGTGCTGCTATTGAGCGTGTAAACGCTCTGCATGTCTTGTCTCTGTACTGTGCGCAGGTTGTGCTGACAACAGACATACCTGATCCCTACTGTAAAGACAAAATAACACTCAACACTTCTGGAGAACAGTTTCAGTGGACAGGTAGATGGTGTAGGGGTCAGAAACAGGAAGCTAGAGGTGTAGGACAGAGGTGGCTGCCCATGGATACCTGAAGCAGAAGAGTTAAAAACCAGTCAATCCTCCTGTCAATCTTCAACCAGTCTTAGAATGATTATCTCACCTTAGACATTGTCTTTGAAGTAATTTTACTTTTTCGTGGAATAACAACTGCTGTGGTTGGAAGGGACCTCTGCAGATCACCTTGTCTAACACCATGGTTCAAGTGAGGCCACATAAAACAGGGCCATCTCCAGATGGATTTAAAGTATCTCCAGGTATTGGAGATTCCACAACCACTCTGGCACCCTGTGTCAGTGCTTGGTCTCCCTCACAGTAATAGAAGTGTTTCCTGATTCAGACAGAATCTCCTGTGTTTCAGTTTTCATTGTCTTTTTTCTGGTCACTGGGTACCACTAAAAAGATCCTGGTACCATCTTCTTTACACCCTCCCTTCCAAAGTTTATATACATGGATTAGATATCCCTTGAGACTTCTGTAGGCTAATTTTGTAGTGTGGTGGGTTTTTTTTTTGTGGACTACCTAAGGCACAGAGTAATTTGAATATTTGGAAATGGGACAGGAAATAACAGGAAATTTGGTATCTTACATGAAAAGTCTGAAGAATATTCAATGTTATTGAAGGATTATGCAATATAAGAGGAGAATAAAATTATTAATATCTGGGAGAAACAAGTAAATCTAAGAGAATAAAGCACAGCAGTAAGAGAACTTTTGGTTTCAAAGCTGAATACAAAATATGTATCTGATATAGATGTGGACACATAATTTTTGTGAAGGATGACTGGAGCAGATTTCCCAAATGCCTCTTTTTCACATTATCTAGATTAAATTTAATATTGTTGATATACAGTACATTCCAGTAGCAGCCACGATTAGAGATGGTTTGACATAAATTAAGCAGTGTGTTTCCAGCTGAGTTGCTCTCATTTTTCAGGAAGACAAATGACTGTACTATAAACATATCCTTATAACAGTGTTGTGCTTTCAAAACAGGTTAGACAAACATCCACACTAACAGGCATTGATACAATCACCTGCTCAGTTCCAGACAGACAAAGACACTTATGACTTCCCACAGGGATATCACCTAGCTGGTATTGAGCAGATCAGGAGAGAGAGGACAGAAGTCTGATAATATTAGGGGCTGAGTAAATTTGCAAAAGTCAAAAAATAAAAAAAAGCCTAATAACATATCTTACCTCCCTTTACCTTCTCTGGAATGATAAAAATCTACCGTTAGGTTGTGTAAGAATAAATACGTACAACAGAGTTAATTTAGGATGGACACATTTTAGCAGGGAAGTGGTCATGTGGTTGCATCATGTTGGCTGCATCAGATTTTAACGAAATTATGAATGGAATTAAATTCTCCTGTGCTCCAGAATGAGATATGAGAAATCCCCACTTATTGCACTACTCTTCTACTGTGTGTAAATGTGGGCATTGCTCCTTAGCTATCAAAAATGAAATCACTTTTAAAGAGGAAAAAAAACCCCAAAGAACTCTATTTTCACTCATTTGAAAAAAAAGGGTTTTGTGTTTACAAATGATACTGTACAGTGGTTTAAAGACTGGGAATATACTCCTTATATTAGCTCCACTGATCATCAAACAAAACTATTTTTATGAATTGTAGCTTGCAGGCTCAAATCTTGTTCTCCTGACTCATTTATGGGGTCTAATTCAACCAAATCCACCTCTGGAGATGTTCTAGTAAAATCAGTGAAACAACTGGTATAGTAAATTTGGCTTTCTGACTTCCATTAACAACCCAAGTAGGCAAGACATGAAGCTGTAGCCTCCACTGTTCAAGCTGTGAATCCTCACTCTGCACAAAGCAGAAGAGAGTGTTTGTCACTGTTTCACAGCCTTTCATTACTAAAGCTATTGAGTCAGGTATGGTCTCTGCCATTAGCTTCAACCTTCTTGCTTCCACAGAGGGTAAGATCATCTTTCAGATAATGGCCTGCTTCCTGCCACATCTCCAGGCTTAATAGCTCCTGTGTCTATTAGTGGTTGTTTTGGTTTTTTTTTTATGCTTCCTGAATGCATTCAATCAGTTCTCTAATATGAAAAAATGAAGTAATAAATGCTTCATGATGCAGGACAAAGATAAGAATAGGCGAACTAACAATAGAGAGACAGGGGCAATGAAAGGCTGAGTGACATGAAGGAGAGGAAAAAAAATACAGCAGAGATTTCCTATTCAATATTCCCCTATCTGTGCTGGAGGAGCATCAAGTCAGTTTTCCATAATTTCTTTACCCCACAGACTGTTCTCGTATTATCAAACAGTCTGTAAAAGTAATACTTCAGTTTACTGGGCCCATTAAAAATAAAAAAAACCAACCAAAACAGCTATAGCAATTTCTATTAACTTAGAGTACTGATACTTGTAGAAAATATGCAGTAGTGGCAATGTAATAACCAGGCAGATCAAGTACCTTTATGCAGGACAATCTTGTCTTGTTTGGCTTAAAACATCAAACTCATGTCATAATTCATTGTCTATCTAATGTATTCTGAAGCACCTGAGGATGCTGCTTAGCTATAATTCCAAGTCTAAAGATGGCCTTTTTAAAAGCTTTTAATATATCCTACCAGACTTTCTTGTAAAAAAACATTGTTGCTTTAGTGCTTGAATAAGCCATATTATTTTACTTTGTAGATAAAAGGTGTAAAATAGTTCTAACAGTGGGAAATACATCACTCACTCATCTTTCTATAGCCCCTTAAATGATACACATCAATGATATTACAGCTATAAACCTAGAGGTAGGCTTTAGCACTAATCTTGGAATAAACGTTTCTTGAAAGCTGCTTTAGTGATTTCTGCAGAATAATTCCAATCACAGAGTTATGCATATACTTTTACTTTTATGCCAATAACCTAACCTATGATTACAATATGCTGACACTTTAGCAAAGAGTCCACGTAATATATGAAAACCTGAGTCAGTATTTTGGCACAATGACACAAGGAATGAGTTAATACCTTCAGATAAATTTAACAGTAATCATACTGTTCTCTTGACAAAGACATTTGTTTTGTATTTTGACCATTGAATGAGATGTTTCTTTTCATACTTCATTAACACACTGATGCCTCCCTCCCCTTCTCCTGGGATCTACTCTGTTGTCCATGCTCTGCGATATTCAGACTGTTAGAGTTAATAATCTTCTGTACTAGCTCTTCCACTACAATACAAATGCCCTGTGATTTCTAATTTTTTTTCACTAGTGCTGTGAAACCATGGTTTACAATTTGTTCATTTTTACATTTTTGTATAAACTACAACACACATTAATGTTCTGTAGTACGGAACTGAGGCTAATACCATCAAATAAATCCCCTTGTACTCCTGTAATAGATATGTAAGATTTGTGGTATCTTTAAAACCATTCACTGCAGGTTTCGAGCCCTTAATTCAGCCATTTCTTCTTCAGACTGCCCTGCTTTGTTGCAGCACAAGTCTGAAACCAAAAGCCAATGTGATCCCTTACTTTTGAACTCTGTAGTACAAGTCAGTTACATACAGGCTGCAGAGACATTCTTGTGAGCACATTTTATACTGCAAAAAAAAATCTCTACAATGACAAGGAACTTTTCAATATAGTTCAAGAAAAACAGCCACAAAGTTTAAAGTCAGTCTGAATCTTCAAATGTAAAAATTATGTAACAAAGATAACAATTGCTAATTTAAATAAAAAATTACTCCCTACTTTTCACCTTGTTTTGCGATTTTAGCTGAAAATTGCACCATAAGAAGCTTTTATTTTAATATGGATATCTGATATCATTTAGGTTAAATTTAATTTGGGGAAGGTTCTGAAAAAGCATTAGTTTAATTTTCCTAAGATTTTCCCTAGTTCTGCTTTCTGTCAAACATTTATTGTAAAGACTTTATAAAGGGATTTTGACTCCCTTGGATACAATGCTTCTGTGAGATCATTGATACATCTCTAACTTACTTTCAGTAAAGATATATAGGCTGTTCTTTTTTTTGCTTCAGTGGCCTCCTATATCACAGTCGCTGAAACATGGAAACAAAATAGAGAAAACTAGTTTGATTTTTTATGCTAGGCAGTTTGAAAAGCGAATTGGTCTTTGTTTTTTATGTGGAAACAAATTACGTGTTTAAAGTAATGTTTAAAAGTTCCCTGAGAAACTGCACACCTTTGTATAATACCTGGTTCTTGACTATCACATACAAATGTGCTTTAAGAGGGTTGGAAGCAATCCTGCTATAGCTGACCTCCTTCTGCTATTTAGTACACCATATATCATCTATAGATTGCAAATCTGAGGAACAGAGGGATCGTCACTTTTTTGGAAGTCTATGTTTAGACTTCTCTATGAGAGATTCCTTCTTTTTTGATGCAGTTTTCACTATGACCACAAGATTTATCTGACATTTGAAAGTAGGAATTTATGTCTATTTCTTTCTAATTTTTTAGAAGCGGAATTTCAGCCTTAAAACTCACTGCACTATTTAAAGACACATAGATTTTAATTAAAACATACATTCATATATCCATTTGCAGGTACAAGTAGTTTTACTGATGTCATTGGCACAACGCAGCTATATGTAGTTAGGATGATGTGGCCACAAACTTGGAGACTTTTAAAATAGATTTTGCTTTCCTATGAATTATCATATTGAATCATAGAAAAGCCCAGAAGGGCCCTCAAGAGATTTTCTACATTTACTGCCCCAGGGCTTTATTCTTAATTGCTTTTCCATAAATATCTTAATGTTCATTCATTCCCCTTAAGCCATGTCTGATATCTCATTCCATTTTTCCTACATATATAGCTTGCAGGCTGTCAAAACCCTCATTAATTCACAGTAATGTATCCCTGTAGCAAAGTTACAGAGTTATCTACAGAACAGACAGGTGTGGTTTTATAGGAGTGAGGAAGGGAGAAGGGTATTGCTCCAGGATTATGTGAAGATGGGAAATTTTGATATCTTATTTTCAGCTAGTAGTACTCTTAGAAATGTGTGGGCTTTTTTGAGAGTAAGATTAAAGACATGAAAATGTGGTATTTACTGTCACCACAATGAGCAGTGGTAAGCATTTATAGCAGAAGAGCGGTATGGACAGAAGAAATAGCTCAGTAATACTTCCTGCATAACCCAACAAAAATCTAGAAACCTTTGAGATACATGGATATCTCAGTATGCTAATTACATTAGGTCCTTATTGATCTATAGGAGTATTTTTCATAGATCATACCTTCAATTCTAATGATCTTTTTGAACTCTAATACTTCTGCTCAAGGCCTGCAACTTTAACCAGTTTGGAACAACTCATTGATTTAGTATCTATTCTTTCTACTCCATCATTGTAGATGGTAATGAAGATATTGAATACTGTTAAATATCAAAAATATTGCATTGGAGCACTCTTGAAAGAGTTCTATAGCCATTCACAACTACTCCTTCAGGGGCTTTTCTTTTATTTTTGCACATATGTATAGATGTTTTTATTGTCTCCTGAACAGTCTCATTTTGAGAAATTCTATAAATCACCAATGCCATGATTCCACCAATAACTTATCACAAACCCATCTATTTCCAGAAGAGTCTTGCAATATTTGGTTGAAGAAATGTTATTACTGATTTTATTGGTATTCCTGTTCATGGGTGATGCTTTGGATCAGTAAGTCTTGTAAAAGACACTGCTTAGAAAGAGATCAATAGTTGAACATGATATACAGAGACACCAGAAAAACTCAACCTATGGATTTAGTAGGCTGGCAGGCAGAGAGAATGGCAAAAGAACTGTAGGAAATTTTTGCTGCTAATCACTACTGAATGAAGCATTCGTGTACAGGTTCTGTTTTAATTCTGGCAGTTGCTAAAATAATACAGAAATTACCAGAATGCTAGTATTTACTATTGTAAGTATTCCTATGTCACAATCAGGCAGATAATATGTCAAATAGCTCCATTCTAGTCCTGCTTCTCAATATAAAACAATTTGGAAATTTTAAGCTAAAACTCTGCTTTTTTATTAAAATAAACTGATAGGCAATTTCTATCAGGAGTGCTTACTCAAAAATAGATTCCTACTTGAATGTATAGCATTGATTTAATGGAATTGCAGAATCATTTAGGTTGGAAAGACCTCCAAGATCACGGATTCTGACCTCTGACCAAGCACCACCTTGTCAACCAGATCACAGCACTAAGTTCCACATCCAATCATTTATTAACACTTCCAGTTATGGTGACTCCACCACCTGCTTGGGCAGCCTGTTCTAATGTTTAATAATTTTTTCTGTGGATAAATTCCTCCTGATATTAAACCTAAACCCCCCCTGTCCCAGTGTGAAGCCGTTTCCTCTTGTCCTATTTCTAGTTGCCTGGGAGAAGAGGATGAACCCCACCTGGCTACATCCTCCTTTCAGGCAGTTGTAGAAAGTGATAAGGTCTTTTCTCAGCTTCCTTTTTTTCCAAGCTAAACACCTCCAGCTCCCTCAGCCACTCCCCACAGGACCTGTGCTCCAGACCCTTCACCAGCCTCATTGCCCTTCTCTGGACATGCTCCAACACCGCAATGTCCCTCCTGAAGTGAGTGGCCCAAAACTGAACACAGGATTTGAGGTTCGTCCTCACCAGTGCTGAGTAGAGGGGGACAATTGCTGCCCTGGTCCTACTGGCCACACTATTGCTGATCCAGGCCAGGATGCCATTGTCCTTCTTGGCCACCTGGACACATTCCCAGCTCATGTTCAGCTGCTGTTGACCAGCACCCCCAGGTCCTTTTCCACTGGGCAGCTTTCCAGCTACTCTGTCCCCAGACTGGAATGTTGCCTAGGGTTGCTGTGGCCAAAGTGCAGGACCTGACTCTGAGTCTTATTGAACCTCACACTGTTGGCCTATCTATCCAGCCTCTCCAGATGCCTCTGCAGAGACCTCCTACTCTCCAGCAGATCAAGAGTCCCCCAGCTTGGTGTAATCTGTGAATTTACTGAGAGTGCACTTGATTCCTTCATCCTGATCATCAATAGGGATATTGAACAGGCCTGGATCCAATACTATCCCTGAAGGTCACCTCTAGAGACTGGCTGCCAACTGGATGTGGCACCATTCACCACCACTCTCTGGGCCTGGCCATCCAACCTGTTCTCAGCCCACGGAAGGTGCCCCTGTGCAAGCCGTGGGCTGCCAGCTGTTCCAGGAGAATGCTGTGGGAGACAGTATAAAAGGCTTTGCTGAAGTCCAGCTAGGCAACCCCCACAGCCTTCCCCTCACCCACCAGGTGGCTCACCTGGTCATAAAAGGAGACCAGGTTAGTTAGGCAGGATCTACCTTTCCTAAACCTGTGCTTGCTGGGCCTGATCCCTTAGTTGTCCTGTATGTGCTGTGTAATTGCATTACAGGTGATCTGTTCCATAAATGCAGGGCACTGAGGTCAGGCTGACAGGCCTGTACTTCTCTGGATCATTCTTCCAGCCCTATTTCCATGAGGTTCATAAAAATTTTTTACCTTTGCACAGGAAAGGCTGATGACATGCTGATCTTTTTCATTTGTCACAATTTCCACAACACTATGTCTGTGTCCTAAGAGCTTCCCTGTAGGACTAAAATTAACAGCAGGATTCCACAAACGAAGGATGCAGTCATTACCTGAAAGAAAAAAGAATATATAAAGTCAGAAAGATTGAATAGTCACTTGCATCACAAATAAATTTTGTAATGGAGAGCTTAGTGTTCATAAGTCTGTCTTAATGTAGACTACTCCCACATAAGGAAGTGAATTTTTCATTCTAAGGGCTGGATTCCAATTTATGTTTCATTGCTTATCCCCAAACATGTATTAAAAAAGGCATAGCTGATTAGCCTTTCAAAGCCTTTTAATTTTGCTAGAGGAATGGCAGGGACACTGAATGGGACTACATGGACTAGTCCTAGGGGAGTAGAGCACTTTAACAGAAACACAACTGGGGCTCGTAGTTTGTTTCCATCAAAGATGTAATTTAGAAAAAATATCAAAATAATTTTTGTGTCCACTTAGCCAGGACACAAAGGGATAATCACCTCTGTGGAAGGTGAGCATGAATGTGGGCATGAAAGTTGAGGGCAGATAGGAAAGAGTAACTGCTGCTGATTGAGTTTGTAGTAAAGTAAATGAGAATTATGTATTTCATGCTTATTTGTGTGTTCAGACTTTGAATTTGCCTGCAATTTAAGGAATAATCCTTGATTGTGCTGTAACTGTATCTTTTGGTACTATTTTGCTAATAGTTTCCATAATATTTCAAAACACAATGATGTTAAAAACTTGTTTATATTTTAACTTTCAATTCTTGGCAAATATTGCAATTGTACGTATTGCATGCAGTTAGCTGAACACTGTTTTGACACACAATAAATGAAATAGCCAAATTTAGTCTAGACTTCAGTTTGAGTTTTGGTTTTCTCTCCTCTTAAATTGAAGAGCAAAGCAAAAAAGCCATAGATTAGGAATTACATGCCCCAAGAGAATCAGCTCAATTATGTTCAGTGCTCAGCTTAATTACGTTAATAATCTTCCTTACGCCTGTTCATCTTACTGTCATTAGTCAATCCCTCCATTTCTCTCACCAGAAATCTATTCCTTCCTTTCTTAATACAGCAAGATGTGATTCATTTAGGAGCATCCCAGTTCCCTTTTTCTCCATTAAACAGTATTGTTCTGTCAGTTAAATTGATTTCCTTGTTTATGTGGCTTCTCTCTAAATGAGAAAGGCTCACTGAAGGAATGGTCTACTCTTAAAATAGCTACAACAGAAAGCCATTTTGATTTATGCCAGCTCATTTCACAAGTGTGACTGAAAACTAAACTATGCAAACAGCTGTACTAGCACAATGGAGTGAGAACTTCTGCACAGGAAAGGAGGGCCATGTGTAAATAGCTGACTGGCTTGTAACTTCAGGGGGAACAGCTTCTTTTTCAGCCTTCAGGCAAAACTACTCTGAACAATCTGTATGTGCTGTAAGCATGGCAGGAAGTAGCTTAAATGGGTTATAACTGCACAAATGGTTTATGAATCCTTTTTGGATGGAGAAATTCCAGAACATGGTAGATCCCTGCTCACTTCCTCAGATTTTGTGTTAGGCTGCTCCTGTATATGTCCTGCAAGTTAGCAGAAACCTTGTGACCAATTCAGTATAAACTGAGAAACAAGTCCACGGAGTAAAACTCAGCTTGCAGACCTCCCATGAGTTCAACAGAAGGACACCTAATACAGTAGACAGAAACCTCCAGTGAGACTTGTGAGATTGGTTATATCATCAGTGGGAACAGACATTGCTTCAACAACATACCCCTTACCAGCCCCAGATGGAAACTGTCATGTCCTAAGATGATGGTGAACTAGGTGGAATCTGTTGACAATATCTGATCAACTTGACTACCTGCTTGCTGAACTTTTGAGGCACAGAATCTTTCTTGGTTTTCCTAACTGCTTGCTCTTTATATTCCTGAAGTGATGGCAGATGATTGAAGGGGAGGATAGTGCCCTTTAATTCTGGCACCGAGAGTTTCTTTTAAGAGTAGAATCACTAATACATTATATACTTCAGATATTAACAGGAAGATCAAGTGACTTTAGGGAAGAAAACCTTTCCCTACATTAAAAGTACCGTTTGCTTTTCATGTGAAGTATTGGATTAGTTTTAGTTCCTTTTACTGATGTGGAAATAATGGTAGATTTTATTATAGTAGATGTGCTCTCTTCTCTCTTTCTGGACTAATGCCAAATTCGCCCTAACATTCACTGCTACACTGGAACATTTCCTGGAACATTTGTTCTCTCCATGCTCCAATTATGCCTCCAGGATTCAGAATCTTGACACAGAAAGTGTGGGTATGAAGCACATTCAAGAAAAGCTTGAAAGAGATGACCTGTCTACATATCCAACAGCAAATTTTTAAGATTTTGTGAAACCAATGATTTGAATCAAAACATTCAAATCAGCAGTCCTTTCCATGATAAGTAATTATAAAAAGAGACATTTAGGGTTTTTTTCAGAAGTCAGATTCTACAACCACAGCACTATTCTAGCTAGATGTTATGGACTCAAATACCTTCTTTGAACATGTGATGCTTTGTCAAACTGTCTCTCTTGCTGACACAGTTTTGCAACATGTGGTATTACAAGTCTACTGAGATGTCTGCATTTCAGTGGTGTTGAAACCCACTTGAGAACAATAAGATTTCTTGAATGGAGAAAAACTAGGCTTAGCCTAGCATCCTTGATAGACTACAAATGAAAAATATAACTCTTGGTTTCTTTCTAGGCTGCTATTCTCACAGAGAAAACTCCTTATCCTTTAAAAGAACTTGTCTTTCCTTCAAATATTTCTTTAAAATAATGTTGTAATAATGTCTGCAAAACCTCTTCAGAACAGCCAGACATCTGGTAACCTAGCAAAAACTGAAATGTTTTTCATACTGACAAATGTTTCTGTTTTATATTTTTTCCTTGTGCTTCCTTGTCCCTCTTTCTATGTTCTTCTTAATTTTAGACTGCATCATAGAAACAGTTTGCTATGCTCCTGAGAGCTAATATTAGAGGAGTTTTGGCAAGTGATTTCTATCACTAGTATTTCTGGGAATTCCTGAAAATGTGCTTCATTTGTTCCAGGAATTCACAAAGGAAACTGAACAAGCACAGAGTAGTTCCTTTTATCAGTCTTAATTTGTTCCTGCTAGATTTAGAAATCACTAATAGTTTTTCTTCTGCTTCATTGCTCACAGGAGAACAACAGGCAGATTTGAAGAATGAATAGGGTTGGAAGCTGATGTATCATTTAAAACTGATCATCGCCAGATTTTATATGCATACCTAATTTGATTTTAACTGCAGTTGTTCCCTGAAGTGATAATTAAGACATAGCTGGAATTGAAATGAACACAGAATAAGAAGAAAAGCATGTAACTTTACCATTCAATGTAATAGTAACACAAAATGCTACCCAGAGAAGTTATTCTGAACTACTCTGGGCTTCATATTTTAAGCCACAATCAAGCATTCATCATTTTACTGGTTGAAATCTAGCCTTAAGTACAGAAAGTGAACTCAGTACCAGCTTTGCTTTTATCTTATTCATTATTATAAATGTCAAATATCTAGAAAACAAAATTAGGTTGTGTCATAGTACTGAGAAACTCACGGGTATAATCAAACACAAAGAAATTATGGAAGAGTAAGGGTATTAAAACATTATTTTTTAAATAGTCACAATAATAATTCATCACAGTATGTAGCATTCCATTTGTGCTATAAACATCTGGCCAAATAACATTAAGTTGGGGCTTAGTATAATGTTTACCAGATTTATCCCTGCTGAATACTTTAGAAGCTTGCCTGCAATCAGAGGCTAGATTTTTCTTTTACTTTTTCTTTTTACTTTTTACTTGCTGAATGTGACAAACATAGTTTTTACAAATGTTTGAACATGTCACCAAGAAGTCTATGTATTATGATTCCTGAATTATTTACCTGTTATTGTCTTTGATTTTCAGGGAATATTACAGATAAAATTGCAGGCTCCATAATTAACAGGACTAGCTGATGTTCATTTAAAATAGTTTAATTCTGTCATTAACTGGACCATCAAAGTGTATTTTTCAGTCAAGAGTGAGATGACTTTTAAGACACAGAGGCAAACATAGTGAGCTCCAGCCTGACAGTGTGCTGTGCCATTGTGAACAGTGTATTCTATTAATAGAGCACAGAATTCTAAAGCTCAGCTTTTGAAGGCTTTAGTAGATGGATGTCCCAAGACCTGTAGCATTATTTTAAATTCTGGGTGCAGTTTTGCAGCAGGCCTTGACTGATCTAACTTCACAGTGAAATTGAAAGAGATGATGCCACCATGTCTTTGTCACTGGACATGTATTTCCCACCGTGTCCTGTGATTCTTAGTAATCCAGCTCAGGAATGATTTCATTTCATATTCAAGTGGAGCAGCAGGGCTAAACTTTGGGAAAGAGAGTGAGAGGCAAGACACCTTTCCACAACAAGACGAAGGATGGTGGGTGAACAAGCAAGACAGAATTCCAACTCAAGAGTATGTAAATATTATGTATAGATAGGAAGATTGTTAGGAGTAAGTACAGTTTCTTACACTTTTTCAAAATCATCAAAATCATCATTACAGAGTCCTTAAACATAATATTATTAAACCTTTTTCATGTTGCCCATACTTGCAGTACTTTTGTGCAGTGAAAGTCAATACAAATTAGAACTCAATGTTGAGAAAACTTACCTGCTTCTAAAATATTCTGATTAGGTACCTGTTTAGGTGGGATAGGAGCTCCTGCATTCCAAGTCTATCCTCCAACCATCACAAACAAGTATGCAATCCAACCTTTTAAAAAATTTCCAGCTCCATTCTAAACTGAGAATATTTTTGCAACTGTCACTATTCAGAAGATTCTTCCTGAACATCACTGCTCTAAGTTTTGCTCTAATAGACATCAGTGGCATTCCTTGTTAATTGTTACTTTGCTAGGTTATAGCAAATACACTTTTTTGATCTCTGAACAAGGGTTCAATTAGAGCTTAGCACAACACCAAGGTTGTGAGACCAATTGCTGCATGGGCCATACACTAAAGAGTTGACGATCCCTATGGGTCCCTTCCAACTCAGAATATTCTGTGATTCTGTTTTAGACTCTACATGATAAGATTTCCCCTCCCCTTTCCCTATATTCAACTAATCTTTCTCAAACATGGTTCATATCAATGATACAGTGAATTACAATACAACATGAGGTTTCATGTGTCCAATTTAGAGTAGTGAATTCTTCGTCACCTTTACAGAACAGATATTTCAACCAGTATTTCCTACCTGTAGGAAATACTAACCACATTTTGTTCTATAGGACCTCATTACTTTATGTCACCACTAAATTTCTCCGGACTATTTTTTTGTGACAAGGTAATCAATGTAAACAGTATCTCCTCCAAGGCTGAACTTCAGAATTTTCACTAATAACTCTTCTACAGCTGTATTGCTTTTCCTTTAAAATCTTGTGTCTAGAAAACCAATAGAACTGTCTGATATTTATTTTGATATCTGTCACAGTTTTCCTCTTGGTAAACTGTTGCAATTCAACATGAATTGCATTATTTCCCATGTCTAGCTTTATTGGGGGTTTTTTTGTTTGTTTGTTGGGCTTTTTTTTTTGTGTATGTGTTTTTTGTTGTTGTTGTGGTTTGTTTTGTTTTGTTTGTTTGTTTTGAGTTATTTTACTGCCATGTATATTATCTAGGCTGGACAGCAGAGGCTTGGCCATTTTTTTAGTTCTTGTTAAATATAGATGTAGGAATACCTATGTTTGCTATTGCAATTTTTAAAAACGTTTTAAGCAAAAAAGGCTTGTAGAAAAGCAGCATCTACGCCACTCCAGGGCACCAGCTTGTCAGACAGGATATATAAACAAGATTGCTGCCACACTCCAGCAACATTTCTGCAGCATCAAATATGACCACTGCAGTAAGACAGGCTCAAAAATTATTTCTGCACTCTGCTTTGGGAGAAAAAACAAACAGTAACACTTTGGGGGAAACATGATCAGAGAGAAGACCAATGGGAAGTATTAAGATGGGCTAATGTGACTGCTTAAGATATGAAAGGTTGGCCAAAGAGTAATAGGGTGGAAGCCCTGCTGATACGGCAAGGAATAATGTGTATAACCTGACCAAGACCACTGTGACTTGTAAAGTCACCTTAGAGTAGTTGAACATACTGTTTCTTCTGTTTTCTTTTAAAAATGATACTTGATGGAGCCCTTGAGAGGTTCCTGTCAGGAAGTATATTTCTTCAGATGAGGGCTCCCAGCAATTAAGAGCAAGGCCTCTGTTTCCTCTAATTGTAGGCAGAAGCCATTATTTAAATTCTTAAGATGTAAGTTTAGCTTTATTTGGTCTTATCTAACTGGAATTTAAAAATGCACATTTTCCAAGAACAATCTCTTGGATAAAGCCCTAATACTTACCTCCAGTGACAATGACTTTTGCCTTTCCACAGTATGTGAAGGCATTTATTCCTTTAGGGACAGAAAATTCCTTTACAGGTCTGCAATCAGTAATAAAACAAACGTAAGAAATATTAGGAAAATACAGTCCACGGTCACACCACCTTACTTTTCTATAGTATGTAGAACAGCTGTTTGCATAATGTATATGATCTCTTGTTAAAATAAAATTGATTTATAAGAGAAACTTGAAATTAAACAGGAAGAGGGTACACTTTCCATTAAAGAAATAAATATCTGATTTGCACACCTGAATCCTTTAACAAGCAAACTCCTAAAATAGCAGCTCGGCCAAAGTAAGCTCCACACAAGACTGTGTGCTTAAAGCAGTTCATCACTGGGGAAAAGTACCAAAGCAACTGCTTTTACCTGTTTCAGACATGGAGGTCTACTGTGATCTCAATGTTACATTAAGTAAGCACAGTTACTTTTCTGTAGCTTGTGTATAATGTATTTTATAATGAATATTCTTTATATGATCTATTTTGTGTTGCATAACAACATGAAGAAACCACAAGTATCCAAAACTCAATGGAGCTACTCTGTTACATTTATTCACTGCTAAAGCATGGGAATTCAAACAGCCAACCCAGACTGAGATTGACTCAGTGCCCCTTCCAAACCCATCCTTGGAGCAACTTCTGCTTATCTCTCCATGTTTCATCCATGGCTACTAATGAGTGAATATTTTACTGACTTTTGGATTTAGCAATAGCATTGTTAACACCTGGTATTCCCAGGAAACAAAGACTGCCAGTGTAAACAAGCCATATAGAAAAAAAATGAATATACACTTAATTTTTTCCTTTGAAATTCAGACAAGTATTGGTTCATCTATTCTTGGCTAGAGTAACCATTAATATTGAAAACCATAAATGGGGGTGACAGTGAATCTGACTAAAGACTGGATACTTTGAGGATTAATGAAAGAGCTTGTTACTTCTAGGCAGGTATAAATAAAAGCCTGTTTGCTTTCTGTTATTTAGAGGGAGCAAAGCTTTCTTTTCAGAGCTCTAGCAGAGAAGTCTTAATTCTCTTGACAGTACACCTTTTATACTTCTATATAACTATTAGCTCTTTAATTAACAGTCTCGGCACTCTTCCAAGATGACTGGGAGTGAGGGATTCTGGCACTGTGAAGTCCTGCCCAAGCCATGGCCCTGCAAGCACCCTGTGATCATTTCCATACCTCCCTTTTTTTAGATAATTTACAAGAAAATATTACAGCTGCTCACCAGCCACTATGGACAACGAAACTTAAGTCACATAAGAGAGAAGATGCACTGCATCCCTCTTTATGTACAATAATAATTCCTCAATGCAAAGTTAGCCAGGGAAATTTCCTTTGTTAGAAACAGATAACCATATTTGTAATCTAGTTACTTTTTAAATGGACATTTGAAAGTTTTTTTTATCCATAGATATTTTTAGGACTACTAATTTCATTTTTACAGGTTTGTAATTTTTCAGTTGTCTAAAGAGAATTTTATCTAGCTGCCATTTGAAACTGCTTAGAGATAAGCATTTATTACTTTTGGAGACACAACTATAGCCAGTGCAAAAGGAAAAAGAACTACCAAGATATTTGCAGTTAATGTTCTGTATTGAAGTGTATGATGGTAGCATCTAGTCTTTTGACTAGACTTTTGGCTTTGCAGACTTAGTATTCTTTCTCTTCTAACTAATTCTATTTTTCCAAAGCTCTCAACAAAAACAAACAGGATTTCTCAGCTTTTCAACTGGTAAAGTATGTGACCTTGTACAATCTATAAGTGTTTCATAGTTCAATTTCCCCATCCTCAACAGATATGCAATAATCATAAAACCTAAAGTTACTGTATTGATTCAAGAATTACTACATGAATATTTATGGCCAGTGTTATACAAGAAATAAAACAGATTATAATAATTGTAGCTACTAGCCTTAAAAATCTATTAATCTCTTTGGATGTACCTGACGAAGGAATTGTGAAGCTTATCTAATATTTACAATGCCTTGAGACATTTGAATTAGAAGTTCTATCTATATCCTTTTTACATCAAATTGAATTTGTAATATTTAATTGCACTATAAACTTTTCAAAATTCACACCCTAATAAAGCTTGGAATCAGCTATAGCACTGATGTGCCATATGAATAAGGACTTGGCACAAATAAGGAGGCCATAACCTCTTTCCTGCTGCATAGTAAAACGTTTCACAGCCCTCAGAATAAATCATGTTCTTGGTTTAATCTTGTGTAACTCAAACTTGTGAAATTAAAACTGTGAATGAAACTCAGCTGAATTTATTTTAGTCTGGGTATAAATTTTTAATGAATGGATACATGATATACATGAAACAAACCAATCAATTTTCTAGCTAAAATTTGCTTGCTGAGGAGAAATTGGAGCAGACAACACTGTCAACATAACATATTCTAAGGGTTGTGAGTACTGAATGTATATGGACAGTCCTCTCCTATATCAAAATCTAACACACAAAAATATTCAAGCATTTAAACAATTGTATTTTTGTTTTCATTAACAATGCTTATAGAAAAGGCAACTTTCAATATAACAAGATGATACCTTGCAAGACACTGATCTCCAGCACAGTCATAAAGGAAAAAGTCAATTTTTTTCTAGATGTCAGATACTTACAGGTTGTCCTCTAGTCGCTTTATGTCATCCAAAACAAACGAATTAATTCTGTCTGTGGAGCAGGATCCAAAACGTTTTAGGGCAGAAATATACCTAACTTTCCCAACCCAGTCATCATGTAACTTGCG